>NC_141992.1:55003801-57403801 GCF_049901715.1 Pseudonaja textilis
TAGGGAAGCCCTATTTTCATAGATTGTGCTGGATTTCTACTATGGATTTCTACTATGGTTAACTATAATTTACATATAACCTCATGAAAGATATCGCTACTCCAATTTTTACAAATGGAACATGCATAGATTACATCCAAGGTTTTTCAAATCTGCTCTGTGTGGTATTCATACTAAGGCAGGGTTCTCCAAATTTGGCAACTTTAAGACTTGTGGACTTCAACTCCCAGAATTCTGGGAGTTGAAGTCCAACAAGTCTTAAAGTTGCCAAGTTTGGAGACCTCTGTCTAAGGGAACACAGACATTTTAAATTAACTCGGTGCAATAGGAACTGACTTTTTCATTATTTGGATTTCATCTATTTTCCAATTAAATTCAAAATTAAATACCAAGCTTTAATTAATCTATCTTATAGATATTATAAATTATAGAACTATAATCAGGTTAGGCAGTGGAGCCCTTTATAGAGGCATTTTATACAAAAAACTAATTTGATAAAAAGAAACATTTTATGACAATAATAAAAGTAGATAAATTAAAAATGGAGGAATAATGTTTATTGCCATTCTATCCTCAACAACTCTAATTCAAATAAAATAAGCATTAAAATCAAAAAGAGTAAGACCTTAGTATTTTTAAAAAACATTTTTCCTAGATTTTAAGTACCTGATTTGCATTTTGAGGCTCAAAAGAGTTTTGAAAACAACAACATATGCTTTTAAGAATTACCATATACTTTCTTCTGCTGTATTTTCTAAGTTTTTCTGAGTGGCATACTCTTGTGATTTTGATATCAATATTTTGATATAAACAGAAATGTATATATTTCATTCCTTACAGCAAAGCTATCTTTCTCCTATATCAATCCATTTTCTGTATGCAAATTATGTGGCATGCCATTATTCAAGAACTTACAAGAAAATATATGTAGGAGGGAAGAAAGAACAATTGTTCAAATGAATTCAGAGTTGAAAGGTTCCAAGATTGGCTCATAACTTCAATTTACTTCAAAAAAGGATTCTATATATCCAGGTTTCATGTTGGCTGGTTGTTAAGAAGCTGTCACTGTCTACATGAATCGTTCACTTATCCTTTTCTGGCAACTGAATCTCACAAGAGACAGTAATTCCAGTTCTACAATTAGATAATTCTTGTGCTATGACTCCAGACCTATATTCTGGACAATTGGGGCCCTTCCCAGCAGAACAACATTTAAAGATGGCAATTGTGAAACAAGAGGACTTTCACCTGCTCTGTGATTGCAATTTCTTAATATGATCAATTCCTAGTCAAGGTTCCTTCTATACATTTTATATAGAACTCTTTCCCAGTCCCATTTCAATTGGGCTAGAATGAATCACATTAACAAATGATTGTCCAGAGAACTTGGTTTCTTGGAGGGTAAAATGCCATTTGAGCAGCTTTCCCCAGATTAATGAACACCAGGGGTATTGGACTTCATCTTCCAGAATCCCTATGCTAGCTGCAGCTTGTGAATTGGACTGCATATCTAGAAAATGCAAGGATCAGAGCAGTACAAAATGCTCAGTCCTAGTTACTGCTTGGAGATTTTCCTTCATTGCCATCTTGTTGTGCAGCTGGGAACTGATGTCAAGAAGAAGAATAAAAGAGGAGAGGAAGGAAGAAATCTGTGGGCTCTGCAAACCACCTACGTGGTGCTTATAAACAGGTTTTATTTGTTTGTTTTGTAGTTTTCATGCTAGAGTGAGCCACTGAGTTTGTACAAGGGATAGCAGTTAATTGATGGTTCTTTTCTGCAAAGTTAAGAGCAGAGTTTCCTGGTACGGAATAATCAACAATTCTTGGCTTGTGTACCTTATACACTGGATTCTGATGATATTGGTATGTTTTGTTTTGTTTTGTTTTAATTAACCCTTCCCTAATTTCTGCACCATTTTTTTCTGGATGAATTCCAGTTCTTGTAGGAACTGCTACATTATTGGTGGCTGCAGTTTCAAGACAACCTCTTCACAGTTGTTTTATCCCACTTTTGATAATACTTGTTAACCTAACCTATTGTATTTGTTCTATGAATGGTGCCTGTGTCCTCCTTTGAGAATCATGTGCTCTTTGCTGTACATGAGTGGTAGTGAGATGACATCAAAGAACAGGTTTGGATTTGCACACTCCTAGGCAAGAGGTTAGGCAAAGAAAAGAGCTGTCAACCTGCTGCAGAACTACAAACCACCTCCAGTGACACCTGGCCATTACAGAAGGAGACAGTGCTCCCACACAACTAAATGAGTAACATGCCTGGATAATAACAGCATCCGAGAGGAAACTTACTTTAGCGGGTGTGGCCCAAATCTCAGGAGGTAAGGTGCACCTGTCCTTCTGGCAAAGCACCCTTGGAGAAAATGCCACAGAGAGGCTTGAAGACTATTTAGGAAAGCCAGGATTTGGAGCCCAGAGTGAGAAGGGTATAGTTTTTCAAGTTGCCAAAGAATAACACATAAAAATAAGATGAACAAATAGAAAATGGATATCAAATATAGTTTTGCCTTTGGAAACATCAGAATATTTTATTTATAGGATCAGTTTGTCAGAAATGGTAGCTTAGTATGTGGTTGACATATATAACTATGACCCAGTTTTAAAATCCTACTTATTAGCTCTTTTAAATTTTTGATAGGGATGGACTATGAGAACTGGATTGTAAAAATCTAGTTGATCCACCAGATGGCAGCAAAGAAAGAAGAAAATTCTAATGATCTTTGCTTCCACCTAGTGATCATCCAGCATTTTGTAACTCAATTTGCTGCTCCTGCTTTAAGAAAATTGCCTTAAGGCAGCCATTGTTAGAGGAGGAAATAGAAATTTGTTGGTCCTGTTTTAAGAAAATCCCCAAAAGGTAGCCATTAGTTAGAGGAGGAAGTAGAAACTTCAGGGAAATGGAATGACTTCAGAGGAGGACACCCTAATAAGACATCAGGTCAGATGTGGCTGATTTGCTATGGGGAGTTTCTATTTATATTGGATCTACAGTTAATTTGGAAAGGAGGACAACGTTATATCCTTTTCCCTCCAGCTTTCCTCCAGACTCTGTTACTGGCAAGATTATGTCAAGATGATATACCAGTTTATTATTTATTTGTTGTATATCACATTTCACAAATACAAATGAGGTTCTCCTTTCTCCTGAACTATTGGAACTGTTTGTTGATACTTTTGCAAATCAGTGAAAGGAGCACCATACTTATTATCAGGACACATTTTTATTAGGAACAAATTTCAGATTGCAACAGAACTGGATTGACCAGAACTATATTTCATAAACCATGGAGGCCCGTAGATTGAGGATGTTTACTAGGGGATATATCTGAGAGTTTTAAGTACAAGCTTACAATCCATGTTTAGAATTTAGTATACAAATAATTCTTAGATTCTTTTTTTCCCATGGGAACTTTTCTGGATCACAGTATGGTACTACATACTTTCTATATAATTGTTCCCATTAATTCGGATTATATTTACTGTGAGTTGAGAAATCAACTGATAATAGATAGAAGTTTGCAACTGATAACACAGTTGGTTGCATTCTCTGAAGAGGCAAATATGCAGCTGGGAAATTTTCTTGGTGTCAGCATTATTTATGGAGGTGCAGGTGGTGTTCTACTCAGGAGTGCTTACTCGCTTAAGTTGGCTTGATAGCTGAAAATATATCTAGATGAAAAGATCTAGTCAATAATTGTGCCTACTCAGGTTAGATTACAGTTCAGATGCACCTGTCTTTGAAGACTGGAAATTCAAAATGGTAAAAACACAAGAGTAGCTGAAATAGTTTTAAAATCTAGATTTTCGGATTATCGTACATCAATCCTGTACTTATGATTTCAGCAGCTGCTTAGTTATTTCTGTACCCCAGTTGGCCATTGAAGGCCTTCGGTGATATAGTATTTCTTCTTTCTGAACCTGCCAGCACAATAAGGTCAGTTTCCTATACTTGCTCTCTGGTGTCCATTAATAATTATTAAATTGGTGAGTCTTCCCAATGGTTACTATGGTTGATTTTGTAAGAATAAACATCATATATTGAATACTATGATATTTAATTTTTTCTTTTGGAAAAATACTCATGTGAGAGCAATAGAGCCTCAAAAAAAGCTTAGTTATTGAATAGTATTTGATTGGGAAAGGTAATGGGAATGATTTACTTGCTGGATTTCAGACTGTAACATCAGTAATTTATTTCAAAGCATTACATCAGGAAATAGGGGACTCTAGATGTACAAGTATTGTTCAATCCTTATCTTAGATGAAGACATCTAAGAGAAATATTTCTATTCCCATCAAAACATTTACTGTATACATTTGGACAAATCACCTATTGATTTTATATTTATACAATACATTAAATCATGTTTGCTTAACCATCATTTGAATAAATCTCTGGTCCATACATTTTATTAAACTGGAACCCCTGACTTACAAATCACATTGGCCAGATTCATACAAGTTAAGCTGGTAGATAATTTACTGGTTTGTGGTTTTATGTGTTGTATGAATCCTGCTACATACTTAACCCAATCTATTTCATAGGGTTGTAAGAAGAATACAGTGGGAGGGAGGGAAATATGAAAGCTATTCCATGTTTCAGGAGGAAGGGCTATAAATAAATATATCATAAGATGTGGAATCTCTGTTGTAGAGAGAATTCTCCTTAAAAAAAGAAGAACAAGAATTCAAGTACTTAGTACAAACTCTTTCCTGTTAACATTTATTATGTACCTGGAGATGTTCAAATCATTTGTCTTGGTGTTCAATCACTCATACTTAGAAGAAGAGTTAATCTATAGATTGGGAGTCCTGGAACGAAAGAGCAAACCTCTCATATCAGGTTTTAGTACATTCATATGTTGCCACATAACTCATATGTTTCTATGACTCAGAGAAGCTTTTTGCACCAGCATTTGGATCAAGAGTGTTCCAAGTTTCAACTGAAAAAAAAGCTAGCAAGAAAACACAATTCTGCAAATTCATACAGTGGATTCTGATGAATATTTGGGTCATAGTTAGGAAAATTAACCCAAATGATGTCTGGCAGCCCCCACACTCACCAAAATAATAGAATTGAACCTGAGCTATACATCGAGCCGTTAGCAAATTACTCTTTGACTGATCCAGTCCACAGACAGGCCCTACTGGGTTTATTTAGTAACTGTGGGGAACAATAGCACCCCCTAGAAATACTGGACAGCAGGGTCCTGGGGTCATTTTAATTTCCCATAGTGCTTCATATTAACTATGATTTCTTCACACATTTCCTTTTCTGTATCCTGTACAGAGGTGGATTTGTAAACTACAGATGCAGATAGATAACTCAACAAGATGTCCATAACAAATTACATTTATTGGTTCATCAAGTATCCTCATAACTCACATTTGTGACAAAGTTCTTCTTTTATTACCAATCCTTTGTATATCTGCCTTGTAGTAAAAGATGGTTATCTCCTAACCCATCTCGTAGTGATAGAAAGCAGCTCCCATGAGTTAGAGAGTTCAGGCAAAAGTGAGGAAAACTCCCCCAACCCATCAAGGGTCAAAATAGTGACCAATTGGGATTACAGATGTGGTCACGTGACATGAACTACATTTCCCAGGATACCTTTAACTACATTTACCATGATGCATTCCCTTCAGGGGACAGCTCATAATTCCTAAGTAACTATCCAATTCCCATAGACTGGCTGGGACATCACATTTCATTAAACCATCATATGATTGACTTGGTTTTGGTTTAATGTTATATGCAAACCTGGCTAACTGTCCAGTCAGCAAATCACATGTTAACATAACAATGTGAAATCACCTTTATGCAGGGATAGTGTGATAAATTAACACTGTGACAACACTAGGTATCTAAGTCTGCTTGAATTCTGAACCAGGCAGGCATGGAGTAAGCCTTGTCAGTGGCCTGTTTAGATTCTGAGATATTGGTTGCTGCCCAAGGATACTGACTACTAACAGGAGCCCCCTTAGATCAATCATACAATATTAATATTTTATTTATTTGGTTTGTCAATTGCTTACAAGATAATAGTTATAAGTAAAAACATAGTTATGAATACATGGATACATATAAGAAAAATAAATTTTAAAAAAGAAACAATAGGACAGAGACGGTAGGCATGTTGGTGCGCTTATGCACGCCCCCTACAGACCTCTTAGGAAAGGGGTGAGGTCAATAGTAGACAGTCTAAGGTTAAAGTTTTTGGGGTTTGGGGAAGAAACCACAAAGTCAGGTAGAGTATTCCAGACATTGACCACCCTGTTGCTGAAGTCATATTTCCTGCAATCAACTTTGGTGCAATTAACCTTGAGTTTGTATCTATTGTTTGCTCTTGTATTGTTATGGTTGAAGCTGAAGTATTCATTGAAAGGTAGGACATTGCAATATATAATTCTATGTACTATACTTAGATCAGAGTGAAGGTGGCGTAGTTCTAGGTTTTCTAGGTCTAGAGTTTCAAGTTTGGTGGCATAAGGTAGTTTGGTGGCATGAGTAGAGGAGTGGAGAACTCTTCTTGTGAAATATTTCTGGACTTTTTCATATCCTCATGTATACATAAATTAGTGGCATTTTAGCCATATTACAATACTGTACAGGTAAAGCAAAAAATATACAAAGAATCTATATGACCTGAACTAGAGTCTATTTAAATCAAATATTTTAGAATCAATGACTGGGTTCACAGTGACACTAAGTTAGTCATGTGACTTGCAGAAGTTTAGTCTTTCTAGTTTGCAAACAAGAATTGATGGATTGGTATGAACAGGTCATTGCTCAGCAGAATATATGAACCTAATCAATATCGAGACCATTTTCCAAACTATATTTCATTTCTTCTGACTTCATCATCACCCAACCACCACCCTGTAACTGAAGCTGCATTTGAATGCTCCACATCCCATGTCAACATTAACTCATTTCACAAGTGCTCTTGAAATGGACCCATCTGTACAAGGGGCATCTAGGTCAAGCTTGAGCATATTCTTATTTCCAAGGAAATATGAGGAGTTGAACAAAAAGCTCTTAACACATACATATATCTAATAAAAGGCTTTGTTTTAGTTTTTAGGCTCTTACCTGCTTCTCCAGGAATTTAATATCTGTAAGGAAGGAATGTGTGTATGAATAAATTCTAATACACATGCAAGCAAACATGAATTCCAAAGGCTAAGCCACTGCTATTTTCCAACCCGAATATTTCTGAATGTGCTTGAGTTGCTATTATTCCAAAATTATATCTTGATCTACAGAGAGATAAAGTATTTTAATAAGGCATTCTTAAATTTTAAAAAAGGAAACTATTATAGTCGGTTTACTAGCACGCTTTTTTCTGGAAACAAGAGAGAGGAGCTCTCAGCCATATATAATTGGGGAATGGAGGAGACACTTAGGCAGCAACCCCAAACTTACAAAAATCTCCAATGTCTACCATATGGGTCTGTTTTAGGCAAAGGCTGTTTTAATGGCCCTTGAACCAGACTCTGAAACCCAGTGAGAGTTCAGTGAGGTTTACTTCTATGTAGAGACTCTATACTTTTAAGGAGTCCAAAAGACATTTAAATCAGAAAATGAGGTTAGTAATTTATAGGATCTTCTTCTCCTTTTGTATAGGGGTAATAGCTAACCAAGCAGGAATCTGGATAGTGCTAGTTGAACACCGAATATGTATATTGAGTTGTGAAGTTCCCCAAGTGGGTTCTAGTTGTGGGTGGTAACGTATCATTTATGGCTTCTAGCTCATTTTCCTGCTCTCTTTGTTAATGTCATAATTAATGTTTTAATTCTAACAACCTCTGCTTCTGGTAGAGAGCACAAGAAAAGCCTCCAGAATCACCTTGCTTTCTAAGAATCTCTTGATGCCACATAATTCCCTTAAGGTTTGCGAAAAGAAAATGAGACAGACTAAAGTTGCCACTTAGTTCTTTACTTGTAAATTTTTTCATCAGTCTAGAAAAAATAAAAATGAACTGGGGGTTAGAGCAAGTATTTTGGGGCTAGCCAGCTTTCCTTTTGGAAATGTGGTATTTTGTGATTGGTTAAAATAACTATGGCAACTTTAAGTTAATTGGTCATTCCCTCCTCACAGCAACTATGTTCTCTCAAAATGTCAACTGAGTCCTTTGAATCTAAATTTGGAGGGCCTCTGATTTTTACCCATAAGATTATATTTGTTTATGGAGATCAGTGATCTGTGAGACTCTGTCTAAACACGAGACTTTGGGCATTTAATTTCCATGAATTTCTTCCCATGGCAATATAGCTTGTAGAAAGGTAAAAGGTTGGTTGCTCCTTCTCCCATTTTCCAGAGCTTGACAATTGAGGTTATGAACTTGAAAGTACCATAAAGAGAAATGTATCCAGAAAAAAGTTTGCCGGGTTTTGTATTGGTGACTCAAATGTAAGCTGACAAAACAGGTCTGCCAGCTAGTATTACTCACTTGCCTGTGCATGTGTGTGAAAAAACACTTTGGCCCCACAATTTTGCCTTAAACCTGGGTACCTGCATTAGTCTAGATTAAAATTAATTATATTGACCTAGTTGAAAATCGCCAAAAGGTCAGATCCCTGCCAGACAGAATCTGGGGCCTTCCAATGAACATTAACTAGGAAACACTTTTACAATAGAAATTGATTGTTTTGGGGGACTGTAGTCACTTGCAGCTGAATTCAGGAGAAATTTATTTCAAATGCTAAAATGTGTTTGCTTTAAATATCTAAGAATAGACTAAGTTAATGGTGTTACTGGTTTTGTTGCCTGTCAGACTAGTTTGAATGTAGCAAAAGTCATCTTGGGATAAAAGGCAACAATTAAAGGCAACAAAATATAGCTTTTTAAATCTTTATTTATTATTTAAACCAGGGGTCCCCAAACTTCTCAACCCATTGACCCCTTCATGAGGTTTCATTGGCCCCCAAACATTTATTATAAGACAATAATTTAATAAATATTACGTTAATAGTACTACAAATAATAACAACAATAGCAATGGCCATATTGACTTCTTGATAATCCCATCAACCTTGGGGTTGGGGGCCAATACTAACCACTTTGGAATATCTTGATTTAGACTGTTCAGTTGCCTGATTTATCTCTGTGATTGTACCAGTTTCTCCACTGACCTTAATAAAAGTGAATGGAAGTTTATTTCAAATTTCAGAAAAGGAGTGTTGAGTATTGAATACAATTAAACTCTTATCATCTCTCTCTCTCTCTCCCTCCCTCCCTTTCTCTTATCCATCCATCCATCCGATTTATTTCATAGCAGCAAATCTGGATACAAGAGACCCGAATGTGACTTCTTAGTTGCAATCCAATATCAAACAGATTACTGTCATATATTGCTCACTGTCCAGTAAGCTTCAACCTTTTGGAAAAGATGTCGTGGGGAGATTTTTCCTTCTAGCTCAGGGGTCTTCAAACTTGACAGCTTTAAGACTTGGGGACTTCAACTCCCAGAATTCCTCCTCCAGTCATATTAGCTCAGGAATTCTGGGAGTTGAAGTCCACAAGTCTTAAATTTGCCAAGTTTGAAGACCTTTATCCTAGCTATTCAAATTTTTCATTTTTTCACATTCCATCTTCAATATTGTTCTTTAGATTTCACATTCAGAAGCCTTTCTTATCTTTAACAGCAGACCTTGTGGCTAAGTCACACCAACAAACTGGAACAAGAATTACCACATTGTGTTTGAGAGTAGTTGTTTTCCAATTAGAAACAAGATCCATTAATTAAGAGGGAGAGAACTTTTCTTAGGAATGAAAATCAGTCTTTGACTGATTTAGCCAGACAAGTAGAAACATAGAAAGTATCTGTTTTTAGGCATGTGTGTACAATACAAGAAACATGTAAAGCTAGCATTCAGTTTATGTAGAACGCTCTATTGGATTATTCTCTCTGTGTGCGTGTTTGTATGAGTTACTGTACAAATTCATGGTGTGACTCATATTTCATGCATTTTTAAAAACTCTGGAATTTTCAAGTTTTGAAGTCTAACTAGAATCTACTCTCTCTTTTTGCAGTAGTTTGTTACAATCATAGAATAGAATAGAATTCTTTATTGGCCAAGTGTGATTGGACATGCAAGGAATTTGTCTTGGTGCAAATGCTCTCAGTATACATCAGATCTACATTATTCAGTTTGTGAGTCTGTGGTGTTGTTTGGACTTCACAAACAAAGGAGTGTGTGAGTCATGTTGATTCTGAAGTCATGTCCTGCTTTCACTTCTCAAAATTCAGGAAGCAGAAAATTAAAAAACGGTGGGTGGCTTAAAGAATTCCTTTCCATCTTCTCCTTCTTTGGACTACAGAATCCTTCTAAGAGAAGGTGCTTTTTCTAGCACAGGTGATATCATGTCAGGATATTTTTTTCTGTGATTTGAATAAAACTTCCTTTATTTAGTAAAAACAGTTACAGTTTCAAGCAATCTTTCTTGGCTCACATCCTTTTTGATTATTTAGGCCTTAACCTTGATGGCTTATAACTTATTCAGAGAAATAAAAGATTGTACTCCTTTTCGTATTATATGAAGTTCTAATTGTACCAGCTTTAATTTCAAATTAACTTTGTGATTCTTTGCCATACTTTGCTGGTTGGCCTATAGTAAGGAACATGTACCTGTTTTGACTCAGGGTAGAAAACTAAGGACACTTTCTCATAACTTTAAAAATCAAGCACATGAAATATAGATCTCCCGAGAGCTACTGACATTTATTTCTTGTTTCTTAACACTTATTATCTGTATTTATGATCTTGTTCAATCAATGGGCTTTCCAAGTACTTTACTTTAGCTTAACTTCCATGTTTATTCTCAGTGTTAGCCTCACATCAACTTGAATGATTCATCACCAGTCCTATCTTAAATCTTTCCACTTACCACTAACAGAAAGGTAGCCTCAACTTAGATTAGTAAATGACTAGCTAAATCTGGGCTGAGATTTAAAAGCTTTATAATGGCTATATACTCTGTGTGTGTGTATGTGTGTGTGTACACACATACAGTACATACATACATACATACATACATACATGTAGCCCTCAACTTACAACAGTTTGTTTAGTGACCAAAGTTACAATGGCACTGAAAAAAGTGATTTATGACCATTTTTCACAGTTACAACACAGTTACGACAGTTTTCAATGTCCCCATGATCTTGTGATCAAAATTCAGATGCTTGGCAACTGGTTCCATTTATGGCAGTTGCAGTGTCCAAAGGTCATGTGTGTTCTGAGGCTTCCTAAACTGTAATTACACGCACACTTATTTTAAAAACAAGACTTTTATTGCAACGCTGGGAATTGTTTTCATTCCCAGCCGGAATTAATCTCAAACAGTCCCCCGAGATAAGCACCCACCCTTCTTTTCTGTGAAGTGCTGCCAATAACAGAAGTATCAACTGAACTCAAAAAAACCCCAACTGAAGTACAAAAAAACCCAACCGAAGTACAAAGAGCTTCAAGAATGCCTCTGAACTGATCGAACTACTTTGCTTCCTGCAAAGGTTTTGTCATCTTGGCCTGACCTTCATACTTTATGGGAGGGGCAATCACTTCCCAGCCTTACTCCGGAGTCACCCCTTTTGTTTCAGCTGCTCTTGCCTTCTAGCAGCTCTGTGCACATGCACACTGGGAATAGGGTCCCCTGGGTCCTCTGCCTCGCTGCTGCCAGACTCTGAAGGCTCTGAAGGCAGCACCCAACTCCCAGATGGTCCTGGCCCCATCTCTACATCAGACGCAGGACCCTCGTCCAAGTCCTCTCCAGACTCCTTGAATGGTCCCCGTTCTTCCCCACTATCTGATTCCGCTGCTGTCTGCACCGGCTGCTGGCAAACCACAACAATGTGATCCCCTTTTGCAATCTTCTGACAAGCAAGGACTATGGGGAAGGCAGATTCAGTTAACATGCAGGCTACTAACTTATCAACTGCAGTGATTCACTTAACAATTGAGGCAAGAAAGGTTGTAAAATGGGGCAAAACTCACTTAACAAATTTCTCACTTAACAACATAAATTCTGGGCTCAATTGTGGTCGTAAGTTGAGGACTACCCCTGTGTGTGTGTGTGTGTGTGTGTGTGTGTGTGTGTGTGTGTGTGTGTAAACAGAGAGACACACACAGTTTGATCAAACTTTCAAAAGGCCGAATATAGTCTTTAGTTATGTTTTCATAATATACAAGCCATGATTTAATTAAATCATGAATTTGATTTATGAATGAACATGCAAAGTACATTTTATCTGAGAGTGCTTCTATACCCTCGCTTCACACCAGAAACCTGCCCCATAGCTTCATGTCACAGTTTGAATGTCATTACAGTTGCACTCTAGCCCTTGAATATGGTGGTGTTTCCTCCAGCAGACACAGTGTAACGTAGGAAAGCTAGTATACCATCCTAATATACATTCTTCCACTTCTATTCATATTTTTTTCATGATAAGAAAAAGAGCAAATGGGGTGGGGGGTGGAACCCAAAACAGGCACTCTGTAGGGTGAATGGCAACGCTAGCACTTTTTAAAAAAGGTGGCAATGGTAACAAGACACCATTGGGCCTTGGCTGCAGGAGAAATGGAAAAAATCCAAAGGGCCAGGTAATGAGATGTGCCCAAATTACCACCAATAAGAAACTACACCATGTGAATTTTGCCTGGGTTTCCTCTACCTAAACCAATATTAATTGGTCCAGCTTACCAAGCCACCCCCCCGCCCCGCCACACCTCCAAGCTCCCACAAAGACAAGGGGCACAGTAGCAATCTCATACTAGAACAGGGCTTGTATGCTATGTAAACTCAGCCAAGGAATGGGCTCCAATTAAGCAGAAGATTATTTGTTTTGGCCATACTCAATGATCGCTTTAAGTTGATGCATAATATTCTTGATAATGAGAAAATTCCACCGAATTGTTGAAGAACTATTAGAATATTTAATTATATTAGCAGTTGTAATAGCTAGTGCTTTGGAAATTCAATGAAATGTGTTACCAAACTTTGTCCTCAAGGCCTGTTAACCACGTAACTAATAAGCCCCAGTGGCTTTTTTAATGCCATGTCCTTATGACAGTGCCTCCATCCCATCTCATCTCATCTCAACTCATAGCTGTGGCAGTATGAAGTTGTTGTTAGCTGCTCTGATTTGAAATTGAATTTTCTTCTTCTCATGATGCATTTGACGTTGGGGATAAAAGCTTGTACACTTAGTTTATGATATGTCTATCCATTTGTACCAGCAGTTCCAGCTGTTGTAGTATATTGAAGTGTCTTTATTTTTTAATGCCAAAGTTAATTTGTCCATTTCTGCACAACTTGAAATTTTTTGAATAATCATCTCTGTACTGCTGGTACAAATGGATAGACCAAAGATAGACTTCACACTAAAAGGCAAAAGAGGATAGGATAGATCCATAGTAGTGATATACAGATATATGTAAGGATTAGGTGTGTGTATATGGCATAAAATAAGGATAAAAAAGAGGTCTTACAAACTGTTGAAGATGAGAATGTTTTTAATTGTTTTCTATTTTTCTCTTTCTATTTTCTTCTTTCTTTCTTCTTTTTCTCTCTTTCATTTATGTATGTGTTGTTGGTTTGTTTTAATTGTAAAATAAAATTTATTTTAAAAAAAGTTTATGATGTGTCTGCTGATGTGGTCAGGGAGTGTCTTTCAACTTCTAATTGATGCTTTAGATTGAAGCAGAATGCCACTTTCACACTCTCTCTCTCTCTCTCTCTCTCACACACACACACACACATACTCTCTCTCTCTCTCTCTCTCTCTCTGTGTGTGTGTGTGTGTGTGTCCCTCTCTCCCTCCCTCCCTCTCCTGTAATCACTCTCTTCACGGTCATTCTGACTTGGGCTCTACCAGGAAACAAGTAACCTGCCTTCCAAAGAGGAATCTACTAGCGTAATGTCAGATCCTACATAGGCTTCTTATAAATAGATTTGATATCCTTTTGAAAAGACTGATGAACCTGCTTGGGAAAGAAAATTCAATTGAAGTCTGGAAAGAGAGCTGAGTTTTGCCAGCTGTGTCTTATTGATTCTATCAACATTGGAGGCTTCACACATTTCCTATTGTTTCTGCCAAAAAGGCTTTTGCGTTTCTGTAATTTTTTTCCCTGCTTTTATTACTTTTTATCTATTATGCCACTCAGTGATTTTCCATAGTCCATTCTGATTCTCGGGACATCTATGGGCTACTTCCAAATGCTACCATGCATAAGGTTAGAATAGGACATGATGCTAGCCTAGCAATTTGTTTGCAACATTAGATAAGGACAGAGCTTGCTCATTATCAATTGCTTCCCTTTTGCTTGACCACACAACTTTCCTCTGTGTCTGTACTCTGTCAGATAGAGTATTTTGAATATGGGTTTAGTGGCCTTTCAGTAGAGGTTTTAGTTGGACAATTTGACAGTAGCTAAACATTGTTCCAAGTATTCATTTGTGCTCGTTTTCAAAACAGTGATTGGTGACTGTTTCCCCGCTCCCCCTGAAAGTGCCTCCTGGTGGAAGGGGAAACTACCAATTCCTTAACTTGTCTTGCTTTAAAATAATCAAGGTAGCACCAGTTGCCTTTCTTTTTACTGTAACAAAAATAATGTAGTGTCAGCAACATATTTTATACCAGCATATTTTTCTAGCAGCTCAAGGACTGATGAACAGTACTTTAATGTGTCCATCTAGTTTGAACCAACAAATGCTACTAATAAGAGCTACATGGGAATGTTATCTTTCACTGAATCAGAGCATTATTTAATCTAGCCCAATTTTTGTGCATTGCTTGCTTTGTGGTAGCTTTCCACAAGTTTTCTCAGCCTTGTAAGAAGAGATGCCAAAAATTAAGTCTGGGATTTTCTGCATGCAAATACTCTCTACCTGAGCTATGACGCTTCCCATATAACAAAACAATCTCTTTATGATATCTACACCTGTTCTCCTTGCTAGGTGCAAGTCATTTTATACAACCTGTAATGAAATGATGGATATTTTGCCAGTACTACAATATATTCGCCAGAACAATTGCGGTTGAAAGACCTCAGTATGCTTTGCTATTAGATAATTTTTGTTCAATCTCTGATATTCTATTCTTGGGCAAGATTTTTGAATGAATAGTAGTACTGTAGTGTCAGGTATTCCTTGAAAATTATTGGCTCTATTCATATTGAACTCTCATATGGTTTACATGTAATAGCCTTATGAAGTAGTTGTCTCTTGGATTGCTAGGAAGTAGAGTTAGACAACCGATGCCAGGTGCTGACTGGGACCAATTACATAATTACCAAATACATAATTGGTCCTTTCCAGACCACTCTTTCCTCCCAATATGCAAAATAGGTTGGAAGGAGACAGCTTTTTAGGAAAGCTTAATTTATCTCTTTTCCATTTAAGCAAAACTGGAATTGTCCAGAATTCAGCTGCCGTGATATAATTCTGCATCAATTTTTACATCCTTTTTATTACTGTGTTTTATGTACATTGATGTTATATTCTGATACATTTCATTGATTGATTCATTGTGTACTGTCAAATTGTTGACTCTTTGCAACCACATAGATTTTTTTCCTCTGTCAATTTGTCCCTTTCAGATTCACCACTCTGAATCCATCCATCTTGCTGTTTTTCCCCTTTTCTTCCATCTTTCCCAGCATTAGAATCTTCTCCAGAAAGCTAGTCTTCGCACACAGCTAGTTTTTATTTAGTGACTGCCTCCTTCAGTGACTATTTGTAGTCATGGTGGTGAAGAAATACAAGCAATTCTCAGATGTATGGCTTTGCAGGTCTATAGAACCAAGGAAATCTGAAGTAATATCATAAACACAGTTATGCTTTCACTTAACTTTATGACCAAGTTGTAGGTTCCATCCAGTTGTAGGATGGCTAAATGAGGACTATCTTTAATGTATCTGAAGGATAATTTGAGCCAGATGCAGTTCATTATGTTTATTTTATTATCACTAACTGCTTTGTACACCTCCTTGTAAAAAATGAAGATGTACACAAAGAAAGGAAAGAAAAATGCTTCTGTAAGCTTCCTACTGGGACAAATATTACTTTCTTCTCCATAACAAAACGGCAGAACTAAGCCTCATTCACTCTCAGAAAATCTGACTAGATTGCAGCTTTTAATGAATGTATTGTCCTTAAATCAACCTTCCCTAATTTTTTTTATAGCCATGCTAGTTACGGATGGTAGAAATTGAAAAGACCCAAGTTTGGGTAAGTAACCATATATAGTAAGTAAATTGTTTGTTTTGTTTGAACATTCTTCTTCCTTGTAGAAATTGCTTCATCCCTTCTTTAGGCTTGTTGAACTTGTTTGCTCATGGATGTTGCCCTAAATGATTTAATTCTCATTGGCATGGCTTTGTAAGCTTGCTAGTCTCTGGCACAGTGCATACATTTCACAGCCTTTTGCTGGTAAGAGTGTCTTTCATCTCCAATTGCCATCAGCAAATGCTTCCACGCCCTCTAAATCTTTGGAAAGGGCATGATGTTTTGATGCAGTTCTGAGGCTTCTCTGAAACAGCCACATCAACATTGTCTCCCCTTGCTGTTCCCTTTAGATAATGGTGCTTATTGCATGCACTGTAGGAAAAAAGGAAGTTGGGGGATCTATGTGGTGTGAAGGAAAAACTGTCTCATTGACTTCTGTAGAATCTTCTTTGGTCACATATTTCTCTTTGGGGGTAATCTGTCAAAGGCAGTTTTACCCTACCAGAAGTTCAGCAAGTCAGGTGTCAGGGGGGAAAAAACCTTTCTCAGTGCATTATTCTCAAGATGGAATGATAACAAGGCTGATCGATATGAGTAGCTTGCCCCAGAATAAGAACCAAGGTCACTACCCATTCCTTCAGATCAGAAATGAAATCATAGTTGTAGAAAGTTCAGAAAGACCAGAAATCCAGAGTATCACCCTCTACCTGCTCCCCAGCCCAGCTCACAGGAAGGCAGTCTGCCTTTTTCTGCCTTGTATCAAAAGTCATATTTTCTGACTTGGGCCAGCTCAAAGTCTTGCGGTCAATTTTGCTTGCTGCACTTAACAGATAACAGATAATCAGATTTGGAAGGGATCTTGTAGGTCATCTAGTCCAACCCCCCACCCGAAGACCCTACACCATTTTTGACAAATGGCAGTCCAATCTCTTCTTGAAAGTCTCAAGTGATGGCCTCCCACAACTTCTGAGGGCAAGCTGTTCCATTGGTTGATTGTTCTCACTGTCAGACACTTTCAGAATTCATGAAAGACAACCCTCTACAATCCAATGGCCAACAGTTCTCTGTGAAATAGATATCCCATTTCTTCCAGTTTTTCTTTTAAAAAAGCAGGTAAAGTTAACCTGACTTTTGCCACTTTTCTATTGTAGCCCCCAAATGGTAAAACTGTTCCAGCAGTCCAGGAGGGATGAAGAAGCAGAAGAGTCCATCAATCACAGTCCATGGTGAAAATGATCTGGGCAGAAGATGAGGCCATCAGTATGGCCAGACTGGAAGAATGGAAAGAAATCCAGGAAGGGCTTTCTTCAGCCAGCTTGATTTGCAACTAGTATACAACTAGTTCCACATGGAAGTGAAGCTGTTAAGACTGGAAAATCATACAATGAAAAAAAATAATCCAAATTTTTCTTGTTTTAAAATAGTTTACAGACTGGAAATTATCAGCCATCTTTTAAATGCCTGGAACAATTCTTAGTGTCTTAATTGCATGGATCCTATTGCATATTTTTGTGAAATAATGAGCAACGGGTGGGGCTTTCTCCGATATTCTTGTACTGTTTACAAATCATCAATAAAGTCTTTTAAAAATTAGCTAGCGGCTGCACTTTCCTCTTTGTACCACACCAGTGAGATGCACATTAGCCATGCATGTTAGAAATGCTAAACATAAAACTGAATAATAAGGAAGACTCAGATTACTATGTAACTTGGAACAATTGGCATCAATGTATAGATAGTAGAAATAGGGAAATTATAGGTAAGAAATAAAATATAAGCTTTGTATACCCATAGAGAACCTGTTGAAATGTATGTATATTTGGAATGTATAAATATAGCCAATATTTTTGTATTATCAGAGGACAATGGTGAATTGTATCAACATATTTTTCTTTTTATAGACACATTTCTATTTTAATATTTTAATTTCAATAAAGGATTTTGGGGGAAAAATGCTAAACATTATGAAGATTTCTTGTCATTTCTGTATTGCAACTAAGTCGCCTTCAATGCTTTGTCGAAATTTTGTCTTTTTATTTTTAGATTCTGTTCTTTAAAGTGCTTTTTTTTTCATTCCACTTTCCCTACATCGTTCTCAAACTCTAATCAGTAAGCATTTCAAACAAATCTTTGCTTTCAAGCAACAAGGTGCTGCCTCAGCCACACTCTTCTCCAATCCTGGTTTAAAATCACAGAAATTCAAGACTGTTTACAATGCCTACAAGTATCTTGTGAGGAACTGATTTGGCTGGGAAACACAAACTTGTTTCCCGCAAGAACAGTCTTGAGACCGAGAAACGGGAATAGATTTTCAACTTCATATTGTCTCTCCTTACATTGTCTCAATGCCCATTTTGGACCACTTGCACAGAATGTCTTCACTTTTTGAGTCAGTTGAGATTCTTGCAAAATGAATGCTATGGGGGTGACTTGGTCATGTAGCTTCAGGAAGGACAATAACATCCTCCCACCAATCTCTCTCTTCACACACACACACACACACACACACCCCTATGAGAAAATGAAGCTGAATGAATGAATGCCAGAAGGGACAGGCAGATGGGCAGAACCCAGTAAAAATGTCTGCTATTGTTCACTTCTGAGAACTATTAGGGACCCTGTAACCTCACCTCATCTGAATGAAAGAGAAATTGTTTTTCTAAGCAAATAGATATACAGATATACTATGGTAAGGCATCCTTTATAGTGATATAAAATAAAGACAACTAGTATATTGTCACAACGCTAACCTTGCTGTTTATCTCTGAATCTCTTTCTCACTATTGCAACCAAAGGCAATGCACTTTGCAAACTGCTGTTTTCCTTCCAGTATTTTGCTGTTTCAATTGCTACCCACTTCATATAAGTCATAAAAGTTGGTTGGGTGCTTTTCATTTTGAGCTGGATCAAAGCCAATTGCAAGACCCTTACCAGTATAGTGATATGCATTGCCTGCACTGTGTGTGTTGCTTAAAATAAATGCCATATTTGCTCTGTGCCATGCAACAACAGGCCACCTGTGCCACAGTATCTTTTCCTATCCCAGGCACACCCTGGCATTCTTCAGCACAGTATTTCAGGAGACACTGTTAACCCACCAATGTCACTATTTTAGTCACAATACTTCTTCGGAGATCTGAGGCAGATCCTGGCATTTGTAGAATGAGGTGATTAGCTTAAAAAAGTAGATGAACAAGAAGAAAAATCCCACCTAATGCAAACGAAAGGACTTCTTGGTCTGATTAGCTCTCCATACAGATTAGCTGTCAGAAGAAGAGCTATGTGATCTGAGCTGCAAAAATCCAGTAAACCACTAAAGGTAGCAAAGAGAAACAGAAAGCATTAACTTTTTGCTGACATCTAAGTGGATAACTAGATTCTTGCAAGTCAGCTTGGGAGCTACAGCCAGAAGATAAGTTTTATAGGTTGGCTCAGTAAGCTATAGCTAGTTCACAGATAATGATGCTGGTAGGTATTGACAATCCAAGCATCTTGCATATCTTACAAAACAAATACCTAAATACTATGTAATAATATATGTATGTCTCAGTGGTGGGATTCAAATATTTTTACTACCGGTTCTGTGGGCATGGCTTGGTGCATGTGGCAGGAGAATACTGTAAAATCTCTATTTCCTCCCCACTCCTGGGGGAAGGTTACTGCAAAATTCCATTCCCTCCCACCCCACTAAACTGCTTTCCAGCTCCGTTCTCCTGTGCAGGGCAACAAAAGAAGACCCAGCCGATCAACTGGGGCTCAGGAGACAGAGAATAGATGGGGGTGGGGCCAGTCAGAGGTCATATTTGCCAGTTCTCCAAACTACTCAAAATTTCCACTACCAGTTCTCCAGAACTGGTCAGAACCTACTGAATACCACTTCCGGTATGTTTGTGTGTGAGAGAGACATAAAAGGCCTTTTAAGTTTAAATTCACAATTTCAAACTTCTGAAGCATTCCTGTACTCCATTCTCCACCGTTACATTCTTCGGCTACTGTGATCTAGTACCAAGTGCCAAACTTCTCTCCATATGATTGCTCTACATCAGAAAGTCCTTATCAATATTTAACGTCATCAGGTGTAATCTCCACCCATTTTAAGACACCTTCTTATATTTCCAATTCGTTACATAATAATCACTGATAAAACTGACACCCTGATCCTATTGAAAGTGCCTAAAGGTGCCTTCTTCTAAAGCTTCATTTTTGGTCAGACAGACATATTTAAAGCTTTTCTTCCACTCCTCTGAAAAAAAGGGGACCTCCTGTGATCAATATTGGGAAGAAACATTCAAAGCTTATGTCATCTGTTCAGTAACTGATTTAGATGTAGCAGTTGTAGTCTGCTTATGGATTGCAAGTGCCCAGATTCAAGTCCATCTTCAGTCATAAAAATTCACTGGGAGATTTGCAGCCAGGTCATTATATATCAGCCAAAATTACCTTGCAAGAGAGTTGCTGGGGAAAAAAGTTAGAGAAGACGTACCATATATGCCACCTTGAGCTCTTAGAGAAAGGATAGGGGGACTAAAATGAACTAAAATGCACTAGTCTCAAAGTCAACCTTTCCAGAATGCACATGTATTCCATAACTCTTACTAACATTCCAGAGGTTATAAGTAGGTACTGAATGACACGAACTTGTTCTGTTTGTCCGCCCACACTCTTAATGAACACCCTTGGGCACCTAATCACCCTGCAATCTCCTTTTGTTCTTCCAAGGCCTACTTCTTACCAAGCAAGCTTGTTTGCATGAGGACTACGAGCCTCAGTTCCTATGGCATGTATTGTCCTGTCTAGGCCTCACGTGGCACATTAGCCTCCCCACATTTTCCACATTCCTGCTTGATGTGAGTCAGAGGAGCTTGTTTACCAAGATCAGCTGTTATTGGAGAATTCCAGTATTTTATTTTATTTATTTATTTTATTTTTGTCAATTGTTTACAAGATAATAAGTATAAGTAAAAACATAGTTATGAATACATGGATACATATAAGAAAAATAAAAGAATAAAAGAATAGGACAGGGACAGTAGGCACGTTGGTGCGCTTATGCACGCCCCCTACAGACCTCTTAGGAAAGGGGTGAGGTCAATAGTAGACAGTCTAAGGTTAAAGTTTTTGGGGTTTGGGGAAGAAACCACAGAGTCAGGTAGAATATTCCAGACATTGACCACTCTGTTGCTGAAGTCGTATTTCCTGCAATCAAGTTTGGTCCGGTTAACCTTGAGTTTGTATCTATTGTGTGCTCTTGTGTAGTTATGGTTGAAGCTGAAGTATTCATTGACAGGTAGAATATTGCAATGTATGATTTTATATACTATACTTAGATCGGACTGAACGCGGCGTAGTTCTAGGTTTTCTAGGTCTAGAATTTCAAGTCTGGTGGCATAAGGTATTCTGCAATGAGTAGAGGAGCGGAGAACTCTTCTTGTGAAATATTTCTGGACTTTCTCAAATCTGTTAATATCAGATACATAATGTGGGTTCCAGACTGATGAGCTGTATTCGATTATTGGACTAGCAAATGTTTTGTATGCTCTAGTTATTAGTGTAATATTACCAGAGAAAAAGCTATCTAAGATTAGGTTAATGACTCTTAACGCCTTTTTGGCTATGCTGTTATAGTTGGCTCTAGCACTTAGATCATTAGAGATGAGAACTCCAAGATCCTTGACAGAGTTTGGATCATCAACAAGGTCTTGACTATTCAGCCTATATTTTATTTTCTGATTTATTTATTTTTTTGCCAATATGTAGGACAGAGCATTTATTTGTTGAGATTTGAAGTTGCCATTTGTTTGACCATTCTGATACATAGTCAAGGTTTTTTTTGAAGGGTAGCAATATTGTCTGTGGTGTTGAATAGCTTTGCATCATCAGCGAAGAGAACGCAGTTACTCTTGATATGATCACAGAAGTCATTTATGTAGAGTATGAAAAGAGTTGGTCCTAGAACACTGCCTTGGGGGACACCACTGTTGACAGGTGCAGAATTTGATAGGACGCTCCCAATTTTGACCATTTGTTGTCTGTTTGACAGGAATGCTTCTATCCAGTTATGCAGGTGTCCAGAGATACCATAAGATTTTAGTTTTAGGAGTAGTTTGTCATGTACCACTGAATCAAAGGCTTTACAGAAATCTATGTAGATTGCATCTATTGCTTTGCCCTGATCGAGTTGTGTAGTCCATATGTTTTTGCAGTGTAAGAGTTGCAGATTACATGATAGTTTTTTTCCTAAAACCAAATTGTTTATTAGAGAGTAGGTTGTTTGTTTCTAAGTGGAGGATTTTGGATTGGTTAATAATTGATTCCATGACTTTACAGGTGACGCAGCATGAAGAGATTGGTCTGTAATTTTCAACTAGGCTGGGGTCTCCCTTTTTGAAGATGGGGATGACCGTGGCTTGTGTGGGCAGGATGCTGCCCATGTTAATAGTGTATTTAGCTTGTTTGCATGTTTGATGTCATAATCAGGGGCTCTGTAACATAGTAAGAACCGAAATGTGATATATAAGGACAGTTCACAGACGATGGTCTCAGGAATAGCAAGTTCCTGGGTAACTTGGATATTTTTTAGATGTAGGGACTTTTTATAGAAGATAGCAACACCACCTCCTCTATGGATTTCATGATCTGATCGGTAAACATGATAGTCTATTACTGTGGTAATGGAGTCAGGGAGAGATGTGTTGAGCCATGTTTCACAGACAAATATAATGTTGAATTCAGCCGTTTTTAGTAAGAGGAGAAATTCAGGTATTTTATTCACAAGGCTTCTTGCATTGAGTAGCTTGCATTTAAGGCCAGATGTGGTTGGAATAGAAGTAGTTAGGGGCGTGCGTGCCTAGTTTTGAGTGGTGTTGGATTGGATGGGGTGGGGTTGGATGTGGAGTTACAGTAGAATTATTTGCTCTTATAGTACTTTATTCACCATTATCAATTTTCTGCCTCTGAAAATAGGGATATTGGAGTATCTGTTCATCAGTACATTTCCTTGAAATAGGCAGGCAAGGTGATGCATGTTTAAAGGAGGATGTAGAAATGCCCATAACTGACAGGAAATATCTGCTATAGACCTCCAATGCATTTTCCAACCTTTCATTTCTCTCTCTTTGACACTCTCAAAGAGCTGCTAAGTTAGTCCTGACTTAACTTTGGACTGCAATTTTAGGCTCGTGTTAGAAGCAGGAAGGTCAGTATCCCTTCAATCATCTGAAGGTTGAAGAGATGCAATAGATCAGGGGTGTCAACTTCAAGGTCCAGGGACTGGATCTGGCCTACGGGATGCTTAGATCTGGCCCATGGGGCTGCCTTGGAAACAGCGAAGGACCCAGAGGTTGTATTCAGCAGGTTCTAACCAGTTCTGGAGAACCAGTAGCGGAAATTTGAGTAGTTAGGAGAACCAGCAAATGCCACCTCTGACTGGCCCCACCCCTGCTGTTCTCTGCCTCCCAAGTCCCAGCTGATTGGTTGGATCTTCTTTTGTTGCCCTGCATAGGAGAACGGAGCTGGAAAACAGGTTAATGAGCTGGGGAGGGAATGGGATTTTGTAGTAACCTTCCTCTGGAGGGGGTGGGAATGGAGATTTTGCAGTATTATTCCCCTGCCACACCACCAAGCCACGCCACACCCACCAAGCCACACCCACAGAACTGGTAGTTAAAATTTTTGAATCCCACCACTGTAAGGACTGGACCACAATTTCTCTGCCAGTGAAAACAGAGCTTGCAACAGTGGTGGGATTCATTTTTTTTTACTACCGGTTCTGTGGGCGTGGCTTGGTGGGCATGGAAGGGGAAGGATACTGTAAAATCTCCCGTCAGGGGTGGTATTTGCTGGTTCTCTGAACTTATCAAAATTTCCACTACCGGTTCTCCAGAACTGGTCAGAACCTGCTGAATACCACCTTTGGCTTGTGAGGACTATGTGCGACTCTCCTTAGCTCCGTATTTACAAGCAGAGGGTTGCAGGAGGCTGTCACAACTGAAAACAGAGTTTGGGAGCCCATTTTCACTGGCAGCATGCTTTGTGGTGGCAGGGGCCTCCAACATGGGTGACATCAAGCTGGCCATGCCCACCCCGACCATACCCAACTTGGACCCCCAAGATCAAACAGAACCCTCAATGAAATTGAGTTTGATACCCCTGCAGTAAACAGTTTTACTGCACTTCATCCACTTTGCCCTAATAGGCAGTCAAACTTTTGCTAAAACACTTTCTCTGGTGCTTTCTATAAGTATGGTTCCATCTCCTCCTAAGATTTGTGTGTCAGCCTATACTTTATTTTGTAAGCAGACGTTTCAATTGCCAATTGCAAACCTAGATAAGACAGCCATGGTCAAAAGTTATGTAGACTCAAGCACAGAGAAAGAGAAATAATAACATGAAATTTAACCCCAACCTCCCTTCATGTGTGAAGCTTATCTGGTTTTTGGCCAGTGGGTCTAATAATCCTTTGCTCTTATTGTGCAGTGGAACTGGATATATGTATGTATGTATGTATGTATGTATGTATGTATGTATGTATGTATGGCATTCAGCTTTGTTCGGATATTTTCCCACGTCATTGTAGTTGTGCTTTTAAAGTTGTAGCAACGTTTCGGCAGAATCTCATCTGCCATCATCAGGCTTCATCAGAATCCTGATGATGGCAGATGAGATTCTGCCGAAACGTTGCTACAACTTTAAAAGCACAACTACAATGACGTGGGAAAATACCCGAACAAAGCTGAATGCCATACATGTAAGTACCCACGAAAACTTAAGAAAACAAATATATGTGTGTGTGTGTGTGTGTGTGTGTTTGTGATACATTGCTATATAGGTGGGAGAGGTGTTAAAATTCACAATGGAGGAAATGGAGGATAAAGTACCTCTCAGTTGTATTCCTAGGTTGCCTTTGATTTTGTAAAGTGGCAGACATTGTATATGCAACTTTAAGCAATCCTAAGGATCTATTGCCTTGCACCAATTGGACTGTGTGGGTGAAATGGTTCGGCATCTCTTTTGAAGGTTTTTCTTTATTATGCAGTTCTTTGTATGCCTATTTGATGTGTGAGTGTGTGTGTTTGTGTGTGTGTGTCTGTGTGTAAGTAAGTAAGTAAGTTTGTTTATTGTGAAATTAGTACTCCACATCGGCTTTGGATCTGATCAAGATGATTTTTTTTTAAAAAAAATTAAGGACAACATGAATTATCTTGTGCTCCTCATATCTTTAATTTAAGCTACACAAGGTGAAGAGTATGAGGTTGTTACAAAAGGATGTACCCAGAGACAAGCGTGAATTATTTTGAAGTGAAAATGTTCAAAAACCTGAATTGAAGGGGAAATCATATGAAAGACTGGCAGGTTTCCTGCTGTTCGAACATTTTCTAATTAGTCGACAGAATCTAACTATAAGGAATATTTCTTAATCCCCCTCATCTTCCAAGCTGATATCTTCCCCCACCAAATTGTCAGCCAGCGCCAGCTACATTAGACCTGAAAAGAATGAATCATTCCAATGATATGGCGTACAAGCAGCCCCACCCTAGGCAGTGGGCCAATAGTCACCTGTATACGGATGCACGAGGGTAAAGAGAGTGCTCAGTGGAGAAAGCTTTACTCTGAAACAACTTTGAAACAACACTCATGAAAACTCTTTTTTCTATCCTATAGGTGTTGAAGGCCCATTGTGCAAGGCATGCTGAGTCATCTTTGTTCACTGTGAGCCCACTTGCTGCCATTTCACCAGTTGTTGCTGCTCCCTGCATCTCTTTCCAGCTATTTACTCAAAGACAAAAGTTGACAAGAGAGAAGGTAGCTAATGCTGCACCTTCTTTTTCTTGTGATCCTACTTTGTCTATCCTGGGACAAAGAGACTGAGTGACCTGACTGTAGTATATGTTATGGGATAGAAGGAATCTTGGCAGGGGTGCCTCTGTAATGTTTGCGAACAGATGGTAAACCACGCCAAGATTAGCTGCTGGGCCTTCAGCCATGCATTTACTCTGAAGGGAAGTTCTTAATTCAAATGCTACCTCACTAGCTTCTGATATTTTAATAATCCTTTAATAATCCTAATCAAAGGATCTTTCTATGATAATTTTTGGAGCTGTATTTTTCTTAACAGGCCAATAAGCCTTCTTCAATGTTCCTCCTTTTTGTTTTCTTCTTCCTTTATTATCCATTTTGCTACTTGATGGTTCATTTCTGTGAATCATGTCTTAATTATTAAGTCTTATATGAAACATATTGTGGTTAAAACTTCTGGGAACCACTTGACCTAGAAAGTGTTTGCTATATTTAAAGCCAGAGTCCCAAACAGAGCAGATAGTTAGATTTAATGGCTATGAAATATTATTAAATAAAATCAATGAAAGTAATGGACACTAATCATAAATATCAAACAAATATCAAGTCCTATGCATTCTTCCTCTGCTTTTTGTACCACTCATGATCAAATGTTCTGCAGAACCTAAACATTTACACATTCTTGTGGCATTTTGGTTCATTTAGGTTGGTTTTCACTCTCCTTTTTGTTAATATAACTAGGTATAGCTCTTTTAGAGCCAAGGCTTTTCTGAATTTGAGACCACAGATTACCAGTGTATGCTCTGGCTTTCGTTTAAGACCAGATATGGCTCATTGCTGGCTTCCTGATTTGTTTTTTCCAAGTGGAAACACAGAGATCACACCATTATGGCTAGGATTAGCATAGTTTTGTTTGTTCTATGTGCTGAATTCCTCAACAGGATCAATATCCCCCTGTGCTGAGCAAAACATGCTTAGGTTTGGCGTGAAAATATTTTATGTTGGCGGTGTGCCGAGTACTAAATCCACAATAGGTGAGTCATACCTGGGCTTGTGTGTGCAAACAAAGTGTAGTTATGTCAAATAAACATATATGCATTTGTCTGACATAAAAAGAGAGACTGACTGACTTTGTGTAAATTGTTAAAAGAATATGACTTCAGCAACAGAGTGGTCAATGTTTGGAATACTCTACCTGACTCTGTGGATTCTTCCCCAAAACCCCAAAACTTTAACCTTAGACTGTCTACTATTGACCTCACCCACTTCCTAAGAGGCTTGTAGGGGGCGTGCATAAGCGCACCAATCGTGCCTACCGTCCCTGTCCTATTGGTTTTTTTATTTTTCTTATAAGTATCTCATGTATTCAAAACTATATTTATTCTTATACTTGTATCTTGTAAGGCTGAATTTGCATGAAAGAAAGTTTGGAGTTTGAATGTTAGCATACAGCACAATTAAAAGGAATTCTGGAACCAGTCTCCAAGTTCTGGGTTACACAGCAAAATTAGGGCTCCAAAAACATATGGATCTATCCTAAATATACAAAGTATGTTTAGAACTTTTAATACATTCTTAATTCCTGCATTTTCAGAAATTAAGAAATGTTTAGGAAATACCATACACATGTCTTACATAAGAAATGTATGTTGGCTTTAAGGGTAGTAGACATACGTAGCATCTTTTAAAAACTACATGGTTATGGGTATTTTGTGTGCAGCTTTATTGCAGGAATCCTGTATTTTTTCTGCATTTCTCTTCAAATGTGCAAGAAAAGAAAGGAGAAAGAATCATTATGAAATATTTGGATCACCCTTTTCTCTTTTTTGTACACCATTTTTCTTCTTTTTTTATTGTTATTGGTGCGGGACATATGTTTTTGTTTTGTTAGCTTGTTTTTCTGATTTGTATTTTACCTTTTACAATAAAACAAAATAAATATATTCCTCACTTGCTCATAACTGGTATGTTAATGAATGAATTGAAATAGAAGCTTTATAATATTGTTCCTCTGAAATATTTTAACAGATCCTATCATTTTGATAGGATTTATACTCCGGAATATTTTTATCATGAGTTGGTGAATAAGTTATGATTGGCTAAATTCTCACAACATGTAAAAACGTACACTTATTTACAAGCCACAATGACTGGTTCACATAACATATAAACCTGCAAGGTAAAATTGCTTATATGCCACTCCACCCCCTCTGTAGCAAATTATACACAGTATTCCACAAAAAACCACTGAAATTACATGCTTTGCACAATAGTTACTAGATAGCTGGCAAGAAGCAAAATCATTGTCTAAGGTTGAATAAAGATGTTTCTGAACACTGAAAATGATTCTGGGAAAATCAGTATCAGCACATCTCAGACTTAATGAGATTCTACTTCTCTAAACTTATCAGATCTCCCATGCCTACATGTTCTTTAAAAACAATAATTTCTACTGGATTCAGTCATCCAGTTTCTAAGCACCTGTGATGGCTCTTTTCCTGCCCTGCAGGCCCTAAGCAATAACTCCCTGTAGTTGGATCATTGTCTATAAAGTCTTACAGCCTTTCACCTTACCTCACTCTTAAAACGACTGAAGACATTGAAGCTAAGGCAACATAAAATACAGATGAAACTATCGTTCTTAATTTTGCTCCTCTGAATAGAACATAGAAGGATGTTTGACTATAGAGTTAAATACATTGTAAAAGAATAGTGTTCTGAACTTTGCTCATTGTAAAGTATTATGACTATTCCCATTAAGGACAAAGGAAAAAGGGAGAGAGGAATAAACTTCTCTTCTATTCCTCATACATTGAAAGCACAATCATATTTAGCCAGCACAACACATTGTCCTTACAGGGTTCCACCTAATAGATAGCAAATGTGGGCATTATCCAGGGATACAAAATTAGCTGGGCATTTAAGATCATCTACAGTTGTCATTAATAATGACTAAATGGGAATGGGGGGAAACATTAAAGAATCAGAAGAATTTAAAAACTAGCAGAATTTTCCATTTTAAAAAGCAGATAATCTCATTTTTGTTTTCTTACAATATGATTTGGAAAACAGGTGGACTCTCTCTTCTTTGGGGCAGCCCCTCAAATATTAGAATACTGTTGTCATGACTAGGGGTGACATGATAGCAGTGTTCCAATATTTGAGGGGGCTGTCCCAGGGGTAGGTTTCTACTGGTTCTGTCCACCTCTGTAGAACCGGTAGCTCTGAAGAGCAGCAGACATAGAACTGGTTCTATGTCTGCTGATGTTTTTGCCTACCTGCCTGCCTGGGCTCTTACCTGACCTTTATTTCCTGCTTTTTCAACTTCAGCTGCCATGAGAGGCACAGCTGTGGTTGAAAAAGCAGGAAAAAAGTCCTTTTTCAAAGGCTGCTTCTCTGCACGCAGCCACAGCATGCAGGGAAGCATGTCGTAAATCACTGAACCTCATAAATCACCAAACTGGTAGCTAACCCTGTCAGATCTGACCCCTGGGCTTTCCCAAAGAAGAGGTGGATCAACCTATTTTCCAAAGCACCAGAAAGCAAGACAAGAAATAATGGATGGAAACTAATCAAGGAGAAAAGCAACCTAGAGCTAAGGAAAAATTTCTTAACAGAACAATTAACCAGCAGAACGGTTTCCTTCAGAAGTTGTGGTAACAGATAACATGAGTTAGAAGTGACCTTGTAGGTCATCAACCCCCTGCCTAAGCAGGAGACCCTACACCATTTCTGATAGATGGGAGTCCAATCTCTTCTTGAAAGTCTCAAGCGATGGTGCTCCCATGACTTCCGAGGGCAAGCTGTTCCATTGATTGATTGTTCTCACTGTCAGAAAGTTTCTCCTTATTCCCAGATTAAATCTGTCCTTGTTCAGTTTCCATCCATTATTCCTTGTCTGGCCTACAAGTGCTTTAGAAAATAGCTTGACCCCTCTTCCTCCCTGTGGCAGCCCCCCAAATATTGGAAGACCACTATCATGTCTCCCCTGGTCCTTCTCTTCACTAGACTAGCCATGCCCAGTTCCTGTGACCGTTCTTCATATGTTTTAGCCTCCAGTCCCCTAATCATCCTGGTTGCTTTTCTCTGCACTTTTTCTAGAGTCTCAACATCTTTTTTATAGTGCGGTGACCAAAACTGGATGTAGTACTCTAGGTGTGGTCATGCTAAGGCTTCATAGAGTGGCATTAGTACCTCACTTGATCTTGATTGTATCCTTCTGTTGATGTAACTTAGGATTGCATTAGCTTTTTCGGCTGCTGCTGCACACTTCTGGTTCATATTTAGCTGGTTGTCTAAAAGCTTTTAAAAAGAGACTGGACAGCCATGTCTGGAATGGTATAAGCTAGTGTCCTGCTTGATTAGAAGTGGGTTGGATTAGAAGACCTCCAAGGTCCCTTCCAACTCTGTTATTCTGATACTCATGACTAGACAACACTCTTTATCTACCATCTTGATTGAACATGTGATGCAGGATCTTGGGGTGATTTGTCACATGCCACATTAACATTAGCTTTGACTGACCTTGAGTATCAAGACAAGCTCTATATTGCACCCAAATAGCAAGATGTCAACAGCTGGCGATGGAATAGTAACCTTTTCATGTATCCATGCACTTTAAAAGCTTAAGAACAACGTACCGCTCCCTGTTGGCCAGGGCATAAACAGTCCATGAGAAGCACTGCCAAGTCATCCTAAGGTGAAGAACAGGCCTGTCATGTGCACAGATCATTAGTGGCAAGTGAACAGACCAGTGTCTATAAGAGCATCACTAACCTGTTGTCCTAGTCATATCAAAAAGAAACCTTCCTCCATGCTACTGACACAACTAGACCAACTAAACTGGTTCTGCCAGGGTTAGCATCTAATTATATTATTCACTGAGAGCTTGTCTCTTATTCTCATCCATTGTTGGCTGTGTTCCATGATGCCTGAACCATAAAAAAGCAGGAATTATTGCTTTGCCTCTGTTAAGAATTATTCAAACAAAGTTGGAATAATAAAAGGGGGGGGAACGACCCTATGTTAATCACATAACTATCTGTGATACACAAGAGTGATGGATTCACGAAGTGTTTTTACTTGGGCTAACTTTTTTTTAATCTCTATGAGAATATGTGAGCTTTCAAATTGTCAAGGTTGTTTAAATAGGCAAATTTCCTGTGTACAGTCCTGAAACATGAGCAAAACTATGGAATTGTAGGAGGACATGCAAAGCATTTTATTCTCCAGAAACAAATTGATCCAATCGGAGACAAATGTTTCAGTGCCACAATGCCAGTGGTAGAATCAATATACTGACTTAAATAAATAACATAACATCGCACCAAGTGAAGACACAACTTAAGTGACTATTGTATAAGTTAGGCAAGAGTTCCAGACAAACAGATAAAAAAGCAGCTACTCAAACTTATGAAGGCAAGTTGGATCTCAAACTATAATGTTCATTGTCTAGACCAAAGGTAGAAGATGTGTGGTTTTTCAGATATTGCTAAATTATACCTCTAGGTATCCCCAACCAGTGATTGTTGTACTGGCTAGAGCTGGTAGTACTAGAATGTTCTTTTTACATGCTCAGAATGCAATCTTCTAATAATTTGACCTTTTAGAACCCACTTATAGCAAGTAGTATCTTTCAAACATCAAAACTCTGATCAAGTAAAGCAATTGTTTCAAAAACAATTCTAGGCTGCTGTTCCACAATGCTCAAACTAACTATACTGAAAAAAAAGATTCATGCAAATACAATCTAACAATAGCAATAAAATCAGCCAGTAAAAGTATTGACTAAAAAGAAATTGACTAAATGAAAACCCAATTAAAGAAAAATGGGCAAAGAAAAACATCAGAACAACAACCGGTCAGAAGTCTATAATTACTACTGACATTGTGTAATGCTATATATAGTATATTATACAACTTATGAAGCTTATAGCTTCAGTTTGGCTTAAGAAATAAACGCAATGGTTGAAGCAGAGCCAATTGCCTAGTTCATGTAACACAATTAACCCATTCTGCCTCTAATCTTATCCAGGCTTCTTACTAGATATAAGTCCACCATTTTGGGGAATACAAAGTGTCATCTCATCTACTTTTTTCAGTCTAGTCTGGTATCTCATCAGTCTTTAGGACAGATAAATCGATGACTAATAGCGAGATTTCATTATTTCTATGGCTACTTCCCCATTGATCAGGCAAATGGCTTGAGCTACTTAACCTTGGTTTCAAATTCCATTACAGAGTATCTTCTTTTCTCTAGCCAATCCACAACCCTCCCTCCCTTTTTTTGAAGAACTGACTAAATTGGGCTTACCTACCTACCTTCTTTTGTAGGTTTACACTACATCAGGGCTGTCAAACTCCCAGCCCATGGGCCAGATGTATCATGCACTGGCCATGCCCACACCCAGTTTAGCAAAGGGGGGAAAGTCCCAATATGCCATGTGATGCTGGCGTGACAATGTGAGTTTGACACCCTTGCACTACATTGTTGACTAAGAAAGCAGTAGTTTAATTCATAGTTACTCTGTGCAGTTTGGGGTTAGAATTTTTTCAGTTCTGAGATTAATGTGTTTGTATTGATTGTCCCCCTAACCGGTCCAGGTAAGTATATTCTGTAATTAAGTGTAGACTAAAGCCAGTGAAGATAGACCTTATGGGCTCAAATCTATAATGATTTATAATATTTACTTACATCTTGAGAATACTTTATTAGATAACTGGTATGACTGAAACCAAAACATCTGAAATTGGATTATCTATTCCCCTGAAACTAGAATGGCCTAATTTGCTTAAATGATCCTTTTATGGCTCATCTTCAAGGTGATCCAAGACATTATTTTTTTCTTCTGTTCTGACTCCCTTTCTTTAATAGTAACATATGAACAACATCTTGTTGATAAGATTCTCACTAAATCAAGTTTCTTCAGTATTGCTGAGCTAAGCTGTCTTTCTCATTCTAGATTCATTGTGGGTGGGACTGGTCTGGAGAAAGAGCTAATATTGCAACTATGTGTTATAGATATTCAATTATTCCCTGTTACAATCTGAGTTACAAATAATATTGAGAAATCTTAGAACTTGGGTGTTCAGACATTAGTAGCACCTGTGTTTGCATAATTACATTTACTATGCTACCCTGACTTGGCAAATGTTATTCATGCCTTGGTCGTGCCGTTTTAGATTTGCTTTACATGACAGACTAAACCAAATTATGGCTTAACCAAGGAGAGTATAGTCCTACATATCTCTTCGTCTTCTGGCAAGCAGACACAACTTGTAATCACAAATGGCACTCTAAAATCTAGTCTTGCTGTGTTGTGTGAACTAGAGGAACAGGTTTCTTTTTTTCCAGAATAAACTACAGAAATAACTCCAAATCAAATTGAAATTTATCTTCTCCTAATAGGAGAATGTGCCTGCAATGTTCTTAAGGTACTATTACTGAGGCTTATTATGGAAACTGAAATGGTGTCCAGACATGAAGCTCTGAAGGATAATTAAACAATAACAACAGACCAAGAGTAAGCTTTACAGGCTTGGTATGGATAAGAAGATGCTGAATGGTACCCAGTACATTAGAACACATAGTTTACTTGGAATCATTTCGTCTATATATAAGGCAGCAAATTAAATTGTTTGAAATCAGAGTGATTTTTGAAATCACAATTAGATGATTTGAACTCTGATATAGACTACTTAATTAGCTCTTAATCGCTCTTTTTATTTGCTTTCTTTTTTCTTTGTCTCTGATTTGAAAATTTTCCATTTTGGCATTTTTCTTATCTGTTCAGAGCAACTTGCACTATCTGTCTGACTCTGCAGGTTTAAAAGCAGAAAACAAAACATTGACATAATGGACAATGTTGATTTGATTCTATATAGGCTTGCCATTAAAAAAACCAACAGTTTCTCTATATATAAATTGAGAGATCAGATTGAAACTAGTTCAATTTGAGGTATCATTTTGTCCAGAGGTGGTATTCAGCAGGTTCCGACCAGTTCTAGAGAACCGGTAGTGGAAATTTTGAGTAGTTTAGAGAATCAGTAGCAGAAATTTTGAGTAGTTTGGAGAACTGGCAAATACCACCTCTGACTGGCCCCGCCCCCATCTATTCTCTGCCTCCAGCATTCCAGTTGATCAGCTGGTCTTCTTTTGTTGCCCTGCACAGGAGAACAGAGCTGGAAAACGGGTTAGTGGGGTGGGAAGGGAATGGGATTTTGCAGTAACCTTCCCACCCCGCCAAGTGGAGAGGGAATGGAGATTTTGCAGTATCCTTCCCCTGGAGTGGGGAAAGAATGGAGATTTTACAGTATCCTTCCCCTGCCACGCCCACCAAGCCACACCCACAGAACAGGTAGTAAAAATATTTGAATCCCACCACGGATTTTGTCTGAGAAAGAAGCCCAGGTAGATCTATGTAAATTAGCACAGAGATAGTATACTATCTCAGGCCACACTGAACTGGTGACTTGTATAACATTTTACCACTCACTCTGTCTAGTAGATCTGATCTGTTTAACAAGAATTATGCACAAAAAGCTACCAATTAGAATTTTAATTACAAATATGTAATTAGTCTGGAAAAAATAAGAATAACTTATTGCATGTACTCAGTAACACATTACAAATCACCATTTCATAAATGTGTCCTATAACAGAATGAGATTTTTCAGCCTATTCAGGAGAATAAGAATGATACAAGATATACAGCTTTGTGCTCTTAAGCATACGCAGTGTTAGAGCTCTGCAGTTAGCTAAACACAGCTGTGGTAAACCTTCAACTAAATTAATCTTAGTCTAGTGTATTTTATATTTATTGAGCCAAATCTTTTGGATCTGAAAGTTTGCTATGGTCAGCAATTGTTCTGGTTCCAGGTTTTCCAGGCTGCTGTGTGACCTTAGCTGTGGTTCTTCTGCCAATCAATACTGTTTGTGGCTGCCAATCATTTTTTTTATGCTTCTTCTTAAATTCCATTTTTATTTCATATATGTGAATTTTTTGGCTCATAAAAGCCTATTCATCGTTGATTTTAAAGGTACCATATCACCCTAATAAGTCCATTAAATCAGTGACTGCATTTTCAAATCCTATGTTTAAAAGATTATTAAATATTTTATTATTTTTATTACATTATATTCTTCTGACATGTCTTATAGATTTAGGGCCACACCTCATTGATGCTACACTATTAAACCTCATCACCTTTTGGCAAATTTCCCTGCTGTAACTGGTTAGTTAGGTTAGGTTAAGTTAGGTTACGATTTGATCAAAAGGCCTTGGGTTGACCTGAATAAAATACATACTACATATGGTGTTAGTGCCTACTCCATCTGACACATGGAGGTGTATGTGGGAGCATGTTTACATGAAAACAAAAGGACAGACTTGAATCTGTTGCCTCAATGTATATGTTGAAGATGTACAGATATTACTTTGATTCACTATTTAAATGGTTTTTAGTGAAATGCAATATTGTAATAGTCCTTCTCATTTATAATAGTTGTCAGCATTCCAACTAACCAACTTCAAACTAATAAACTCTGAGATAGACAGTTCCTCAAAGTTCCATTTTATTAGATTTGTCATATTGGCACATCTGGGAAAACCCGAATCTGAGAGTTCCGGGTTTTACCTTCCCAAAAGATAAATCAAAGATACATCCCCTGCATCCATCAGTCCATCACATGGCCCAATCAAATCTTAGTCCCAACTGGAGACAATCTTCCCAGTCACTCCCCTCCAGGTGCAGGGTAACAAGTCCTTGATTCTCTGAGAAAGAATGTTGTGTCTAATCTTCTACTCCACTATGAAATCCCTCCTCCTAAATTCCCAGGCACTGAATGTGGTAGCCTGGAAGCTTCCAAGTAAAAAATGGCTTCCAAGGCTGACAGTAGTATTACAACTAGCTTCTATTTTATTAATTATCAGAATACATAAAGATATATAGTTAAACAAAACAATTGGGAAATAATACAAAATTATCCCCATGAACTAGACAGAAAAAAATGTAATAAAATTAAATGGAACTAATATTTATTTACTTATTGTACTTATTTTTTTTACTTATTACTAGAAAAATGTGGGATAGACAACATCACCACCAAATGGATTTGTAACTGTTCGACAAACCATGCTCAATGACTAGTCCTTAATGGCATTAAATCTACATGGAGAGAAGCAAGCAGTGGGATAGATACCACAAGGTTCTGTCTTAGTCTGCAATATCTTCATAGATGTCTTAAATGGGGGAATAGACGGGGAACTCATCAAATTTGCAGATGATACGTTGGCAGGAATAGCCAACACCCGAGAAGACAAGCTCGGGATCCAAAAAGATCTTGACAGACTTGAACAATGAGCCCTATCCAATAAAATGAAATTTCATGTAGAGAAAAGCAAGGTTTTACACCTGGGCAGGAAAAATCAAAGATACAAGTACAGATTAGGTGAAACCTGACTCAAAAACAGTAACTGTGAGAGGGACCTTGGAGTTTTAGTGGATAATCACATAAACACGAATCAGCAGTGTGCAGCAGTAGCCAAAAAAGGTAATACAATCCTTGGTTGTATAAACAGAGGCATAGAATCAAAATCCCATGACGTATTAGTACTGCTTTATAAAGTAGATCACATCAGGAATACCGCATCCAATTTTGATAACCACATTATTAAAACGATGTCAAGACTTTGGAAAAAGTGCAAAGAAGAGCAACTAAGAGGATTAAAGGCTGGCGACTAAAACATATAAAGAACAGTTGCAGGATTTGGATTTGGCTAGTCTACAGAAAAGAAGGACTGGGGGGACATGATAGCAGTATTCCAGTATTTGAGGGGCTGCCACAAAGAGGTAGGGGTCAATTGATTTTCCAGAGCACCAAAGGGCAGGACAAGAACCAATGGATGGAAATTAATCAAGGAGAGAAGCAATCTGGAATTAAGGAGAAACTTCTTAACAGTGAGAATAATTAGCCAGTGGAATGGCTTGCCTTCAGAAGGATGCTTCATCACTGGAGGTTTTTAAGAAGAGACTGGACAGTCATTTGTCTGAAATTGTATAGGGTCTCCTGCTTGAGCAGAGGGCTGGACTAGAAGACCTCAAAGGTCCCTTCCAGCTCTATTCTGATTCATTGATTTATTTGTTTGTTTGTTTTTTCTCATTTTTGAACCACCCATCTCCTTGAAAGAGGGACTCTGGGTGATGTACAGTAAACCACCAAAATATACCAGTATATAAACATGAAAATTAAAACATGAATGTACAGTGCCCAGGAACTAAGAAAACTTCAGTGGAAGGGAGTGGTTTTTTTTAACTACCTCTGTTAACAATAAATCATGACCAACATTCTGTAGATTTTTAAAAGAATAATAGTAATAATAATATTATGGTTGTAGCAAGGAACGCAGAAACAGCAGGGTTAATATTAACGAACCCAATTTTTCTCTGTAGTTTTTCTTTTTTAAATGTTATTTTCTTCTGATGACAATGAATCATTCCATGGAAGCTTGCTAGTAAATACACAATGAATATGTAATCAGAGACAGCATAGCATGTTTGGAGAAAGCTAACAACCCAGGAATGGTTGCATCCAGGTCTATGAGGCAATATAAGCTACAGGGGAAGAATCCAACTGCTGAAATGCAGGTAACCCTATTTTTCTGTAGAAATTAATAATAGAAGGGTTTTTCAAATGTAGTGAAAGAAAACAAGGAGCTTATAATTCAGCAGGTGTACTTTTCCAATTCTGTACATGCAATTTAATACTTGACATTACGTATTCCTCTGACAGGTATTACCCTACTAATTCAAATATATACCTTCACTTTAAGGCAAATGGTAAATACCATTCTGTTCCACAGTACATGACTCTTTATAATCTTTCTTCATCAAGTAAGTACTTATAATTCTGAGTTTCTTTTTTTTTTTTAATAATTTTTTTTTATTTTTTAATAACAAAATAAACATAAACATACATAACAAAATAAACATAAACATACCACAAAAAACATAAAAAGATCCTTCTTCATAAATTTACATACAGTGCATCGATTGGTTTACCACTTTTTTTTGTGCATCCATTTCCTAGTCACCAGTATAATTATATTACATAATAGCTCATATTATCAATCAACAATTGTATAACCTAATATCATCACTAAAAAAAAAAAAATCATTTATAATTTTGTTAATTCATATTTTAACGAGATAACTATAGTTTGCTTAATTTATTTTGCAATAAATCATAAGATCATACCAAATCTACCTTAATAATGTTTTATAAAGATAATATTAAGAAAAAAAAATTTTTTTATGCTAAATCTGAATATTCTATCATTATGTTTTATTATCTAACCATTGATAAAAAAGATCCCAAACTTCATAAAATTGTTTATCTTCTTGTTCTCTGATTTCAAATGTCAATTTGCATAATTCTGAGTTTCTTGATGTAGTGTACAATCTTCAGAGTAAAAGTTGCTCCATCAGAAGAAGAAAAACGAACTATGCATATATTACTTTAGTTCCCTTTACAGATCAATAACATACCCAGAATATTTTGAAAGCTACAAAACAGACATGTTAAAGTGCTGAAAAATATAAAAAGGTGCTAAAATGTTTGTAATGCTCAGAATTGCCTATGATATTTTTCTTTTAAGGAAAAATACCAGCCATAGCACATTAGCACAAAGGAAAATGGAGGGCAAGTAATCTTCCCATTTTCCATCTTGCATTTTCACTGAAAAGCATCCAGTGAACAATTTAATTGATCCAGAAAATCATTTGTGAAATAAATGCCAAATATGGGGGCAAAAAGCAGCTTTTAGAGATAGTTTTGGGGGGAAAATATAAGGGTAGTATAAAATCAGATTTGTTTTTGGTCAAAAGAGTTATCAATTCATTGATTAAGGCATGGAATATATTATATAATAGATATGAGCATACATTTATATCCTACATGTGCATATTTGTACATACTTTTTGCATGTGATTGGAGTAACAAAGACTTGTAGCCATAATGTTGCTGTACCTAAGAATACAAGGGATAAGTAGTATAGAGAATAAACAAAAGCAAACTCCAGCAAACTTATAAAAAGTTGAAAGGAATGTAATGCTCACCTCAATCAATACTATAACCCCCCTCTTAAGATGTCTCAATTATCTAAAAAAAAAACCGTTTGGTCAAAAGCAGACACCCACATTCATGAAGTAATTATTGATTTGTTATAGTTTTATGTGTATTTATTAATTAGAATTTTTTATCACACCTTTATTATTTGTATAAAATAACTCAATGTGTCAAGCATACCTAATACTACTTCCTCCCCAATTTCCCCCACAATAAGAGAGAAAAGTTCTGTTGAAATGCTTATTTTAGATGATGACTTTCAGGTGAGTGTCTTTCAGTTTATAATTTCATCAGACCGGTCTCAGCAGAGGGGATCTAGCAGATTCTTTGTTTTCCTTTGATCATATTATTTAACACCTGGATCTAACCAAAGGGACTCTAAAAGACAAAAGGCCCATTATTGAGTTTAGTGGTGAAAAGTGAACAATTCTAAATATATTGTTTTATTTCCATCTTTTTTATGGAGGGCATTCCACAAAAGCATGTGGAAGGAATTCCTGACAGGAGCCACAGGTGCTCCCTATACTCTCCAAAACACCTCTTTGCTGTCACATCTGAAGCCCTGTACAATTTTAATAAATATTCATTTCTCATTCTAATACTCATTGCACAATATTTAATGTAATTGACTGTATTCCAAAAAGTGTATACTACTCAAGCAATAGCCTTTATAGTGATGTTTTTTAAACATGATTCTTCTGAAATGCTTAAAGGCCAAGATACTAATGTAGATACAAAGAAGTATTGAATCTTTAGTAATTCATTTAGCAGTTTCTCTCTTGTACAAGATCTCTACATCAGAACATCTATTGCTAGCCACAAATACAGCTAACCTATATTCCTCATTAAGGCTCTAAGCTACCTCTGTTTAACTCTCTTGGTCTGACAGTTGGGTCAGCCCAGGTAGCAACATGGGGTCTCTGCAAATCAAACTATAACCCTTTGCTAATGAAGCCCCTCTGGCCAGTCTCTTACTTCAAAGCCCCAAAAAGGAATTGCACAGGTGGATTGGAGGAAATGCCAAGGATCCAATTTCTTCAGAGGCCAAATTACAGGCTTCCTGCAATGGGTTACCTGACTTGTGCTCAGGTGCAAGACAATCACAGGCCTGCCTCCTACTGGGCCATACTGTAGACCTGTGCTTACACTTTCTTCAAACATAGCAAACTAGGGTAGCTGTTCTGGTGGAGCAACCCACTTTGGGCTATAGATGAATCGCATAGGGGAGGGTCCAGATTGTACTACAAAAGGCTCCTGCAGGGATGGCTTTATTTTGCTGAACAATAGCAGCAGCAGGTAGTAATGGCTACCTGTAGGGCCTTAATATTTCAATGGCACAGATGGCTCCAACAGGTTCTTGGGATGAGATGCTGTGTGAAGAATAAAAATAACAAGAGCAACAAAAGCACTTGCAGCACCTTAAAAATCAAGGCATTTATAGTGACATAAGCTTTTGATGATCTCCAATCTTCATCATTAAAGAGTGTTTGTGAAAGATACATAGCAAGGAATTGTTCCTTCTAAAATGACTTGGTGGAAGATAGTAAAAAAAAAAACTCAACCTCTGTAACTGTTCCTCTCATTTAAAAAATATTTTCCTTCACCTTAAATCTCTATAGCTCTCAGGGAACTGTGGCATTTTTATCTGATTAAGCATTGTGAAGCATATTCATTCACAGTATTTAATTAATTTCACAGACTCAATTTATAACACTTTAACTAATAAAATATCTGGGAAATACTGATTTTTTTTTAATGTGCAACTACTGCTATCAGAGTGATATGAAGTAGTTTCTCTGAATGTGGCCAAATTCTGCTATGCTGTATGTTTTAATGGCCCTCTTTTAATCCATTACCAATCACAATATATTATTCTGTCTGTCTTGTTTTTTTTATTATTGTTTTAATGCTTTTATTTGGTGTCTGTGATCATAATAAGGATTGATTAGATTAATTTGGGAAGTCATTCATTTACTTTCCTAAAACCAACACTCAATGAGATGTTTTAAAAGGTTGCATTACCTGTAACTCAACAGAAATATATGAATATATCTGAACAGTTGTTCATATATTCTTGCTGTATATGAACAATTATTTCATACTAAAATCCTTAAATTAGCAGCCATCCATTACTTCAGCTCTAATTTCTGTCAATATACTGTTGGAAGAAATATCCTTCTGGGTTCAGTTCCAAGTGGGGAAAAAGATACTGGAAACATGGAGGCTGTTTGGAAAGATGGTTTAATGCTGGACAAGACCACATGGCTTGGAGCTCCAAAGTGAAAAGAACGATCACATGCTTCAAGATGAAGGAAAAGGAAGGAAGGGCTGAGATGCTGAAAGTGCCTGGGTTTTATACCCTCTGTTGCGATTTGAATTTGAGCTTGTTTTTGATTTGGTTGTCAAACTCCCATGGGACCATGCAGGGGCAACTCTGTAGGCTGTCCTGAGTCCCAGGCTTGGTTAAGCTTTGCTGGATGATGATGTAATGAAAGGGCTTTGGGCAATTCCTATAACTCTACCTGGAGATCTTTGTTATGTAAAATAGGCTGGCCTAGGCCAGAGTAATAGCCCATTAGTAAAGATGGGGGGGAGCTGAGTTTCTGCTTCTGAGGTGAATTTCTGCTTCTGAGTTTCTATTCTTTTTAGGGGAAATATTCTGCCTTTTTAATATTTCCTAGGATATTTCATTTTTCTAGGAGAGGGGTGGGTGATAACTTCCTACAATACAGTACATTAGTTTATTATTCTTCAAGCAGGCATATATGAGATATCAATATATGTGAGAGAGATGTAATATGTAGGTGGGAAGGAGGTGATACTGACTATTAAATAAAGAATGGATACAGGCTAAAGCATGTTAGGGTTTCACTTGAAGCAGATGACAGAATCAAGAAGCAAACATTTCCAGTTCTCAAAGTAGCTATCGATGAATGGATTTCAAATGAATCCCGGATTCTTGAGCCATCGGGGAAATGGATTTTCCTGAGTCTTTCTCTTATTTCCTTCCCAAAAGCTGAAGAAAGAATAGTGATGAAAGAATGGTTAATTGATAGATGAGTCAATTAAAATTCAAGTTGATTCATCCGTAGTAGCCAGACTAATTAGTGAGAACAAATGTTAACTAGTATGCGTTGAAAGTGAAGGGCCTGGTTCTTTTATTTGTTGCATTTTTATTTTTCTGATGTGTTATTATAGCAGGATATGAAAAAGCAAATACTGAAAGCAAGTTTCTTTTCAAACAAGGAGTGGTAGCTTTTTAATTAGTAAACTCTACTTTGTCATACATTTCCTTCAAAAATTCAGAGTCTATCTTTTGACAATTTTCTTCATTTATTAATACTGTTAGTCATACTCCCTGCTCTGTCACGCTCCTGCCCCAATTTTGACCTTGTAAGAATCCTGTAAGTAAGTTCCTATTAAGTTATGGATGGTGCCTTCAACTAAGTTGGATATGGTCTTATGCCTTGTAAGCCACCACTCTAATCAAGCCATAGGATTGTAGAATAGCTCTGCTTTTCCAAAGCTTCACGTGTCCCCGAAACATAGATCCACATTTTACTTCTTTGCAAATGAAATTTGGCCAGTTCTCTCCTTCTTAGCTATCACCTGTTCCATCTTTAATCCTCCATCTTTCAGCTTTGGGATGGAGATTTTTCCAGATGGGAGTAATTCAGGAAAAATAAATTAATCTGAGTAGATTGCAGAAGGAACAATAGTCAGTTTAAAACTAACTGGAATTTTGTATTTAAAAATAATAGGGTATCAGTGAATATTTTTCAACCTTTTGCTCCATTTCTTTACAAAAATAGCACCCATTATTTTTCATTGGGCATCAAATGGCTTGCAGTCGAAAGAGCGGTGGAATTTAATGTTCACATGCTCAATGTCTGGGGCTTCTGAGAGAACAATAATTCCTTGCCTTTTTAGTTTATTTTTAATTTATTTTATTTGTCAAGCAATTATAAGATAACAGGTATAAGTATAAACATAGTTATGAATACATGAAATGGATACATATAAGAAAAATAAAAAGAAACAATAGGACAGGGACGGTAGGCAGCTTGGTGCACTTATGCACGCCCCCTACACACCTCTTAGGAAAGGGGTGAGGTCAAGAGTAGACAGTCTAAGGTTAAAGTTTTTGAGGTTGGGGGAAGAAACCACAGAGTCAGGTAGTGTATTCCAGACATTGATCACTCTGTTGCTAAAGTCATATTTCCTGCAATCAAGTTTGGTGCGGTTTACCTTGAGTTTGTATCTATTGTGTGCTTTTGTATTGTTATGGTTGAAGCTGAAGCATTCATTGACAGGACATTGCAATATATAATTTTATGTACTATACTTAGATCAGACCGAAGGCGGCGTAGTTCTAGGTTTTCTAGGTCTAGAATTTCAAGTCTGGTGGCATAAGGTATTCTGCAACGAGTAGAGGAGTGGAGAACTCTTCTTGTGAAATATTTCTGGACTTTCTCAACTGTATTAATATCAGATACGTAATGCAGGTTCCAGACTGATGAGATGTATTCAAGTATTGATCTAGCAAATGTTTTGTATGCTTTAGTTAGTAGTGTGATATTACCAGAGAAAAAGGTACGTAGGATTAGGTTAACAACTCTTAATGCCATTTTGGCTATGCATGTGTTTATGTATTTTTGGCTATGTATTTTTGGCCTTCTCTATGACAAGCAGATTATTCAGCCAGGGCAAACCTATACATATAGAAGAGGCAAAATACAGTTTTTTCCCGGTACAGAATGATTCTTCTGGAAATAATTTAATCGTGCTTTTTCTTCCTGTAGACAACATACAATATATCCCTATATATTATGCATAAAACCTTCACTGAGTGGAATGAAGATTAATTGAAGGCTTATTTCACACAAATAGCAGATATTTTCTTGATTATTCCACTACAAATAGCAGGTAAGGCTCACCAGAGTGAATTGTTGTACCCAGAAAGATAGGTGTGGCCCAGCCTGACCTTCTTTTTTCATATGTTAGTATTTTAATACAGGAAGTTGTTTATATAGATGAGCCTTTCATCTTGTCAGTCTCTGCCCCAATCCCTAAAATAGTACAGTCAGAAAACAGGTTTACCAACCTCTTTGTCTTATGGCAACTAGGCTCTTTTGTCAACTTAGTAAGGAGCTATATTCTTCATTAAGACAGAATATTCATCTGATGCTATACTTTAAATGAACACTAGAAACAAAACATTTATACTTCCCATATTTTAGTTTCCTTCTCAGAAGCTGCTTGGCAATATTCATCATATATTTACATCAATAGTTACAGAACTGTGGGGTGAAATCCTCTCATGTCCATGAGGATTTTACATGTGATTCCTGATGTGGCTATTTATTCCCAACATTTTACAAAGTCACTAAATCTTGCTGTGTTTTGGCATTCTTGCAATATACCGCATGAAATTTGGCCATTTTGTTTTACCCCAAACCTTATAGGCTTTTAAGCGGGAACATCAACATGTTAGATTTGGTGATCTAATGAGATTCAATTATTTTAAAAAGAGAATCATTTTAAAAATAATAATTTAATTGGAAGTTCCATGTATAGCATTTGAGAAGGCATAAATACCACATTGCCAACATCTGGCTAACTTGTGCCTTCAAAATCTTTAGATGACAAAGTAGTGGTCTGCAAAAAAAAAAAAGATTGGTAAGAATTAGTTTAGTTTTTACCCAAGTGGATCATGAAACTGAAAATATCAGTCATTCTTTTTTTTTAATTAAAAAGCAGTCAATGCTGAATTTGAATGAATGGTATGTTATGTACATTTCCCCTATTCCATTGATCCAATATATGTTTGTTGTTATTTTCTGTAAGAACTGATTATTTGTTTGATTGGTTGCTTTTTCCAGCCACTAATAATGTGCTGTGTACTTTTATCAGAGATCTGGTAAAATCTTAATATTTAGAAATCTCTAAATTCTCAACTTCCAGTTTGAGCTTCTTCAGCGACAGACCGAAACCTCGTCTCTGCGAGGCTTCGATCCATGCTGGCTGCTGGAGCACCTCGAGCCGGCTGGTTTCGGGGCTAAGCCACCCTGTAGAGGTGGTGAAGAGGGGGGAGACTGCCAGCAGGGTTGAGGAGAGCCGCATCTCTCCTCCCCAGCTGGCCATTACTCCCTTTCCCGAAGGCAGTAGCAGCGGTGGTCAGAAATGGCCACCACAAAGAACTCGACCGGAAAAGAATGTGCAGGAGGAAGATAAGAGAAGAAAGTTTTGATTGACCGGGTCAAACAGCAAAAGCAACAAATAAGGTACCCTGGAATTGAAACTGTTAAAAAACAATAACATTGTTCCCTAAGAAGATTTTTAAGCTGCAAAGGAGAGAGAAAAGGGAAAAGATTTGGTTTTCTCCTTTTCCTATACTGACAGCTAAGAGACTTAAGCAAGAAATTGGAAAAAAATCCACTTTGACATCAATAGGCATTTAATGCTGAAAATAAAAAGTCAAAGGGATAATAAAGATTTCTGGATAATTAAAAGCTTTTGAAAACAGGAAAGGAGAGAGGAAGAATAAAAGGGCAGGATCTGGAAGGAAGGAGACTGCCTGGAATTAAAAAAGAACTTACAGCAAAATCTCAACAAGACTTCCAAAAGATACATTCTAACTGAAATATCGCAACAAAAACCCAGGAAGAGAAAGTCGAAAAAGAAATAAGAAGATATAACTCAGGACTATCTGGATTACGTGATGATTTCTGGATTCCTGGTTATTGTTTTGAATGACTAAAATCAATCGGGTGGTTGTTTAAAACTTTTTAAAATGGCTCCACTTTTAGAAGAACTGAAAATGGAACTTTAAAAGTACAAAGAAGATGCACAAGAAGGGAGACGTTCTTTTGGCTTCGTATTTCAGTTTTTAGAAATGGAGATTTGGAATTATGAGAAACAACAAGAAATGCCTGCAGAACAAGAAGATTGCAACAAAGAAGAAGCCATCTTTAATGAACAAGTAATCTTAGATGGGGGGAAAAAAGGAAAGGGGAGAAAGAGAATGGAAAGTTTAAGATTGGGAAAAACAACTTAAAAAAAATAGAGTGAAAAATAAGTATAAAATCAGAAAGCAACAGAAGAGGGAAATGCAGAAGAGAGAATTAGAACTAGAGAGACAAGGGGGTAAAAAGGGGAGGGAGAAGATGAGAGGGAAGAAAGAAAGGAAAAGAAGTTATAAAGGACAGAAGCAAAATATAGAGAAACAGGGTCTATTTAGAGATAATGGGTGAAAACTTAATAGAAAAAGGGATTCTGCAAAGGTACATAAGATAGTATGGTTATATTAGAAGCAGAAATAATTTTAGAAAATATGAAACAATGTATGATTAAAATGTCTGATAAAATAGCTATCGTAATCCAGTGGAATGCTTGTCAATAAATAAATGTAACAAAAGGTATATTTAATGATTTATAAAACATATGTGAAGAGAAATAAGGGGAAAATTAATTATGGAGATTACATGTGTTTTTAAGGAAGTATGATATTTAATTGAAAAGTGTTAAAGATGTTATGGTTTTAATGATTATTAATGATAGAACTGAACTGGAATGGAATGAGGGTTTATAATTACATATATTTACAATCTTTCTTTTTTTTAAAGAATATAGTGTGTATTATAAGAATGTGCCAAGCAGAATTCGATTGGAAGTTATGTATTATGTATTATATTGAAGGACATAAACTTAAGGTATATAGTGAAGTTTAAATAAAAGTTGACTGGATGTAATTAAAAGATATAAAGGTGTCATACTTCAATTAGTAACTACAGGAGAAAATTTGTTTAATGGGAAAAGATAATATGAAATTGAAACAGAACAGACAAAAGTATAAATATAATGATTTGAATTGAGATGAGATAATCAAAATAAAATTGAGAAAATTAAAAGAGGGGAAAAACTATATAGAAAATGTAAAATAGTATAAGATGTGGAATAGAATACAAAAAGGAGCATGAAATTGAGTTTTGTGTCTGTATAAAGAAGTTCAACCTGGGACCATGCTATTTTCAAAAAAGATGTTTTACTTGTATTTTGTGTGTGAAAACCCAAATAAAACTTTATTAAAAAAAAAATCTCTAAATTCTCTAAATTCTTATTTTTCTTCATTGAACGTATTTCTGAACTGTCTTTCATGGTCTTCCTAAGGTAGCTGACAATATAACATGCTAAAAAAAGTATTAGATCAATAATTTCCCCTTTACATTTAAACAATTTTAAAGTAACTCTGTTAACTTAGAGTTTCAAATATCTAAAAGCAGCAAATACCATAAGACAGTTAAATGCTAGAAAAGCAAATATGATTTTAAAATTAGCCACAGATTGCTGTGTTAAATCCCAGGAAGCTTAGAAGCAAATAGATGGAAGATGAGCAAATGCTGAAGGTAAAAAAAAAAAAAAAAAAGGCCGGATGACAAATTGCAAAAATCAAGAGCTGGGGGAGGAAAAAACCCAGATTACTTTGCCTTCTTCACATTTATCCCATTGTGCCTGAATTGTACATTGCTGTATTCATTGGTGCCTTAGTGATTACTTTGTGGGGGAGGGAGGGGCTGCCTTAGGGCAAGAAACTCTTCCCTCAGATCAAGCAATCAGCTTTTGGCTGAGAGCCTATTTAGTAGTCATGTCCCAGCATGGGATACCACATTTTTAGCATGCTTCCCCCCCACCCCCCCAATAGCTCTGCAAAGCCATGTGACAAGATTTGGCAGCATAACCTGATGAAATGACATTGCTCCTGCTCAAAATGACAGAGAATGGGTGCAGAAAAGATCAAGCAAAGACACGATTGGCCCATGGTAGTTAAACAGGCCATCTACCACTCCATTTTGCCAGGTGTGTTTGGCAAGCTAACTGCATAGTCAAGTCCATGTGGTATGATTTTTTTAAAAAAAAATCTGCTAATAATAATCCCATATATTAATTTCTGCCTTGATTACAATCTCCCTTTCTTTCCTTCCACAGAATAGTGTCAAGGGAGATGGCGCACAGCTGGATAGGCAAAATGACATTACCTGGCAGTGATGCTGATTCCTGAGCAGAAAGCCAGGGGCTACGAGCAGCAAGATCCCCAACATTGGCCCTGAAGTACATTCCCTTCTTTGTAATCTGAGTCTTCAATTCAAGCAGAGGAGGAGAAGTTGAAACTTCATACTCAAAGCAGGCTTCAGGAAAGTTGCAAGCGTGAATCAAATGATAGTGGACAAATAATAATATATATAAATATATAATAATAATAATATATAATAATAATATAATCATATATATAATAATAGTAATAATAGTAATAACAGTAATAACAATAATAAATATAAATAAAAATAAAAAAATAATAGCCAGGTGAAATGCTGTACAGGTAGTCCTTGACTTACAACAGTTTGTTTAGTGACCGTTCAAAGTTACAATGGCACTTTAAAAAGTGACATGACCATTTTTCATAGTTACGACCTATGCAGCATCCCCCATGATCATGTGATCAAAATTCATATGCTTGGCAACTAGTTCATATTTACGACTGTTGCTGTGTCCCAAGATCATGTGATCACTTTTTCTGACCTGATAAGCAAAGATAATGGGGAAGCATATTCACTTAACAACAACTGTGTTATTAACTTATCAACTGCCGTGATTCACTTAACAACTGAGGCAAGAAAGATAATAAAATGGGGCAAAACTCACTTAACAAATGTCTCACTTAGCAACAGAAATGTTGGGCTCAAATGTGGTCATAAGTCAAGGACTACCTGCATTTCATATCTACAGAGATATACTTTTTATATTATAGAGGGCCCTTGTTGCTCTCTGAGCTTGGTTGTTTTCTTGCAGACATTTCATTATCCGAACTAGGTAACATCATCAGTGATAGTGATAGTCTAGAATGTTACCTAGTTTGGGTAATGAAATGTCTGCAAGAAAACAACCAAGCTCAGAGAGCAACAAGGACCTCTCATTTCAACCCTGAACTACCAATGTTCTCTTTCATTTAATATTATCGTTGTTATTCTAAATTCACCTTTCTAAGAATCCTAAGATCATAGACAATGATGCCATCAGCATGATGGCTAGGCATCATTTTACATTGTTGTTCTGGTATTTCAGAACAATGTGACTAAAAAAAATAAGTGGGGTTAATTTTGAAGGTTTACAAATGTTTACGCACTACTGTATAGCCATTTGTTTGGTTTCAGTAGGAAGGCAATATGTTGTTTCTCATATGGCCAAATATTCTACTCTTGATATTATTCCTCCTTCCTCCTAGTAATTAGAATTATTCTTCCTAACTAATATTTTCTCATCATATGATTCCATTGCTTAAGCTATAAAATGGCTTCAGTGACAGAGAACGAACTTCATCTAACTAAGATGAAGGTGCGCTTGGTAAAAAGAAAACTGGATTTGGGTATTGTAATATAGTCTGTTTTGGATAAAGCTGGACTCTTCCAGGTTCACGGTTTCAGGACATTCCTTCATTCCTAGTTGCCAGTGGACATTGTAACTGTCTTGTGTACTGAAACTTTTTAAACAGGACTCCCTTTGAAAAGTGTCTGCACTTAGTTGCAGTTAGTGTGAAATGTAGCGGTTAAACTTAAACTACTAATGATGGGAAAGTATTAGGTCATGTGATGCCTGTATGGAAAGCTATGTGATTGGTTGCCAATGCTTACGGGGAATAATGAGCTGGTATTAATATTTCAAATCCCAAATGACTTAGAACTGAACGGTCTCATGAACTCCCACTGTTGCCACTATGAACTTTTGTGGTTACTTAGATCTTTACATCCCTCTCTTACAGAGTTTACAGAGTTAGCATATTGCTCCCAACAGTTGTGGTTTGCTGGCAGCCTGTGCAGATGGCAGCAGAATCGGACATTGGGGAAGAACAGGGACCAGTCCAGAAGTCTGGGGAGGACTCAGACAAGGGTGCTGTGTCAGATACAGAGATGGGGCCAAGACCATCTGGGAGTTATGTGCTGACTCCGGAGCTTCCAGAATCTGGCAGCAGTGAGGCAGAGGAACAAGGGGAGCCTGTTCCCTGTGCATGTGTGTGCAGAACTGCCAGAAGGCAAGAGCAGATAAGACAAAAGGGGTGACTCGGGAGTAAGGCTTGGAGGTCCCTCCCATAAGGTATAAAGGAAGTGCAAAGGTAAAGAAACCTTTGCAGGAAGCAATGTTGCTCGCTTTGATCAGTTTGCACTCTGAAAGCTCTGTGGTGAATTTGTTCTCTGTTTGGTTTTTGAAAGACTAATTGGGACTTTAGTCATTGGCAGCATTTCAAGTCAGATAATCTCCCCAAAGAACTTTGGCAGACATTCCTGGAACTGTTTATGACCGGTTAAGACTCATTCTGGGTTGTGAATGACAATAATTCACATCCATTGAACTAAATAAAAGGGTTTTGAATTTTATGTGTATTTGTTGGTGTCTCAGGAAGCCTTGGTCAAAACAGCAACAATCTGGGACCTCGTTTTAACAAACTTGGAAAGATGGAAAGCTGAGTCAACCTTGAGCCAGTGAGAATCGAACTGCCCAACTGTTAGCAGCCAGCAGTCAGCAGAAATAGCCTGCAGTACTGCATTCTAACCACTGCACCACCACACTGTCATAGATAATTTGAAGATTCTTGTGCTTCTAGAGGCCTGTCAAAGTGGCACAAAGAGGGGAGCTTTGCCTTTATGGTTCTCAGGCAATGGAATGCACTACTCAAGAAGATTCGTTTGATACAGATTCAAGAAAATGACAAAAATCCATCTCATCCATCATTTCTTTCATTTTAATTTTGGATGTTGTGCTGTTTTTCATTTTATGTTTCATAATTTATACTTAAATGTTATAAGTTACCCTGAGTGTTGTATAATGATAAAGGGGATAATGGTTTAAATATTTAAATTTAAACATGAAAAATACTTATGAATTACTACTACTACTATTTTATTAGTCCTAGGTTGCTTTATTAGGGGTTTTGTTTAGTATAAGATGCCTTTACAAATGTGAAATTTAAAATATCAGCAAGTCACCTGATACAATAACGGATAGGTTCCTTTTAACCATTTCTGAACTTCATTGAAATTCTCCCAGCCCTGCATCCAGTATAGAGGTTTTAAATGAGCCAATTAGGAACATTACAAGCTGATTAGGAACACAGTTAAACAAGCCAAAAGGTGAACTGAAGGGCAACCTTCCTGTGCTTCTCCAACCTCTGGCCAGAAATAAATCTAGTGTACTCTCCCAGTCTCTCTGGGTGGTGTCTGTTTATTTTCTGAAAGTGATTCTACAAGGAACAGATTTGCTGCCAAAAATTCATGGTGGAAGAAGGACAAGTTATACTGAGGTCATTTCCAACACAATGTATCTTTCAACAATAGGAAAATATTTTGTTTCAGAATGTAGTAAAAACTGCCTGGTCCAAAGATAAGGCTGAGGAAACCATTGCAAAATTCACTTGATTTTTGTTGTCCAGGATATATAAATAAACATAATTTTATGTATCTCTGTGAATGAGTTCAAAAGATATTGGTATCTTCTCTTCAGTTTTATAACTAGAATGACAACTAAGGCCCGTATTCTTCACAGAACAGGGTCTTTCTTTGTGCTCCAATTGCTTTGAAGATTGCCATTGTGAGGAACATGCTACTTTTTTTCCAACATCAAGGTCTCTAAACCAAGGAGAATATGGCATCTGCTCCCACATTGTAAGTTGGAAATACAGGAGGAGAAAATAGTTAATGGTACGAAACCATTTTGCTTGCCCATGAACAAACACCGAGAGATACATGTCCCATAAGAGATTATCAGAAAGGATTTTAAAGAACAAAACCATGTTAGTGAAATGATACAAAATTTAGCAAATGGAGGATCCTGATACATAAATTAATCTTCAACTCCTTCTAACTTCTGTGTTAAATTAAGCATTACATTTTGGAGCCAGAATTTCAGAATAAAGTTTCTAACATCTCAGTTGTAGAAAAAAAAAGTCAACTAACATTTGTGAGGCAAAAGTTTAAGTACTGAAATAATTATTTACTTTGCATTTGTGCAGATATCGGTTATCTTTCTAGGCTGTGTTGGAGAGGTTGTAATCAAATTAGTACATATTACTATCTCTGGTGGCATTTGGTTCTCTTGGTTACACATGCTGTTCTACTTGGTTTTTTTTTAAATTGGAAAAATTATTCAGCCACCTTTCTTAATTAATTCTGACATGGCCTCCTATTGCCTACATTCCCTAATGCTTAATATCAATCCTCAAAATTATTATAGTAAAATGCTGGAAAATGAAAGCACTTTCTTTTGTTTGAACCAATGATATTTAAATGTTGGGAAATTGCATTGACTAAATATGAACAAAATACAAAAAAAATCTATAGCTAAGGATTATTCTACATTAGGTTCCACTTTTCCTCACATATTACAATATATAAATATATTTTGGAACAGAAGTATTTAATATAATTGTTTAATTTGCTGTTTACTTAAGACTATAAATGTACTTTTATATTTAGTTCTTTAAAATTTGTTCATATATAATTTCTTTTTTTCCTCATTATTATGTTTTGCATTTTTAATATTTTTATTGTCCATTGTATGTTAAAATGAAATTTAAAATATGTTATTCTGATGAGTTGCGGGTCCCAGTACCAGGATGAATCAGCTGACGACCTGCACCCAGACAGACTGTCTGGGTGGGCTCCTCTTGATGGCAAAGATGACAGACACAAAGGTTTCTTTTGGTGAGAGGAAAAAGAGCCCAGAGCAAACTTTGCCCCTCTCTTTTATTGTGCAGCAAGCAGGGGGGTGGGTTTAGGTTACATGAGGTTAGACAGGAACAGGAAACACTGCCATATATGGTTAATCCTTATGCTATAGCTGACTCAGGATTTTGTACAGGAACAGGAAACATTGCCATATATGGCTAATCCTAAGTGACTCAGGTTTTACACGTAGCTGTTCCTATAGTGTCACCCTATATATGTATTGTATGTGTATTGGGTTGTCTGTGTACGTGACTTCCTACTGATGTGTCATATCGCAACATCTCCTCTGTTTTTATCTTGTTTTTAGGGCTATTTACTCACTATCCTCACTGTTATGTCCAGTCTAGGTCCTCCGACTCATCCTGTCATAGGTTCATGAGAATTCGTGGTTCCCTTTGGCAGCATCTTTGGTGAACTCGTTATCAGAGTCATCGGAATCTGAGGAGAATTGCAAGAGGGCCTTTTTCTCTATTAGCGCATTAATTTGTTTTTGTTTTGAGTATAAATCCAAATCAATTTGGCCAAATTTTCTTTTAAGGATTTCTAAGAATTTACCTATCACACATGGTCCAATGGTACATGCCAACAAGAGAAGGATAAGTGGACCAGCTATAGCAGATAACAATGTTGTTAACCATGGGGAAAGGTTAAATAGTCCTTGATACCAAGTATGTTGTGAAGTTCGTTCCTTTCTCTTAATTTTAATCTGGTGTCTAGTTCTTTCATGGAATCTAGGACAACTCCTGAGCTATCAGCATAGAAACAACACTCTTCTTTAAGAGCAGCACATAGTCCCCCTTGTTTCAAAAACAAGAGGTCTAGGCCTCTGCGGTTTTGTAAGACCACCTCAGATAAAGAGGTAAGAGAAGTTTGAAAGGCAAGAATGGATTTTTCGACCCTTCTAAGATCTTCATCTATGGTGGCACTTAACTGGCGAAGATGCTGATCAGAAGTAACAAGGCCAGCTATACCTGTGGCCGTCCCAGAAGCCCCAATTCCCAGCAGTACAGCTAGCATCAAAGCAGTTGCTACTTCTCTTTTTGCCCTAAGGTTACATTGTCTAGGTTCTAGTAAAGAAACAAAATCTTCTGAGTTATATACATCAATTTTGGGAAACAATTGTACCTGAATACAAAATGATTTTTTTGTCAATAATACATAATCATTTCAGCAAAGTCAAAATGTAATTTGGGGAAATAGGAAGAAATCATGGTGTAATTAGTTGTAGAGTTGAGTATTTGTCCATAAGCGTCCTTGATGACCCATGTGATGTTGTGTGGTTTGTGGGTGTTAAGTCTGGTGGATGTCCCATCAGTCCAGCGAAACGAACAGCCAAGCAGGAAGAAGAGGAGTGCTGTCATCTTTTTCGGATGATGGCTCCGCTGGTTGTGGGCGGTGATATGGGCGGACACACCTTGCAGGAACCCAAAGAGTTCTGTCAGGAAGCTGGACTGCTGCGTAGCCTCGACCCCAGGTGATCAATTCAGCAGGTCCTTTCCATGCAGGATCAGGTAACTGTCTATGATAGACAAGTGGTCTCGAAGTGGGAACAGGTGGTTTAGTAAAGTGTCGAGATGCAGCAGACAGGGGAGGGGTGCCAGTGAGATTAAGGAAGTTAAGCGTATACAGACAAACATTCAAAATATTTTGTAATGCTGGGAGGCTAGGGGAGCCCTTAAGGCCATTTGACCCCATGTATCGTTGCAATGCCAATTTTAAGGTTTGATGAGCCCTTTCAACAATAGCTTGCCCCTGGCTATTGTAGGCAATCCAAACTTGTGGATAATGGACCAGTGATAGCAGAACTCAGAGAATTGAGAGCTGATATAGGCTGGTCCATTATCTGTTTTTAGAATTTTGGCAGTCCCAATACTACGAAGGTCCGAATACAATGATTGATAACGTGCTTTGACGTTTCTCCCCTTTGAGGGTGGCTATGATGAACCCTGAATAGGTGTCAATAGACACGTGAAGGTATTTCAAGGGCAAAAGGTGAGAATTGAGTGACATCCATTTGCCAGGTCTCACAAGCCTCTATGCCCCTGGGATTAATCCCTTGAGGAAAAGTTTTTGCTTGCAAACTGCAGAGAAATGCCAAATTGTTTAACCAGAGCCTTTTTGTTTTGATGAAAATAACTATGACTTTCCCTGCTGATAGAGGGGAAGGTTGAGGCATCTTAATACTGATTGGAAGTATTTTACAAGCAGTATCAGCTACCTGGTTCCCTTCAGAAAGGAAACCTGGGAGATGTTGATGACTACGTATGTGGGCTACTGAATAGGGAATGGGTCCTAGATTGAATGAGCATTTGCAGCTGAAGCAACAGTGTCATTAATGATGGTTGTATAGAAGGAGATAGATATGCCTCAAAATATGTAAGACCAATTGGGAGACATATAGACTATCCGTTATGATGTTAATTGGTTGTTCAGGAAATGTTTTCAAAGCCAAGTTAAAGGCAGCCAATTCAGCTTGTTGTGCTGAAGATTGGGGCTTTGTCAATTGCTTGTGCCAGTTGCCTTGATCATACCAGACACAGGCACCATGAGTTTTAGAGCCATCAGTGAAGATTGTGATGGCTTGAGTTAGTGGAAAAGCAACTACTGGAGAGGAAAAGGTAATAGGTACCGTTTTTATTAGCTGCAAACGAGGGTCAGAAGGAAGATGGCAAGAGATGGGACCAATCCAATTTTCCAGAGCGTCCTGTAATACATCAGATGTCTGAAAAGGGGGTCCCATTGAGACAGTTTGAAGGGAACATGTATTGCCTGGAGATCATGGCGAGTAGGGCCTTAGCTCGGTGACGCCCCTTAGTACAGAGCAAGGCGAGCTGAAGGGCCCGGGAGGTAATAGTTGCCCTAGGAGTATGGGGAAGGTGAAGCCATTCAATGATGCACAGCTTCTTTGTTTTGGGGCTGTTTGGAAGAGAATAGCTGTGAGGAGAGCAGGTGTGGGCAAGATAGCCAAAGATAGCAAACAGTTGGGGATGATGCGATCCACCCACACTTGCTTTAAGGTATTGTTGACTTGGGCTAGTGCCTCCAAGTGCTGTCTTGTAAGATGGACCACATCTGAAGGATGTTTTCAAGCCCGTAAGGGCATGGAATAGAGGGGAAAGGGTTGCAGTAGTGACAGAAAGATAAGGCCGTGCCCAATTGAGCGTGCCAAGATATTGTTGAAGTTGTACAAGGGTTGGAGAGGAAGGGAGAGTCAGAGAAGGTAAGGCAGGAGTGGCAGCAGAAGACAGGAGTTTGTGACCAAGATATTGAAAGGGATAGTGAGATTGTATTTTTCAGGGGCTATGTGGAGGCCTGCTGTGGTCAAGAGTTTAGTGAGGATGGGAAGGGTTTTTGCAACTGTGCCTTTAGGGCCTTCAGCTGCGACCAAGATGTCATCCATGTAATGGTATACAAGAAAGGAGGGATATAGGTTGCGATATGGTTGGAGAGCCATGTCAACATAGTGCTGACACATAGTGGGAGAGTTTAGCATCCCTTGAGGAAGGACTTTCCACTGATACCTTTTGGTGGGTCTGGAGTTATTCAGTTCTGGGACAGTGAAAGCAAATAGAAGCCTATCTTGGGGTTGAAGAGGGATGGAAAAGAAGCAATCCTTAAGGTCAATAACTAGAAGGTCAAAATGCTGTGGGATAAGGTTTGGATTGGGAAGTCCACATTGCAGGGCACCCATTGGTTGAATGATAAAGTTCACGGCCCTTAAATCTTGAAGTAGACGAAATTTCCCAGATTTCTTTTTTATAACAAAAACTGGGGTATTGTAGGGGCTGGTAGAAGGTTCAATATGACCAGCACTTAATTGTTCAGAGACAAGAGCAGTCAGAGCAAGCAGCTTCTCTTGGGGAAGTGGCCACTGATCTACCCATACAGGAATGGATGATTTAAGGGTAAGAGGGAGAGAAACAGACATGATGAGAATCAAGGAATGTGAAAGGTAGCTCCAAGCTGTTCTAAAAGATCCCGACCCCACAGATTGTAAGCAAGGGGAAGGATATAAGGTTTGATGAGAGCAGAAGCAGAAGCATTAGGGTAATGGCCGTAAGCCAATTAGAGCTGACCTGAGCGCTTTGAACTCCACCAACACCTTGGACAGAAGGTGATTGTTCAAGGGGCCATTCTGGGGCCATTCAGTGGTTGAAATTACCGAGGCATCTGCTCCAGTGTCCACCAGTCCTGTAAAAGGACGACCATTAAGAGACACTGTTAGCAGAGGTTTTGAAGCTTCTATAGAGCAGTCAATAGCCATGAGGGAGGGGAAGAGGAAGTGGGGATGGAGGAGGGAGAATAATAAGAGTGGCTACGATAGTGTTAGCAGGTAATGAGAAAGGTCTATCACCTACTGCTGTAAGAGAGAGGCAGTTAAGAGCGGATGAGTCATAAAGAAAGGGGCGGCGATCACCCCTTCCATGATCAAAGAGGAGTTTGGGATGAGCAAGATGGGCGTGTGAGGTGAGAGTGGGCGGGAAGTGTAACTGTGAGAGGGAGGGTAAAGACAGATCCAGGATCCTCATAGATGATAGCAGTTGCAAGCAGAACAGGGAAAGCTGATTGGGACGAAGTAGATGCAACCTTGGAGGCAGGGCTAGTTGCTGGCCCCGAAATTAGTTTCCCGAGGGGGCATTTGGAGAGGGATGTGGATTAGAGCGACATTGGCTAGCCCAATGGAAACCTTTACGACAGCGAGGGCAAACTGTTTTGGCTTGACAGAGGAAGGAGGAGGTCCCCTTCCCTTGGGTGCACTGCCACCTCCTGGCGAACGGCACTGAGACTTAAAATGACCAGGTTTGCCACAGTTGAAACAATTCCTGCACGAGGGGTGGTCATGGCAAACGAGGAGGTAATGGCTGAGGCAAGGGCAGTGGCTTTATGCGCCTCAGTTCCCACGTTCTGACATGCTTTAATATAGTCAGCAAGGGTCTGATGTGGAATGGACTGAAGAGGTTTCAGGATTTGTTGGCAATCATCATTAGCATTAGTCACTGCAAGCTTTGAGAGAAGCTCAGCTTGCGCATGGGGGTTTTCTATCTGCCGATTGAGTGCATCTGATAGCGGTCAATGAAAGAGGTATAAGGTTCAGAAGGACCCTGAAGAATTTTATGAAAAGACAAAGAGGGTTGAGATGGGTCAGGAACCCTACGAAAGGCATTAAGAGCAGCATTACGCATGATAGGATAGCCCTCAGTAGCCATTTGAATCTCATCTTGTGGGGTGATCACAGCCCTTGGCACAAAAGGTGATCCAAGGTGACACCCTGGGGAAGCCCTGCTGTTGCAGCCATGGAGACGGCCAGCGATAATCGTTGTGCCACGCTGCAAGCTGGGAGGACGTCAAAAGCATTGAAGCCATTGTTTGCCATTCAGAAAAGAGAATATTATGGTTGTTAGAGATATTCTCCAGCATGGCACGCACATAGGGTGACTTTAGACCGTAGTTGGTGGTGGCAGATTTAAGATCTTTCATAAGATTCCATTCCATGGGGGCATACTGAGCAACTGGATTGCCTCCTGCCACTGGGGCTTGGAGGATCATGGGGAAGCAAGAAAGATCTTCTGCATTAATCTTCCCATTAGCTAAAGCTTCCTGAAAGGTGTTACGAAGCAAGGGGGAGGGTATTAGAGGGGAAGGAGTCAGGTTTTGTAAAGGAAGATTTTGAGGCTGAAATGCTGTAGGGAGGGGAGGGGAAGGGGGGGAGAGGAATGCGAGGAATGTAAGGCTTTTGTTGAAGGGGAAGAGGGAGGGGGAGCGGGGGCGTTTGGAGACAAAGAGTAGGTGGGTGGAGTTTCTGCTGGAAGAGGAGAGGGGGATTAAGGGGGAGGAAGGAGAGGAATGTAAGGCTTTTGTTGAAGGGGAGGAGGGAGGGGGGAGCGGGGGTGTTTGAAGACAAAGAGGAGATGGGTAAAGTTTCTGCTGAAAGAGCAGGGGGAATTAGACAAAGGAGCTGCTGAAAGAGCAGGGGGGATTTGAAGAAGGAGGAGGGAATCTTGTTGATTCAAAGTTGAATCAGGAGAAGGATAAAAATATCAATCGCAGCCATGAGCGCTCTCCAGGTACAGAGAATATGTGGCGCTGCCCGAGGAGGTTGATGGATCCATTTCCCAATTTTCTCCCATGTGGAGCGTTTAAGAGTGCCATCCTCGGAATAGGCTGGGCAATGTTTTTGAAGATAGAGCAGAAAAGAGATTATAGCTTTCCTTGAAAGAGGAAAGACTGTCATGCCATTAGTTCTTTGCAGAGCATTGGCCTTCCTGACTAAAAAATGAAGTTCATCCACATGCTTGGACAGAACTTTGGAAAGTGGGGAGCCCATACTACGAATGCGCTTGCTGTTGCCCAGTGGGTAGTACGGAGTCAGGGCGACGTCTCCCTAGAAAAGGAGCACGCAGAAATCACGTCGGGGTCACCAGTTGATGAGTTGCGGGTCCCAGTACCAGGATGAATCAGCTGACGACCTGCACCCAGACAGACTGTCTGGGTGGGCTCCTCTTGATGGCAAAGATGACAGACACAAAGGTTTCTTTTGGTGAGAGGAAAAAGAGCCCAGAGCAAACTTTGCCCCTCTCTTTTATTGTGCAGCAAGCAGGGGGTGGGTTTAGGTTACATGAGGTTAGACAGGAACAGGAAACACTGCCATATATGGTTAATCCTTATGCTATAGCTGACTCAGGATTTTGTACAGGAACAGGAAACATTGCCATATATGGCTAATCCTAAGTGACTCAGGTTTTACACGTAGCTGTTCCTATAGTGTCACCCTATATATGTATTGTATGTGTATTGGGTTGTCTGTGTACGTGACTTCCTACTGATGTGTCATATCGCAACATTATTCTTATTTCTTTGTGCTATATTCAGTCATCTCTTTTTCAGATGCCACAATAGGTCTTAAAATACAATAGATTTTATTCAAAGAGTAGAAAAGGGAATACTTCTACTACACCACTTCTGCTTTTACTACCCCACAACTCTCCCTCCAGAGTAGTCTTCCAACAGCATATGGCTGTTATCATGCAGATGTATTGAGCTGACCAAGCTCTCTTCTAGGACCAGTGAGAGACTGCCACCAGTCACTACCACACACTATCTATCCATCCTTACATATGTTTGCTTTTTTTCTACCACAAACAGAAAAGGCTTCTGGTTGCCAAGATCTTCTGAAGTCTAGCTATTTTCTAGCATGAGGGTCCAATGGTAGCGTAACCTGATTTATCAGTGGTAAAGAGGAGGAAGAACTAGGAGGCAGGAACTAGTGGGAGTTCCTGCCATTGGGGAAGCTGTGTCCAGGGTTGGGCTTCAAAAATGTTAGCAATGGGTTCTCTGCCTGGTTGCAGGCATGGCCATTGTGGGCATGGCCTAGCTGGCCTCCTGCACCATACTGGGGGGGGCATTTTTGCCCTCCCCAGGCTCTGGAGGTTTTCCTTGAGCCTCCAGGAGGGTGAAAACAGCTTCCTCAGGCTCCGGAGACTCTCGGGAAGCTGGAAACGGGTCCATTTACAGCCTTTCTGAACTTCTGGGAGGCCCGTTTTTTGCCCTCCGTGAGCCTCTGTGTGCACCCTGCACTTACCTGCATCCAAAAGGGGCCATGTGGGGACTCCTGGGAGAGGTGGGGTGGGGTGGGTGTGGCCAGCCAGGAGTAGGATTTGGGGGCTCTCCAAATTGCACAGAATCTTAGCTAGGGGCTCTCTCTAACCCTCAGAAGCCCACCCCTAGCCGTGTTCCATAAACTATTCAGTGATCAAACATCTCAAAAAAGGGAAATTAAATTTTTATGATTGGAGATTCCAGACCACCACTACAAAGGAAAATCAGATGATTTGCCCAAAGATGACAACAAGGGGGCCTGATGTATTGGAGGAGCGATAACAGTTAAGCCTCAGATGGACATGCCCAAAGATAGCTATGCCTAGAATGAAAAGGGTTTGGGAAATACAATATCATTATTTTATGCCTTAATTATGCACTGTTTCCATAGTCAGATACTCTGGTTAAAAATAATCTCATTGATTCCTTATATTTTAATTAGGATAATAATGTTATCCTTAATGTTAGTCTAATAATTTTAATAAAGTTAACTATATATTTAAATAAGTTTGATATGAGAATAAAATCAAACCTACAATTGATACATGGGTACAGGTAGTCCTCTATTTATGCCCATTTGTTCAGTGACCATTTATGACCAATTATGACAGTGCTAAGTGAAAGAATTTATGACCGTGCCTGAAGTTACAGCTGTTGTAGTGTCCCTATGGTCACACTAATGTAATCTGGGCACATGGCGACCTGTTCACACTTATGACCAGTTGCCAAATGCTCCACAATCATTTGACTTCCATTTTCAGTCTTCCCAGTTGGCTTCTCCAGAAAGTCACTGGGGAAGCTGGTAGGAAAAATCCACTGTACTTGCTAAGAAGAGCCCTTGTCTAGATGAAAAGGGTCCATGCCAAAATCCAAGCAGGATTTTCAGCCTTAGAACAGCAAGACCTGGGATGAGGCTATAATTTGATCACCACCATCCTCTCCCCTCTTTCATTTCCTCTTTCAGAGACAACAATGGCAGACGAGGGCTGTGTATGTGTGAAGATATATAAGGAAGAGGCAGGAGGAGATAAGTGTTCTATTAAGGAGAAACTTTCTGACAGTGAGAACAATCAACCAATGGAACAGCTTGCCCTCGGAAGTTGTGGGAGTGCCATCAGTTGAGACTTTCAAGAAGAGATTGGACTGCCATTTGTCAGAAATGGTGTAGGGTCTCCCGCTTGGGTGGGGGCTTGGACTAGATGACCTACAAGGTCCCTTCCAACTCTGATTATCTGTATCTGTATCTGTATCTGTATCCGTATCCGTATCCCTATCTCTATCTCTGTCTCTGTCTCTGTCTCTATCTCTATCTCTATCTCTATCTCTATCTCTATCTGTATCAGTGGGTGAAACCAGGTTTGGTGTAATTTTACAGGAACACTATAGTAGAGTTCTAGTTTCTAGAAACAGCCAAATTTGTGTGATCATCCACCTCTGGCAATTGTTCTGTACTGTACAGACTGAGTAGTATGAAGCCCCAAAGCATCCAGATTTGTTTTGGTTGTTATCGGGGTAGGATTCAAATTTTTTAACAACCAGTTCTGTGGGTGTGGCTTAGTTGGTGGGCGTGGCTTGTTGGTCATGTGACTGGGTGGACATGGCTTGGTGGTCATGTTATTGGCTGGGCATGGCCAACCCAGTGTCATTCACATCGAGGCATGCATCTTCTCACCTGGCCTTTCATGACTGGGGATGCTGCAGCAGTCGTAAGTGTGAAAAATGGTCATATCACTTTTTTCAGTGCCATTGTAACTTTGAATGGTCACTCCACACAAGCAAAGTACCAGCAAAGGAGGGAAAAATAACTCCAGAGAAGTTCCTGAGACAGGAAGTCTAGTCCTGCCAAGAATGTAATAAAGGTTAACGGAGAGGCAGTTTCTGTAAGCAACACTAGAATGTTTCCTTCCTGCCTTCCTTACAGGATTAGGCCAGTAATTTCTTCTAACAACCGGTTCTCTGAACTACTTAGAATGTTAACAACCGTTCTAGAGAATAGGTGTGAACTGGTAGAATCCCACCCCTGGTTGTTATTTATGTAAAGTACCCTTAAATTGGAGAGAAAGGAGAGTCTAGAAGGAACACAAATCATGCTGTAGCTCTGAAAATTACTGCTTTTATTACATACTTTCATAATACTTTATTAATGTTTTAAAGAAACAAATATAGCAGCACTTTATAAATTCAGTTTAGATTTATACCGCTTGCATGAAGTGCTTTTATAACAGTTTCTTTAAAAAAATAAGGCTGCATCATACCAGTTGCCCATATGAACAAATATTTCAAGAATGCATAGACCTAAAAGTATACCAAAGATAACCTCTGATTTCACTTCAGTCACAAATAGATTTTGGAAAACTGACAATCAGAGCAAGATTATTCATATCTGAAGGAGATGGGTGGTTTGGAAATAGTAAAAATGAATGAATGAATGAATGAACAATATCACAGCTCATAACTACTTTGGGATCAACTTCCATTGTAATATAGGCCAAAGTTTTTCAACCTTCATATTTTAAAGTGTGCAGACTTTAGCTCCCAACAAGCAAGCTAGGAGTTGAAATCCCCTCCCCAACTTAAAGTCATCAAGACTGAGAAGCACTGATCTAGAACTAGCCTTTAGCATTATGTTCCATTCTTCTTGCTTAATATTGTAAATAGTTTCAGAATTGACAGAACTTAAAATCTTTTTCCTGAGAACAAAAGTTCATATGCTTTTTGTTCTTTTTAAGGATCCTGGGTGTGTTTTTCCACCTAACAAAAACATATGATCTTCATGTTTCTAGCCTTGTTCCCCACATGTTTGCCTAGGAAAGCTGGAATTATTGGTGCATTTCCTAAGCTTAGAAAGGAGAAGGCAAATGGAAATAATAACACAACGTACAGTTGTTTTGAAAACATCCGAGCCCTTCCCTGACCTCATAATTTTGCAAACACTAAATGGGCAATCACACACAATTAGTAATGAATAATTATGTAACTTATCTTATTTCCCAAAATTATAATTACTCCCTATCTAAAACCCTAAATTAAATACTACACAAAACTCAGAATTAAAAAAGGGCCAATAATTCAGTGTTACTTAGAAGTTCCGAAGTCATTGTGTTCTCTCTTACAGCCAAAATCTAAGGAGTCTAAAACTTAAGCGTATGACCTTGAGCCGGTTGTTCTTGATGCCCAGTTAACAAAGATCCTACAACAATTTACGTTCATCTTCCAACCTTTTCCTTACAAAGCTTATATATAACATTGAGAGATACCATTCAAGCAGATAAATACCTATCATAGGGGGAGGGAATAATTGGAATTCACACTCCGCAATATGTCTGTGAAGTTGGTCACTGTATCCTACCAAAGTCAAAAGGTAGCAAAAATCTACAGGGAAATGAGATCATAGAAGCTCCAGTAATAAGAAACACAACTGTTAAGATTACTGCACTGAATTCATTATTCAAGACACAAGACCTTTTTTTATGGTAGGCAAAAAAAAATATCACACTCTGATCTTCCTTCCTTCATCCTCATTAATTGGATTTTGGATTCCTATGAGTGTATTTACAACCTATCTTCCTAATAGAGAATGTTTAATGTTTAATGATGATCTTTCACAGAAGGTATGTAAAGTATTCTATTTCTAGCAACCAAATGCATAACCAATTGAATTAATGAAACAAATAGGAATTCAGCTGCTTTTCATTGTTCTGCTATATTTGTCAGCCCTAAGGAAACAGTGAGTGACGCCTCATAATCATTCTATGTATAAATGCTGCTGTGGATATTTTTTTTTCCTGTTAGGGATACTATGCTTAAGAGACTGTGTTAACCAAATTCAATAAGTAAGACTTGTCTCGTCATTGACCCTGCAGGACAGGAAATATTTCAATTCTCCAACTTCTGCTTGTACAATTGTTGCAGCCATAGCAGTACTCCTAGGAAATAAGTAAGTGTATTTTATTAATCACCTTTCTCTACTATAACCATCACAAAACTCTTGGTAGCTAACAAGATACAAAAGTAGTCTTGTTTTTAAATATAAAAACATAAGACAACATAAGACTAAAATAGATAACTTCCAAACAAAATACATGACATCAGGTTCCAAAAGCCCTCCAGAAAAACTATATAATCATAATTTTCTGGAAAGTAGACCGTGTTGGAGACAGAAGGACCTCCAACAGAAGGACATTCCAGAGGTTGTCAAATTGTGAATTTTTAAGTACCCCATAGTGGTGAATGCTTGTTCTGTCTGACACTCATAATACTTTTCTGTCATATCTTCCTATCTATCAAAATTCCACTTTCTTGGCAATTGATGATGTAGCCAAGTAGATGGATGATTACATTTGGTAAACAAAACAGCCATTTCTGCACCTAGCTCCATGACCACCTTCTCAAATTCTCCTTCCCCACAGTTACTCTTTACAAACAATTCTTCTCTGTCAGATAAATATTATTTCTAAACCAGTACAAGTGAACCAGTTCCTTTTGTTTTGCCTAGCTTGTCATCCTGCTGTTTAATGACCTCTCTCGCTGTGTACAGTAGGCTGTTCATTAACCTCTAACCACAGATGGCAAGGAACTGGCACTATGCCATGAGAACAGTTTGGTAGCGCCAACTACAAGTTGCCAGCATCTCTTATGCAAAATTGAATGTGCAATTACAGGGCTTCATATGGGCAGAGAATATCTATTCCTAATGAAATATAGTATTCTTTCTCTAATGTTTGATACCATCTTCCAAAGCCGTTAGCATCCTTTTGCATGTTTTTTTTTTTTACAATCCCTATTTTACTTCAGTACTGAAAAGATCCTAAAGCTAACTTCATGTTTATCAATATGTTTTGGTGTCCACTGCCATCAATATGTTGCACAAAGTGAATAATGGCAAGCACATAACCTAATATTCTAGTGATCAATAGCCCTGATAAAGGATTCAGATAATTTCATAGTTGCAGACAGAGTGAAATTCTGTGGTCATGTTACAAAATTGATAAATATAGAATTCATTTTTAAAAAGTTCATGATCCTCAACTTTCTATAAGAAAAAGAAATTGTGTTTTGTACAATTCTCTTAGCATCCTGGGTGAATCACATTAGTATCTAGCATTTTAGATACTATTTAGCATTTTTGTCCTATGCTGTACAAATAGCAGAATATATTGTAAAGATGGGAAGAAATGTTATGTATGTATGTATATGAATGTATATATGTATGTATGTTTATGTATGTATGTATGTATGTATGTATGTATGTATGTATGTATGTATTCAGGAATAGGCTTTTATGATAGCCAAAGTTGCAGCTGCAGAACACAGAGGTGCTTTTTCAAGAGGCAACTGGACTTTCTGATTTTTCTTTGAAGACATTTCACTTCTCATCCAAGAAGCTCCTTGCAGATCAGTTTTGAAAACAGAGGATTTCATCAGGATAAATTATAAATCTTTTAAATGTAGTTCCCCCCTGCCTCTCCTGTGCTTTAAATATTCATCTCTGCCTTGGACAGATTATTATATATAGAAGATGGATAATGCAAATATAGTGGTATAGAGAAGTCTAATAGTAAAGTATCCACAAAATGTTGTTATTGTGATTTTAATAAGGAACAAATTAAGGAAGATGATTGGTAAATATTCCTGACTTAATCTGCTTTCCCACCAATCAACGGCCAGAAAATACTCATTAATATCTGTCCTTAATGTGAGCAAGCACTGGGGAGGAGGTGGGCTTTGACAGACAGCTAGAGTGGCAAGTTTAGCCTCCTCTCAAACTCTGCTCTGGTTTTGTGCAAGTGTTTTGCGGCATTATGTTCACAATAAATCTAAGCAGGCTCCTTTTGGACTCAGGTTTTCTGGAATAATAGTCTTTTAGGATAATGCTGGAATAGCACTATTCCAGTGAAGAGGTACATCCCAACCCAGTGTCACTCCATTTGAAAGCATTTCTTGTAAGTCTAAGAGATTTAGTAATATTTTCTTTAGCATAAGGAAAGCGGGAGTCTGAGCTGTAAAGAAAAAAAATAATTGCATTCTGTGGTTCAAGATGTTTTACATGTTGGGCAGTAATTAATCAGCATTTGGGAAAAGAAAATATGATATTGTAGTGTTATTAATCCAAATCCACTACTTCTGTGTTTTATTGTATATTGGCCAGATTTCTTCTACATGATTTAAACCCTTTCCAAGGACTTGCAAATCATAAAGAAAGCCACTTATGTTGCATGAGGTGCCCAACATTGCTGTTGTTTGAGGTTGGGTTGTAAAATGTTCCAAATTTAGGCAATTTATTTTTTTCCTAAATTCTTGAAGTATTGCACCTGTTGTCTCAATATCTGTTGGTGCCACTCTCTTCTCCCACATGTTTACAATCTCTATTTACAAATCTTGATATTTTGTAATCTTTTCCAATTCCTTGTCTACAACATTTCTGTCTCTTGGATGGCTACATCAGTATACCAAATATACCATGCTACTTTTTAGTGGCAGTGTTATGCTCTAGGGGTCAATTAGTCTGGTTTTAAAATCTCATAACTTTTTGTTCTGTCATTTTTATTAACTCTATTTGGGATTTCATGTATCCAGTAATTTTAGCTGACTGTGAATTTTTACACAAATGCCAGTGTGATATTGCAATTTTTTAGTTTGCGTAATTTTGCTGCATACAATTATTGTATGGTCAATAGTTTCATCCTTATCACATACCATTTATTACTCAAACTGGTCTTTCTATTTTTCTAAGTATTTATGCATAGTCCTTATTCTTGAGCAGCAAAAACTTGAATAATAAAAGTGATAATAAATTACCTTTTATTATGTTAAATGATCCCTTTTATTTTGACTTTATCTAATTCATCACTATTAAGCATTAGTTTGGTCTTTCATGGTTTATTGTTTTTATAAAACCTTGGATGTTTTGTAATTTCTTTTTCATGAACAGACCATGAGAAAGGAAATCAAATACTTTACTGTAATCAATCAAAGCCATACATAATTCACTTAAAAAAATGAATTCTTTAGGGGTGCTTTATCAATAAACATCTTGTGAATTTTTGCAGTTTTTTCAACTGGATAGAAAAAATTGTCCTTGAGAGAAACATATATTGAATTTATTATTATTTCATTAAGACTTTCAAGAATGAGAGACACTCAAATTATTGGTCTGTAGTTTTGAGACATGGCTCTTTTTTTGTATCTTTCATTATTAAAAAGTTCTTCCAGTTGTCATCTAAACTTTGTTTTATTATTTGGGGCAAGATTGGCTAACCCAGAGGTTGTATTCAGCAGGTTCTGACCAGTTCTGAAGAACTGGTAGCGGAAATTTTGAGTTGTTCGGAGAACTGGTAGCAGAAATTTTGAGTTGTATGGAATACCACCTCTGACTGGCCCTGTCCCCTTCTATTCTCTGCCTCCTGAGTCCCAGATGATTGGCTGAGTCTTCTTTGGTTGCCCTGCAGAGGAGAACAGAGCTGGAAAGCAGTTTAGTGGGATGGTGAGGTAATTGGATTTTGCAGTAACCTTCCCCCAGGCGTGGGGAGGGAATGGAGATTTTGCAGTATCCTTCCCTTGTCATGCCCACCAAGCCACACCCACCAAGCCAAGCCATGGCTACCAAGCCACGTCCGGTAGTAAAAAAAATGTGGATCCCACCATACACGTAGGCTGATTAGATATTTAAATTAACATCCATATGACTTCTCAGTCCAAGGTGTACCCCAATCCTGATTTTCTTTGACTATTTCTGAATCTTTACTAATGTTACAGTTAAATTTTCCATCATTTCCCCTTTCAATTCAGTTTGTGTAATTTAAATTAATTGAGTCATCTTGTTTTATTCTGTGGAATGATCTGTCTCTACAGAACTTCAAAATTTCTTCATTGTCAGGTTTCATAATATTTTTTTTTCACTTTAATCTGGTGCTTGAAGTCAATATTCCTGTAGAACTTATACTGATTTGTTCTAAGCTATAAATGTTGATTGTACAGATAGTCCTCAACTTACAACAATTCAGGACTGTTTGAAGTTATAATGGTGCTGAAAAAGTGACTTATGACTATTGCAGCATATCCATGGTCACATGATAAAATTCTTGGCAATTGACTTATATTTATGATGGTTACAGTGTCCCAGGAACATGTGATCACCTTTTGCAACCTTCTGACAAGCAAAGCTGATAGGGAAGTTAGATTCACTTAACAACCAGCTACTAACAATTACAGTGATTCACTTACCGTAACAACTGTGGCAAGAAAGGTCATAAAATGATTAAAATTCACCTAGCAACTGTCTCACTTAGCAACAGAAATTGTGGGCTCAATTGTGGTCATAAGTCAAGAGCTATCTGTACTGCTAATGCAAGCATTGATTTAGTCAATTTTTCTTGATAGCATATCGGTTTTAAATCTTGAACTTCAACTATAATTGTGATTCCAATGTTATATCACTTTTTAAAGCACAGCTTCAGTTGTTTATTTTCAATTCTCCACATTTTAGGGTTTTTTTTTTTTCAAATTGTTCAGCTCCGCCTGCAGTTTTTTCACTGTTAGGTCTATGTGAATTTTCCTTCTGGGTTTACCAATGCTGCTGTTATTGTTGGAATGATGACATTGACACAGGACATCAGTTGCACTCTTCTCACTTTTATACTTTAAAGATATTTTCCCAAATCATGTGAAGACCGTCACAAAAATAACCTAAAAGAGCATAAAATATGCTTTTGCTCAAGATGAAGAAAATTTAGTAATTCAGAAGTGACTAAAAGTGATTTATGTCATATATTCAGGAAAAATAATGAAAAACACTCAAATAAAAATCATAGAATACAAAGCCCTTAGATTTGAATACGATTTATGTGTATCTAACTTTTTCAGAACTGCGTGTTTCTTGTTCAATATTTACTAATTCATTTAAGAGAATCCAAAGTTCTTCATTTATACAGTATTTACTGAGCACTTATGAAATATTGAGGGCACAGTATTTTTCACTGGAAAATATACTGTACAAAGCAAATAAAGTTGCATGTACACATTTGCAAGTAATACAACTGTTGTTTAAAGCCATATTAGCCAATATTTGTGACATCATATAGATGCACGATTGCAACTCCTACACTCTAGGCAATTATGTAAATTTGACCAACATGTATTTTACATTAATAACTTTAGATGGAAAGATGGATACATATTGTACATATTCATCTTATATACAATACAAATATAGATGTTTTTGTAAAAATCTAGTTTATGAAACCAAGATAGCAATTCATTGAATAGCACCTCACAGCAAGTTTTTACTTTACTTTTTATTTGGAATCATATAGCTTTGTACTTTCTTTTTCCAGTTTAGTTATTAATGGCTGCAGTTTTCTGCAGATCAATGTATACCTTTCACCATTAAAAGTATTGCTAAAAGTGATGGAAATGGCTATATAACTTTTCTTCATTCCTTTCTACAGCAAGAATATCAGCCATGTATTCTGGCTGAGTTTCATCTGCTCAGAATATAACATTAAAAATTCATTTTAATTTATCATTCACTTGCTGGAAGCAGAGAAGTGTTATATAATATATTAAAAGAAATGTTCCAAAATTGGATACATAGCAATAGCACTTATTGCTATTTATGTACTGCTTCACAGTACTTTACAGCTCTCTCTAAGCAGTTTACAGAATTAGCATATTACCCCCAATAATCAATGTCCTCATTTTATCGACCTCAGAAGAATGAAAGACAAAACTTTGAACCACTTTGAACCACTCAGAATCGAACTCCTGGAGTGAGCAGTCAGCCTGCATTACTGCATTCTAACCACTGCACGACTGCACGTACTATGATTTACCAATTATGACATAAATTTTGGACCTTATTATTATTAATCAGAGCCTGATTATACACAGTTAGGTATAGTATATCCAAATGTAGTTCAAATGTTATGTATCTAATTCTCCATAGAATCAGCTGCTAATTGGTAGTTAGGGAAATCATATGAAGTAGATAATATGAAGTGGATGACCATGACTGTTTAACAGCAACAATTCTTGTAAGATATTTATTTTTTAAGCATTTAATTTTGCATTTTAAAGACCCATTACTTAGGGTATATGAGCTGGCAGTTTTCCGCTAAGACCTGCTAGCAATGGCTCCATTCACTGGTCAGTGCTGCCCTCTGCTGGTTAGTGTTAGAGAACCAGTGAGACTGCTGGATTTTATAAATCTTTTTAATTTAATCTGCTTAATATTACTTTCAGAGTTATTTTTCAACATAGCAAAGTAAAGATGCTTCCATTTATTGCAAAATATTTTGATCTGTTGTACAAACACAGTAGATCTGTATTTACTTCCTCAATTCTGAGGAAAGTAGGGTGAATGATCAGAACCAACATACTGTTTAAGCAGACATGTATAATCATCAGCATTAATGCTTAATAATATTGGCGACAGTATTTTTAAGAAGGTCGGGTCACTATAATTAATCATCCAAATTCATTTGAAGCCAAGGTCTTACTTAAACCGACCAAAAATGATATAACAGTGTACAAGTTTTCCAAAACTTTTCACCAGATAAAATGGGAAACATATCAAAATTAAAATGGAATAAGCTAGAATCTGCATTTAATGTTCCTTCCTTTCTAGGGAAGATGATTCCAAAAGTAGTTGGGCAGCAGTGGCAGAGGTTCTTGGAGGAAGCAGATTACAGGTCATCCTCGGTTAACAAGGGCAATTAGGACCAGAATTTCTGTCATTAAGCAATGCAGTTGTAAATGATGTCATACAACTGCATTGCTTAGTAACAGCAATGCTGGCAATTCCCATTGCTGTTGTTAACAAAATCCCACCAGTGACTAGGTAAGGATCCACCTTTATCCAAGCCATATCTGCTTTGGTTCATTTCAGCTCTGAACCTCAGTAGGATAAGGGACTGCTTCATCTGCCTCTTCTTAAAATCCCTCTATAGACATGAATGGAGGCCTTGGGCAGGATTCAAGACAAGTCCTAGCTTCCCTGATGCAAAAGAGGGCGATGCAAAAAAAACAAAAACACCTCTGGGCAGTACAGTAGCGGTGTGCATTGCAGTGGGTGGGGGTAGTAGACCGTGCTGAGCTGCAGACCCCTTGGCAGCAGTAAGCAAGCAGCGCAAAGGCAGTTTTAAATATGGGTGGGCTCAAGTTGGCCCAAATATTGTTCACATATCCGCTCCTCTGTGGACTGTGGGAGATGACTGTAAACTCAGACTCATTCCTTTCAGGACCAAATAGTCGTGGTTATTTGGGATACTAGATCTGGGGATTTTTCATCCTTTGTCTTGGTTGGAGTTGCACTTCCCCATTCAAGATTGATGCACAATCTGGGAATCACAGTTGACTCAAGCTACTGTTCAAAGAACAGATGGAAGCTGTAGCTAAAAGGTCTTTGCAAAGATTCACCTAGTATGCTGGTTGCATACAATTCAAGTTTGAGAGGCCCTTCAAATTGTCATTCATGCTGCTGTAGTCATCTCACAGACTGACTATAGAGAATGCAATGTTCCTTACATGGGGCTTGTGCTGATCTAAGACTATAATAAGATGACTGACCGACTGACTCCACATAGGGGTGCCCTTGAATACCACTTGAGGAAACTGCAACTTGGTTTCCAGGTGCAATTCAATATACTGGTTGTTGTACAGGCTTTTATGGCATAGGGCCTGGTTATATGAAGGTTCACCTATTTCCAATACTTTGTACTCATTCAGTAAGATTAAGCAGAAGGTTTCTGAGACCAAAGTATTTGAAAACTACTGTATTAGAAGTACCTATGGCTTAACTTCATCGGATGTGTACAAATGTTTAGGTTGCTTTAATCTGGATTCTGTACTGAGCAGGGAATTAAACAATGTAGCTTAAATGGCCTGTTGGAAGAAATGTCCATCTGGGTTCAGTTCCAAGTGGGAAGAAAGACACTGGAAACATGGAGAGTGCTTGGAAGGATGGTTTAATGGTGGACAGGACCACATGGGGTTTGAAGTCCTGGGCAAAATGAAGCACATGGGGGAGAGAGGGAGATAAATTTATAATCTCTGTTGGGCTTTGAACTTGCTTTCTGTTCCTGTGGCAAGAAATATATTCTGATTGGTTGTCAGACTCCCATGGGGCCATGCAGGTGTAACTTTGTAGGTTGTCTTGAGTCCCAGGCTTGGTTGAATCTTGCGGGGTGATGTAATGTCCCCAGGTGATTTCGCAATGTAGTGAGCCCTGCTGTTAGATGGGTAGAGGGCTAATCTTATCATATCCTGAGGGCCATGTCTTAACCCCATCACCCTAGAGCTAAAGGGTGGTGGGCAGGGAGCTGCTTTGTCTTTAAAAATATGTTTCTCCTTTTCTCATCTAGGGAAATATAATATTCTGCCTTTTTAATATTTCTTAGAATATTTAATTCTTCTAGGAGAGGGGTGAGTTCTAACTTTCTACAGGCCCAATTATTTTATGACATTCCATTTCAGAAAATAATATTGATCTGCTTGTTTCAAAGAATAAATTATTTAAAGATAAATAAATACATGCAGCATTTTCTGCAAAAAAAAAAAAGAGGGGGAGAAATTGTGCTGGAATGAAGATGATGCAAATATGGAATTTATTTTCGTGGACATTATTATTAGCAAGGATAAATCTAAAGTTTATTGATACTAATTACCAATTGTGTCTCTTGTCATACAGCTCGTATAACATAGCATGTGAATTTGATGCTAATTAAATAGCCACCATCGGCCTTCGTTAAGATTTATTTTTTAAAAGAGCCCCATACAGGCATCGATGGCTATAGTGCAAATAGACTCCGGAACTAGCAAACCGGATTGCAAATAGTACCCGAGCCTTGATTAGAACTGCACTGCGTCGTGAGATCGAAGCGACTATTCGAGAAATGTGCAGGGAGAACTAGGGAACGGAAGTAAGCCTCGGAAGGGTTATTATAGATGTTACACAGCCGGTCTATGGTTGTTGCTGGTCTGGATTTCGGGTCGGTTAGAGATAAAGTTGAAGGTATAAATGGGGAAATGTGACCGGGAGGGCTTCCTGAGGGGATGGGAGAACGGAGGATTTTATCAGGAAGTAGAAACAGCTGAAGACACCTAAAATTAACGGAGTTAGTAAAGTGGCTCAGCGGACCTAGGAACTCCTTACCGGGGAATAGTCCTCAACACATGGACGAGGACGAGAAAATAGGAGTAAACTTCTGGGGTTGGGGAGAAGAGAATTGGGGTAATTCGTAGGGCAGCAAGTGCAACATTTTAGCTCTTTCCTTTTCCTTGAAGACTGAAAACGGAGTAGCATTAGATATCTATAGGATCGGTATCTTCTTAAGATTGTTAAATCGGAGTGTATGGTACTAAAAGGTCTTTAAGTTTATTTATATGTGTGTGTGTGTATGTATGTATGTATGTATGTATACTAGCTAATCAGGCGAAGTCGAATTATAAAAGACAATTTAAAAAGCACGGCATGGAATCGACCATTATATTGTATATATAGTCAATTAGTTTAAAAAAAAGATACCACAATGAGGAAAATAAGAAAATGTAAGAATTCTATTGTGTATACTGTATGCACCAGCTGTAAGACTGGCAGTACTTGTTTCATTTTACTCAAAATTCAGTTTCACTGTGTTCATTGAGTCTTTTTCTCAAATAAATATACATAGACTGGTATATTATGGGTATAATACATCTAAAAACAATTGATGCTCACTCACTGAACTGAATTCCTTTTGGAATATTACTATGGTGTTAACATTCTTAGAGTTGCAGTATATTTATATGGATGTCTTTACTGAATAGTTTATTCATTCTTAGGTGCACTTTATGTCAGTCTTGACAGTACAAAAAGATTCATTTGCATCTGTAACTCCAAAAGGTAAGGTGAAAAACCTCAATCATTTTATAAATAAAAGTAGAAATTAACATTTATTCCGCATAGAAGATGTTCAGCAAAGCAAAGCTGATGATGGTGAGGAAATTTGAAAAAACTTTTGTTCTAGTCAAGAATTACATATTAATAATCCTTTTTTTCCTCTTCAGACATATATTTTCTTTGTGTAATATTGAATATTGAAAATTTGGGTGCAACTGGGTCTTAGTTGGCTTAATATTTATTCTTTATTAAGAATTCTTATATTAAGGCAATATTATGTTATTGCCTTAATTTAAGTATATTTTAGCTAGCCAAAAACACCCATCTTTTGTGTTGAAATACAAGAACTTTTCCTCCTGAATTCTATTGGTTGTTCTTGCAGATATTATTGGTTTTATTAATAATAAAGTCATTGTATCATAATTACATAGACTTATTACATTTTGTGAAGCATAGATATATTACTGTAGATTGAACATTATAATAGCTCTTTTGAGTATAAAATTCTCATTAGACTCAACACGCATACGCAGAATTTGTAACAAAACATCTAATTTTTTGTTTGGCTATATGACACATTTGACTATATTTATTCAGAATTTCAGGATTGGATGTTTCTTTTGTTTTCATAAGGTTAGAAAGAAGGGGATATCTGGACTGGTAACAATTAGTATGTGGAGGATTATTTGATGTGGAAGATTAGTTAGACTATCTGGAAGAAAATATTTATATTTTGCTTGTAGGCCATACTTACTGGACCTTTTCTGCTCTGGTGCCCCCATTGTGGAATTCCCCGCCCCACAGAATCACTTTCTATGAGATAGGAGGCCATATAAATTTGATTAGTAAATAAAACAGTGCCTGGAAACTATTTCTTAAATGAAACACTTTCTCAGGATCCAAATGCCAATTACCATGTACTGTTTTGAATGGCAAACATGTTGATGCTTAAGATAGGTATTCTTAAAATAGATGTTTTGTATACCTAATAAAATTTAGTAGAGTAGGTGAAGGACACAGTTAATTTTGCAGAGGTGTCTGCACGTTACTGGGTATCTAGATAAGGATTATTTGCTTTCCAGTCTTTTTGTTTTCTAATTTTAGATAATCAGAATGGCTACAGGAGCAGATGTCCGGGATATACTTGAACTGGGTGGCCCAGAATCTGAAAACATAGGAACTATTAATAAGAAAGATATCATCAATTCTGATAAGGTACAGATGGGGATGGTTGACTGAGATAAGTATTCAAGAGGATAAATTTCACTTTTGGTTTTGTTCTACTTCCATTGAGTCCTTCTTAAAGATACTTGAGGCTATACTTGCATGATAGTCTCCATCATGTTTTGTTTATTGCAGAGTGTGAACTATGAAATAGCGATTGTCCTTGTCTTACTCGATTCATTTAGTGACTGTTTGAAGTTACAAGGGCACTGAAAAAAAGGAGTTATGACCAGTTTTCATATTTAACACCAAATGGAGCATCCCCATGGTTATGTGATGAAACTTCAGGTGCTTGGCATCTGGTTCATATTTATGACAGTTGCACTGTCCTTGGGTCATATGATCACTTTTTGTGACTTTCTGACAAGCAGAGTCAATGGGGAAGCCTGATTCACTTAACTATGATAATTCACTTAACAACTGTGGTAAGAAATTGTAAAATGGGGCAAAACCTACTTAATTGTCTGGCTTAGCAAAAAAAAAAGGAGGCTCAAGGACTACATGTACAGAAATTATGTAGAAAATAGCAATAGCACAAAAAAGCAGATTACTTTAAACGTGAGTACTATACTCTTATTCGAGATCTTGCCGGCATGATTTTCTCTTGAAGGAATCTTGCTATTTCTGTCTTTGAGGGGTTTTAAAAGACAATATTAAAACTGAAATGCCTTGTTTTTGGTGACACAGTTTTAGCCTTTCAATTTTAATGTCCTTATGTATTTGGATATTTAAAGAAAATACTGTTTTTGTACAGTACTTCATTTTGTTTAATAGAGTCAGCACAATATTACTGGTACTTAGAGCTAGAATGCATCACTTGTATGGCCTCTAATTGATTTATCAGTCTGGATTAAAGATTTTATACTGCTTTTTTCATTAAGTCTGCATTTTTTTCACATCATAATTTTGAAATCCATAGAACGTTTGTATAATTGTAAACACTTCCTAGTGTGTCATTTGTATATTTATCTCTTGTTTTGTTTTTGTAGCTTTGCTTATCTTATTAGGCAAATAGGGGAACAAAGCTACACAGTACAATGAAAGGAATGGGTAAGAATATTAGAATGAGAAGGAATTTGATTGGTTTCTTTGTTCGTCAGTCAGCTGCATCTAGAATCTATACTAACTCCCCACATCCTTGTATTCTACTTTTTAAGAAATAAAAATGAAGTGGGAAGTACAGGCTTTGGGAACTTGGAATATCAGAACATTATTTAAGAATATTGCATGCCTAAGAAGAAAACAGATATAATATTGTTGTAAGAACTCAAAAGGCAGAATAACCAAACCTGCTTCTAATAATTGACATTAATGCTCCACAAAGGATTGAAATAAATATTTTTTTATTTCAGAAAAAATCCAAGAAATCATCAGAGACCTTAACATTTAAGAGACCAGAAGGAATGCACCGAGAGGTCTACGCACTGTTGTATTCTGATAAAAAGTAAGTGCTTTGTTATACATTTGCTCTACCTAAGTATATACTCAGTCTGCTTCCCACCTTTTCATCTTTCTACCCTATGCACATACGAGATGATTAACTGTTAGGATTGCTCCCTTTACATTTAACATTCTTTTCCTTCTGTTACATTAAATGTTACAATTCAACAACAACTTTTGAAGAGACTCTGAGCCTTGGTGGAGAACAACCTGTGCTTTTCTGAACTAGATGCAGGGACAGATTCATATGTAACATGAAATCCTCAAGGCATACATGAAATTTGAAACATATCTAATACATTATTTACAACAATTTCTGAATTTATTTAATTAAACTAAGCTTATTTGGCTGATGAAATTGTAATTTGGAGGTATTTATAAAATGTAAAATCAGTTATTTTTTTCCAAATCAGTTATTTTTTCCCAAACTAGTCGTCTTAAGCTACATACGTACATTTCTTAATTGTAATTAATTTCTTAATTAGAAAAACGGCAATTGACCAAAAAGTAAAAATTACAATTCTTCCATATTATAATGAAAAGTAAGACTTGAGCATATATGTCTCCATAACCAACAATTCTAAACTCATATGGTGTGACCAAGGAAATGTGGAGTTTGTTTCTGAGATACATGTCTTCTAGGAAGAACAGTTGAAATGTATGCATGCAAAATAATAGTTTTATAAAAATGTAAATATTGTTTATATTTTTTTAGCATTTAAATTTTCTAAGAGCAAGAGTCTTATGAAAATAATACTGAACAGATTATATTTTAATACTAATTATATTGTCCTAATGGGACTATTACTATTTAATACTTGATTTTAGTCAATAGCAAATCTCCTAAATATTATGCTTTTTATTTTATGAAAAAGGACATTTCCAAGAATGGTAAGCTGTAATTTTGCAAGAATTAATCTCTCAAAAAGATTACTTATCCTATACTGTGAATTTGGACTCTGCTAACCTGTTACAGAGAGCCAGTTTGATATAGTGGTTAAAAGCACCAGACAAGAAACGGAAGATTGAGAGTTTCTAGGCCACATTTAGGTAGCTGAGTGACTTTAGACAAACACTCTCTCTTTCTCTCAGCCCTAAGAAGAAGGCAGTGGCAAATTACTTCTGAAAATGCTACCAAGAAAATCACAGGAATCTGTCCAGAGATACAACAGAACTCAAAACTGACTCGGGGGAGCCATAGCATCATAATATAAATATGTAAAATAAAATAGGAATGAATTGTTAGGGGATAATAAAATAATAATAAATTACTTCCCAATTCACATAACTACAGTTTTGTACAGGTTGTATAAAATATGTTGAAGGTCTGCATTGCTGTCTTGTCTTCAAGCTGTCTTTAATTCTTCTTCCAAAAATATGGATTGGGCAATACATTAAACCTTATGCTAACAATTGATTTGATTTAGGCCTTGTATTTTTCTTTCAGGGATGCACCCCCGCTTTTACCAAGTGACACAACACAGGGTTATCGTACAGTGAAGGCAAAACTTGGTTCCAAGAAAGTGAGACCTTGGAAGTGGATGCCATTCACAAACCCTGCTAGAAAAGATGGTGCGATGTTCTACCACTGGAGAAGGGCAGCAGAAGAGGGCAAGGATTACCCTTTCGCCAGATTCAACAAAGTATGGAGGCTTAGTAAGAGTTATATTGTATGTGTAGGATTGGTATGCTTAATAGAATTGCATAAAAATCTTTAGAAATTGGTCCCCAATACGCGCTGGCTCAGTGGCTAAGATGCTGAGCTTGTCAATCAGAAAGGTCAACAGTTAGGCGGTTCGAATCCCTTTACTTGTCCTAGTTTCTGCCAACCTAGCAGTTTGAAAGCATGTAAAAATGCAAGTAGAAAAACAGGAACCACTTTGATGGGAAGGTAACAGTGTTCCGTGCATCTTCGGCTTTTAGTCATGCCGGCCACATGACCACGACGGAGATGTCTTTGGATAGCGCTGGCACTTCGGCTTTGTAACAGAGATGAACACCGCCCCCTAGAGCTGGAAATGACTAGCACATATGTGCGGGGTGAACCTTTATTCTTTTGCTTGCAATGTGTAGTGCTAATTTCCATATCCATTTTTAGTGATCTACTACTGTAATTTACATGACTGCTGTGTACTTTTGTTCCCGCATATGCTCCACATCATCTTTTTTTGTCTTTGAATCTGAGGCATTGCTTAGCCAGCTTATTCAAGTTTAGTCAAAATGATGACTGAATTTAGAAACTATACAAAATGGTGGAGAGATGTAAAAAAAAGGTATTTTGAGGAACTTTTGCTTTTGGAAGAATTGGATTTCTATCATGAATTTCTGTTACATGCCTCAAGATGTCCCCTGCTTGATGGAACTATTATATGCAAGACTAAGAAGAACCTATTGCATCTTTTCTCTTTTTGGGTAGACAGTACAAGTTCCAGTCTATTCAGAGCAAGAGTATCAAATGTATCTTCATGATGATGCTTGGACAAAAGCTGAAACAGACCACCTATTTGACTTATCACGACGTTTTGACCTCCGTTTTGTGGTCATTCATGACCGCTATGATCACCAGCAGTTCAAAGTAAGCCTCTAATCTCATTCAGTCATTCTAACATGTAAGTGCTGCTTGTAAAAAGATGACACTCAGGATGAGTTTGCTAGCCCACTTCTTTTATCTTACTGTTCTCATTGTCTTTTATCTGGGATAACAGTATACCCAGGAAAGCTTTAGTTTTACAAAGACACTTTGGAAGGTATCAATGTGTAATCGGTCTCTAGATATTATGACAAGAAAAATATGCAGTTAACGCATATATCACCAGAACTCCTCATGAATAGAGTTTATAGGTAAGGAGGATATCATGAAAAGGGTTCTGTTGACTAATACCTTTTATATAAATGCTGTTTTAGTGCAATGTGCTGAGTGACTTAAAATTTTAAGAATCCATTATTTGTCCAATGGTCATCCTATGGAAGAGTCAATATTGAACATTAAATGAGAACTTATTTATATTCCCGTTGATGATCTTTGGCTCCCCAAATTATGCCCAACTATTATCCAAATTTTAACGTTAACTTTGGGATTAGCATGGTACATGAGATTTGAATGCTTTTTGTTTCTTTGCAGGCAAAACCAAAAAACAATAGTTGTGAAATGTGAAACTATGAGATGTTAGCATATGCTGCAAACCCAGCACATGACCTACAGAAAAAATGTTGTCTAACTTACACAAATACCTTAGGGCACTTCATAGTTTGATCCATTTTAACTGAATGGTGATGGAGAATATTGGATAATGTGACAAGAATTGCATCAATAGGAATTGCACGGATTAGATAATTTTGGAGAATAGTTGTTTAATCAAATATGGAAGCCTCAGCAGATTCTTATTCTTGTTTCTGATTCCTTGAACTGTCCATGTTGCAGGTTTTCAATATTTTTCTTAATTGAAGTTACATATTTCTAAGAACAAATGCTAAACGATAAAGATATTTGTAAAGGTACATTTTTTATAACATTGAATATTGGAAAGAATATGTACCACCTTTTCACTATTAGATTAATGATATTCACATTCTACATAAGGATCATACGTAACTTTATACTACCAACCACTGAATCTTATTCTGATGATGTATCGGTGCTAGTTATAGTCATATAACAAATATGTATGTTCCTTTATCCCTAATCTCTTAATCATTTGTATTTTTATTCCTTGTTCTGAACTTAGAAACGGTCAGTAGAAGACCTAAAGGAACGTTATTATCATATCTGTGCAAAGTTAGCCAACATTCGTGCAGCTCCAGGTACAGACCTGAAAATCCCGGTATTTGATGCTGGCCATGAGAGGCGCCGGAAGGAACAATTAGAAAGGCTGTACAACCGAACACCAGAACAGGTAATAAATTAGTGTCAGAACAGTAGCAATGGCCAATGGTTGTTGGTTCTATTATCCTTTGAAATCATTAACATGAATCCTCTTGATAATAATTAGTAACATTATATACTGCACTTCTATTATTTGAAGATCAGTAATTGTTATGTGGATATGAACATACTTTGTTGATACATGCTACTCGGTGTTTGTTTGAAAAGGTTGTTGAATAATGTACCGACGGTACTTATGAACATCTGCTTATTGATTTTGGCTACTTTTCTCATTTAAAGATGAACATTTGCATAATTATGCAGTTGTTAAGCATTGCCACCTTACTTTATTTTGGAAATATATTTTTATTAAGAGATTTAGGCGTGAGGTTTCTGGCAACAGTTCATTGATCTGGTATAAGGTCATCAAATGTGTATGTATTATGAACAAGGATATAGATAAGAGAACTTTGGGAAGTTATTGAACCGTGGCATATAGTGCTGCAAGATCTGCAGCTTGAAAGGCTTCTGAGGTCTTTAAATGTTCTATAGAAAAGAATCCAAGGTCTAAAGCATCTTAAGTATATGAACTTCTGGGTGGTGGAATGTGGCCATTACCTATTAACTTGCAAAATAATCTTTGGATTAGATATCCTGGTTTGCATAGAATGAGCTTTGGTTAAACCAGTGGCATACTGGCCAGAAGGTGTCTAAACAGATTAATGTGCTTTTTAACATTAGCAGGAAATACTGCTTGAGGTGTCAAGGAAGTAAGCATTTGGGTTAGTGCAATATTAAGGGGTAATAATGAGTACTGCAAACGTGAATGCCTACTGTGTAAGTGAAGGGAGGGTATGGTTTCTTTAAGGCTCTTTTAACAGGTAACGATAAGTTTACCTATATACCATTCTCTTGTACCAACTAGATCCAGGGTGTTAAACTCACGGTGTCACGACGGCATCATGTGATGTATTGGGACATTTTTCCCCTTTGTTAAACTGGGCATGGGCGTGGCCAGCGCATGACACATCAGGCCCGTGGGCCGGGAGTTTGACAGTCCAGAGCTAGATGATGGAAATTCTTACTAATTTTTTAAAGTGCAGGAGGAATGAATCAACCATTAGGAGGGACTTCCAAAGAAAGAGAGCAGTAATGGAAACAGCCCACTTCTGAGGCCTTGTCAGATGATAGACAGACAGGAACTGGAGATAGTTAACCCCATGAAACCTGGTTGGTTGGGTAAATAAATGCCACACGGTGTAGTCTCTCAAATAACCAGGTTCACATGTATATGTGATCTTAAAGATGACAACTAGCACCTTAATGTTGTACCCAGAAGCCCATTGGTAATCAGTGGAACATATTGGAGCATTTTGACCATTCCCTGGCCTGCCACATTCTGTACCTAGCTGTAGCTTCCAGGACTTCTTCAGAAGCCACCCCATATAGAGCACATTACAATAGTCCAAAAGGGAAGTGATCATGAGCAAGGGTTCCCCATGAGAATGATTACAAATAATGGGCCAGATGGAATTGTGCAAAAGCCCTCCTAGCTATATCTACTACCTGCTGTGGGTCTAGGGGAACTCACAAATTGTGGACAATTTCTGAATGGGGAATATGACCCCATTCAGAGATAAAGAGATGTAGGCTCATAAACCTGAAGCCCCTCTGTTAAATCTGTTCCTTCCTATGCGGACCTTGATTATCACCAGGTACTGGGTCTACCACATTTCTTGTCCAACTGTGAAGTGGCAGAATTAACACTGCAGAGGACACTTTCCACTTCCATAGGATTCACAGACTCAAATTGTATCAGAAGAGAAAACCCTCATCATCTTAATGCTGTCTGTTAAGTATAAGGTGGAAGACCATTCCTGCCATTTTCTGGAGAGCCTCATGGCAGGAAGAACAGCCACAAGCAGGTTAATCTCTCACTGAATTTTGCTAACAATCCTGATTGGAAAAAGGATCTAGAAATTTGTATGCAAACAAAAGTGATATACCAAAGAGTGAAATTGAAGCAAACCCTGTAGAGGTTAATCTACAAGAAAGAAATTGAAAACAAAGAAGTCATCAATTCTGTGAAAATGTTGCTTGTTAAAATGTCGGTACAGTTTCCTTATCTAGTCAGTGTGTGTGCCTTGTTTAAAGTGTGTGTGTGTGTGTGTGTGTGTGTGTGTGTGTGTTATTCAGCTTTGTTCAGGTATTTTCCCATGTCATTATAATGGTGCTTTTAAAGTTGTAGCAATGTTTCGGCAGAATCTCATCTGCCATTATCAGGCTTTTGTATTGTGTTGGTCTGTGAGTCAGACTTTTACAGTTGTTTCAGTTTTAAATTTGGGGCTAGCCTACTGATGTGCCAGAATGGTTTTTTCTTCATCCTGATTGGTTGGGAGTCTTGGTCTGTGTTAATTGGTCTTGGAGTTTGCTGTGTTTTACTTGATTTTGTGTTTCTAATCTCTTCTGTCTGTTTTGTGGCTTTTTTTGTGTCTTGATTGGCTGGCAACATTGTGTTCCTGTATTGGAGGCTTTTAGTGCAGCTTGGCTCCGAGTAAATGGACGGCTATCATTTGCACTAAAAGCCTCCAATACAGGAACACAATGTTGCCAGCCAATCAAGACCCAAAAAAAGCCACAAAACGGCTGCGATAGAAGTGGCCCAGTAGCAAGGCGAGGCTGCCCATGGGGCGCTCAGCCGTGCTAGAAGTGGCTCAGTCACAAGGCGAGGTGTAGCGTGTGGGGGGAAAATTAAGGCATCCCTCGAAAAGACGGCCTAGTCGTTTTTGGGGAGTCAAAAAAAAAAATCTGGCCCAGCCTTATTTTCTGAGAAACACGTTAGTTTGCCCATAGTCTTTTTTTGATCAAGGCAGCATATATCTTGATACATGATTGATTGATTGATTGACTGAGAGACAGACAGACATGTCTGTGTACTTCAAACCATCTTTTTCAAATAGTTTGCCCATTGAGTTATTTTTTGATTGAGGCAGCATATATCTAGCTAGATGATTGATTGAAAGACAGGCAGGCAGGCAGGCACATATTCCCTGGAAAATCATAGGACAGGGAACCTAATCTAGATATAACATTTTTGCCATTAGGTGGCTCTCCAATATTGCTTTACTCATGTAATCCTGCTGCATTACCTCTTTTTCATTTGTAGGTGGCAGAAGAAGAATATCTAATTCAGGAGTTGAGGAAAATTGAAGCCAGGAAGAAAGAGAGGGAGAAGCGGACACAAGATTTGCAAAAACTCATTACAGCTGCTGACACAACCACTGAACAAAGACGTGCAGAGCGCAAGGCACCTAAGAAAAAGCTACCACAGAAAAAAGAGACCGAGAAACCTGTAAACATCTTATACTTCCCTTGCTCATTTTCTTATGGTGCTATCTTACTATTTCAGTGCCAGGAATGGTTAGTTATCTGTATAAGTTTTGCTTGGGCAATTTACTTTGTTTCTTTTCAGATCTTAATATCTCTTGAAGCAGCCATACAGGAAGCTGCAGTATGGCCACAGTTAAGATGGAAGGAAAGGAACTGAAATTGTTAGGCTGGAAAGGAGATAAAGTGGGCTTAAGACAAACCCTCTCAAGGGGCGTTGTGAATACACAGTCAGGAAGTAGCTCTCCACTGTGTCATTCGGCAGAACAAACATGGTCAGCGAAAAATGCCAATTTTAAGCTGTAAGTGTGAATACTAAAGTTGGATGGAGCAGTCTATTTACAGTTGCATTGGATCAATGATTTCAGTTTCTTCCTTTCCTGTTTTCAAAAATTAATATACAAATGCCTGTTTAACATTGAAATGTATTTTCTTTTAAAGTAAACACATATTTGTAAACACACAAAAATATTTACGTAAAATATTTTACAAAAATACAAACATTTCTTTTAAGTAAGTTAATATTGAAATATAGGCAAAGCACCCATTCATATAAATGAATAGTGGTTAAGCAGAGAGAAAAGAACATTATAGTAATTCAAAGAAACTTAACATAACAAAAAATGGAAAAAAAGCTAATTTAACAAAAGGAAAGAGAAAAAAAGATCCCTTTAATATCAATTTAATATTAATATAAAAGTAATTATTTTTAAACTTACATTATTTAGACCATAATGTACTTTTAAAGATGATTTCTCTTAAAATGTGTACCACTTAAGCAGGAACTCCAGAAGATAATTGTTCTTCTTAAATTTGTTTATAATATAAAATATAAAAAATACAAAAAGAAATAATAAGAAAAATAGGGGAGGGAAAGGGGAAGGGAAGAGTGCAAAAAAGAAGGGAAAAAGAAAGAGAAGGCATTTTCTTCTGATTCCCCTTGGTGCAGTAAAATAAGAAAAGACATCAAACCTCATTTTTTCACTAGCCATTTCTATATCAACAAATCTATCTAATTGGTAAAATCCAAAATCAAAGTTTCATTTTTTTCCACTTGAAGTACAAAGTCCAGAAGCAGTTTCCAAATAGAAACAAAAGGGTGTTTTTCTCTTTAATCAAAGCAGTCAATTTAGCCATCGACTTTTGCAGCCATTCTTCCATTGTGGGGATCGAAGTGTCCTTCCATTTTTGGGTATAATGCAATCTTGCTGCCATCAACATATATAATATCAAAGTTTCATTCCCCCGCCTTTTCCGTTAACACCCGCCACCCCCACCCCCAAAAAAGTTTCTGGTTTTATCTTTATATTCACTTTAGGAATCTTCTGTATTAGAATATGAATCCTATTTCAATTTTTTTTTGCTTTATCACATGCTCACCACAAATGATAAAAAGTCCCTTCTTTACATTTGCATTTCCAACATTTATTTGAAGCACCTTTAGACATTCTTGAGAACTTATTTGGGGTGTTAAATACCAACAATATGTCATCTTATAAAAGTTTTCTTTTAAATTGTAATTTAATGTAAATTTTAAATCTTTCATCCACATATTCCCATTGTTCAAGCTTTACATTATATTCAAAGTTCCTTGCCCATTGAATCATACATATTCCCTGTCCAAATTCAATTTCCATAACGTTTATAAACTTTAGCAATAATACGTTCATCACTACCACATAGTAGGCTACATAAGGAGAAGATAATTGTTCTTCTCGACTCGGAGGTACTAGAACAATTCACATTGGAATTTATAAAGTCTGAACTGCTAAAGCATTTAACTTGTTGCCAAGTAGAAAACTTACTGTTAGATGATTGGTAATAAAAACATTATCTCCTCTTAGTGCTGACAGTGAGTTTCTAAGATTTGGGATAAGTGAGAGGGTTAAAGAATAATTGAAGCAATCACCTATAGGTTACTGGGATATGTCGTGTGTCCCCCCCTTGCAGAATGACTTTTTCCTGAAAATTGCAAATGGTAGACAAGGCTGGATAACTTAAGGAGCAACTTTGACCTTGAGTGCCTGTTTAATAACACTTTTTACCTGTCACTTTTGAATATCTCACTTATAATCTTAAAATGGTGGTTAGATTTTTTTAATGGTGTGGAATGGCAATGTGCCATATAATTTGGAAAAGATTCTGCCTTTCAGTGATTAAGATGGGACCTCAGCAAAATTTCATATGAAAATGCTTCATTTTGTGTGAGCAGTTCTGGCTTTGTATCTGTCAATCCATCGGGTAGACTAAGATTTAAGGTCTCGAAAATTTGAAATCTGTGGCTTCAGTTTCCCTTAGCTTCTTAATCATCAATCCCTGACGAGACAGGCTATTCTATTCTAGCATATGTGGAATTAAGTAGCTATTCAACTTGCTTTAGGTATATCTGGCTGTGTTGCCTGGGGTCCTTATGCCTGCATGGAAATAAACACCTCAGGTTTCCTAAAGGCAGTTTATGTTGTGGCAAAAGTGCTGTTTCAACCATGACAGAGTCCATTAGGAGGAAACTGCTTTTTTTGTAAAAAAAAAAAAAAAAAGCATTTTAACTAACAATTTAAATTGAGGGCTGTATCAGCATCATCTTAACAAAGGGAAGTCATTTACTAAAGAGTCAATTGAGGTTGAAGCTTTTACAGCTCATGCTCCGCATGTGAGGGACAGCAACTTGTTTAATTGCTCTGATGTGGCAAAAGCAGGTTGTGCAGTGGGGAGGAAGTGAACTTGCCCTATATTTTTGTTATGGATTCAGTGGAAAATTGTTAAGGGAATTGTTAAAGGGAATCTCTATTCTGAGGTTATCTCAAGCCTAATAAATCAGGGCCTTTAAAAAAGGAGTTTAGTTGCCTCCACAGTGCGTAGTATACAGGATCTAACATGCATGGCAGGTGATTTGATATTTCCTGTTATTTTTATAATACATTGTTTTGGCTTTGACTGCAAATTGTCCTGGGTGTGAAATTTAATTAATTAACACCAATATATTTTGATCTTATTGAGACTGGTTCAGATATTAAAAGGGTTAGTTTAGCTACTCTGTAGTATTCAGCAAGGACAAAATAACTGGTTTGCTGTTACTGAGGCAGGTTTTCTGCATAGAAAATGAGATTTTCCTTTGCTTGCAACTTGAGTAAATTAAATTTGATGTCTTTAGTAACATAGGTTTTGTCCAGATACGAGTAAAAATGTCTGAACATGATATCAGGAAATTCTCTTGTGTGTTTCATTCCCTTGACCGTTGGATTTGTCTTCAGTGGATACTTGATTTTGGCAAATATATGAATCAACTCATGCATAGTTCACACACCTTCTAAGACAGGTGTTCAGGAGGAGTAAAAGAAAGATCAAGAGCTGGTAATTGTTTTTCTTTTGAAGAAACATATATGAAGTTTCTATATCATCCCCATTTTCTAGTGAGCTATGAGGGTTTGTGGAGGCGGGGATTGTCTTTCTTTTTCCAATAAGCAAGTTCTGTGGTATTTGATAGCTTTTCTGTCCTTACTACCGTTGAGCTGTTTCTAAGTAAAAAAAATAGGATCACCCAGCTGTGAAGAAAGTGGATAAGATCCATCAACCCATTGAAACAGCACCCTATTTTTCTTTCTGATTCCATTCAGATGTAATAGGGTTTTTCCAAAGAAGTCATCGTTTGTTAAAATGTGAATGAGCAATGTGATTGTGCACTCTTAACTTGTGCCCTTTTTTGCAGTAGAAGCTCTGCAGTTCCTTTTCGATCTGAAGTTCAAAATAAAGGTTTACGTTTTGGCAATAGATTTAGTTTCTAGTTCTGGTTCTAATTTCTAATTCTGATCAATAGGAGATATTAAATGGCATAGTTTCCACATGCAGAAATTAAGGAGAAACTATGGCTTAAGTATCCTAGTCCTGGCATAGGCTGAAGAAAAAGGTTTGCAAAGACAAGAGTATTTACCATCATTAATGTCAGAGTAGAATCACTGTAATGTTAAAAAATGATAAAAGCCAATAGTAGATGCATTTATGTGGGAATAAGCACTAATATACCTAAGTATGATACTTGATCCAAGTCCAAGAGTTCACATCTTTTGAGCTTTAAGGAATATTTCTGTTTGTTTTTATGCATCATAGGGAATACTTCTATTAGTTTTATGCATCATTCTCACTTTTATTTCTAATGTTTTTGAGGAAAGTTTACTAAATATTTAAGGAATGAATGTCTAACACCACTATCAAATTCAGAAGCAAATATAGTGTAGACATGTAGTTGGAACTACATAAATGCCATGTATCACTATTTGAATGAACTGAATATAATCAGATTTCATTGTTAAATCCCATTCTCACTTGCTGTGAATAATTTTAAATAAGTACTATGCATAGACACTATATTTGTAGTAGATACTGTAGATTGCTGTTACCTTAATGTACTAAAGCCATAGGCTTACAATTTCAATTACATTTAGAATAGTAGATAGGCTTAGAAGCAGTATGGTAAATGAATTGTTCTCATTTCCTATCCATCACATCCTTCCAATTATTCTCGGAAGGCTTTTCATCTGATTTTAAATTTATCTCTGACAAGTGTTTTTTCTAGCAAGAAACTCTGGTTAGGTTTTTGCCTTACCTTCACATTTTACCTTGAATTGTCTTTCTGTTTTAGGCTGTCCCTGAAACAGCTGGCATAAAGTTTCCAGATTTCAAGTCTGCTGGTGTTACGCTGAGGAGTCAAAGGGTAAGTTAATGTGCTAGTTTGGGGGATCTAAAGGGATATCTGCTTCCCCCTTTTCATTTCTTGTTCCTTTCCTGTTAATGATCTAGTGGAGCATGAACTGCAATAGTGTAGTAAAATGGCTTCAGCTAATTTTGGGAGTATAGACTCTGTAGCTTTTGAACCTGTCTCTTTCCTCTTAAGTGCAGGTAGGTAATTTGGGGTGTGTGTGTCAAGATATGTAATTTAGTCTTTTAAAAAAAATTATTGGAGGGCTACTTCATGACATAAGCAGGGACATTTTAAGTGATGAAATGGGTCTATTAAATCTTAGGGGCTTTCAATAAACTTTCTGTGCTCCCACTCCCATTGCAGGCTCTGGCGCTGTAGAAAATCAGTAGTACAGGTAATCCTCAACAAGTGTAATGAAGCCCCGCCATTATAGTCGTAAGTTGCACAGCTGTCAAGTGAAGCACCCATGTGATCACCTCAATTAATGAACCCCCATCCATTTCTCCTCAGTGTGGCCATTAAGTAGAGCAAGGGTGCCTCAGGGACCCCAGGAAGCCTCTCAGGCCCTTCCCAAGCCTCTCAAGGCATCTCCCACTCATTCCCTGAGGAAATCTGTGCTCTGCTTCTCACCCATTGGAGTCGCCTTAGGCTTTGGGCCTGCTTCGCTACTCAACTGGATCCCAGATGCTCTTTCCCATCCCCAGTTTTGTTGTATATTTGGAAGTTCTGCAGATCGCATTAGGGCAGAAGAAAAAACTGCTCCATCCTTAGGCCACGTACTCTGGTCTTGGAAGTGAGCACCGTTTTTGAAGTGGCATAACCCCTCCCCTTAACTTCACAGTATTGAGGGTATAGTTTTGTTGTGGGCTATGTTTCCAAAGCTTTAAGGGTGGTTGTGTATGATTTCTTTTCAAACGTGAGGTTGGGAAATATATGAAATGTTATATTTAAAGTGAGATTAATCAGATGATTTAATTATGATTTGGAATGCTATTTGTGTGTGGCCAGTTTTTTTGGCTGTTGCAGAAGGTAAGAGGCTCTTGTTCAGTTTTGGATTCAGACTCATAAGAATTCACAACAAATCATCGATTGCTATGAATATGAATATTAGACTCAACTTTTATTTTTTAATATTTTTTTATTTTAATCAGAAAGTTAAAATTCAAGCTGCAAAAAAAGGAAATTTTACAAAAATAAAACACTATTTGACAAAAACATTTAAAGAAAAAAAGAAACTGCATTAAAAATAAATTAAAAATGTGTGAGCTAAGAAGGATCATCCTAATATATCTGGGTGTTCAGCTTTCCCTTCTCACAATGGGTATTCAATAAAAGGTAGCAAGTGACATTGCATGTGTCACAACATGATCTGCCTACCGCATATGCAGCCTAATTTAGATGCCATGGGTTCTGTTTGGTGCTTTCACCTCTCATGATCAGCGTATAAGGTGGCAAGGATTTTGATCAGTCCAAGTGGGCAATCTAAATTTAAGTTTATGGTGATCTTAGGACATTTACTAATAAGGTTCTTCTTGTGAACTGAAATTAAAACTAACGTTTTGTTATCCTAATTAGGTTACAACTTTCTGGTAAATTCATTTACAGTAAACTTTGGGCCAGCAGACTTGCTTAAAATTTTGAAACAATATTGTTGGTTTTCTAACAGAAGAGTTTCTATGAAGTGAGGAAATCCACATGTCTTAAAGTTGCCAGTGTTGCCCATATATTTAGTGGTTGTTTATAGTGAGGACGAAGATTCTGAGTCCTTAAATCAAACAACATTGTCTTAGGCTGTCTTAAGCTGGTTTCCTGCACAAGTTTTAGATGGTTTCTGTCATGTCCAGCCAGTTTATCTAGTATACTTGGATAATTCAGCACGCAGACTTATTGGACTCCATTTCTGCTAACATCTCACCTATATCAGCCTCTTTCTATTTCTGTTCCTTATTGGCAAGATTTGAAAATAATGTAGAGTGGGACATACACAAAGGTAAATAGATGCGGGAGCTCTGGAGACCTATTGGGCGGGATTTGTTAATTGCCTGGATTAAATCGTCTTTTAAGTTCATATTAAGTATTTCCATTTAATGCAGTAGAGAAATCAACATGAGATGTATATCTTAAGAAGAAGGATCATTTTTTAAAAAGTGCCTAGGCTTCCTGCCCCTCCATCATGTTTTTTTTACTTTTTGGACTTATGATAATCATAGAAATTAATAGGTGTGTTTACTATAAAAAGCGTATTTTGGTTGTTCTTTGTGAGTAAAGAACTACGGTGCACTCTAGCAGAACACTCCCCTGGTAAGATCAGCACAGATTCTGAAATATTTTGTATGTGCAGAACATAATTCAAGTTTGGTGAAACTACACCTATCAAAGATCTTCTGTTTTAAAGAAATGCATGCTAGTCTCACAGTGATACATACTAAATCAGTGACAGTGATATATATTATGATGCATACATTTTATTTGTGGTGGAAATGTGCTGCCTAGAGAAGTTTGAAGAGATATAAGGACTTTTAGCTGCAGCCAATTTCTAATTAAAATTTAACTGCTGCCTTTGATTATATTATGAAAGGACACAATTTGGGTGCTATTCCTGTGTAGAATACTTACATTTTCCCTTTAGGCACTTTGTCTTTTATTTCTCTTTGCAATAGTAAGATATAGCAGACATCTTTTAAAATATTTTGTAGAACTTTCAGGCGCCTGTATGCCAACTTTGGTCATTTTTTTTTAAATGCAAAGTTTACTTAAAATCTTAAAAGTTAGAGATACTTTTTAAATGGCGTTCCTTTGATTTTTATTAGCATCAGTTCAAACTAGAATGAAAACATGCAATTGCTTCATGTTAGGAATTCATAAATTTATTTTTTTAATCTTTATTATTAAGACATGATTTCCCCTGTGTAAATGTATATTGTCAGGCGATTCTCCGTCACCCTTCTGAAGAGACTAACAGAGAAAAAGTATGTTTGTGGGGGATGTTTCTGTTTCAATGTTGCATCATTGGATCTCTTGTATGACCTGCAACAAGAGGGCTGGATTCTAACCTGTTAAGTCTTTGATAATGAGGGAAAAACAGTAGGATGAAAGAAAGTTCTTAGCAGTCTCAGATCCATGGAGCACACTAGGAAATGCTGAGGTACAATTGTTTAGTTCGCAGCTGGACATCTTCTACCAAGAAAGGCTTCCAGCTGGTAGTTTTACTTGTTACCTGCTAACTAGGATCTTGTAGACAAATTGGTGGTCAGACCAATTAAAAAGAAATGGGGGAAGAGGGAGCTTTCATTCCCATTGATTCACACATCCAGCCTCACTGGCTTTTAAATATTTACCAGCCAACCGAGCACTTTTTTAGCATTGATTAATGAGGTACAATCCACTGTGGTGCTTTCTTTCTCTGAGCACAGGGAAGGAGGGTGCGGGCTAGGACTATTCAAGATAAAAGTATGTTTCTGTCTGTGTTAGGCACAAGGGAAGGGGGTCACTTGAATATGTGTATGTCTTAAATGTACCTTTTCAATATTTGACTTGTCCCTCTATGAAATGGCTCGATGGGATGCCTGTTTGCTCTTCTGCAGAGGCTCTTTGTCAGGTGCCTTCCCTCTGACATTAACGCAGAGCCAGACCTCATCAGCTGCTAACAGGAGAAACATCTGTCTTTTCTTCGCTTGATCAATACTGTCCCTTCAGAAGCTGAGCCTTCAAAGCAGTTACATAAAATACCAGTAATATTTATTTGGATTTGATACATTTAATTACTTGGGACAATTAATAATTTATCTCTGTAGTATTGATGGCGCTGCAAGGCATTTTGGTGAGATAAGCTAATGGTAATCAGGACCTCTTTATTAGCTGGAAATTGTGCATTGTTATGGGGGGAAACTTCTGATAGAAAGATGAAGGGTTTTAGTTGTTTTTACTTTGTGTTCGTGTAGTAACTGTAGTGAGAGCCAGAGTCTACTACATTAATGAAGCTAGGGGGACAGAGCATGTGGCTAGATGGGTATGCATACAAGTAGTAAGCCCTGATACAATCCAATAAAAGGGGAACTGGTTCCAGTTCATCAGCAATAATGCAGTGGCCCTCTAGCCTTTTAGTAAAGGTGACCTATTATGAATCTTTATGTGATAGAGGGACATGCATGGAAAAGATGATGTCAAATGTTGTTGTATTGGCAAGCTTTAATTTCTTTATAGGTATAATTTAATATGCTCATATATTCATATATTTTAAATATTAAAGCCAATTATAAATAATTATAATTATTTTTTTAAAAAAACTATTTTCTGATAGATTAAATTATAGCCAGTGAATACATTTAGTATTATAATTATTTTTAATTACTATAAATTTTATCCAACTATATGCCTTTGAGCACAGAGTTGTTATTCATCTTAAAAAATAAATTGAATTCATTTTAACCTTACAGTAACATGGGTAAGCTTTATAAAATGAAGGCAATGTCTCTGGTTCCTGAGGGGTTTTTTTAAGAGAGGAACTGTGGTAGTTAATTTTCTTGTTCTTATTTCTTCTACTTGGTAGTACCCCATAAATCATAGCTTTTTCTCTTTTCTGTTAGCATCATTATGCAGTCAGGATGCATATTTTAGCTGCAATCCTGTGTGTACTTATTCGGATTTAAATATTAGTCTTAATGGGGCTAGCTTTTTACCACACTTATATAGACTTCCATTGTTAACATTACAATGGAGATATTTCAGAGGTCATTCTCTTAATTTTAAGCACTGTACCATCTTTTACTTTTTATTTTTCACTTATATTCTTTTATTTGGAGGATTTTATGATAGTGTCATCACTATAGTCATACATTAGATTTTTTTAAGTTATACAAGCAATTGAGATTTATTAGATTGCAGTGGGGTATAAGTTTAATAAATAAATTTATCAAGCCCTAAAGTTCTGCCTTGTGGAGTCTATCAGTGCTTTTGCCTCTCTGCGTTTACCTTCTACATGAAACCACAGGGTGAGATTATCCATCGCTATGAGGTTAAATACTACCAGTTTGCTGATGACACTTAACTATACATCTTTATCCCTGGCTGTCCAAATGATACTGACAAAGTTCCTTCCCAATGTCTGAAGGCCATATGGGTCAGGTTGGAGAAGAACCAGCTTAACCCAGGAAGACTAAGTAGTTGTGTATATCAGGGCTCCTACATTCGGGGAGTTCCATCTTTACTTATAGATAGGGCAACATTGCCCAATTTGGAAGTCCTCTTGCATTTTTGGCTCCTATTTAAAAGCAGATGGCAGCTGTGGCCAAGAGGCTGCATAAATCAATCTTGTTCATTAATTGCAGTATTTCCTGAATTGTACGGCATTATTCACCTCCTTTTCTACTGTCACAACCACTGTCATGGCCACCTCCTGTTCTACTATCGTAGCACATTCTACATGGGGCAGTCCTTGAAGAGCTTCTGGAAGATGAAACTGGTCCAGAATGCAGCAGTATAGATAGTTTTGGCTGCACAATAGTACACTCATGTAACTCCAGTCTTTCACAAGCTAAATAGATTTTCAATAGCTACTGGGTGTGATTCAAGATGCTGATTGTTACCTATGAAATCCTCCATGGCATAGGGCTAGATAACTGGCAAGAGTGCCTATCCACTTGACCTTAAACATTTTACAAGGAATGCTCTGAGTCGCCTTAGTAAAACAATGTCATCTGAAAGATTCTGGCAGGCATGCCTGTTACAGCACTTGCCCTCAATTGCTATGGCTCCAACCCTCTTGGCCTTTTATAAGGCCTTGAAGACCACGCTTTTCCCCCAGGTATTGAGTCAGGGATTAAGTATACTAAACTGTCTGTAATAATTGGGAGTTGAATGACTGGGTTGCCCTTGTTTACGTTACGTCTTCTTTTTAAAAAAAATTTTTTTTGGCATAGAATGGAATAGGACAGAATAGGACCTTTCAGTGATTGACATGATATTGTTACTTAGGACATGATTATGAACTTTGATTTCAGTGAGTCTTGATTGGATGTATTTTTTGATGTATTTGCTGGTAACAAAACTTTTTTCTGTCTAATTTGTTACTAAGAATTGTTTACATTTGTTTCATAAATTCTGCTTATAGTGCCATTGTGAGGCATGGTTTTTAAGCAATGGAAGCTCTGAAATGACTTTTAATTTGGATTTAGCACAACAGTTGTGGCATATTTCATGACAAAACCATCATAGGAGAGGAATATTTGCCAGAATTACTTCGGTTTAACAAGGCCTTGAAATAACTTGCAACAAAAAACGGGATCAAGAATTACATATCATAAAATCAGGTGTGAATGAAAGAATTTCCTTACAAGCTGTTATTATAAAAATAACATTCCAGATTCCAGTCATGTGAAAGAACATCTGGATAGTAAATATTTTGCATAGTTGGGCACGATCCAACTTTAAAAGAATCTGCACCTATGATTAGGAAATGCCTATCAGATGTTGAATTATATAAAGGAAGGGAAAATATCCTAACGTTGTTACTGATTTCATTCCCATATTTGAATAAAGGCTGTGTCACCACTTATTTTACGTTTCAAAGCAACTTATTCTGCTGGAGTGTGAGAAAATGGAGATATTTTAAAATGTGTTGGAAGTTTCATAAGCATTTTAAGGCTGTTGAAACTGAGGTGTCAAAATTTGGTTGTTCCTAAAATTTTAATCTAGACGTATTTATTGATTTATTAATTTGAATTCTTCTATGTAACTCATCGCATTTTAACATAGACTTGCCAATTTAAGAATATCCTTCTGTAGAAATCTCTGGGCCTGAAGAAGCAAGAGATGAGTGAATTATTTGTGCAAGATCACAGGTCTCATTTAATACACTACATGCTGATCACAGTTGGTTAATCATGATTGGTTCACATTTCTCATATATCTGAATGTTAGAACTTACATTGTTGTCTGTTTTGTGTTAATTGAAGCAGCAGATGTTGTAGAATCTGGAATAGGGAAGTACCTGGTGGATTTTCAAAAATCATATTTTGAGAGTCTGTCTTAAATGATGATATCAAATATCAAAAAGGTTGAGTTTGAATTTTGTAGATCATCTCCATCTACCGTTCTTTTGCTCATGTGCTCCAGGATAAGTAAAGACACAGATTGTTTTGTGGAATTTAAACCATAGTTGAGAATTTCTTTTAATGAAGAGCAATTCAACTAACTGGATATCTAATGGGTATAAAAATTAAACCCTGAGGAGATTATAACTATCTCCGACTGATGTAGAAATGTGGTCCAATTACCTTGTCAGAAGAATCTGGCTCTTTCCTAGTGGCTTTTATTCAACTCAGAATGGTATTCCTGTTGGAGAGTTTTAGCAGTACAGGCAATGACTTGCAGTATATCTAAAGGTGTTGATAGACTTAAGATAAACAGTTGTTGATAATGCCATTCATTCACAGTAGTTATTTGCTTGCATCTCTTACCAGCCAAACATTGAGCTTTGTAAATATGGCAGTTCTGTGATATTCCGAAGTGTGCTCTGATTGTTAGTATTTGGCAAATAGTTTGTCCATTGGGATATGAAAATTAAGTATGAATTCTTTGCTGGGAAAATCCTCAAAGAAACAGGTCTTATTTTATTTACCTCATCCATTACACTGGTTTGCAAAATAAAGTGACGGAGTTACTTATTAAGAAATAATTTCTGACACAATGTTGAATGCAAGTCAAATGTTGGAAATGTCAACTGTTCAACTAGAAATTTACCTATTCTTACCCATGAAATCTAAGAGATTAATGTTTAGAATTGAGATGGGTAATGTTACTTTTCATGACAATGTGATCTGGTACTGCAAGCATTTCCAGTTTGAGGGATGGCTATGGAAGTGAGTCAAATACAAGTATTTATTATTCTTAGGGTCAACCTAGGACCATCCAGGTTTTTGTTTACTGGACTGGTAATAGCTAAGCAAGAGAAATCTCCAGATTGCTGCCATTTTGCAAATCTCTCTGCTCATCTAGTCATGTGGCTTTGATTCATATATTGATGTTTTGTCCTTTTATTTAGTTTTCTCTTGCTGCACAGTTCATATATTTACTGGTTGTTTATAGTGAGGACAAAGACTCTGAGTCCTTAAATCAAAAGCGATGTTGGCATAATTATAAGCACAAGCTGGCGTTGCAAAGAGGGCTGCAGGGAGAGGTTGTCAGAAGAAGAAAGCACCCACAATATATTAACCCCAAAGATCTTAGCTAATCACTTCTTCAGTTTGAGCAATCCATTTTTTAAAAGTTTGACATATAGTTATTTGGGGAGCTGAGCAATAATAAATAATTCTGGTAGATTGTTACAAAGAAGAAGGGCTGAAGGTTAGCTATTGGCTATTGCAGTTACTTAGAATGAGAGTGTTCCCTACGTTGTACTGAACTGCTGTCAAGAAGTGCTTTGTTGCACTGTGAAAAAAAGTAGTGTTGTTAATCAAACACAATAAGTTTAAGTACTATTAGACCACATTCTCTAATGGCCTTTCTGAGCAGAACGATGAGGGATTAGGATACAGACATGTCATCGGTTGATTCCATCTGAGAGGCCACAGACTTGTCTTTTGGTTTCCGTTAACAGTTTTAGACAGATCTTTGCCAAATTGATTTATATTTTCAATTCTGCTTCACATTTCATTTTTTTTCTTCCACTATGAGCCAGTTGAAAGATTACATTAATCTGACCCTGTCTTGCCCTGAAAAAGAATGAAGAACTGTACTATGTTGTAACTGTGAAGGCTTGCCTGTAGCCCATATTATTTTAGAATTAAAACCAGAGATTACAGGTCTTCACAGTCAAGCCTTCACAGTCACAATGTAGTACTGTTCTTCATATGAATGAGCAAACATTCACAGTTACCAAAACAGAAGCTCAAGACATGAGAACAGAATAAAGCTGGATCTTTCTCTTTAATTGATGAAAGATACTGCATCTACTGAAATATTCATGTAGAATACCATAACAATTTGATCAAATTAAGATTTGGCATATAAGGATTCAAAAAAAAATTGCATTATCTTTATTACAAGTTTTTCTTTTCCCTTAATCTATCTCATGTTTATTGGCTCTCAGGAGCAAACTGTTCATTCAGAAATTTTATGTGCTATGATTGCTCTTATCTAAAGATCACCAAATTGAATGTTCCACAGATCAAAATTATAGCTAATATCAGGAACGTCTACAGGAATGGTCAATATGGCACTATGATCATATAGTAGAAATCCCATCATTTTTATGGGAGGGTTTGACTACAGCTACCATTTTCTTGTTTTCTGATCCCTTTGGGTTTACTTCTGGCTATTAGTAAACTAGCATACTAGCATGTCAAGAATGCAGTACTATTCTAAGTTAAAACTACTGAGCTAATTTTCTTATCATCTGGATTTTTATTTTTATTTATTTATTGTTTTTTGGGGGGAGATTCTTCAGGTTGAATTGTTAAAGTAATTGTATTAGGTGACCGTCAATAGATGTACTAGGCCAGGGGTCGCCAACCTTTTGTACCTCAGAGACCACTAAACTCATAATTTTAAATCCCAGGGACCACTAACTGGTTCTGTGGGTATGGCCTAATTTGTGGGTGTGGCTTGGTCATGTGACTGGCTGGGCATGGCTTGTATGTAAATATTATAAATATTTATATAAATATTGATTTTTTTTATAAAAAAAGAGCAACTTTTACGCAAAATCAAGGAAAGCAGGCAGGCAGATTGAGTTGCTCACAGAATCATTCAGTGATCTATCTATCTGCCATCGGCTAGCTCAGTCTCTCAAATTTGCTTGCCATGAGTCTGCACTGAATAATTGAACCTTCAGTCCTAAGGATCTTCTGTGACCATCTGTGCTTAAAAGCAGAGCCGAAGATCTACAGTCTAGCTAAAAAGCAAGAAATCCAACCATTTCCTGCTTCCTAGCTAATCTAAATCTCCCAGCACAGCAGAACAGATGATGGTCGGAAAAAGGAAAAATACCAATTTTAGCAGGCAAGTTTGCTGGGTAAGGAATGAGTGGGCGGGAGGGTTCCCACGGGCCATGTGGGCTGCGCAGCCTGGATTAATTGCTTTGGGGAGGGTGCTCTGGGGGTGAGATTTCTCTGCGGCCCACCAGAATTTTCTGATGGCCCAGCAGTGGGCTGTGGCCCATCGGTTGGAGACCACTGCTCCAGAGAGTTTTAGTGAACTCCATAGATATCAGAATGGGAGTTCTATTGCAAAATTATTCAGAGTTGTTTATGCAGAAAGTGATATTGGATGTTTCCCTCCAAAAAAACCCCACAAAACAAAACATTGATATGTTTCTAAAGCAAGCAGGCAATACCCACAACTCTCAGAGCAGTACAAAAACACCTTAATGGTATAACACACAAGCCTGTAGGCTTATAGTCGAGAAGCCTTATTGTTTTTGTCAGGTTTGCTTTTTTCACACAGCAGCTGTCTAAGCTGCATTGTGCTTTCTGGTATTGAGGCGAATGGAGCATACGGGCCTTCCTCGCCATTGAGAGTACCAGGCTAACGGAGCCTACCTAACAGATTATCAGGGCCCTGTGAGTAATAGACTCCTCATTTAGTTTTAATACATTTTGCATAGAGAGCAATCAACCTTCATCAGTCTTAAAGATAAATTGGCTTAGCCAGCTAAATTTTAAAGATATTAGTCCAACAGCAGTCACATAAATCATAACGTTTTCTTAATGATGGTAAAATTAAAATATACTCTTGCTTGAAGAAGCCAATGGAGCTTTAATATTCACAGGCCAAATCCTCCCCCAAAATTAAAGGAAGCTTAATTGATGTTTTCTAAAGCCAACTCAAACAGTAACATTTCTTCTCAGTTGTCCCTATATATCTTCTGTGTTCTATTAACATGTATAAATCCATCCATATCACTTCTACTCTTTGCTAGCATGAAGGCAATATGCAAGTGTCTTTCCTGGGCTGTCAGTCTTCCATTTTATTGCCTAGATAAGGGAAATCATTTACCATTAACAAAGCTCCGTGTGGCCTAGGAGGGACATCTTTCCTCTGCCTTTGTCCATTGTATTTTAGTACGTTTGAAAAAAATTACAAGAAGGAACATATCCAAAGTTGTGCAAAAAGTAAGATAAAAGCCTAATTAACATTCTATGGCATCAATAACTTCTGAATTTGAAACTTCCTGTGAATTTGTAACTCACTCTCATGGTGGCTGTGATACACCAATGCTCTAAACTCCTGTTTGAGCTAGAGGGCTCCGTAATGAAACTGGGCCCTAGTGTTGGAAGCAAAAGAAGACAAATGGGGATACCTTGGTCAGTGCATGGCTAGACCTTCCAATGGGATATGAAGATAAAATACAGGCAGTCCTTGACTTATGACCATAATTGAGCCCAACATTTATGTTGTAAAGGGAGGCATTTGTTAAGTGAGTTTGGCCCCATTGTATGACCTTTCTTGTCACAGCTGTGAAGTGATCCGCTGCAGGTGTTCATTTACTTACATGGTTGTTAAGCAAACAGGGCTTCCCCATGGACTTTGCTTGTCAGAAGGTTGCAAAAGGGGATCACATGACCCCGGGACATTGCAACCGTCATAAAAATGAATTGGTTGCAAAGTGTCTGAATTTTGATCATGTCACCATAGGGATGCTGCAAAGGTTGTAAGTATGAAAAACAGTCATAAGTAACTTTTTTTTTAGTGTCGCTATAATTTTGAAATGAACTGTTTCTAAGTCGAGGGCTACCTGTAGTGTAGGCTATGTCATTTCCTTAAAAGAATACCAGTGTTCCCATATTTAAGTGGTTAGGAATACTATAATCAAACAAAGCAATACAAAGTGAAGCTTTCACATTACATTGTTGGCATTTGCTGCCGTCTTTAGGATGCTGCCATTTAGTTTAGAGAAGATTGGAGAATCTCACAAAGTTCAAGGCACACTTCAAGAGAGCCTGGCAGGAAATGGAGATATGTAAAAAAATAGAGATTGATGGACACACACACAGGGAGAGAGAGAAGCCCACACATCAGGAGGATATTACTTCCTACCGTCAAAGGATTGACTAGAAAGTAGCCAGCCTGAGTTTAAGAATGTAGATATAAAATCTATATAAATTCTTCGTTGCAGCCAACAGAAGCAAACATTTTATTCTGCTGCAGCTCATCACAGGACTGAGCTACACATATCTGTACTGCATCTATCCCTAAATTAGATTAACCAATCCCCCTGTTTCAGCATTCTGCTTCTACACCCCACCTCATCTGAAGTCAGAACAAGAATAAGCTCATTGGCTTCTGCCTCGACTTCCCAGTTTCCCATTTCTACTTGCATTGTTTCCAGGTTGAGAAAAATGATTTGCATGAAAAGGCCCTTCTCAGCGTGTGAATTTGGAATCCTAGATAATTCGAATTCTGCTTGTAGATGGAGCTTCTTAAGTGAAAGTGGCACGCTGCAGCAGCCATTATCCTTTCTCATTGTGAGGTTCAGCATGAATCCCAAGGACTTGGCCTCATTTTTGGCGTTTTGCGATAGTAATTGTGCACTTGTGTGAACCCACGTAGGATTTAGGAGGTTTTCACACTCCCTTCTCAGTATGATGTAACTATTATGTACTGGTCCATTCATATGAATCCTGTGCAATGTGGGGATAGTAGAACTTTTGTGTTTGGTTCCAAGAATAACTATGAAAGATGCAACTGTGAATCAGTTCCAAAATAGATCTGTGGTGAGAGCAAAGAGTAATGAGTAGCAAAGTTTTTCACATTCTTTCTCCCCCAAATTTGAAATATAACGGGCTGGAAATATGGCAGGGCTATTGATGCTGGGTACTGTCTGAGTATATGCAAAACTCAAACTGCTGCACTGAAAACTCCTAGAGTACAACCAGGGCTGGATATTATATTATAATACAGCCAGCACAATGACCTTGCTAAAATAAATACTAAAATAAAATATGTATTAAAGTCTTAATTTCTCTTGCACTATAATGACAAGTGAGGTCCTCCATATATTACTGTATTTGCCTTCTTAGATTGCCAGTCACGCAATATTAAGGCATGCTAATACAGGCCCTATGCTGCCTTAGAGTAATTATAACTTAGGTATGTGCTTGGTTGGGAAAGATTCAAAACTCCACTGGGATAGGTGATATCTTTTAACTTAGGTGGTTGATGATCTTACTGACATGTTGTTTTGTCTAATGCTTTGTTTAGCCTTTGCAAACCTCAAAGGTAATAAAGCATTGGATGAAATTCTATATGAAACAAAGTTAGATGTTACATTGCTATGCCATGTGGAATGATAATAATCAATCAAAATGAGAAATTGTAAACCTTACGATTAATAAGCTTAGCTTAAATCAGTAATTGATTAAAAAAAAATTGAAGCTCCAGGTTCATCCCCAGTTCTGCTTCCAGTTGTGATGCTGAATTTGTCACACAGGAAGCTATTAAAACAGAGCCTAGATAATTTTTTATTAGACCTCTTCCACTTTGGAAAGAACAGACCTGAGGCAGCAGTTGAGCTGGGGTTTTATGGTTTTGATAGCTGCTGAGATATAATGTCCACCTTTCGTTAGGAAAGTATAACTATGGCTATTGTGCTACAATGGGCATTCTTGTGCTCTCCTTAAACCCGTTGCAAAGAATATAATTCCTTGCAAATATTTGTAACTAGATCTATGACATTCATGTCTATATGTCATGTTTGATTTGAAGACATTTTCTTCACTTTGGTGTTATTTTAATTAACGGGCAGGAATTCCTGCCTACCATGCGTAACTAAAATAGAGATTACTTATTGCTATAAAACTTTGGAATAATTAAAAAAAACTTACATGCTACCCAATTCTGAAATGGAATTTGAAACATGAAGTTGAAATATATTTGCTGGCTAGGTTGGGGAAATCAAATTGAAAGTATCAAAGTCTGCAACTGATGAATAAATGCAAACCTTAAATAATGATGGTGTTGGAACACATTAGGATTAGACTATTCTGCTGTCTGTATTGTATCAGATAGCAGTTCATGAAAGTTACATCTGATCATAGAAATGTTACTATAAAGCTGATTAAAAAGCAGAAGTAATTATGGCTTAATGGAAAAGGTACCAAACTTCATCTAGAGCATCTGTAGAGATGCAATAAAAGACTGATTTAAGATCCATGTATACTACCTGTAGGGACAACTCGAACAAGCTTGTGTATTACAATACCAATTCCAGGTAGACTGACATGGTTAGAATCCAGTCATCTTTTCTTTCAAGACTTTATTGTCATCTTAACCAGTCCAGTAGTTTCCATAAAACAATCCGTAGTGTTGTTTGCTGAGAATACTCAACAGGCTGATTGGTTAATACTTGACAAATGTCAGGCTATAGTTCATAGGATGTGAGCTTTATGATTGATAGAAAGGTAGACCATATTGAAGTGCACTGATCTTTTAGGTTTGGTAGAAAAATTGCTTCCAGAGCCTTCCCAAATTTTGAGCTATAAAATTATTAAGTTCCAAAGGAATAACTACGCCACTTGGAGAGATTTGGGCAGTAGTGATTAACATCTAAAAACAAACCATCATGAAATGAGCCGTTGAGAGTCATCTGCAGTTGTTTTTATACTTAGGTTCTTCTCTTCAGCATTTTTTGGAGCCCCTATCCATCGAATTGTAGCACGACGGTCCTGCTAAGTATGATCTCATGCCAAGTGTAGGTTTCCAGCCCTTACTTGATGCCCTAACTTGGCTGTAAGGTGAATGTATGTTCACACTTCTACGAATTGAGTAAGAGTGTACATGCTTTGTGACTCTTTGCATCTTTTGTTAGAAAACTGGCTCTGTAAATGCATCCCATGGCTCTGGGCTCAGCAGGTAAAGGAAGAAGGAAGTCTGTTAGTGCGTGAGCCTAATCAGGCTGGCAAGAGCAAGTAAAGTAGGGCAGCATCACACATTAGCTACTGTGTAATTGAGCTCTTTGATGGTCCGGGCACTGCAGGAGAGGGTGCCAAGCGGAGCAGAACTTTTGTTGTTAATTCAGTCACCCATGGAAGCTGTAAAGCTGTACATCTCTGCATCTTGGTGCCTAGAGAACTGAAAAGCCCTTGCAAGCAGGCTTTTCAGTCCCTGCCCTTGGCCCTAGTCTGCAAACTTTCAGGCCTTCGCTCTGCCTCCGGTTCTCAGCCCTTGATTTCCCTTTTCTCTTTCTTTCTTTGGTTCGCTTTCTTCCCTGTGCACTATAAAAAGCAAAGCTCCCATGCCGTTTGAACTAGGCGGCTGTGAGTGAGGGCTAGCTCAGAGCTGTGTGGCTGTTACCTTTGTATTCCAGATGAAACTGCCAAGCTCCGTGGGACAGAAGAAGATTAAAGCCTTGGAGCAGATGCTGATGGAACTCGGAGTAGGTGAGTAAAGAGGGCAGGGAGAAGGGAGAGGGAGAGACCCGTGGAGCAGCGTCTTTGTAGTCAAGATGGGCTATTTTTTCCTCCTAGTAATACAGCCAGTTCCTTCAATAACGCTATATGTGAATGGATTTGAAAATAATACGTATTTTGTTTAAGGAAAAAAAGAAGGGGTAAAAACCAAAAGATGATGCATAGCATTCTTTAAAAAAAAAAAAAAAACTTTCCAGTAGAAAAGCATTTGAACAGTCTTTGTCGTTTTCTCTCTTGGGTGGGTTCTTTTAAGGCATCAGAAGTCACGGAATAGTCACGGAATTAAGGAGGTAAGTCTCATCATATAGGGAAAAATACTTAGGAAAAAGTGAATGACCATTGCCCCAAAATCTCTGACCCCCTTTTGGTACCCTGCAGCTCTCATTTTGGACAGATCGTACATGGTCAGCACTAGGGTGTATCTCAGGGGTCTTCAAACTTGACAGCTTTAAGACTTGTGGATTTAAGCTCCCAGAATTCCTCCTCCAGTCATGTTAGCACAGGAATTCTGGGAATTGAAGTCCACAAGTGTTAAAACTGCCAAGTTTGAAGACCCTTGGTCTAGCTGGAATATTGTCAATTCCTCCAAAGCACAAGGCTGTGTCAAGGCTGGATATGGATTTTGCCACCTTTGCATCCAGAGAATAGCAACCTCCTTGAGTCTAGGAACACTTTGCTCTAGCAGTTACCTTGAGTAATGAACTATCTGAGTGTTCAGTTAGGGCCTTCCTTACAAGATGGACCGGTGTCTAAACCCTCTTCTCACACTGTTGAGGCTTGGCAAGAATCCGAAGGCAATTTCCTTATATGTCCAATGATCTGGGCAACAGAGTTTGGGTTTGTTCCTGTATCTGACTAGGAATAAAATAAGATTACAGCAACCCCACAGCTGACAACAGGTTCTGTGTCTTCCTCACGTAGTTTTCTTCTGCTTTCTCTAGATTTGAACCCGATGCCAACAGAAGAAATTGTTCAGATGTTCAACGAGTTGCGCAGTGATCTGGTGCTACTCTATGAGCTCAAGCAAGCCTTTGCAAACTGTGAATATGAGCTGCAGATGTTGCGCCACCGCTATGAGGCACTAGCCAAAGCAGGTAGCACAGGACCTAGCACAGACGGCGGCTCACATCCCGATGGACAGTCAGGCACAGAAGAAGGCAAGGGTGACAGCAAGGAGCAGATCATTGATGTGGTGGGAGCACCCCTCACACCTAATTCTGTGAGTGTTATTCGGAAGATTTTTTTTTTTTGCCATTGCTTGGTTTTTAGCATATGAAGATACAACCTTGGGAAGCCACTTGAAATAAGAGGCTGCTTGGGGGCCTTTGGGAAAGAAGCTTATTTTCACTCTCAGGTGATATACAATCAATCAGAATAGAACTGGAAGGGACCTTGGAGGTCTTCTAATCTGACCCCCTGCTCAAGCAGGAGACCCCCGTACCATTTCCGGCAAGAGGCTGTCCGGTCTCTTCTTAAAAACCTCCAGTGATGAAGCACCCACAACTTCTGGGGAGAAGCCTCAGAAGTTAATTGTCCTCACTTTTAGGAAGTTTCTCCTTAATTCCAGGTTGTTTCTCTCCTTGATTTGTTTCCATCCATTGTTTCTTGTGTATCCAAGCAGGAAGCAATTTGACATTCAGTCATCATTCCTTTGGAGCCAGGTTTATCTGATGGCATCATAGAGAGACGAGACATGGACATTTTTCTTAAGGACAGACTTCCAGGGTGTTTCACTCGGTATATACAGTGTACTCCAAATCCCCCTCCCCCAATTCAATCTAGGACTTCATCACCCTGCTGTTTAAACTGACATTTTGTTAAATCTCCAACTGCTAAGTTTAAATTCTAAGATACAAACTTCATTATAATGGGGTCAGTGAGTTATTAAGTTACATTTGTGATCAGGCTATTAGTCAGCTAGCTATTACTCCCTTCTTGCTCATTGTAGTGCAGCTATCCAGCGCGTTGGCCTAATGGCATGCCACAGTCTTTACAAAATGTTAGAGATTAAATTGGAATTTTATGTAGAAGCTCATTCTTAGGGGAAGGATAGAAGTCAACACTGGGAATGGTCAAAACCAGGCCTGTCAAACTCCTGGCCCATGGGCTGGATGTGTCATGCACTGGCCACAGCCATGGCCAGTTTAGCGAAGCAGGGGGGAGTTCTGATACATCATATGATGCCGTCATGATGACCTGAGTTTGACACCCCTGGTCCAAGCCGTCTTGCTGAGCTCCACTGCCCTGTTGTTTTGGGGAAACTCAAAATCTCCTCCATGCCTGGGTTTTAGCCAATCTCATAATCAGTTCTTATTATCCAACACAGAACCATTTTTCTGTATAGCAATTTTCTATTTCTCATTCTGGACTTGGAATAGGAACAGAGAGAATAGCACCAAGAGGGTTAACATGATCTGGGCTGTGATGTATTTGAAAGAAATATAATCAAGTTAATTCACTGCAAGGCAAGTTTGGTACCTAAAGCGCCCCACCCCCTGTTAAATACAGCTCTGACCTTTACCAGCTGGTTACACAAAGACAACACAATTAGATTAGTTAAAGACAAAAGGTCAAGCGCATTCACACTCTGACCACTTTACACAGTCTTTGGAAAGGAAAGAAATTCCACCCAACAAACGGGGGCAGCTCAGGAAGGTTCGTTGTTCTTTTCAGGATGGAGAGAAGGGGCATACATTGGTTGGAGGGTAGAGAGGAATTCTCTCTGAATTTTCAGAAAAGAATACTCCATGGATATCCATTCTACTACTACCTAGATAGCATGTTGCAGAGGGTTACCACATTTCACATATATTTTGGGCTTTACTTTAGATAAGCACCATGAGTCCCAATTGTTTGGACTACTTATTTCTGTAAGATTGGCACCTGGTCTGACTGAGGAGATGGCCAGTTCTTAATATTGAAACCAGCTTGATTTTTTCTTTTAGAAAGAATATGCATTGGTGTGGGAGAAAGTTACTACAAGTGATAGTTACAACCTCATATTACAGCTGTTGTGATGTCCTGCATCACATGATAGCAGTTTATGACTTTCCCTATGGGGTTCCCAGAAGTAAAGTCAATGTGAAACTGGCAGGAAGCTAGAAATTGTGGTGACACAAGATCCTCATTTAACGACCCATAAGGTCTTGTTTAACCATGGCAGCTTGGACTGTTGGAACTCTAAGCAGTGGGGTCATATGGCTTTTTGATGTAACAATCGTATCACTTAATGACAGATTCCAGTTGCAGTCAGGGTTGCTAAATGAGGATTACCTGAATACCGACAGTATAATTTCATACGATTTGAGTGAATAGACATTTGACTGAAATAAATCTCAATGAGCAAATAGAAACATAGAAAGCTGATGGTAGAAAAGGACTCAGTGGTCCATCAAGTCTGCCCTTTGAGTTTAGTTATTTGTTTTCTTTTTATTTATTTAGTTACTATTTTTTTATATATATTTTTGTTGGTTGATGGACATGAGTTTATCCCTTAACTCAAGTTACTGATGATAGACCCACTGTCCAAAGCCACTGTCCAAATGTTTTGCCATGTTTTAAACAGGGGAGCTAGTTATGGTTAGAGTATGATGGCCATGGCGATGGGTTCTTATCTTGGTTAAATTTGGGGATTCCAGAGGAGTCTGTGCAATGAATTTAAGTAGCCAGAAGTAAAGCATACTTCACATTGCTAAATGTTCAGGGACAGATGGTGGCTATGAACTGAATCTTTTACTTATGGCATGATTGGGATTCCAGATGTTTAGTTGTTTGTCTTCTGAGCAAAACAGGGCAAAAATCCTTCTTTTATCAAAGATATTTATTGCTCCATATATCCATGGATTACAGTCTGCTTCATCAGATGCATTGAGTGGAGACATCCTGGCGCAGACAGTATCTGAAGTAGGCATTTGAATGTATGTGGATTATATTGTCTAAAAGTTCTGGTTCATAGCTTTTCTTATTCTCTTCACTTGACACTTCCTTTCCAACCTAAAACTTTTAAAAGAAATCATTCCTCACCTATTGGTGACATGTGTTCTCAAATTAAGCCATACAGGGTTGCTGTCAGTGATTTCAGCTGCTGGAGGTCAACATTTTGAGGGTGACTTTTTCCTCCCCCAGAAGGATTCAGATATTTTAGTTGGGAGCAAGGTCCACTATATATAGGTGGTTCCCAGTGAAGGTCTTTTTCTCCCTCATTCCAGCTGACCCAGAAAGGATATTGCTCTGGGCCTTGAAGGGGCAAAAGGTGAGTTGTAACTTGGAACAAATTAGTTCCAAGCACAAGTACAGCCAGTTACTCCAGATTAGGGCCTTTGATTTGCACAACTCAGACTCTACTTGCCCATCCATAATGAGTTGACTCTCCTCAGAATTCCTCACATCAGCTTTCTTTGTTCCGAGGCTCACAAGTCAGCCTATTAATGGGGAAACGAAAAGACCTTGTCTGTAAGAAGTCTTGGGTTCAGAGTCAGAATCATTTGACTTTTAAGCTGCCTTTATCTGAACTCCTGCTGGCTCCTTGTTTTCTGAGCCTACTTGAAAGTGCAAAGTTACATTGTTAACATCAAAAATCTTTCTTTTTAAGGATGGAGTTAGAAAAGCTCACTCGTGTGTCTCCATAAAATGTGTGTCTCTGTCATGGCGGGAGGGGGGAATGTATGTATTCTCATTTTAAAATAATTCCATTAACAGCGAGGCAGGCTTCCAGATTCTTGTAAAGTGTAACATGGAACATTTTTTTTCTAAGCGCTTTTCATTTTCGCCCATAGCAATAGGAAAAGCCAAGCTAGGGAAGGTGATTGATATGAATTTTGTGACATATTTGAAAGATCGCTCTTTTGCCACATCAAGATTATCAAACACATGCGCTCATCCCCATTAATTCAGCAGCCTCACTGAGTAGCTTTGAAGTTTCCATGCCTTTGTTTTCAGGTTGTGTTGGCTATTTAAAGCCTATCTTTTGACCTCATTTCCTCAAATACTAGCAGGTACCACTTAAACAACAAAATCATAAAAGGCTGCTTTGTTGAGTCCACCAGGAGCCTGCTGTTTCAGAGAATAGGATTGTGCATTCCTAAGAAGTAGGTGCTCTCATTCATAAGATAGAGCCTGTTTGGTATAGTGGTTAAGAGATAAGGGTGGAAACTCTTGAGTTCTTGTTCTACCTTAGGCATAAAGACAACTGTGACCTTGGGCTGGCCAGTTTCTCTCAGCCCCAGAAAGGAGGCAGAGGCCAACCATTTCAGAAAAACCATCAGAAAAACTGCAGGGACTTGTCCAGGCAGTCTTCAAAAATCAGGCATGACTGTGAATGGAAGAAAAAATTGGGAGAGAATGGGGTTTATTTACTGAAGTTCTTAATCATTTATATTGCAGACATTTAAAACAAGCCTAGGTGGGAATGAATGAATGATCGAAGGACTGCTATAAATTTCTTCTCTTTTTGATTACAATCACTGATTTTCTTTACAAAATGATTTCCATTCATTCATTAAGATGCTCTATATTCCTTGGTTGTATCAATAAATTATTCAGTTTCTTCCCACTGGCCTCTTGATTTCAAGCTATTGAGCAACTTAAATATTATTTTAGATATTTGTTAGTCCAAATGAAATATCTACAAGCCCTTCCTAGGGCAGTGGAAGTAGAATTCCTGTATCCTTTGGAAATGCAGTTTATTTAAGGGGGAGAACATGGATCAGCCAAGGAAATTATGTGCCTGCCAAATATGTAGTGTCCCATCTTTAAGTAAGCTGATGTCATATGTTCTTTCCATTATCCAGTATGTACAAGCCATAAGTAACTATATTTTTCATGCTATGGCTTTGTCTCTCAGAATTGTGTTTGTCCTTTTTTCATGTCACTATAATATTCAACTAACTCCCTGTTCTTGGGGTAGCCTTAAGTAAGCTTGTATTCCATCTGTTGTGTTCTTTTAACTGCTTAGGGTCTACATGTAAGGCTTTCTCCTGCATTTTCTGCCAGAGTATATGCCATTTTTGTTTTGCAAGGTTTTTAATTGAATCAAGACATTTTTGCCTGAGATATGATTCCTCTTCTGCTTCTTATTTGTTTCTTGTTGGAACAGAGAAAGCGCAGGGAATCTGCCTCCAGTTCCTCATCTGTCAAGAAGGTGAAGAAGCCATGATTAGCACGATGGTCCAAGTTCAGGATCTTGGAGGACCAAGTTACCGACTGCTGGTGCAAGAAGGATAGGTCTCCCCATACGGTAGTAGGGACCATTATGTTGAAGAACTTTGTTTGCCTTTGCTTACATCAGGAAGAAGGGTGTTTACTTCTTTACTGCCCTAGTAAAGAAGAGGCCGAGCGCAAACCCCTGAATTTATTGTTGCTGTGATTTTATTGTATATTTTTCCTATTCCTGTGTTTTATAAACCTTGATGTAAATATAGAATCCGTAATCTTGTTCCAGAATCAGTAGTCATTGAGAGGGAAGGGCAGGAGGATAGACCCCTGTATCAAGCAGTTGGGGTTGCATTTTGTGCTGGAATGGGCATGGGCTGTGTAATTAAAGTTATGATGGACATGCATCACATTATCAATGGAGAAAACTGACCCCTGGTTGAGCTGTAATTCCAATTGCCTCCTCCAATTCTCATAAAGTTTGCATATGTTTCTCTGTGGCTTAGCAGGCCAGCTTACAGGATACCCACAACCTAAATTGTTTTCCCAAGGTTTCACCATGTTAAAGAAAGTTTATTAGTTCAGAGCCACTGCATCTAAATTAGGTATTAAACAAGGGATTTTTACCCCCTTGACAGTTGGGTGAGGCAAATATACATTGCAATAACCCCATTGTTCTTAGAGTCATTCTCTGCTGGACTGAAGGAGACTCCTTTTGCTATTATAGCACCTTCTATCTGTTGGATTAATGTGCTAGTAGCTTTAGTAAAACATTGGCTCAGCCATTTCTAACTTCAAGTGGACTGGGATTTCCAATCAGTGTGAAATAATTGTTCTGAAGGATCCTCATAGCACAACCCTTCCTGTTTTATTTAGAAGCAAATCCCTCTGTGTTCTGCATAGATATTGAGAAATGTGAAGATCTCATTTTTATCGTAATGCTGTTGATGGCCCAGTTTTCATTTGAATCATCTGAAAGTGCTGTCTGGCATGACAGTTGTGTCAGTAACCCTGAAGTAGCAAGCTAAATAAATGCTGGTTATTTTTTTTTCTTTCAAAAAAGCATTATTATCCCATAGTTGGGAGTAGATTTGGTTGAGAGAATTAAGTGAATTAAGAGACCTCCAAAGCCAAAAATGTATATAGAATGAGAGGTCCAGTCTACTATTGGTATTTTCTTAGTAGAATAAATTATGCAAAATAGAAAACACCTGTATTTATGCATAATATATAGAGATCAAAGGATTCTAGCTTTGTTACCAACACAGAATATACTCAGGATATTCTTTGGAAATGGAGGAACTCATGATTGTGTGATTTAGCCCTGCCTTGGCAATATGAAAGTCAAATATTTAGTACTAAACACAAGTCTATGCCCCAAAAGCTAGCTCTCCAACTTGCTGAGTCTTTAATGGCTGGATGTCCCTGTTGCTACATAGAAAGCTGCTTCCTCCCCTCCGCTTTTGAATATTCATCTTCTTTCAGATACATGTCAAAAGAGGACTATGACACCCCGGCCTGCAGCTGTCAGGCCTAACTCATGTGCTTGCCTCCTTTTCCCCTCAAGTGCAACTGGGAATCAATAGTGCATGACAACACCCTTTGATTTACATTCTTGCTGGCAGAAAGAAAGGTCAAAGGCCAAGTTCTTCGTTTTCATAGAAAACTAATTAGACTCCATCGACACTGAATCAATAAAACTGATCGGGTGATTCACACAGAGGGAGCCATTAAAATCCCTGTGACCTTTGATCCCGATTCCCTAACCTGAGAAGGAAGAGGCTTGGTTACATTCCCTAGTGCCTTGGAGGGCAGAACCTACACAGTAAAGATGGACTGGTCTGAAGGGGAGGAAACACGGATTCTGCCTGTCACGGGCTCATACGCTACTGCTCTCTTGAGTCTCTATTGGCCAAACCATCTACAGGAATGCTGCCATAGGTGAACTGAAAAACAACAGATCGTGGAGGGGAAAAAAGAACAGAGTCTAAGCAATCATTTGATTCTAAAAATTCTAAACATGTATGATTCAGTATGTTCTTCACACACTTGGTGAAGCTTCCAGTCATCAATTTATCATTATTCTCCAAATCAGAGCAACATATGTTTGGCAATTATTCATTGGCCTTCAATGTTTGATTACTTTAAAACCAAATTAGGCTTTTAAACACCCTATAGTTCTTGCCTTGGCTGTAAAACATATTGTACATTTCTAAAACTAATGCAAAAAAAAATGTGTACAGGTATGTGGACTTACAACTTTAAGCGACCATTTGAAGTTACAATGGCACTGAAAAAAGCAACTTATGACCGTTTTTTCCCACACTTATAACCATTGTAGTATTCCCATGGTCACATGATCAAAATTTGGACACTTGGAAACTGGCATGTAATTATGAATATCTGGGGGCATGTGATGACCTTTTGCAACCCCCTGACAAGTAAAGTTAATGGGGAAGCCAGATTCCCTTAATAGCTGTGATACTAAACAACTGCAGCGAGTCAATAACAGTAGCAAGAAAGGTTGTAAAATGGTACGAAACTCGCTTAAGAACAGAAATTTTGGGCTTGATTGTGTTTGTAAGTCAAGGCCTACCTGTATTGTGTATAAACAGTATCAATGACCAGTTACTAGCAGTATATATAATCTTATGCTATTTTTCTTCTATACTTAAAATAGGGAATTTGCTTTCCCGTTTCCTGGGGTCCCAGAACCAATATACACTGCTCAAAAAAATAAAAGGAACACTTAAACAACACAATGTAACTCCAAGTCAATCACACTTCTGTGAAATCAAACTGTCCAATTAGGTAGCAACACTAATTGACAATCAATTTCACATGCTGTTGTGCAAATGGAATAGACAACAGGTGGAAAGCATAGGCAGTTAGTAAGACATCCCCAATAAAGGAGTGGTTCTGCAGGTGGTGACCACAGACCACTTCTCAGTTCCTATGCTTTCTGGCTGATGGTTTGATCACCTTTGAATGCTGGCGGTGCTTTCACTCTAGTGGTAGCATGAGACGGAGTCTACAACCCACACAAGTGGCTCAGGTAGTGCAGCTCATCCAAGATGGCACATTAGTGCGAGTTGTGGCAAGAAGGTTTGCTGTGTCTGTCAGCGTAGTGTCCAGAGCATGGAGGCGCTACCAAGAGACAGGCCAGTACATCAGGAGACGTGGAGGAGGGCAACAACCCAGCATCAGGACCGCTACCTCTGCCTTTGTGCAAGGAGGGACAGGAGGAGCACTGCCAGAGCCCTGCAAAATGACCTCCAGCAGGCCACAAATATGCATGTGTCTGCTCAAACGGTCAAAAACAGACTCCATGAGGGTGGTATGAGGGCCCGACGTCCACGGGTGGGGGTTGTGCTTACAGCCCAACACCATGCAGGACATTTGGCATTTGCCAGAGAACGCCAAGATTGGCAAATTCACCACTGGCGCGCTGTGCTCTTCACAGATGAAAGCAAGTTCACACTGACAGACGTGACAGGGTCTGGACAGATGTGTGAGACATGACAGGGTCTGGAGATGCCGTGAAGAACGTTCTGCTGCCTGCAACATCCTCCAGCATGACTGGTTTGGCAGTGGGTCAATAATGGTATGGGGTGGCATTTCTTTAGGGGGCCGCACAGCCCTCCATGTGCTCGTCAGAGGTAGCCTGGCTGCCATTAGGTACCGAGATGAGATCCTCAAACCCCTTGTGAGACCATATGCTGGTACGGTTGGCCCTGGGTTCCTCCTAATGCAAGACAATGCTAGACCTCATGTGGCTGGAGTGTGTCAGCAGTTCCTGCAAGACAAAAGCATTGATGCTATGGACTGGCCCGTCCGTTCCCCAGACCTGAATCCAATTGAGCACATCTGGGACATCATGTCTCGCTCCATCCACCAATGCCACATTGCACCACAGACCGTCCAGGAGTTGGGGGATGCTTTAGTCCAGGTGTGGGAGGAGATCCCTCAGGAGACCATCCGCCACCTCATCAGGAGCATGCCCAGGCATTGTAGGGAGGTCATACAGGCACATGGAGGCCACACACACTACTGAGCCTCATTTTGACTTGTTTTAAGGACATCACATCCAAGTTGGATCACCCTGTAGTGTTTTTTCCACTTTAATTTTGAGTGTAACTCCATATCCAGACCTCCATGGGTTGCTAAATTTGATTTCTATTGATAATTTTTGTGTGATTTTGTTGTCAGCACATTCAACTATGTAATGAATAAAGTATTTAATAAGAATATTTCATTCATTCAGAACTAGGATGTCTTTATTTTTGTGTTCCCTTTATTTTTTTGAGCAGTATATATATATACACCCCATATTCAGATTATCCCTGGTTGAGGTAGATGAGGTGTAAATATTTGCCAGCTCAAGATTCTCATTTCACACAAAAGCCCTTTTAATAATTTAATGTTTTTTTAACTGTTGCCTGATGACCAGGCTTCATACTAGACTCTGGTCTCTTCTCACTACCTATCCCTATTCCCCTTCTTCAAAAGCACAAGTTGGGAGATGAAAGAAGAAGTCTGCTTACAGGAACCTGAATAGTAAAAGGGTAGTAGTCCCTTTTCTTAAGTTTCTCCTACTGAAAACTAAGGAAATAAGATACTAATCCCTGAAGGCTAAGTATTTGTAAATAATACTGTGAGTGCAAATATACTTGAGAATGAAGCAAATGTATATGCAGAAACTGCCAGCCATTTTGTGTTTAAAGAGGCTTTAGAAGGAGGCGGCAATAACACCCAATAGGAGATACTGTAGCTGGCAAGGTCACGCCCACACCCTTGCAGCACAGAAGAGCCAAGTTCCTTTCCCCCAAACTTTATTCATGTGGCACATTTACAGCAAGGATGAGAGTAACGAGCCAATGAAGAGGTCAGGTTGGGTTCAGCTGGAACATCCACACACCATGCATTATTATTGGGAAGGCCCAGTGCCTGTATCAGCTCACACAGCCGGATTGCTGCATGAGCAGAGCCCTCTTGGTGTGGCTCCCAAGTTGATGGCAGCTGGAGCCTATGCCCCTGGGGGGTGGGGGTGGGGTGTCTATTCAGCAAGGGCCAGGGAAGGATATTCTGTCAGGAAAACACTGAGCCAGGAGAAGTTGATCTTCCTCCCCCTATACTGACGCAGGGCATTGGGAACTGGAGTAGGCCGTATCTCTCAGGCAACACACACTGGTTTCAGCCATTGTGAAAAGGGAAATTAATCAGATTGTAAAGGAAAAAGAACAGAGATTTCAACCATCATGCAGATTGCTACAGTGTACTGAGGCTGGGAATACAACTCCTTGGCTGGACAAGCAGTATCAGGCATGTCCACTGCCCGCAATGGACTGCATACTAAATGATGGTCATGTGCAAGCACAAAGAAACACTTAAATAGGACCCCTGACATTCTGAGGATGCACCAACAAGAGACCTGGGTGCAAGAAGTGCTGCACATCAGGTGAGCATCAACCAGGATGCTCTAACATGTAATACAGCCCCTGCTGAATGAAATCCCAGGGATATAGGTGGCTTTTGGTGGGCATGGAATACAGGCACTTCACCTTGAACAGAAAGAGCCGAGCTTCCTTAATCACATACAGGAGGAACCAGGGATGGGGCTTAGTGTTTATTTAAATCAGAAAGGGAACGAGCAGAAGGCTGCTGCAGAAAGGGGACTGTCTGGATGCTGCTCAGTCAATATTTAGCTGACACGCAGGGGACACAGTAACAGATTCACACAGGAGAAGAGGGGCTTGACCGCAGCTCTTGAGATAATGTACTCAAAATAAAGAGGGCAAGTGCCCAGAACATAGCACCACGGTCTTGCTACAGGCGCAATTGTGAGCACAGAGAAAGAGAGAGAGAGAAAGAGAGAAAGACGCCAATGGGAATCAGAAGCCAACAAAAGGGAAAACAATCTACGTCTCTAACCATGTGGAGCAAGCGCCCTAGGGGGCTGCAGGCTGGACCAGGCCGGGCAGGCAGCTGGCCCTAGAGAGGGAGTCACTTCAGGCCTACACAGAGAATCCAGTTCCATATATACAGCCTCTACTGGCAGAACAGCAAAACTGACGGAGTCGTGGGGTTGCTCGTTCCTCTGTCTTCTTTCTGTCATTCGAATGCTCCAGCCCATCGCACCCATGTAGCAGGAGCCGGCCGCATGCAGCCCTGTCCGGCCGGCCCCAGAGATCAAAAGGGCTTGGAGGTCTGCTTGAAGATGAACCCTCTGTGGGCCAGCGTCTTCATGATGTTGGCAATGTTCTTGCAGTCATCTAATATCCAGAGAAGAAAACAGAAGAACAAATTTCAATTGTGGGTAAAAAAGACACGTGGGCCTACACAATCTAAAGTGTAGTGGCAGAGGTAGGTGTAGCTGTGCATACAGAATGCTTCACTGAAAAAAAAATCCGTTCCTAACATGCCACAACCCATGACCTTTCCTATAAAATTACTCAAGCCTACATGAGCATTTTGCCATTTAAACATGAGTATTATGATTACCAATATCCTATCTTTTGCTCAGACATCACAATAGAAAGCAAGAACTGAAACACAACTGAAAAGAATAAAACTGGCAATTACTAGGATTCAACATATATCAAAGTATGCAATGAAGCAGGGTAAATTTTAATCAAATTGTACAGAGCACATTTTGTCTAACAAAAGAAAATTGAGGAAGTATGCAAACTACTAAAAATGGCAGCTGTAAAATCTTCGCCACTATAACGTACATGGACAATCTTGGCCTCTCATTTCCTTGCTCTTTCCATTCAATGAATACTATATTTTAGTACAGGGGAGGGAATTCTGAGCAGATGAGAGGAAGACAGGTGGCAATTTAAAAATAGTGAGAGAAAATAAACATTGGCAATTGATTTTTGCTTAATTATGCTACTAATCTTGGGGATAGGTATCTGACATTTTAAAAACGTTTGTACTCCACCTTTCTTTCAGAAACCCTAAATTCAGCTACAGTATAACATTTTGGGACAATACCTTTTAAAATCCATACACTACTAAAACTATAATTTCAATTGGGTGAAACGGGACAACACAGGGCAACAATTCTGAATCAACATACTTCTAATAGTCTAGCCTAAAAAGAATGCACCCAGAATTTGGGAAGCATTACTCTCATGGAATTAAAATTTGTTGAAGATGTGATTATTTCAACACTGCTGCGCCACTGTGCCAGCCACAAGTGACACGATCATCACTGCCAATGCTCCCCACAAGGAAAGTCAATGGGGAAGCTGGCAGGAAGTCAGAAATGGCTCCTATTGCTACTGCCTTTTTGTCCACCCATTGTCATTCTGTTCTGAAACAAGGGCTCAGTGGCTCACAGGTTGTCTAGTGAGTATAGAAAACTGCATCAGTGAAATTATACAGGATCTTCACAAATTTGTTATTATATCAAACTTCGATATAAGCAGGGGAAAAAAACCATCCTTAAAACTTGACTCAGAATATTTAGGGCAGAGATGGAGAACTGATTTTGCATCAAGTGTCAGTCTTGTGGCAATAACAAACACGTCCTGTTTTATCAAGTCCAACAAAGTATTGTCTTTTCCTGGACTGCAGTCTTTTCAATGTCAAAATTCTCTTTCACTCTGAAAAGAGCAGCTGAGAACTAATGAATGAATTTGGCAAGTTAGTAATTTTGTAGTTTCATACATAAATATACAATGACCTGACAGAAAGAAATCCTTTTGTGGCAGGGAATTGTTCATCCATCTGACTTGGCTATGACTGAAAACTCCAACAACATCCATTTATCCTCCATCTCTTTTAGAAATTAGAATTTAGGAAGAGATTAATATTTTTGCCCCCTTGTTGCTAGACCTCAATTTCAAATATTTTTCAGCTGTTGGCAAGTGGAAGAGCCTCTGCTTTAAACTATGCTCACATTATATTTCCTCTTGTTCTGGGTTTAGTTCAAGTGAAACAAACTCCTTTTCAAATCTAGCAAAAAAATGATTCTGATCTAATTCCCAATTAAAAACATTGACATACCAGACCTTGGATTAGTTGTAGATGTGAAATGCCAGGTGAGGATACAACAGACCACCTGGTCTAAGGTAGATACAGTTTCTGCAATGGCAGTATCTTGGAGAAAGTCTTGTAAGGCTAGCATCAGAATGACTAGCAATGCCAGAAACAATTCAGCATGTTCGATCACTTCAGATTCCGTGCTCAGTAAAAAATTCATGGTAACTTCTAGTATTTTTTCTTTTTAAAATGTTCAGACTACATAATTATATGATTATCTAATTATATATAAATTAGAACAAGTACAAACTGGTAACAGTGAAAAAAATTACCAAGGACAAAGATGTCCTTTTCAACCCAGAAATGTTACAAACACAAAAAGCCTGGTTTATCTGCCTTAGAGATCCCCTCTCCTTATAAAAGTCAACAACTAGAAGTAGAAACGTGACTTAGACTTAAGGTTTTATAGATCTTTAATTATGAATTCTGTCACAAACAAAGATAATAGCCACAAGTATTTGTGTTAAGCATACACACGTTTGGAACTTTATTGCAGGCCCTGCTAACTGTTTTCCTCACACTTAACAGTGGAAGGATAGAGCAAAAAAATTAGGGCAGAAATATAGACAGATACAGCAAACCATTCCCTTCTGAACTAACAGGGAAACAAGACTTGAGCTGATTTGTGTTACCTGGACTAAACGCAAGCAGAGTTTGATAAAATAGAAGCAAGGCTTAAATTGATTCTTGGTGTCTATATTTCATGTTGAAAATTGGCTTGTAAATCCATGTTTTGATCTATGGTGGCCGTCTCCTTAAGAAAAAGCAAGAGTAAATGTGTAATTTCTCCCTTGACAGCACACAGTGGCGAGGCGATCCTTCTTCCCGCTCCCCTCCGACTTGGGACAGCTCCGCTGCCTCCCATCAACACTCTTTCTTTCTCGCCCCACGCCTTGATGTCTCCATTTCATTAGTGCGCGCCCATTCATCACGCTGTTACCGTAAGGGTGACTTTGCCCACTTGCATGTGGCAGGCAGGCCCTGGATGACATGGGGTGGTGCTGCCACTCTAAAGGGGGAACAAAGTAGAACACACACACACACACACACACACACCTGCTAGTAAATGGATGTTGCGGCAGAGGGACAGCTGCATCATTACTGATGTGTAAATGATAAAGCAGTGCCTCTACATCCATCTCTTAACTGTAAATCCAGGGAGTGCTTTATAATCAAGCGGCAGCGATAATAATGTGAAATTAGGTCTCTCTATCAAAGGGGGGAGGCCTTTTAATCACGGCTTAAAGGGTGCAAGCGCTGTTTATCATAATTGAACTGTATCCAGGCTAATTGTGGCCATATTTCACTGTCTAGGAGACAGGCACACTGTCTGAAGAATGAACACCAGGGGCCGAATGGAGCAGGAAACTGCTGTCCAACCAATCTTGGCCCCAAAGTAATGGCACTTCCCTATTCAGGGAGGATATCAATAGATATTCAGAACATCTCCATCACTTTCCTTCTGATTAACCTACAGAGGACTGGTAACACAGCAGAGAAGCAGCAGAAAAGAGAAACTGCAATCTTGATCTGCTGAATTTTGCAAAGGCATACAATTAAACAGTTCTGTGTGAGTCTACCGCCACCATCATTTTGTATCAAAAAACTAGAAAGTAAAAAAAATAGATAATACAATTATGCAAAATCTGCAATCATGTCACATGCTGTACTTAATCTGAAAACAAGTGGAAAACAGAATTATTATAACAATTATAGGAATATAGATATTACATAATAAGTATATCTTGGCCAATTTAGTCTAGAATAGTATGTAGAAGACCCAAGCGTTATAACAATGGTAGTAAGGCAAAGCGATCTTAGAGAGCAAACAGTTGGAAATCCTCACATTAGAACAAGCATGTATTCTTTTTGTCACAAATATTGCATCTGCCTTAGCCACAGATTTGGGCATAGCTAAAACAATAATATCCACAAACCTCAATCAAAATAGATATTGCCCAAAAAGTGAAAATAGAAGGAATTCCTCTCTAAGGAGAATCTCATTTGATTGGGAAGACTGACTGGTGTTATTTCTCAGCCATACTTCTGCACAGCAGGGCCTAAACAGTCTCCAAGCAGAGCACAATCATTTAGCACGCGTTAAATGATTGTCTTTCAGTCAGAGACTCAAAAGCAAATGTAATACATTTTAAGTGCCACTTAGATAATACAGGTCTAGTGGCCTCGCCTTGAGAACAGTCCATAAATGGAATGGTTGGTTCGTGAAGATTATACAGTAGGGATGTCAAACTCACAAGCGTCACATTGTCACATGACATATTGTGACTTCGCTAAACCAGGGGTGGGCATGGCCAGTTAGTGACGTATCTAGCCTGTAGGCTGCGAGTTTGACATCCCTGTTACATATAAAGCAACTATCTTCCTCCTATCACCTCCCCTTCCCCACTTGGCTGAGAATTGGAGCTAGGAATCCTGGTAGTTGCAGCCTCAGCACTTCTGGGCAGCTGTAAGTGAAGGAAGACTATACAATAACATAACCATATTATATAGCTTTTAATTATTCCAAGTGTCAAACCCTGGTAGCAGTGAGTCTATCTATGAGTCAACTGAGATACACAATAAATAGATCCCATGTCTATTTCAAAATATAAACTAAGTTTTCATAGCCAAAAATTTCCAACTGAAAGTATACCATTATATATTTCACACTATTGCATATTTCCATTAAACTATCCAATCTAAGCACATTAATTTATCACGTTTGTTGGTGTTTGTAATATTAAATGATTACTTCTACGTGTGAAACAGTCATTGTATGTATGATACTATGGTGATAATCTTTAATTTAATTCCCCATCTCTTCAGACGTAAATATATCAAGAAAGGCAATTCTCACATTAACTGAGCTTGAGAGGGCACAAATTAACAAGCAGTAGCGTAATCTACATGGATTCATGGAACTACTCTGGATCAGCCAAGATAACGGATTGCATAGTTTTTCTCATGATCTGTATAGCAATACCCAGCCTAAGACCATTCCCTCATCCCATTCCTTGACAGACCAGATTTACAGATTAACAGAGTTGGGAGGGACCTTGTAGACAAGAAGTTGGGGCCAGAAATATCACTTTCTCAGTGCAGCAACCTCCCTCTGAAACCATTTCCACCCAAGGTCAGATTAAGTCCCACTGCCTATCCTTTCCAAAATGGTAAAAAAAAAAACAAACCCAAACCCCACATTTCTCCCTTGCAGAGATTTTGGAGACAAAGAAGTTTAATCGGGGAGAAGCAATTGAAATAATTTAGGTTTGTCATGTATAATTTTAATGCTTTCTCAATGTGAGCCAACAGGTAGGCACATACACATTTCTGTAATAAATAAATAATCAATTATTCAATCAATCTAGTGTGGGAAGGTAAAAACAGTGGACAGGACAAAGCTTCTCCAAATACCAGACATGCTGAACCCATTCCATTGTCCCTCTTTTTTTCTTTCTCTTTTTCAGCTGTTCATCCCCTGAAATGAATTTTCTTTAAAATCTTTGATTTTCCCATGAGATGGAGCAATTTTCAGGAAAGCTAAATGTAGAAGCTAAAGGCATTTATATAGATGTATATTTTCTGCCTCCCTGCCCCCAAATATTCTAGTGTAAAGAAAGCAAAAGTGAAACAAGAACAACCGAAGCCAAACAGCTAGCCAGCCCCCCCCCCCTTTTATGATCCTCCATTTTAAATTCTGGCTGTATCAAGTTGTCTTAAACCACCACCTAGTCAGATGGCTCTGGAAACATGCCATTACAAAGCTTGCTTGCCACAAGTCATTTAGCAAGACTGATTTCAAATCAGCATGAAGGTAAACACGCTTATTACAATTATCCGTGTACAAAAAAATCAACAACAGCCGAACAACTTTCTAATATGCAATTACAGCCGCTTATTGATTTTACAATGTAATCCGCTCCGATTGATTTAATAACACAATTATAGGCTGGCTCTCGGGATATTAGTGCAGGAGATTTTCATAAACTCCATAGCAAAAAACTAAGCGGCTTTTAAAACAACACCGTCAGATAGCTGTTTGGGGAATTATTAGCCATATGAAATCTCCTAAATCTCCTTGTTGTTACCTTGAAAAAGGATTTTCTGTTACAAAAATGGCAATTGAGAATAAGAAACGTCTGATGATAGACCGTTGGAGGCTTTACCAACCCTGATAAGCTTCAACAATGGGCTCAGATGGCCACACGGAGATCTGTTTTTCAAACACTGGGAAAGGAACTCATTCATGTTCTCATATGTGCATATGCATATAAAGAATGGGCATACTACATTTAGACATATTGGTATGATAGAATGACAGAAGACCACAAACTTCCTAGTCAAAAAACTTTTTAACTGTTAAGTAGCCATCCAATTTCTGTTCAATTCTGCCCTTGCCAGATTACACATTTGTTTCCAATTTGCTCTTTCAACCCAATTTGAATGACACCACATTTTATTGTTCATGCTTAATTTCTATACTTTCTGATCTTCCCTTATTTTTTCCTCTTGAATTATTCTGGTTGTTCCTAAAATTCATCCCTTGATTACTGCACTGCAACATTTTGAATAGGATATAATTAATTCTCTAAAAATGGTCCAATCTCTTTATCCATGAGTGAGTTGAACTGGAGTGTACTGCTGTTCCTTCTTGATGTCAATGTTCTCAAAGATTCAGACTATCAAAACAAGGAGTGTAACATCTATGGCAGGGCTGTCAAACTCACAGCCCGGATGCGTCACATGCAAAAGGGAGGAAAGTCCCAATACGTCATGTGATGCCACCATGAGGACGCGAGTTTGACACCCCTGATCTATGGCATATAGTTGCTCTCAAAAGAAAGAAAGCATGCCTAGAATTGCTACTGTTTATGAACTTACAGAAACATTATGCATCCATGGTGATGCTGTCAAACTAATTACAGACACTTCGTTATGCCTTTTGTTGTACGTGGTAAGAGACAAAGTTAATTCTGTATGCAGGCTGAAAAAATACAGGGAGGCATATCAATACAGGGAGTTCTCACTTTATGATCTCAGCTGGGACCGGCAACTCCATTGGCTAAATGAAATGTCACATGACCACACCCAACTTCAGTTCATCAATTCCAGCTGTGGTCGCTACCAACTCAAGCATGAATCACATGACAGCAAGTTGCTGCTTCCTGTCAGCTACCTCATTGACTTTGCTTGTTGGAAGTCAGCTGTGAAAATCGCAAATGACAATTGCATAACTGTGGGCTACTGTGGCCAATGAAAATGAAAACCAATTGCCAAGCATCCAAATTGGAATAATGTAACTGCAGCAATGCTGCCTCAGTTGCAACTTCAAGTACTGGGCATAAGTCTCTTTTTCAGCAACATTATAACTTCAGTTGCTGAATGAATACTCGGTAGGCAAGGATTATAGTGCTCAACTACTTTGAAACTCATCAAATTTGTACTCAATGCATTTTTATGTTTGTCCCAGCATTCATCATTTGTATGGTACTCAATGCACAAACTAGAACTTAGTATCAATATCGGCTGCATTATTCCTTATAGGAAAATGTATTTGGTGTTCAACATTTTTGATACTCTCTAAACCAATTAAAGATGAGTACTAAGGTACCATTGTACTATATTTGAAATAAAATAAAAACATGAGGAAATATACTAAATAGAATGAAACTAAAACTAAGCCAACCCAGGTGACATCTTCTCTCAAGGAATATTCTGAGGCAGCCAATTGTGGAATTGCCAGCATCTACTCACAACAGCTTTCTTCAATTCCACTGCAATGAGTCATGTTAATATTAGTTCCACTGGACAGAGACAGTTGGTGAACTTGATTGCTGTTGTACAAGGCAAAAAGAGGTTGGCCATCCCTACAAATTCCATAAATACATTTATTTCGGGGGGGCGGGGGGAGAGAGCTCACGAGGTATAAAAAAGATTAAACACCAGGAAATTGCATTTCCCAAAATGTAAAGTCTAGGGGAAAAAAATAATCCAAAATGCCACATAGTGTCATCTATTGCCGTCAATTCAGCTGGATCTATGCAAGCACATACCAACACAATGAAATCTCCTGAGATCTGTTCAGTCCCATAAAGACGCAGGCTGGTACATCTCCCTCCTTCCTTCCCCTCCCACCAACTCAAACTAAAACGTACCACATGTTCAGATCAACCGATAAACCCACCTTTCTTAGTCTTGCCCATGGGCAAAGAATAGTTCCTAAACACACAATATGTATGTGTTTCATTCTTGGCCTCCGATGTATTTGCCAGCTTTATGGGCCCATTTTTCTTGTCAATCTGACAGCACTGCTAAGTGGATTTCTCTGTGATATGCGGACAGATTATCACATTACCCAATGTCCAACACAAACATATTACTTTATATTCAATAGCTCTAATGAATATAAACTGCTTTTTCTCTTTTTGGGAGGGGAAGGAAGCTGGTGAGAGGGGGCAATCTATAGATTTTTAATGAGGGCTGCTATTTACACGTTCCTCTTTAAAACAGGTTTAGGTGCAGCCCCTGGCTGGAAAATCAATGCTGTTATTGTTGGAATATTGTATATTGATATTGTAATAATAAGACACAATTGATTTAGGGGTGTGTATGGATGGGGTCAACACAGGGTTACTTGGCCTGCAGAGTGGCTCTATTTCTCCAAGTGGACCATTTATTTTAGGTGGCCCATTTTCCCTTTCAGACCCAGTGAATAGACTATCTCCGTCCATATTCTCCAACAGCCATACATTCAACAAAAGAAGAATGTCCAGAGTACTATAACAATGAACATATAAATAATCAAGGAGTCAGGCATAGGCTCTCATCAGAAAGAAACAAGCAGTATTCTTGAATCCATTCTTGGATTCTTGCAAGGTTTGAGGCCAAGTCCTTGTGTTGATCAGCAATGACCCAGATTTCGTAAAAATGCATTTTTAAAAGTGTTGACATGGGCAGTAAAGTTAAAATGCTGTTTGGGAAGACTGTATTTGAATTAGAGATCCTTCCCAACCAGTTCCTATTGTGGAGCAATTTATAAGTTTACCTGCGCACCACTGTATTTCTCCGGTCATGAGACAAGATGTGAATTGTATGCAGTGAAGTGAGAGTGGCCAGTGGGAAAGGAGAGGAAAAAGAAGATAAGGAGGCCATCTAGGTACCCCAACAAGCAGTGTACCTTTTCCACCTGGAATAGTTAAAAGATTGAGGTCAGCTCTATCTCTTTTTTTTTTTTTACATAAAAAGTTTAAATTCTGACCTCTGCAGATGTGAAAACACCAGACTGGTGCAAGACATAGCTGGGCACATGGGAGACATTAAGACTAGTGGCGCTGGTCAAAATAGTCCCTTTGGAAATACGAATGAGATGTTGGAACTAACAAGTGTACATGCCCAGCCTTGGGAAATGTGCTCATTTGGAGGGAAGCTGGCTGCACCTGCATTATAGCCACTAAGACAGATCACCCAGTGGCCTGTGCTGAGCAGGTCCATATTTAAGCTGTCCCCATGCTTTATGGTCTGTACAGGAGCTGATGCAGAGGGAGCGAGAGGCTATTTGTCACTGCTGGAATGGCAGATTCCTGTTAATGAATAATATCAGTGCTCTCTTTGTACAACAGCTCTTAACACCAGGCATAGTGTTAGCGGGGGGAACATCCACTGGACAGCTGCCTTGTTTCCAACTTCCTTTTATTTGCCTTTATTACCATCTGAAGGTTCTGTATAAACAGGCTCGTGTATCCTTACCCAGTTTGTGCCAGATTTTTATTATTAAAATAGAATCTCCTAATTCTACTTGCACAATCACAAAAGAAAAGCTTTTTCTGTCTTGTTTTTTATTTTAACACCTGCCTTTGCAGCTAGGTCCATAATTAAAACTATCACCCTACCCCAGGTCCATATCTGAAGCACTATTGTGCATCTGAGAGAAGGGACAGGTGGTTTTGTAGCACTAGCCTCGTATCTCACATTAACGTTCACTCCTTCAATCCTTCCAGAGGTAAGCTTCAAATCAAATTCATTCAAGACCCCAGCTTAAACATGAACCATCAGTCTGATATAGTTGCAGCAAGACAATGCTAGCTCAGGGCATATTAATCAGAGCACGAAGTCCAATTAAGAGTATAATTGTTTCATTATACTGTTGCAGTCAGACCAAAGTTGACCAAAGTGTCCACAAAAAAGGCAAGGACAAATTGGAGTGAAATCAGAAGAGGGCTATCATGATGGTTCAGGGTGCAGAAACCAACCCAACCAGATTAATTAAAGGTGTAGGCAGGTTTAGCTTACAAAGGAGACAACTGCAGGGAAGATGCCATAACAATCTTCAAATACCTGAAGGTTCATCACATAGAAGAGGGAGCAGATTTATTCTCTAGATTTATTGTCCCAGAGGGCAGATCTAAAACCAATAGGTTAAAATTGCAAGCCAATAGGTTCAGGTTAGATGTCAGGAAGAACTTCCTGACTCTATGAGCTGTATGAACCAATGGGGCTATATTGCCACATGAAATTAGAGGTTCCGAAACACAGATTGGATGGCCATATGTCAGAGATAATCTAGAGGAGGAGCTTTGGTTAGGTAACTTCTAAGGAACTTTCTAACTCTGATTTCATGAATCTGAGATTTTTCTGAATCACTGATAAAAAGTCTACAACAGTAAAGATGTGTCCACATTCTGGATCTTGTCAAGTATTGTCTTCTGATTTCATAACAGGAATTTCTGCTATAATCAATTTCATTTCACAGTTGCCTGAATGAATATGACAGACAGAATACTCGCAAAAGAAAAAAAGAAAAAGTAGGATGGGTAATATATTTTATTAGGTTCATATCTGATGTGTGATATTCATGCTATACAGTCCTTTCAAGGTTCAGGAACTTGCAATTTCCCACATTCTTCTCATGCTTCTACAACTGATAGCATTTCTTGGCTGATCTTGTCTAGCTTCATAAGCTAAACAGGTTCCGAACAGGTAAGGTACATGGATGGGGAACTACCAAGAAATACAGAGTGTCATGCTTAGCTTACAATGCCTTCTCAGAAGGCAGTGGCTAATCACTTGTACATCATTGCCAATAAAGCTATAGGAATGTCTCCAGGAAATCACTAGGAATTAATATCAACTCAAAGGAGACTTTAATACTTTTACACAGCCCAACTTCATCTCAGCCCTAAATATATTTACTTCTTAAAAATGCTGATGATTGTGTACTTTTTGCTAGCAGAAAGAATAGCAATGGTAGCAAGTACAGTAGAAGACTTATTCATCACGAAGAAACCCTTTTTATCGAAGGCTGTTGATTCCAATAATTATGCCAATAGTTTGGCATAATTAACAGAAATTAATTTGTTATGGCAAATAAAAAGGCAATATAATCCAAATGTATCCTGACTCAAGATCTCAACTTCTCCAGCTATGTGATATGTCTTTAGATCACAACCTATCATATAATCATATAAACCAAATTCATTTGGCTAGCATTATTAAAAAGGCAAGCCTCAGAGGCAATGAAAAAAATAAACAACACAAAATTAACTGTGATATCAATGTTAGCATAAATTTAGTATAACTCTCCAATTTAGTGACAGCCAGATGTTTTGGTCTATAATCTGTGCCTTCCCTGGTGGGTGTACTAACGATATTCTCCTGGGAAGGTTTTGAGAACAATTAGTGAAAACATACTTCAAAGTATTCTGCATGCTAAAGTTTTACTTTAGGACCATTCTTTTGTACAAAATTTAAAAGAAAAATACTAATGGCCCCAGGACACAAAATTTTATACTATTCCGAGCTTTCCTAGCTTCTTAACAAGAATAAATAATTCCACTAAAACCCATCCTGGAGTTTCCCTCCCAACAATGCATGTGTTATATGTGACTATGTGTATATCACAGATCTGTGGAATTGGAAGGAGCAAATTAGGCTGGAAGGAACAATTTAAACTATAAATCCAATCGTATGTCATGATTCTTACAAATCAAATCAAAGCCTCCGAGGGGGAAAGTAGTTTGGTCTCCTCCTGAAGATATCAGTGAAGAAGAGCCCACCTGAATATGGGTTAGCTCCAATATCAAACTGTTCTTACTGCTGGAAAGTTTCTGCAACCATTTCTCTGAAATCTGCCCTCTTGTGATAGAAATCCATTATTCTACATCCTGACTTTAGAGCAACAGAAAACAGATCTCACTGCTACAGTATGAGCAATCTCCCTTCAAGAAGAATGAAGGGAGAATGCCATAGATTAATCTCTGCTGGTTTTCTTGCTGCAAACGATGTGCCAGTAATTTACCAGCTTTTTCACCAGACTCCCAATATTTTAATTTTCATGTACTCAATGAAAATTCTATTATATCCACATAAAAATCTCCTAATTGTAACTTAGCTAACACAAATGCTTAGTAAGCCTGCTGTGTGCTCTCTTGCTCCACAGTCTTTTCAGGCTAAACATTTCCAAATTCCATCTCTCTTCATCAGATTCTAGATCCTGATCATCTTAGTTACCCTTGTCTGAACCAATCAATTTTTTTCCCACTGAACAAAGTGAAACTAACAATTCCTCTAATTTGGAAACTATAGTTCTGTAGGCATATGTAGTCTAAAACCGCATTTGCCTTCCTTGCAGCCACATCGCACTATTAACTCACATGTAATTTGCAATCAACTACTATTCTGTGATATTTTTCACCAGTACAGTTACCAAGCTCTTTCTATTCCTGTACATTTTATTTTTGTTGCCTAAGTAACGCATTCCGCTTTTGTTGATTTTCATTTTGTCACTTTCTATCTGTTTCTCTTACCTACTGGGATGGTTTTGAATTTTATTTCTGTCCCTCAGGGTATTAGGTATCCCATTCAATCCTCTATCACCTATATATCTGATAAGTGTTTCCATCACAAAGTCATTAATATAAAGACTGAAAATCACAGGGTCTGGGATTGACTGTTGTGGTAACCCATTTAATAATGCATTCCAGTTTAATGAGGAACCACCAATGAGTCTTCTTTAAATACGATTTTCAAGCCAGTTATACATCTACTTAACTGTCATGTCATCCAGCTCACATTTAATTAAGTTTGCTAATCAGAATACCATAAGATGTTTATAAAATGAGTTCCTAAATTCAAAATATAGAGCCTCCAGCTTTTCCAGTCTACTAAGAAAGTTATTCAATCAAAAAATAAGATAAATGTGTTTATCTTTGACAAGTCATGGTTGCTTTTGGTAATTCAAGGAGCCAGGAGCCATCTTCTAAATATGAACAGGAGGGGAGGATCCCAACAATAATAAACTATGGTTAAAATTACTTTGCTTGTAATGTTAAGGTATCCTATTTATAGCATAAATTGATCCCTCTTTCCCAATATCAACTATTTTTTCTTTTGTGTACAAAAAGAATGCCTCACACATTCTTTCTCTCTCCCTGCTTTCAGCAGAAATGGCAAGGAAATATAAGGCTGCAGGAAAAAGGTAGCTAGACTAAGAAAGAAAGAGAAAAGAAAGCAGAAAAAGGAAGAGAAGAAAATATTGTTTAGGCTTTTCAAAAGGGTTAAAAGCAGGGGTGGGATTCAATTTTTTTAACAACGGGTTCTGTGGGCATGGCTTAGTTGGTGGGTGTGGCTTGATGGCAATGTTATTGGCTGGGCATCACTCACATCAAGGCATGTATCTCCTCACCTGGCCTCTTGTGACTGTGGGGATGCTGCAATAGTCGTAAATGTGAAAAATGATTATAAGTCACTTTTTTCAGTGCCATTGTAACTTTGAATGGTCATTCCACACAAGCAAAGTACCAGCAAAGAAGGGGAAAAAACTGCAGAGAAGTTCCTGAGATAGGAAGTCTAGTCCTGCCAAGAATGTAATAAGGGTTAAGAGAGAGGCAGTTTCTGTAAGCAACACCAGAATGTTTCCTTCCTGCCTTCCTTACAGGATTAGGCCAGTAATTTCTTCTAACAACTGGTTCTTCAAACTGTTTAGAATGGTTACAACCAGTTCTAGCGAATAGGTGTGAACCTATAGAATCCCACCCCTGGTTAAAAGTATTAGGCAACCAGTTCCAACCAAGTTTATTGGAAAATGTCCACTCAGCAGTGATGTCCAAGATCATACATAGCTTCTCGTTAGAATTAAAATTATAATTCTTTATTATTTTAACTGTATCTGTACATGTAAATAAGTAAAGGATCCTTAAAGTGGAATGCATTTTCTGGCTAGTTACATGAATTTTCCATGTAAAGTTCTTGACAACGATAGGGAAGCAGTTTCCCATTTTTTTTCTTCCAGGATGTTCTTTCAATTTATCAGTCTACTCTACAACTTTGGTATTTTCTAATGGTCTCCGCTCCTTGTACTAACTACCCCTCACTACCCCTCAGCTTCTTTTCAAGCTTAGTTGTAACATGCTTCCACTTTAGGTTCATGTAAGGTAATCCCCTTAGCTTGTAAGTTTGTGAGAAAACAATGATCTTCCTATCAGATATATACAATATCTGACAAGTACTCTTATTTATCTTTTTAAAAAAAGCTACAGTTCTTCACACCAGCCACTGGTAATTGTCATGATTTCTTCATCAGTTAATGATACAAATTCAATTTCTGCCATCTTCAATTAAAGAGAATAAGCAACTAACTCAACTTATTAATAGCTTTATAGAAACAATTAGAGACTCACTTTCTAGGTTGTTCTGCCAACTTTCATCACAAATCCATTTCAGAGAATAAATAACTTGCTATGCAGGATAAAATCATTCTGGTGCTTGTTAGGTTTTATGTTACTAACTGATAGTAATGATCAGATACAACTGTACAATAGTTATCTCTCAGAAAGCCAAGACGCCAAACAGATGAGCATGGCTGCTATGGACTTATGCTGATCTTTTGAGATTCATGAAGAGGCACAGATTTCTATAGCTGTGAGTTCCACAGCAGAACACACTTAGTAAAAAATAACACTGTATTTTTCATTTAAAAAAAGCATTGATAAAGGAACGGGACGCTAACTTTTCTGCATACCTGTAAAACAATGTGAACAACAAAAAAAAAGAATAAATTTGGATGTTCTTTCTCCTTTGTTTGACCACATTCAGGTCCTTGAGACTGCCGGCAGGTATCTCAGATGATGCTGACAGCAGCTGGACAGAACATTAAGAATAACTTACCTCATTATCTGCAATTACATTACTGCCACACACCTCATTTCTTCGCAAAGAAAAGAAAATTAGTTTTATATTGACTTCATCCTAGCACTTTTCCCAACCGGCCGCTGGATAAACCATTCAATGTTCTAAAGTGGGAGATTGGGGGTGGTGATGGTTTCGATCCTGTAATTAATAACCATTTCTCCTAACTTGTTGCCTAGAGGTTAGACTAGCCTCAAGCAAAGGAGCTGGCTTTTGAACAGAAAGGCATGTATGAGTGGTTTGGGAATGAGATGGGGCTTGATCTTGCATCAGACCCTGAAGTGAGAAACCTTAATTCACAAATCATTCTCTCAAGCACCATTCCAAAGCTACCTTAGCTCTGAGGTTAGAAGTTCTTAGACCATCTAAGTATCTTTGCCTGTTATGTGCAACATGCTTCATTTCTCATCCTTGTCTAGGAGACATCACCTTTCAAATGTATACAGAGACCCTAAATGACGCTTGCCCTCAGGGCCTAGATGCACAAACAGAGAAATGGAGGGAGCGTGCAGGGAAGGGGCAGCAGGTTATAGTTAAGACAGCTCAGCTTCTTCAATGTCATCTCTTTAAATGTCGACTTCCTGCAACCTCTCTGTCCATTAGCTGTAATTGCTGGCAGGAGAATGGCAGTGTTTTGAAAAGCAGAGGCATTGCTTTGATGGGTAGAGAGAAGGGGGAATTTGCTCTCTGTCTCAGGGTACAAATGCCAGGCCTCCAATCGGTCAGGGAGAAGGACAGATAGACCCATTTAAAAGGCCTCCACATCTCTATTTTGCCTTGTTCAAGATCTTAGTGTTTTTCAGTTTTTCAGTTTGTTACTGAAGACAGTGCCTTCAAGACTGTCCTGACTCTTTATCAACTACCTGGACAGTTCATGCCGTTTCCTTGGCAACATTTTTTAGAAGTGATTTGCCATTGCCATTGCCTTCATCTTCTTTTGAGGGGTGAGAAAGTGACTGGCCCAAAGTCACTCAAAGTTGTCTTTGTGTTCGCAAAGGCTAGAATTCACAGTCTCCCAGTTTTTTAGCCTGGTACCTTTTAATCACTATGCCAAACTGAATCATATACATATATTAGAGTCCTTAATATTCAAAGAGAATAATAGCTTGGAGTTACATAGATAGTAGAAGTGAGACCTTACTAGTGAGCAGGCTGAGTAGAGTCCTCAGCTAAGTAGAAGTGAGACCTTACTAGTGAGCAGGCACCTTAAATCATAATAGTTTAAACTACCTAGAGGCAATAAATTGAAGGAGTATGCAAGTTTGTGTGAATAAAAGAAACAGGCCGTAACTGTGAGCTGATTTGCAAACTGGCCAACCATATCTTGGCCTCCTGTGTTACACAAACCCATCAGTGAGCCATAGTTTATGGTTTGGAATGTCATGCAGACCTAGAAGACTGGGTTAACTTGAGTAAATCTTAGTTAAATTAATCATGGATAAAAGTGTTTGTGTGACGAAAGCCCACACCAAGCCATCTCGGGGAAGAATCCAGATCTGCCAAGTCCAGATATAGGATGAGCAATAATGCAGAAGCAAGCAACCCTTCCCAGTGACTGAGGCATGTTTCTTAGCCCCAAAATTGAGGTTAGGGTTATTCTGCCATATATTCATGCGGTTCCTTACAGCTTGCTTCAAGTTACACGGCAGAGAGAGCCTGGCTTATTCCAATCAGATAGCTTGTGGTGAATGACACCTGCCTGAGTCTATTCCTAACCATCAGAGATGATCTTTAACCCTTTCCCTGTAAAAAGATGAGTAAGGGGCCAAGATTTATTTTGCTCCGACTTTGCCGGGCTAAACAAGGAGCCTCACCTTTTCAGTTTGGATCTAAGCTGAATAAGATGTGAGGAGAAGCTTGTTTCTGTATTTGCAGTGCAACTGAAGCTCAAGGTAACCGGCAGGCTCACAAGTAGAAGCAGCTAATTAAAGCAAAGCCCTATCTATCTCCAGGAAGAAGAGCATGATGCTCAATTCAGGGGCTGGCTTTCAAGGCTGGCCAGACATCAGAGATTTAATTCCCTGGTTTAACATTAGACATGTTAAAAACTGAAATGTAACCCTTAAGTATGCTAAGCTTGTACTTCGTTTAACCTATGATACATATTACTATCCTTCAGCTGATAGCCTTATAATTACTATTGGCTTGATTCCTTGCATGCAGTTCGGATTAGATGACAGGCCAAGCAGCAGAAAAACCTATTTTCTCCAGCATTTCCTTCTTTCTTGGGTAACCTGGCAATATCTTCCTGCCTACGTCTAAGAGTGAGAGCAACAATCCTCTTTAGCCTACTCTATTTCCTCTGGCCACCCTCTAAAACAGGGGTGTCAAACTCACAGCATCATGTTGTCGTCACATGAACTATCACACCCTTTCCCCGCTTCACTAAACTGGGGTGAGTGTGGCCAGTGCGTGACACCTCTCCAGCCTGCGGGCTACGAGTTTGACACCCCGATCTAAAAGAAAGAGGCACTCTTCAAGATAGCAGAATCTGGTTTTCTTTGGGAGAATTTTTAGCAAATTATATTTATACATTTTGAGGTCCACTGTTCCCAAAAGAATAATGTTAAAAATAATCTAGCTTGCTAATCCACCAATCACTGACCATTTTCTTATGTTAATAAAGACATAAGTCAATTTTGGTTTAGCCATAAAAAATGCCTAGTGATTGTATCATTTCACTAATATTTTCAACCACCACACTGTGGGACTCCCATAAGGTAAGTATTTCTGGTAAGAAGTTACTGGAGAGGGAACCTACAGGCACATACATAACAGATAGATTCCTTCTCCCTGCCTTCTTCCAAGTAAAAAGTAGCCTTCAAATCATATAACATGGCTATCAGAGAACCCGATAGGGAAATGCAGCAGGACTCCCAACGTCTTCGGTAAGTACATTTAAAACTGCAGCTTCCCCATTGTGGTAAACTAATTGCGAGGCAGAAAGGAGAAAACGTGTTGCTTCCACCTTCCTGTTCAAGATTGAGGGGAGTGTGTATGTGCTATATGTGGGGGGTGCAAATGAGGATTTATCGCTTCCAAGCCAAGAGGTTTACCTGTCCTTTGTCTAAAAGTATTAAATGGTATTCAGAGAGAGAAAGAAACCCTCATTATAGAGCCATGGTGGCACAGTGGTTAGAATGCAGTACTGCAGACTACTTCTGCTGACTGCCGGCTGCCAACAGTTCGGCAGTTTGATTTTTACTGGCTCAAGATTGACTCAGCCTTTCATCCTTCCGAGGTCGGTAAAATGAGGGCCCAGGTCGTTGGGGGCAATATGCTGACTCTGTAAACCACCTAGAGAGGACTGCGAAGCACTATGAAACAGTGTATAAGTCTAAGTGCTATTGCTATTATTCTCAGCCTCTATTTGAAATAAGGTATTTATGCCATGCTACCACTATGAAACATTTTTCAGTGGAGATTAGGTTGCCGTGATATAACCCAATTGATTAAAAAATGTATATTGAGGTTTGTTTTGAATTTTACTGAGCCCTGATTTGAATACTTGTGTATAGAAAGACAACTAGAAACGCCCTTTACAGCAACACTAATTGGCACAAAACATGCGTAACACTGCACGCTGGAATGGAGGTGTTACGAAAAGCTACCTGTTGTGGTTCTCAGCTATGTTTCCCTCTTAATTCTTGAGATTTCAAGAACAAAAACAACAGTTTTGTACTCTCAAAGAGCACTACAACAATCAGACAAATTGCTTATGGAAATTTTGGAATATCTGTTATTATAGATTAAAAGAGATGCTGGGGAAATGTTCAGATGTGCATTTAATCTCAATTTTTCCTTAAAAGATACAAAAATGGGAGCTCCTGCTGTCCTTGGTTGATCTTGAAAAAACTAAACAGGGCAAGATCAGGTTAGTGTTTGGATTGGAAGCCTCTAAGAAATACCACGTATTACAATTAGTATAGGAAATGAGAGGTGATATTTCCTGTACTAACCAGAACCTTCAGTAGACATGGCATGGCTTGCAAACATGATGTCTCCATAAGCCGGATATTAACAGGATAGGTTTCCTCCCTTCTCTTTTGTGTTTTGAAATGTTGCACCCTGTTTCATGGCCATGTGTTTGAGAATAAGCTTCAGCTTGCTACCAATAGCAACACTGATAAAACTCCAAGAACCACAAACCTATCAGCAACTGATTATAAATATAGTCTTCCATCCATCAGAGAAAGGTCTAGAAGATCTTTTAACAGAAGGGCTGAAACTTTTGGGTGCCCCTTTTTTTGTATATTGCCAATATTTTTTGTAAAAGCGGTAATCAAGAAAAATGCCATTAGCAGTACCATGAACACACAAAAGCAAGGCGGGAGCTATACTTCCACTCCTCCCAATCCATGAGATTAGGACCAGGCTGATATTGAAGGATAGCAGCCGGCTTGGCAATAAGGAAGAAAAGGCAATTTCATCTTTATTAGTGGGAGATTTCTCTTTTAGTAATAAGCACACTTCAAATAATTAGCGTGTTTTACGTAATAATGAAATTATGGAAATGCAGTCCACTTATTCAAACAAGTCACCATTACCATATTTTTAAATATTAGACTTAATTAGAGTTTATCACTTCACAGAAGTACAAGGAGTGGAGATTTTTTTTTTCCTACTTTGTGCAAAAAAAAAAAAAATCCTCATAAAGTGTTTATTAAGAGCGGGTAAGAAGGGGATAATGATGTGTTTGGAAATTAAGGCAATCAAACATTTAATGCTATGCACTCCTGTAGGCAAAAGCATTCAAATGAGTCAATTAGACATCCATTATCCAGGCACGATTAAACACGGCAGGACGAGAGGCTGTCCGCCCCAGTGCCTGTGTTTGTGCTGAGGACTTATGCCCACTTAAAGCTAGCTAATAAAACATTAAACTTAGAAAAGGATGCTTTAAAAGAAACAGAATACAGGAAAAAAGAAACAAAAAGAAAGGTAAGATGTAAGGTTTGGGTTGCCAAGATGACAAGCAGGCCACGAGAAGAGGGACAATGATGCTGTGGTATCTTGTGTATCAGAGTTTCATTAATCACAATAATTACGTTAACACGAAAATCAACTTCACCATCCCGTTAAATTACAGCATTTGCATATTAGGGCTTAAATGAAGTCTGTGGCTTGGCAGGACAAGGAGGGGGTTGATGAGAGAAAAAGTAGGTTGGGAAGGGGAGGGAAGGAGGGAGCGAGCTGATAAGGGATCCATTTATTATGGTGAATAACTAATTTCAGAATTTATAGTGCTGGATTTTCGTCCCCATGCCATTTATATTACCAGAGGAAATTAAGGGGCGGGTAGGAGGCTGGCTGGACATCTTTCTGTGTTATTGCTTGTCTGCCATTTGCAAATCATTATTAATTGTGGCCCAGCGCTGGTGCAGCAGGCCACAGCGCCTGGACAGACAGTGCCGGCACACATATCTCTTCATCAGGCCCCTAGCCACTGGCCCTGAGAGGCAATTACCCCTCCCTGATTGGTATCAGATAAGGAGGGAATTTTTACAAATTAGAGAATAAATAGGATTTCCACATGTGGAGCAGAGAGGACTTGAGAGGTGGTAATGAAAAACAATACATCACCATCAGCTAGACAATCCTATTCATACACTCCTGCACCACTCATAAAAATCCCACCAAATGACAGACAGACACCGACAGCATGTTGCGCAAAATCAGGCTCATTCTCCACCATTAGAATTTCCTTGGGCAGTTGGGGAAAATGTTCCCTCACAACTAGCTGTTCTTAGAGTGGTACAAAGAGTCCCAAGGCTCCTGACCATTTGGGGAAACCATGCCTTCAGTCCTTAAAATGATATGTGATGCAAGAGATGGACCAGAGAGCATTGGTGATGCTTGTTTTTGCAACCTTCTTGGAAACACGTCTGATTAATCATTTCACCAGGCCAGAGCTGAAGTAGCTGTGAGCAGAAAAAAACCGAACAAATATATTTGCTTTATGAGACAAATCATTTCCGAGAGAAAGAAAACAATTTTAACCAACGTATCAAATTCTAGGTTATTCTATGTTGATATTGTTTTTTCTAAAAGCATGTTCAAGCAAGTTAATTAGGCCCATCTTACTAAACATAATCCATTTTTCAGATTTCCTCCCTCTCTTGCTCAAATATCTCTGGTCCACAGCTTTCTGTTTTTGACACTGAATTCTCAAGATGGCCACCTATCACTTTCATTATTTTCCGAGGAGTTTAAACAAAACAAACAGGTACCACATCTAAGAATCTGTATCGTCCTCTCTGAATTTAAAAGGTTTCAACCTCAATGAATAAATGCAATGAAAACCTGGTGTGAACATGAGAGCTTAGGCCAGCACAACAGTGGGTGCTTTCTCTCCTTCAGCCCCTGATGCCTTCATTTTTCTGAAATTAAAATAAAATGGTATTTGAAGGGCATTTCACTTCTGCATCTCAAATATAAAACCTGGATCACAAAAACACATCTACAGCTTGATTCAGTGTGAAATTTCTTTGGAATATACCAGTTTCTGTTAGGGACATTGCAACGGTCATAAATATGAACCAGCTGCCAAGCATGCGAATTTTGACGACATGATCATGGGGATGTTGCAAAGGTTGTAACTGTGAAAAACGGTCATAGGTCACATTCTTCAATGCCACTGTAACTTTCAACAGTCACCAAGCGAACTGTTGTAAGTCATGGACTGCCTGTAACTCATATCAGAGCAAAAGAACAAACTCCCCTTAGGAGAAAGCATTTGTCTTCTTTTCCCAGAACTCTCCAATTAACATAGACCTATTAAACCAGAATTAGATACCAATTTCCTATGTATCTCTCCTTTAAGAAAATATTTTTCACAGTTATACCAAGTAAATCTGACTGGGAATCTGGCCTTGAGTTATTTTCAAGTGTCCCCATATTGGCTAAAAATATCTAATCTGAAATTCAGGTCCCAAAGAATGATGCTTTCCTCTTTTCAGCTGTCATACTGTCATGACATACGTATCATTTAATAATGTTAATTCTATCTGGGGGCCACAGAAACTATACATGCTCAATGACATGCCTTGCTTTCATAATGCTTCCTTTATTTGGGAAACAGAATCAAATTGCTTAAAAGGAGAGTGACAAAAAGGCAGAAAGCAGGCTGGAATTTTTCTTTTAAGACTATGTTCTATATCCACATGCTATAAATGTTAATAAACAAATCTTATCCTAGGCTAATAAAGTTACTGGTTTGATCCACATATAGCTGTACTCAATCATAACCTTTAATTAATTCTAAACAAATTCTACTTTCAATGTGCAGATAGAGGTGTTTTGATCTGGTTTAAGACCCTAGTCCAATAATAGGACTTCAATGGCTATAATTCTAGACTAGATAAGGTCTAGACAAGCTAGATAAGCTAAACAAATGGTTCTTGGCTACCTTAGGTAAGATTTTCAAATGAATATTCAGGTTTCATTTTAGTGCAGAGCCAACGTGACCCATAGAAAACGCTAAGTAATTCATACTCTATAATCACTATAGAATCTATAGATTTAACTGTCCTATGCTGATACTGAAAGCAGATACCATCTTGCCTCACTGCGAGCTCATGTTCACTTGGATTATAGTCAGATATTGTTGACAGAAGTAGTACAAGATCAAAAGATGTGGATAGACCTGGCCCATAGAATTGCCAAGAATCAGACATGACTGAACGGATAACATAATCACCACCACCACCACCACCACCACCATTCTTGACATTTCTAAAAGAACTGGGCCATCTCCGGTAGATGATTTATTACATTTGTTATACTTCACTCAGTCTTGAAGCCTCTCATTTGAAGGCTGGTTTCCCATACAAAAAGAATGGGAAAGGGAAGATGAAAATAACCTGTATCCTATGAAATTCCTGACTGCATCCTACTCAAGGAAGATAGATGGTGTAACTATAAGCAGTGTAGAGATTTCTTTGACAACTCCATTTTGCCTTGCCTTTTGAAGGAATTATCTTAATAATCTTAATGTTTCGGCACCAGCATCCCCTGCTGGAATGGCACAGATTGTGCCGCTACAGTAAGCCTCTATACTTGATGGGTAGGATTTACATTACTTAACTGGCTGGATAAAAAGACTTCTCACTTGCATGATAGCAACTAGTGTTCTATCTCTGCTGTAACTATTTCTCCTAATCCCTTATCAATCATTGTCCCATCTCACTAAAAAGCCTTGTGTAACCCCCTGTTGACTTCCTAGTCCAACAAAGTTACTGGGATTGGGACCTTAATTATGGAGAAATTTCAAAGTCAAAATGAGAGAATCTATTAAATAAAGCCACTTCTCCCTGAGAATAACACATCATGTCAAGGAAAAAGAATAAAAGGGAAGGGTTGGACTTCCGGAGCTTCCAAGACTCTAATATAAAGTTCTCTGCTTTAAAAAGCTAGGCGAGATGGCCTAGTTATTGTGTTGAAAGGCTTCAGAATGAAACTGTGGAGTTATACTCAAATCTTTCAAAAAAGCCCAGCTTTATTTTGGCAGGTCCAGCAAGGCAGAAGCACTGATTGCACACAGAAGGGCAGCTCTCTTTATCTTAGAGGGAGACCTGCCTATTTTTAAACATTAGCTCCCAATCCTCAACCCGGCCCTTTGTCTCTCTTGCCTTCGGAAGGACAGATCAAACACCAGGCCCTTGTCATTGTTTCTCTCCCAGCGAGAAGGATGTGGAGCTGTAATCTTCCCACAAAGCCACACACTTCAAAGGAATCAAAAGTGCTTATTAAAACTCCTGGAAAACTAATTTAATAACATCCCAAAGGGCTGGAAAAATCAGCATGAGGCACACAAAATATAGCCGGGGTGAGGGACTATTTTATCTAGCCATAGATGCACAACAGCCTCCTGTGGTCAAGAGGAGGTTTCTTCCATCTCTGCAAGGAAGATTCTACATTTGTTTTGTACCTTTAAATGGTTTCTTTGCTATTTTGCCTATTGATCCCTCTACTAGGACTACTTCTAAAAGTTCGCAGCTACCTCAGAGTTCCTTCAGTCTATATGAGCTCTAATGAATGCCTCCAAAAACTTTCCTAATTTAAGAGTAACTATTTCATTTATTTACACAATTTTTATCCAATCCAAATCCAGAGATCCAGGTTGGCTCATATAAAAATAATAAAATCAGTCAGTTAAAAACAACACATTTCTTAAAAATCAATGACGGCAAACATTATTATTATTATTATTTTAATAACATATTTAAATATGTTATAGATGCCGAATCCAATGTTTTAGTTTAGGTAGCTTACAAAATCGATAATCAGTAAAATCCAAACTAAAACAGGCATAGCAATAACAAAAAAAAACCTACCACAGAATCCCCACAAATACATTAAGCCCGGGCCTGGGACCAGCATTATGTCTTAAGGGCCTTCTGGAACCCAGGAGAGAGAGCACCATGTGAGTTTCTCTGAAAGGATGCTGTTACAGAGGGCGGAAACAGCAGCAGAGATGGCACACCTCTTTGATCCTGTAAGACGACAGTGCCAAATAGATAGGACCTGAAGTGCCCCTATTCTGCTGGGACATATCAGGCAGACAGAAATGATTGGAGATAGGCAACCCCTCACATATCCAGGCCCAATGTTATGAAGCTCACTAAGTCCAATGGTACAGCCTTGTGTTTGTTGACCTCCTCAATGCTACAATTGTGGGATGGAATCTTGAAGATAAAGTATTCCAAAATGATGGAGCCTCCAGAGAAAGCCAGCCTCCAAGCCCACATGTGTCTAATTCCTAAGGGGAGGCCCATACAGTATCATTGTGTGATATGTTGGCCAGCATGTGGGTTGCAACATACTGTACTAGCTACTGTGATGACCCAGAGTGTAACACAAACGTAACAAAATCCAAAATGTAAATAAATGTCCTTTAATGCCTCCAACTTGGCCCCACTGTTCAATAATTCTCAGCTGGAGTTAAAACTTACTCAAAAATAGTCTTCAAAAGAAAGCAATACAGTCCAAACTTAATGAGCAGATAAAAGGTGAAATAAAAAACCAAACAAACTACAATGACGAAATTTCCACAACGGACCAGGATAAGTAATTACCCAATTCAAGGAGATAACAAGGCAGAGTCTGTTGGAAGAACGCCAACCAAGATAACTTCAGCCCAAAATAAAACATGCTTTGCTTCTGGCAATGCTGTGTTGTTATCGTCTCTCTTATATACTAGTCTCCCCAGCTGCAACTAATGAGGAGGATCATGGCCGCTTCCTCTCTCATAAGCAAAGTTGTTTCCTTCTCCGTTCCTCCCTGCGTGTCCTAGGATGCAGAGGGGATGGGCCTCTGCCCTTCCCCAGCCTCCTCCACAACCTCCGGAACCACTCCTCCACTCCCTGTTGGCTGTTGCTCCTCTCCCTCAGAGTCCGACTCTATCAAGGGCATGACAGTTACTGTTTCTGGGTAATCTTCAAAGGCAGATCAAAATAGAATGTGTTGCAGTTTTTCATTCATGACATCCATTATCTCAAGTATCAACGCCTCCAACTTCAATGAAGGCCACGGTAGATATACCAGCTGAAGATAGTAAAGACCCTCTTGACCTAGGCCTTTATTTGCTCCTCAAGCAGAAACTGAGAGTCTAAGAATATTATCCAATTACAAACCTACTCTCTTTCAGGGGGGATGCAGAGGCAATGCAACCTGAAACCTGGAGGGACACAAGGGCCCACACAACCATGAGGCTGGTTGGCCCCATGAGAAATCCCCCCCCACACACCTGTTTTAACAACTGCTAACCTTCCCATCTTGGAATTTTCCATTTTTTTGTAATTTTATAATGCTGTTTTATTTTTAAATTAATCTTAAATTACTCTGCTTTTAATGCATAATTTTATTGATTAAATAAAATCTCCCAGAGCCCTTCACTGAGAGAAATGGCATTTAAGAAATGTAAATAAATAAACTAAATCCAGAATCCATGTAGAACCCATCTTCAAATCTAATGGCATCTGAACAAAGAAAAATGCCACCTTGTTTATGATTAAATTTCAACTTGCGCTATCCTATGATATCCTTCAGATATCAGGTAAGAATATCCACTACTTCTCTTGTCTGTATGTAGATATGTAATGGAATAGCATCAACTCTCCAATCTAACAAATTATTTTACCCAGCAGTTTCATGTAAATGTTAAACAATCTAGGCTAGGGCAAGGGTGTCAAACTCACGTCGTCACGGCAGCGTCACGTGAAGTATCTGGACTTTTTCCCCCTTTGTTAAACTTGGCGGGGCCGGGGCCAGCACATGACTCATCTGGCCCACGAGCTGTGAGTTTGACACCTCTGAACTAGGGGAAGGAAATGGGCCCTATAGTACTCTATATAGAAGTCACCAAGAGCTCAGTGGAACCAGTTCCCAAAGCTCATGTGTAATCTAGAAGGATAACATGGTCACTGATACTGAACAACACTAGGGATTGAATTGTATCAAGCATTAACAACCAAAGAAAAGTCCAGCTCCACGGTGAGTTTCATAAATTCAGAAATGAAACTGCTGAGCATCAGGGTAGGGAGTACACTTACAGTATACTTTGCTCCACAACCCAACCGCAGGTATAGACACTTGCACCCTCAGAGCAGAGCATCCACTTACAGGAAAACGCCTCTTACATTGCTGCCATCCAAATTAATCATAACATAATATTATTTGGGTCTGCCAGGCTAATCGTCCATAATATTATGCCTATAAGACTGAACAAATTCATACATCCTTCTTGGCTCGCATGAGGACAACCTACTAACTACCAACTATTTCCCATGAACATGTATGCCTCTACCTGTCTCTCATCGGTACCTAAGGCACTCAGGATGGCTTTAAATGTTCTGCTTTGAAAGGAGGCTCAAAATGCTGTATGTGGGCAATATAGACTGAGAAATTCCATCAAATGCAAGGAACACAGAGATACTCATTCTGAGATAACATCAACTTTTATAGGTATGATATGAGTGGTAGTAAATAAATCAAGCACTGCTGAATGATATTTAATACTTTAAAGATGAATAATGACAACGTAAGCTGATACATAATTGAATTTTTCATATGTTTATAGGAATTTAAATGCCATATGTGGCTACTAATATCTCAACTGTCTTGATCATATCAATTATTTATGTACCTTAGAAAGCATGAGCAGCATGATAGAAGATATGTAAAACCTGCAGGATCTGCAACTAATACATGTATAAAGTAATCATCAACTTTTATTATAGATTAGCAGGAGAAGAAGCATTGCATATAAACCTCAGAAGGTTACCGAAATCTTTGTTTTGCCATTATCCTCCTAATTGACATAAACATTTGATGTGTAACTGCATCTTCTTAAACTTGTAAGCTAACTTGAGAAAATACCTGCACATCAAATTATCTGAAATTCAAAAACACTTCTATTATTTATCTGAAAGTTTTTTTGACAATGTAAAACCTCTAATAACAATGATCTGACTAGAATACCTAGAACAAGGGAGGAAATTGAGGGAGAAAAGGGGGAAAGAATGACTGGGCACTTTGGACTCTGGCCCAATCTACTGTACTTACCACCAAAGTCTAGTAGAAAATAAAGTATTTTTTTTTCTGTAATCCCACAAATAGGCATTAAAAAAAATAAACAAACAATGATGAACATTCATTCAAAGTAGATTGCACACAATGAATGCATAAAAGAAAGTTAGGAACAGAAACAAATGTCAGGAAATCATGATGTTCCAACCAGCTTTTCTGCACTCTTTCTTAGACTTAGGAATTTCTGTATCTCTCATTGTTGAATCAAAGTTATAGAACTTTGATAGCTATGTAAACTGCAGTATTTAAATTCTCACATGTGGACATCCAAGTGAAATATGATATCTGGTACCAACCAAAATTACAATGTTATCTTCTTTAATCAGTTTATTCAATCAGATGTAAAAACTGAATACCTACAATAAAGCTAAAGAAATAAGGTTTGTAACTTTATAGGGGCTGAAGAGTAATTTAATTTTGTTTATGCTTGTGATGAAGATTGGAACTCATTTCTTTCTTTCTTTCTTTTCTTTTTTTCCTACATTTTATTCTTTTCTCTTTTAAGTTTAGTTTGCATTCATTTTTATTAATGTAATCACAAATCTTAATAAATGTTATACTTAAAAAATAAAGCCAAAGTTGACTATACAGAATAAATTTAATCGGAGATATATTTGGAGAAATCAATCAAACCATTTGTCAAAGGCTTCTCAGTCCATCTGCAGCCTTTTCTCAAATGTAAGACTGTCCAGTCTGAGAACATACTTCAGGAAATTATATTAATTGAACTTAATAACTTTAAAATGGGTATACCTTCCTCTTCCAAACATAGTTAATGCATAGCTTTTAAGCTACTGATTTGAGGTGTGAAAGCAGGAAAGCCTTCGCTAGCTGCTTTTTACAAGGGGAACCTGAGCAGAGAAAGGCCAGTTGAAGCTGGCAGAGTCAGATTCTTTAAGAAGGGGAAAGAATAGATGTGTCGACCCCCATTAGCAGGCTGCTCCACTCCGGATCATTAAATATGTATATCTTATTACACGCCTTGTTAGAGGATTGAGCTCTATTGACTGATAATAAATTCCAAGCCTCATCCCAGCCATAAATTTAACTGGAGACGATGAAGACTCAATAATCTAGTCATGCAGATAATATGATAGGGCCTTAAAAAGATCATTACATTGGATGTCAAAATTAAAAGTGAAATACTCTTTATTAACACTATTTCCACACTCGGGCCCATTACTTATTATATCCCACCTTCCTATCCAGCCTGTCCATCTTGCTGACTGATGATCTGAGATCAGGAAAACAAGCCGCCAATTCTGAGTGCAAGTAGTACAGTGGCATAATTCCCAAAGAAGAAATTCAGGAGTGAAGTCTACTGGAAAATCTCATCTGCAGATTTGGAAAGCTGCACTTCTGATCTTAAATCGGGAGGAGGTGAGGTGAAAGCTGCAGATTTTAAGAGGCAATAAAAAGATTTTACAAAACCCTCGAAGCTACCCTTTATTTGTGGTATATACATGCTCGGGGGCTGATCCCCACCTTTCAAAAATACAAGCTGTGGTAATTGCTAGCTCAAACAAAGCCCTCTGATATTCTAGCATCCTTACAAACCAGAATTGCATTTCCCGGTTTGACTGGAACAGAAAGCATGATAAAGGTTTCTGTGCAAAGTTTACACCACCCTAAAACACTAACACAAAACAACAGCGGAAAAACTCTAAATGTGTAGACTGCAGGCATCTCTCACCAAGCCTACAAACACAACATTGGGAGAGAGCTTAGAGGGTTTTGTTCACCTGGTGCTTTCTACTCCCTGGTGGGCTACCCCTCCAGCCTTGATTTCTCGTGTTTAATCAGAAGGTCACAACCATTTAAACCCCTTTGATTAAGGCTGGCGGCTCCTGCTCTTCTCACATTGGCCCTCCTGGCCTCTTTGTGCTCCTGCCTCCGGATCAATTGGATGTATCAAGTTTAAAGTGGTTCCACCAAAGGCTCACGCACTTCAATTCCACTGTACATCCCCCCCTTCCCACCTTCTTCCCTAGACAAACAAGGTGGAGGGCACACAAATCGATAAGGCAGCACAGATCAGCTGCCAGGAAACCAATCGCAGATCAGATTGAAACTGACTTCTGCTTGTATCTTACCAGCTCTCTCTACAATAGATTGGTTTGAAAAATCAGATGGAAGAGAAAGACAAAAGGGGGAGGGTTCGGAATCTGATAATACTCCCTGCCACCGTTGCTCTAATCTGTGACAGCCCAAGGATTTGCTGAAAACCATTATCACATTGCACGCTCCCGCCTCTGATAAAACCCTGGCTAATCTATTTGTTGCAGGGACTGAACAAATGCAATTACTAAAACAAGGAACAAGGTTTTCCTCTTTACTAAGAATGTGAGCAGGATCAGGGCAGGCAGAGGAACCCATGATGGACCTAAGCATTGGCTACTGGATGGACAGTTCAGCAGGTTTATCCTGTGTACTGATTGATGCACAGTAATTTTTACTAGTCTATCTCTTGAGAGCAAAATCCACAAGATATAATGTACTGATTTTTTTTCTTCCTAGCATTTTCCCACAAATACAGAGTCCACTGCACTTTCCTCCCCCTCCCCCAGACCAACCAAGTGCTGGTTGATCTGGTTGCTACAAGAATTGACGGACTGGTTTGTTGCCCAAACCTGATATATTGCGCTGAAAGCAACTGGCCCAAAGTCATTCAGTCAGCTTTCATGCCTAATGCGGGAATAGAACTCACAGTCTCTTGGTTTCTACCCTGGTGCCTTAACAGAAGATGAACTGATTCTTGTACAACATACTAAATAATGGGTTTAAGTGTCAAAAGGAGAGGGAACCCTAGTTTAATCCAAGATGGAATGGATTCCAGAGATGAAAAAGCAGCCTTATGACCTTTCCTTAGAAGTCTAATCATGGAGGAAAGACATTGTGCTTCTTCCATGGCTTTTTAAGTACTGTATACTCTTGATAGCCTTTCCCCCAAATCAGTATGCTAACTCTGACAGCTGGAACTGGCATAACTGAATTCCTTCCAGGTAGTTTCACTAGGAGGGACCTGATTGAGGAAAATCCTGTATGTGAAAGAATGGAAAAGCAGAAATACCGTTTCTTTCTTTTCTGTTGCAGCAAAGCTTTAGAATGGAGTCACATCTATGAAAGAATACAATTCCTTGCATGCTTCTGTAATTTTTACTTATGAAGACATGGAATTCATTCAAAACTGATTGTTCATGTCCACATTTTTGTATTTTAGACAGCTTCTGCCATGTTTCATATACCTCTCAATTCAAACGCTAATGCTATTATGAAAAATTTAGCTAAATACATCTTTCTGAGGAGAATCAAATCCTAAAATCCTATCAAGGATGAGACCTTGAAGCAGAGCAAGAGATTCATAAAGGAAAAAAAATTAAGGAAAGGGAGCAATACCTGTTGGATGAAAATAAAGGTTTAGAAATTCTAAACAGATTAGATTAAGCACAATGATGATCAGATGGAACCCTGATATCTTGAATAAGGCATAACTACTTAATTTATTTGATATTTTGTTAATATATAAGTTTATATCATATGTGTACAATGTGTAGAAAAATGTGTTTGTATCAGTCCAATCTTTTTTAAAGATCTTCTTAAGGAAAGTGATAGAGATCAACTTCTTTCTTGCGCACATGCGCGCACACAAACCCCCTCCCAGTATAACATCCCAGCAGGACCAAGACCTGACTAGATTAGATTGTCCATTGATATGTCAATGATGAAGTCAGTCTCTAGAGACAGAGAAACTGGATCAGCTAGAGTATTAAAACAACTCTCTGATTAAAAACCAAACACTGTTAAGGAATAAGAACTGCTTGTAGGTGATCTGCATTGTTACTTTTGTTTATGTGCCAGTGCTAATATAGTGCTGGTGTAGTTGCCATCCCCAATCCTTTTCTGGTCATAAAGTCTTGCTCTTTGTGACAAACTGATATATTGTAATGATTGACTTTTATAGTGCCATCTTCTAGGAGCCCATATCCAACATCGCTTTGGCTTCCAATTCTGTTGTACAAAAATACTCAAGAAAAATGAGACAGTTCGATTTGGCTTTTTGCAATCATGATAGGCATATTGTGGGAATGCAGGAAGCTTTGAGAATCTGAACTTTTGGTCTTTTTCTGCCCTGTCCTCATTTGCCTGTTCTCCTAAATATCCTCCAATTTAGATGGGTCCCAAGTAAGTAGCCAAATCTAGATGACCTTTACTAGTCACAAAAGTTTAAGTAGGGTCAGACGTAGTTAGCCTTTGAATGGAACACTAGAAAATCGCAAGGCCATTGATTAGAGGGGGAAGCATTCTGGAAGGGGACAATGTCAAACCATTTCTGTTTTGCTCCTCAAAAATAATGTGGACAAGTTCAGGAACTCACCAGGAGTCAAGTTGCACTTGAAGGAAATTACCTTTTATCTGAACTCAGGTACACCTTCAGCTGTCTCTTTATGCCAGATTTTATGGTTGTGAAAAAAAGGGAAAGGCAGCAAGATTGTGCAGAGCTATCTTCATTTCTGTGATATCATGCCCTCTGGCAATCAGTTAACCCAAGTGCCGCTTTTCCCTCCCTCCTCTATATAAAATACTGCTCAACATAGCAGGGCACACACAGCATTACAGGGCAGCATTACAGCAGTATGTCAAACAGAAGGACATTTTCCTTCTATCTCAGCTGCTGCCCCGGGTTACATTCCACCTATATTCAATCTTTACGCCACTAACATATTTCTTCTCCAGTTTTGGATTATTTTTTATCATCAAATTACCGTAGCGATAAGATAGACTCAATGTGATCGCAAACACGGCAAACCCCCCCCCCCGCCTTACGACCTCCCTGCCATCTCCCAGCTCAGCATCAGCCACCAGGTCTGTGCTGCAAATAGGCAGAGTGCTTTATTCAAATGTCATTGAGGGTGAAGAGATGCCCGATGGCTGCCTTATTCACCGGCTGAGACCAAACAGCAAATGACAGCAAATGACAGCAAGCGCCTGGGAAATGGAAGAGGCTGTTAGCTACTTAGCTGTGTTCTGCCAAAGCCTTTGTGGAATAGCAGCAAACTTTTGCACACTCACAGACTCTTAATACAAGTGTACATGTGGTCAGCAAAAGAGACATAGGACTCTACCTACATGCAGATGAGAGTATTTGTGAACAGCTTATGCTTACAAGTTATGAGCAAAATCCAGTTACTCATTAGAGTAGCAAAATCAAGATGTCTATGGCCAGTTTCTGTCTTATACAAGGCATATTTTAAAATTAATTTCTTTTAAAAAACAATCGTTTTATCCTTTATTACAAGAAATAGGACTAAATAGGACTGACTCCTTATTCTTAGATTTTAACATTACTGTAGAGAAAAGGATTATCTCTGAGACTATAGAAAGGAGAAGTAGCTAATCTCCTTCTCATGATCCTCCATCTGTTCCTTTTTTCTTAGTTGCCACTAACATTTTAAGAACTACACATAGTTCTACATATGATTTTGGTCATTCATAACTTTAGCCTGAGTGGAGCCTTTTCTCTCACAAAATAAAATATCAAATACAAAACCAAAAGGAACAACTCTTAGTACGTCAACAGTGGTTTATTTTATGGCAATGCTGGTGCTATCATTTATAATGTTTGTTCTTGGCTTGCTAATTATAAGCAGCAACAGCACTTAGACTTATATGCCAGTCCATAGTGCTTTACAGCACTCTCTGAGCGGTTTACCAATGTCAGGACATTGTCCCCAACAATCTGGGTCCTCATTTGACTGACCTTGTAAGGATGAAAGTCTGAGTCAATCTTGAGCCAGTCAGGATCGAACTCCTGGCTGTGGATAGACTTAGTCTGCATACTGCATTCTAACCACTGCTCCACCATAGCTCTATGGCTTATTGGTGAATAGATTATACATAATGTTTTGATTTGTTTTGCTCTAACCAATCCAGAAATTAATTAAATAAATTGTGTTAGTGCACCTTGATTCCTTCAATTAAACAATGTTGTCTATTAAGACCTCAAAATACACCTTCTCTATATTAGCACTTGCACTCTGGAACAAGGTTGCCCCAAGACCCAAATGGCCCTTACTCTGCTGTTATTTAAAAGAATTTCTAAAATAATTTGAAAAGGAACACATGGCTTAATACATTTGCTGTAAAAACATGTAGTGTATGCTTTTCAGACTTCAGAAAGGGAAAAACTTAAGGCTAAAAGAAATCTTTCTAAATACCAAATAATAACTTGTTTTAAACTTAGGAATTGTTCCTCTTTTATACCATAAATCAATTCAGCATGGGATCTATTAATGATTTAAAAGCATCTTGGGAGATGATACTCATCTTCTGCTCTAAACCCCACTAGCAAACCTGAAAGAAAGCATAGTTGCTCATTCCTGAGTGAGCTTTACCGGAGAATCAAAGGAAAATAAATGGCAAGAAAGAAAAGCAATGCCAATAGAAGCATTCGCTTATGTTTGCATGGCCAATGAAACTCGGTAGAACTCTATGTGATGAATCTGCTTTATTTCTTGTTTACTCCAAACGCTTCTTGAACAACTGCTTGCCCAGCTAGCATGTCAGGACACTCCTTCTAATCCCTATTAATTTAAGCAATGCTGTGCTGCCGCTTGCCCCAAACTCTTTATTATTTATCAGGTTTGTTTATTTGTAGCTAACAGGTAGTGCTCAGCATGGGCCCCCAGGATAGGGACAGGGGCTGTTAATCATGCTGGCTCCCCTGCCATCCGCTATCCGTCAATTACTCCTGCTTCCTTTAATTAGTAATGAGAACTAATATCCCTGGCTCGTGCAACGACTGGAGCGGAACACCCCTCCAGGGGAAGGAGAGAGTCAGGGCCAGGCGAGGATTTGAAATAAATAAGGGAAATGGGGTTCCTCTTTCTCAAGCAGCTACTAAGCCCCAGGCTCCTGTCACTCCTGAAGAAACAAGCAACCCCCAAGGCCCTTATTTTATCACCCAATTGAGAGGACCTACTGCAAAAAGCAAGCAGGAATTATTTCACCAAGGCCATGCTCCACAGAGATGTCGATCACATATTCTTAGGCAGAGATGAGCAAGGAAAATTGGCAGACCAAGGTCCTTTTTGTTCGTATAATTTGGGACCCAGTTCAGATAAACTGGGACTGTAACCCCCAGAATTTCCAGCCAGCACGGCTATTTACAGTCCTCCAAAATCCAAAGAGCGGTAAGTTGGGGGAGATTAATTAATATACAGAATGCTTTGAAAATAAACTTTTGGGAAAGAAATGTGGACAGGGGTTCATTCTAGTGAACAAATAAGATTTAATAATAATTTTTCAATTTTGGCTCACATCCATTTCTCTCTGTTCTGCCAGGAAGCTCGTTCTTAAAGCCCATAATTCAGCTTTTATTTTAGAAGGAGCTCTGCTACCTGGCTTTGAAGTTCTAGCTCCAAAATTCTGACCTAGATTTCTAGCCCCAAATTTTCAGAGGCGGGTAAAGAGCTTTAGTATCCATACGGCAATCTTATTTTTGCACACTTAAGGGTAAAAATATTTGGAACTAATAGTATGTTTGATCTGGAAGCAAAAAATATCAGAGTCTAACAACCCAGAGTAAATATGGAGAATAACTTTACAGCTCTAATGATTGTCAACATTTGTAAAGAACAAGAGTAATGATATACTGGTAATGTCCAGTCCTTCATCACAGAATGCAACTAGACACACCTTGTGACTTTTCAAATGCTAGTAAAGAGACAAAGTTGAATAAAACAACAATTAAGCCTGTCTGATAGGGAATCCTATGTGAGAGTAGATTCACCCAGTGGATCAAGCATTAGAATACAAATTATGTGATTTATTGACTGGAGAAAGTTTTTATATTGCAGCCTGTTAAAGCAGTTCTATTTATGGCTAGGTCTTCATGCTATAAAGACCTAGACTATATGCTGAGCTTATGATGACTTTGCAAGTGGACATCTCATTAAACACCTGTGTATGTTCTGCACTCAGGATCCATCCCATGGAATATTTTAATGCATTCAATAAATGAAATAGTTATCAAGTCTTCAGGTCTCTTGGTTTAACAGATCTGCAGGAGTACATGCAAAACTCTGCAAATCATGCACCTACAATCAAGTAAGTATTGCTTTGGCCATCCACACTAGAAAGTGGAACCAGTAATGGTTGTTAGTACATTCTATTCAAAAAGGTGTTAAGCACTTTGTACTCACAAGAAAAAAAAAATCCACCAATTCAGAAAAGAGTGTGCCACCTTATCTGAAGTTCTCAAACACTGAATATGGGAATCCTATGCTGAAAAGTAACAGTTTACCCCAAAGTTAAGGAGTTCTACACAAAGACAGAACTAAGTATTCAAAGGATAATTTTTAAAAATCGCCAGGATCTTGCCTTGGGCTATGGCATAAAAAAAATACTCACAATGTGCCTCTTGATCATTGAGGATGCTGTCAGACACCATTTGCATAATATCATATTTGAAGGTATATAAAATAAAGAGCTTTCCCCCTCTAAAAACCTAAATGGCAGGTGCTACCAAGTATGAAAAAGCCACCCTGTGATGTTATGAAGTCTTCATATCAAGAAATTTGTTAATTTGGTAGCCCAGGCTCCACCCAAAATTAGAAAAGAGCTGTTTTCTATTTTATATTACAATTCAACAATGTAACCTATTATTCTATTTTTAAATAGCATTTTGTATTTATACAAATTGGGGTTAAAGTTTATAATCACACAGTGAAGGTGAATTGATCAACTTTAGGTTATCTAATTATTTTGCAGTTTTCTAATTCTTTTCATGCATGCTAAAAGCTCTGAGATGGAGGCAGATACTGTTCTGAAAAGATCAAGTAAATAGAAATCTGGAAGAAAATTTAAGAGAGCATAGAACAGAAGAGGTCGGAAGTGTGCAACCCAGCCAAGGTTTCACTTGAATTGGCTTAGAAGCAGTAATGCTTACACAAAATCTATTCTCTGTGATTTCTGTGTAGCCTGGATTTCACAAAACTAAATATGGCAAGAAAAATGCCATGATGCAAACATTTTGGTTATGCCATGCTTATGGACAAATACTAGCCACCCAGTAGAAAACAATAACTGATAAAAAGATGCAGTGGAATCTAAGTTGCTTCAGCCAGTTCTCAGAGTTGTAAAAAAGGTGGCAATTAGCAACATACAGTATTAGAAATGCACATTTTTTCTGGGAACCTCAAATGTAATCTGATATTACTGATATTCTCAGTACTGATACTAAGGGTAGTTTTAAAGCCTCAAAGTACTTTTCTCAGTACTCAACAAATGCTGAGCTGAGGAACTACAACACCTCACTGAGTCTAGATGACAAATAATCAGCAATGAGCAAGTACTGTTTCTGAGGTAAACATCCAGCTCACTCAAGAGACTTTTGTAAGCTTTTGCCATTCAGAAGCAATTTTCCAAGATGCACCCTTTAGTGCAGTTACCCAATTTCAATTACATTAATTCTGGGTTTTTTTCTTTTCATGGCTTAAAAATGGCTGTTGGGGACCAAAAGCCATTTCTTACCAGTTGTCCTTAAGCCCTATGCCTCCACATTTCAAATGACAAGTGTCCCAACTCTCCCTCAGCTAAATAATGCACAATCACATACGTTTATTATCTGATTCTATCTAAATAAGAGAAAAAGAAGAAGGAAGTTACTGGAAACCATCAATAGGAAATTCTTCCTCTGGAGCAACTTTTTTTCCAGTTGTCGGGCAACTTCCGAGGATTGTTGCTGATATATGGTGAGTAACATTATTCATTCTCTAGTTACAGATAGAGGCCTTGTTGTTGTTGTTGTTGTTGTTGTTGTTATTATTATTATTATTATTATTATTCTTTTTGTTCCTGTTACAATATTATATTTTTATCCTAGCCTTTTTAATATATTTTGGTTAACTCAAGGCAGCAAATGCAAGTTCCAGCAAGAAGAAGAAAAGCACTGAAGCAAAGAACAGAAAAAGCTTTGGAGTTTTTAAAATACAAAACACACTATAAATACAACTTTCAATTGAATCTATAGTACTTCTAAAGCTCATATTTTAGGGGATAACCAAATCTTTTTATACCACGAGGAATCTGTTGTATAGCCAGGACAGCCAATTTAGTCCCCCAAATTATCTGGGTGTAAATATCATGAAAAGGAAGAAACAGGGTTGGCAGTTTCGTCACCAATTTTCTCCTAAATAGGCTGCATCTCTCAGAAGTAAAATTTCGAAGGTGATTAGCTCACAGTGTGAACTTAATCATTTGGGGTATTTTAAAAGCCCCATTAAATTAAATGGGCAAGATATTGAGGTTTAAGCAGTGGCTGCATCCAATGCACAGTAACTCCTAGGCTCATTACTGGCATTGCCAATTTTGCAATCAGAATTACAGATCCATGAGAGGCCGGTTATTTAATGCTCATTCACAGAACACAGCACAACAGAGCTTTGGGGGAGATGAAATGGCTACAGAGAGACAACCGAGCAACAACAACAACAAAAAGGCTGCTGTGACATTTACAGGTTAATAGAGATGAGGTGAACAAGGGTTTGCATGGAGCACTAGGGAGTTGTTACTAGATGTCAAACACAGTTCAGAGGTCCAATAGACAAATCCACAGCCTATGTGTACTTTAGGTCTTATTTTATATATCTCCCAGTCTCACCTGTATCAGAATGCTACAACTGCATCCACAAAGAGAGACTCAGTACATTTGTTAACACGTGAATGATATATCATTTATTTCCATTTAATTTAATGGTACAGAACTAAGAACTGAGAACGGTTTTATGTAGGAAAAGGTTTAATACTGTTTCCTTCACATGAAGTTAGTAAAGCATTCCAGCTGGCTGTTCCCATTTTTCCAATTCTGAAACTTTCTCAACACTATACTGAAAGCCCTATCTGACCATTATAAGATGCAACAAATAAACAAATAAGTAACAGGCTGTTAGAACAAATATGTCAAAACATATTAATATAAGCATATAAAAGCAAATTTAAATTTTGCTTTAATAGATTTTATATATTTACATTAATGTGTTTTAACATACAGTTGTTCTAAAAGCCCCTTATTTAAGCTGATATTATGGGATCTACATGTAAAAGAAAAATACATTTCTCTTCTGTTTCTTGGTGGATTTTCTGACAGTGAGAACAATCAACCAATGGAACAGCTTGTTTTTGGAAATTGTGGGAGCTTCATCATTTGAGACTTTCAAGAAGAGATTAGACTGCCATTTGTCAGAAATGATGTAGGCTCTCCTGTTTGGGAATACATGACCTACAAGGTCCCTTCCAACTCTGTAATCTGCAATGGATAAAAATATAATCTAAATCAATGAATAATGTTAGGATTAAAGAAGATGCATAACTATAGTAACTAGGAGCAATTGCCTAGATTCTTTTTAGAAAGAGAAGGCTGTATTAGACAGTAAGACTCATAGAGAGGCAGAGTGAAACAGACATTTTAGATATTCTGCCTGCACTTGTGTATGCAGAAATTGTGGGAAACATATATGAAGCTGCCATGGAAGCCAAGAAAAAAATATGGCTGCTTTAATTTAATTTTTTAAAAAGTGCTTCATATACATTTTTATGTGTTCCATGCCAATTATCTTGGAAGTATTATTTGCACAATGCCATTGCTTTAAATGTTTTTAATTTCATTTTCAGATTCAGTGGGCCACATTTCATGATAAATAACATGAACCTGCCTATTATCCCAGAATAGGATGGAGATGTTATCAGTCCTAAACTTTTTTTTTTTTTGCCTACAACACAAAAGGAAAAAATAAAGCAATAGCAATTATAGTGGATTTGCTTTTGCTTTCAATCAATCTTTAACTTTAAAACATTTAAACAGATGCTTCTACCGTATGTATTCATACAATATAGTCTAGTTTAATCTACTCTACTCTAGTCTAACCTAATCATTCTTTTATTTAAACTATCTATCGTCCTAAAAGATGAAAATGCAACTTTTTAAAAGTATCCTAAAAATAGTACAGGTAGCTCTCTACTTAACAATAATTCCTTTAATGATGGTTCAAAGTTACAACTTTTTCAGAAAAAGTGACTTATGATCTGTCATTGAAGTTATCATCATCATATCACCCCCACAGTCACCATTCAGGTGCTTGGCAACTAGATCACATTTAACAAGGGTTGTAGCGTCTTGTGGTCATGTGATCATGATTTGCCATTTTCCCAGCTGAATTCCAGCAAGCAAAGTCAATCGGGGAAGCTGGATTTGCTTAATGACTTCATGATTCACTTAACAACTGTATAATTCACTTAATGACTGCAGTAAAAAAATGGCTGTAAAATTGGATCTGATCATGTGTTGACTTGTTTAACAACCACATCACTTAGCAATCAAAATGCTGGTTCCAATTGTGGCCATAAATCAAAGACTACCTGTAGGAGGAAGGAGCAGCTTTTAAGTTATTGGCATTGATCACTCTCCTTCTTCCAAGTCAAAATATACTGCTCCCAATTTAATGACAAATTTCTATAGCCACATTGGTTTTTGTTTGAAGCCATCAGAATCCCCCCGTATCAGAGAAGAAATAACCCAATTCCCAATTATGAAAGTACTTGTCATTCAAACTATACTTTTCCACAAGTGGCATAAAGTGCTATTTGTCTTCTCTTCAATGTTGCGTTATAGATCACAGAATAGATAACGTAAGTAATGTTCTCTTTCATCTCGGTTATATATTGAGCTATAAGCAGACTCTGAAGGGATCAGTGACAACAGTAAGGAATCAGAGGCATCAGGCTGCCTATTTCTACTTGAATGCAACTCGGATTTCCCATTCATATCTGTTTTCTCTCCTTCAAAATATGAACAGATGAGTATTAATCCCAAATTAGTTATGCTAAGGTAAGACACTGACATAACAGTAGTCAACAGTATATAACCTCAAATAAGTAATCAAAAACAACTAAGAATATTTACTGCATAGTACAAAGAAGCATTGGATTAAACAGGTTTTGTTGAGAAGCTAATAGGAAGAGGTAGCAAGACTTTACTACATGCTGGCTGGAAATTAAGAAATTTGAAGATACACACATGTGGAGGACATCACGTTGCACAAAAGTGCCCTAATGCAACAGAACTTTTTAGCTGAATGCATGTCTTATAAATTTACAGTAATATCTGTAAATGTAAACCAGATGCATAGGTGTGGAATAGGTGGTACCTGGCTCATTAGTAGCAACCATGAGAGGGATCTTGGAGTTCTAGTGCACAGTCACTTAAATATGTGCTCCAGTTGCCAAAAAAGGCTGCCTTAACTGAGGGATAGAATCAAGATCATGTAAAGTGTTAATACTAATTTATAATGCCTTGGTAAGACCACGCTTCAAATACTACATCCAGTTTTGGTCACCACAATATAAAAAAAGATGTTGAATCTCTAGAAAGAGTGCAGAGAAGAGCAACATAGATGATTAGGGGACTGGAGGCTAAAACATATGAAGAATGGTTGTAGGGATTGGATATGTCTAGTTTAATGAAAAGAAGGACTAATGTTCCAATATTTGAGGGGCTGCCACAAGGAAGAAGGGGTCGATCTATTCTCCAAAGCACATGAAGGCAGAACAAGAAGCAATGGATAGAAACTAATCAAGGAGAGAACTAACCTAGAACTAAAGAGAAATTTCCTGACAGTTGTAATAATTAATCAGTGGAAAGACTTTCGTCTCGAGAGGTTGGGGGTGCTCCATCATTGGAGGCTTTTAAGAAGAGACTGGACAGACACTCGACTGAAATGGTTGAGCAGGAGATTGGACTAGAAAACTTCCAAGGTCCTTTCCAACTCGGTTATTCTGTTATCTACATGAAACTACCAGGAGAGAGCCTCTAGATCTGGACTTTTCATGAATCAAATTATCTTAAAGACGATTTTGCTCATATGAAGTTTCTAAAAGCATGCTCCAGCCCTATTTTCTGGTCTATTTTTGTTGCATATTTGATTGGAGTTTTTCAGTTCCAATGTCACAGTTATGACAACCCAATTACATGGTTGTTAAGCAAATCCATTCTCCCAAATGGGCGTTTTTGGGAGGGTTTGAAACCAGAAACCAGAAAAAATGTCGGAAACTTGCAAAACAATTGCGGTTTTGTGATCAGGGAATACTGCAATTAGTCATAAATGTGACCTGATTGCCAAGCACCTGAAATGTGATCATGTGACTAGGGAGGTGTAGATGTGGCAGTTTTAACTTTAAGGACAGGTCTTAAGAAGATTTCAGTCTCCTATAGGTCAGGGTTGTTAAACTCGCAGCCCATGGTCCAGATGCGTCACACACTGGCCACACCCACTCCTGGTATAGCAAAGGGGGTAAAGTCGTTATACGTCATGTGATGACACGTAACCACACGAGTTTGACACCCTGCTATAGGCAAAGAAAATATATTATATTCAGTTTCATCAATCAGACCCCTGAAACAGGTATGTCAGGAGCAGCAACCAGGATTGATAAAACAAACCTGTCAAGCACTGGGGGGGGGGGGGGAGGAATTAGGAGATTTAGGCAGTTCAAATGAGTATAAAGATTTATTGCAATCTCTCTACAAGAATTTGACCAACTAATGATCAAATGGGAGATGAGAGAGGCATTCAAAGTGGGCTGGACTTAGATCTCTTGCAGGTGTGCAGGGACTCGTGACTTATGATGCATTTGATCTTTCCCTTGGGCTCAGCCTGGTCCTCTACTGCAAAACCTGGCTTTTCTTTTCTTTTTTCTTTTCTCTCCTCTCCTCTCCTTTCCTCTCTTCTCTTTTCAAGTATTATGTTTTCCCTTGCCCAATGACCAAAATTCTCAGTATGGATAATATAGTACAGTTATTAGAAGTTAAAAATAAATAAATTAGAAAATCTCCATTTTGATATAACATCACAAAAATAGTTACTTCACGGTATTGCCTAAATTACCTGTTTTCTAGCATTACCGAAAGCATGAATTTAAGCAACATAACAAAGATCCAACTGGTAGGAAAAAAAGACAAGCACAAGGTCTACTTACAAAACTGGGGAGTAAGAAATTCTTCTCATTATTAGTATTTTGAGTTTAGCCATCCACTTAACAACAATCTACTGACATATTCTCCAGTGGTGGGATTCAATTTTCTTTTACTACCGGTTCTGTGGGCGTGGCTTATTTGGTGGGCATAGCTTGGTGGCCATGTCATTGGGTGGGCGTGGCTTGGAGGGCCTGTGACTGGGTGGGCATGACTGGTGGTCATGTGACTGGGTGGGCGTGGCCAACTTGACATCACTCACGCCAAGGGGTGCCTTGCCTGGCCTCAAAGAGATACAATTTTTCTCTCTATTTATTTACTATTACTGAACATCCAAAATACACTATTTAATCCTATGTATATATGCCATATGTGTACACACAATATTACATAGTATAGTGTGTGTAAAGGCACATAAAAAGATACATTATCTACTATATATACTGTATGTACACACACACACATATACAGAGAGAGAGGGGGGGGAGGGAGGGAGGGAGGGAGAGAGAGAGAGAGAAACAGATCTTCTAAAACTATACACATTCAACCTCACTGCGTTTGGAAAAACACACACATAGTCCACTTTCTGCCACACATTTAACTATAACTTCTGTACATTAGAACATTGCACATTCCTTCAGATTTACTTCCCTAACCTGGACATGGCTATTAGACCCAGGAGATATCATGGATTGACTAAAATGTAGTGAAACTCACTTAACAACGCTCTTATTTAGCAACCAAAACTTTGGGCTCAATTGTGATCATAAGTGAAGGACTATCTCTGCCTTCCTCTGCATGGCAGCCTCCTAGTAAACCCCTCTGCCAATTTTCCTCTCTGTTAGAGGCACCAAAATAATCCAGATTGCAGATGATATAAGATCTCCTGCTGGAGCAGGGGATTGAACTAGATGGCCTCCAAGGTTCCTTCTATCTCTGCTATTCTTTGATTCTGTAAGGATCTCCTGCTGAAGCAGAGGTTTGGACTAGAACAGGGGTCTTCAAGACTTGACAGCTTTAAGACTTGTGGACTTCAATTCCCAGAATTCCTCCTCCAGTCATGTTAGCTCAGGAATTCTGGGAGTTGCAGTCCACAAGTCTTAAAGCTGTCAAGTTTGAAGACCTTTGGACTAGAAGATGACCTCTGAGATTCCTTCCAGCCCTAGACTGCTATGCTGTTTCAAAGAGTCTTCTGAAACTAGGGTTTGTGTCCTTCCTTCCCCTCCTCTTTTTTCTCTCTCCCTCCCTCCTTCCTTCCATGTATCTATCTATCCATCCATTCATCCATATATCTCATTCACTTTTTCCTCCCTCCCTCCCTCTCTCTTTCTCTCCCTTCCTTTCATCCCATCTTTCTTTGTCTATCCCTTTTCTTCCGTTCTCTCTTTTTCTTTCTTTCCTTTTTCTTTCTTTTCTTTCTTCTCCCTTCTCTCTCTCTTCCTCTCTCTCTCTCTCTTTCCCTGTCTCTCTTTTTCTGTTTCTCTCTCTCTCTTTCTATCCCTTCCCTCTCTCCTTCTAAAGCTAGGAGAGACCCACCTGAAACACACACACACGCTTCCAAGCACCCTGCAGCATCGCTCATTATGAGGGTTCTTCCCGGCCAGTCTCTGGTCCCGTGTTGCCCAAAAAAGCCGGCAAGCAAGGCTTCCAGGTCCAACAAAGGGGCCACGATTGGGACTTCCTCCCCTCCCACTTTTGGGGCTGGGAAATTCAAGCAAGGCGTGTGCTGCAGCCTCACTCCCACCCACCCCCTGCCGGCAGCCCTGGGCTAGGCAGCTTCAACTTGGCTTTCCCGACTGCCTGAAACCTCTCCTTCCTTCCTTCCTCCCGCACCAAAAAAAGCACACAGCAGCTACAAGCTTCTTGCAGCGGCTTTGCTTCACTTCTCCAACATGCCGCCGCAGCTGCATTCTAGGCGCCAGCCACGCAAGTCCACCCCATTGAGCCCGTTGCACTGGAGGGACTTGCCCAAGCAAGTCCAAGCGGAGTGGTGCAGCACTCCGAAAGGGGTGGCTGGAGACCGAAAAAGAGTAGTCTCCAGCCACCCCTTTTGCGGCACAACCGGCTGCCTGATGGTCCCATCCTTCTCTGCCTGTTTGTTCTGTATGGCCGGGGAGGAGGAGAGCAGTCAGCCGGTTGGAGGCAGCTGCGAAAGAGGCATCGGGAGGCGACTCTTTTTCAGTCTCCAGCCGCCCCTGTTTCAGAACAAGAAGCCTCCCCCAACCGGCCGATTACTCTCCTCCCTCTCGGCCATACAGAACAAACAGGCAGAGAAGAAGGGGAGCAGCCGTCCAATTGGGGGAGGCTTCTTGCACTGAAAAAGGGGTGGCTGGACATGTGGCCACCTACTGGTTGGCCAGGCTGGGCTGGAAGAGGCGTGTCCACTGGGAGAAAAAAGGAAATCTGCTCCGGGAGGGCGGGCAGGTGGGTAGATGTCCCAGGTCTGCTGCACATGAGCACTGCATGTGTAGCGGCTGCACACACAGTGCGCATATGCCGCAGCCGTGGGATATCCATCTGAGCTGCGCTGCAGCCGCCATGTGGTAGGGAAAGCTAGGAGAGCGACCCGGACAAGTGAGTGATCGGGCAACCAGGTCAGGGGCATGGCCAGCCAGGGGACCCATGCCAAATCACCGCTACCGGTTCGCCCAAGCCGGTGCAAGCTGGTTGAATATCACCTCTGATACTCTCACACTTAGAAGAAGTTTGTGAAAGACAATTTTCTACATCAATTTTCAGTGCTCTGGCATCATACACTAGCCCATCTCTGGTGCTTGCCAGCTCCATTCTTTCATTTTCTTTACAATGCACTGGAACATCAGGCAATCATTCAGAAAGAATTATCATCAGGGGATAATGCACTAATGGGAAAGGCAGCCCATGGGGGACAGTTTCATCTCTACTCCCCAAAAGATGGGGCAAAGCAGTGACTCTTCAAGAGTAATATCACAAGAGGCAGAGATGGAAGGCCTTCAGCCCATGGAGTTTTGTTTCTTATAAGTAGCAATTTACCATGTGAAAGGGTTGGATATTTATAATTATGCTCTGAGTGGCCACTTTGAAAAATCTATATATCTCTAGGCTCTGCGTACATCACCATGTCAACTCTCTGAGCAGAGACATCCATCAGCTACCATGCATCATAGATCTTGGTGAGCACTTGGGGAATGCTCACTGAAGCTTGTGTCCTAGATCCTGACTTAAACAGCACTCTAGTCCAAATCAGGACACCGCTACACAGACTTAGTTACAAAGACATCTCAGCCAAAAAAACCCAGAAAACCATGAACCAAACATTCAATCATGATACCCTTGGAGGTAATCAGAAAGTTATATAGGAAACCAAGAAGTCAAGTAATAATTTTAGCTCGGTCACCTTTCACATAAGGCATGAATTTGTTTTGTATATTTTCACCTTTCCTCTGAGATTTAAATCCGCAGAGACGTTGAATGGAAAACTTTTAACAAGTGAAATGGGATCCAAAAGCCCATCATCCATTTCGTCAACCATCCTTTCTAAAAGACACATCAGACACAGTGTATGTCTCTTCAATGTGCTTCTGAGATTTCAACTTTTTCTTTCTTTTCCCCCGCCAACTTTCTTCGACTTTCTCATCACGAGGATGAAGGTACATATTCAGTGAAGCAACAGATCTGCCTCCAGACAGAACTATGCCAAAGTAAAGAAATTTTTTCATATTCATTGGGGAAAATTATAAGCACTTCTGGATGGTTTGAAATGGGGCCTTTCCCAAAATAGATCTGGATATCCTCTATCCCACTATCTTCACTAATTTCCTAAAAAAGAGTGAATGAGGGCTTGCATTAAGCAGAGACAGGGCGAGAACCCATACTTTGTTCCCTAACAGTCTGTCCAGGCTGTTCTTAAAAATTTATTACTCTGTTGCAACATGAAAAATAAGACAGAGAAGCAATCATTAGTATAACCATAACTCCCTGTACAATAGTCACACTTCCAAATTGAGATTTATGACTGCAGCTGCCAATATTTTAGAGCAGGGTGCAGGCTCCGGCATCAGCAAAGCCCCGTTGCTCGCTGCCCCGGCGCTGTTACAGTTTATCACACTCTGCAGAGATTATTGCAATGAATAATACAGAACAGGCTGGCAGTGAAGAACTATTCCTGATCAAACGCTTCTGTAAACAACTGAATAAATAATATTTCTCATCCCCTCATTGAAGCTGTTGCAGGCCAGGGGACATTGCTCATTGTGCACTAGAAGAAAGTGCTAAAGGCTAGGGAGGGGGAAAGGACACATTAATTAAATGTAGCACCAGGCATAAGGTAAAAAACTCTGCTTAGACTATTCACTATCAGTCACAACTCACAAAAAACTTCATCCTTTATGGAAAAAGCAACCAGTGCCGAAAAAGACAGCATGACCAAGAGCAAAGATAGAAATGAATTCAGTCCAGTGAAACTGATTGTAAGCAATCCAGGAATAGACCAAGAATGTTTTTATAAAAAAAGATGATTGTTTAAATAAATGAAAAGATCAGTAGACATTAACTGGGGGTGGGGTGGAGGAGAGAAGCTGCTTAGAGGCAGGTTCAGCATCAGGTGTACGTATAATGAAATGCCATCCTCAGAGACATCAAGGCTGGCTCTCAGGCCGTAAGCAGTTAGAAGGTTCTTAGGACAGCCAGAGTTTCTGCCTGCCTGCCTAAATGTCAATAAGTAATGTAACATAATGAAGATTATGTGCCAACATTTGCAAAAAGGGCATCTCTTGGAGGATAATAAAGGATAAAGTTCAACATTGGAACAACCCTCAATTTCCACTGCTATGTCATACCTGTCTCTACCTCATTTTAACTTGCTCTCTAGCTTGGATTTTGACAATGGCAGCTAATGTACTGGGGAAATATGGTTTAATGGCACTTTTCCAGTTAAGAAGTAAAAAGGCCTGAAGATTCTCTTGTTAGCTCAGCTTGTGAATCAATAAAAGCCAAAGAAAGCATAATGAATACATGAATCTATAAAAGAAAAGGAAGGCTTATTCCAATACATATGCACATAATTTGAGGGGTGACAAAAGCCAATAACCACTGATCTTAGAAAAAGCAGACAATGAAAAAAATCTCAGTGGTGTGCAGATGAATAGGGATAACCATCAGAGAACAGGATGGCCTCAGCCAAACACTGAACTTACTAGAAAGGTGCATCCATTGCCTCCCCAAATGAGAATTGTGCAAGCAGGAAACCAATCTGCCCTCAGGTTTAGTAGAAAAGAAAATGACAGTAGGAAAACTCTTTGCCTGCCAGGTAAAACTCCTAGTTAGTCTGGTCTGCATCCAGAGAGCTGAGAACAGCACAATTTGAGCTCATTCATCAACCTGGGGATCAAGAGCCTCTACCAAATACTGTTCAAGGAAAAGGAGTCAAAGGGAAAACTGAACGGCTTGAGCATCAGTTTATTGGTTTCCTGTTAATTCCACCATGAAACACATCTCCCTTCCCGCATTTTCCTTTCCATTTCCTTTCTTTTGCATGTTTCAGACTTTTATGTTATACACCTTAAAGGAGGGTCTCCCTTCCTCCCTCCTTAACTGAGTTAACTTTTAAAAATTATCCAAAAAGCTAGAAATGCAATTTTTTTTTAAAAAAATCACATTAATCAACTAAGATAAAAGCAATGAAAGCAATGGAAAATTGAGCACACAAAGGAAGCAAAAAATAAAACAAAAGTGTCCTTATACACCAGAAGAGCAGAACACCATCCAAAGGAATTCAGTTTCATTAAGAAACTTAGGTTTAAAAGGACAAACCAAATAGCAAGAGCACTTAGATTTACATACTGCCCCATAATGCTTTTGGACAGCTTACAGTGTCAGCATATTGCGTCTAGCAATCTGGGTCCTCATTTTACCAATCTCAGAAGGATGGAAGGTTTAGCCAACCTAAAGCCCCTTCAGAATCGAACTCTAGACTGTGGGCAGAGTTAGCCTGCAATACTGCATTTTAACCACTGTGCCACCAGGATTCCTCATGCAATAAGCATTACTCTCTGGAGTAATGGATCTCAGTTGTTTTTGGGAGAGTATTCTTATGATGAAGCCAAGTTTCACTGAACTCATCATAGTCTGGTGCCTTATACACATGTTGGGCCAAAAATCCCTTTAAGTTCATATTGATTTAGAATGATGGAAGTTGTAGACCAATACATGTAAAGGCACCACTTTGCAAGTGTATAAAATAAACATCAAATGATTTGTGGTGGATTTTGGTTTCCCATTTATACAACTGCCATACATACAAATGCATAGTTTTTGATGGATGAATAGATTGTATGCAATAGAGTTGTAACAGGTTATGTTGGATAAGCATGTTTGCATTATTAAACATCTAGCCTATCATTCCCATTTTACTGCTATACTAAATTCCTTAACAATATTCCATAATGTTTTATTTAATAGCCCAAACCTTTCTTTTTCTGCTTCTTTCACTGTAATTTATAATTATAGTTAGTGGATTTTTTCAATAAAATTGGTATAATAGTCCTAATTCTGAAAAATTAGGCATGATAAACTGGCTGGATGATTTTGGGCCAGTCATTCTCTCTCAGCCCAACTCACCTCCCAGGGTTGCTGTTGTAGAGCAAGTGGGAAAAGGAAGAAGTATTTGGATGTTCACTGTATATGAAAAAAGGTAGGATAAAAATCTAAAAAAAATTATCTAGATTTGTAACTTACTTTTCTGAATTAAAACTGGCACATTGACCGTAATATAAATTCTATATATTCCAGGACATAAGTATCCATTTGTAAAAGGCAGTTTCCTTTGAGATAAGTTTGACTCTGATAAAATTCATGAATATGCCCATATAACTTGTCATGCTTTCTTCTAGGATTTTTCCCTCTACAGTTCCTGTATTTGCTGATGATCTGCTATCTAATTTTAATCGGATCCAACATAGCTTTTCAAAATCAACCAAGGTTTGCTAGATGCTTTTACCTAGATGGGGTTCACTTTGGAATGGTTAACAACTTAACAGAAAAAGTAGATCCATAGAAAGATCCTCCCTATTTTAGAAAGGTCTGCAAAACTCAGCTTTAAGAGGCTGCCTTAAACCATTTGATAGGGCAGGAATCTCACCATTTTACATCTACATACAAGCTGATCTCCCTGCTTCCTCTAAGGGCCCCTGGACAAGGGCCCAGCCTCAGCAGAGGCAGGCTCTGACTCTGTGCTCTATGAGCAGGGATGGTTCCAATTAATCCCCGCTCAGCTTGGCTTGCCTGCTTCATTACCTCTCCTTGATGAGAACCATCAGTGGGCCCTGTATGATTTTGCTAATTAGCCTCACTTCGTTTATCATTTCCATTTTCTCTCAGTGACGCACGGCTTGCTGGGCGACAGCTTCATCTCCTGCTGAAACAATGCAGCCCCTTCTGTGCCTGTCTCACTTAGCACTGTCACCACAGCCATTATGAAATTGGGGTTTCATTTACACACTAATTAAACATTACAGCTTGTTCACAATTACAACATGGGGATGAGGAGGTAACTAATTACTTAAGAAATGAGCTAACATTTATCTCCAATTCTGCTCCCCTTTATCTGGCTCCCTGCCTTCTTCAATCAAGATTAAATTGTTGCTCAACAGATGTGGTGCTGGAGGCCTATGGTAGTCTCTGCATATTCAGTATACCCTTTTCAGAACGTTTGTGGGTCTTATACCTGGAAATATAGTTCATTCTATAATGGTTGATAGGATTGGAGTGAGCCACTACACTTACACCCCCTCCCATGAGACATATAAGCTAAACAAGCATTAACCCAGACTCTAAGTCTGTTTTGGTGAGAGAATGGAAGATGGCGCTAGAAGGGATGCATGAGGCAATATTCTTCATAAGCCGATTTTCAGAAAGAACATACATACATAGATTCAAATGTTTCACTTGGGGGAAAAAAAGACAAATTCTTCTTTAATTTGCTTTTTAGAAAAGTTTCTTAGTCCTTCATTTACATAACTGTTGTGCCTCTTCTCCCCCAAACTCTCAATGTTAGTAGTTGCAGCTTCAGTTCTTTCTTGGAATCTTCTTTCTGCATGGCATCTGACTAGGTGGCTTTGAGCCAAAGTCTCTCAAGCTACCTCACAGGGCTGTTGTCATTGCCGGGGAAAGAGAAGGAGAGCACATTATGTATGGGCCTTAAATACATAAAGGTGGAGTATAAATTTAATTGTTGTTCTAGCATTCATGTCAGGCTCAATGGTTTGTAACAAAATCAGGAAATTTAACACAGAAATGCAGTCCATTACTCACACAAAGCACAACAAAGTAGACATTGCAAAATGTAATTCAATAAAGATACCAAAAGAAACTACCCAGTGTATCCATATACCCATTAAACACATTAAATATGCCTCTCTTAAGAGAGCTCTTGCCACAACCTCTAGCTTTCCTACTACCTAATTTTTGCTTTTTCTGGGAAACTGAGGGAATGTCAATAAGCATCAGGCTACTGTTATCCACAATTTTATTTTTAAGAACACCTTTGAAGCTCCTAAAGCTGAGACTTACTCTTTAACTCTATCCATAATTCTTAATTCAAAGAAAACTAAAACTGAACAGAATCATACTTGGTTAGACCTTGATGGATAACCACAAAGAAATCCAAGGATGGTAGGTTACATTATATAGGGGTTTTCTAAGTCCCAGAAGAAGGCAATGGCACACCATTTATCTATTGCTGAAGCACATGACATGGATAAGTTCTTGAAGTCATCAGAAGTTGAGCTTGACTCAAATAACACTTTCATCATTTTATAATTTAAAAAATCAAAGGTAGTGAGAAATGTAGCTTGTGCCAAGGAAGCTATGTGTGACAATACTGAAATTTCTCAAGCATAGCATAGGAGATCTTAGATGCATCAGCAGTGTCTTCTCCATATAAGACAGTTTCATATATCCAAAGCTCCTTAACAAAGAAGGCAGTACAAGTTATTTCAGGCATATAGAATACAATTCTTCATTTTGAAACCTAAATTGCAGACTTCAAGATATATAAAGAAACTAGCTTGGTACCCATGCTTCACTACAAAACTACGTGGTCAGGCTTAGTTTTGGGGGAGGAAAATGGGAGGGGGGGAATTCTGCCTCTGCCTACCAGCATCCATCAGTATTCATCTGGGTAGCATCCTGTCAGTGTGTGAAAGAGTTGAAGATTGCTTGGAAAGTGAAACAGTATTTGCTCTGTGAGCAAGAAGGAGACAGCAAGGAGCCTGGGCGTGACTTAGCTCAACTGTTCTGTACTAAAGCTGGTTACTGCTATGAAACTAAAACTGAAACTCCTCTCCTCTGCTTGTGTTTTGCATTTGGAACAGATTTCTTTTCAGGTGGGGAGGGGGAGTAGAACTCCTTAGCATCAGAGTGTGTTAACAATAATATATGAAATGCTAATGCTCTGATAGTCATTTCAAAAAATCCTTTCTTAGTGAACACCTAGAAGCCAAGAGGAACATATGTGCTAAATTTCAAGTTTGTAGGCTTTACAATTCTGGAGATTTTGTGATGATGCATGAGTGGTAGTTACCTTCTTTGAAAGTTATAATATGAAAATGAAGATGAATGATTAAGTTGCATCTTATGATTAAGGAATAGTAGAATACAAAATATGCAAAGATAATACCTTAAAATATTGTAAAAATTATAGTTTGTGGTAAACTGCCAATGTATGGTCTGTTTCGGCTGTCTTTCTCCAGTCCTCAGAATGAATTGCTAAATGAATTAGTTAATAATTATCTTCAACCCTTTTCCACTTTATTTTTAACTCGTAGCCAGCAAACCTGAAAGTAAGTTATATTTCCTATATTTAGATCTACATCTCAAATCACATGGATTATCATATAGCTGGTTTACATAATTGAACAATTGTTTGATATGAATGACTCCATCCAAAGGTTTGTATTTCAAAGATTAACAGGAGTCCTTAGTCATTTTGAGCCTATAGATTCATATCAAAGTCTGAAAACGAAATGTGGCATTACCATAAAATAGCTGCCATAGAAATCTGGCTAATCAGAAAAGACAAGTAGCGTGTATAAGAAATTAAATACAAGGGAGATAATGGATCCTATGTCTTTTATTTACTATTTAGCATTCTGCTTTTCTAGAAGGAAAATTAGTTCTATTGAAAATATGCTCTGTGTGTGTGTGTGTGTGTGTGTGTGTGTGTGTGTGTAAGCCGAGTCCCGTTTCATTTTTCTTTTTTCTTTTACTAAGTTTCTTTCTTTTTTAAAAAAAAAAAAAACGAATCCCAAAGAAACTGAGGAAAAGAAACACGTCCAGGAACAAGAAGATGGAACCTGCCATCCAAGTATGAAACAAGAGTTACAACTTAGGATATGAGTGGAAAAATCAGGTCAGGAAAATGAAGAAATGGTAATGGTTACAATAGATTTAAGGCTGGTTTTCTGGAACTGAGTGTAGATTGGGCCAGCTCAGATGATGTTAGACTGTGGACAACAGAGGAGAAACTAGAAGATTAGAAAAAATAGGTTTTCCTTTGATTTGTTTTCCAACCTGGACTCCCTTGCTCAGTGCTTTGCTCTCTCTTTTGCAACACAATGGCAATGTAAGCAGATCCCAGATCACATTTTCAGGCCAGCTGAATAACAGCATCAGCAGACTTCTAGGAAGCTTGGCAGCACGCCACTGCTACCAAGGTTGCCAGCTGAGAAGCAAACAGTACAGAATGAGGTAGAAGGCTCTGAGGTTTTAAGCCTCGGATGAAACTTTCACTGAGTCCCTGATGCCTTTGGTTTTGGAAGATTTTGGAAGTGGTACTGGGTGTGACGATGTTTCAGACTGCAATTTGCATCTGATTAGGAAACATCTGACTTCATTAGTTTTTCTATATTCCCTAAAAAAGCAGGTATTGAATGATCCTCTTGGATTTATAGCTATTGCTCTACCCACATTGGCCAGTGATGGCCCTAATTGGAGGAGGACACTGCAACAGTGACTCATGCCTTCATCACTACACAGTTAAACTACTGTTAGGTTTAGAAACTTCAGCAGCCCAGTTTTTGGTTGGTTGGTGCCCACAAGCACATTATAGTGGGGGCTTGGGCCCTGCATTGGCTTCCAGTTGGTTCTGGATATAATACAAAGAGCTGGTTTTACCCTATAAAACTTTACATGACTACAAGGTAATTAAATGGCTGAGTCCTCCAAGCTGGTGATCCACATATTTATAGGATCCTACAAGATTCTGCTCTTGATTTCATTATCATGAAATGAGGGGAGCTGCATGCTTACAGAAACTGTTTTTAGTGATTGTGTTTATGCTATGGAAATGCTATGGAACTGCCTCCCGGCAGATATTTGATTTGTTCCCACATTGCTGGCATCCTGAAAGCTACTAAAAACCTAATTGCTGCAGCTGAGGTTGATGAAAGATTTGTCATTTCTGGTTTTGTGTTTGTATTTGATATTGTGACTTTATTTTATCTATTTTTATTATGAACACTCTGTGGATAATAGAGTATTCATACAGCCTGCTTCCCACTCTCCTGTTATCCGTTGCACACTTACTTTTTGAGGATCTCTGGACTTCATGTTGAGGAAGAAAGGAAGATGACTCATCCTTGGCCACGTGCATCTACCAGTTTTTAGTGTACCTACAATTCCTTGCGGTGATGCTGAAATGGTGGCTACTTCCAAGAAGCTACCACATATCCCAAAGATAAAACACTCCATTCTGCTTCTCTAACATGGTCTGTGCAACACTGCAGAAATATCTGGAGTTCTTCAAAAGTTAAGTGCGTGATGGGTGATGGGTGTGGGGAGACCCAAACACAATGTGGAGAGAAAGGCCTGTGCGGACCTGGTGGAGGAGAAGCAGGCCCAAGGACTGTGGGGACCCCAAGGGGAAGGAAGAAGAGCACAGAGTGTCTCAGGGGTATGAGATGCCTTGGGAGATCCAGGACAAGTGGACCTGGACTTACACTCTCTTGCTCCATTTAACAAACTGCATGATTGTTTAATGACTGTACAAGGAAAAATATGGAGAGGGGGTTGTGAAGGTAATCTCATTTAAAAGTTATTGGGCAGGCTCCATTATGGTAATAGGTCAAGGACTACCTGTACATATCAGTATGAACAAGAGAAATAATGATAAAAAACTACTGTAGATAAGATCAATATCTCAAAGCAGACCACATCCCATCAAGTAATCTCTCCAGGTGGATGTATGCCATGTAAATCATGGCTCTGCTAATAATATCTTTCAAGAATATACTCAAATAGGTGTGCAGAGCAATATGAAAACGCTAAAAGTCCGATAGTTGGTTCATTTAGGGGGAAAAATGAAATGTGCAACTGACTGACATAGCGGGGATAACATCTGTCTACATTCTCAGCTACAGGGTTGATGAAAGACCTTGTGCACACTCTGAAATGCTTAACTCAGTGATGGCCAACTCATCTTGAAGAGACATTTTCTTCAGGGGGAAATTAACATTTACAAATGAGACCTATTAGATTAATAAAAGCGATTGTCAAATGGCTCAGGAGGCAATGGAGACCCTAGACACAGATACAAATCTGATTAAGGAGATGTGCTTTTTGGAGAGGGGAATAGCCTTTGGCACTTTTGTGTGTACATGCACTTTCTTTCTTGGCTTGGATACAGATATGTTGTGTATTTGGCCTAGACAAAGCTGCCAAACGGTTGAAATCAGCATCAACAAGGCTAATTTAGAATAGACCAAGCAAGTCTATGAGAATTATGTCAAAATAATCAGTCATGAAGTCACTAAATGAGCTGACAAAAGCTGATGCCAATGTATTTTACATATATATTAACATCAAAAAAAAAAAAATTTAAAATCTATTATTGGATTTAATGGAACCTGTTCCTCATTTTGTAATGTTGTCAAGAAAGAAAACCAGAACCCTCAACAGATCAAATAGCAAAGCAAAAAGGAAAACAGGAAAGAAAACTCCTATGTGTTATTATTGACTTAAATTTCTTAGGGGAAAATAACCATCATCCATGTTTCTCCATAGCTCTGGAAATATAAACATATCATAAAATGAGGGAACAATAGAGACCTTGTCCTAAATGTATATATTTTAGTGAGGATTTGGTAGACAGGGCAGTGTTATACATTTCAACTTTTAACCTATTTTCCCAATGATAATCAATCCCTATTTTAAATAATCAATCCATATTTTAAACAGCAGCAAGAAAAACCATATGTGCAAGTCAAAAATATGAAATCGCCTGCTGTCTGTTTAGAGCAATTCTCACCAAACTGTCAGAACTGTGCAGAAACAAGTATTCATGTTAAGACAAAAAAACTGAAACAGTTTCATCAAATAACTTGCCACAGATAAATTCTATCTAGTTACGGAGAAGAGTTGTATGGCTGGATTCAACTGTGTTCAGTCTGCCTGGGCATCATTAAGATCCCCAATTGTTCCTTAAGATTGCACAGCTACATTACTGGGCTAGGGTAGAGATTTGATCTGCACTACAGTTCTGCAAAAATGTTAAAATATATGGGCCTGGAAATGGTTAAAGCATGAACAGGGATGGGACTCGCCAGGTTTTAATAATAGTAACTCCTTATTCTCATAGTTTTTATTCTTCCTGTCTTTGGCCTTCCCCCTAAAAAATGACAGCTAAAACTACTGACATTGACTGGAAGCTTAGAACTTCTAAATCAAAAAGGGCCCTTGATTCTCCAGCACATAATTGTGCTGCCCTTTCACCCCCACCTTCAATCAGTGTCGTTTAACTATCTCGTTTAGCGTACAGGATCCACCCCTCTGCTAACTAGCAGCCATATTCTTCTCATTAGGACTAGGCTGTTCTTGCTTTACAGACAAGTAGAGACAAATCTAAAATTTGTCTCTCCCACTTTTTATAGTAATGTTATTAAAAGTTACAATTAAAAAGATAAAACTAATACAAACTAAAAAAAGAAGACAATAGAAAAGAAAAATATATAGTAAAGAGAAAGACAATATGAAGTGACTTCCCCTTTACCACAACCAGTATAAACCATTTTAGTAATTTATCAGTCTCTTAAAATACAACCAATGATCTCTTCTTCCCATATACTTTCTCTTATCTATAAACAAATCCTTGAAGCCTTGTCATTCAATCCTGATCAGCAAAAGCCAATTAAGAGTTACCAGAATTTTAAAATCTTGATCAGATAAATCAACTTTAAATTCCTTCCTTTTATTTTTAACAATCTTTAGTCCTTTCAAATAATATCCTAGAGCTTGATCCCTTTTCATTTTTATTTTGTCCCTTACACAAAATTCTCCAAAGATTTACAAGCTTTTTTTACAAAAGTCTGTTTTGTAAATCCAATGTAGGAAAATTACCTACAGTAGATCACTCTCTTGGTGTTATTTTATATCTCTTTTAAGTATAAAGACATCAGCTGGTTTATTCTGTATGTCCAGTATAGCATCTTTTCCCCATGGTATTCTGCAGCCTGTCATTTTTAAATCCACTTTCAAATCAGTCTCAATCTTGTCAGGAGAAACTTGTCCATCTCTTAAAATTAACTTCTGGGTTCATTGTTTAAAAATTTCCTTCAATATGACCGATGTTACAATAGTTTAATTCATTCTGTATTAATAAATCACATTTAAGTGTTCTCCTTTAGTTCCTTCTGGTTTCCTCTAATGTCCAACCCTCAAAGTCTCACTCTATCATTTTTTTAACAGAGATCAAAACAAAGCATTTTCCTATGAAGAAGATTCTTATAATTAATTCAAAAATCTTATTTCAAATCCATGTGGACTCTTAATCTGTTTGACTATTCGTCTTTCCAAAATTAAACTTCTAATCACCATTTTGCTCGGTTAAAAATGTACATCCTTATTTAAAACCTCTTTCACTATGGACTGAAGCAAACTCACTTGAAACTGCAAAACATATTGATCCAAAGGTTCTTAATAGCCGAAAAGCAGTTAAGTAATTTCCAAAAGAGATTAGAAAAGGAAGTATGAGAACTGAGCATACTTCTGAAGGTTCAACTGCTGTTTCAGCAAGATGCTTATTCTCTCATGAGACAGCTATCTTGCAGTCTCCTTATGGGCAACATCAAGTTTTTTCCTTGTCCGGAGAGGAGGAGCCATTTTACTTGCTGGCTTTTCATTCTGCCATCTTCATTCTGCCATTTTTCCCCTAAAGTCCACAAACCTAAAATCTCTATCAGTGCAGTTATATATAAAAAGGGTTTGACAGGGGTTGGGATGAAAATGGGGTGGGCAATCATGTACTCCTTAAAAAAATCCCAAGTTGCTTGTCCCTGATGCTTATAGCAAAACCTTATGTGTACTTACTTTGTTCCCATAAAAATAAGCATATAACAATATATACATATAACCAAAATAACTGCTCTTATTTACGACATCTTTTCCAGAAGGTGAGTTAAATTTCCTCACAAAGTACTGTATTTTTTGCACTATTTGCTCCAGACTATAAGATGCACCTAGCTTTTGGGGAGGAAAACAAGAAAAAAAATCTGCCTCTGCCTCCCAGCAATTTGCCTCCTTGCAGCAAACACCAAACAAGCTGATCAGTTTCAGCACAGCCTGATTTAGCATGAGCAGCTGATTGGCAGCTGAATGGCCTCCCGGAATACCACCGATCAGCTGTACCAGACTGTGGGGATCGCTGCCACCCATCGCCACTGCCTATCACAGGCTTATGTGCCCATTTTTGACCTCTGTGTGCCCCATTTTCAGCCTCCGCATGCCCCATTTTCATCCCTTTCCAGATGGCAGGGATTGCCGCTGCCAATCGCCACTGCCAGCACCGGTGATCCCTGCCTGGAATGGGCCGAAACTGGGATGCACGGAGGCCAAAAATGGGACACATGGAGGTGGCAATGGGCAGTGGCGATCCCCACAACCTAGAACTCTTACACTGCAAAAACATATGGACTACACAACTCCATCAGGGCAAAGCAATAGACGCAATCTACATAGACTTCTGTAAAGCCTTTGATTCAGTGGTACATGACAAACTACTCCTAAAACTAAAATTTTATGGTATCTCTGGACACCTGCATAACTGGATAGAAGCATTCCTGTCAAACAGACAACAAATGGTCAAAATTGGGAGCGTCCTATCAAATTCTGTACCTGTCAACAGTGGTGTTCTAGGACCAACTCTCTTCATACTCTACATAGATGACCTCTGTGATCATATTAAGAGCAACTGCTCTTCGCTGATGATGCAAAGCTATTCAACACCACAGACAATACTGCTACCCTTCAAAAAGACCTTGACTATGTATCAGAATGGTCAAACAAATGGCAACTTCAAATCTCAACAAATATATGCTCTGTCTTATATATTGGCAAAAAAACTCAGAAAATAAAATACAAGCTGAATAGTCAAGACCTTGTTGATGATCCAAACTCTGTCAACAACCTTGGAGTTCTCATCTCTAATGATCTAAGTGCTAGAGCCCACTGTAACTACATAGCCAAGAAGGCATTAAGAGTTGTTAATGTAATCCTACCTAGCTTTTTCTCTGGTAATATCACACTACTAAGGAGAGCATACAAAACATTTGCTAGACCAATACTTGAATACAGCTCATCAGTCTGGAACCTGCATTACGTATCTGATATTAACACAGTTGAGAAACTCCAGAAATATTTCACAAGAAGAGTTCTCCACTCCTCTACTTGTTGCAGAATATCTTATGCCACCAGACTTGAAATTCTAGACCTAGAAAACCTAGAACTACGCCGCCTTCGTTCTGATCTAAGTATAGTATATAAAATTATACATTGCAATGTCCTACCTGTCAATGAATACTTCAGCTTCAACCATAACAATACAAGAGCACACAATAGATACAAACTCAAGGTAAACTGCACCAAAGTTGATTTCAGGAAATACGACTTTAGCAACGTAGTGATCAATGTCTGGAATACTCTACCTGACTCTGTGGTTTCTTCCCCAAACCCCAAAAACTTTAACCTTAGACTGTCTCCCCTTTCCTAAGAGGTCTGTAGGGGGTGTGCATAAGCGCACCAACATGCCTATCGTCCCTGTCCTATTGTTTCTTTTTTTATTTTTCTTACATGTACCATTTCATGTATCCATAACTATGTTTATACTTATACTGTTATCTTATAATTGATTGACAAAACAAACAAACAAACAAACAAATAAATTGCTGATGGGCCATATTCCAGGAGGTCGATCCAGCCACCAATCAGCTGCTCGTGTTAAATCAGGCTTTTTGCTGTAAGGAGGCAAACTGCTGGGAGGCAGAAGCCGAAGGATAGGTGCCAGCTGATGGTCAGGGCTTTGGCAATATTCACTCTATAAGAGGCACAGACATTTCCATCCATTTTTTTGAATGGGGAAGTGTCTCTTATAGTGTGAAAAATACACTACTGGGCAATATTTATTCATTAGAAGTACATTTCTGCTGACTAAGACAAATTCTTGCTTTTCATATGAACAAACTGCCCGCCTGTAATTCTAGAAAAAGTAAGGAAGAAGAAAGGAAGGGCATTAAAGCTGCTAATTAATCACTTATAATCCTTTAAGGGCTTATAGTTCAGATTGAAGCCAGAATCTCATCTGGTACTAATTGATTAGTGTACTATTCTTTATTCAAAGTCAGTTTTATTGATAAAACATAGATGTTCACGTACATGCTATGCATCTCCAATTTTGTTTTTTGATAACTTTCAAAAGCAGGTTATAATCCTGGAATAGGCACTGAAATGTGTCAGAAATGCATTAAGGAAGCTAGTGACGGAGTACAGTAAGAATACCTTGCCCATCTATATTAAAAGTGCACCATATGCAAACTGCTTGCTTTAACTAGAAAAAATGCTAGCAGGATGCTTTTTTCCCATTTTCTCATGTAATGGTCCCCACATTGTCTTAAAATTAAGGATCAACAAATATCAATCCCCTCCCCAAATACCCCATGCCACCTAAAAACCAGCTTCTGCACTGGTATATATTCTTGCGGATAGAAATGAAGATCCTAGACAATAAAGTAAAGCTGATTTAGTCAGTTATTGGTGATACATTTTTAAGAAAGAATTCTGTGGTGTCTATTTTTAAGAAAAGCAAATTTTAATCAAGTGCCTGTCCTATGAAGCATGCACTATGCCAGAAAATCAGGTCTTGGAACACTGTACGCTATTGAAGACTGTTTTATGCATATAAGCAGCATCAAGCAATGAAGAGCATACTCACTATTCAATGATATAAAGCTTGAGGTGAAAATTTCTCCATACTCTATGTTTTAAGCATTATGAAAATCTATATATTTATATTTGTTCTTCCATTATGCTTTTGCACTACAAAAATCATCATATATTTCCCACACCAAGTAATGAATATGCATGACTAAGACAAATTTGTTTAGCAGATAAATTTTCTCTACAATGTGTTGTCTAGGGCCCCATCTTGCTAAATTTAGTCTCAATAAATTCCTTTATTTTCTCAAAAGGAAAACAACTCTGGCTTTAAGTCAGCTTTCCCAAACAAGAACAATAGAGAGAAAAATAATTGTAAATACATAAAAATCAATGCAATACAAACTGAATAATGACATTTCCCCTCTCAATATATTTTTTTATGTTATACAATATCAAATGTGTCTACATAATATGCATGTGTGTCAGGAGTGGGATTCAGCCAGTTCGAACCGGTTCGGGTGAACGGGATGTTAAAGCGGGATGTTATACCTGGTTCGCCGAACCAGTAGTTGAACCGATTGGCTGGCCCCGCCTACTCTGCCCGCCCAGGAGTCTCCACGTGTCCCGTTTTGGAAGTAGGTAAGTGCAGGGTCTGCCCTGCCCAGGAGTCTCCACGTGTCCCGTTTTGGAAGTAGGTAAGTGCAGGGTCTGCACGGAGGCCTCTGGGAGGGTGAAAAATGAGCCTTCTGGAAGTCCAGAAATGGGCCTGTTTGCAGAGGGCCTCCGGACCCTGGGGAAGGTGAAAAATGCACCTCCTGGAAGTTCCAATAGGCCACGCCCACCATGGCCACGCCCATCCAGAACCTGGGTAGTGACCCAGCCGCTGGGATTTTTGAATCCCACCGCTGGTATGTGTGCATCTGTGCAACTGGCTACGCTTATTCTTCAGTGTAATAGACCTTGACACTTATTTTCCATACATTTATCAAATCCTCTTTTAAAGCCATGTAAGTCAGTGCCGATCACTATGTTAATTAAGGGCTGTGCAAAGATGTCCCTTTTTTGTGTCCTCTAAATCTCCCATTCAGCTTTATTGGATGCTTCTGGGCCCCTGTATTCTGAGAAACAGGATATACTTTTCTGTGCCCAATTTCTACATGTCATGCTTGACTTTATAGACTCTGATCCTATCTCCCTTTGTTACTTTTTTTTCCTGAACTGAAAAGTACGAATATTCCAATATCTTCTTGTAAGGAAGGTATCTGCTCCCCATCCCCATTAATTTGGTTGCCCCTTTCTGTACTTTTTCCAGCTCTACTATATTTTAACTTTTTTCAAACATGGTATCCAAATATTCCACAGTTTTACATAAGGGCCCAGGATACTGGACGTTTTATTTCCTAGCATGGAATTCATCCTTTTCACAGCTGCCACACACAAGGTCAACATCTTTATTTAGCTATCCAATATAACCAGAGGTGGTATTCAGCAGGTTCTGACCAGTTCTGAGGAACTGGTAGCGGAAATTTTGAGTAGTTTGGAGAACTGGCAAATACCGCCTCTGACTGCCCCTGCCCCCATCTATTCTCTGCCTCCCAAGTCCCAGCTGATTGGCTGGGTCTAATTTTGTCGCCCTGCACAGGAGAATGGAGCTGGAAAGCAGGTTAGTGGGATGGGGAGGGAATGGAGATTTTATAGTATCCTTCCCCTGGAGTGGGGTGGGAATGGAGATTTTTAACCGGTAGTTAAAAATGTTGAATCCCACCACTGAATATAACCCCTTTTTCTTTTAACTGTAGACTGCCCAGATACCATCAAGCTATATAAGGAATCATATTTTTCAAGTTCTTTACTGATATTTATTCAATGTGAACATTATTCACATATTTAATTGACTGGTTCACATATTTAATTGATTTAATAAACAGAGTAAGAGGGACAAAGAGATGATACTCCTTGTAACCTGTTTCTTCAGTGCAATTATAACCATGTTATCCTGGTGGAAATTGGAATAGCATGCTGTAATACCTGACCTAGTTTTGGAGGATGACCTTGGCCATTGGCTTCATGTAGGAGTAGAGACACTATCCAAGCCTCAGTATTGCAAACTGGATGAGGTGACAATTATTATCAGCAGACCTAGCATTTAATAATAAGAGTTAAATGCCAGGGGCTTAAAGGATCCAGTTAATTCAGAAATGGGGATTTGTAACAAACCCTTTTCCCCCTCTTTCCTAATAGCATCCTAATTTCATTAAATATTTTAATACTAGCAGAATAATGTAAAAGAATCATAAAAGTAAGTCCAAACAATACTCTAATATACACAGACATTATATGTAGCATAATAATGTGGAGTTACTCCAAGTCTGTTTGTCACACTTCCCCCTTCATTGGCCTAAAGAAACTTTTTTGTAAGCCTGGCTTCTCCATATTCCCAGGGTCTATTAAGACATTCCATCAAAATAATTAAGTAGGTTAGTTAAATGTATTGCCCTTGTTTTTCAACTACACAGTAAGTGAGAACCTCAGATAAAAAGCAAGAAAGATGTCATGTGCTTCTAGGTAAAAGTTTGCTACCAAACTTTTGCAAATATTTTAAAATGACCATGATTAGAAGTTGGGAATGTTTTTCTTTCTCTCTCTTGCTTTTGTTCAGGAATCAACTAACTATGTGCAAAGGTTATCACATCCATTTTTCACTCCTATGCTCCATACCATTAGCTCCTTGTGATAAAGAAATAATACAACTGAGCTTAAAAATCTGTCATTTAAATCAACAGCTTGTGTTAATGCATGTATCTAGTTCTAGTAAGAAAATCGAGATCCACAATGGCTATGCTCAGGCTATCAGATTTTACATGAATTTGTTCAGGTCACCAAAATTTACCTGCTTTCATGTTTGTAAGTTGGAAAGTTGGGAAACTTTCTCAGACCAGTAAAAGAGTTCTGTGATATTTTAAAGCCTGTGTCACCTTTCAACAAAAGCTACTCCAGTAAGAGAGTACCTGACCCACCTTGTCAGTCTTTTGTTAGCATTTAGGGACTAATGCAGTTGTGATCAGCTACTAAAAACACTCCAAGTTCATTATTTTATACAGACTACCTAGGACATAGGGCAGTGAGTCTTAAAGCCAATTAGCACAACGCTTTGGTTTTAAGCAAGAAGGAACTGAGTGGAGGCTTCAAGAGAGAGAAGTCAGGAAGGAACGGTCAGCACAGCCCTGAACAGAGACTTTGTTAGATCTTAATGATAGCGGGGAAAAACTGATTGACTCAGGTCAAACACTCTTGTTGCTAAGCTTGGTTTCTGCTGTGGAATGTTACCAATGATTGAAAACTCCAGAGAGCTTCACAAACAGGCAGAAAAATTCTGATTCTCCAAGAAAACAGGAATCCCACAGAGAGGTCAGAGAGGATGAAGCGGCTCCTGTCACATAAAGTTCTTCTAGATCCTGAATACGCATATGGGCAGCACATACTAGGAATTTCACCCAGAGATTAGGGTAGCAAAGGTCATATGGAGAAAACAGAAGCAAGCAAACAGATGATGAGAGTATAAATAAGTTAAAAAGATTAAAAGAAAAGCTTAGTTTGACCATGTATGCATACAACAGCTTCATGCTTTTAATCTAGCATAACATTGTTCTGAGCATAGATAGATAGCGGTCAATATCACAGAGCTCCCCTTAAAAGTAGGTGTTAAAATAAGACAATAATAAGCTCTGTATATATTCTGAAGAACTTTACAAATACTGTATTTTTACAAATTTCATAAATGATACATATAAGTTATTACACATATTTCAATAATTCATAAATTGCCATTGTTTTAAACTATGCTTGTAGTTCAACATTTCAACCTCTCAATCTGTAATGGGTAATTTTGTTCATGAGCCTAACAAAACACCCTTTTTTAAAATAATCAATTAATGGGGTGTTGCTCAATAGGTTTTTGCTAACTTAATTCTTGTTTATGTTGACATGCACACGATCTTTAGAAAAGTGATTTTTAATCTATAAAAATGTAGTTACAGGAATTATTAAGTATGAAAAATAACTTGCCACTTCTTTGATATTATAGAAACTTCTTCCCCCATTTTTCTTAACTAAATTGCAATACCATCAAGAGATAAGCAGATTTGCTTATTATCTTTTCATAATCCTGTAACAGCCTTGTAACTTCCCATATAGTCAATGAGGAACTGAGGCAGCATCAGTAGGTTGTCCCAAGGTTATCAAGCTAATTCATCTAAGCATGTTCCGATTTAATGACATTTTTTTCTGATTCTGAGTACTACACTGTCTCTCATAAGCACTGGAACTGAAAGGCAAAGGAAAGCATGACAAAGGCGCATCATTTAGGATACATTAAAATTCCAAAGATGCATTTGGAAAGTATGTGTAATCCTGAAGAAAGAAGGATAGATTTCGGAGCTTGGGTTTTCAACTTTTCCTTTATTCGTTCCACAGCAGAGAGAATAAAAGGAGATGGGAATAATCAATGCTTCTCTGGGCCTCAAATCCTTGAACAAAATTGGATGGAAATCTCACAGTATACATATTGACACGAACACTGCTAAATACCTAAAGAGGTAAAACATCACAATACAGAGATAATGTGATTCATTTTCAACAGGCTACGTTTTAACATTAAAATCTAGAATACTTTGATGACTGTCCATCATTTGGTAATTTCTAATACTAACTTCAAACAGAAGAGAACCTATACCCATTTAGCACAGTGAACTATTTAATGGCCCACTATGACAGTAGGTGCTCATTAGGCAATTCATGAGAGAAGAGGGCTCAAAAGAGCACATTTTTGCAAGCACACTCTGGTTAGCAAGAAACAGCTTACTATTACCGCCATCACTATCCAGCCCCAAAGGAAGGAAACTCATTTTTCTCCAACCCAGCCTTTTTCTTTTCCTAGAGAAAAAAGGAGTGAAAGTATGAAGTTAAAGAGAATTGTCTGGCTACTCAAAGCCTTTAACAACTATTTTTAATATCAGGCTGAGGAGCAGGATTTTGAAATAAAGCAGCCAGTTTCTTTTTTGATGCAGAAAGTACAGATCTTGAAACAAGGTCTAGTCCCTCCTCCTTCACTAACTAACAGCCATATTTTTCTCATTAAGAGACAATCTGACTGTATTTTCAGACTTAAGGGGATCACCATAATTTGAGGTTTCTATTATCTTTTTTCTTATTTTTGTTGGAATCAGAAAGCAGAGTGTTCTTTCAGGGCTGACAGGAGTCGGGGCAAGTCACTTCTATTTTCTTCTTCTCTACTTAACACGGCTGCCAGTAGTAATGATGACTTGTAAATATTGATTAAACAAGACTACCGTGGTGATGGTGGAATGGTGATTGTTTTCATTGTTGTTTTTGTTAAAAGCAGATAGATAATAAAGAATAAAATAAAAGCTAAATCAAAACGAAGTTTATGTAACTCCCATCTAGAGTTTGGTTCTTAGGCATTCTGGAAACAAATTAATTTCATGCATTTGCATTTTCGGTCACCCTTGCTCTCCCAACACCATCCAAATGCAACAATAGTCAGACCTTCAAAACACCTCCGATTTGGTTCCCTCTCTGCTCACCAGGCATCCTCACTTCTCTGAACTAGCTTTGCCAGATGGATGCAATTTGCATAATATCACCAGTGGAGGCTGCAGGATCAACAGGGGTCAGGCTCTGACATCTCCAGCGCAGTCTATCTCCGAGTGCTAATTTGAACTGCATTGATCTCTCTTTCTGATTTCTTTGTCATTTACCTCTGCAGAGGTTTGACAGGAGATATGGAGACAGACAAGGTTGGAAGGGAGGGGGGGTGTTGGGGGAGGCAGGGAAAGAAACAAAGATTGTAGTTACAGATGTCTTTAAGGAAGAAAAAAGATTACGCCAAGGACTCTGCTGAGGGTCATAGCTCAGAGGCATCCTAATTACCTTGTTCTTAGAGATTCTTGTACAGACTTAGAGGGGGGTCCTGTCACGGAACTCATAGAAAGGGAAAGTTATTAAATTGAAATTGTGTGCTTTTTGTTGGCCACTATCTCCCCCTTCTTCCCCCGCCCCCAATACTTTCTCACTGAAGGTTCCTAGAGAGTTAGTATTCTTTAGCAACCCATCTTTGCCTATATTCTCTCCCAGGGACAAAACCAAGGCCATTCCATAACACAGGTGCACAAAGTCTGGTTAGGAGGAATCACAAAGCTTGCATAGCCCAAAGCAATTGAACCTTCTTGTTTTTCCTTGAAAAGATTTCAATTCTCATCCAAGAAGCTTCGTCAGTTCTTTTTCTTCTTCAGAACTGAAGAAGCTTCTTGGATGAGAAGAGAAACATCTTCAAGGAAAAATGAGAAAGCCCAGTTGCCTTTTGAAAAAGCACCTTTGGGACAACCATGACCTGGATAACTGAAGATTCCCATAGACAAAGTTTGCATAGCCAACTTCTTGTAGGAAAATACTTGTGAAAACTTTACTTGTGGTGGGTTTCTCTGAATGTGGTGATGTTGTTTCCCAATAACAGTCTTCTATATCCACTATGGCTCCGTCCTTTTATAATGCATTAGTACTACTGCAGTTCTCACCTTCAGTAAATATAGCAACATGTGTTTGGGCATGTGCAGATTGAATTTTAAAAAAAAACTATTAATAATCCAGGGGTACTGTTCTCCTAATATCAGTCAGAAGATGTGATCTACAGCAATCTGTGCGTGTTTGAGCAAGGCTGTTTCATATTCACATCAAAACCATTTATCAGTTTTAGGCTTTTTTAAAAAAAAATAACCTTACAGATTAACTGACTGGATTTCCCAGGCAAAGGCTGAGGATGAAACTACAGTTTTCCTCAAAATAAATATTTTAGAATAGTCAGAAATATAATATAAAAACTAGATGCATAATGCCAAGGAAGAGAGCACCAAGACTTACTCAAATAGCATCATAATTAAAACATCTGAAATTTAAGAGGAAAATTTCAGTTACTGTGGAAATATCATTCCACTATAGCTCCGTATAATTACCATATATATGTCTTTGAATTTGAAATCATATGATTCATCTCAAACCCTATACCTAACGATGGATCCCCTGAAGTGTTCATCCTATCCCATCCCTCTCACATTAAAAAATGAGCTACACCAAAGATTACACGAAGGCACTACATAGCTGCATTGATACTCCCAGTATTTTGCAAAGACTCCCTACAGTAGAGAATATGCAATGCTTAAACACAACTTTTTGGGTTCCATCCTCTTTTCCTCAGTCACAATATTATTAGGCCTATTGACCTTGCTGTGTAGGTGGCAGACTACTACAAAGGCAAGCAGTCATCACAAATACCCAAACAAACTGCCTGCCACTTCATCCCCCACCCCACCCCATTTGTTTGCTAAGTGTAGGAAAAGAGTTGAAGGACCTTCTCCATTGTAACATGCACAGGAATGGAACAGCAGTGATAAGAACATACCCCCTGCTGCTACCAGGAAAAAGGAAGCACTGAATCTCTGCTCAAAAGGGCTGAACATTGGCAAGAGTGTTCTGTCACATTTGCGCACAGTAATCCACTGTGCCACTGAGTCCCATCAGAGGAATTTTGAAAACTTAAATGATTGAAAGCACAAGAACATCAGCTCAAGGTTCCCAGCCAGCCTAATTAGCTTTACACACACTCCCACTCACAGAGAAGAGAGCACATACAGAAAAAGGACTGTCACACTGCTTTTCTCTCTTTCTAAAAGCGTGGCGGTGCTTACCAGCTTTCCCACTGTGACACCTCTCATGGTAGTTAATTAGAATCATGTCACTGATTGGATCCTGACAGACATTCGGCCTGTATGTCTTGCCACAACTCACTCCCCTCTCAGGCTAACATTAGTTGTGCAAAGCACCTCTCTGCTTCCAAAAGGTTTTTATATCCTGGACAGAAACTCCCCCTTGCCAGAAATGTAGGCCATATTGCTTCCCTCACAGAACATCCGCTCCACCTGTTTTGAGCTGCTTGACCTTTAGCAGCACTAATTCAAAATGACACCGCTCATTTAATGACATTTCTCTTGATTTTTGTTTTAGTCTCTTTTAATTATTTAACTCTGGAGCCCTTGGCCCTTTTCTTTCAACTGTAAGAGAGTTTGCCCCCTTTTCACAAAGCTGGTTTAGGACAGCACCGCGGCTCTGTCCATTCTTGTCATTATCACATGAGCACAAAGAACATTCATAACAAATCAAAAAGAAAACAGGACATTAATCAAAGATGTTTCTTAATATTCAAAATATCAAATAGAGAAATTGCAAAGTCATTACAGACATCTGTAGCAGTGATTTGGAAGGAGCTGTCTTGACAACTTAATTTGTTCTGTAATCCAGCAGTAGCAAGGCCTCTTTTGGCCACAGACTGCAGTTCATCATTATTTTAGTTGCCTGACAAGCAATTTACCACTTTTTTTCCTCCCTGAAACTGGAGACATGAATTTGGCCATGATATTTTAGGTTATGAAGAATTCTGAAAGATCTATTCTTAGAGAGTAGAATAATCCTATTCTTCACCTAGGATCTTCATACCACCATAGATCCCATGGTTAACCAAGGCCTCCCTTCTGGAACCATAGAACACAGGAGGGAAAAATTACATGAATGCCCAGACATGAGAGAAAAACCATATTCAGCCTGTAATCCTATAACCACTAAATGTAATTCAGCTGTGAGATTTCCTGTCAAAGCAACTTACATGCAGAGCAAGGGTAACAGGAAGACGCTGAACAACTTTAATAACTGTATATTTATTTGTTAATGCTTGAAGCTCTCCCAAACCAGTGAGACTTTTCAACCTAAAATGTAGAGCTTGACTGAATCCCTTCATAGACAGAGTATCCTAAACTGGCTACTGTTATATAAACAACATCTTGATGTTTCTGTGAGACACTCTCTTGGAGAAATGCTTGGACAAGTAATATTTTGGTTTAGCCTCCCAAATTTCTCTACACTTAGAGCTGTCAAGGATACAGTGACTTGGGCCATGAAGGGAGCTGAAGACTAGTTGTCATGATCAGTGATTCTTAAAGTGGAAGTAATTACCACAAGGGGATAATTTGAGAGTATCCAGGGGGTAATGAAACAATTTATAATTGCATCTTTGAGAGTTGAAGATCCAGTCTGGGACTGCTGCTGCTGAGATTCTTGTGTAAAACAATAAGAGTCAGGGGGTTTTGTGGAGGCAATGACATTATCTGAGACTGGAAAAAAGAGTTATTGAGTGAAGCAGTGTAAGGACCACTGATCTAAGCAAAGGATCATGACTTGAATACCAGCTCATAGACCAGTGGTTCCCAAAGTGGGTGGTACAGCCCTCTGGGGGGCGGTGGGATGCCTTAGGGGAGCGCTAAGAGGCAAGGAGGCTGGCAGGGGGGCGCTAAGAGGTGGCAGGGGGGCACTGGAGGTGGGGCCCTCACAGGGCACAATTCAGGGGTGAGAAAAAATCCCGCTGCCGCTGCGTTCGAGGCAAGATCCCGCAGGATCACCCCATTGACTTGCACACTCCGGTGCAAGGGGCTCAATGGGGTGATCCTGTGGGGCCTCGCCCCAAACACAGCGTTGGGAAAGGAGAGCAAACCAGAGTGGCTTTGTTTTCTTTTTCAAAAATTTCACCGCCACTGTGTTTGAGCGGCGGTGGGATGTTTGAAAAGGAGAACAAAGACGTTCTGGTTTGCTCTCTTTTCTCAACGCTGCGTTCAAGCGGCGGTGGAATGTTTGAAAAGGAGAGCAAACTGCTCTTTCCCAATGTTGCATTTGGCGCGTGGCCCCAAAGAATCACCCCATTGAGCCCCTTGCACCAGAGTGTGCAAGTCAATGGAGTGATCCTGCGGGGCCTTGCCCCAAACGCGGCGGCAGCGGGATGTTTGAAAAGGGGAGCAAAGCTGCTCTGGTTTGCTCTCCTTTCCCAACGCTGCGTTCAGAGCGAGGCCCTGCAGGATCACCCCATTGAGCCCCTTGCACCAGAGGCACCTGGCCAAGCAAGTCCAAACGGAGTGGTTTCACGAAGACAATGGGGAGGGAAAGAGAGAGGAAAGAGAGAGAGAGAGAGAGAGAGAAAGAGGGAAGGAAGAAGAGAAAGAGAAAAGGGACAGAAAGAAAATGGGACGGACAAAGAAAGGGGGGGGGAAATGGAAGGAAGGGACAGAAAGAAAAAGAAATAAAGAGGGAGGTAGGGAGGAGAAATATAATGAGATATGTATTCTAGTCCAATCACCTGCTCCAGCAGAGTTAGAAGGGAGTGAATGAGTGTGAGTGAGTGAGTGAGTGTGTGTGTGTGTGTGTGTGTGTGAGAGAGAGAGAGAGAGAGAGAGAGAGAGATCCTTGTAATTTACCAGTACATTTTGGTTTTGCCTTCTTCAGAATTGGCACTGTAATACATTGGGGAAAAGTAATTTTTAGGGTGGAGGTCTGGTCCAATGGATCCTGTTTAAAGCCTCAACAAAATGTGAGAGCTTCCTGATAGTCTTGGCCATGTTTCGTCCACAAAACGTTTAATTAATAGAAGCCAAAGATGTTTCAATGTGCTGGCAAAGATGCTGGCAAAGATGTTTCAATGTGGAAAAGGGCCTCTAAACTAGGCCTCATTTCAATCTGATGCATCAGGTCTCTCTCTCCCTCCCTCCCTCTTTCTTTGTCCCTTTTTCTTCCTTTCCCTTTTCTCTTTCCCTTTTCTTCCTTCTCTCTTTCTTTTCTCTCTCTCTCTTTCCCTCTCCCAGGCTCACCCTGCTCCACTCGGACTTGCTTGGGTAGGTCCCTCCAGTGCAGCGGGCTCAATGGGGTGGACCTGCGGGGCCGGCACCTAGAATGTAGCAGTGGCATTTTTGCTGCAAAGAATCACAAAAGCTTCTGGGTTGTGCACAAGAAGGGACACACATGTCAATGCAATTCAGCAACATAAAATAAAGAGATACAAATAAAACAAATCAAGAATCGGCAAAGCATCTCTGATTAGATTTTATTCACTACTAGAATCCAATCAGAAATGCTTTGCCGATTCTAGTCCAATGACCTGCTCCAGCAGGGTTAGAAGGGTGTGTGTGTGTGCGCGCGTGCGTGCATAGGTGTCAAAACTCCAAAAACAGGTCAAGTAGTTCTGGGGAGGCCAGTCATAAATTAGAGCACTTGCTAAGCAACCAGTCATTAAGTGAGGACCACTTGTATTTGATTTGCCAGTCACCAAACCACGCCCACCAAGTCATGTGACCAGCAAGCCACGCTCACCCAATCACATGACTAACAAACCACATCCTCAAATTAGGCCACACCCACAGAAATTTGAATCCCACCCCTGGGTGGGGGGCATTGAGGATGAGTTTGTAGCACCAAGGGCACGGTGGACTGAAAAAGTTTGGGAACCACTGTCCTAGACCATGAACAGCAGTTCTAAATGCTCCCTTCTAAGAAAGCTTGAGCAACAGAAATAAGTCTTCATAGTATACTATTCCCACTGTACTTTTTTTTCCAAAACAAGGGGATTCAATTTTCTAAGAAGATCAAATCATAAACATTTGCAATTTGCAAAAATATGGTATTAAAATTTTAGTTTATTTTTTAACAAACTTAAGTTGGAATTTGGAAAAGTTTTGATAGTGGAAGGTAAAGGCAAATAAGGTTTTCCGGTTTTGATAATCCTGTAATAATGATATGGCAATGGATTCATAGATGACTAAAGCAATTGGGCATATAAGTGAAGCAGATTTTAGAGGATTTCATATGTTCTTAGGTAGAATAGCTGTGAGTAATGTGAGCTAGAAATTTTTGTACAGAAATACATAGAATTGTTTTTTTTTTTAACAAAATAATTTTGAGTTTTAGAATCAGGTTTTATAAAATTAATCAGCAACAGTACTTATGATACAGTACAGTACAGTACTTATGATACAGTACAGTACAGTAGTTATGATGATTGTGTTATCTTGATTACATGATTGCAATTTGGGTGTTTCAAAACTGGCAGGTATTTGTTGCAACATCCTGTGGTCATGTTGTCACCATCTGCATACTTTTCAGCTGGCTTCCAGCAAGCAATCATAATGGAGAAAGTAGCAATAAAATTGCAAGTTCAGCTCACATGATATCGTGTTTAACAATTATGAGTTATTTACTTAATAACCACAGTAAAACTATGCTTTCTTTCTATGTATGAAAAGAGGGAGGGAAAGAGAGAAGGGGGAGAGGGGGCAGAGAGAGGGAGGGAGGGACGGCGGGAGAGAGGGAGGGAGGGGGGGAGAGGGAGAGAGAGAGAATATCTAGTGTACTTTTCAAAACTTTATTCCCTGAATCAAAAAACTGAGTTCAAATACAGTATTTTGGGCTCTTTAAAAATTACTGTTTATTTATACACCTCATAACATTAAATGGACCATTTAATCTTATTTTTGTTTTAAATTGATAATATGTTAAAACATCAATTACATATACACCAATATCAGTCAAGCAATGCTCCTCCAAAACAAATGCTCCATACAGAATGAAGCGTTTGTAAGGATAAGAGGCTGCACCTTGGCAGTTCCCTATGGGGTTTGGTGAGTGGACAGCTTGGTAGGAGTTAATTAGAATCTTGTCACTAAGTAAATGCACCCTGCCTGGACTCTGACAAATGCTCCACTCTGACACTGGAGGCCAGGAGACAATCCACATCAAGCTACTGCAGGATGACCCTTTTAACACCAAGAGTAAACTCACTGCACAGCAAGTTGAAGCTCATTAAAACTGTCTACTCTGTGAGCATCCCATTAGCCTCCCTGTTAAAAACACACAATCCCTCTTCTTTTCTTGCAGGCCTAATTAATGCCCAGGATCTGGAACAATGTAACACCCTAATTTCCTAGATTTCCAATAAGTAAATGAAAAAAGAAAGGGGGGAGCCAGAAGGATACAGATGTATCACCTGCATCTCACACCATATTGGTGGTTGACCCTTTCAAATAGGTAGGCTGTCTTATGAGGCTTACCGTGAGCTAAGGCAGGTTTTGCCTGGGTTTAATCAGCAATGTAATTAGACGTGTCATTTGGCTACATGTTTCCATGAATTGACTTGATAGGCATGTACATTCTATTTCTAAATATGATTTGCAAACTGGAGATGATTGCTAGAGTATACATATACATTAAATGTATACAGGTGGTCCTCGATTTATTATCACAACTGAGCCCAAAATTTATGTTGTTAAGTAAGACATTTAATAAGTGGATTTCTGCCCCATTTTACAACCTTTCTTGCCACAGTTGCTAAGTGAATCGTTGCAGCCGTTAAGTTAGTAATTTGGTTATTAATTGAATCTGGCTTTCCCACTGACTTTGATGTCATAAGTTGCAAAAGCTGATTACATGACCCCAAAACACTGCAGCTGTCATAAATATGAACCAGTTTCCAAGTGTCCGAATTTTGATTACGTCACCAGGGGCATGCTGCAATGGTCGTAAGTGTAAAAAATGGTCGTAGGTCAACTTTTTTCAGTTGTAATCTTTGAACGGTCATCAAATGAACAGTTGTAATTCAATGACTACCTGTATATCTATCTGTGTACTGTACTACCCTGGCAACCTTTAAAAAACATCCTGCATGACACTCTTTCGCTTCCAGCTATAAATAGTTCTGTAGTCAGTGATGGCTTCTGCCTTAAAAGTTTAAGCAACTTAGCCTAGCATATGAGTACTAATTTACAGATGGCCAGGGAGGAAACATTTAAAAGATTTACAGAGGAAAAATGCAAAAATAGGCACACTGAACCTTCCACCCACATTTCAGCATGGCTGAATAACCAGAATTCAGAGTCATTGAGCATTGATGTCTAGAAGGGCCTGGCTGCTTCAGACTCTGCCCATTCTATAGAAAGGTATAGTCAAAAAGAATTTCTGCTACCATTCTGACTTGTACATAGTGGAGGTATTCAGGAATTTGTTGGCTATCCCCACTGGCAACTATGACCACAGCCCTACTCTACAAACATTCTCTTTTTAGGAAAGCTAGGAGAAGAACTCCGTCTCATTTCAAGTTCTTTCCAGTAAATCACATCAAGCCAAAAGCCTGGAAAATTTAAGATGATTTCCAAGAGAAAAGGTGCTGCTGATATTCGTCAGAAATGCTGTCTTTGAACCTTGAATGCATGGAGAATGAACAGAACCCAAGGGACTCTTACTTTGCTAACTACTGGTAGTAGACAAGGAAAAGGAAGGGAGGGTTATTTGTGCCCATTGTTCAGTCACTCTCAGTGATATAAAGAAACTGCATCCAAAATATGCCAGTATGGTATCAGACAATCAACTGTAATATATCTCATTCAGAAAAAAAAATATTGCTGAAGAAAAAATAAGGAGTGTAAAGCCGGAAATAAGAATCTCATCAAAAATCAACTGCATACAGATGTTCGATAATATTTGGGAAACGTATTGTAGTAGTAGTACCCTGCAAACGGATGTGCAGAAATACTGCAAAAATAAGCTGTGAGTACTTTTGGAATAAGAGTTAAGCAAAACTGGGAAAATGTTATATGCATCACCAATGAGTCCCCTTTTCTCATACTTAGCAAAAGATCTATGAACCAAAGGATCATTAGAATGTTTCACTAATGTCCAGTATTTTTCATGTGATCAATATAGGAATTTTTGGCCTTCCTAATGGGCTTGCTTTTCTTTCTTTATGTTGCAACACAACGTATTCAGATTAGCTTTGTTGGGGAAATTTCAAGAATACATATGTAATCTGACAAATATTCAAAAATGGGGAAATGGGACAGACCAACACAACTTCAAAATTGGACAGTTCATCCCACCACTATTTTCCAGACAAAACCTATACCTGAAAATGACATATCAAAATATGAAAATCAAGTGGGGGTAGGGATTAGATATTTTCCCACTGAACTAAACTTCATGCACACACTATTAGTTTCACTGTGCTTAGTGCTTTAGGTTTAACAGCTGACTAATCCCATGAAGCATAGTGGGTAATGGTAAGACCGATCAGCTTCCTTCTAATAAACACATATAAACATTGTGAAAGAATGAAGGGGTTTTCTTTTCTTTTCTTTCTTTCTTTCTTTCTTTCTTTCTTTCTTTCTTTCTTTCTTTCTTTCTTTCTTTCTTTCTTTCTTCTTTCTTTCCTTCCTTCCTTCCTTCCTTCCTCTCCCTCCCTCTTTTCTTTCATTCTTCCTTCCTTCTTTCCCTGCCCCCCTCACCAACATGATTCTTTAAAGCCAAACTTAGTATGCAATAATAGAGTAATATCTATCCATCCAGTGGTGTCATAACTGTTATTATCTGTCCTTCATATACCACAGTAAGTTTTCCACTTACAAGTTCCTAATTTGAAAAGCCAGCTTCTTCTGAAGTGAGGCCATGGTATATGTCTGCTTCATATCAGACTGTTTGGCCTTCATTTATTACATTGAAATACCACAGTTATCCAAAGGTTTATGACCTTCAGTTTAAAATGATTCTCTTCTATCAAAAAAGAAAGTTCAGGAAAAAATATTCAACAATTTTCATCACTTTCTAAGTATATATGATTGTTCCATTTTAATGTAAATTAAACTGTAAAATTAATTTTTCTTCAAGTAAATATAGTCCCTTTTTCATTAAACATCCTAAGCCAAAATCACATAACTCTATTAATAGCAAACAACATTGAAGGGACATTTAAACATTTTGAAAGCTGAACAGGAATATTTTAAGTACATGATTGCAATGGCGATCAAATAATAGAGAGGGAAAGGGAAACAGGGAACAAAAAGATAAGAATCTCCTAGTTCCAGAGAAGATATGCTCATTTTAAATCTATGCTGATTGTTTTTTTTTAAAAAAAACTATTTATTTGCACATTGGATTGCATTGTGTGGGGGGACATGCACATCTTTCACAATAATACAGTATTAAAAGACAAAAACCTTGTTTAAAGAAGAAAATCTGGTTTATAGGTTTAAGACTTATTGCTTAGCTCTCATCAGACACAAGGGAAACATTTAACCTCAGTGTGTTGCAGACACAAGGGAAACATTTAACCTCGGTGTGTTGCGCCCATGGATAATAGGGTGGTGTTTCACACCACAAACAACACCTTTAGGCTAAGTAAAATAAAGAAGCAAAATCCTTTACAAGTAAAAGACAGTCAAGAAAATTGGAGAAAATAACCATCATTGTGTATTCAACTTTCCAGCAGGGAAAACAAGCTAATGACAGTCTGCTAGATGTACAAGTAATTAAAGACAGTGACAGATTGTATTGTAGAAATGTTTGTGGCTTTAGTGTGGTAAGAACAGCCATTACAAACACTTCTATAAAACATCTGAGAGGAGATAAATGGTTTGAAGAAGATCAGGATAATAATGTAAAAAAGCTTCTATACAATTCCAGCCTACATGAATGGCTGAAATGAGCCTATACTCAAGCAAAGAAGCAGCATTTCAGTGGTACGTTCCATCAACATGCAACCAGATCCATAGTTCAGAAGGAGATTGCTAATTAAAAGCTGGTGAGCTTTAAATAATTCATCTCCTTAACTCATATTGATTTGATAGTTTAGTGGTAAGGGTCTTGAAACAATATTAAACTGTTTCCTCCAGGCCTGTGTGGTAGGGGACTTTTTTTTCCTGTTGCCCATATGTAAATTTACAGCTGAAAGAAATTGATAAAAGAGGAAAAAAACATAGCAGAGAAAACATACTTTGATAGGTCCAAATGAGGAAAAACTATCAATTAACACCTCAAATTTCCTGAAGAGCACTAGGAGTTATTGTATGCATCTATTGCTAAATACACACCATAACACTATTTCCTGCACTGCTATCTTCTAATAGATAGGAACACATCATATTCCAAGCTGCATTTGATAGAGAAGTCATCTTATAATGTTTTTCCATGTAACTTAAAATCCCTAGAAGTCTATTACATCTTTCAGAAACGTCAGCAGAAGAATAAACAGCTTGCTTACAACTGAGTGCAAAAGCAAGCATGAATGTGCTCAAACCTATCCCTTAAACAAAAATATAGATTAGAAAATAAGAGAGCACCATATAAGGGGTAACCTGGCATGACATCAGGATCTCCATATCATAATGTCTAAACAGGGGAGGAAAAAAAAAACTAAATGCTCTTCTGAGATGTTAGTATTAAAATCTCAAATGCAGCTCAGAACAAACACATGGTAATCTTCCAATCATAATACACGAAGAGGGATTTAGCAGGAATATAAGAGGAGAAAAAAAAGACTTGTTCTTACCTATCCCACTGTGAGGCCTTCCTATGTGCTGTAGATTCAGTCCTTTGTTCATATCTAACAGCCCATTCTTTGGCCAGCTCCCCATGGCAAAGCTATATGCCTGGAAAAGAAAGAAGACTTTAACATGATAGTATAGCAAGACGTTGACTCAATCCCATCAAAATACTTGGTTCAGCCATTCTTCAGCATTATGAAGTCCAAATATTTGGGTCAGTGGTGGGATTCATATTTTGTTACTACCAGTTCTGTGGGTGTGGCTTGGTGGGTGTGGCAGGGGAAGGATACTGTAAAATCTCCAGTAAGAGGTGGTGTTTGCCGGTTCTCCGAACTACTCAAAATTTCTACTACCCGTTCTCCAGAACTGTTCAGAACCTGCTGAATACCACCTCTGATTTGGGTCACTTTTTCAGAAGTCTACATCTCTCTTTTCAGTATTTTATTTTGAATAGTCTCATTCTGATGTTACTCTTCTATTAAATACAAATTCACATTCTCAATATTTTTTTGAGTGACAAAGTTGACTTGATGCAAAGGCTTTAAAATTCTGGTGGATAGCGTTGCTAGGTATTTTTTTCCCCAGATTCCAACATGAAAAATGACAGGTTTTGCTCTCCACTACAGCAAAATCATTAACATTTATTATTTGCACTAACAGGTAAAAATTGACATTATGTGTGATGTTTGCCAACATCAATGTTGTCTCAGTATCCCATTTAAAATAGTGTTTCTACACACAGGAACTCTCCGTGCTATATATACACACAAATAGAAAAAAAACAGAAGATCATATTGGTAGATAACAGTCTTAAAAAAGAATGTTTCTTTTTTTTTAAAAAATATAATAATCTATGAGGCAGAAACAAATGTCTTTATCCAGACTGAGTTATCCTCTTAGAATTCTAAAATCTTTATCACACACTTCTGACTTCTTAGTTTTTTCTTTATTCAAGCAAACTCTGGATAGAATTTCCCATGCTTCCAACCTTCTTTTTTTCTTCAGAAGTAGAAGAGTCTTTACATTATTTACAAATGTGAAATGTTTAACAAACTAAAATTCAAGTGTGTTCCTATCTTCAAATATAAAAGTGAAGTAACTTTTAGCAGCAAACACCTAGCCAGGAAAAAAGTAACATTTTGCAGTTTTTTATAAGTAGCAATTAGTTTTTGGCTCCTGTAGCCATTATTTTAAGACCAACATCTGACCCTAGTTCCCAAAGATAAACCCACGTACTAAATAATGTGATTGTTATGCTTCTAATAATTTCATCCCTCTCCATGCTTACTCAGATATTTTTTTCATAAGCTTCATATTATGCCTTTTTATTCAAAAGTAACCACAGATTGCTTGCAAATCCCACCTCAGTGTTTATATATTCAGAACCAAGGTAATCAGCTTTAAGATCCTGAATGCATGGAAGAGTGATCCATTAAAAATTAATCCTTCAGACCCACATTTTTCTGATTCAGCAATTTAGAAACACAAGCTCTATTGTACAAACAGTAAACTAAGGCAAACAATTTCAAGATCTTGAATATAAAATAGGAAAGAGGATACATGGCAACATCTATTCATATGGATACACGTGCAAATTCATAAAAATGAAATTCATTTACACACACACACTTTCTCTCCCTCTCCCTCACCCTCCCTCCCTCTCTCCAGTCTGATATTTCTTATTAGGAAATTATTTAATTTAAAAAGTACCTCCTGGGAAGGAAGTTCACTCTCCATATCTGCTGACACTGTTCATTTAAAATAACAGGACAACCATATAGCAACGCTTTTGCTAAGGCTGTAGATTTATTTCAATTTAAAAATGCTATTATTTTTTTAGTTAGCTCTGTGAGTTGATTGCCGTAAAACTACAAGGGGGAGCAGTCTGTGCCCGAGCTCTACCTCATTACCTATCCCAAAAAGCTGCTCTCAGCTTTCACACTCAGTGTGTAATTCATAAAACAAGGTCAGAAGCCTCTCTAAATAAATGGGCAGGAGTGCTGTGCAGCTACCACTAATAAGAACAATCACTTGAATGGCCAGTTGGGGGTCTAGGAGGGACAAAACAGCACTTCACTATACCTGATCTTGCCCCCCCCCCCCAGACACAGGTCCATTTTGCTGTTTTCTTTTGGGGAACCAACATTATGCAAAGTAAAGAAAAAAGTAAAAAAAAATAGTAAAGGGAGGGAGGAAGGGAAAATCCAACATTTCTAACATCACCCCATATTTATACATTTATCATTAAATACCCAAGGAGACATCATTTATATTTGTCTCAGTTCCATTTATTGTTTTTACCATTTATTTATTTTGGTAAGATGCTGGGCTTGTTCATCACCAAGGCCGGTAGCTCGGGGGCTCGATTCCTATCAGCGAATAAACTGCAGAGGGATAAGAAAGGAGCCTCCCCTGATTGCCTACCGGCATTCAGGCATCCTGTGGGTAAAGATAATACCACCCATAAAAATTCCTTTCACAGAGGCAGGCAGCCACCTCAGTGATCCCTGGCTAACATGAGCCCTATGCTAAATAAATAAATAAACCATTTGTTTGTTTGTTTGTTTGTTTGTTTGTTTGTTTGTTTCTCAAGGCGGTGAACATACCTAATACTTCTTCCTCCTATTCCCACAATAACAAAACCCTGTGAGTTGAGTTCAGCTGAGACAGATTGAATGGCCAACACAACCAACTCATAGACTGGTGGTTTCTAGTATGGAGTCTTAATCAAGAAACCAAACTTGTTCCTTCATATGCTTTACTTCCTCTAAACTGTTGATAACCCATTAAGCAAGAAACCTCCAACTCCAGATTCATGCAAAATAATAGTTCACTCTTACTCAGTTTATCATATGCTGTTTTCAAAACCAATACATTACATTAATGGACTTCTTAATGTCCGGATGAAGGATCTAAACATTCGATCTACATCTGCTTTACATAAAACCACACTGCCTTTCCCAAATTTTGTTGTCATATTTCATATCCTTTTAGATACATTTAACTCTCCTAAACATTTTCCCAGGCCCATTTATCAAAAAAATCTGTTTGTAGTTCTTATATTCACTCTTGCTATCTTTCCTTTTTGCACAGTTAATCCATAAGGAAACCATATTCATATTTAACATTTCTCTACTTACATCATTGTACCTATGATTTACCATTTTTCAACATTCACAGAGCATTTATTATGTTGCTATTCAATTAAGTTTCTAGGTAATTTGCAAACATAAAATACAACAAGAGCCACAAAACAAAACACAGAAATACATTACCAAACCTAGGATACAAAAAAAAATCCCAACCGAAAACAGCAGACTAACATCATTACTAAAATTCAGAAAGTTGACTGAAAAAGATAACTTTAATGGCTTTAAAGATGACCAAAAGTGAAGAGGCCAGATAGACCTTTAGGGCTATATATATGGGCCTTCCATATATTAGCTTTCTTTTAGTTTATATCCATTCCACTTCTCATGGGGCATGGACTCTAAGAATGGACCTCTCCCAACTATTTAAAAAGATGGGCAGAAATTATTTGGAGAATAGTTCTTATCATTGCTTCAAACATCTCTTCAGTTACTTTATTTCAGTAAGAATCACTTTTCAACTGGGATTAGCAACTAGAAAGAGGTCAGCACCCAAATATTTTTCCTATTCCAGAAATCAATCAGGTATAAGATGAATCTATCTAAAAGATCCCTCAGAAAACCTTCTGATCTATCATGGCAAATACTTATTCTCGTAGAGTCCAAGCTGCCACCCAGTCACAGCATGAAGGAACATGATTCAGTGATAGTAATTAACTGATGGCAATGTCCTCCACTCTCAGGTGGCAAGCCACCAGCTTCTAGATCTAACATGTGATTGCTCTCAGAGCTGAAATCACTTGGAACACAAACACTGCAATAATTATCATTTGACAGCGTTATTTCTTCTCCAACATGAAGAATGACACAAGATATGCCACTGTGTGATTCTAAAGGTACACGGTTTTGTGATGCCTAAAAACTAAGCTGCCACACCACTATTCTTATTTTAAATCATGTAAATACAGAGGGGAACCACCACCACCACCCCAGTTCAGAGACTCCAGAAATGTGTTGAAAAATGGTATCACTTTTCATATCTACTTAACCACAATTCATTTAAGTTAATAACTAACATTTCTGTGTGGAAGTTTTTCAGTGAAAGAGTACCAAGCAAGAATTTGCTATAAGTATTATGTCAAGTGAGTCACTGCAGTTATGCTTCTAAAGCATATAGAATTATCCTATTTTAATTTTCCCTCATCAGTACTCCCCCACAATTTTGTTGAAATAGTTTCCGTTATACCTAGCTATCATAGCCAACTGTAATGCTGGCTAGGGTTTATGGATACTGCAATGCAACATCTGTGGAAGACACCAGGTGGATAACATTGTGTTAAACAAGTAGAAGAGAAAACCTTGGTGAAGACATCAGCAAATTTTGTGCCTCACTAATCTTTCAGAATTCTTTTGCTATCTTAATAAATATATGGTTTGGCTATGTTAACTAACAATCATCAGAAATTGGAAGCAAAAAGAATGTACTGAGCAGTTAAATTAGTCAAACATGCAAATAACTCTGCAATTATTTAGGGTGGCAAAATCTAAATATGACTGCAAATACTTCTACCAAGATGACGTTCAAAGGGGTAGGCAGCAAACAAAATAGCAAATAATACAGAGACAGTGCTCTAGTACCTTAAAGACTAACAGTATTTTACCTCAACCATGATAAACTAACAAGTGTGTATTGCAATATCGGCAAGAAATCCCATTTGCCTGCAAGTAAGAAACTGGTGAGTCCCAAAACAGACAAAGTAATAGAAAATGAAAATTGCTCTGCGACTTGAATCAGAATTGAGGCAGACAAGCACTTGCCACATAACACTCCAGGACTTAACAGTTGTCTATAAGAAATGCAAAAAAAATCTGGATAATGGAGGTTGCAATACTTGGAGAGAACAGAATAGAAGACAAAGAACTAGAGAAAATCACAAAATACAAAGACCTGCAAAAATAAAAACAGAACGACTGTGACAAAAGAAAGCAAAGATAGTATCCATAGTGAAAGGTATCTCAGGGGCAATCCCCAAAAAATCTGGAGCATCACTTGAGCACTGTTGGCATTGACAAAATCACCATCAGTCAATTGCAAAAGGCAGTTTTTCTTGGAACAATGCATATCCTGTGATTGTATCCTTACCATCACCAAACAACATCATCTGCCTAACCCAGGCTCCTGGGAAGGACTCTATAGATGGATAAAAATGTGAAATCCGGTCTAAACTTCTGGCAACTAATCATAATAATAAAAACATATAGTGCTATTGATTTAAAATGTCTCAACATGCGTACAATATTTGGGGGTTTGTTTTAGAAAAAAAGGTCTTAGTAACAACTTATTAGAATTACTAACATTATGGGGGGAAAGATGGAGATGTTTGTCTTTCTGATATTAGAAATCATGGTTGTCGTCCCCCCATTAAACTGATCCACAAAAAAAAGAATAACGTATGGCATTTGATGACCAGGATATAAGGGACACCACCGTTAGACAGCTGTTTTAAAATACATATTGGTTTATCTAACTAATGACAACAATCTAGGAAGATCAGATGCCAGAAGCACATGGTGGGTTGTTCCAAAGATTTGGGGCCCTCTTGCTAGCCAATACTGGAATTTGCCTGACCTGGCAATTCTTTGCTCATGCATGATTTTCTCAACTAAATGACAGAATAAAAGTTGTTGATCTGCAAACCCGAGTGGCCAATTTATGAACCCAACTATCCTTACCCCAAAATTAGATGTTTAAATTTCTCTACTTAAACAAGAATAAATTCAGAATGGCTTGATCCATTTTAAAGAACACAACTCAAGGGCCATCAGCTCTGAGACATTAGAGTACACAAAAGAAAAAGTGCCTTTTTCTCCAGCACTTGATGTGGTCACAGCAGTAGCATATGTGGGAAGAACACACAATCTCCATTCCGAACACATACAACACAAAATAGTTCATGGGAATAAAAAAAAAATTAGTATCCTTTATCAAGGAAAACAAGGAGAGGATGTATCAAAACAAAAAACAAAAAACAGAATTTATAATCCAATTGCTGCATGGTGCCACAGCTAAGAGACTTGGACAAATATCAACTGCAGTTCTACTGACTTGGAACCTTGCCTCATGCAAAGCCAGTGTACTTAAGGCCCCTCCCCACCTATCAGCGCACTGTTGAGATGTCCCCAGAGTTCCATCTGGGATTTGGGATAGTTAATTTATTGCCACATATGTAGCTATTTATGCTGCTTTGTTACTCCCGCCTTAGCAAAACACAGGGGCTCCACAGGTAATTAATAGATAACATTGCTAATCCTATTGGGAGATGATTAGCAATTAAAACTCCTAATTAAGTCTATGCATAATTCACTGAAATTACATCCTTGTGTACACAATAGAGAGGTTTCTTCTGCCTTTGACAAATACACACTGATATCTTTATTACTCATTTAAATCACTGTAGGCTAGAATCTGGTCTATTGCTCACAAGGGAGGCAGAACTTCTGGTTTTCTTCCTCTTCTGTTGAGCTGCCCTCATTTTGCCACCTCTGGCCAAGAAAGAAACCTGCTGATGGGGAGAAACAATTCTGACATAATGTCTTCATGGAAAACCCACATTACTTTTTTTGAACTAGATAGTGTTGTCCTCTCCAAGGCTTGAGCTTGTATTTTCAAGATGCCAAGAAGAGAACTATATGCAAGCAACTTACCTAAAAATATATAGAAGAGCCTCACTTGCAGGAGGGAAAAATATCATGTCAAAACATATTCCGTTCCCAGAATTTTACAAGAAATAAAATACCTTTGATGGTGATAGTAGCACGGTAGCTGATCATTATGTAAAGAGTGAAGTCTGACACATTAAAGATGCAAGATTATTTCAGGCATTATGTTTTGCCTTGATAAATTCAACTGACAGATATATCACCTATAAATTATGTGTAAAGAACATGTTCATATTCATCCCACACATCATGTTGCTATGTTTTATTATTTTTCCTTAAAAGGAAACAATATCCTTGAAGAAGTTGTGCCACAAGAGCTTTACTCTCTTCATTCAGATCACATTTCCTCAAATCCTGCCCTCTTGTGGTGTCTAACTGATATATTACCCATTTATTCATCTGATGACATGATGTTCCTATGAATCCTAAATCTAGTCTTAATGCATAGAACCATGCTCTAATGAAGTAGAATGGACAGAGCCCTGCCTGTATGTGCATCCCTACTTACCTATTATTAGATCTGAGAAACAAGCTCATTAAATGCTCCTGAAATTTTAATGAACAAAATTAGACAAGACCCAGCATGATTTTAGAGATTACCAGCATCTCTTTGGTTAGATTAAGTCCTGTTTCCTACAGCCCCTTAAATGGAAAGGTTGGGGATTGGGTTCAGCTCTGGATTTGTCATATATCTGTAGCGCATAAAATACAAAAGAAGAAACAATGAGATATACGAAAGAAAGAAAGAAAGAAAGGAAGGAAGGAAGGAAGGAAGGAAGGAAGGAAGGAAGGAAGGAAGGAAGGAAGGAAGGAAGGGAATTGGGAAAAGAACGCCATCCTATACATTCTCTAAAATCATCAACACATATTTAAAAGAGTTATGGGACTGCTTTCCAAAATACACAGAGTGGTCCTTAAATCAGAACCAGCACCCTTTCCTTCCACTCTTCTGTGCTTATCAAGGTCATTGTAAATGACAGGCATACCTGACCAAACTTGTTAAAGAAGCAGCATGGAAGGTGGCCTGAGCACTGAAGGTCAAGTGTACCCTTATGCATATTCACAGCTGCCTGCAAGATCGATTGGGTTTTAATTGTTTTTCCTAGGGTTTTGGAAGAAAGTGCCAGGGGCATTGATCAGCCCTTGACGAAGCCACTTGCACTCAGGGCCTTGCACAGGCTGTCACTTTGGCATAGGCAGACAGAAATCAAGGAGCTAAAAATGAGAGACAGAAAGCAAAACATGCCACTTGAAAAGAGGAGGCTGTCCCAGACTCCGGTAAGAAAAGCAGGGAGGGAAAGCAGGAATTGCACTCAGAGATGTGTGACCAGTGAATTGTATTTGAAAATAAAGTATTTAATTAAAATGAGCAATTCTGAGCCGCCTGCTGGCAGTGGCCAAGCAATCAGGAGATAGGAGCATGGCTGTTTAATATTTAAACACAACGTTTAATCTTTAAAGAGGAAAGTTCTTCTTCTGACTGTTAAAGCCTCTATTAAAGCAGGAGAGAAATGGCTTCACAGTAGTTGCCACTGGGGTTTCCCAGACCAAGTAAGAAAGATGAAAGACAGGATGCTGGCTATACGTTCCCGAATATGAAATTTCAGACAACACGAGAAAAGGGGTGGGTGGGTGGGATTTGTAGTCTATAATCAAAACAGGCACATGTAAACAGAAGTCTCAATATCTTACCTTACATAATTTCATCTACTACTACTAATAACAGATAGAGTTAGTCCTCAACCTATGCCAACATTTCCTGTTGCTAAGCAAGATTGATATTAAGTGAGTTTTGCCCTATTCTATGACCTTTCTTGCCACAGTCATTAAGTGAATCTAGTTTAACACTGCAGATTTTAAATTAGTAACCCAGTTGTTAAGTGAATCTGGTTTCTCCGTTGACTTTGTTTATCAGAAAGTCACAAAAGGCAATCAAATGATCTGGGACACGGCATCAACTGTCATAAATATGAATCAATTGCCAAGCATCTGAATTTTGATCATGTGACCTTGGGGATCCTGCAATGGTCCTAAGGTGAAAAACCATAGGTCATAAGTCACTTTTCTCACTGTTGTTGTAACTTTGAACAATCACTAAAAGAATGGATGTAAGTCATGGACTACCTGGATTGCATTGCAAAAGATTCCACAATTAATTAATTTTCAAGACATATTAAACTCTATTTATTCCTGAACTTTTGTGAAAGTTATTCCTTGCAATCTAGATATTGCTAGTGTAAGAACTAGTAATGCATTAATTTAACACCACCGCAGTACCAGAGAAAGAAAAACAGGTTTGTGAATCTGTCTCAGAGAGGTCTCTCACAGTTCTAGTTTTATAATGAAAACCATTCTATCAGTATTAGATTTAAAGTTGTAAAATCTTTAGCAGGGCACTTTTATTTTATGAACTCAATGAATCTGATACATAATCTTACAATGCAACAAAGTCTGGGTGTCAAGCAGAAGTGTAGCCTATGGGAATATTTTGTTAGTTAAAACTTTCTTTCCAAATGCCAATAATGTCAAAAGCCAGAAAAGAGGGCATAGCCAAATTTACTATTATTTCACAGCCGCATGCCACAATTTCTCCATTTGTATCTTCAAAAGTCCAGGTTATGCTTCCTCTACAAAGATAAGAAAGTTAACTGTAGTATTCATTCATTACATGAGGTCAAGAAAATTCTTCTGCATAAATATTAAGCACTGCCCAATATTTTCTTAGCAGCTCTGGGAGGCAGCATAAGCCCACCAAATGCAAACCAAGCTTTCTGTTACAGAAAAACCCCACCAGAGGGGCAGGCACAGGGGGAGAGACAAGTACTTTGGGAGGATGTAATGTTACAAAATGAGCACCAAGGTTTAACTCTCAAAATTCCATAGACAAAATTATTTTTGTATCAGATGGTCACTTCGGGTATCTTAGCAATAAGCATCTAACTTATCAACAAAAAGTATTTAAAAACAATAATAAAAGAGAGCAATAATAAAATAATAATAAAAGAGAGTCTATATTGTCCTACCCTAATAGTCTTGTGCTGTAATCCAATCTTTCTCTCACACTCTTTTCTGGTACCTTATTTAATTTATTCAAGTCCCAAAATACTAGAACGATGTTTGTCACCTGGTGGTATACACTGATGGTCATAGGACTCTAAATGGCATGCAACCTTCTGGATTATCTGTCCCAGTTGGGAACTGGGAGAGTTGGATGGTTTAATCACTATGGGTGGGAAGAAGAAATTAAGACTTCAGGCATTTCTCTATGGAGTCCCAGAGTTAAACCTTCTTCCCTATATTATTTAACTTGAATAGGAAGCTGCAACATAAGAGTATCCAATGTTCTGGTATATGGTATCATCAGTATATGGGTGATACCTGGCTGAACACCTTTATCCCAGACCACCCAGAAATCTTTTCCAGTTTTTGAAGGCTGTAATAGTGTAGATTGGAAGATCTATTTCCAGACTTAATTATAACAAGATGAAATGCTGTAGGTTCAAGAAAATAGATACTCTATAAGGATGATTACTACAATGATCACAAGAGGCAGCTTAAAATAAAGACAGGCAAATTGTGGTCCTTCAGATACTGCTGAATTACAATTTCCAACAATCATGCAAAACGTTCTAGAAGTTATAATTCACCAATATAGGAAGGATCACAACTTTCTTTTTTTCATTCTTTCTTTTGCTTTTGCACACACATGCGTGTACATGCACATACTTTTGAATTAGCTTTTTATCTCCTGGCTACTGTCTTGATTAGTCCCTACTATTTTCTTGGCAAGGGTTTTTTTTTTCTTTTTTGGCGAAGTGGCTTGCCATTACCTCTTTCCTAGGACTGAGAGAGAGTGACCCATCTGGCTTCATAACTATGGTGGAACTAGAACTCACTGTCTCCTGGTTTCTAGCCTGATGCCCTAACGTATCTGATTATTACTAACCTGAAAAGCATTTAGGTTATGGAGATAAGTGAATGGAAATGCTTTAAATGTTTACAGTTTTCCTCACATCTAGTGCAGGTTCCTGCTATACTGACCCACAACTTTCATCGCCCTAACTAACTAGTGACTTCAGCAGTTTTGTCTAGCATTTCTAGAGGGTACCACTAACCTATACAGCTCAGCCACAGAGCCCAAGACAAAAGTAACCACCATTCAATTTGCATCACCAACATAATAGTCAATGTCTTCAATTTTTTACAGGAAGAATTAAGTATTTTGACCATAAAACAAGCAATTATATTATTAGTCCAGATTTTCTTTTCCTGCTTCTTCCACACAGAGGATTGAGCCCAAACTGAGCTTCCTGGGAATGGCTCTGCTAATATAAAAATATTTTGCAAACAGTCAAAACAAATTCAAAATTGATAACGAGGAATATACAGGCCTGATAAAATTCCAATAAATGTACAATTCCATGTCTAAGATATTCTTGGACTGTGTAGCAACAAAAGCTACTAGAGTAACAATATTAAAGATACATTTCTGTGGCAACTTCACTTCTAGATGCCAAGCAAGCTTTGAACATTAAACAATATTTCTTACACAGTCTACCCATCTCAATGTACAGTCAAAAAGCAGATACAGCTATCTATGCCCATAGATAACCATAGTGTGTACCCTTTTAAGCAATTTAGATAGAGGCGCTGCTACATTCATGGCTTTTCAAGTATTTTTAAATCACTTACAAAAGCAGGATTAAACTATCAGAAATTCCATTTAATAGGACAAATAAAGAAATAACAATATACTCTATCAGACCCAAGTAGGCAGCCTTGATTTAAAAGTGGGGGGTGGGAGGAAGAGAGAGATAAAAAAGGATAATGTGTGTTTACTCAAGCAAAGAAAAAAATATTTAAGTGATGTAGGGAAGAAGATTGCAGTAACTAGTGAAGAATAACATCGTCTGCTTTGCTGTCAAATCACACAAAAATTTCAGTAATAGATTCTCATTCTGACACTCAATTCAATTCGAAGGTGATCCTGCTTTATCCCAACACATCAAATATTAAACACTCGTATTAGCCAGGGTGCTGTCGCCTTTCTCGGCTTAGAGACACGGCACAGGAGGGGGAGGGAGAAAGAGAAGGGAAAAAAAAACCCTTTCCTTCACTCACTATAATATTCTCAATGTTATCTAAACATGCCTTCATATACTAGGCTTCTTATCAATTCTATTTGGGGAAGGGAGGGGTACTTAAAATGGTATTAGGTGTGGGGGGCTGTATTATTCTGATTTCCAAAAGCTTTTCAATTTTGTGTGGAAAAAGCTTAAGGGGAAGCGAGGAAAGGAGGGGAAAGGGAGGCGGGGAGCTGGAGCAAGAGAGCGAGAGAAACTCTAAGAAAGGGAAAAAGCAGCCACCAGTTCTCATTTGACGGATGCCTTTCAACAAGGGCAGTCTAGCTTGTCAAAGCCCAGGCTGGAGATGAATTGGCATATCTATTCAGCCTGCCTGTGGATGTCATGCAATACAGTTTCATATTCCAAGATAAGGCATGATAAGCAATTGCTGCCCTGACACCAGCTCCATCCATCCCTTTCTGTCTGGAGCACATGAGTGTGTGGCACATCCCTCTGCTCTGTTGCTAATAAGTGGCACGCTACACTCAGTAAAATGCACAGAGAGAAAGTCTCTAGAACACCCCTGGACTCCTGGACACATAAGCTTCTCCTTTCCAAAATACTACTGAAGCACTTCAATTGTAATTTAATTTCCCTCCACATATTCACATCACACTAAGCAGGTATGAGATGCTCCTGCAATACTCTGGGAACACTTGTTCCATTCCACATGAGACAAATACCTGTATTGCAAATACATGTTAAGCAAGCAACAGTAATGGAAAAGAATTAGATATGCCAGATTTAGATTGTCCTTCTCATAATAAAAAATAGCCAAACTAGAAGGCTTTGATAACAGGCAGAGATAAAACTATATATACTGATTAAAGAATCTCTAAAAAGACTACTGCAAAGAGACAATACACTGACTATCAGACTTCAGATTTCTCTTCCACAACAAATGCAGAGTTCCTCAAGTGTGCACATACTATCAGGAAGAAGATCCATTTGGGCTAAGTAAATAAAACCTAAAAAACGAATTTCAGACTAAAGCTCAATAAAGGTGATCGCTGCCTTTCATTTTTCTTTTAACTGTCTTCCCAGAGAAACCTGGCATTAATATATATGACATTGAATTAATTAGCATATGTGCCATTAAAATAAATAATTACAAAATCTTAGAAGAGCATATATTTTTAACAGCCTACAATTAAATTTCTGTATTAAAATATTAAGGACCTTATTGGCCTAAAGCTATGAACAGATTCTATAAAACGTTCTAAAAGTGCAGCTAGCCTGATGTAGGCAAAGATAGTTAAAGCATTATTGAAAAGGATACTGTTTAATTTAGGCACAGCCATGCGCAGGCCTATGATTCTCCATCGTTCTTTGGATTTAAATAATTCTTTAGTACAAGTTTACCAATAATCTGTATTAATGCACTGAGCCTGGGAAACGTTTCATGTTATAAAATATGTAGATCTGGTTTACAATTTACAACACTTACTATTTAAAATATTTTTTGTTCTAGGACCAAGATTTCGACACAAAACCTTTAAAATCAGGGAATAGACAAATTACTATTGTTATATTCCATTTCAAAGAAATGTGGATATTCGTTAATCCAAGTATAATCTCAGCTCCCGCTTTCTTATTATTCCATTGTCTTTCTCCATCTTCTTTTTTCATGATTCCATTCCTTGCTGCATACTTCTGTCCCTCACAGGTTTATTAAAAAGGGTTAAAAAAAAACCCTGAGATTTTAAAAATCTTGTTGAATACATTTATGGTAATTCATCTGATTTGGATTAGTGAACCTTTAATTGTATAAAGTACAATCTTCTAGCTGCAGAATTTTAAAAAGAATTAAACCTGGAAAAAAATATTTCCATTATTGCTTAGGAAACAGACGCATGTTACATTCTATGCACCTCTACACTTCTATGTGAATGCATGCCTGTAAGATAAAGGGGAAAAAGAAGGGAACAACACAGAGCCCAACAGAATACAAGCATATAGTGGCAACAGACTCCAATACAAAAATATGCATGCAGATTTTGTTGTTAGGATTGTTCCTACTGCATTTGGTGAATATAATCCAAGATTGGAAGAAGAAAAAAGAAATACTCGACTTTATCCATTCACAAAGAAAGCTGGGATTCAACAGAACCTTTGTGCTGGAAGAGGGGTTCAGGCAGCAATGGCTAATCTCTTCTGCCCTCAAAGCTTCATCCTGCCACATTATTACAGATGTCCTCTCACCCTCCAGAAGAATCTCCTCATTTTTCCCTCCTCTTGCAAAAACTTTATTTGAGTGCACATTTAAACCCAATCCATTGTGGACAGAAAAAAAAAATCATTCCCTAGCAGAAGAGTCTTTTTTTTTTTGAAGAAAGACTAAGGAAGCCTGAAAATGATGCCAAACAAATTACAATGGCCTCCCCAAACACTTCCAGACCAAATGTCAGCTGAGGAAATTGTTTTATTCAATATACTCCACATTTTTTTTATTCAAATACCTCTTCTCTCCATCAGCATATATGCATATTATCTCCTCACCCTATCAAGGATCACTGTTACAATGTGGGACTCTCTGGCCAACTATACTTTGCAACATACTCATGGAGGCTAAACACATATGAGTGCACACACACACACATACACACTTTAATTTCCATGCAAAAAAGGAACCAGGTGCCCATGTTCCCATAGTGCTCCCATCTCTCATTTTCTCCCCTGCTTCCACCACCCTCCTTGGATCCTGCCCCATTAGCTTAGTGCCCAGCCATCTGCGACGTCTCCTGTAATGCTCTCCCCCCTGTGTATCAGGGAGCTTTTCCATTAGCGCCTTTAATATTCTGACACCTTAGCACAGGCTGCTATTACATTCAAACACAGATCGCCCTGTGAAATTACATTGCCAGGCTTGCTAAAATGGAATTGGGTATAATCAGGCTGCTCCATGCGCTGTCAGTCCCATCACAAATACAACGCAAAGCAGGCTTATGGATGGGCTTAGCAGCTGCTACAAGTGTATTTTTTAGTAGATGAAGTATCCCTTATTTAAAAGCATTTCCTTAAGAAGGAAAAAATACTCACAAATCTCTCTTTGTGTGTACATATACAAACACAAGTGCATACACAAACACACATATACATGCACACACACACACATACACACACACACACACAAAAGAAAGACAAATCAAAAGCTGTGCTAGTGTATTATCAATACTACTGATCGCTTTAAAAAAATATTTTCTCTGCAGCTATCTGTTTATCTATTGTTACATTATATACACAGTGGAAGAGAAAAAAATAAAGTAGTTAAACAGGCAATCAGTGAGATATGTGCTGCCAGGAACTAATAACTAAATGAAAACCATACTATTTAGTCCAAAAAGGAAAGTAAGATGGTGATCTTACAGGTGTCTTGTTCAGATGTTAACACACAATATGCTGCTACTTCATTTTTTTTTTTAAAAAAAACCCTGATTCATAAGTACTAGTGACTGATGCCTGTTAATGATCACCGCTCCATTATAGAGAATCACTGCAGTCATTATTTTCTATCCACAAAGAATAACTAATATTCAAATTAATTTATACTTCAATTAATTGAAATTTCCCATACTAATTTACAAACATGCATTTTTCCAAATGCATATTTTCCACAATGCAACTACCAATTGCCTTGGTAGTACTTTATTTTATTGTCATTGCACTTCATACAATGAAATTAAATGCCATCTTCAGTACATTATCACTATAAAAATAAAGCACTAATTGTATTGGTATAAAACTACAAATTACACACGACAGAGAATCTGGTCACAGGAAAAAGATCATCCCTGAAATGACACTCAGTTTCAAGTGATTTCTACTGGAATTTTTTTCTATTCAGCAGATTTAACAGTTGTTGAAACATTAGTCACAAAAATGCTCTAATGATAATAATATGATTAATGCAATGTATGCAAGATTTTTAGTATCTAGACCAGGGATGTCAAACTCGATTTCATTGGAGGCCACATCAGGATTGTATTTTACCTTGGAGGGCCAGAGTGGGCGTGCCCACAGTGGGTGTGGTCAGCTCGATATCAACCGTGTCAGGGGTGCCTGTGGTAGCCCAAGCCCTCTGCCAGAGAAAACAGGCTCCTGAGCTCCGTTTTCGACTGCAACGGCCTCCTGTAAGTAATCCTCTGCCAATGAAAACAGAGCTCAAGAGGGCTGTGTGCAGCCCACCTGAGTTCTGTTTTTGCTGGCAGAGGCACCACAGGCCAGTCTTTTGACGTTTCCAGGGTGGCCCTGTGGGCCAGATCTAATCACCCCATGGGCCAGATCTGGCTCCCGGACCTTGAGTTTGACACCCCTGATCTAGACTGATCACAAAAAGTGGATTAAAATGCAATACCAATAGAAAAACAATGCCAGAAAGCAAAGCAGGTCATAAAGTATAGTGTCCATTTATAATTTCAGAGTATCTCCATATTAAATACAGAGTTTAAAACTTGATAATTTTGACTTAAGTTAGTTTGCAGGCTTTGGGCTTGTTTTACCTAGCTATATACATCATTATAGCTAAAGAGTTATTGATGGTTTGGATTATTTTTTTCACTTCATGCTAAATATGTACACATTACCCTCTGAATTAGATCAACATCCATCAAAATTAACTTTTGAAACAAAATTTAAACAAAATCTTCCAAGAACAAATATATAGATGAAACATTGTATTGAGGTACCTAGCACCTCTATTAATCGAACCCACAGCTGGCATGAAAATCATAATAGAGAGCTCATTTGTGAAGTGACACAGAGTTTGGTCCTAGATCAGTACTTTGCAATATGTTCAGCAGTGATTAGGTGGATGAGATGGAAAGAACCCTATCAAATTTGCACATGACACATAACTACCGTGTTTCTCAGAAAAGAAAAGAAAGCTGGGCATTATTTTCTTTTGACCCCTGAAAAAAACAGCTATGCCATCTTTTGGGGGGTGATTTAATTTCCCCCACACACACATCCTTGCCTAGAGCGCCCGTGGGCAGCCACGCCTCACCATCAGCCGTTCCTAACGGCCGATCATGGTGGAGCGCAGAGTTTTCTACCCATGCGGGAGGGCAAGCGGTTCTCATTGGCAGCGGGGTCTGTCCCACCACTGCTGCCGCTGTTGTTGGAGACGGCACTGGTGAGAGAGGCACCACTGCCAGCAGGAACTGTGGAAGCTACGGAGGCGGCCCGAGAAGCAGCTGAAATGCTGCCAGTGGAGGAATTCTCGGCAGCGGCAGCAGTGTTGAAGGAAGAATACATACAGATCTCTCTCTCGCTGCAGGGGAAGGACCAGAACACGATGCGGCACTGCACAGGCTCCAGGATGCGCTTGAACTGTTCCTCCACCCACTGGAAGGGCCACTTCTCTGCTACTGCTACACCGCAATGTCCAGCAGGGACTCCGGTCTCTGTGTCTTGCCCAATGGCAGCACTCCGAACACGGCATAGGCCGCTTCAAGGGCAGAAGGGAAAGTGACGGCGGAGGAAGAAATGGCAGTGACGGCCAATGAAGGTCCTGAAATGCAAAGTGCCCCGCCGAGGCCGACATCCATGCTGCCGCCACCTGCCCGCTGACCCGGCCTGCAGCCAGCACCATACCTGGGTCTGCAGCAAAGGCACTTGGCGGGGGTAGGGAGTTCTCCGTGGTCCGTCATGATCGGCCATTAGGAGCAGCTGGTGGCGAGGTGTGGCTGCCCATGGGCCGCTCCTAACGGCAATTTCCCCCCGCCCTTCCCCCCCCATTTTGCATGTTTTAAATAGACCCAAATTTTGGGGGAGGGGCTTAATTTAACCTCAGGTCTAGAAAACATGCAGGGCCTCCTTTTTGGGTGGGGCATATTGTTGGAGAAACACAGTATTAGAAAATTTTATATTACAGGGAACAAAACTCAAAGTAATCTGGATATGTCAAAAAGCAGATTGAAAAACAAGAGACTTTCTAAAGATCTTCACGTAGGAAAACAAAACCAAATGAAGAATACCTTTGTGAAAGTTATCTTGGAAATATTCTTGAACAAAAGTCGAGTGTGAGTGATGGAATTACTAAAAAAAAGTTTTAGACTTTATTAAGAGAAGAATTGTTTCTCTATGTTCCTTTATTTACCTTAGCCATATGCTACTTTAAAAATTATGTCCAATTCTGGGCACAGCATTTTAAGAAAGATTCTGCAAAGCTAAAAGAGGTCCAGAGAAAGGCCACAACAATAATTGGAGGACTAGAAACTAAGTTTTGCCAGACGAATGGAGGGAACTAGAAGCATTTAGCCTTGAAAAAAGATGATAGGAAGCAGGAAATATAATAATACTTTTCAAATACTTGACGTGGTGGCATATAGAAGATGGTTAAGACTGTTCTGTATCATATAAATTCCCCTTTACTTGATATGTTCAGGCAGAACTAGCCATCCATCCATCATGAATGCACTGGGGGGGACACAACATGGGACGACACTAAATGGCCACTTCCAATTCTATAAGTCCTCTTGTGTGGTGTGGAAAATCAAATTCATGGCAGGGTGGGTGAGAGAGGGAGAGAGAATGCCATACACATGAAGATCAATATGAATTATCTGAGTAATATCACAAGTCAGTTCCCATCCAGTTTTCAAGATCCCCTGAGTGAGACAACATGTAAAAACAAAACAAAGAAAAATTAATAGCCTGAAGGTTACACAAAATAAGGAAGTGACTTAACTTTGGATCATTTCATTTCTTACAGTCTGTTCTATCATCACAATTGAAAATAGATAAAGTCAAAAGAATGATAACATCATGAGCACAGAAGTAGACAAATAGGAAACAAGATTTATATAATGTAGAGAAGATAACATAAATGGATTATTTATGGATTATTAAGCATGTTGGATATGAAATTGAACACCTTTTCCTTTTTTTTAACCTTTGTCTGAATGGCAGTTTCCTTGTATTAGTGAAAATCGGTGGTACTTTATTTTGTATCACTAACATTCTCACAAAGCAGAAAAAAGACCAGTTGCTGTCTTTGTGTATGTTACTGAAAAAAGTAGCACTTTTAAATAAGCACTTTATCAACTGATGTGGAGAATAGTTGCTTTTGTCAGGAGCAAGCCAGGATTTGGGTGGTACAATTATACAGTAGAGATCTACCATGCAGAAACTGAGCAGGAGAATGTAAAAGAAAACGACTGACCTACCAGAAGAATCCATAATAGCTAAGTAATTTTGGATGAGACTACTGACCAGCTCACCAGCAGCTTGTATCCTTTAACAAAAGACAGCAGATGCATTCCAAAGCTAGTCAATTAAGGAAAAGATGAATGAAATGCTTCATTCTTCCCAACTATGGACATCGATATTTCTATTAAGATAATAAACTATAAAATGAAAAGCAACTGTCAAACAAATGGCACACAAATATATAAAATAGTAAGGCACAGGAAAGATATTTGGCCCAAAAATAACCACATGATGAAAAATAATGAGCAAGCAGCACTGACAGTGACAAGAAGTGCTAAGCAGATGCTCATTATATGCCCGCAAAGATAATGTGGCATGAAAGTAAATGAGAATAACTAGTTTAGAGACGCAACAATATGCAGAGATTCAGAGCACTTGAGAGCTTTCAAAGGGGAGGTAGGAAGGCAAGAACCTATGAAAAGAGTTGGAGGAAACCGAGAGACTGAGGAGACCATGGAACGGCCATGTTCCCAAGAGAAATGTAGCGCTATAGGCACAAATCAATGCTGCCTTCCCTGCAGCCCCTCCAAGTGAGCAAATGAATCTGTCCCTGTAACCAGAATAAGATACTGTCTATGTATGTGTATTCATGTTCCGCTTGAGCTGAAGCCTGGTGTTAAATTCAATGCCTTGAGTATTGATTTCCTCACACATGCAGAACTTTGTTCAAGCTTGTTGTGAACTGAGATCAAAGAGAGGTTAACTCACTGCTCATAAGAAAATTCCTGCCGTCCAGTCTATCCTGTGAGACATCCAGTAAGAGTTGTTAGTTACCAGTGGGTCACTAATGCAAGGCAGCAAGCCACGTGGCTTCCGACTACAACTGGGATAAAAGTGAGTTCAACAATTAACAGTGTCTGATAAATCATAATGTGGAAATTTCTAGACTATTTTCACCCATTTGGTCGCCAACATCTCATTCCCAATAGGGAGGAAAGAAGCTTCACAAGGAAAAGAACAGCACTCACCTAATCCATAAATACGCTAGTATTAATTACTACTAGAATCAATGTATAGATGGTCCTTGCTTAATGACCATAAATAGGATTGTCACTGAACAAAGTAGTCATTAGTCATTTGACCACACCACTTAGCGATAGCAGTTCCAATAGTACCAGTTGCAGTCATTTAGCAAGGACCATGCTGTCATTTTATTTATTTAGCATATGGCATACAATGTCAGGGAAATCTGCACACACTAGATACAATGGAGTATTGGCAGCCTAGACTGCTAGTTCATTCTGTTTGATGCTTGCAAGCGTATCCTTGGTGTATCCTTGGGAGGGATGTGTGAACTGGCTTTACACCAGTTAACTAGCAGCACTTAGGTTGCTGGCTCTCCCAGGCTCTTCTGCCAGTCTCACCTCATCACATGTCACAATGCCTTGTGTCCGACCAGGTCTAGCACTGGCTTCTGCTCTCTCTGCACACATGAACACAGCTAGTTTTTTTTTTCCCACTGAAGTGGTACCCATTTATCTACTTGCAATACTGCATACTTTCAAATTGCTGGGTGGGCAGGAGCTAGGGATCAAACAATGGGAGCTCACTTTGTCTCAAAGAGCTGGGCTCGAATCTCCAGAGTGCAGACTATTTCTGGCCGACTATTTCTGGACAGCATCATTAAAGCTCTGTGCCACTGTGTCCCTGTGCCATGCTGTTACTAGACAAAGACCCACATACCTCTCTTGTCCTAACTTGCTCACTTCTTTTTCAACTCCTCTCACCCACACTTCCCTTTAGTCTGCTCTGCACTCCACCAATACTTATTCCTATTGCCCATACCTAACCTTCACCATTTTCTTTCTCCTGCTGCTGATGTGATGCATCTGGTCAAAACAGCTCCTGGACTTCACAAAACCTTGTGCAGCTTTGGCTGGGCACCCCATATCAGTAGAACAGGAATAAGATGGCAAAGTTCAGCTGAGGATGGTGGTGGTGGAGTGCAGGGTATGGCAGACAAAAGGGCAGAGATGGGGAACAGACATGTGGGTAGGTGGTATTTGAACAGTATGCTTCAACTGATGTTGAGCGAGGTCTACTTGCATTCTCATGCAAGCCTACTAAATCTGCTTGTTTTCTTTCAGTAATCCCTAGAGGAAAAAAAATGCTACTATTGTGTGGCTCTGACATAATCGGCACCTTACATGGCTATGTAATCTAAATAAAAAATAATGAACGCAACTTCTTAATGAAATTTGTTATGGGAAGACTTGAACACATTTGCTATGACCCAGGTGGTCACGGCAAGGCTGGCCTCTAGAAGAATTTGTTATTTCTCTTGATAAATGTTCCAGGTAACAGCCCTCCAAAGATCAGTAAGGCTCCATCCCCACGCTACCATGAAGCAGCCACCCTCAGTCTCCCAAACACAGCCTGGGTAAGTACAAAGAAAACCCACACAGTAGGAGTCTGCTCACAGGGCAAAGTCCGGGGTTTCGAGTCCAATCCACAAGGCAGAGTCCAGGCACAAGACAAGGGCAGTCCTCAGGACAAGAAGCAGGACCCAAACAAGAAGCAATTCCAAAGGCACAGTGAAACAAATGCCAAATGCAGTCCCCCAAGAGAAGGGCTAGGTCTAAAACAAAAGGCGAAGAGCAATCTAACAAGCGCAGGCAAGGCAAACAGCAACAGGCATGAGGCAAAGTTGCAGAAGCATAAGCCAAAGCAAACAATTGTTCCTGTCACAGACTAACTCCCCATTGCTTTTCCTTAAGTTGCCTTGCAGCCCTTCTCTCTGCTCTGTGCTCCACTCTCCTTGCCCTTGGATCAAGTGGAGTAGACAACTGTTTCTCATCAGAGGAGATTGGCTGCCTAGTACCACCACTGCCAGTCAGCAACCGATGCTCTCCTGTGTCTGTGTAGGCAGGCAGCTCTCTGTCTGGTCAGCCATCTCTCGCAATGCCTGAGGGGCACGGGAGAGTATCATCCTCGACCCCTGGAAAGCCTTCCCTGTTGGATGGTCCCAGTTCCAACTCCTCCTCCAAACCAGCTCCAAGGGGTCCATGACAACATTAAGCATTTAAAAAAACTTTCAGAGTTGTGTGCCAAGGAGACAGATTTGTTGAGGCAATTTAGAGTTTTGATAGATATAAACTTCAACACAGGGCATGGGGAGATGGCATCAAAAGTATTAAGACAAATAATAATAAAGCAAAATGTTTACAAAATTGCAGGAAGATAATCAAATATTAATTAATGAGGTTCATTTTGTTTTGTTTTGTTTTCTTTTCTTTTCTTTTAAAAAGAGACAATATAATTGTAAAGTAGGAAAGGCTCTAAAAAATAAAGAATAAAAAAACCTAAGTAGAATAGCAGAATCATATTTCAATGATAGCAGTTGCAATATTTGCTTTGTTTTAATAATAGTGGAAACCTTTTTTTTTCACATATAAACATCTATTTCTACCTCTCTTTCTCATCTGAGGGTTGGGTAACTTATGAAACAAACAAACAATAGTATATTTATTACACAAAAATATTCAAAAAAAAGCAATATTCAAATTAACAAACCTGCCATTTTTTAATCTCAATTGCCCCGCCTTGTGTTACCACATAGTTCTGCCTACTGCACCAATTCATATCAAACACCAATAGTATTTATAGAGCAATTGCTTTGTATGCTCTCCATGCAGAATGATGATTTCACTTAAACTTCCAACATCTACACATTTCAACTAAATTAGGCTATTTACTATAAAAGAACACAATGACAGTAATGGAATAATAACTGTATTAATAAAACACAACAATCCTTAGATGAGGAGCAGATATTATCCAGCTTCAGGGAGAGAGTAAGAGAGAAAATTGAGCTATTAAAAAAAAAAGGTAAGCAGGATTGGGGGAAAAGAAACAAAGGCTTGATCAAAAGAATTTGTAGTTCTAACCTTAGAAGCAATTCTTCCCAACACTCCCCCAATGCCATCATCATCAGCTGGCGAGTTTCTTATTTTTTTAAATGTTCCTAATAAGCATACAAGGAATTGGTGGTATAACCATTACCAAACCGGTGCTTTTTAAATGCTGATTGAGAATTCTGGAAGCTAAAGTTTTAATGTATTTAAAGGATATTAATTTGTGGAAAAATGTGTAAATATACAATTATATGGTTGCAAATTCTCTTATGGGGAAGAATCTAGTATCTACATTAAAAGAAGCCACTGTGAACAAACCAAATATGCAAAAAGGCAATTTGCAATAATCTGTACTGTAGTCAGAAACAAATCTCATTTACAGACAAGAGGTCTTGAATAACATCGCACAAAATGAATAACAAATAAAAAGGTTTATTTAAGAAATAGCGTAAAACACATAATCTGGCACACATCGCATAGTCTTATCCCTCCCTGCATGATCCATATTTTGCAACTTGATCACAATGTCTTACCTAGCAAGGCTCCTGGTGTAATAAATGTAGTATCTCCAAAATGACTGGAAAATTATTTGTTTGATTTATTCAGTCCAATCTCAATCTGTAAAAGTTCTAGTTAATATAGGCCCCTGCTTAATTTCCATATCAAATCACATGCTGCTTGGTTTGGATCTGTACCTCAGAAGTATGCAAGTTCTTTCAGCTGAAAAGTCACAGTATGCTTTGTGTAGCACATCAAAAGTCAATAGGGTCATGACCTGTTTTAGAAGACTTTTAGAAAATTTAAGAAGTGAAATACGTGCCTTAAATATTTGTAAAGTTCCAGAAAACTATTTTACTAACTTCCCATAGACAAAATAATTCCCCCAAGAGGTAAGCCAAAATTTGTGGACCCATCTACTGTAAGGACTCTGGAGGACCATAAAAGGGACGCTGGCGGGCCTCATATGGTCCTGGGTTCCACTTTTTGTACCTTCACTAAATTTTATACACAAATCAGGACTAATATCTCCAAACTACTTGAATAATTAATTAAAGAGGCAGTTCGCGTATTAACTTCAGAAGGAATGGATATATGAAGGTTAGCTTATTTGAAACAACAATCTGTGCGTTTTGTAGAAGTTCAATGTTGAAATGTGCTTTTGTATTATTCCTTTTTCTGTACTCCAAATGTCCTCTTAGCTTTTATATTTTGAAATACAAAGAGCAGGACATTGTTCCAGGATAGACTGTTGTAAATCGTACCGCATGAAAAATGCCTCAAACCCTTCCAAATCATAAAAACTGTTTCATCCCCTGACATGATAAAAAAGTAAGAACAAAATCAATTCAATTCACAATTGAAGCCTAAAAGAGTAGCATCATTTAGTAATGTCATTTAGTAATGTCATCAGTGTAATAACACATGTACAATTAGTGTAAAGCCTGTAAAAGTTTGGAATTCTTAATACGACCAGCTATGTAACCTTAGAACAGTTCCTTTCCTAATATTCCTCAGATACTTTATCTTAAACCATGTGTCAATAGTTGTTTCTGACAATAAAAATAGCACATCTGTAACAGGGGTGGGATTCTACTGGTTCAGACTGGTTCTATAAAACTGGTTGTTATGATTCTGCGCAGTTTGGAGAACCGGCAAATCGTTCCCCTGGCTGGCCTCGCCCTGCCCCTATCCACCCACCCCTCCCCTCCCCGCCCAGTCAGTCCTTATCACGCATGTGCAACATTACATGCATGCCCGACCCTATACTCTGTTTTTTTTCCTTCCTGAGCCCCACGGAAGCCTTCTGGAAGCAAAGACACCCCCCAGGAGGCTTCCCTGAGGCCCAGAAACCCCAAAATGGAGATGGGGTGCTGTGCGGCCCCACCAGGCTCCATTTTTTCCTTCCTGGGCTCCAGGGAAGCCTTCTGGGAGCAAAAATGCCCCCCGGGAGGCTTCCCTGAGGCCCAGGAAGCCCAAAAAACCAGGGGGGGTACTGCAAAAAAAAGCCACACCTACCCAGCCACATGGCCACCCCCACCTAGGCACGCCCACAGAACCAGTTGCTACAAAATTTGAATCCCACCCCGATCTATATTAAAAGCAGATGATTTAACAAGAGTCTTTTTCATTTTCTTGTATAAAGTCTTTCTGCATAATAAAGCCTCAACACTTTAAGAACATTAGAAAAAAGACCCTGAACTCTTGAAGGGATAGTTACAGAGATTCACTATCAGCATTGTTGTAATTCCTATTGTTCTTTGAACAGTTACCCTGCTTTTCTGTTCTGGCAAAGCATCCATGTCAACTAGCAAATTTTAAAATAAAATAGAATATAAACATTTTAAAATACAGATTAAAATTACCAATGAAATAAAAGTAACAATGACTCACAAGACATGTTTTATAGATTTCCTAAATTATTGGGGGGGGGTGTAATTATACTAACTTTTTGCAGTGGAAGGAACATTTACTATTTTACATTTCTATGTAGTGACAAGTTACCAGCATTTGAAGTGCATTCCTTTCCTGCTCAGAATTTCTTCACAGAACCAAATTATATGAGAAAATGGAAAAAAACAGAAAACTAATTGCCTAAGATACAGAGAAAACAGCAATTTTTATATCTTTGTTGTCATTAATATTTTTTTCTACAGTACTCTTGCTCATTTTTAGCCATTTTATGTTTCACCCCTAAAAGGGCTGATGGTGACTGAATGAAATACAACCCTCAGTTAAAATAAGAATATTTCAATTACATCTGTCACCAGATAACAAAATAATGATATATCATGTAATATTAAATCCATAGTAATCATATCAGTGATTTTTATAGGGTACTAATCACATTATTACACCTCAGTAATTAACAACAGAAGATATTGAGCTCATTGCCTTCCACTGTGTCTATGAAAAGCCTATATAGTCTGTCAGGAAGGCAAGGAGTAGACAATTTGCACACGGTAACTGCCAGCTACTCAGTGGCCAGAGAAAGGAAACATAGGGAGATAAGAAAATGGTGATTGCTTTTGGCATTTTTCATTCACTAGTATGAAGACAGAGTAGTCCATTGTGAAATGAAGGAAAAAAAGTAATAGGTAAGAGTTTTACCACTGTTAATTGTCAGGTTGGTAAAGAACAGAGCAGGAAATAGAGTCCCACTCAGTGGACAGATTCAGTTTGGCCCTGCTTGGCAACCACATTCTTCTCTATTAAAGGCAATCACTTCCGATAATAAAATACCTATAGCAAGAGACAACATCCAGTCAATCTTGGTTGGACAAACACAAGAAAGCTAAGAAAAGTTAGCAATGGTTAGTACTTAGGTGGGAGGCTACCAGCGCTCCAGGCTGGACTGGGAAACTGAAGAAGGATAAGGATAGGAGAAAGGAGGAGCACAGGAGCAAGAGGAGGCTCAGGAGCAGGAGGAAGACTCTTCTGTACTGTTGCCCAGAAAATGGACTAAATTCAAGGGAATCCATATCTTTATAGTAAACTAAAAAGCCAACTCTATTCCACTATTGCCTGAATAAAAGGAAAGAGTTTGCATGTTTGCTGTCTGCCATTACAAAACTCTCTGCTTTATAATGGGATAATTTCAGGTATGTCTTTGATCAAAAGAATGGCAATTTCAGTCCTCAAGAAGCCATAAAATTACAATGCACTATAAAAAAGACAGGTATACATTCCATTCTCTTGTTATAGTTATTCTGGATACAGAAGGGGATATGGAGATAGAAGCAGAGCCAATGTTCTAAATTACTAGAGTAATGGGACTGGAATTAGGAGTAAATTTCCTTGCTTCTAGATATTAGCACATTGTGCACAATTGTGTTCTTCAAATGTGCCCTGCAATGATGGTCAAAAATGTTTTTTTTAAACTGAATATGAATTTCATATGAACACAGCTCTATCAAATTGTCAAAGTTGCATTAGAATAGGATCTGCTTACACATTATCCCTTAATAAGATTATACGTGGGGCCCACACCTCATTTCCTACTTCATTCTTTCAGTCATGACTTGTTTTCTTGATTACCTCAGGAAAAGAGGGAATCAATGTATTACACTCAATTCTGGTAACTGCCTCCTTTAGCAGGAAGAATGCAACCTACTGTTTTCTTTCACCAATGCTCAGCAGGGATTTATCTTTGATTCCTTGCTTAGAACACTATTCACATAGAAATACTGAGCAATCTCTTCATTTTCTGCAAGCAGAAAGCAGAATCTTGGAGACCAGGTTTAATGTCCTGCTTCAAAGCTTTGGTTGACTTGGTTAACCGTAGATAAGAAAAAAGAATTCCAACATCCAAACCTGAGAAAACATGGGACAAATTATATTGTTTGGGAAAGCTAAATGCAGCATTCTCTAAAGGAGATGAAGCCAAGATTTTATTACTCATGATATCCGAGAGTGAAGAATATCTTCTAGCTGTAACAGAGCATCAACTTATTGTATTCATGGCTTGATCAATCTAGCAGTTTCCACTCATGAGCTAATCTGAGACAGCCTCATTACCTGCCTTAAAGTTTCAGCCATGCACTTAGCTCTTAAAAATGGGATTTCAGGAATATCTGACTGATCATTTCTCTCCTCATTTATTTCAGCTGCCCTAAACCAATTCAACTTATAAAGTTAAGAGCAGGATAATAAGTTGGAACATATTTGTCTATAAGGTGCGTGCATAAGCGCACCAACGTGCCTACCATCCCTCTCCTAATGTCCCCTTTTATTTGTACTCATTTCATGTAATCATAATCATGTTCTAATTATATGTTATCTAATACATGTTTGACAAATAAAATAAATAACTAAAAATAAAATAAATATTTGCAGAGCATGTGCCACGTTGTGCTCTTGATTTCTTGCATTCTTGTATTCCATTTCAAATCAGGAGGAGCCATTGTACCAATAGTATAGAGAAATTAAGGATGTTCTTTGTACGCCTCTTCAACCTATGTAGTCCAAAACTAACTAGACTTCAATTCATCTAATTCGCATTCACCACAAACTTTTAAGAGCCTGCTGCTTTTTGGAACTTTAGACAATAGAACACTGGAAATCAGGAAGCTACTTTAATTCCAAGGAGTTCTAGAAATCAGTGAAACTATTCAGCTACAAAAAAAAATTAAAAAATGATTTAACCTTCCATCCTCTATTTCAAATATTTTGTAACTGATTCTTACCTTTATCCATATGAACGAATGTACATTCTTTTTTCTGATAAATCTGCAACTAAGCTAGCTACCTGAAATATCTGAAATTAACTGACAAAGTGGAAAATCCTCCCTCTTTCAGATTTGGAATTCTGTGACATGCAGAGGCCATAAAAAGCAAGGTAAACAACAGGAATAGCCTGAAGGTGCAACCACACAGATATCACAGATTTATTTTTTTTAGAATACACAAAAAGATAAAACCTGATAAAATCAGCACAGTAATATCTGGATAGGTCTGAGCTTATAAACAATGATTCAGTGAAGCTTAAAAGTTTCTCAAACCTTTTGAATTGTCAAATATTCTGCATAAATATCACCTAAAATGTGACCTATTTTCCTAAAACTAGTTAAAGAGAACCCAATTAAAGAAATCAATCAAAAACATTGTTTTTTCATTGATTAAGGAAAATTCAAATGGATTACAAACTTTTAAGTACCACTGTATTTGCATATGAATATTTTATTATTTATATCCTTAAGCAATAATATACTTATAATTCTGATGCCACAATTAATCTCACTGCCATTACATCCGAATGAACTATTTATCTACCCAGGTGCTATCACTTTCTTACAGTTCCAAACCACCTCCTCAGTTTTGACATAAGAAATGTATTGTTCAGAAGCATTTGTGTGGTGGCATACACACATACACATACATGGGGGGGTGGGGGGAACACCACTATAAAAGAGCACACCATCTCTGTACTTTGAAATACTTATCTGGTACAACTGTGTCTCAGGAAAATATTTCACATAAGCATAGTTTCCATATGAGGGACATTTTTTTTTCAAACAAGCAATTAAGTAAGTGGCCCAAGCCAGCAGACAGTCCTATGCCAAAAACAGAGCATATAAATTTACATCAATATCTGATGGTAAATTTAAAAAAACTGGGCTGTGAATAAAAAAATTCTTGTTTCTATACCCCTGATCTGTTCTAATTATGCATCTTCACAATAAGTCAACAAGCACAAAATATCCCAATGAATGTCCTATGGAGAAGGATAAATTTTACCCACCATTTTCAGAAAGCATTTCTAAACTATTACAAGTTTTCAAAGTTGTTGCCATGACATTTTCTGAAAAGAGGTCACAGTGAAAAGACATAATGAGGGCTGGTTCACAGATGTATTGTTCCTGTATGTAGACAGATATGGCTGTTCTTAGAAACCAACTTCTATAGAAAAACAGCTTGAACCCAGATTAGCTATGGATCCAACTGTAGCAGTACTAACTTATGCTTTGCAAAAATCTGTTCTATCTCATTTTTCTATAGACCAATCCATATTTGCATTTCTCTGTGCAATCAAGAACATGCTGAAGTTATTTATAAATAGGAAAAACAGTCTGTAAATGCTCCATTACTTTTTACCTTCAGTTCAGGCAGGTAAAAGCAAAAGTTCCTTTGGTCTATGCAATCTTTAACAACATATCTCTAAAACAAAAAGGGTTGCAACAACTTGATGATGTCATATTTGCAGTCATGACTTGATGCAGTATTTGTCAAGCTAGTGAAAGTTTATTTCAGAAAATCTTTTCCTAATTGAGGCAGATATTGAGGCAGATATTTTAATAAAATGCATGTCTCATTAGACCTGCCTTGATAATCCATATAGGATGGTGTACTGTAACCTAGAAGGAGGAACATATTACTGCAGTTAAAGCAATACTCACCAAGTAGTGAGTATTTTTTTCTTCCTCAAGCTTGTAATCATATATATTACTTACACCAAGCCAACAACATCTTCTCGTGTGTACAAATAATGATGACATTGGTCAGGAGTCAGACTCCTATTAAGAATAAATTCTATCCAGTGAAGCACTTACCTTCATGTCAAAATAACTGGTATAAATATTTTTATAAGTTTCTTTTCTCTCTGCTATGCTCAGAATCACAAGTATTAAAAAGAAATAAGAGCCTGTAGAGTGTTCTATTATTTACAGGATAAGAAGTCTGCAATATATTTTAAAAAATATATTGCTATCAGGTTAGTGGTGCACATCGGAGTGGGAGTGTTCCAGATTCATGGAGATTCAAATTCATATTCAGTTTCCCTGTACTTTCATATACAGCTACCCTTCATATATTTGAAACTTATTTCCTCAACTATAAGAATCAGTAACTTGGGAAGAAGAATTAATGAAATTCTGGATTTTGCATTACATTGTAGGTACTATGAGTATGTGATGGAATAAATCCAAACACATACAAAATAATGCTACTCTGAAGAGCAGTAGAGCCCTTCCTATAAACACACATTTCAGAATAAAAAGTATTTGCTGTGGATTCAGTTCTCTTATCATCAAAGGAGTGTGATATTTAGCAAGCTAGGAAAGAAGCAACATATAGGGAAGTATATCCACAGCCAGCCCTGTTTTTCACAGGATAACTAGCAGCTTATACTACTGTAATGTAAAAGAGTTATGATGGCACCAAAAGTTGGAAGAAGGATAAAATTGGGCTCCCCAACATGGCACTCATAAATGTCCGTGTCTAACTCTAACCTCTCTAAGACCTAACAAGGCTCACTGTTCTATCTAACTTATTATAATAAAGTAAATGAAGGCAATAAGCTTCTATCTATATATTATTAAAACTCTCTTTATCATGACCTTTGACTGGGCGAAACAGGGCATCATAGGAGAACAATTTTTGAACCACAGTACTTCAAATAGGCTAACTTATACAATGCGTTCAAAATATGGGACTGATAGTTCCTGAGATAATAAAATGTTGGAAAGTTGTGGCTATTTCAGTGCTACTGGATACTGCTGGGCTGTTGTCACATGTTCTTATTTCAGCATTCTGTGACAGTTTCTCAGCCACTTTTGCAATCCCTTGCCCCCTTCCCCTCACAGCAGTGGCCATTTACTTGCCTGCTGGGAAGGGAGGGAGATTTCTGATGCGTCCTGATAGATTCTCACAAGGAAATTCAATGGGGAAAACCAGCAGGAAGTTGGAAATCACTCCTGCTCCCACTGCATTTCTGGCTCACCTTTGGTCATTCTGCTTCTGTATCTCTGAAACAATGTAAGCAATGCAATAATGAAGATACTTCCACAAAAGACAAGCAGAGAAATACAGCAATAACTGTAATGGGATATTTTATATACCATTAAAAACTGTACTGTAATGGTTTATATACCATTAATCTGCACTTGTCAGCATCTTATGTCCCATGTGTCTGGAGAAGTTACACTCATGTACCTTTGTTATTAATATAACCAGTATTTTCATGATTTAAACTACTCTCCTTGAAATTTAAGAAACCTGTCCGCAACAAGCTGAAGGACATCCAAACTTTTCCAGATATATTTCAATTTGAAAGACTAAATATTACATCACAACATTCACAAATATATCCAGCAAGTTCTAGCAATTCTAAATGCTGGCAGATTGGGGCAGAAATAGCCACAGCCACAACCCTGGAAAAGATCCTACCTATGCATAAAACTATCCAAGAACTTGACAGGACTCAGTTAGAAAAAGCTATTGAAAGAAATGATCTCTTTAAGTGCAATGGGGAGATATTTGTCTCTGATTTACCCTTGGCTTTTTGCTCTGGTTCAGGTAGGAGCTGCACGGGATGGCTGGCAGATCTGAGAGCATGGCACGCCCCAGCGGGCAAAGCGCGCAGTACGGAGGAATGCGAGAGTCAGTTTGGAGTGCTCCCCATTTATCAAACTCATGCAGCCCGCCAGCAGAGCGAGTCTTTCTATCATTATACCTCTCAAAATCCGATTCATACCACTAATCCTGCCTTCATTCCCCCAGATTAATAACATCTCTTTCAACCTTCACAGTGTGATAAATAGACAAAGAGAGAACAAAAGGAGAAACAGAAGTGAGGGAGAGAGCCAGAGCAACTTTAGATAATAAAGAGAACCAAGAAAGGAGAAACGAGGGAAAAAAGAGGAAAGATATGGAAAGAAAAGAGAGCTGACCTGACTCTGCTATTTACCTTAACAGAACCTTGAAGAGAGCCAGCTCAGCAGAGCTTTAAAGAATGCAAAGCATTGCTCAAAGGAGAAAGCTTGTTAGTAGCTCCTGCCAGCCAGCTGTTTGCTTGGAATACTTTTCACTCCCAGCATTAGTTCAGGTCATCAGTCGTAACAAGTTTATTGGTTTCTTGTGCCGTTTCCAACCAGATCCCTTTAATGTGAAATTCTCAGGACATGTTCACTTTTTTTCTTTTGCAAAACTGGCCATCCAGAAGCCTAACATGAAATGTTACTAATCAGAATTCAAATGAGCCGAAAGTTCAAACCTGGTTTGCCCACTTCGGTGACAAAGGACCAGATTAATACAGATTCTTAGCATCAGCATAAAAGGGCAGGAAAAGAAAGGATACCCAACCAGCTCTAGGCAGAACATTCCTCTAATTTACAGATACAGGTTTACTCTCTTTTTTCTTATCAGAAGAGCATACTCCAAAACTGACAGCATATTGAAAAATTCCAGCAAAGCTTCATGAAAAATAGCTGATCAGTTTTGCCCTAAATTCTAAGGAAGAGAGCATCAAACAAGTGCTGAAAGACCAACTTTTTGGAAGTTTAGTGCCCTCAGAGCAGAAAGCTGGTATACAAATTGAAGTAGTAGGAGAAGTAACAGAAATGTACCTAGGATATCCCAATGATCGGGTTATTATTAAGCTGTACGGTCAGGCTACTTCTATTCACAAACCAGTCACCATGCCTCGAAATTACATATTGTAACCAATTTGAAGATATTTGAAGACATCTAAAAGTACATCCAGATATTTTATGACTCCATGCCATACACTTTATTATCAAATAAAGAGTATTTTGCTATTCGTCCAAGAAGCTTCAAGTAAGAAAAAAGACTGCAGAAGCAAATTATCTGATCAAACTCTTTTAGATCTCCCATTGATTGTTTTGATGTCTATATAATTAAACAAAAAACAAACAAAAAGCCATTGTAACCAGTAAACAAGCATCTATTTCTCCTGGAGTTTTTTATTTTTTTATTTTTAATATTTAACTCAAGGAAGAAGAACCTGGAAATTGTTACAAATATTACCCCAATTGTATACTGTTCCACTGATGTTTTAATAGTATTTCATACCTTATCCCATTAGCTGTCCTGTCCTACCTTAAATCCCTCAAAAAGTTATTCTTCATTCCAATGCCTAGCTTCCCTCAGTAAGCTAAGACCTTGGGTTTACATTACTCCATCCTTGTTATGTTGTCGGGCTAGTGCATCATGAACCAAGTCATTTCAATGTTATATTAAAGATTGAAAGAAATCTCTGCCTCTTTCTGATACTGCCGCTTCCAAAAATCATTCAAGGTCTAGGAAAGGCTTCTTTTTTTAAAAAAATATCTGTATTACTTCAAACTCTAAAATACAAAGAACAGTAGCAGTCACATACAGGTTTGGGTTTTTTTAATGCTGTCTTTATTGGAATAATTTTTTCCTCCTCTATATCAGTGGAGATAGATAATCAAGTCAAAAAAGTATCTTCTAACAATGGATTTCTTTTTCCTTCTGAACTTCAAATAGGAAACTCTTATCTCCAGCCACAGTTGACCAAGAGAAGAGAAGAAAAGAACAGAGACACATTCGCCAAACCTCCCGTTTACTCCAAAGGCCATGCTAAATCCACATATCCTTGCCATCTTCCCACACTTCACAGAGAAGAGCATTCATAACATTTTATAGGTGACATTTACTAACTAGAAACATGGCTGAAACAGAAATGCTTCTTTTTTCCCTCTCAGATCTCTAAAATGATATCTTACCAAGTAAGAGTAGCTGCTGTAAGGACAGATTTTCAAAGCCATCTTCCCACATCTAATATCTATGAATCAGTTATGGGAGCTTTCCAGTGTCCTACTTTTAGACATATTATTTTCTTGGTTTCTTTATTATATATTTACAGACACCTTTTATATTCACAGAAAATAATCTTGGACTGAATATTTTGGAATCAACAACATAGGTTTGCAGACCTATTTTAGACATTCATGGGGTAGAGGTCCTATATGATGATTTAAAAAATTGGGTAGTTTTTATATTGTGCATTTAGCCATTCTATACAGTAACCAAATCTAGTGATAAATCACATTCTACATATTGAAACAAATTTATGTTCTTTCTATTACCACTATTCTTTTTCTCTACTGCAGAAAATCAGATCATCATTATGTCACTGCTTTTCCTCCACATTAATGAAATACAACGGTATGCTGGTAATACCTAAGATATATAAATGAGACAGACAAACACACAGACAGATAAGAAAAGATTTTTACAAGATTTAAATTAGTGTATAATATATAAGAACAAATCCTACTGCCTTCCTCAGAAGTGCTTTCAGGCCATTGTATCAGAAACCTGTTTTTCACTCACTCACAGTCACATGGGACTATCTGTCACACAAGGTATCCTCACTTCAATCTACTTGATGACTGATGTTCCACTACCAGCATATCAGGATTGGCTGAGCACCCAGACAAATGTTTTATAACTCCTTTTTCCTCTCCTCCTCACCAATGTCTCCCATGAGAGGTGTGATGATAGACGGTGACATAACTGCCTGTTCCCAATCAAGGTAATGTAAGTAATGACAGCTGACATAATTCCAGGAATGTGTTTCCAGTTGCCAGCCCTGCTCTGCTCTCTCATGTATAGTACAGCAGAACCACAGAGCTCAAATGGAAAGCAAAGAGGTTCAGCACAAGCTCAAGAAAAGTCTAGGTAAAAACTGGAATAAAATCTAAAATACCACAGAAACCAAATTATTCTGCCCTACGGAAAACCTCTCAGAAATCCACATTTCTTTCAGGCTATGGTCAAGAAATGTTACTGTGTTAGTGATTGATGCCTTCAACCTTTGTGATGTGAATACTTAGAAACCACCAGATTCAGACTCTTTCTTATTTTATAGATAGATGTTCTACAAAGAAATATTGTATGTGGGAAAAATTCATATACATTTACAATATTTATTTCAAAATAATAAATTACAATTTTAGCTGACCCTATTATCACTTTCACCATTATTTGCCTGAGTTGTCTGTCATATCATAAGAACTTGTGGAAAAGATGTGATTTCACCGTTCATCAAGTTAAGAGACCCTCAGAATTACTAAGAATTATTGTTACACCCTGAAATCCCATTACAAACTAATACAAAGCAAAAGGGGAAGAAGGAAGTCAACTTTTTGTTTTGTGAGAATATGGAGAAAAAGAGAAATGCTTTTCAATGTCACATAAGATAACTGGATGAAAATGTAACCTAGAATAAATTAGGTTTACATGTCTGACATACAGATATGTAGGAGAAGCAGGAGCTATCAACTAGTTCTGCAATCTAAAAAGTGGAAACAACAAGATGACAGTTAAATATTGGTTTTAAAATTTCACAACTGTATCATATCCCTCTGTCCAACATATTATTTGGGGTCAATACAATTAACAAGGCAACCCAAGGGAAGAAAAATATGGATACTTTCAAATAATGTGTCAATGTAGTCATTTCATGTGTTTTTCCAACATCTATACTTCCCATTATTAACTTGATAGCTTTATTTTTTTATTTCTTTTGTTGACTCTTGTGTGATTTCCACCCACACAAGCATAGACAAATTCAAAGAGTTAAATACATAAAGGAAAGCTATGGTCCATCAAATGAAAGGCCTAGTAAGTCCAGCATTCTAGTCTTTGTGTGGCCAGTCAGATATGTAAAGGAGTCCCATGAAAAAAGCATACACATATTAGTATTTTATTATTCATGCTCCTTAGCAACTAATATTTCGAATTGCATGCCTCTGAGACTGAAGATATTACATACACACAGACACACAGATACATACATACATAGACACAGAGAGAGAGAGCTTTAATGCCTTCTTCTCCAGTTTGAAGGGATTCTTTTGAATCAGGAACATCTTTACTATACCTTTATATTTTAGCCATGTATTCTAAACATACACAAATAATTGCCACAACAAAGCATCATTTAAGAGTAACCCCTACACAACATCCAGTCAGAGAGAAATACAGTGATTAAAGACTTCTGCTGAAAACTTGACCAGCAGAAGGAAAATAAGATTTTGAATGCAATGCTGTTAAACTTGTCTGTCCTCCATATACTCCTAACACAATACCAAGAAATGATACCAGGATCTATTGTCTACTAAGTTTCAAGAGAAATAGACTGTTTACTAAGCTAGGAACAGATACCAAAGCACTTGAGATCTATTGCTAAGATTGTCCTTTGGTAACTAAATCTCCGAGGAAAACCATTAATTTCTCCTTTAGTTTATTTGATATAAATTTTATTTCTAACTTTCATAAATATATGGTGAACTTCTGAACTAAGAGGGACTTGGGAAAGCATAATACTTCAATTCATATTTAAAATGGAAGAAAATATGTGCTATTTATGCAATAAGAACCAATTCCAACCAAAAGACTAAAAAAAGACATTTGTATCATTATTGTTTGTGTGCAAGTAATATAGAACAATCTGAACATAAGTTGGAGAGAAATATACTACAGGCAGTTCCCACTTATCAGCTGACTTGTTTAACAACTGTTTGAAGTTACAATAGTTGGGGGGGAAAAACCCTCAATTTTGCAACTAATCCTCACATTTGTGACCATTGCAGCATCCCACAATCATATGATCGTCATTTTCGTGCTTCACAACTGGTTTCCAACACACAGAATTAATGGAGAACACAGAAATTAAACCACAAGTGGTGTGTCATGTGATGCCTCACTTAATGACCATGGTGATTTGCTGAACAACCAGAGAGGAAATGAGTTTATAAATCTGGCATAGTCACATGGTGCTCACTTAGCAACTTCTGTGCTTGGCAATGAAGCTGCCAGTTCCAATTGTGGTTAGCACTACATGTAATTGCAAAATTCTGAGCATTTAAGAGCAAAAGCCCAAAATAAATATCAGTGCCTATAAGGCTCACCTATGGAAAAGACCATTCACAGTTAAAAAATGTTCATACTGTCCCACACCCACACCCAAATCTGATGAAACAAGTCATTGTTTACTTTTTGAGTTATTTCTCAGCAGTGTTTATAAATTTTGCATGAGCAGGGCCTGTAATTTTCTAATAATGTATAAAGGCATTTGGACAGGAAGAAGATAAAACTGAATATTGTGACAGCCAAGAATTAATAGCAAAGAACATTCTATGATAACCTCTCAAGAAACATGGTTCCACATCTCCCAAACTTTACATACATTATTTTCTCTCAATTCTCCGTATGATCTGTCTTATCCTCATTTCTATATAGCATATTGCTTTAAACAGCAACACATTTTCCCCCTGGTATTAATCAGAATTTTCAGGGCAATTACCCTCTTAATCAATTATTGCTATCTGCAGCCCCCTTAGATTCCTTCTCACTGAGGCACAACAGAGAAGCTAAGGGGCATCACCAGATCAAGCAAATTCATTTTGTGTGGACATACCTACCTAAATCAGTGTAGAAACATGTGAAGGACACTTCAAGGAGCACTTGACAAAATGAAACAAGCCAGCATAGGGAAAGAGATTTAAAGAAAGAAATGGATGCATAGGGATCTTCAAATATAGCAAGGGCCCTAAGGTAGACAATCATATGCTGTAGAACAACTGAAGTTACATTGTTAAGATTGACTGCACACCATACAGTCTATATGACAAAATACCACCCATTATCTAGAACAAATACAGTATATATTATTTATTAATTATATATCATTATTTAATATTTATTAAAGACCACAACATTCTATTTTCCAAAAAAATCAAGTACAGAATTTATTGAAACCAACATTTTGGTTTAATAGGTAAATATTGGTATCTTTTAGAACAGGGGTCGCCAACCTTTTGTACCTCAGGGACCACCAAACTCATAATTTTAGATCCCAGAAACCACTAACTGGTTCTGTGGGTGTGGCCTAATTTGTGGGTGTGGCTTGGTGGTCATATGACTGGCTAGGCATGGCTTGTATGTAAATAGTATAAATATTTATATAAATATTGATTTTTTTTTATAAAAAAGAGCAACTTTTATCCAAAATCAGGCAAAGCAGGCAGGCAGATTGAGTTGCTCACAGAATCACAGATTCATTCAGAAATCTATCTATCTGCCATTGGCTAGCTCAGTCTGTCACATAAAATTTGCTTGCTAGCAAACTCACAAAATTAACTCACAACACACCATGTATGTAAAAATTGAATTTTTTATAAAACAAAGCACTTTTATCCAAAATCAGACAAAGCAGGCAGATTGAGTTGCTCACAGAATCATTCAGTGATCTATCTATCTGCCATCGGCTAGCTCAGTCTCTCAAATTTGCCTGCCGTGAGTCTGCACTGAATTTGCTTGCAAGCAAATCTTCAGTCCTAAGGGAGGTTCGGCTGTGCTTAGCTAGAAAGCAAGAAATCCAATCATATCCTGCTTCCTAGTAATCTAAATCTCCCGGCACAGCAGAACAGATGATGGTCGGAAAAAGGAAAAATAGCAACTTAGCAGACAGGTTTGCCAGGTAAGGAGTGAGTGGGCGGGGAGGGTCCCCGCGGGCCATGTGGGCTGAGCAGCCTTGTGTTTCTGTGCAGCCTAGATTAATTACTTTGGGGGGGTGCTGTGGGGGTGAGATTTCTCTGCAGCCCACCAACATTTTCTCACAGCCCACCAGTGGGCCGTGGCCCACCGGTTGGCAACCGCTCCTTTAGAATACTTCCATTTTCTCACATATGCTTATACTGGAGACCTTCAAATACAGGTCCCTCTTGAGACGTAATTTTTTCTACTACTCTTTTCTATTTAAGGAAGCAGGGTTTTTCTGAATATAACCCTGTTCCCAGGAAGACTTTAGGGGACTCTTCTGTTTTGTAGAATCTAAAGGAGCAAGTGAATTCTTGGAACATTAACTTCAGCTGCTATTAACATCCAAAAACTGGTCTAATACCAGCACCATTAAGTACTCTGTGCATAGTTCTAACAAATTATACCCTCTTGTTCATTTGTTGTACAAATATCTATTTTTCACTGACTAAGCCAGGCTTTCCTATTTTATATGCTGGAGACCTGTTAGCACATCTTACTGCACACGCAACTGTATTATAAAATATACTGTTTACGGCACTGGTATATGTATTGTTAGCAAATTTTATCGTGATGAAAATTACTTCATTCTTGCTCCATAAGCACATTTGCTATGCACAAAAAATGCCTCAATAAAACTAGAAAGGTCATATCATTGTGCCCAAATTCCCCGGTAATCAGTGCCAAATAGAGATACAAGCACAATACTGGTGCCTGTATCTTTTTGTGAATCTGCAGCTAGAGCTACTCAAATATGTAGGATGGATTTGGGTGCTATATTCTGGAGGTAGTTTTCTCTCTTTTCCCATCTGAAGAAAATCCATCCAGACACTCCAAGATACATGAAGGAGAGAAATTTGAAGTGATATTTTTGGCAATTTGCTCAGGCCTAAATTAGCCTGGTAGGTCTGCTGTGGAATTCCCCCTTCTATCCATTGTCTGGGCTTGATATCTTTTCTTTTTTAAATTGACTGCATTTAAAATTGACTATCCTACTCCTATCTTAGCAGGTGTAACTGAAAGGTTGGGGCTCTTTAGCCTCTCTCTAGGGAATTCCCTATCTAGTAGCACTGCTCTCAAGAAAGTTATGAGTGATAGTACCTATAGAGAGGAAGTGGTATGATGGAATACAGTGAAGCAGCAGTTTCCCAGGAAAACCACCCCATACAGGGGTGGAGGCACGGCCAACACAAGAGGCAACATACAATATCTCGGAAGTGATTAGGAGACAGATGAAGAGAGTTAGAATAGCTACTCCCTAGAATCTCTCAGGGACTATCCATTGGGATGAGAGCAGTAACAGTTTAGTCTGACAAGATTCTACCTTTTGGATATAAGAAAATAAAGAATAAAACAGGCTGCACTTCATCATTGTTGTACTGGGTCTGACAAAAGCTTTGGCTCTTTCCTTGCATAATATTCTTAAGGTAGTTTAAAGCTTCCACAGCAATCCTTAAAAACTTTTTCTCAAACTCCAACATTTCAATAGTCACTTACCTAGTGACTGTTTCTCTGTTGTATAAATTGGGAAAACCATTAGATGATAATAAAGAGTTGATTAAAATGTTAATTCACTGCTGCCACCTTGTGAATGGTTGACCCATCACAATAAAGAAAGAAAGAAAAAAGTGCATGGAGTGATCATAATGTTGTGATTGTCAACCAGAGGAAGCATCGATTTGGGGGGACTTGAATTTTAGCTGAGAAAAGTATCACACACAGTCAACTATTGCTATTAAAACTGTGTGGATTGCAGCATAGTACACATCTGCTCCAATAAGAGTTTATTTTAGGGGTACCAAGATGTAGCTTCTGGACAGTAGAGGAATAGGGAAAATGTATTAATATGGCCAAAATAACAAGAGGAAGAGCAGTGCAATCAGAAAAACAGTGAGGGAAGCCAGATTTGTTTTACAATAATGTGAGATATGTAATAACTGTGCTGATTTGCTTAGTGACTGCAGAAGAAAAGGCTATAAAATTAAGCATGACTCACTTAACAAGTGCCTTGAAGTTTCAGTGCCAAATGTGATTGTAAACTGAGGACCACCTGGGATGTGTAAAGATCTTGGAAAACAGGGCAAAAAGATACTCTCTGTGGAATAATCACATAAGAGACAGCATAACCCACAACTGCATAATGAGTGAAGCAAGAGGCTCAGAAGGGGCTCTCCCTAAGTTCTTGGACTGTAAAGAATGATGGATGGCTATGCGCTTCACAAGATATTTCACATGGACCATGGCCAATCAAAGCTATTCCCACTGTGTACTATGAAGCAATAAAAATTAAAAAATCCACAGGAAGAATTCCTTAGGCGGGCAATGGGCACTTTATTCTCTTTTATGGCACTAAACATAGGCAGCTGGCATAATTACACTACAATAAAGAAATAATGTGCACCTAGCAGAACAAATGTTAGGCTTCTGATAATTAGGCAGAGCAAATAGTCTGGGATTCAATCACAGGGTTTTACCTAGTCTCCTGGATCTTTCCGAACTGCAATTCCCAAAACAGACTAAGCCTGTCCCTTATGAACATCATTCCTAATTTAGCATTATCTTGGACACAAATGTATCTCAATTTTTCTTCATGTCCAAACTAAGGAACAGGAGTCCCCAAAAGAGTATATGAGGATTATTTTTAAATCAAAAGGTAAATACATTAAAAATACATTGAATGTAAAAATTACAAGATATCAGTGGCAACTGCATTTCTATCTATTATTAACTTAGTTTGGTTTATCAGTCTAGACTATTTTCACGTAAAATAGCTTGCTTTTATAGCTTTCTCTCTGTTCAGGGGAACTTGTGGTGAGTTATAACCTATTAAAATATTGTAAAATAAGTTTAAAACACACAATTTAGAACACATAATAAATACAGCAGTGCTGCCAGAAAGGCTTTTAAATGACAAAACACAGAATAAAGACTTGAACATAAGATCCCAAATTTAAACCTAGGAGTAATAAGATAGGTATACATATAGCTGTCATCAAAGACAGATCATATCAGCATCTTGGAGGAAGGGCCTTCTAAACCCAGAAAGTTAAGCAAAACGTCTTCTTCTATCCCATGTATCTTTGAATGCTGAGTAGCATGGCCCCTGCCAGTAGATCTTAATGCTTGAATGAGTACTCAAATAAGCTCCTCCTAAGCAAAAGGAACACTAAATGCAATACAATAAATGATTCCATGATGTCCAACCAACAACTTATAGGCAAGCAGTTCAATTCTTTTATGACTGTCACTGTCACTTTATGACTAATGTGATATAGGCTAGATAAAAGCCCCACTGATGCATTTTTGACTACCTGAAATTTTTGAGTCATCTTCAACCCTTATAAAATGTGTTCCAATAATCCAACAGTGGATGGATTATACTATAGGTGAAGAGCCACACCTGTTGAACTAGGCACAGCTAATCAAATATAGCCCAGGTCATCAATTCCATTAAACTTCAAATTGCTATTTATTTTATTTATTAGACTTTTATGCCACCCATCTGCCCTATAAGGTGACTCTATCACAATGTGCCCTTTCAAGTTAGCATGATCTCACTTGTTCCTAAATAACTTTTGGAAGAGCCATATTTTTGGCTGTAGCACAGAAGAGATGACCTGGTTATCTGGCAATAAACCATTCCCATCACTGAAAGGGTTCAAGATTGAAATCTTTGAAGACCTCATTCCCACAGCAATCCCTCTCTCCCAGTTCTTACCAGATAGGCAAATTCAATGTGGATAAAAATTGTCTATTTTCATGTACTATCATGGTGGAGGTGCAGTGGCTGCGTTCAGTGATTCTGGCCAGTTTTTGGACATTCAAGATAGTGTGTGGAACATAAATGATCTTACTATAACTGGAGCGATTAGCTACTAGTAGTTCATAGCCACCATTGCCCTGATCCAGATTACTGATGGCCAGGCTCTTGGAGGGTGGGGGCATTTGTTTTTTGCCTTAGAGCAGTGACAACTGGAACTTGGGCTGGCAAAGTTAATATTAGTACCTTGTCAATAATATAGCTTGCTCCTTCTTCACTCTAGAGTTCTTTATAGCCCTCTATTCCACAAGACAGAAGAAACTGATGAACCCAGTAGTTTCAGGGGGATCTTGGAGTTATTCCCAAAGCACTGGTGCATGGTTCAGCCAAGGCTTGAGCACAGCTTGCAATTCAGAATCTTGAATCAGATTCCATTTGTACAATTCTTTGTGACTGTGGACTCTGCAGAAACGCATGGTCAACATAGGAGATCTGAGAGATGAAACAGTGCAGAAACTACCTAGAGTATCACTAAAGAAAGAAAAGAACTAAACTGGCCATGCCCAAGTAAGAGCCTTTATTAGAACAACTTCTGGCAATGAGTTTGCATCTCCACTCTTATTGTACCAACAGATAGCTGGCCAACAGCCCTGTTCCAAATGATCAGTTCCCTTATGGATAAGGAGGGATTGGGAAGCCCCTACAAAGCTGTTGTGAGCATTATTCTAGCCAACTGTAAAATAAATTTGCTTGGCTAAGCTCTGAATTGGACTCCAGCTATGGAAATGACTTAGGCATATCCTAGGGGGAATCCTGAGACAGTTGATCTTGAGGAAATAGATAGGGTCCTTGCTGCTGTTGCGTTCTGCCACATGTGTCCGGGAATCTTGCTCCTCCAGGTTGATTATAGTTGATTAGCCCACTCCGGGGGGGCTATACGTGGGTGGTTTTATGCATTGATAACGTCTCTTACCTTGAAGATGGCAATGGTAAGCATCCTTCTCAAGAGACTGTCCTTGTGCTAATAATAAAGAACAACTTTGTTTACTCTCAAACTTTCTTTTTTTAGGGAATGTCATTGAGCTCAGCTTTGGAAGTCACCAGATGAAGTAGACAATCTAGAATCTGCCTCAAGATGTGGGTCTGTCCTGGCCTTTCTGGATTTCTTTCTTTTTTAAAAAGTTTTTTTTTAAGAGAAACATATACAAACAAAACATTAAAAACATAAAAACCATCTTCCATTTTATATACATACGGTGTATCAGTTGATTACAAATCTTTTGTGCTATCCTTTTGTAGTCATTACTCCTAGTTTATATCAATTTTCACATTGTCAAACAAACATATATTTATATATTTATCAGTTCATTTTATAAGAGATATTCCAAATTTTGTTTTAAAATTTCTATTATACTTTCATCCAATGGTTATATACTGTATGTCTATATTGTATTTTATATCAATCTATCAAACTTCTATTACAAAGTTATCTAGTCTATTATAGTACCATGTCTTTTTGTCCAACCATTGATAAAACAAATCCCATATCATATAAAATTGTTTATCTTTTTGTTCTCTAATTTTGCCTTTCTGGATTTTTTAGTGGTTTTCAATGCCATCAAGTATCAATAGCAGAAGCTTGGTATCATACTAGACTGGCTTTGGGGGTTTGGAATCAGGAGAATTATTCATCAGCAGTACTCCTTTTCCTTCATCAACAGTTCCAATCAGTATTGGTGAGGGGGACATTTAGGGCTCAGATCTCCCCTTCCCACACTCTATATTAATCTGTTGGGTGAGGTCATTTGGTGGTAAGAGGCATATGATCTCTGCTATGTAAGTGATACATAGTTATACATCTCTATCCAAAACCAGGCAGGTGACACTGTCAGGTGCTTCTGTGGAGACGGTAAGGGCCTGGATGGGAAGGAACTGGCTACAACAAGACTCTACGAAGATGTTGTAGCTTTTGGATTTTGGACCCTGGGATCCAAAAAACTGCTATCCTTAATTTTTAACAGCATAGCTCTCTTCCAAATAGAGTTGGTGTGCAATTTGGGGGTCCTCCTGGCCTTGCAGCTCCTGTTGAGATAATTCCCCATTAGGAGAATGAGTGCACACAGGGAGACGTAGTGAGAGTGATGTTGAATAACACACGGCCAGCACAAAGATACACTGAATAGTAAAATGTAGGTTTTACTTCCAGTAAACGGTTAAGCAAAGTCCAACGAACAGTCCAAGTCATACACGGATAAAGTAGTCAGTATTCAGTCCAGGGATAATCCAAATAACAAAGTCCAGTATCATACACAGTTCAGTAACAGACTTACAGCAATCCAAGAAGAACGACGATCAGCAACAGTCAATAGGGAAAAATGCAGGAACCAAGAACATCAAACATCAGAACAACTAGCAACTAACAACAACAGAAAAGAACAACCCAGGTTTCTGGCTCCATCTTATGGCCGTTTGAGGAACCACACCCAATTACAATTTTTGCATTCCCTTAAAGGGACAGTATTAAATGTCTATCCTACATTTCCAACCCAACTGTTAGGTGACTGTCAATTCCTAACAGCTCCTATTCAATGGCACTAGTGGCAGGGAATTTTGCACAAATTCATCTGCCAACCTCACTCATTCCTAATTCTCGAAGACTCTTAATCATTCATGCATTATTCATTTTCTGATTGGATAACCACAACAGATCAAAGGCCAACTCAAACAGGCAATGATCCTCTTCCTTGCAAGAGAGAAGCTCTGCCATATAATATTTGTAAGTCCACTTACATATGTCTAACTCTGAATAATAAAAGCAAAACAAACAAACAAACCCAAGTGCCATGCTGTCAGCCACGGTCCCGCTACTCATAAACAGAACACATGGATCAATGAGAATAATACATGACCTTTGAAAGCTTTTTGCTTTGAGAAATCTGGCAGGTCCCAAGGGCCTGGAGATATCTAGGACCAAATATCAGTAGTGAAACAAAAAATGGAAGCAAAGAAAAACACCAAGAGACTTTATAGCCGAGAAATCCCAATACCCATTACCTTACAAAGGAACAATTCCTCACCTGTCAGAGCCTTATAACAAAACCTTGAAGTCAAGAACTGGTATACTCTTGTTTGAAAGATTTACCATCTCAAACATTTGCACAAGAGAACTGAAAGCTAAATGGGAAATAAAATCAAATTAGCCCCCTTAAACAATTCTTAAATTATTAATAAAGAAAATCCCAAAGAGTCTCAGAAGGTTATCTCTAGACCTCAAATTTAGAGACCACTCACTTGGACAACATTATTTGACAAATAATTGCAACAGTTTTCTAAACATACAGTAGAGAACCGTTTTAGCAAGAACATTCATAAATAGATTCTAATTGTTTGAGTTGTACTTAAAAATGTACATTCCTTATAGAGCAGAAACATATTTTTTACTGTTCTAACAAACCTTAACACCGTCATTATTATCCCTCTTTAGAGTGAAGATGTGTGATTTTACATTCACACATTTCTCCCAGTTCAGGAAGATGTTAGCTGCAGTGCTGGCCTTGGGACATTCTTCAGTGATGAGCACGTTATAAAACTATATTTCATATGAAAAAAGGTTGTGCTATATGATATTAACTTTGACTTCTGCATTGAAATATTAGTTAAAAAGTTGCTCGTTGTATTTCTCTACCAATATCAACGTTAGGAAACAGTAAATTATGAATGTGTGTTTTAAAATAATTTTACACTGAAAACTATTTTTGAAGGACAAGATTTTTATAAGCCCGTACCGTTTTATATTCAAAGTACTTTTAATACTCCCGATTCCTTCAACAAAAATGACATTACACCAAAGGGAATTCTGAGAGTTGAAGTCCATATATTTTAAAGTTGCCAAGGTTAAGAATCACTACTATATAATATAGGAATTACAGGAACGGGACAGCCAATTCCAGAAAATACTTCTAGAAAACTTTTGATGAAATCAGTGAAGAAATGAAGCGACAGAAATTGCTCAGTTCCAGTTAGATCAAGGTTCATTCCCATCTAACTGAATCTGCTATGCTTTAGATTTCTTTCTTCTGGCAAGTAAGAATGATGGGGCTTCAGGGACAAACTTCTTGGCAGCACCTCAATCCCATGGAAAACCTCCCCAATGAGGTTCAAGAAACGCCACACTGGAAGGCAAGCAGAATGATCTTGTCCCAGCAGGCATGTGAAGCACAAGTGCTATTGGCTGTGCCAATTTTTAAATTGTATTTGTGAGGTGTTACGTGATTTTACTATGATTTTTCAATGTTCTAATGATTGCTATAGAATTGTTAATTTTATAGATAGCCTGCTGAATTTCTTTTACTAACTTATCTTGATTTGAACTCCCCAATATAAAACTACTGCAATAAAACAAATAAAGAGATAGCGATATCTATACACTTGTATGTAAATAGATGAATTGTGGAAATATTGTGCAATGAAGAGGTGAGAGACAACACAGAAACTTAATGAAAAGGAAGTTAAAGAATTGTGAAAATTTATTTAAACAAAAGAATAGGGGTCTTCATGCTGTAAGGAGTTACAGCTCCTCTGAAATAACATGTTTGCAGGCATGTATGCCAACTATAATCTAGTCTCAGTTATTCATGTTGCTGCGATTTGCAGGTCAGGCAGCTATACATAATTCTATGTACATCTGTTTTTTAAAACCTCAGTCACTAACTAACAAAAATTAGATTGGATTGGATTAGATTACTACCCAACTTCCAATTATTCTGGGCAGGTTACATCTCAAAAATAGGACAGATTAAAAATATTTTTTAAAAGTATGTTTGGAATAGGTGTGTGTGTGTGTGTGTGTGTGTGTGTGTGTGTGTGTAAAGCACTGTGCCTATAAATATTTTTATTGATCCATGCATAATCAAATAACGCCATCCCTGTATAAAAGAGTTATCAACAGGGTTTGTTAAACCCCAAGGTTTACAAAAATATAGAAACATCTTTAAAATACATTTCCATTTCCTCCCCTCTTTCCTTTTAATTTCTTCTACCCCAGAAGCCACATGAAATTACAAGAAAGGCAGATTCAGGTAACCAATGCCTGCATTAGAATTTTCAAGGCAGTCCTCCAATAGAAACTCTTTCCCCATGAAGCTAGCAGATACAACAAAAAGAAAGGCCTTATTGGTGGTAGTTGCCATAGTAATAGAACAGAATTTCCAGAAAAATATTCCTGTGGCCTTATTGTACTTTATATTTTCATCATTCCAGGTGTAATTTTAAGTGGATAAGAATTTCATTGTGGTTTATGAATTCTGGTGGTTTGAATGCATTACAGATTTTGTATTTATATTTTAAATTGTTTTATTTTTAATTTTCTTGAGACTATAAATTGATTCCACATACAAGGCTTACTTTAAGCATCCAAACTCTTCATTTATTTAGTTAACTTTTAAAACCCACTGCCAGTTAGTTTGGAATTACTCTTATGATGGTTTGCATCTGTAAACTAGATACAGGAGAACTATAAAGCCAAATAAAATAAATTAATAATGATGGGGAAAGTTTATACACATGTATATGTACTTAGATACAATATTTTAATTATAGTAACCCAATGACATGAGCACCAGCAGAAAAAGTGGGTCAGAAAATGTTACAATGGATACACTGGATATTTACCTCATACAAACATAATCAGGAACTTTAGTTTGAAGAGGGTGATGGAGAACTTAAGGCTTGGGTCAATATTAAAAGTCCAAAACAGAGGAGAATAAATGTGATCAGTATCATTACCTTATATTATTCCCTGAATTCAACAGAGCTCTGGTAGTTATTTTTCCTCTAACAGTATCAATAAGACTGGAAGGATGCAGGCAAACTTCTAACAGGATAGGCATCAGAGTGGTCTCTAACAGCTAAAAAAACCCTGCTTTTTCTGCCATACATGCTGAACTGAGGTTATCTGCCAGAGGCATTCTAAACAAAACACTGACCTCTCAACTTGCAACTCCAATAATAAAAAATACATCTGCTTGCATAGATAGGTAAGGGGAAGAATGCACTACTTACCTCTGTGCTGCCATAAGAGGCAGCTAATACTTTAATCTCAAAGAGCTGCATTTAACCTTCATCCCTCCTCCTTCTCCTGAAAGGAATCAGGGATGTGAAGGGATTTTGCATAGTGAGACTTCTCCATGTTTGCTATACAGAGTGGGTAAGGAGAACAAAAGAGATTTATCTCCTCATATCTCACCAAACGATTTTCTCCACTTCGTAGCACAGGAATAACTTACTTTACAGCATCCCATTTTTGCCCACAAGCTTCTATAAGGTTTGGCTACTGTTCAGTGATTGCAAACTCTTCAATGTTAGGCCCTAACAGATTATGATTAGAATGAGGAGACAGATATTCATTCCAGAGGTATCCCTCTTTTTTACTTCAGCTTGGGGGGTCCATTCACCATCCTTTTCCATGTATACGATAATTTTTATCTCCACTCTCACCAGTCATGGCTTCACTCTTGCTCTAGTATTGACTGGGGGACATGATGGGTCAACTGTAAGGTCAGGTTTGTCTCTTTCAACACTGGTATGCTACAAGTATTCCAGCCTCTCGGTTGATTTCAGATTTCAAATCCAGTAAAGCAACAGAAAAGAAAAGTTGTCCTTGAAGAGAATTTGGTGCCAGGGAGAAGTCAAGATTGTCAGCATCTGCTAAAGCAGCTCCCTAACTGGATATGCTCCAGAGGCATGGATTGCAACTCAACAAGAATTTCTCAACAATGTGGCATTTCTGAGAAAGTTCTGGGAAGTGAAGTTCATGTATCTGAAGTGTACTCCACTTATAGAAGTCTCAAGTAGATCATGATTTAACTTCAAATTAATGATGATGTCAACTCTTAGAGACAGGCAAGATCATAAAAGACAAGCATGGTAGGAATTGCGGGAATGCTGTTCATCACTGTAGGGTGGAATAACAGAATCATGAAAGCCTGCCAGAGTTTCTCTGTTCCCTAAAAGTTATTTTGGAGGTTCTTTCTTATGATTTCCTTTTTCTCAGGACTGAGCAATCTTTTCTGAAATTCCCCCTTCATGTTTGCTCATTCGCCCCTCCCCTCCCCCCATTTCCAAGACCAAGAAATTCCTTCACAAAGGTGACAGTCCAGAACAATATTTGTTCCGTAAGTTAACTCTAACCCTTACATTTAGTTTGAAGTTTCAGATTCATAACTGTTCTTAAAAATAAAGGTAGTACTCACTTATCAACTGCCTTGTTTAGCAATTTTGAAGTTAGAAGAAAAACAGCTTTGTAACCAAACCTTGCATTTATGGCTGGCACAGCATCCCAGATCATTAAAAGCATCCAGAAGCGGGACCAACTTCCAACTTAATGCTGATTTCCAACAAGCAGAGTTAATTGACATATTGAGCAATGTATAAATGACATTGTAAATCACAGTCATATTTTGTCTCCTTTGAAGACCACAGTGATTTGCTTAGCAATGGAGTTGTGGGTCCCAATTATGGTTGGTAAATGAGCACTATCTGTATCATTATATCCTCAAACGTTGCTGTTCAAAACTTTTAATTAAAGGATGCCATGATCCTCAATTCTGATAGTCTTCTAGATATAAGCCAGTACTGGAAGTAGTTTTAGAACCCCATACTAAAATAAATTTCACCACCGCTGCATCCACTGCACACATAAGACACTGAAAGATATATTTCAAGGTCTTATGTGTATTTTGGGTTATACCCTCAGCACATCAGCACTGATTGAATATTACAACTCCATGACCACAGGAGCACTGCAACAGCTGGAACTCATAAATTTCACAAATTCAGTATTATTGTAAGTTCAAATGGTTGATGAACAAGTAGTTGTTAACGAAGGACCGTCCATAGTGTGTTATCTCACAACAATTTACAAAGTTCTTTAAGGCTGTACATTACATCTGAACTCACACAGGGCAGGAGTCTGAAGCACTCCTTTTTGAAAAGATTACATGGACATAGAAGATTGTGTTTGGAGGTCTGTATGTTATCTCTGAGCCAAACTATGTAGGATTTTACATGTTAACACCAGTTATTTGATCTGGATTTGAAAATCCATTGACAGCCAGTAAATAGTGAGTCTCCCCTGCTAGTAAGCAGGCAGCTGCATTCCCAACCAACTGTAATTTCCATGTAGTCCTCAAAAACAACAGCAAGAATGGCACATTGCAGTAGTTTAAGCTTGAAGTGATAAAAGCATATATCCTTGTCACAAGGGCTTCTCATTCCAAATCAGGCTGCAACTAACACACCAGCCAGGATATGTACATTTCTTTGATCAACAGCCAATTCTTGCAATCTTATGAAGCTGCAAACCAACAGCTTCATAACAAAGCTTTACTTTTCAGAAGCCCATAGCCTTTTTTTCTAATTGGCAACATCATATTACAGTTGATCATTTAAGATGGTGAGATTTTTTTGTTTTATTTTTGCCATACCTGCAAAACTCAGGATACACTGATATAGGTACACATTTTAGAAACCCTTTCTCTACCATCAGGTACCCAACTTGCTCTACTTACTACTTTACTTGGAGATTACACAAACTAATACATGTACACACCAGGGGTGGGATACAACAGGGTTAACTACCGGTTCGGGATTTACGAGCTTCCCTTCCCGCTGTGAGTCGTGCGCCTGTTAACCCTGTTAATCGTCATTGTCATTAGCATGCTGCGTGCTGAGAAGCAGCCTTTGAAACAGCCCTCTTTTCTTGTTTTTTTAACTGCAGCTATGCCTCGTTCGGCAGCTGATATTGAAAAATCAGAAAATAAAGATCAGGTAAGAGCCCGGGTGGGCGGGTAGGCAAAAACATCAGCAGACATAGAACCGGTTCTATGTCTGCTGCTCTTCAGAGCTACCGGTTCTACAGAGGTGGACAGAACCGGTAGAAACCCACCCCTGGTACGCACCCACAAAAGGAAAGAAAGAATAAGCTTGTGTTACTTCTTGATGGCTATGGAGTAGAACACATTTTCAAAGTGTATTTATCTCAGATTGCAAACTTTAATCCCAACATTCTATAGTTTATGCTAATTTTTAAAAAAGAGGATTCACATTTTAAATAGATATGCACACACATACATATACACATATACGCACACCCAATAAGATACCATATACATTTTTTAAAGTTCACATTTAGAATTTTTTTTTAGCCAATTCTGTTTAAAGCAATAGTTGCTACCAAAAATTTAATGGACAACTGCCTACCACTTCAACCTATTCCAAACTATAATATATATTTCCTCCAAGGATCATTCCAATGGTTTTAATTATATTCATCACAGGTTTATGTAACTTTTTCCATCCCTCAACCTTGCCTCATGTAATGCGTTTTTTCAAATTCATCAACCAATCAAATCACTTGCCCAAAGTGAATGCTGATGATTATCTCAGTGGAACAATCAGCCTTTATTTCATTTAGAGCCAACTGGTTCTTGCAATACATGATGCTCTTAGTAAGAGTCTTCAAATCCATAAATCAAAGGTCCCCATCTTCTTTCTCTTTTACACCTATTAATTAGAACAAAAAATACCTTGCTTAATTATCTTCTAGCCCTCTGATTCTATAGGTTGTATAAAGTTCTACTCTGATTTTTGTTGTCATAGAAATTCCTTACCTTTCTGATCTTGTCATTGCCCTTTTTCTTAGGATTAGCTTCTTTAGATCTCCTCTACACTATCCATCTTAATCTGTTTCTGAGCTTGGGAAGACAAAAACATCTACCACGTTTACCCTTCGCTATCAATTGTAAATTTATTAATTATGTTGATTGACAGTTTCTTTGTTTTCTTAGTATTTAATATTAACCCAGATTTTCAGTTTCCATTTTTGTGTTCATGATGAGCTTTTTGAAGTCTTATTTTAAACTAACAAAATGGCATCATCTGCATATCCTACATTCTTAGAATTTTAATCTCCAAGTTGAATGAATGAATGTTTATTACAGCCTTTGGCCAATCAATAAATAAATCAAATTTGATTCTGGCTGTCATCTGTTCCAGTCCAGCTATTCTTATAATATATTTGTAATATAACAGATATACATTCTTGTCTTAAATAAAACTTTTTAAAAGAAACTGTTAAAAATGTCATCTAATATTATAAGCCCCTTAATTGTGGCACTGTGCAGCAACAGCATTCAGACAAAAATAGCAGGCAGAGGTCTATGTTAGCAATTAGCCTATGCAGCCACACATCAACCATCACAGACAAGACCAGATGGCAACTAGAAGGATTATAAACAACGAGCACAAATGCTTAAGCATCATAGCCTAACATTTCAGGATGGGTAACCCCAGGACAGTGATATTCAGCTATAACAAGCTGGATTGGTCTGGACCAGCTGTAGATGAAGTCTACCATTCGCTGCATTGCATTATATTATATACATATGATGAATGCTAGTTAGAAATGTATAAAAAAAGCACAAGCATTATTTGACAAAACCCTCTTTGTTTTCAATATATAAAGCAATTTTATAGCAATAAAGATAGGCTTCGAGATAAATACAATTCAATGCCGAGTGAGCCAGAGCTAGAATTTTGTCATCTGTGTTTTATAGACTGAAATTAGATTAAATGCTATTCAGTGCCAGCCTTCGCTTTAGCCTTCAACAAATATTATCTCATGATAATCCCAAGCCTGTTTTCTTAATATAGCCAACACCAATGAGTTCAAATAAGAAAATTAGTATTAGATAGTATTTAAAAATAATACTAAAACAAGGGTCAAAAATAAAATTATGCAAAAAAAAAATAACCATTGAGAATATTTAAAACTTTAAAAAAAATAGTTCAATGGCCATCAAGCCAATCCTAAAAACATCCTAAATCTATTTGGTAAACAGACAAAACTATTAAGTAACATATTCTAATATTCAAGTTTCACAGGAAAATAGATGGTCCTTAGATAAGTCTTTTACAAGATATTTAAACGCTTCAGTATATTTAAATTTTCCAGCGTAGGTAAAATGAATCATTACAGACGGCTTTATACTTAGATTCATTAAGTGCTTGAAAATGATATGGGCCCTATGGATAAGGAGCAGCTGCTATTTCTTTCTTTAAACAACAAGCAAACAAGCAGTGCTGGCCCTCTGAACTACATTCTACTGATATTTGAAATGGGTGCTGAATAGGTCTTTTTTTCCATTTCTACAGCTGCACTATGCCTTTACTATACACCCTGGGCATAAGTATGAAAAAAACAAAAAAGAAATTTTAAAACCCTGATTTTTTTTTTTCAAAACTCGCATTCTCTTTCTACAAATTTGACTTTTATTTGTAAATTATATTTATGCATCGAGGTTAGAGAACTGTTTGCAGTGTACACTTCAGTGAGGGTAGTTCAGTTTCTTTAAGGCCTCTCTGGATGCCCTTTTTGTCTCCAGTGACTACCCGCTAGCTCTTTCTCTTTGATTTAAGAGTTCCTCTCCTGGCCCTGACAGTAAGGTATTTCTGTCCCACAGATTATAACTCACTCTGGGCTATTATTCAACTCCCAAGCCCTGGCCCTGCTGCATTTAGTCCAAACATAATATCCTTCATGCATATATTATCTGTCTCCCTATTATCTGGAATCATTTCGGAATTAAATTTCAGTCCTGCAATATTGGTTCGAAGAGCGGCTCGCTTTATAGGCTAGTCAAAGGTTAGAATACCAATCAAAATAACACTGCCGATGCAGCAAGACATTTTAATATTCCAAAACCCGGTAATTGTAAAAGGACATAATATTTTTTCCCTGATTACCCCAAAGGCAACACATGTTAACAAGATGAGGGAGAGAGTGAAAGGATTTCCAGAATTCAAGACAGCTACTGCATGACAGATTTAAAGGCAAAGGGGTAGCACGCTGGCCACATTCACCCTTCCAGGAGTGAGAGACAAGAGAAAACACACCTTCCTTCCTGGATCAAATCAATGCATCTGCCTGTTCATATTGGTAGTTCGGTAGTTGGACAGTTACCAGTATCATTTCAGTTACCACATGACCAACAAGTTGATCTCATGCAACTAGATGCAAGAATAACATTTTTTATTTATTTATAAAAAATGAAACTTGCCCAGTAGCCAAAGTTATCACAATGGTTACAGTAAAACATGTCAAAAATACAGTCTGAATTAAAACATATGCAGTAAGATCAAACAAAATACAAAATAAAGACACAATACAAATTATGCAGCAGCAAACTAATCACCAAAATTTCAAACAATCTTAATTAAAAAGCCTTCCACTTGGCAACAAGATATACAGAAACAAATTTTTAAAAATGTACACTCTGCTATATGCTAAACCTAACAAGGAAGAAAACACAACTTGTAGTAAATTTTAATTTCAGACAAATAGCATCTCTGTCACATTTCTATAAGAACAGTCTCCAGACTAGATAGTTGAGCAGATGTTTGAGAGTAGGAATGCTAATCAGATTATTTAGGATCAGCTAAGCAATTTTTCTTTATAGTAAAATATATAAACTTAATGCTTTGATCAAACCAACAATTCAACCAACTTATATTGTATCCCTGATTAAAGTCAGATAAAGATGTTCCACTAAATATAACAGCATACATTTAGTCACCCCAATCGAATCATTAATTTTCACGTTTAGAGATGTCCTAAGCATTAGGATAAATGCCCATCACATCCTTATAAAAGACCAATTGATATTATTATTATCTTCCATTTGTTCAGGGGTTTTTATTATGGTTGTTTCCAAGATCTGATAGCAGACTCCTCCACATAAACCATGAGCCTTGTGAAAATAGTTTATATGCTTCTGTTAAACCTGCTGCTTGTTAATTTCATTGGAAATTCACTGGTCAGCTCAAGATCTGATCCTTGGAGAGGTTAAAGCAAATAATCTGAAGCAAATAATAATAATAAACCCAAGAACTGAAACTAGATCTTGACAATATATACTACAGTTATATGCCTCTTGATATGGGAAGTAAAAAAGTGAGGAATCTGCCTGTTCTAAAATACAGTTATACTGTACTTTCCAAAATTAGGAAAGCTCACACGAATGTCACTATCACTGAAGACCCAAATGAACAAGCCTGTCTATATATTCAGTTAATATATGAACTTTGTTTAGAAAGTTTCTATCCTTTTTTAACCAAGGACATACTCGCTGCTGCTGCTTACATTACTTTAATACACATATGTGAGAATATCCTTGATTCAAAGGTGCAATTGGTGAAAAATGCAGAGACCAGTTTGTTGAGTGAAGCACCTAACCATGGAGATGTTAAAACTGTGAAATACTGTATTTACCGGACTATAGAGAGCATCGGAATATAAGCCACACCCACTAAATTTTAAAAGAAAATATTTTTTTACATATATTAGTCGCACCAGTCTATAAGCCGCAGATATATACATTGTGAAAATGAGATATTTACACAGAAAGAGAAAAATGCTCTTCGCATGCGGCCAGACATCTCCAATGTCTCACCATTGATTCATTAAGGCCAAGCTTACGTGCAGAAGCTCTATTTCCTTCCTGGATAGACAGATCGATTGCTTTCAACTTAAAAGCTGCATCATATGCTTTTCTTTGTGTACTTTCCATGATGAGGGTGTGAAAAATATTTTGCGTTCGTGCGTGTCATGCTGCTTGCGTCGAATACGCCAAAAACTACCGGTAGCGTCTTCTTTGCTCTGACCTCTTGCGTCTGTCACGTTTTTGCGCACCCTGATGGCAGTTAGCGAAGAAAAATCTATAGATAAGCCTCATTGTACAAGCCGCAGGGTTCAAAGCGTGAGAAAAAAGTAACAGCTTATAGTCCGGAAAATACAGTAACTGTTTTGCATCTTAAAGCAGAGAGATCATGCTCCTCATTACACACCTGGTTATTGTTCCACAGCTCGCAGACCTTTATTAACAAATCTTCTCAGTGGTAGCATCTCCTCTTTGGAGTAAACTCTTACCCAAATCCAAGAGTATGCCTATCAGTATGCCTTTACAAATCTGTCTTCACATAAATAGGTCTTGCCTGTGTATTTTATTTATTTATTTTTGCATTCTACCTCTCCATTTAATGAACATGTTTTTATATTGTTTTAGTTTAATGTACTTTAGGCTTGTATTTGTTTGTTTGTTTTTTCATTTTTATTTATATACCACTTTGGGATGGGAGTACATGGGAATAATATAGTAATATATTAAGTGGATGGAGAGAGATAGTACTGGTGATGAATAAGGCTGTTTTGTTTGTATGAGAACATCCTTTTTGCTTCCTATAATTAAAGCTGTTTTATTACACGGCCTGAGAAACTGCATTTTATTATATGGCAATTGCTACTACCAATCATCTATACAGCAGTCGTCAATGCTCATGATATTTGCAAACAAAAGTGTTTCTCTTGTCAGATAAATCCGTAGCTCCTATTTTGATGATAAAGTATAATTTTTGGCTCTATTAAGTGCATCATTTTAGATGGATATTTAGATAGAGGCAATTTTGTGAAGTCCCATAAAAAAGAAGACTACAAGGGAGGTTCTTATATGGGTATATCTCATATATTACTATTTTTACATATACCTTGCTATCCTGCCTACATTTTTCCTCACACCAGTACTTTATTCACATGTTTCTGTTATTGCTCTTAAATGTCTTCAAGCATTTCCTATTTTCCTAGTGCACTTCTCTTCTGATCCAATTGACCTTTTGGCTTTTCCAATTAAAGCAACATAGCTCCTCTGTATGAATGAAAGTTAATTCTGTCCACAGAATCTGTGTTAATGGTAAATACTGCCTTTGACTATAGCAGAAATAAAGACACAGTCAAAAAGTTTCAGCAACTATCTCAACACTGCCAATAGACAGAGTTTAAGGGAAACATACACAGAAACATTCTAAAAACATCCATATTTTGGGAAGCATTGCTAAAGCTTGATCTAAACAAGGCATAAAATCTGTTAAACTCTCTGTCCCAAGTCCTCACTAAGCTGATGGCTCACAAAAGATATAAGATTGTTCAGTGACATTAAAAATGCAAGAATGCAATATGGTTTGACAAGAAGCAGCATTTGAGGACAAAGAAAAATCAAACTTCTGACAACATATACAGCTATGAACAAGGATTGTGTTTATCCTGAAATCTTGGATTTTATCCAGTCACTGCACTAAGTATCAAGTTGCCATTAATATGACTGGGCAAAGCATTCATGTGGGTGCTTTGTGAAATGCACTGATGCAAGTGAAAACTAAAAGTATTAAGCCAGCAGCAATTCCTGAAAGGCTTGGTGTGGCTCAAGGCTCTTCAAGGTGGATATGCCCAGATTCTGTAGAAACTGCTAGCAAAGCAATGTACATGTGCATACATGTGGAGATGAATGGAACAGCTTTCAAAGCAGCTATTCCCAGTTTACCAACGGATGCAGCTGTCTCCTCATTTCAAAGAGGAGAATTTCATTTTTGCCAAGGTGTTGCTCCGAGTACTTTGCATAGCCCTATTATTAACCTCTGCATGCTGGAATGTCTTTCCTTTCTTGCAAACCCAAGATGGACTATTGACTCTGATTGCTATGTGTGGGAAAACGGACAGTTTCTCATGCAACAATAGCACATCATCATGAAGTCATGCAAGGCCACAAGGAATGAATCAGTTTCCTCTATGTTCTAGTGTAAAGAATAGGAAACAATGAAAATGCAGGTGCCTTGACCTTTTTCTAAGAATAGTACTTCCCAATCAAATACCAAGCCTTTCTGAGTCACCAAGTTATTTTACCAATGCTAGATACAGAACCAGGGCATAAAATCTATAAATGATTAAAGGTCTCCAAAAAAAAGCCATTTTCAAAACGCTTTGAACCAAACACAGTAGCTTCTTTCTCCACTTCTAGACGTATTATGAATACTGCTGTTATTTTTAAAATATTTTCTTCCAGTCTCCCTAAACCAAACAATATCTCGCCATAAGACTTCTAGCTGTAATCCTATCAAGTTTTTTTTAATGATATTCATTAGTAATTCTGAAAAATCACCATATCAGCAGAGGAAAGATATGTTAACCTTTGCTAGCCAATACACTCAATTGGCCTCTCCCTTACTACCACTCACTATGTACCATGCATTTTCTCCCCACACACCATGATCATGGTTTTTTTCCTCCAGTCTCTCCTTATCCTCCATTGTCTTTCAAAATGTCCATCTTTGAGAAAGTGAAAACAATATAGAGATATTGTATACATCCTTGAAAATTTGTTTTTAAAAATACCCCAGTAATATAGAAGTGATAAATCAACCCATTCAATCTAAAACAATATTCACACACAGAAATTATAGACAAGATTTAATATAACACAATCAAACTGAACATTGACAAATATACTTCATTTCCAGAGACCACGTGATGTCCTTCTCAATCGTAGCCATCTGAAGTCTTCTGAATTTTGACTCTAAATAGCAACTAAAGATTTTATTGTGGCTGTCTTTGGACCATAAGCAAGTCAGCAAAGGGAAAGCCTAGCACACAAGAAGCTAGAAGAAAAGCCAGAGCTTTTCCATGAGAAGGAGATTTTTCAAATTGAAGAGTCAATGAAGTTAGTACAAAATGGAAGAATTTGACACAAAGAATTTGACACAAAGTCAAATTCTACTCTTCCTATACACTAAGCACAGAAAATACGCTTCACATTCCTCTGACTAAGTCAGCATGAGTCACCATATCTGATAACAAAGCAAATGATTTACAACTGATGTTAACCCCAAATGTTATTTCCCCTACTGTGATCTCTATTTCTCTATCCTGAGATTTTGTGCTGCCCCCATTCTAAGATGCATCCACCCAACCTATATGAATTATAACCCAAGCTCTGTACATGAAGCTATTTTTCTTAGCAGAATATTTCCCTCCATTGAAATGTAAGAATTGATTATATGAAAGGCAGACTTTTAAAACAAAAAATCAATAGCCCAAATGAAAAAGTTACAAAAAGTACAATACAGCAAAGAGTTTTACTTAGCTCATATCAAATATTATTGTACAGGGATATTTTACTTTTATTCTTGATATATCCATCAATATTGATTAGTTATATCATTTCTAGACATTCATCAGAACTTTAGTGAACTTCACGTGGCAATTCTTAATGGTTTCTGGGTGGCACAAAATCTCCAACATACTTTCATCTTATATGTGCGGAAAGCCAGCAATAAGCTAGAACATCCACTCTGACAGCAGGAAAGGAAGAAAATCCTTGTCGAACTAAGGCATATGCTGCCAGCTTATCCCTCATTACTCCGAATTGACAAAACAGGTTGTGCTAATTTTCCTTGTATAGTTGCTCAGAATACATCTTAGATTTGTTTATGTAACAAAATGAGAAACAGTATTATCAGCAATTTCATCTAGCAAGCTTTTATTTAATGAGAATAGAATTTAAAATGCAAACCTATGCTATTTGTTTATACCATAATTCAAACAAAATAATGTTAAGAGCTGTTGCAGATCTATGTGTTACATAGTTTCTTGATTCCACTATCAATTTTCACTCCCTAAGTGGATAATATAAAGAGTTGGGTTCAGTCAGGGTGGAGCCACATATTAATCTATATAGGCTTGAGAAATGTTTTAGAAAAATGTAAGATATTTGAGTAATCCAACAATAACGTATGAACCAAGAAATGAAGGAGGCATCCATGCCTCAGCAGCTATTATTACATGTAACTACAAAAGAAAATAGGTTCAGTGGTAGTTTTGTTGAAGTGAATAAAACAAAAAGTCTTAAGTATTTTAAAGGACAAAAATAGCTAGCTAATATTTGGGGCAGGGAGGAGGGAGGGGAGTCAGAAATTCTAGGGAAGAAAGGTTTAGATATGCTCCAATTGACCCAGCCTATCCTAGGGAAATGCTAAGTTATTATGCATAGAGATGCTATATCAGGATGGCCACAATGAGATTTTCCAGCTGCAGACCATATTCCATCAAGTACAGTAAGACTCTATTAGCTGAAATACAATAGGAACTTTGCTTCACCCAGGTTCTGAGAAAATAACTCCTCATTTCAATGCAAAACAGCAATGCTTATTAAATACCTGCTTAAAGGAAGAGAAGGAGAATACTATAGAAGGAAGGGGAAATGATGGAAATGAAGAGACAACAAAGAATGAGATGGGGGAGGGCAAGAGAAACATATTAGCAATGAAAGTACCTTTTTGAGATTAATCCACTGTTTGAAGTAATCAGCAACTGGAAGCCCTAAGTACTGGCATTGTCCAGGTAACCTGTAAGAAAAAGAGCAGGTTGGTTTCAAGTAGAACAGTCTAAGTACCCAAGAAAGGAGAGATAACAGAATGTACCATCTGATTCTAGCATCTTGCAAGAGTTTTAACTTTATTCTCGCTTTTTTACCTTGCCATATATATTTCAACACAATTTTATTTATGCTAGAATAAGAGGAGGATTTGGTTTGCCTAATTGGGAGTTGTATTACCAAGCTGCAAATTTGATGTGGGTTAAGGAATGGATAACATTAAGAAGTACTAGATTGTTGACATTAGAAGGACATGACCTGTTGTTGCGGTGGCATGCTTTTTTATGGTATAAAGGAACTAAAACACAGGAGTACTTTAGAAGACGTTATATACGGAGTGTCTGTGGTTAAGCTGGGAGACGATTAAAAGACAATGTTATTTGAAAATTCCAGTCCGGCTATCGACTATTGAAGAATTTTCTTATCCTATAATATACAAAAAGGAACAAACAGTTATATATGGTGAAATATTGAATGAAAAGGGTGAACTTAAATCTATACAAAAACTAGAGGAACAAGATATAAAGATGAATTGGTTTTCATATGCGCAAATACATTCAAGGTATGATAAAGATTCTAAAACAGAATGTTTCTATGATAAACTGACTGACTTAGATAAGATTTTGACAGGTACTGATGAAAAGGTGATTAAAAATTTGTATGGATATTTATTAGAAATTAAACTAGAAGAAGAACAAGTTAAAGAAACTATGATTGCTCGGGGGAAGAATTTTGGATATGGGATTGATCTTGAGAAATGGCAAAAATTGTGGTCTCAAAATTATAAAATGACAATGTCAACAGCATATAAAGAAAATCTGTATAAGATGTTTTACAGGTGGCACTTTCCCCCGACAAGAATAGCAAGAATGTTCAAGAATAAATCCGAAAAATGTTGGAAATGTCATCAGATACCTGGCTCATATTACCATATGTGGTGGACTTGTGCGGATGCTAAAAAATATTGGACTAAAATCCACATGTGATTGGAAAAAATGACAAAGAAGCATATAGATTTGAAATCAGAAATATTTTTATTGGGAATTTTACCTGAAATATATAGTAAAGATTTGAAATACCTGATTGTAAATGTATTAACAGCGGCTAGGATTGTATTTGCTAAAAACTGGAAAAATGAGAAAATACCATCACAGGAGGAAATCATTAAGAAAATATTGGAATGTGCTGAAATGAGTAGACTGACATTTGAAATTAGAGAACAAGATGATAAACAATTTTATAAAATTTGGGATCTATTCTATCAATGGTTAGACAATAAAATATTGTAATGAAATATGTAGACTTTTAGAAAAAAAAATATATAAAGGGCGTTGGTACTTACCTGATACGCCCGTTTTCTGTGAGTTGTGAAGAGCATCCAGAAGTGGGAGGTGCTTCAGTCTCTTCTGGAAAGGCTGGGCTTAAAACTTCAGGATGCTCCTCCTCCTCCACAGGACACCTCCTCAGCGTCCCCCAGTTTTGTAAAGACTGAGTGCCAAAGTCCGGGACTCATCATCTAATCTAGATCCCTGACTGGAACGGAACCCCACCAGATGGAAAGAAATGGGTGGGGCTGGATGCTCTTCACAGCTCACAGAGAACGGGCATATCAGGTAAGTACCAACGCCCTTTCTCCCATGAGCTGTTCAGAGCATCCAGAAATGGGACATACCAAAGCTTGGCCAGTCCTTAGGGAGGAACTCCATCCGGATTGAAATCCACTCCTAAACTCTGTGGACCCTCTGCAGGATTATTCTGCCAAATGAAGCGTCCGCTGAGGCATAGACATCAATTTTATATTTTCTGACAAAGGGAGATGGTGAAGCCCAAGTTGCTGCTCTGCAAATTTCGTCTGTGGAAGCCTGTGTGGCCCATGCTGCTGATGTTGCCGCACTCCTTGTTGAGTGGGCTGCAATGCCCTTAGGAACTGAGATGGACTGGCATTCGTAACTTTTAGCTATGCTGGCTCTCAACCATCTATCAATGGTCGTCAACGATGCCTTTTTCCCTAAAGTGGATGGGTTGAAGGATAGGAATAGAGCCTCAGATTTTCGAAATGCCGCCGTGCGGTCTAGATAGATGCTTAAGGCCCTTCGAATGTCAAGTCGATGCCATTGATGCTCCAGTCTATGAGATGGTTTCGGACAAAAATTTGGAAGCACCAACTCCTGCGCTCTGTGGAAGGCTGAATTTACTTTAGGAGTGAACAATGGATCCAATCGGAGAACCACTCTGTCCACATGAAACACGCTCAGGTCCTTTCTCATTGACAATGCCGCCAATTCGGAAATCCTCCTTGCTGATGTGACTGCAATTAGGAAGGCCACCTTATATGTCAGGAATTTAAGACTAGCGGTTGTACGGGCCAGTTGTAAGTGCGGTTAACACCTTGTTGAGGTCCCAGGTGGGATAGTGGTGAATTACAGGAGGTCGTAAGTTTGCAGCACCCTTAAGGAAGCTGTGGACATGTGGATGTTGCGCTATGGAACGGAGGTCACCTCAGGCTATCACCGAGGCTAAAGCCTCCACCTGTCTGCGTAAAGTATTTGGAGATAGGCCCTTGGTCAACCCCTCCTGTAAAAAGTCCAATAATTGTCCTATTGATGGGGCAGTTGGGTCAATCTTAGACCCCTGGCACCAGCGACAGAAAGCGGACCACATGTCCTCATATATACGATTTGTTGAGGACCATCTGGATGATTGAATGGTGGCAATAGCATCCTCTGAAATCTGTTGGGCCCTTAAACGGCTCCGCTCAACCTCCATATGGCTAGACTGAGCCATTGTGGGTTCAGGTAAAGTATCGGCCCTTGGGAGAGGGAAACCTTCGACGGTGGAATTTTCCAAGGTTGTTCTCTTGACAGGTCCTGTAAGTCTGCGAGCCACGTTCGCCTGGACCAGTAAGGGGAGACCAATATCAATTCCACTCGTTCCTCCAATGTCTGGATCAACCTGGGTATTACCGGGAGTGGAGGAAATACATATAGAAGTCCAGGAGGCCACTGACAACGCAGGGCATTGACGGCCTCCGCCCCCTGAGTCGGGTACCTTGAAATATACTGGGGCAATTGGGTGTTGAGAGGAGAGGCAAACAGATCGATCACCAGTTGCCCAAACCTCCGCACTGCTTCCTGGAAGACAGATGGGTGTAGGCGCCACTCTGCCTGATCTATCATGGCCCTGCTGAGCCAGTCTGCTTGTGTGTTTAAGGCCCCTGCTATGTGTTCTGCCTTGAGGGAAAAAAGATTGGCCTTGGCCCACTTGAACAAATTGGCCGTCTCCAGCATCAGAAGTTTGGAATGGGTACCCCCCTGTCTGTTTACGTGGGCCTTGGTTGTGATATTGTCTGTCACGACCAGAACGTGGCATGATTGGAAAAGGGGTAGAAGCTGTGTAAGGCCAGGTGAACTGCTCACAGCTCCAACAGGTTGATGCTTTGTGATTGTTCGGAAATAGTCCAAATTCCTTGCGCAATGTGGGATTGGAAGTGAACTCCCCATCCTACCAGGCTGGCATCGGTTGTGATCGTTGCCCTGTAAGGTTCCTTGAAAGGACACCCCTTGTTTATTGATTTTTCCGACCACCAGCGGAGTGATCGGAGAACATTGTGCAGTACCTTTATCCGGACATTGGAAGTGGCTCTTCCGGATCGCTGGAAAGGTAGCAGGAACCATTGCAGCTCTCTAGAATGGAATTGAGCCCAAGGCACAATGGAAATACAAGAAATCAGTTTCTTAACAGTTGAGACAGCACTGCCAGGGAAGCCCTCTTTAAGGCTCTGATATTTCTGGCCAAAGATTGGATACTGTTTAACCTGTCCTGAGAGAGAAACACCTTGCCCTCCACAGTATCTATCACTGCCCCTAAATGAACTAACCTAGTTGAGGGGATCAAATGGCTTTTATCCCAATTTATGGAAAAGCCATGACCCTGAAGGATCTCCAGAGTAATCTTGGTATCCAATTTTTCTTGATATCTAGAAGATGACAAAATTAAAATATCATCCAGATAACACTGTAAGCGAATACATTTGATCCTGAGGGAGGCAGCCAAGGCAGTGAGGACCTTGGTAAAAGTCCTAGGGGCCGAAGCCAGACCGAATGGTAGGGCGATATATTCGTAGTGCCGATCACAATAGCAGAATCTAAGATATTTGTAGTGAGCAGGTCTAATTGGTATATGTAGATAAGACTCTGTGAGATCTAGAGAGCTCAGGACATCATTCTCTGATGCTCAGCAGAATGGACTGGAGAGTAGTCATCTTGAATTTTCCATAAACCAATGATCTGTTCAGACGTTTGAGGTCCAGAATTGCCCTCCAGCCCCCCGAATATGTAGAAGATGATTGATAGCCTCCTGCATCAACGCCCTCTTAATGGGGTCCGTGGACCCAGGGCTCCTAATGAAAAAGTTCAGGGGGGAGGATTGAAACTCTAGCGCCAAACCAAACCTAATAGTGTCCTTGACCCACGCATCAGAGGTGGAGCTGTCCCATTGATCAGCAAACAATTTTAGCCGCCCTCCAATGGGAACTGCTGTCAAGGACTCACTTGGGGCGATGAAAAAATCAGCCTTCGGTGCCTCTGGGGTTTCTTCTGTTTTGGCCTCCCCACTGACCTCTATCGGAAGATTCAGACCTATCCTGTCTAAAACTGGGTCTGTAGCCTGATATTCTCTGAGATCTGGGAACGTATGGGCCTTGATAGTAGGGCCGAAAGGAACCCCTTCAAAACGACTGGGGCGTTGTTTTCAGACCTCCAAAAGAGAGGGGGAAGCACTTTTTTCTTGTTTCTATTCTCAATAAGGAGGGGCTCCAAAATACTGCTAAATAATTTATCCCCCGATATTGGGGCTGATTCCAACTTGCATTTATGCTTGGTATCCGCCTGCCAATGTCTGAGTCATAGCAGTCTCCGTGCTGATACATGAGATGCTATGGCCCTAGACGAGAATTTGACTGCTTTAAATGTGGCGTCGGCGGAGAATTCTGCTGCTGCAATAATTTTAGCTATGTCCTGGTGGGCTCTGACATTTGATGCCGGCAATATATCCCTCAAGTGGAAGAGCCATTGTAGGGAGGACCATGTAAAAAAAGGACACAGCTGTAGCTGCCCTAATTGCCCAGGCGTCAGAAACGTGCGCCCAACTGTGCTCTCTTTTCTTCCGGTCTCAGGGCTTCCTCGGCCTCATTGGGAAAGGTTGAAGAAGAGGGCAGTGTCACAATGGGCTCATCCACCTCCGGCGTTTTGAGAAAATTTGAAAACTCTGGTGCCAAATTATAATATCGTTTATCGTACCCTGTTGGGGCTGGGTAGGATGCTGCTGGTGCCAATTGATTTTGTACTAATTCAGCAAACATACGAGGGACAGGAATAGTTTCCACCTCATTAACCGGTTGTGAGAATATTAGATCCTTGGATTCGTCCTGAGACCCTGTTGACAATGGATGAGGGTTTGATGTGCCTAGTTTAGCGGTGTTCTTTGCCTTGAACAGTAAGGATTTAAAAAGGTGCAGACAAAAAAGGCCAGAAAAGGTAGGTTGGTCTGGAATGAGGCCTTCGTCGTCCGACATTCCCCGTTCTAGTGGGTCAGCCTCTGACAACCCCAAGTCCATGTGATGGATCAACCCCACCTCCATGGGAACATCCTGATCCTCAAATTCTACCTCCTCCCAAAGGCCCTGGGCTGATATGTTAGGAATATTGGGGAATACCTGAGTTTGATGTTGTCCCATATGCGCAAAGGATCGAGCAGACAGGGATCCCGCATCCGAAGCGGCCGAGAAGTGTCTGGTCCTGATGGATTGCTGAACTCCAGCCGCAATGCCCCTTTGAATCGCCATCTCCATCCATTGCCTCATTTCGATGGCGATAGTCTCAGGTAATCCCTCCTCCTGTCTTAGGCCGGCAACCATAGGGGTGAAGGTTGCTTCTGGGATTTGCTGGGCAGTGCTCATTGGAGGAGATGTGCCTATGGGAGGTTGTCCAGACACAGCCTGCCTGGGCTGGGTGGATAAGTCCTAGGGCCCCAACAATGGACTTGGGTCCTGATCAGATTGTTGTGTCATAGCCATCTTGTCTGCCTCCCTGGCTCGTTTCTGCAATTGCCTTTCCAAAGCTAGGTGCCGTCTATGGGCATCCTTATCCGTCGCCTTAGAGGCCTTTTGGGGGACCACTGGCTTATCTCGGGACTTATTTGTCTTGGAGCGGAAAGCGTTGTCATCTTCCATTGTGGATGACTGATTCTCTTGCCTCTGACTTTAATTTTTTTAAAAAAATTATTAGTATTAGTACTTTGGGGTGATGCCTTCCCCTGTGGTTGAAAGTACATGTGTCTATATCTATATGTAAAACTGTGCATATGGTAAACAGTATCTAAGGGCCCCAACAAGGGAAACCCCCAAGCGCTCCAAGTGAAAACTTTCTGGATCCCTGGTCCCCAACAAGGGAAACCAGCTATACAGGATCTGAGGTGGATTCTTTCCTGTCAAAACGAAACGTCCCGCTGTTTAAAATGGCACTTGCGGCTTCACTCCAAAGAAATGATCCAAAGGCAATTGCAAGGAAATTCCTGTTTAATGACTAGCCTGCTTATCCAATGTCAGCCAGACAAGGGAAAGCTAAACCCAGGGAGAACAAAGTGGGAAGGTACTGCCCCGGTCCTCAAAAAGGGAAACCAGCAGGGAATGGTGCCTGTGATATTTAGGCGCTAACTTGAGCCAGCCATTGAAAAAGGTGGGAAGCCAGAATCTCCGCTGCTAATGTCTGAGAAGTCTAACGAGCCGCTGCTGCTGAGGCTTTAACCTGCGAGTTAAATGCTCCTGTCAGACGAAACGGCAAGGCAAAGTAAACTGCGGCTGCGAGTGCTCCGCTACTATCGCAGAGAAGATGATCGGAAAGTTAGATAAGGTAATTGCCTGAGGCAGTCACCTCAGGCTGCCTGTGGAGTGGCAGACTCCGCTAGTTGCAAAGAAACTGTTTTTAAACTGATCGAGGCAACCTAATAGAGGCACAAGCCTGAAAAAAGCCAAATTAAATGGGGAAGATTTTTACAAGCCGAAATAACCCAAGAGCAAATCTGAATCAGAAAACCGTTCCAGTCAGGGAGTGCACAACCTCTTACCACAAAGGCTGAGCTAAAACTGGGGGGTGCTGAGGAGGTGTCCCGTGGAGGAGGAGGAGCGTCCCAGAGTTTTAAGCCCAGCCTTTCCAAAAGAGACTGAAGCACCTCCCACTTCTGGATGCTCTGAACAGCTCATGGGAGAAAGGTGTATTCTTTTCTAATTATATCTATAAAATGATTCTACGAAAGAACAGGGACGATGATACGAATTGTTATAAAACAAATTAAGTAAAATATGATCATTTTGGAAAACATGACTGAATAAAAGTATAGTCAAATGATTGATTAATAATCATATTAATGTATTTAATATATTGATTGAAAATATGAGATTATATACAATGTAATTATAATTGAAGACTATGAAATGGAAGCACAAAACAATTTGTAAACCAACCTGTACACTGTATGTGCATATATGGAAGACGATTTGATGTTTTTATGTTTTGTTTATGTTTGTTTTAAAAACCAATAAAATTTTATATATATAAAAAAAAGAATGTACCATCTCTATTTCAGCCCAAACCTCAGTCTTCTTAGGAGTACATGTCTCTCTAATTGAGAGATCCCCAATCCTTTTGGAAAGGCAGGCACATCTGATGTTTTGAAAGCAAATTATTAAACAAAGAAATATGGTTGCCTCAAGGTGTTTGCCTATTCACAAATTGGCTACCATTATGGGTGGACAAACTCACTAGTCCTTCAGATATTCATTATTAACTTACTATTGTATTTAAAATTAATCATTAATTGTTCTTATAACAGGTAGAATGGGACAGTGGAAAGGAAAAGAAAAATATTTTGTAAGGAGTTGCACAGAACTTAAGTAAACAGAAATATTTATGTGATGATCAATCCTCTTTAATGACATGATTTCTCCTCCACACCCATTCCTTCATTGGAAAACAGATATAACTGCAGTTTGAAAATACAAAATAATTAAAATTTAGTTATAATACAAATTACAGAAATCTAAATATTTTAGAAAAACCATGAAAGGAAAAAATGAGTTAAATTAGATGGAACCAACAAATCATACTTTTACCCCCTCCCCTCAAAAATCTTCTTTGTGTTAGCCCCAATTATATTAACAACATTATAAATTAGTGGATCATTTATCATCAGTGCCAACTCCATATAAAACACAAATCTTCATATTTATCTGAATTTTTAGGAACTAAGAGACAAACAAATTGAAAACAATTACAAGTACTTTGGGAGTACTTACAAAATATATTTGTTTGGTTATTTGTTTTTAAAGAGTAATATACTTTAAATGTCCTATCATTTCATGTGCCAGAATTCATCATTTACAATGATACACAGCCCCACAGTTATTATGACAGCTCTCTATATTTGTTTTATGGCTTGCAACAGATACTTTCTTGTGTCATACAATCCCTTTATTGACTAATAGATGTACTCAATGAAATGAGTTGTAAAATGACTTGGCTATATCATTTCCCAAAGCTATCACTCAAACTATTTTGCATTAATCTGAACAGAGTATTTAAAGTTAATGGGGGTAAATACACAAAGCCACAATGCTAAGTGGCAAGTTTTGGGGGGAGAAGGAGAAGCCATTCAACAATGCTGGGGGCTGAGGAAAAGATTTATCTTGAATTGTCCCTTGTTTCTATAAAAGTTGAAATGCCTCAGACTTAACACCTTGTAGATTTTAAATCATCAGAAAAGAGTTTGCCAGAACAAGCATATGTAGGCAAGGCACAAACATTTAGCATTCTACAATATGAAATACAGTTCTCCAATTTCTGTCTTCAGAAGCAAACAAAAGGGAACAAAAATGAAATTTGGGATCCAGGTCAATACACTTGCTACATAACCCATAACATACATTCACATATACAACCTTCCACTGCTGGTGGAGAAAAGAATGGTCATTGAGGCCATTAGTTTAGAATGTAAATTCATTTATACTCAATCAACTTGATTGATATGGGGTAGTTAACAGGTCGTATTGCTTATTAATGCTTTGCTAAAGATTTTTAGATATGCTTTGAATGCTGGATTGGGTATGAATTAGGTGGCCATAGGAAAGACTAAAAATTAATTAAATAAGTGATTAATAGATTCATTTACACATGGTAATTACTTCAATCCAAGCAATTGGATATGCAAATCAAGCATGCTCTTTGCACCCAGCACTTTGATGTAAACTGTGCTCCTTAAACTGATCTTTTTTTTTTTCAGAAAAAAAGGAGGGAGGGAGAAGAGATTGGACAAGGCAAAGTCAGTGAGGAGCCAGTGACATTAGTACTTTACGCAAAAAGGTAAGATATCCTTCCTCTATCTGTTAGCCTTAAACTGTGTTGATGTACAATTCAAATCATCCATAGGCAACATACCAAAATGGCTGCAATAAGGCAGTGTTATTTAGCATATCTAGAGGATATCAGGTTGGGAAAAGATGTCAAATAGCTTGGTTAGCATAAGCAAAATAAAACCAGTAACTTTCCTGTTTAACTGTCCACTACCTCAGCTCTATAGTTAAGCAAGCACTAACATTCAGTTAACTGAATTAAGAATTATGTGTTTCTCTTCAGAAACAAGGTTGAGTGATACAGGTGACCTCCAGTCCATTTATAAAATCCTTGGGCTGGTTTTTCTTTGAAGATGTTTTGTTTCTCATCCAAGAAGCTTCTTCAGCTCTGAGAAGCAAAACATCTTCAAAAAAAAACCCCAGAAAGTCCAGTTGCCTCTTGAAAAAGCACTTTTGGGACAAACATAGATATTTACTACTTACATAATCAGTGAAATACAGTACCAACTTTTGGACCCATTAGCATCTCACCATGTTGTTGGACATTATGCCTCATATTATATTGGTGGACTCATTAGCATTTCACATTCATATCTCACCATGGAGACAAAATATCTATGCCACTGATATAACCTTTGCCGTTGCTTTTTTATTATTTTCTTATTTCTTATTATTTTTATTTCTTATTATGTCCATCATTGTCATATGTTCATTGTATAAAAAATACAAAGATAAACTGATTTTGCATGGTTCCTACTATATAAGGCATGATATCAATGTGCTCAACTAAAGTTTATATTTTTCAGAGAACGGAACATATTTGAACTTATTTACATTTTGTAATTACCAATTATGTTCTACACTACACTAAGTGTAGTGCAATCTGAATATGCACATATGTGTACGTGCATACTATTCTGATAACAATTGAGACATTAAATAGAATTCCATCTCTAACTTAAAAAACCATTAAGCTATTTTTGTACAAATAGACAGATATACACTAATTATAATATAATAATATTTTCTATTTAATTAATATTTATTAAATTAAAAAATATTTTTGCACCAAAATGATAGGTCAAGGAAGTGTTCTTGGCAGCGCATGGCAGTTTTGCCATTCTGAAAGGTAGAGAAGGAAAGCTGAAGTAAATTGGAGGCAAGGTCACATGGTTTTCCTGCTCTCTTTTCTTCCATCTGGGAAAGAAGAGCCCAGCTTGCAGTGATAAACAGCCATGCTTTGGTTATCACTTTCCTTAAGTTGAGAAGAGGCAGCAAGTGATAGATGGCCAGGAATTTGGTTATCGGGCAAGGCTGTCAGCCAGAGTTTCAGATAGCACACACATATTTAGCAGAGCATCATTATGCAATGGCATGGAGCTAAAATATGGCCGAGGGTATTGAAAGAATGAAAGAACAGGATTTGGGGGGTGGGAGCAAATGGAGCAAGAATAAAAGAGTGCAAGGCAAGGATGTTATCGTCCTAGTGACACCTTTTATCTCAGTCTGGTTAGTTAAAGGAGGACACAAATTGGTCCTTCCTCCACCATTGTATCCTCTTGTACAAACACAGGCAGATAAAATGTGTCACCAGTGTGATAGCATATCAATTTAACCCTAATTATCTAAGGGGTCATGCTAAGAAATAAGAGTTTCACATTTCAACAGGTCCCTCCATTTCTTTTATGGAGGTGCCACATTAATAACACGGGGAGGGAAAGGGGGGCAACAAGAAAGGGAGGCAGTTTGTAATTGAATTCAATCACTCAGGTGGTCCTAGTGTATGAAAAATTAATGTGCAAGTCTCACAGCTAATCATAAATTGTTATTGTCCATCTGTTAGGTTTGGAATGTCAGAAACCTTAAAAAAATAGTTATTTTTTATATTTTTAATCTTTTAGTATCTAGCTGGCATTTTTAGAGAATTTCCTCTTTCTAAAACTGGGAGAAAATATGCAATCTTACAGACCTGGTCTCAGCTTTGATAGAATTCAGTATGTTCATGTTCTAAAAATATTTAAAATGCACTGTTACATTTGCCTTGGTAAAGGTACTTCTACACAGGTAGTAGAAGAAAGAGAGCTGCTTGCCTCCAGACTCATGATATGGTCTTTAAAAGATTACATCCTGCTTTAATATTTTTATGTTTAAAATATTAATATCTCATCCTGCAATCATCTAATAGCTAAGGAAGCCTTGCAGAAAAGCTTCTAAATTGCATACAAATTATCTAAAGATACTGTTGCAGAAAAATGAGGAAGTGGAACAACACAATCTCTTCCTGCAGCTCAACATCATACAACATTTATGTTGCATTTTATAAACAAGACAGCAAAATTGTGGCCATGCATGCTTTGAAGGCTACCACATAAGCACTCATCTGTCTGGAAAATTTAAAAGACATGACTATGTCAAATATATGTTGTATCTATAAAACACTAGTGTTCCTCATGTGTAATTTACCATCTCAAGATACACAAAGTGTTGCTTCTAATCTAGAATGAATCTTTGATACAAAACAGCCAATGAGAAAGCTATGCTTTGCTTTGATAATGGAGATACAAGATAACAACAACAACAAAAGACAAGTACTTTAGAAAAAGATAATCATTTACTTGGAGAGATATAGGGTTAATATGCAATGCTAGGTGTATTTAGCAAGCACCAGTTTATGAATTAACTGCTGAATTATGGATTTGATAATTTGAATCTAATTAAAACTACAAAGTATATTATGACATAATTTTTGTAAGCACATTATTTTATTTTATTTTGGTCCTTAAAGGTGTACTTCACATCACATAACACTCAAAAACTTAAGATATATAGATATAAGGTAGAAATCAGGAGGAGTCTGGTAGCACCTTTTCAGACTAACACAAATTAGCTTAATGTGACATCTATTGCATCTTCATCAAATGCAATAGATGTCAAAATTGATCTGTGGGAGCAGATGAAACAAGGTGTGGTTTATGCAAATATAGGTTACATGTGATACAGATTACAAGTATCTTATCAATTAACAATTGGAATATGTTAAATATCCATTGTGTTTGCGTGGACCTCCAGAAATATCCTGAAATCTTTTGATGTAGGCGAGTTCAGAAATCTCTCACTCAACTGTGCTGGTAAAATTTGTTTTTATCAAGGCTACTGGAGTGTCTATGATAAGGCTTTGCCTTTGTTTTGAGTCCTGATGTCAAACTTGGGTCCATTAATTATTTTGTTTAGTTTGCCCTATTACTCCTACAAAGAATCCAGAGAGGCATTGTCACAGACCAGCACATCTCTTCTCTTACAAGATATAAGGTAAAAAGACCTGCAATGCTTACAAATTTTACTGCAAGTTTTAACAATGTACCGATAGTATGGTATCTTTGTGACTGCATGAAATAGATAAATGAGTTTCTCGGCTCTGCTGGGTCATCAAAAGTCCCTCTGTCAAGACTACTTGCAGCTAGATTCCATATCTCCACAGCCGACTTAATCACTTTGGGAAATCATCTTAGTAGCATCCAATCAATCAGACAGAAAGCTTTGGTATACATGTGTAAGTGGTTGCCACAGGAGGCAACATACTTATTGAGAAGTTTTTAATTTAGCACAGTTGTCAGCTTTCACACTAACACAAGGGGCTCTCCCAAATCTCTACCCTCAACATGTTACAGTTTAGCCAGGCTCTAAGTTATATGTCAGCATCATGCACAAAATGATGTGACACAAAACATTGTTCTATTTTTGTTTGTCTGCTGCAAACCAGCAAAATCTCCATGACTGCTTCCCAATCTCTGATTCAAATATGTAAGTCATTTTGAGTGTCATGGTACTTAATCATCTTCTTCAGACCCAAAGGACTCTATTGATTGACCAAAGATGCTAATGAAGTACTGCTTTTGAAAGACAGCTAAACCTTTCTCACAAATATTTGTAGATTTTGCAATTTAGCCTCCAGCAAACTTACCCAACAAGTAATCCAGGAATATTGTTGTCCATAATTTCCAAGGACAGTCAGAATTCCCTAAACTAAGCAAGAGCAATATCTGGTCTTCAGGACCACAAATGAGTCCACCTCTCACAACTAATCACCAGCAGATTGAAAAATTAAATTTTAAAAAAGAAGTGTTCTATCTTGTATTTTCAGATTCTTGTTTGTCACCCAGAGTCTTCTTCAGTGAGATAGGCAGCTATATAAAAATGATTAATAAATAAAAATTCAGGAATGTATCTACAAGTTCACCAGGAATTAAGCACAAGATCCAACCTGGGTCAGTCACTGAGACCAGAGGTTTAGTTTTTCAAGCTTTCAGACTCATGCTAGGACCCATCCAAAGGACCAGCACAAATCCGAAAGCTTAGAAGACTAAACCTGTGAGCCTGGTGATCGACTCAGGTTGGAACCTGCAACATTATCATAGCAAATGTATATTCGCCTTCAATTAGGCTCAACTTCTGGAAATCACGTTTTTCTACATAAGCAGAATTGCAAACCATAGGTGGCACCTCAATATACATTCCTCCCCCCCAAAAATAATAGCTGCCACCTCTGAAAGCCATTTCATTTCATACTCCTCCTTCACTGCTGTCCTATGATCTACTACCAAGAAGCTGAATATAATTTTTCCTCACATATTCTTCTTCCAATCCTTTCTAATGGTAACAAAACAATGGACCGACCACTTTCTTCATCCTATGTATGTATGTATATATATGTATGTATTTCTGAGACAAAAATAACAAATTCAGTACTTGGCACCATTAGGCCAATATTGACAAACATAAAGATGGTTGCAAATTTTCTCCTACAAAAGTTACCCTGATGCCTCTAGACAGAAGATTAAGTAAAAAGAGCCCTTCGTTCCACTAGTAATAGGACAATGGTCAATTTGGTTGGGCAGCATATATAACACAAGGAAAAAGAAAGGGAGAAGGGAGGCACCACAATAAAGTAAGCACTGATTAAATTTCAGTGCAAAGCTGCTTCTGTGGAGTAATCATTTTCAACGATGATTGGATAAAGGTAAATTTGGCTTTTTTTAGTTTTTATGTTATAAATATTTGTATTATATTTATATAGCATCACGTTTGCTTAGAAATTATGACCACCAGGTGACTGGGTTCCTGAGGGAGCTGGGAATTATTCTGAAAGATCTGTTACAAAGTCCAGCCAAAACCTTGGTGGCTGCTTGGAATGGGAGAGCAACCGTGGCTTTGGACCAGATCACACCTGAGTAGTGTTTCCGTGTCCACAGTTCTTGTAATTCCCTATGGTATTCAGAGGACTTGGGAAAACTAAAGAGAGCACAAAGATGCCTGGAATGCCGCTGCAAAAAAACAAACACAAGCTACAGCTGTTATTAGAGTCTACCTCTATTTCTCAGCTCCTGTTGCATTCACAGACAGTGCTCAGCAGCCCTATATTGAGGAACCTGGCCCTCCTGGGAGGGAGCAATACTGAGATTCACCTACAGATTATTGTGAAGTATATAGCATCTAGCTGATAAAGTCACTCATATTCATTCTTTGTTGTACTCTGCCCTTGGGGAAGAAACACTAGGGATTATAGGGGGCTAAATCTTGCAGGGTTATCTGGGAGGAGTTCAATCCCACTGAACCTGAGGAAGTGGACAGGGCATTTGCAGCTGCTAGTTCAACCATTACATTCACAACTATGAGGACAACTTTTCTCAATTGCCATATATAATTATTTTTGGACTATACTGTTATTGATTTTAATTGATTTTATGATTTTTGAGATGAGCAATCATCAGAATTAATTAATTAATTAATTAATTAATTAGCACTATTGTCAATGTTTTAAATATACTTCATAAACTAACCTTGCAACCATCACAGCATCCCCATGGTCATGTGATTAAAATTCAGGCACTTGGCAACTCTCATATATTTACAATGGTTCTGGGTCACGGGATCACCACGTCCTGGAGAATCTGACAATCAAAGTCAATGAGGGAAGCTGGATTTGCTTAACAATCACATGATTCATTTAACAATTGCTGTGATTCTCTTAATCACAACAAAACTGTCATAAAATAGGGCAGGACTCAATAACCATCTTGCTATTACACCAGTGGAAATCCTGATCCCAACTATGGTTGTAAGTTGAGGACTACCTGTATTTATTCTTTTAAAAAGATTTATATGGCTGCCCATCTTATGTAACAACTCTGGTGGATCACTACAAGAACAACAGAAAACTAAAACTATTTCACCCAAACAAAAGACTACAACATTCATACATGCACTGGGTCCAGCTTCCATCCTGGCCCAATACCTGAGTGAAGAGTGAGATCTGCTGAAAAGGTCAAGAGGTGGGGGGGCCCTCATTATCTCCCATTTAATAATACTTGAATTTATTTTAAGTAGAAAAATATAACTGATGTGAAATAAGATCAAATGAAAACATTTCCCAATTCTTAGACTACATCTCTACATTTTCTCCTTAAAATGACCAACCATTCTGTGCTTCGGGAATACATAGGCTATGCCATGAAAAGGTGAACTGTGTGATGTTTTTCAAAGCAAAAACCATGCATTATATATTTTTTAAAAAATATTCTTATTTTGCTAATCATGAAGAATAGGTAAGAACTATGTAGGGAAATGTTATGTTCATTTGTTACATTAGCAATTAGTAATTCCAATTTATTAAAATACAGAGAGCTTTGAGATGTTTACCCTTCTCTTGAAATTCTAGACCTAGAAAAGCTAGAACTACGCCGCCTTCGGTCCGATCTAAGTATAGTATATAAAATCATACATTGCAATGTCCTACCTGTCAATGAATACTTCAGCTTCAACCATAACAAGACAAGAGCAAACAGTAGAATACAAACTCAAGGTAAACTGCACCAAACTTGATTTCAGGAAATACGACTTCAGCAACAGAGTGATCGATGTCTGGAATACTCTACCTGACTCTGTGGTTTCTTCCCCAAACCCCAAAAACTTTAACCTGTCTATTATTGACCTCATCCCTTTCCTAAGAGGTCTGTAGGGGGCGTGCATAAGCACACCAATGTGCCTACTGTCCCTGCCCTATTGTTTCTTTTATTTTTCTTATATGCATCAATGTATTCATAACTATGTTTATACTTATACCTATTATCTTGTAAGCAATTGACAAATAAAATAAAAATAAATAAATAATAGTAAGTCTAGAGTTACCTTTTTAAGCAAATGGAACACAACAATTTTAAGGATACCAGATTTCCAATAATGCAACAGTGCCATCCATATATAGAGCAGGCATGGTCCTTAATAAATAAATCACATGTCCATATACTCTAAATAGTAGTAAATTGTCAAGATTAAAAGCAAAAAAAAAATTTCCTCACCTATCTGTAGAGCATTTCAGTGGAAATGAGAAAGAATGAACCAGAATATATATATATACACACACACACACACCAAGCAACTATACTTCTTTAGTATCATTGATATTTAAAAAGCAATCTTCATCTTTCAGAGCTCATTTCTGAGAAACTAAGCTGAAGAGTTAAAGTATCTTTCACTATTACCTGTCCAAATCTATCAATTCCCTTTCCAGCTAACGCAAGTATGTTGGAAGTCAAGACTTCTACAAAAGATCAGCCTGACTCCCAAAAGTGAATATTGATTTCAATCTCTAAAAGAAGATAGGAGAAAACAGAAAGTCAAGTGGAACAAATATCCATCCAGCGAAGGGTCAAGCAGTTCTTTAAAGACAACTTGGCAACCCAGTGCAGTAGAGCTAAGTAAGAAACCTGCACAAGATCAGTAACACAGCAGCTGACCCTTTGTCCCATGTTCTCAGCAGCATACAACCAGCTGCTGTCAGCTGAAAATCTCTCCCGGGCATTAGAAATCTCAGCAGACATTTTTGGCACTTGGATCCATACAACTAGAGACAGCTTTGCTATTGCTGCGGCAAAGGGAAAGAACATCCCGCCCAGCATAATCTTCCATTAGCATGAATGTTGCCCGTGAGAAACCTCCAGAGCCAAAGGACAAGTGCAGCAATTAGAATGCAAGTGGGGTGAGAAGGGGAGGGGGACAACATGCGGGAGCTGTTTAACTGCAGCACCGCAGAGGTCAGTGCATCTGACTCCTGGCCCCTTGATAAATATTGCATGAGTTTGGCAGGAGGGGAAGTATTTTAAACTACCCTGAATGCTTTTCCTCGATTGAACTTGCCTGCGCACAGCTCAACATGCAAGCAGAGTCATCTCTTGTGTGTACAAGAGCCAGGTAATTATTTGCTTAAATGAAAGGGAAATCGGTGGGGGTGGGAGAGAATCCTGCCTGTAAGACTGAACCTGATCTCCCAAAAATGACAATCATCTTGGTGCATAGTGGTGTGTATAAGGGTTATCACTATTTCACAAAGGGTATCAATAACCATGAAAGGGAACACAATGTTTTGAGCAGAACATACAAAAAGCCATCAGTAATATGTTTGTAATTTGATCACTATGAACCACAATGATCACAAGTGGCCGTTTTCTACTGCATAAATTAATACTGTCCATTCCTTTCTAGATTCCACGGCCTCCTGTTCATTCTTCTAATCTTCCAAAACTGTTTAGCCTGAACTTGTTACTGCACCTTGTTCCGTTCCAGAGCCGTTCTTATAGTTGGAAAATGTTAGGAATGATAGTCATCTAACAGTTGGCTTGGTAATATATAAACCAGGATAGTCATTTAATACTATTGTACCTTTAAGAGAATGCTGTAATTGTGATTGGCTGAGGTTCCTTCAACAGCCATAAGATGGAGCCAGAAACCTGGTTTGTTCTCTTTGCATTTTCCCTTTTGCCTTTTTGCCTGACCGTCATTCTGCTTGAATTGCTGTGAGTCTTGCAACTGTTCGCAAACTCTGTTTACTGAACTTTCTTTATGATACTGGTAAAGAAAAGGACCTCATTTTTGGATTAGCCCTGGACTGATTGTTTTGAATATTAACTGCTTTAACCATGTATGATTTGGACTGTTTGTTGGACTTTGTTTACCCATTTACTGGAAGTAAAACTTACATTTTACTGTTCAGTGTATCTGTGTGCTGGTTGTATGTTATTCATCACCACTCTCACTATGTTTCCCTGAGTGCACTCATTCTCCTAACGGGGAATACCTCAACAGAAAACATTTCATTTTTTTGGTTAATTTATATGGCCGTCTGTATCACCAAGGGACTTTGGGTAGCATATGACAAAGCTAAAAAGGCAGTTAAATTAGTAAATAGTAAAACAATAAAAACATTAAAAAGCTACAAAAAAGCTTTAAAAATATAGGCAAAAGATGTTAATAAGTCAGTTATCTCAATAATTCACCAGTCTCCTGTGGTTCCCAGGCCTGATGGCACATCCAAATATTGAGAGACTTTCAGAAGATCAAATGTGCTGAAGCCATCCTTACTTTGTGGGGAAGGGTTTTCCAAAAAACAGGAACCATAGCAAAAAAGATCCACTATCTAGAATCCACTAAATGTAGCTCCCTAGAGGACAGGACCCACAGTTTGATTTCGTTGTACAAGGTGCAATGACAATAAAGTAAACTAAAAACTCTCTGCTGGATCTGTGAGACAGATAAAGGTCATCAGGAAGAGGTGGTCCCTTAAATAACCTAGTTCCAGGCCATGTAGGGTTTTAAAGGTCAAAGCCAACATCTTGAATTGGACCCAGAAACAAACTAATAATAGTGCAGCTTGCGGAGCAGAGATGTAATGTGTGAACCTAGAAACATACACAACTGCCCATGCTGCTGCATTTTGTACCAGCTGAAATTTCTGAATACTCTTCAAAGGTAGTCTCACATAGAGCATAGTACAGAAATCCAACTGGTGATAACCAAGGCATGAGTATCTGTGAATAAAGCTCCTCAATCTAGGAATGGGCACAACTGGCAGATAATATGAAGCTGTGCAAAGATCCTCCTAGCTACCACAGGTGCGCTTTGGGGAGGAATCATGAGTCTAGGAGGTCCTCCAGATTATGCATAAGGTCTGTTTGGGGCAGTGCCACCAAAAATGTCATAGTCTTCAAAACACAAAGCCACTCACATCTCGCCATGCTTCAGTTGAAGCCTCCTATTCCCCATTCAAATTTTCATAGCCTCCAGACACATTATATCCTGTCTGAAATGGATCTAGGTAATCCACTTCATGCAAGGTCTTCTGAAGCTGCCAGACAACTACCTTCTCACCCCGCTTCTCAAAAGAGCCTTTGAACCCAGATTTATTGATTTTCTTCTGTCATACTAGAAATAATTTTATTTTCCTTCTTCACAGTACTTTTTAAATAGTTGACTGCTAATCCAGTCTTCTGAACCCTTCTCTGCAGTTTTCACTCAATTTTACGACTCTTTGATGAATGTACATGATTTTTTTTTCTATTAATACCTTTCTTAAAACAAAACTGATAGTAACTGAAGAAATGTGATCTCACTTGGGCAACCCATTTTGTTTCCACGTGACAAAATGGCCATCTAGATATTTGCTACATGTCTTATATGTCTGAGTTTGATATCAAAGTTCTTGGACAATAGATTTCCCATATTGGGCAGACCAAAAAGACAAGATGAGGTCTAATACTCTACAAGTGACAAAGAGAGAACATTGGTTTCTTTGCCCTTGCTATGGTCATGCTTTAATGCTTCCTGACATTCCTCTCAAGACAGTGAGCAATCTGAGTAACCACCATAGTAATTATTTTCACAGTGTCACATTGCTGTCACACTATTAACAAAGAGACAGGCAGCTGGAGGCCATGACACTCAAGAAAGTAAAAAATGACTGCCAAGCATCCAAAAATCCTTTGCTAAACAAAGATCTTAAACCAGAGCCCTTACAATATTCTAAGTCAATGGGTAGGAAGCAGGAAATTTGTATCATTTTACAATTTAACCACTATGGCTGAAATGCTGATTTTCTTCCAAATTCCTAGCTGAACCAAAGCCCATAAATCTTGTAGGTTACAAATAAGATTTGATCTTTTTAATATGACAAATGATTAAAGCAAAACTTACACACAGACAAACATTCAATAACTATCTTTCATTCTAATGTAATTATGATATTTGTTATTCAACAGGAACACAGCCAAACTGTGAAATTTATCGTATCTCAATGCCTGCAAATATACTATCTATATATACCGACAATATTCTTATTGTCTTATTACCTGTAATTATACCATCCTGAATGTTCTTTATAATTAGCATTTCCTGGTGACTAGGGACAACAGCAGCCCACCACACACACATGCATTTTGAGAACATAGCCCAACGGACCTATTACCATGCTCTTACGCTACCAGTCACTCAGGAATTTCCCATAAACTGGCGGTATCCATCTATCTTGCAGATATGACTTCAGATACTTCAGATTTATTCATTAAAGCAGTGGTCTTTTCTTATCTGTTTAACTTGGCCCCCACACTATTATAGCAATTCATCTTATGCTGGAAGGAAGTTCTTAAGAAAAGATCAGACTTCCATTTGTCCATGATGGAATAAGAATTCCTGCCTTGGGCAGGTTTTGGAATAGAAGACCTCCAAAGTCCCTTCCGGCTCTATGATTCTATGGTTTTATCTCACAAAGTACATATAACAACCATGTTAGATTTGCCCGATCAGCTGGTCTTTTGGGATGCCTTTATCTGAGTATGGAAGTGTTATAGATGCCTCTTTGAGCTTACTTAAAACCACACTGCCCCATACAGGAACTACTGCAATTATTTTAATTTGAAAGACATTAAGCTTAATTATGACAAAACAGATCTTCCATAATAAGTTATTTGAAATAATCATGGCTAGTACTATTTATTCACCCTTCATTTACCTAATTGAGTGCCCCACAGAACTGCAACGTGAAGCTACAGTTCAAATGCATGCCTTAATATCCATCATATTCACAAAACAGATAAAAGATAGATATTGGATCCCAAGTTGCATACTTCTATGTGGTCCCAAATCCATACCTCAAACATCAGTTTTAGTGTGTTCAGTCATTCAACCCCTTTCAAGCTCTTCCTGACCCAATGGGCATCTGTTTACAAGGACTGTCTATCAGCAATTGCTTCTTTGTCATCAGTGATAGTATCTACCTTATCTTTTCCAAGCCTTTGTTTTTTGTTTGAATGTGATTTTTTCCCAAGTATCAATACATCTCCAGTCACTCTTGCTTTTGCATTATGCCTCCTCAATATTTGAATTCTACTTTAATGATTGGTACTTTAATAAGAAATCTGGTTTTATTACATACAATGTTTGTTGTTCTTGCAGACCAAAGTATTCTCAAATATGTTTTCCAGCACCTCAACTCATAAATACAATTTCCAATTATCCTACTTTTACAGCAATGTATTACAATGGCAAAACCACAGCACTGAAAATACAGGCATCAGTACTTTTGTCAGTCACATATCTCACAAACAAAGATATTTTTCAGCAGAGTAATTTGTTTAAAAAAAACCCAGATAGGATCATAGGCTTATTTGTAAACCTATGTTAAACTTGTGATATAATCTACCACAACATTCTACACATGACTTCTCAAATTCACTTATAAAAAAAAAAGATAAATGCCCTCTACCAATCACTTTGGAGACCTATCCCACATAGTCAAGTCTAGGTATTATTTCTCTGACTTGCTTATTTCCACATAAGAGCTATTCCTATCACTTGTAATACCCATCTGGCTCCATTCCCATGTTTGGAATTTCCAAGCAGCAGATACCACTTCGTTCTTGTGACTCAGACTGTGTCAAAACTCATTATGCTTTCAGCTAACGCACCACCAACCCCTTCAAATACAGACATGAAGCTCTTATCCTTTGTGTGTGAAAGATTAGACAAGCTGAAGTTTGCCGTCCATAGCAAGGTAATCCCTACGTGAATGGCTTAGTTACAAGCATCTCACCCAAAACCAATTCCAGGAAACCACATGGGGAGGGCGGGACTGAGGAAGACATTTACTAAATTGCACATATAAATCTCTGATCTCAAATGAAGAAAAAAGAGAAAGCAGAGGAATGAAAAATCATGAAATTTAATATTCACCCCCCAAAATGCAGGATCTGAAAAAGGAAGTATTTAGTTTATAAATGAATAAGCTTATATTTCTTTGTGACATTTAGGACATAAAATGTGAGATAAATTAACACAGCCAAGGTTTTAGAAATGCAAAACTTATATTTAAGATCAGCAGAAATTAAATAATGTACAATAATTTAATCTATTTAGTAATTATAGTGAATATATACAGCTAATCCTTGACATATGATCATAACTGAATCAAAAAAAATTCACTGCAAAGGAAGGCAGTGTTAAGTGAGTCACGTTCCATTTTATGATTTTTTTAACATGGTTGTTAAGCAAACCACTGCAGTTGTTAAGTAAATCATGCAGTCATTAAGCAAATCTGGCTTCCCACATTGACTCTGCTTGTCACAATCTTCGCAGGAATACTGCAAATGACAATCACAGGGTCAAAGGCTGTTGCACATCATAAATACATGCCATTTGTCAAGTACCCATATTTTGAAGATATGATCGTGGGGATGTTGCAACAGTCACTCACCAAGTGTCTTTGTTCTTTCCTGTTATTCAGAAAATTTCTTCTAAGTTATAGCCATCACTCTGCTAAACAAATAATTTCCTCAATACTGTTCAACTATTACAAAGTCTGCACTACTATTACTGTTAATCTTCTCATCACTCCTTATCACCCATCCCCTCCCACTTGTGACTGTAACTTTGTCGCTTGTACCCTTGCGATTTATATTGACTGTTTCCTTGTATGATTTGATTGCTTATTGTACCCTATGACTATCATTAAGTGTTGTACCTTATGATTCTTGACGAATGTATCTTTTCTTTTATGTATACTGAGAGTATTTGCACCAAGACAAATTCCTTGTGTGTGCAACCACACTTGGCTAATAAAGAATTCTCTTCTCTCTAAATTAATTGCAATTCAACAATGTTTAAGTAAAAGACATTTTTATGGTCCATATGTCCATAAAGGCTGGGTGAGGATCTTTGGCAGATGAGATGCCACTGCAAGTGTTTCTACAAACAGCAACAATACAATAATGGAATCTGTGACCAGAAGCAGGTTCTGGCTTATGAAATTATCTTTGGAAAAGGAGACATTGAGGTATTGCTCACTTGCATTTTGGATAGTGGCTCCTTGCAAGGAAACCACAGGAATTGAGTTACTTGTGGTCAACAATGAGTTCAGCAGCTTGGGGGCCAAGGGAATATCAGTGCACCTAAATCCACTGTGTAGTCTTTATGGATGTATTCTAGTGAAGGGCTACTATGAGATACATTGTTCAAAAAGCATGCTCTTCGAAGAATCACCATGATAAGGACATCAAAGACAAGTGATCAGACATTGAAGAAAGAAATGGTAATCTACACCATTCTGCCCAAACACTTACATGGATATTCACATTCAGCACAATGTGAGTAATATACTAGGAGATTATCCTGCAAGTCAAAGAATACCAAGAAGTTACTGGGAAATGGAAGCGGGTGATTATGAGTAATACTGATACTTATGATGTGGCTGGATTAAAGCTAAAAGACTGTCCAGATGCTAATATGCCCTGATGCAAAAGAAAAATTTGATGCTTCAAAGAAAGATATACTACTTGTATATGGAATGTCAGAACCATGAACCAAGGCAGACTTGATGTTTTCAGAGTAGAAATGTCAAGATTGAATACTGACATTCCTGGAATCAGTGAACTGTAATGGATAGGAATGGGTCACTTCACATCAAAGGAGCACCACCCTGTACTGGGGATGAAAAACCATACAGGAAATCAAGTAAGCCATCATTATTAACAAGAAAGTGTTACACTCAGCGCTCTTACACACACACACACACACACCAAATGACAGGTGTATCTCAATTTCAGTCCAAGGCAAGCTTTTTAATAATACAGTGATCCAGGTCTAGGCTTCAACCACAGGTATAGAGGAAGCAGATACTGAACAACTATTTGTAATACTAAATTGGTATTAATATTACAGGTCATGAACTGATAACACTGGAAGAGAAATTCTGGAATAATGGGAGAATCTGCCCTTAGTATACAAGACAAAGCAGAAAATACTGTAGATTATTAATTCTTCCAGAAAAATTCACTATGCACAACTTCACTGAAATTTCAGGGGCACCGGATATATACTATAGTCATCTTGGATAACCCCCTTGTCCCTGCCCCACCCCCACTAGCATGAGAACCTACAGTATTTGTTAAGTTAGATCTAGAGATTGAATATAGAACTTGCTACTGATCTGCCTCTGCTGCTAAGCAACCTCTCTTCTTAAGCTCCTTGATTCAATGGCTCGGGTTTGGGGGACTTTAATGCACCTTTTCTGGGCAGAATCAGAGGTAGCTCAAGAGCTGATAACCACAACGGAAGCTGAGAATCCAACACATAAAGATGGTCACACTTCAGACCTGACCTTTCCTACTGTTGCAATGGCAATATAATTTGGGGTTGAAAAAAAATAGTATCCCTTCTCTGTCTTAGTCAAACCACCGTTAGATTGTTTTGGAGTGCACTGGTATTACTTACCACCACAGGAAGGTTAGACCTATTTAACTGGCTCAGCCAAATTCCTGATGCACGGTTCCTGATGGCCAATGCATGGACTGGACAAAACTTTAATTGTTGTTTGGTATGAGAAGGAGTTGGACCAGATCACTCCTATGCAGCCTGTGTGTCTCCTGGGATCTAGGGCTCTCCTTGATTTACAGAGCGTCAAGGAAGATGAAACAGAAGAAGGAATGACTAGAGTACTGCTAGAGGACTACAAGGAGTCAACCCAACTTAGCATGAATTCGAGCCATCTTTAAAACTTGTCATTGTTGGGGAGGGGGGCAAAGGGTCAGTAGTTTTCCTGCCTTTCTGCAACAATCATCAGTAGCTCTGATTTGGGTCCATTTGGAGAAGTAACAGCCCGAGACATGAGCTGAAAAATTTGCAGGGCTGATGTGCGGAATATGCTAGGTATTTGTCAGGTTGGATTTATTCCAAGTTGTACTCTAGCATTGATATGGCCTTAAATGAAGTTTGGTCTTACATTATTATCTCAGCTGAGTTTGACATTGTAACTCTTGAAAAAAAATTACAGGGTTCTCAAAACTTTAATCTCATCCCTAATGTGTATATGATCTATGTCCCTCCTGCTTGGCTAAGGCTTCCCAGGAGGTGATAGGTAGGTAGGTAGGTAGGTAGGTAGGTAGGATGATTAATGCATCCTTGAGATAAGGACAGAGTAGAAGCCATTGCTAGATTCTACTGGTCTAGACAATCTCAACCTGTCTCCAACATTTCCTTCTTAGGAAAATTGTTGAAAGTGGACACACTGCTGCTGCAGAGAATCAGATGAAAACGTACCCAATATGATACATTAATATTACAAATTCATACCCAGACTAATGTTGTGAATGCATCACTGTAGATGTTGATATTGATGTGCTGAACCATAAACATGGCTTGGAGTAGATTTTACTTTTAGGCCATAAACAATAACTTTTGATTGCCTAGTTCCGTGATGGCAAACCCGATGGCAGGCGTGCCAGAGGTGGCACGCAGAGCCCTCTCTGCAGGCATGTGAGCCATTCCCCGAGCTCAGCTTTTGTTGCCAGCAGTTTAGACATTAATGGCTGTGTGTTGCGTTACTTTGAGGCGACAGCACACTTACACTCTCATACAAGCTGTATACTCACTACTTTACATTGTAGCCAAGTGTCATTTCTTCAGTGTTGTTACATGAAAAGATATACTTAAATGTTTACAAAATGTGAGGGGGTTTACTCACTTATGTGATATTACTGTATATAAAATATGAAGTTGGTGGTCTTATTGATCTTCACAACTGTCTTATTAAATTATCTTGGGTTCTTATTCTGAACTGATGCATGAACAAATCACCATGTGATACATACAAGTCGCAGCATCACAACCAATTTCTTGTTATGCATACCCTTTTATGAAAATGTACATGTTGTGATCATAGGAAGAATAAACAAAATATGGAATGAAAGTTATTTAATGGGTGAAATTGAAACTTCAGTGGGAGAGTCTGGACTATAACATATAATAAAGTTCATACAACCCGGAGAATAAGCTCTTGAAGTTCTAAAATCATACCTTCCTCAGCTTATTCAAAATAGTTAACTACTGCCTTGCCTGCTGACTCACATAAAATCCCTGAAGCAAGACTAATCCATACTTGGATTTATGACAAGATATGATCATTGGTATGCCATCAGTATCAGTTTCCATACAATTCAATGTAAAAACTATTATTTTAGGCCTGATTCTTCTGGACCACAGTTTGGCTTTCTTCAATTAGGACAATCTCCCAGAAGTAACACAATGCAACAAATGCAACAATCAGAAAAGAAAACTCCAATCCTTTTCTCAGAAGATGCCTGCCTTTCACTAAACAATGCTACTTATCTCTTCCCAATCACTCTGTTTGAAAAAGGCAGAATTTGTCACAAAATATAAGGGGGTAACATTGAGCCGTGTTTTTGTGCTGCAATTCTTTCATCTTGCCCTACAAGGAAGCATGGTGCAACGCTTGTTACAAAGGATATATATAACTGATTGCTTATAACAATGAGTAAACTTCCGACTTTGCTGTAAATCCCTTACTAAATTGGCTTCCAAGATGTGCTTCTTATACAACCTCTAAAGCATGGCCTACCAGCTTTCCATTCTCAAATAGTTCCCACCAAAACAAGTCCCTTTCCATTTGTTCTTAGGCTTAAGGCTCCATAAGTTTAACAAGACTGAATCCCAAATCATATATTTCCACCTGGCAGCTGTAGTGTCTCTTATCTGAAGCTTCGGGTAGTTTTTCTTTAATTAAGAGTATTTCTTTGCCAATGGAAATGGAGGACATGTTATATCCAGAAAGAATGGACCTCTCTCATTAGATCCACCTGCTGTCATGAAGTATTCAAGCTGTGAGATATGGTTCATTCTCTTTTCTGTTCAAGGACTTCTTTCTTTCTTTCTTTAGTAGAGAAAGGTTTTAGAATGAGTGACTCATATTTGCCAAATTTGACATGAGATATATTGATGTGAAATGCCTTTATCAGGACAAGCCTTCAGAAAGGTGATGTTCCACTCAGGAACTTTTTCCTCGTTAAAGATACTGCATCTCAATCAGGAAAGAAGGCTGGTGAATAGGAAAGGAAGAGCTGTCTCCCCTTTGCCAGTCCAATCGATGTTGATCAGGGGAAGCCAAAATCGTTGATCCACCAATGCAAAGAGTGAATACAACATCAGCACCTCGTTATTGATTCCAGTTTTATAGTCATGGTGAGAAGGGACATGTAATTGTACACCTAGCAATACACTTCCAATTTCAGATAAACTCATGACACCACCTGGAAAAAGCCTGAGCTTTTTAATGCCTCGATACTTATAAGTGCCATCAACCCCTAACAAAGAATGATGTCTCTAAGGTGTTTCAAAATAATGTAACAGTAAGTAAAATTTATTATTCCTGGACAGAATTGCTTTCCATCGGTTACCCATGCTTTAGTGGTCTCCCAGGGAGATTGCAGCCCTGAACTGTATCCAGGCCTGCCTTCAAAACTATTTCCAAGTTTCTGCTAGTTCAGAATATGTCTGCAGGACAACTAAATTTACTGAACTGCAACTTCTTGATGTGTTTTGGAGACCAGCACAAAGTCTTGATTTTGCCTTTCCAGATTCTTCCCTCAGCAGAACAAGAATATATTTTCTCTTCATTGGGTACAGTGAGATTCATTTTGTCTATCTTGTTATTTCTGTATAGTATATATCAATATTGCACAAACCTTTCACATCTTTTACCTTGAAATAATTATTTTATTCCCTGGATAATGAGGTTATTATTAGAGAGCCAGTTTGGTGTAGAGAATAAAGTGCTACCTAGAAACCAGGTGAGGTCTATCTTCTCTTGAGAAGCAGATGGACCAGTCACTCTCTCTCCCCATAACCCAATTCAAAGAGTTGTTATGGGGAAAACTGAAGACTGGAACTTTAAGTATGTATTTTGCCTTGAGCTTATCAAAAATAAAGAGAGGCTAAAAAATCCCAATAAACAAATAATATTATATCATGGCAAAGTCCAACTGTTACTTTTCCACCATGACAATCTTTCCACCAGTATTACCGCAAATGATAGCAGGGTAGCTATGTGTTTTATTTGTATGTTTTTGCTAAGATTAAACCAAAAGGTGTATATAAATTGTTTTCCTATTGAACAAGAGCTGTACAATTTTTGGTGACTCTAGTGACTACCTGAAAAAAGTACATCAGTGGCTACAGAGAAACTATGACCACAGGTTGTCTACATTCCTGCCTTAACTGGCACTGCTGAAAATACAGACAACCATTTCCCTCCCTTCTTAAACGTATTGTGATTTGTTTCAAATGCTAATAATAAGTAAACAAAATACTATAAAAACATGTATTTTCAAAAGCACACAATTTTATTCCTCTGCAATTATTTGAAAAATGTGTTTTAATAGATGTTATCTACATCAAAGTACTATTGCAACTTATTTAATAACTGGTCTTTGTCTTTATCTTACCAGAGCATCCTAAGCTATGCTACTCTCAAATCTGGATTTTAACTCATAGTTCAGAAACAGGATTTAATAATTTGTGTAGTAAATGTGAAGTGGCTGCTTCTTCTGCAGGTTACCTTTAAACACAATTAAAGTTCACTGAGAAGTATAAGTGATGTATCCTGTAGATCCAATCCTCTATGTTTCTTTGATCTCAGAGGCAGTCTGCGAGCTCTACATCAATCCCATTTGTAAAGAGATGTAGCTCAGTTCTGCTTTGCTAAATCTTATTTGGCAATGTGTCTAAACACATGCAAACTTAATTAGTTAAGGGGGAACCTCAGTATTGTAGTGATGGATAAAAGTAAATGGGGAAATGAGAGAAGTCAGGATTGGCAACAAACTCTCTCTAATTCAAGCCAAGGCATAGTCTCTGACATATAGCTAATCGGATGTGATACCACTAAAGCTGCTACAGCCAATCTGAAATAAAGTGACAAGCTGATCACTAACAGGTAGCTGAATTTCTTACTTCTGAGAAGCTGGAATCACAAGATCATGAATTTTCTACTTGGCACCAGCAATGCTCAGGAATCAGCCTAATCATCAACCTCTGAAGCTGTTGTATAAAAAGATAAATGAAAGAAGGAATAAATGAGCCATTTTCATAGCATTTTCTGAATCTGGAATCAAGATTTTTGTGCCATTTAAATGAAAATGCATGTAGAAAACAAAGATGGATATTAACATTCCTCAAACTGCTCTATCTCATCTCTTGTGGACCACAAAGCTATTTATCCTGCTTGAAGACATAAGCTTCTCTTGTTTTCCGTTTTTTTTTCCTTTTTCCATGTCTATTTCATATTACTGAAAAAAATAAATTAAGCAAACCAGCCTATAATTTCTCAGATCTTAATAGCCTAATAGTAATATTAGTTGCTTTCTAGTCCTCTAATCCAAAACCTTTGGTTTTCTTGATATTAAAAATCAGGCCCTCAAAAGAAATGGTTTTGCTTACATCATGCATCCTGAATAATTAAGAGAAGATATTTTCAAAAGTAGAAAAGACTGGAGTAGAAATGTCTCAAATGGAAGGGTGTGGAAGAATCGGGACTTTTATGCCACAGAACTGACCATTCAAGAGGCTGCATTACTCAATAATATATCATTCAGACACAGCCCCAAATTAACAGATGCACAGATGTTCCAGTGAGGAAGAAAAGCTGGCAGGGGGCAAGAATCATCAGAATATGAATACCTCTGTCCATACTTACATTACTTTCAAGTCCCAATCTCCACAGGTAACAAAAATAGACTTGACCGTGGGATCCAAAAGGCCTTCTTTTGCCATCCATTCATCAACTCTCTGAAAGAAACAGACAGAAAGGAGATGAACTTTCAGAGACATGGAAAAGAGATGCATCAGTTAAACACTGATAAGCCTCACAATCACAAGAGAAGAAAATTGTGATCTTATCCAGGACAGCCGTCTCCTTACTTCCATCTCATCCTGTTCCCCTTCTCATTTCTATGAAGATAAGTTTGGATCTTTGAAGATTTCCAATAGGAGACATCAAGCAGCCACTGAAGTGGTGATTTCGTCAGGCATCACATTTCTGCTTGCAGAATGACTTTTGAAAATTAATATTGCTTGGCCATTTCCTGCATGCCCTGACCCTGTTTCAACATCTTAACGAGTAATTATTTATAAAATCATGGTCAGATTCTAAATAAGCAGGCTTAATCAGCCACACAGCAGCAGCAACAAAGCAATCCAAATAAATACTTCCTAACCATTCTTCCTTTATTATTCATTTTTGTCCTTAAGTATTTCTATCACTAATGAACTATGGTCATAGTGGCTAACAATAACATAGTGGCTACTAAGTTACTAATCATCATCATCATTTTAGCCATTGCCTATCTACTGTAGGATGAAAGTCTCTTCCTGACTGTTTCCAACCAATGCGGTTGGAAGTTACTAATAAAATATTAAAAAAGAAGATGGCAACCTGTTCACCATAGTTGTACCTAATTGAAAACATGTTTTTTTGATAGCAAAAAGGATTAATGTGACCTCCCTCAGTGCAGCCCAAGAAAGTTCATTTTCACATCTTCAGAAATTGTTCCTCCAATGAGTTTAGAATCCAGATAGATTTCTTAAGTTTGAGAAGAACAGTAAGGTTTCTCTTATGACCAAGTCCAAAGATACATGGGACCTTGAACTTTGTCTATAGACAAACCAGTAACCAGGGCATCTATATTAATAATATGGACATGTGCTTCGTAGGCTCAGTCAGTAGTCTGATTTGAAAATATATTAGATACAGTATATTTGCAACACAGATAGACCTTGACTTACAACCACAATTGAGCCCATTTTTTTTGTTGCTAAATGAAACATTTGTTAAGTGAATTTTGCTCCATTTTAGGACTTTTTCTGCCACTGTTGTTAAATTAGTTACATGGTTATAGAGTGAATCTGGCTTCCCCATTGATGTTGCCTGTCCGAAGATCACAAAAGATGGGGACTCTGCAATCGTCATAAATGGGAATCAGTTGCCAAGCAATTTGTCACTGACTCAAATATTGAAACATACAACAGGGGATGCTGCTACGGTTATAAGTGTAAAAAATTGTCATGTGTCCTTTTTTTCAGTGCTGTTGTAACTTTGAACGGTCACTAAATGAACTGTTGTATATGCTACATTTCTAAACATTTTGAAAGGCAACCTGAAGTATAAAATTTAACAAAACTTATAGTCCAAAGTTAGGCAAAATTATTACTATAATAGTTTTCTGGAGTTCTTAATTTGAAATAATAAAAATAAAAATAAAACAGGAAGCTCCATGCTGAAAATAAATGTGCCAATCTCTCGCATCATATTTATTTATGTCTGAGCATAATGTAATTCCTATGGGCATTTAGAAAATAAAAATAATGAAAATAATGGCTGATTGCAGTCTTGTGATTTGTTTGAACTTGGCCCAGAAAAACAACCTAGGGAAGGATCCTGAGGTACTAGAGGAGGTAGGGGGAGGAACCTTACCAGTTTATTTTATGCCAAATATCTATGTTGAATAACCATCATAGCAAATATTTCATAAATAATCTTTCCCTACCATTTATTTAGTTATAACCCTCATTATATTTTCTCAGAATTCCAAGCACACCTCAACACCTTGCTTAATACTTCCAGTGGAGGTATTATTATGGAATTATTACTAGCCTTAATTGTGAAAATGAACTCCTTAGCATCGTGAAAATATGGATACTCATCCTCAAGATCAAATCCAGAAATAATGCAAACTTTAATTCTATATGTTCAGGGGAAGCATAGCACCATCCTTACATCCTAAAATATGATAAAGTACAAGCAATAACTACAGATTTACAGGTTGGTTAATTCTCTTATAATTGCATTGAGTTGGATGATACTATTTAGACCAGGGATGTCAAACATAAGGCCTGTGGGACAGATCTGGCCCATGGGGCCATCCTGGAAAATGTAAGGGGTTAGTCCGCATTACTTTGGCCCAGTCTACCCACATCATTTCAGCCCAGTCTACCCAGTGTGAAGAGGAAACATGCCAGCAGTTTGGGGAGTGGCATCAAGCTGGCCATGCCCACCCAGTCAGCCACTCCTCACCCCCGAGGTCAACCACAACCCTGATGAAGCCTTCAATGAAATTGAGTTTGACACCCCTGACCATGAAGTTCAACCCTTTGCTCAGGGCAGAAATAGAAATGAAAGCAACCCTACAAATATTTATCCAGACTTTGCTAAGATAGCTAGCAAATGAAAGAGAATCTAATGGTTACAGCTGGTATGAGGCCTTAGGAGATATTGAAAAGTTTTCTCTAGCATTTAGTATGAATCTAGAAACAATGGGCTGGTTTACTATGAATTCCATATACTACTGAAAAATGATGGAACCCTAAGGTTGTAACAGAAGTCCACACATCTTAAAAGCAAGCAAGAAAAATCCCAAACCTCAAGATCACAGATATCATTTGGAGTCTCTAGGCTTGCTTATACATATGCACTATGGTGTGTTTAAGCCCTCCCAATAATCAGCAGGAATCCTCCAGTGTGAAATGGTATACTCTGTTTGAAAGATTGAGTAGACTTTGGTTAATATATGAGCAGACGTGTGGGCAACAGCTGGATGGGACAAAGCAGTTTTACTGCAGTCCCATTTGCACACGGTTTTACAAAGCATCTTAGCCATGTCCCAGTTGTCAACCTTTTTTTCCTGCAGAATAATCCATCCTCATCAAATGGAAGATTTTCAATTCTAGATTTGGCCTCTAATGTCATTCCAGTGCAGCAGAGCTAGGCATGATAATGCAAGGCAACAGAACATGTTGTAACTTTGGCTGCCAAATCAGTTGCATGACGAACCATATTTAATTCCTACTTGGCAAAACCTACTGCTTCTATTTGAAAAACGTGGGCTATTTGTCTTTTGTTCTCTGACACATTAGAAGGAATGGAAATATCTTCTCTCACAAAAGAAACTATTTTGCTGGAAAGTTGGTAATACAGTACTGTATACGGAGAGAATTTCTGAAAAGTATACCGTGTTTTTCTGACTATAAGACGCACTCCCCTCCCCCCCAAAAAAGTGGGTGGAAATGTCTGTGAGTCTTATAGAACGAATACAGGCCTGTTTTTGGCCTCCCAAGCCCTCAGTGCATCCTGTTTTTGGCTCCCCGATGCTAGGGAGGGCAAAAATGGAACCCACAGAGGCCTCCAGAGGCCCAAAATGGGCCAGTTTTTAGCCTGCAGAGTGCTTCTGGACACAGGGGAGGGAAAAAACGGGATACATGAAGGCAAAAAACTATTTGTTTTCTTCCTCTAAATCTAGGTGCATCTTATGGTCCGGTGCGTCTTATAGTCCAAAAAATACAGTAAGTTGCATCTGTGACTATCTGATTTTCTGCCTTCTTTGTTCAAGGATGAAAAAAATGTTGATAAAAGAAATCTTTGATATCTCCACTATAATGAAGATAAAAATATCTTTTTTATTTTACATTATAAAGATTTTACATTATAAAAATTTTGGTTTTAGGATTGGTGAAGTGCTAATAACTTGAAATAACTGGTATATCAAGCATAGGTTTGACAAGCTTATAAAATCTGTAGACCAAAAGTCTGTTCCATCCTATCAATTAATTCACAGTAGGAATTAAGGACTTCTTAAAAAAGAAATGGGTTCTTGTCTTCAACTTGAGTACCAAGCAATGATGATGAAGAAATCAAGGGAAATCAAGAAAGTGAATAATTTAAAAATAGTCTGAGCACATTGACTGGGCTGGAGGGAGGGGGGTGTCCCTTGATTCAATTTTGAGGCAAATAAGACCACACTTAGAACACTGCATCCAGTTTTGGTCACCATATTATAAAAAAGATGTTGAAACTCTAGAAAGAGTGCAGAAAACAGCAACAAAGATGGCTAGGGGCCTGGAGGCTAAAACATATAAAGAATAGTTGCAGGAATTGGGTATGTCTAGTCTAGTGAGAAGAAAGAGTAGGGTAACATAATAGCAACGTTCCAATACTTGAGGGGCTGCTACAAAGAAGAGAGGGTCAACCTGTATTCCAAAGCACCAGAAGGCAAGACAAGAAACAATGGATGGAAACTAATCAAGGACTAAAGAAGAAATTTCCTGACAGTGGGAACTGTTTTCTAACCAGTGGAACAGCTTGCCTTCAGAAGTTGTGGGTGCTCCATCACTGGAGGTTTTTAAGAAGAAACTAGACAGCCATTGTCTGAAACAGTATAAGGTCTCCTGCTTGAGCAGGGGTTTGGACTAGAAGATCTGCAAGGTCCCTTCCAATTCTTATTTTATTAATAGGCCATTTTACCAATTTGTTCATTAGAGGAGCTGAGGCCTTTGGAAAATCAGTTGGATGCTTGATTCCGATCTGTTGATGAGCACTCTTTGACTATTGCTTTCAAGACAATTTGAGCTCATCTAACTACTGCCATCCAGTGGTATTTGCTCACTAATCACAGTGCCATGGGGTATTTTGATCAAGATATGTTGTGTTGTATACAGCATTCTCACAACATAAGGAACTAATTAAAGAAATTATATATAAAGAATTTAATAAAGTAAGATTAATTTTTAAAAATGTGTACTTGACATTCCATAGTGATTTTTAGTAATGTATATTTTGTCAAAGTACAGATCAATTACTTTATTACAATGATGATTTTGTTCATGTATGAATACTGGACTATCTGTAACTCTGAATCTTGTTTCTCATTTTGGTAGCCTACAGCATTTACATTATGTATCTGTCAAGCCAAAGCTGCAATCCTGTTCTTTCAACAAGTTCTTCACAATTGCTTAGTATAATACACCTTTTTATCTTAAAGAAGACTAAGCAAAAATAAGAGTTAAGTGTTGTAGCTTAATTATCTACTAATCTTTTGTCCATCTCCATTAAACAATCAGCATGCTGTTTCTCTCCAGTTCTTTTTATTTTAAGCACAACTGAAGAGTATCTTTCTGATAATCTCTACTCATTACCAATCAGGGCTGTCTGTATTTCCTTTTCACAGATGACCTGTTTCACTTACCACCTCTTATATACATCCATTTATATTTTCAGATTTTCATTAAATGTTCTATATGTAGTTATCTTCTACTGTCCTGTATTTTTTTCCTCTTTGAAAATATTTCTGATTGTGTTTTAGAGCCACTTGAGCAACTTTTTCCCATTAGGTTATGCTACCATGGAATCCTACTCTATATACTCTTGAGTGTATTAAAATCTGCTTTCTTGAAGTCCAAATTATATTGATTATTCTCAGCTTTGTTTCCTTCCATTAATAACTCCAGAATTGTATAGCCATTCTCCATTGTGGTGGATATCATTCAGGATTGGGTGATCAGTCTCTGCTTGCTGATTGGACTGGGTCTGTCAAAACTTTGAGGACACTCCCTCTGCTATTAGGGACCTCCCCAGAAATTGACTCAGTCAGCTAGCTGGACGATGTGTTAATTTCTTCTCCTAAACAACCAAAATTGAATTGAATTGAATTTTGACAAACAAAGAAAAAAATCACCAATCCTGAATACTATCTCAAAGAGGAACCGGTCTACCAGTTTGACAGCTGTCACAGACAGTGTGGTCAGGGGCTTCAGCCCAGGCCGCCAGACAATGGATTGGCTGCGCGCCGATCTATATCGTACTGAGGTACCTTTCGCGGGAGGTGTGTAGAAACACCATCCACACTGCTTCCCTGCGCTTTGGCATGGCAAGGCTTTCAGTGGCTTTAATCAGCCATTGCAGACGCCTGTTTAACAGCGGCAGCGTTAAAGGGGCAGAAGACTGCAGTGAAGGCAAGAATCTCCTTGTAGAGTGACAGGTAAGGTAGGGAGAGTAGCTTTAGAGTACTTAAGGTTAGTAAAGGCTGCAGAGCAACTGGTGGAGCCTCCGGAATAAAAACCTTGGAATTAAAGATGGCGGAGTCAAATGCTAGCTGCGATGTCATGAGAGGCGAGGAGACGGCTCGCTGGCCATCACGCTCTCTAAACCCAGCAGCCCCAGACCAAACAGCTCCCTATTATAGCCCCAAGCCAAAGGACAAGATTGCAGGGGCTCGAAAGAGCTCCAAGGCAGCTGAGCGGGAGGAGCGCTGAAGAGACAAGGCTCTAGATAAGAGTTGTAGGCTCGGGGAAAAGAAGCGGCCCAAATTTCGGAAGAAATGGCGTCCATTTTAGTTTCCCGCCTAAATCAGGAGCGACCATTATTAACAGGAGATAGGCATCTGCAAACTGACAGGAGTGCAATAACAGAAGTGGCCACAGGGGGAGCTGAAGAGCAGCAGGACTCTATCGAGGCTTCAAAGATTAGAAATTTTTTCTCTGTCTGCCCAGCAACAGAGCAACTGACAGTTTCTGATCAGAGACACAGAAGGGCTTCAGAAGCCACATTCACCCCCATGTCAGATGGAATTAGGTCAGTCAGGAGGCAGGAGCCTGAGTACCATGTTAATATGCAAGCTATGTTAAATGAGGCAGTAAGACAAGGGGTGTCAGCTGTCTTGAGACAGACTAGGAGATCATCCTCAGAGGCTTCTGTCCCTTCATCCAGACACAGCAGGAGACACAGGTCTCATCATAAAGATGATTTTTCCCTGCATTCAGAATCAGGCTCATATGTTCCTGCTGAAAGCTCCCACTCTATCACATCTGAAAGTGGGCAACTGATGGACAGAAACTACTCTGATGATGAAGGCCTCAATGATGCTGACCAAGTCTCTATACCAGGTCTGTTCCAACAAGCCATCTTCAAGGCGAAAAAAGCCACAGGGCGAGCCTTGGTTCCTGAACCACAGGAGGTACTAAACTACTGACCCTTCTGAGGACCCCAATGACCCACTATTTTCAGAAAAAACAGTAACAGCAGGTGTCATCCTTGTGCCAAAGATGTTCACCACTGTCATCCAAAGGCAGTGGTCATCCCTTGGGTCGGGTCCAAATAAGAAGATGTTCAGCGTGGGAGGAGATCTAGCCAAAGCCCAGGAAGTGCCCGATGTCGATGCCCCAGTTGCGGCCCTGTAAGCCACCACTGAAATCCCTGGGGAGCCTGAGGACTCGCTGAAGGCGGAAACGTTGCAGAGAACACCCGTCAGCAGCATGGGGAGTAAGGGCCTCCTTCTTTAACAGGGCCTCTCTTATCTAGCTCCAGGAGCTGCAAGAGAGAATTCCACTGGACGATGTCAGATCACACCAACATGTGAACAAGTTATTAAAAGCAGTGGAATTTTCAGCTGATGCCACCAGCCAGATTTGGTACAATCTGGTGCAGCCAGATTTGCATCTAGGGCAATAGGGGGAACTGTTACCTCTCATCGCCTGCTCTGGCTAAGGCAATGGCAGGCTGACATTAGACATAAGTGGAGGTTGGCCACTGTCCTCTTTAAGGGGGACAAGTTATTTGGAGAGGCTCTGGACAAGGTTCTGGTGGACTCCAAGGACAAGGGGAAGGTCTTGCCTTCCAGGTCCAGAAGGGGGGACTTCAGACCAACACCCTATGTCAGACGCTCCTTCTATATTCATATATTAACATAATTTCTATTCATTATGGATCCCTGCATATTATTAATGACAATTGCAGTGTTCTGGGATCATGTGATCATATTTTGCAATCTTCTGACATCTGACAAGTAAAGTTAATGGGGAAGCCAGATGCACTTACCAGTAATAATCACATTATTAAGTTAAAAACTGTAGTGATTGGCTTAACAACTGTGGCAGAAAAAGGCAAAAAATGGGACAAAACACCCGTAACAAATGTCTTGCTTAGAAACGGAAGTTTTGGGCTCAATTGTGATCATAAGTCGAGGGCCACCTGTACAATTTTTTGTTCTGTATTCTGGAAGAGACATCAACCTTTCACATCCATTTCAAATTTTCAATTGCCACCATAATAAAGTGGTGTTTTGGCCTATCATATAACAGTAAAAATATATTCATTCCATATTGGCCTAAATACATAAGTCATGTCTCTGTCCTGTATTGAACTGTATTGCAGCATCAGTCTAACTAAATTAACAGGAGGCAGGGTCCTCTTGGGTTTTGTTCATGGCTCTGATAAAGGAATGAGATCCCTTGGGCTATGAATAAACTATTAAGGTTAGTTCCCCCATTAATAAGAAGATAAAAGATAGGCCTTCTCCCAGGATTAGTTGAAGCAGATCTCAATGGAGTAGCATGGAAGGCTCACTACTGAATGTCATTCAGGATACCCAGCTGTCTCTTTTTTCTTCACCAAGCAATTCCATATTATCACTGAAGCAAGGGAATGCAACTTCACCCTTTAATCAGATTTCCTCACGCAGCTGTGGTTGCAATTATTTTGATCAAGAACTATTAGGCCCAAATCCTGAAGGGAGCAAAGCATCACACCACGGTCAAGTAAGATTCACCTCTTGAAATTCCATTCACAGAGACCAAACACCAAAAGCTATTGATTGTGAAAATACTTTCAGCTAATTAAGTTTTAAATACTATGAGTGCCACATAAAGCAAATAGCATTATTAAGATTATATCCCATATTCAGATATCTAATATAGTTTATTACTAAATATTTAATATTTGGCATGTATATTATCTATTATCTTCCATGCAGTATTCTTAATGTAACACTGAAGACAGTCTCCAGTAAAAGAATTCCCCCTACATATACCTCCTCATGGCTTTTGGCAAGAGTCAAACACCTTTGACATGAACAGCTGGAAATGACAGATCAATGGTTCGATATTCACAACAGCATGTCACTGATGTGACAGCAAATGTTATTCTAATGAAGCTGTAATCATAGTCAAATTATGTGGTTCAATACACAAGAAGAAGAAGGGGGAAGTGAAAAATAAGATCAGGGGTCAGGAACGAAAGGTTATTCTGCTTACCTCAAGCACTTGCTGGAGACTAGGCTGTCCATCCACCATGGCCTGAATAATTCCAGTCAGCTAAAACAAAAGAAACACATATTAGTTGAAAACTAAATAGCCATAGAAAAAGAATAGCTCACTTCCATCCCTCCCAACTCCCTTTTTCATTACTATTGCTGCTTTCACTGCTCTTTTAAAATACTAAATACTAATGCTAAAACATTATAGGAAACATCAAAGAGCAAACAACAAAGAGAAGGAAGAATACAAAAAAGTAAATAAATGCCATCTTTCGTTTTATTTACTGCAGTTCTTAAACACAAACAGAACATAATTAATCATTGGGGCTGATGAGAATAGAACTTTGCAAGTCAGATGGATCAGCAAATTTCTTTCACTTAAAGCTTACATTTAGATCATTGGCCAGAACCATTATATTTCTACAGTTACCTCTTTTCATCTTGTTGTACACAAAAATCTTAAAACAAACCAACTGTTTGCATGCTGAACTGGGAGAATCCATTTTCTTTCATTCTAGGAGTTAGGCTAAATGCCTATTATACTCCTTTCCAGAGCTACAAAGATCATCTGATAAAATATGTTGAGTTCCTCTCCCAGTATGTCTTTGTTGTAGAACTACTGTTTCTGACTGCTGATAATTTAAGGACAATTTGAGCTTTATTCCAAAATCTAAGAATTCTAAAAATATCACTATAAATATCTATTTTTTGCAAACTAAATATTATGAGGTCAAAACATTCTATTTTTTTAACTATTTTGATAATTCTGCTGCTATAAGTACGGTAAACTTTTGATGCATTATTTCATAATATATGTATTTTACATAATATAAGTCTAAATAATTCACAATATTTTCCAGTTTCTTATGAGCCACTTTGCCATAATTTGGCATTGCCAAAACTTTAGATAAAGCCTATTTTTCTTCAACCATTGCGATGTCAAACGTATTGCATTGTATATATCAGTCTGAATTTGGAAATTCCATGACCTTTTTACATATTAACTCTGGAGTACTCTTTCAATATGAGGGCCCAGATTGCTGGGGGCAATATGTTGATTCTGTAAACCACTTAGAGAGAACTGTAAAGCACTGTGAGGTGGTATTTAAGTTTCAATGCTATTATATGGTCATACTAATATTCTGGGGCATCAATTCCAACATATCATTTTGCCATGCAATCATGTCTGGACAATATTGCTGCCACCACTTTTTAGGTGGTCAGGAGTCTTGGTCTTTCTCCTTGTATAATCTATATTTGCTGTTTCCTGTTTTTTAAATGTTGTTTTAAGAAAACAATACCCCAACCGATCCAATCAAGGAACTACCAAATCTGGCAAATAAGCTCAAAGTAAATAACAGCCCAATTGATGCGAAGTATTTGCTGGCTTCCTGTTCTGAGACATATAGCACCACCAGTTTTATACAGGCAAGATGCACTATAGTGACAGAATACAGAAAAATTGTGAACAACTCACTCCTACCAGGGCATGCTGATCTTCCTCATTTTTCAGCAAGAAGACTCGTATTCAAAAAGCCCCCATTGGCATCTTCCTAACACCTTTAACATCAATTCACAATGGAAAGCCAAATGGGTCGCTAAATTCCCAGTTACAGGAAGATATATAAATGACCCCACAAAAATGGTGCCAAACTTTGAACTACCACATCAGCAATGGAAATCCTGAATAGGATTTGTAACTCACATAGCGTCTCCCAGGAGTCTGTATAAATGGATTATAGTATCATCCCTCAGTGTGACTGCATGGTGCCACATCAAACTGTAGATCACATTGTAACTGGCTGTAAATTGAGGGTATATACCAGTCCAGTATCTGATTTTTTAAAAATATAAACGATGCTGTGCTTCAATGGTTAGAGGCCTAGACACTGATATTTGATATAGATTTTTTTTAACATTTATATTTTATTGGGTTTCTAAACTAGTTTAAATGTTCATTTATATTGCTAGTTAGTCCATGTATGATATTCCATATGTGAGAGGGAGGGAGAGGGACCACCAAGACCATGCCCACCAACACTGACAGACCAGGCCATTAGTATATAAAATGACAGAAAACCTAATGTTAAGTGCAAGAAATCAGGAATCCAGACATTTCAAATGAATATAGGTTTACTGTGTGCTCTGTGTTCTCTACAAGAATCTGAACTATTAAAAGTCAAATTGACAGTAGATAAGGGTCAAGGGAATTGAGGGTAGGCTGAACTTAGCTCAAGACTTATGATGCATTTGATTCTCCCTTGGGCTCAGTGTGATCATCTCCTATAACCTACTCCTTACCAGTATTGATGATGTTACCTAGTCTGGTAATGAAACATCTGCATGAAAACAATTAAGCTTAGATAGTAATAAGGAACCACCAGTTCAGCCCTGAGCTACAAATACTCTCTTCCATTAATCATATGTCCATTAGAAACACATACACATAAGCACTTGAATAATGTTTGTAATATATAATTATATATATAGAACTATTTATTGTTCTAACAAAGGGGAGGGCAATTAATTTTCCCAAGGGTCACGTGAGAAACTGTGACTGTTGTGGAGGGCCAAACCAATAGGCTGCTCTGCTCAATGTTAATTTCATCACATCATAGAAAGCATTATATAATGCATGGTTTTGATTAGCTGCTACTGATAAGAATACATGTTATATTTTATTTACATTTTATTTCTAATTTAGATTGATCTCTTTTCTGGTTTAATATATCCATTAGATTGGGGATAGGAACTATTTTATCCGAACTCTAGTGTAACATGTTTTTGAAATAAACAATAATTTTTATTCCTTTCAGCCTGTGCTACACTGAAAATATAAAAGATTAATGGTATATGTTCACATTTATGTTTCTCTCCTTCCATGCAAAGACAGAGGTTCTTTTCACTTAGCTTTGACAGCAGTTAAGAAAGCAAGTTTGACATTCTTTCATACATGGATATATTATGGAAAAAAGATAGTATCTTTCCTGCTCCCCCTGTTGGAATAGTACTTCTAGCCTCATGTGTGATAAAAGAAGCACCATTACAAAACCTAGATCCACCTTCTAGTTCAAGTTCAGTCCAGAAAAATACAGTACTTAATCCTGCAGGGATGAGGCTATACTTTTTCAAATAATTGAAGAAAGTTAGACAATAGAGTACAATTGGTAAATTTGCCATGGCAGTTATGCCTAATGGAAAAAGAAAAGATAGAGAAGAACAGAGAACCAAGCAATCTCCAAGACAATAACAACAAAATAGATTTTCCAATGGTGTTTATCTAATACACCCTCGTATTCCAAGACAGTTTCCTGATAACAATAAGCACTTGTCTCTGGCATGCCATCAGATAAACAGACCTGGTCTTTCTATGCAAACAAAGAGATCTATAAAGCTGACTTCTGTAAGTAGAAGGGCAGAGGCAAAACCTTTTCCTAGCATTTAATAACACCAGTCCTATTGAAGAAACCTATGCAGAGCAAGGAGAGAAAGGGAGGTTACTGTAAACATCTATTTACACAGGAAGCCAAAATCTTACAGGAACACAAAGAAAATATGTACAAGGAAGAGGAAACGAAATATTGTGGTTTTGCTTTGGAACTAAACTAATTGCAGATATGGATAGTCCTCGACTTTCAACTGTTTGTTTAGTGACCATTCAAAGTTTCAAACTGACTTATGACCATTTGCTCTAACCCGGCTTCCAAACACGACAAGCCCTTTGTATTTAACGAAACATTCCCTTTATCAGGAGCGCCAGCAGCTGCTCTCTCACAGCAGGCTACGAAATCTCTAAATCCTGTGGAAAGTGACGCTCATTCCCTTTCCCCCTGAAATAGCCCCAACACGTGAGGAGTCTCTTTCTCTCTCTCTTCTCACACTTGCAAAGGAAGTCCTGGAAGGTGTTCTCCCTTTCTTCCAACAGCAGACGCACCCACGCATGCTCAGAAAGTGCTGCAGATTCCAAGAAGAATTATTATAATTTCCAGACAGGATTCAGAAATGCATGGTCAGTGGCTGACCGATAGGAGACTAATAGTTGTCTGCCACACCTAGTCACCTCTGCCCCTGCCTTTTATCCCTAGAGCTAGGGTGGGGCTTCACTAGCAGCGGTGGCTCTCCCATCCCAAGGACTGGCCCATAGATTCCCGCTGCTTTTCTCTTCTCTGCCTTCTGCATATCCACACGTCAGGCACTAGACCCAGCTGTTCCTCCTCTTCCTCATCAGCCACCTCCAGACCTGACTCTCCATCTGAGGGCTGATGGACGGCCCAGGCTCCGCCTTTGTCTCTATCTCTGACAGCTCCATTCTCTCTTCTCCCTTGCAACTGTCAGATTGCCTTGATACTGGCCCTGACTCCCACACTGCCTCATCTGATATGGTTGCCAGAGGGGCCAGCGGCCGACAGGCCACAACACCATTTTTCACATTTACGACCTTTCCAGAATCCCCATGGTCACATGATCAAAATTCAGATCCTTGGCAACTGGTTCATATTTATGTCTGTTGCACTGTCCTGGAGTCATGGGATTCCCTTTTTTGATCTTCTGACAACGAAAATCAGTGGGGAAGCCAGATATGGTGGCCCCATTTTTCACATCTACAGCTTCCATAACAAATGCAGGTTGTCTCAATTTCTATTCTTTCTTTCCTCCTTTACAACATGGTTTTGGAATATGGGATATTTCTCCCCCCACTTATCAAATTATTCATAGATGATCATGAAAAACAGGCACATCTATCGCTTCAGTATTGTCTTGTTCACAGATGTAAGCAGCATCAGGAAACTAACTGAAAAAATTGGAATAATACACTGCTCGAAAAAAAAAAGGGAACACAAAAATAAGACATCCTAGATCTGAATGAATGAAATATTCTTATTAAATACTTTGTTCATTACATAGTTGAATTAGCTGACAACAAAATCACACAAAAATTATCAATAGAAATCAAATTTAGCAACCCATGGAGGTCTGGATTTGGAGTTACACTCAAAATTAAAGTGGAAAAAAACTTTGATGTAATGTCCTTAAAAAAAGGCAAAATGAGGCTCAGTAGTGTGTGTGGCCTCCACATGCCTGTATGACCTCCCTACAACACCTGGACATGCTCCTGATGAGGTGGCGGATGTTCTCCTGAGGGATCTCCTCCCACACCTGGACTAAAGCATCCCCCAACTCCTGGACAGTCTGTGGTGCAACATGGCGTTGGTGGATGGAGCGAGACATGATGTCCCAGATGTGCTCAATTGGATTCAGGTCTGGGGAACGGGCGGGCCAGTCCATAGCATCAATGCCTTCGTCTTGCAGGAACTGCTGACACACTCCACCCACATGAGGTCTAGCATTGTCTTGCATTAGGAGGAACCCAGCATATGGTTTCACAAGGGGTCTGAGGGGTTAGGGGTCTGTCACATGTGCTCAGTGTGAACCTGCTTTCATCTATGAAGAGCACAGGGCGCCAGTGGTGAATTTGCCAATCTTGTTCTCTGGCAAATGCCAAAAGTCCTGCACGGTGTTGGGCTGTAAGCACAACCCCCACCTGTGGACATCAGGCCCTCATACGACCCTCATGGAGTCTGTTTCTGATCGTTTGAGCAGCCACATGCACATTTGTGGCCCGCTGGAGGTCATTTTGCAGGGCTCTGGCAGTGCTCCTCCTGTCCCTCCTTGCACAAAGGCGGAGGTAGCGGTCCTGATGCTGGATTGTTGCCCTCCTACAGCCTCCTCCACGTCTCCTGGTGTACTGGCCTGTCTCCTGGTAGCGCCTCCATGCTCTGGACACTACGCTGACAGACACAGCAAACCTTCTTGTCACAGCTCACATTGATGTGCCATCCTGGATGAGCTGCACTACCTGAGCCACTTGTGTGGGTTGTAGACTCTGTCTCATGCTACCACTAGAGTTAAAGCACCGCCAGTATTCAAAAGTGACCAAACCATCAGCCAAAAAGCATAGGAACTGAGAAGCGGTCTGTGGTCACCACCTGCAGAACCACTCCTTTATTGGGGATGTCTTGCTACCTGCCTATGCTTTCCACCTGTTGTCTATTCCATTTGCACAACAGCATGTGAAATTGATTGTCAATCAGTGTTGCTATCTAAGTAGACAGTTTGATTTCACAGAAGTGTGATTGACTTGGAGTTACATTGTGTTGTTTAAGTGTTCCCTTTATTTTTTTGATCAGTGTATGTTGAATGCAGATAATGGGGCATGCGAAGTTGAATTTGACTATGTAACACAGGGATCTTCAAACTTGACAGCTTTAAGACTTGTGGGCTTCAATTCCCAGAAGTTCTCCTCCAGTCATGTTAGCTCAGGAATTCTGAAACTTGAAGTCCACAAGTCTTAAACTTGCCAAGTTTGAAGACCCTTGATGTAACATATAATTCCAGTCTTGCAAAGACAAGTTCAGTCTTTTAATTCCTAAGTTTCAACTTTGTTAAAATCATAGTTGTTTAAACCACTGAAAATATACTGGAGTCTAGATACCCAATTATATATTTTTACTATAACCAAAACAATGAAGAAACTTAATCATTTTTATGAGCAGATAAAAGAACTACCAGAATTTCAGATCCTCCTAGAGAAACTGCAAGGCAACATTAAACTCTTAGAAGAAAAAGAGCTTTACCTCGGTGCAGAAAGGTGTGAGCTGAGGATGCACCACTGGCTGCACATACATGTGGAAAGTGGATTCAATCTCCATTGTCCTGCCATTCAGCTTCAGGATGGGGAATTCAATTATCTCCTACAAAAAAAAAACATATTAGCCTAATTTAAATAAACACCTAGTCTCGGTATGAATCTCATACTATATTCAACTATGGTATGTTAATTCACCAGCAGAAGAGATTTAAGTGATAAAAGAGAGAAGACTGGAGAGACCTAGAGAGGAAGAAAATAAAACTCTTATACAATCTCATTCAATATTCATCCTACGAAGATGGGCAAGTGTCAATTTTAAAATGAACAAATTTAAGAAGGTATCAAAATCACCCACCAGTCCAAAGTATGTATTTCCATCATAACATAGAGCTCTGGTTTGCAAAGCTACCAAAATATTGCTGCAGTATATGCGGATACCAAAAGAAAAATTAAGCATGCAAATTAAATTTTTATTAACTATAGCAAATAAACTTACTGTAATTATTAATTGATCTAGCATTATCCAATACATAAATCTGTAAACATTTAAGAGGCTCCAGCTCTTACAATCTAATTCAAACTTTTCTGCCTCAGGAACCCTTCCCACTTTTAAAAAGTATGATGACCTCAGAATAACTTTTGCTTGCATGAATGATATTTATCAATATGTACCATACAAGTAGTCTTCACTTAAAAACCACAATTTGAATCAATAGCTTGGTTGCTAAGTGGAAAATCACACAAGAGATTTACGAACTTACTTCCCTTTGATCCTTAAGTAAAGGCCATGGTCATTAAGTGAAACATCTTGTGACCACAGCTTATTTTACTTCTCTATTAACTCTCTTCTTACAAGATAATTATGAAGCACGCAAATTGCAATTATGTCTCCACAGGACACTGCAAAGATTGCAAAAGTAAGGATAATAGTGACTTTTTTTATACCATCAAAACTTCAAAATGAGGCAACTGGTAAGTAATGATTACCTTGTTGAAAATTAAAACTGACAAATTCACTGCCACTCTTGTTTTCAGAATTCTTCTATAGGATTTTAATTCTCTTATTTTTCAACATAGGGTGAAAAATAATTTTGATTTTGTGGACCTCTGAAACGGTCTTGGAGACCACAGGCATCCTCAGATCACAATTTCAGAAACATTGTACTAAGAAAGACGAAGAGGAGAGATATGTGCACATATTTAAAACTTAAAATATGCTGATATCGTGTTCATTCTGTAACACTTGAAGAGAAACTCAGAATAAACATGAGTGTAATGTTCTTCCTACAGTTCTTTCTGTACATTACTTTGAACATAACTATTTTGAAACATAGTTACCCTGATACAAAAAAAAAGAAATATCAAAAATTCAAGTAGTTGAATCATCAAAAATATTTTTAAAAATTATATGGGCTTGTTAATAAGAAGTTTAAACAAATCCAGTTATGATGGGTCTGGCCATTATTAAAATATACACATGAAATTGAAATTAGAGTGGAAAAAACCACCCAAGGAATAAAAACAATAAAATCCTTTGTCTCCTTCTCCCTACTCCACCCCCTCCTGAGTTTAATGTAAGAGGAGTGACAATTTGCTTAGTGTCTTTAAAGGATAATTTGTCTGTGTTATTTAATAGAGAAACATGATGCTGGGGCTCTAGAGTGCAAATGAGCTTATTGAGTGATAACCAAGCATCCGGCCTCTCAAATCACTTGTGGAGGGAAGAGAAAATAAAAAAAATTGCTTTTTAATATTCAAAAACAGTTTGCAAAATTTAATCAAAGCAGAGCAAAAGCTAACATTTTTACCACTTTGACGTTTTTATTAGTGCTTTCATAAATTTTTAAAACATGAATAGAATTAGTTTAAAAACAACAACAAAACTGCCTGAAAACATCTGGAAGAGGAGAAAAAAATAAGCTTTAAAAAAGAAACTCCTCTGCCAAGCAACATTTGCATTTTAAGAATCCAAATCCTATAGCAGAATGGAATGGATTCATGCTTTGGGTTCTGACTATGTAATGATCTACACTGTAGACCACTACTATATAACCTATATGTTCAGACACCATCCTTTTTAAAAGCATAGTTTGTTGCTTGTAACCAGGTTAACATAAAACTACATTATAATGGCTGAATTCCCATTATGAATTATGGACTAAACTATAAATAATCACACACAACTTATTGTGGTACTTTAGCTGTAAGTTGACCATTGGAATTATGTGGGATGGATGTCCAATATAAGATACATTCACAAATATATCTAATTCATGAAGCTTAACGTATCTATGTCTGCATACAGTGAAGTATGAAGTGAGATACATCAGAGTTTTGTCGTGAGCCCAGAGCTCTTCAACACTTTTATACTTATGACTCAGACAAGGGAATAAAGAGATGGTCAGCAAATTTACAAATAAACACAAAGCAGGGAAGAACTGCTAATTCCTCAGTTAACTGGCTCAAAGTTCCAAAGGGTGTTGATATACTTGAAATATTATATCTTCTCCCATAAAGGTTGAGAAATATAGGGTTCTGTTCTTAGGGAGGAAAAAAAATAGGTGTACAAGTACAAGGCAGGCATTTCCTGGCTCATCAGCAGTACTTGTAAAAAGTACTTGGGTGGACCAGATTAAGCATGAACCAGCAGTGTACTACAACTGCCAAAAGAACAAGTTCCTTTTGGGGCAACATCAACAGGAAGCCTAAAGAGAGAGAAAGGGGTTTTGAAAGAAATAAAATATTGTTTGGGAAGTAGGAAAAAAGGCTAAATAAGAAGCCTCTAGTAAAGTGAACAGAATTAAGAATAAACATGAAGAAAACATTTCGGATAAAACTAACAAATGTGGGAAAGAATCTGTTAGACAATTATATGAGAATACTAGTGATATGTCAGAGTGAAATTGAAATAAACATTATATAGTAAATTGTACTGTCCAAGGAAAACCACAGACAAAATGAAAGATATAAATGTTCTAATTATGTTTTAAAATGCTATTATTTCATTATATAAGGGGAAACTTTTAAAACTACAAATTTATTAAATCTCCCTGAGGATGTACTTGATGGAATTCTAACAGAAAAAGTACACCAATTGGCAATGAACAAAATTTGGGAATTGCAGAGTTGCTTTATGCCAGACAGGTGTGGTTTGGGCCAATTTTTTTTTTCAGCACAACACTGGAAATGTATGATTACAATAAAGAAAATGTATTGTATACAGTATTTTTTTAAATTAGAGCAATTGTATGATAAACTCAATAGGTAGGTGTAAATTGTAAGAATATGAAAGTGAAGATCACATACCAAATGCTATGCAGGTAGTGGAAAAGAGCACCTTGATTTAAAAACTTCCATTTACCAATCTTCAAATGTAATGGGAAAAATTCCATTCAGATATGGAATATTGTTAAGTTAGTAACACAGCTGTAAAGTGAATTGGGCATCCCCATTGACTTTGCTGATGTAGAAGATCGCAAACGATAATCACATGAACCCGGGACACTGTAATTGTTATAAATATGAGTCAGTTGCTAAACGTCTGAAATTTTATCATGTGACCATGGGCTGCTGCAATGACCATACGTGTGAAAAAGTTATAAGTCACTTTTTTCAGTGCCATTTTAACTTCAAACGGTCATTAAATGAACTGTTATAAGTTGAGGACTACCTGTATAAAGAACAGTGGACTGGTCAAGAGAAGGGAAAAGACAGAAAATCATGGATGAATAGAAATGATAAAATACTCAAACAGGAGCATTGAAAAGTTTTAAAACAACATATAAATTAATGGTTATAATGCACAGGTATCAAACTCGATTGCGTCATGGGCTGGATCGTAATGTATCATGATGTTTTTTGTCTTTACAGAGCAGGGGTAGGTGTGGCCTGCACGTGACATATTCAGCCCCGCAGGCCACCAGTTTGACAGGCTGTTATAATGGAAGGAAAATGGTTTGTAAAGAAAGAAAAGTATGAGGTGTTTCCTTTGTCTTTTCTCTTACCTTTTACTATTAATTTCTTTTACTAACTGCTGTTTACTCTTTTCCTCCTCTTTGCATTACACTGTGTATCCCATAAGGCTATACAATGGGGATGGGTGGATGGATGAATGGATGATGGATGGATCGACTGAATTCAAAAGCAAACCAATCCAGATCACACTGACATAATATGATCATATCAAGTAGTTCCTATTAATTTTACTAACTATTAAAAAACCATCTGAAGTTTTTGAATTGTTACGTCTGAATACTTTTAGGTCCATACACACAATTAACATATCGCTTATCAAAATTAAAAATGTAGACATTAAGTGGAGCATTACATCATATAATTATGAGCATTACCACTGATTTACAGAAAAAATAGCCATTCAAGCATTCAGCACTAATTATATGAATGAGAAGGCAAGATCCAAATTTCTCAAGACCAAGGTATCAGTTATGTCAATAGCCAACAACTGCTTACTTTGAAAGGTCACAAAGCATGGATCAGAGAATCCACTGAAACATGGGAAATACAGGAAAACAAAACAATAAACTGCTATAGGGAGGTTTAGATAAGAGAGAACTGCATTCTCCAATGATTTAGGACAAAAAAAACCTGTTTAATATGTCTTCATTCTAGTTTGGAATAAATGTATTCTTATTCTTATCTAGCTGTATCATGTTGCCTATATAAAAGAATTCAGGCCAATTTGAGTCTAGCGGGTTAGTAAAATGGAAAATCAGGGAACAGGATTTACTGCTTAGTCCCGATTTGGGATTCCACTGAATGCTTCTTTTTACTGACAGCTTTGCTATGAAATATTATTTATGATACTGACATCAAAAATATTTTGTCCCTCATATGATGACATTTAGTAGTATCTGAATGGAACATGTGATATAGCTCAAGGAATTTTCCTCAAGGGGGTAAAATTCTCTACGACATAGTCTTTAACAATCTTGCTATATATCTATTGTGTGCAATCAGTTCTCATATAATATACATCAGTTTATGCAAAAGATTTACCAGTTTTGAAGTTTTTCTTTAAACTATTACCAGCATACTTTCAACTCTTTCTCCTCCTTACCATATCAACTCTGTATTACTCTTGCTAAGCAGCTTTACATTAGGAAAACAAATGAATCCATACATGAAAGAAGACAACGAATGAAACATGCAAAAACACCCTCAACAGAGGGCTAGAATAAACCAGCAGATAAAATAAAGTAGTGAAATGAATAATTCTGAGCATTTTATGACTATCCAAATTATGAAAGCTACCGGGCTAAAAAAGCCCTCTGTTCTAAGAAATCCAGTACCTTGGGGGAAAAGATCAACTGCTTTATTTTCTATCACTCTCATTATTTCTTGGCTTTCCTGTTCAGTTTTTCAAAATGAAAAGAAAAGGCCTTCCCAAAAGGTTGATGTCCCAGGACTCCCATGGGGACAGACGGAAAGACAATTTTTTCCTTCCATCTTCAGCAATATTTGCAACAGATACAAGCCCTATAAAATCAGAATCATTGCTCACTAACAATGTTAACTAGCCTTGCAATGAAATGTAACCTACAACACTCTGTGGTATTTTCCATTTAAGCTTCCATTTGGAGAGCAGAAGCATTTGGGCAGCCCGCCGTCCATCCAGCTAATAAAGACAAGTGTTGGGACCTTTAAAGCTGCCATTCATCTTATGCCTTTATTAAATTCAATTTTCTAAAACCCATGATACATCATGAAATTAGGAGCTGACATTCCTGCAGAAACAAAAATATCTATCAAACATAAAGAGGAAAAAAGCGTTCCATTACCCAGAATTTATGGCTTATAGCCAATGTGTTCCCACTTTTTTACAAGCATAAGGTTTGCTTTAGATATTCCAAATGTTATTACAGACCTACAATTTCATTAGAAGCTATTATAAAATGCTAAGCACTTACATACATAGCCAAACAAGCTGAATTTTGGAGCACACGGATGTAAACTGACAATCTACCCATTTTAAAGTACTACAATGGATTTATATTGTCAGTCAAATTCAAGAAATGGATGGAAGAGAGGGCTTTCTAATAAGGGAGAGAGTCTGAATGTCCACATATAGACATTCTGATGAGTGAAAATACTCATGAAAAGGGTGTTGTGAAAAATTCTAGTTAAAAACATCTGATGCAAATACAGCAAAAAAAAAAAAGAATTTGAGACAATTTAAAAATTAAAATCATAGACGTGAAAAGGTGAAAGGGACCAGTGAAACCATTAAATTTTTCCCAAAGAAGCCAAAAATACATTTATTTTTCTATCAACCCAAATTTCTCTTTTTTAACCATTTTTTAAAATGTGCCCTTCAGCTATACAGTAGTTCATTTCATGCTTTTATCAGATAATCCATCAGAAAAATATTAATATGTTTTTCTGCCCACACTTATCACATGTGAATAATATATTTTCTTGGATTCTTGGATCCTTCTGAAATTCTTGACTTAAGAAACTCCATGTACTTTTCAACTATATATCCTAAAAAATAAATTCAATACATTCATTCATTCATTCATTCATTCATTCATTCATTTATTTATTTATTTAGTCGGGTGATTATTAGATAACAGGCATAAGTATAAACATGGTTATGAATACATGAAATGGATATGAATAAGGAAAAAAAGAAACAATAGGACAGGGATGGTAGGCACGTTGGTGCGCTTATGCATGCCCCCTACAGACCTCTTAAGAAAGGGGTGGGGTCAATAGTAGACAGTCTAAGGTTAAAGTTTTTGGGGTTTGGGGAAGAAACCACAGAGTCAGGTAGAGTATTCCAGACATTGACCACTCTGTTGCTGAAGTTGTATTTCCTGCAATCAAGCTTGGTGTGGTTTACCTTGAGTTTGTATCTATTGTGTGCTCTTGTATTGTTGTGGTGGAAGCTGAAGTATTCATTGGCAGGTAGGACATTGCAATATATAACTTTATGTACTATATGTTTTTTATATTTTATGTACTTAGATCGGATCGAAGGCGGCGTTGTTCTAGGTTGTCTAGGTCTAAAATTTCAAGTCTGGTGGCATAAGGTATTCTGCTACGAGTAGAGGAGTGGAGAACTCTTCTTGTGAAATATTTCTGGACTTTCTCAACTGTATTAATATCAGATACGTAATGCGGGTTCCAGACTGATGAGCTGTATTCAAGTATTGGTCTAGCAAATGTTTTGTATGCTCTAGTTAGTAGTGTGATATTACCGAAGAAAAAGCTATGCAGGATTAGGTTAACAACTCTTAATGCCTTTTTGGCTATGTAGTTACAGTGGGCTCTAGCACTTAGATCATTTGAGGTGAGTATTCCAAGGTCCTTGACAGAGTTTGGATCATCAACAAGGTCTTGACTATTCAGCCTGTATTTTATTTCCTGATTTTTTTTGCCAATATGTAAGACAGAGCATTTATTTGTTGAGATTTGACGTTGCCGTTTGTTTGACCATTTTGACACATAGTCAAGGTCTTTTTGAAGGGTAGCAGTATTGTCTGTGGTGTTGAATAGCTTTACATCATCAGCAAAAAGAACACAGTTGCTCTTAATATGATCACAGAGGTCATTTATGTAGAGTATGAAGAGAGTTGGTCCTAGAACGCTGCCTTGGGGGACACCACTGCTGACAGGTACAGAATTTGATAGGATGTTCCCAATTTTGACCATTTGTTGCCTGTTTGACAGGAACACTTCTATCCAGTTATGCCGGTGTCCAGAGATACCATAAGATTTTAGTTTTAGGAGTAGTATGTTGTGTACCACTGAATCAAAGGCTTTACAGAAGTCTATGTAAATTGCATCAATTGCTTTGTCTTGATCAAGTTGTGTAGTCCATATGTTTTTGCAGTGTAAGAGTTCCAGATTACAGGATAGTTTTTTTTCTGAAACCAAATTGTTTGTTAGAAAGTAAGTTGTTTGTCTCTAAGTGGAGGATAATGGATTGGTTAATAACTGATTCCATGACTTTACAGGTGATGCAGCATAAAGAGATTGGTCTGTAATTTTCAACTAGGCTGTGGTCTCCCTTCTTGAAGATGGGGATGACCGTGGCTAGTGACCATAGGTTTGGCCAAGAACTGGTCCTGAAAGATTTTTCAAAGATTATGCTTAGAGGTTCGGCTATGGCAGTGGATAGCTTTTTTAAGAAGTAGACACATATTTTGCACAGAATTTCCCTCCATACTATTACGCTGTTACACTGATAGGTACTTTTTGTTTCCTTTAGACAAAGTAAAGTAAATACACTACAAAATGAACAGAAGTTGATAGAAAATAAAGAAGCTTATCTAAGTTTCTAGAAACAGATTTAGTGGTGCCTGTCACGAGTGTGCACTGTTATAACTAACTTAAAAAAGAAAACAATTAAAATGGTCTCTGCTGGCCTTGAACAGCATTTGGAAACTAACTAGTACAGAATGCAGTTGAGCGGGTGACAAATGGTGTCGAATATATGGCATATGTAACACCACTTCCACATGAGCTGCATTGACTATCTGTGTGTTTCTGAAGGGAAATTCAAAGTATAAAGGTTGTCACCTTTAAAGCCCTTCATAGCTTGGGAGACTCTACCCCATCCAATTTGATTCAACAGATTGGGCATGCTGCAGATCTCATCAGTTAAAGAGTGTCAAACGGCAGAAACTAGAAGATGGGCCGTCTCTGCTGCAGCCCCTGCCTTGTGGAATATTCTTCCCTCAGAGATTAACACGCCCTCCTGATGTATTTTTGTAAGGCTTTAAAAACTTAGCAAGATGCTTCTTGGATGAGAAGCGAAACATCTCCAAGAAAAAAAAAAAGTCAAGTTGCCTTTGTTTAAAGGATTGTGTTTCTTGGATTTACTGTTAGTTAACTATTTTGGTTGTTGTATGATTTGTGGATGTTTCTGTTGTTTTATTATTTTTATTTGTTTTAACTGTTTTATAGTTTTAGAATTGTAAGTCACCCAGAGTCACTTTGTTGAGATGGGTGGCCACAGAAATTGAATAAAGGAATGAATTAACAAATGAATGAATGGATGGTGCTGCAATGTCTTTTTCCTGCCATTTGTATTATTAAATTTGTACAAACCAATTGGTACTGAAAAATGCTGCACACAATCCCAACTCGTCATCACAGATTTTTGCATTTACTATGTATTGCATTCCCACTTTATGTATGTATGTATGTGTGTGTGTGTGTGTGTATTCCCCTTGTTTTACAAGGAAATTTGTACATTCATGAGCCCCCAATATATTAGCATTTAAAACTTCATCTATTTTACTTCAGTCCAGGGAGGGAGGGAGAGAGGGTAGCTCGGTGGGTTCCTGATGTGATTTCCCAGTAATGAGGAAAGATGAAAACATGAATGAAGGGAACAAAATTGAGGTTAAGAGTTCCTCACTGAAAGGAAAAACTACAACTTCAATATGTGAGTCACTTTGGGAGAAATCTCCATTTGGAAACAGAAAAAAATTAGACCGATATTCACATAGGAACACTTTATATTCTCCCCCTTACCACCAAAATAAAGGCATGTGGGTGCATGTGTACCCACCTTCCACACACACAAGCACATACAGAGTTAGATAACTATAGAATAAAAAATATCAGGAAATTGAAGAGAAATGTTCCCAATGCACTATAAAGCAGAATTCTATTTTAAGTAGTATGTTCTCAAAAAGAAAAGGGACAATGTTATCTGCTTTAAAAACAACACCTTCAATAGAAGAATGTAAGGTATCTCATCTAACAGTTTTTGTCTCTTCTTTGTGAAATACAAAAAAAAGAGTCATTTTATGCACAAGGAGCTTGTTTCTTAAACAAACACTTGTGTTTTTGATTTACACCACAGGCTGCTCCTAAATAATTTATGGCGAGTTAAATTTATTGCACAGCCCTGGCTGGCTGCAAATTCGAATTGCCAAATAATTAGATTTTAGGGCAATGCTTATAAATTATCCGCCGATTTGTCCGGACTTGTTTGTCAGTCGCTTTGTGCTCCAGGTCATCTTTGGCATTTCGCTGTTTGTGTTTTAATTGCTGATTTACACTTTGACAGATGAGAGTTGATGCCTCCAAGTTGGTAGGGGGGAGGAAATAGAAGAATCAGAAATTGTGGAATGCTTCAGTTCTATTCCACCCCCAATCTTATTTCTAAGGCAATTAAAAGAAGGGACAGCTTGTAAACAGTACTGGCATAGTGAGTTTTAATTATTATTTTAATGAGAACAGGCTGAATTCAGTGGTCCTTCACTGGTCTCCATCAGTAATGGACAACATGTTTTAGCAGCCATCCACCCATTCTCAAATCCAGGTTCAAATATTCTGCAAAATTGACCATACAATTTGGTTGTAGAAAAAAGCAAAAAAAAAATCACTGCTGTATTAGCATGGTGAAATAGGGTCAACAATACCAACAAATATCTGTCTTGAAATACTAAAGCCAGCACATTATTCGGGTGTATTGAAAATGTATTCAGAATACTATTGAAGTACAAACATATATTTGTCCTAGTTATCTAAAGACAAGAAGTACGTATATCCATTTTAATTCATGAAGGACTCAATTAATTAAAGCCATGATAGGTAGCAGAAGTCAATATCTATGGCATTGAATGTGTCCTGGCAATCATAAAAACAACATTAATGTGGTGGGGATAGGATATGTGATAAAACTAGAAAGGAATCACAGGGACTTTAGAAATCATCTAATCCAACCCTCTCTTAGCACAAGAACCACTAGACCATCTCTGAGAGATAATCAACCAGCCTCTGCTTGAAGACGCCTAATGAAAGAGAAGCTACCACTTCATGTGGCAGCTTGAACTAATGTGGACTGAATTTAAGTGAGTGACAAGTATGAAAGAATTACACTGACGGAGAAAATGAATGAGAATTGAATCACAAAACAACTACATAAAGGAAGAATAAATGCATCAAGAAGACCAAGACCAAGGAAGTCACGGTTGCGGTTGGTGATCCTGAAAATAAATAGAATAGAATAGAATAGAATAGAAATGTTTAAAAGAAAAAAGGCAATATATGACACTGTGTCTAGATATCATTGAAGCAAAAAATGTTTGCAAGGATAAATAATATTGTACGGAGAAATACAAAAAAGATAGAAACCATTCTAGCTATGTTACTTCTTCTTTCGTTAGCATGGCATACTATTACTCATTCTTTTTCTTCTTTTACATCAAAAAATATAACTTTATGGGTAAGTATGTACATAAGCAAATTTATATAAAGTTTTGGTAGCACATTGGCTGACTGAAATGCCATTATATAGATATTTTTCATTAGACTAAAAACATGCAAACAAACGTATATGTGTGCATGTGCAGGGCAAAATGAAGTATCTGGAATCAATTCTATAGCCACAGGCAAGAGGCCTACCAGCAAGAATTTCAAGAGACATGTATGAACAATAATAAAGGAATGGAATGTGTGAATGACCTTGGGGGACAAGATATTGCCTAGGAAATATTCAGACAAGACAGGCAGGAGTACCAATGGGATTAACTGAGGAAAAAAATTCGGAAAGATGCCCTCAATTGTTCAGGCAGTTAAAGTAGGTGGTAGCAAGTCAGACTTGCAAGATTCTGTTAATGTAGCCTTACAATAAAGCAGAATTAGCTCCTCATGTTGTGTTTCCTATCTGGTTTATCTGAGATATAATATTATAGTGCTTTCAAAGTGGTCTTTGTAATTGGAGGATCTGCCAAGAAAATACGATTTGCTTGCAAGCAAAAAACTAGTAGGACCACAAAATAGAAAAAGTAATAGAAAATGAAGAAGCTAAAGTGCTCTGAGATTTTAGAATTCAAGTAGACAGGCACCTACCACATAACACCCCAGACTTAACAACTATAGGCAAGAAAGTCAAAACAAGCTTGGATAGAGGAGATGACAATACCTGAAGACAGTAGAATAGAAGAGCAAGAACTAGGGAAGACAACAAAATACAGATCTGCAAATAGAAATACAATGGCAAAAGAAAACAAAGGAAGTACCAATAGTAATAAGTGCTTCGGATACAACCTGAGAACAACTGGAGGACCACTTGAACACCCACTGACAATGACAAAATCATCATCAGTCAACTGCAAAAGGCAACTTTACTTGCAACAGCTTACAACCTAAGATGATACCTTTAACATCATCAAACATCAACTTTTACCTATCTCAGAACCTTGGGAAGATAGATGGATAAAAATGCCAAATCCAGTCTAAACATCTGGCTTCCAATGTATAAATGTATAAGACCAGACTAACTACACAAAGCTACCATTAGAAAAGAAGTGCTTTTGAATCAAGATAATTGCTGCAAGTAGTAATACATAGATAAATCTATGTACCTTCTGAGCATAATAGGACTCTCCCTTTCAATGACCCTGTAATCACCTAATTCAGAATAGAGTTAGGGCTACTGGGTGCCTTCTGAGTATATGGCTCTAAAATTCTCGAAGCACTGCATATCCACTAGCACCTTTTTCTGTTTTATTCTTTTATTATTAAACTGTCCCAAGTTTGCTTTATGTAACAATTAGTCTTAATACTACTGAATATTAATTCAACTAGCACTGCCATAGGAAAAAAAAAATCTCTATGGAAAAATGCATTTTTTTCTGCTTGTTGCTCTTAACATTTTCTATTATTTCAGATTTCAAGCTATTAAGTGAATCTGTAAGGAAATTAGTCATGGTGTGAAAGGTTTTTTACAAGCTCACAGCACTTTTGATGAAACAGAATTTTTTAAATAAATTAAACTGTGTAACTAGACAATTTCCATCTGCACTTTTGAGCATAACTTAATATTTTGAGGGGAAGAGGGAATCTAGTTTTCCTGAAAAAAGGATCAAATGCATCAATGTAAGTAAGGCTTTTAAGAAAATTAAGAGATGTATCTATCAAGAAGAGATCCTGTTCTGAAAGACTCTTACTATGATATACGAATCAAAACTGCCCCAGAACTTAAACAATTAACTAAGAGAAAGAAGCAAAGAATGTCTGGTTTTTGAGCTCATATGTTAAATATATTACATGAGAATCTAAAAATAAATACAAACAACACATTTAGAAAAATGTTTAGTAACATAAGTACTAGCAAAATGCACTAATATGGGAGCCAGGAATAACTGTGACTACCTGCTACACGTACAAATAAACAAGCAATCAAGCACATAAACAAATAAATAAAAAGTGCAAAGAAAAATAGAAAATGTCAGCAATACACAAGCACTCCACACTGACTGGAAGCAGCAGAAAATATTTTACCTTCATTCCACCCAAACACTAAGATAATTCTGTATCATTCCTCTAGTCTAACATGTATCAATAAGCAAGTTCTGCAAGGGCAAACCTCAACAATAATTATCAAACCAAAAAAACCCATTCTCTGACAAAAAGAAGAAAGAAAAATAAAATCCAAATACACCACTGTTCATGAGGGAGAAAGGAGAAATTTGATTTTTGGAACAAGCTACAATAGATGCACAGGTAGTCCTCGACTTATGACCACAATTGAGCCCAAAATTTCTATTACTAATTGAGACATTTGTTAAGTGAGTTTTGCCCCATTTTAAGTCCTTTCTTGCCACAGTTGTTAAGTGAATCAATGGAGTTAAGTTATTAAGAAGGTTGTTAAGTGAAATTAGTTTTCACATTGACTTTGTCAAAAGGTCATGCAAGGTGATCACATGACCTTGGGGGCACTACAACCATCATAAATATGAGTCAATTGCCAAGCATCTGAAATTTGAACATGTGACCATGGGGATTCTACAACAGTTATAAGTGTGAAAAATGGTCATAAGTCACTTTTTCCAGTGCCATTAGAACTTTGAATGGTCTCTAAACTGTTGTAAGTTAAAGATTACCTGTAATCAGTAAATATATTTTACAAGTTCACCCAGAGTAAATTTGAAAGACAGTATTCTTATCACCATTGCAAGCCTAATCACACCATCTCTGTTAGGTAACATATTTAATTTGGGAGGTAGGGGATTATTGGATTAAATTTACTTGAAATCCTATATCAATTTTACTTTTTCAGCAAGATTTTAAGAGTTGGTGCTAGTGACTTTATTTTTCAGTTAAATAGTCTAGCAGGACATTGTGCTGTGTTTACATTCAACCTCAATCTACTTAAACTTTCTCCAACATAGATAGGCCTCAGATTGTTCCCAGAATTCTCCACCAGCATGGCTATTGCTCATCTGCATCATGCTAAACTAAATATTTCAGATATCATAAATACTGTGTTCGATCTTCATTTTTATATTCACGATCTGGCCTTGATCTCATATACAGTGGTAGGATTCAAAAATTTTTTACTACCGATTCTGTGAGTGTGGCTTGGTGGGTGTGGCTTTGAGGATGACCTCAGGGAAGCATTGGAGACATGGGCCTCCTCGTAGTCTGGTAGGATAGACTGGGCCTGTGCGTCCTCCATTTTATTCCAGGACTGACACTGAAGGCAGCCTTTCTGTAGTGCCTCTCTAACTTCTAGGCCAGGCAAGCAGGAACGCTGTGAGGCCTGAATTCTGCTTGTAAGGCCCGAATTACTAATTGCCAGTTTTTTTCTTTCCAAATATATTTTGAGCGCAGTTGGAAGAGACCTTAAAATAGCTGCACGATGGCTCCGGAGTGGCATATGAACCTCGGCACGAGCCGAGGCTCTTACGCCAGTACTCATAGTTGTCAGGAGCCATAAGCAGCGGCGCTGGAGCCCCAGCGCAAAAGGAGAACAGCTCCCTGCTCTCCGCAATGTTCCAGGCTCTACCAGATCCCTAAGGGCCTCTACGATGACTCTTGAGGTCTTCTTTTGCCTTTCGCTGCTGATCGCTAGCTAGAGCTTCCAGAGACACGCCTGCTCTTCAACAAGGAGCTGAGTTGAAAGCTGGGTGCCTAACAACAAGGGCTGGCTTTATCAGCTTGGCAGACTCAGCTCGATGACTTACGAGGAGTCATCTAACCCTGACCTGGACTCTCGCAGCAGCATGGAGGAGAAAGACTAATTCTATTTAACAATGTTTTCCAATTCAAAATCTTGAAGAGGTGATACTAGAAGTTTTCATAAAGATTATAAATAATACTGAAATTAAGCAGGTCCAATGCATAAATACCAAAATGCTCTCTTTGATTTTTTTAAAAATAATATTCATTTGCTTTTCTGTGGAAAAACTGGAAGATGTATGTGCATTATTCACTTTTATTTTTTAGTTATTTTATATATTAAATTTATATGGCCCATTTCACTGTTCTGACTGATTCTGGATGGCTTAGAATAGTATAAAAACATAAATATAAAAACATTAAAAGTACTAAAATTTAGATTATCAACAATTACAGATTAAAAACAAGAACATGGATGGTACGAAGTTGGACTTTTGTCTCTCACTTTTATAGTAATCAATAGGAAAAGTTATATTTCTTTAGGTCCTTATTTTACCTCCACATACAATAAGAAATATTCCTTCCCATCCCACCCCCCTATACACTTGCCAATCTTAGTTTATCCTGCAAGTGTAAACATCTGGAACTTATTTTTAAAGCAATACAAAAATTTTAGGCTTGTAATTTAACCTCTAAGTGCAACTAATGAAAACAAGGGAATATTTAGGGATGTTATTATTCTAGCTGTTCTGCAGAATCCAGAAAATAAGGATGCATGGTCATACGAAAAAATAAACAAGTTGAAGCCAAATAATTACCTGAGGGTGGATCTGGGGCTTGTCACACGTGGCCTCAAAATCCAACACTAGGAAGTAATGATACCTCTGTGGGGGAAAGGATGACATTGCTGCCATGGAAGCAAAGCCGTGAGAAGCCAGTTTCCCGGTTTTAGTGGAGCTGTACCTCTGGAAAACACTAAATAGCAGAAAGGAGAGCAGAGGAGTCCTCAATCTTGGGAACAATCTGAGGTGAAGCCTTGCTGCTGTTGAACCGAGAAGTGTGATCATTGAACACCTAGCAGCATCTGGACCTTCAAAAGAAAAAGAAACTGGAATCACTCTACACATACAGACTTCTTCATTTTAATGCCATTGAAGAAATACAACTTCCATTTATTTATTTGAACAGAAGCTGGAAATCAGTTTCTATTAATCACATCCCTTATTTAAAGCACTTCTACCGTATTTTGCATCAATAGGAATCAAGACAGCCAATAAAGTAACAAAAATACAGCTACATGTAGTTCTCCTTTAACAGTTTATCTAACAACTTAGCAGTTCTTCAAAGTTATAGCAGACTCCCTAAAATCTACTTTTGAGTTGGTCCCAAAATTACAGCTGCTATAATGGCCCTCACATGTACAACCAATCACAGAGATACTGCCAACCCCCACTGCATATCTCTCCCCACCATCCTTCCCCACCAGATCCCTGAAGGCCTTGAGCGTGCTTCCCAGCCCACGAGACTCCATACCCTCCTCCTCACATATCTTTTGAAGATCTCCAGAGCTTGGATTAGGGAAGCACAATGGATTATTTCATCATGTGACATGACTCAGGAAGTGATCACTATTTTCCAAACAGTACTTTGTGGAGATTGGCAGCTATTTTCAGAATTGCACCACACAACCATGTGACATCCATTCTACTTAATTAATGTACTCAGTTCAGCAGTGTAGAGGTCTGGAGATCTTCAAAAGGTAAGTAAGTGATATGTGTTCCGTGGGGAGGAGGTCTAAGCCTTGTGGAGACGATGGGGGGCGGGAGTCTGCAGGGACAGGGGGGAGTAGACTCAAGGGCTATGGGAACAGTGGGAAACAGAGTATGAGGTGTCTCAGGGTCCAAGTCTGTGCTGAGCCTCCCAGGGCCTCCCTCAACCTGAGGCACCACATGATCTGCTTAATCACCTGCACAGTTGTTTTAACAACACAGTTGTTTTAACATCAGGGAGATCAGGGGGTAGGAGTCATTAAGGGAGGCCATATTGCTTAATGACTATCATCATTTGCAAGCATAACAGGGATGCTCCAATATACTCAAACATTGATGATTATCTGTGCAATAATCAAATTACTAAAAGAGACACGTTAGCCAGTTTAGTGTGCTGGTTAAGATACCTGGCTAGAAGCTAGAAAAGTTCTAGTCCTTCCTTAGGCATGAGGCCAGTTGGGTAACCTTGCATCACTCCCTCAACCTAGGAAGGAGACAATAGTGAACCACTTTCAAAATTTTGCCAACAGTTAATCAGCACTAACTGAAGGGCACTCAGCAGAGGGAGGGGGAGAGACAATGGAAACAAAATGATGGCAGATTGTATATTATACATGTCCCTCCCAAATGCATACTGAAAAGAATCTCCTTTAAAGCCAGTGTTAACCTCCACCCCAACAAGAATATAGTGGGTATCAGGAGGACAGCCACTGAGATTGGTAACTATCAGTAAACTATACTAGATACTATGTTAATACGATAGTTGATAAAGTTCAGAATTATTAGGACCAATATGTTATAATGTAGGGAGCACTGTAAGTAAACCACGGAAATGCAGATTTAAAACCCAATTCTGATATGAAATCATTTTCTCCCAGTCTAAACTTCCCAGGAGGATACAACATAGAATGGATCAAGAATGCTACAGTGAAATCTTTAGAGACAGCGTGATTGAAAATAAAAAAAAAACATGATCACTGCTCATGTCATTTTGAACCACATTTCAAAGTAGTAGTTCCAATATAAATGTGATTAATACAATCCTTATATCATACAAATCAGTCTAGTAAATAGTAGCACACGTGTACTGCCTCCACAGCAATGATTTATAAAATAGGAACTCAGAACCAGAACATTTACTTTATGGCTTTATGTGCCTAGCACTGCTCATCCATATCAAATTGCACAAGCGAGCTTAAGACAATGATTTTTCAGTTTTAGATATTACTGGAGCCCCCCACGCCCCCAAGTTTGGGGACAAATCATATCCTCTTCAACTGGCTAGATTATGGAAATTATAATACAAAACTTGAATAAGGATTTGAAAAAGTTGCATTAATGACAGTATGACTGAACTGGTAGTGATTGTAAAAGATATGTTTAAATCAAGCGTACATCAAGGGTGGTTCTGTCCACCTCTGTAGAACTGGTAGCTCTGAAGAGCAGCAGACAGAGAGCATACATAGAATTGGTTCTATGTCTGCTGCTGTTTTGGCCCACTTGACTGCCCGGATCTTATCTGACTTTTATTTCCTGCTTTTTCAATTGCAGCTACTTTGCGCGACACAGCTGCAGTTGAAAGAGGAAAAAAAGGCTTTTTCAATTGCTGCGCACCTGCGTGCAGCACTGCTCAGCTGTCCAGGCAGCTGACGACAATATACATGCGCGCGCAGCAAAACGTAAAATCACCGAACCGGTAGTTACACAGGTCAGATCCCACCCCTGGTGTACATATTAAATACATGCTTTCAGGTGCCAGGTATATAATGCTCTGCATATAATGATACTCGCAGAGAGTCATTCAGTTCAAATCTTTCAGACCATCAAGTCCAACCCCTTGTCCTTTGCGAGAAACCAAATTAAAGGTTCTATGATATATGATGTCCAGCTTCTACTTGAATACATCCAGTAAAGATGTATACCTTTTGCATAATTGGTTCTGCTGTAAAATTGCTCTCATTGAAATCATCACTAGAATTTAACTAGCCTTTCTATAATTTAAATCCATTACATCATGTATTCTGAGGTAATAGAGAACAAGGCCTGACCTTCTCCTACGTGATACCCTTTAAGCTATTTGAGGAGTGCTTATTATAATCATCCTCAATTTTCCTCTCCCAAGGCTAAGTACATCCAATTCTTTCATGGAATTTAGTTTCTATTCCCTTGATCATCCTTGTTGCTTTTCTCTGAAGTTGTTCTAGTTTGTCTGAATCATCTTCAACTATGGGGTCCAAAACTGAATTAGGGTCTGATCATTGCAGAATAAAATATAGTTCAGTTGATGCAACCCAAAATTGCATCTATCTTTTATTTAGCCACCTTAGATAGAAAATACTATTATCAAGCCATCTATCTAATTAGAATCAAAGTTTGCAACTCTTTACTTCATTGTATTTTGCTAAATTATAAATTTGGATTTAAGTCATACTGATGTGTTTACACCCAAATGATCCACCATTTAATAGAGATCTTGTGCCATCCAATCCACCACTATTCTTGATATTTCTAAGACTAGAAAGGGCTACAAAATAATCTCTGAAGACTTTGGAAGTCTAGCCAAACCATAATCAGACAGATAGGATATAAATGGTGAAAATACCACGCCACTATTACTTTTTCTAAGAGTGGATTGTAAATGTCTTATGATGATTCTCAATCATTTAGGTCATGTGTCCCAAAGGTGCTTTTCAAAAATGTAATTGGATTTTGTTTTTGTTTTTCCTTGAAAATGTTTCACCTCATCTAAGAAGCTTCAGTTCTGACTATATATTAGGTATTGTTCATTTAACCAGAATCTCTTCATCTCTTCATATAATTATGAAAAATCTTAGATTTATTGTAGGTCATAATACTGCATGACTATAGTTCTAAAAGGTTCACAAATTTTCTCCTAGTATTAGAGGGAGCTTTGACCAAAAGACACAGGCCCCTTTCTCCCAAGTACTTTCTACAAAAAAAAGTGAAGTAGCGAGCATTGTATTTATTTTAATAGCTTAGAAAATGGTAAGAGAAATAACTTTTATATTTGATTGTGTTCTCATCTGAGTCATACCTGAATTTGTTAAAAGTTCTAATTATCAAGCCCAGCTCAAGAATGAAATAGAACAATCTAGCCAAAGTTCAGTTCTTTATTTACTTATACCATATAGACAGAATCTTGCCAGACTAAAGCTATACTACTCTCACCCTAAGGGATATACCAAGAGATTTTAGGAAATGGCTATCCTAAATCTCTTCCTCTATCTCCAATCCAGCTCCAGGCTGTGTTGTCTCATTTCACCCTCCTCCTTGGAATATGCTTCCTCCTTCCTGGGATACTGCCACTTCATTGTAGGCCATCACACCATCTCCCACTTTTGTATACAGATTTCATCATACTGATACAGCCCTGAAGAATAACAGTAGATTTTTCCACCTCACCTCCTGGCCCCGAGAATGAAGAGCTCTGAACAAATTTGAAATTGTAGCCTTTTATTTAAAAATTTGTGGAAATACACTTCTTCTGAAGTAATACTATATAAGAACCTTATTCCTTTCTCCTATACTCTCAAAATCAGATTAATTTTAAGAATGAAAGGAACATCCATATATGATAGAAAGTTCTAGTTTGCTTTGATCACTGTATATATACTTATAATACTTATTCTGGTTTGGACCCTGGATTTATACATGCCCAGCTAAATCTAAAACCACATTACAGTACAGCTGAGACCAGTGTTTCCCAACAGCCATGATCTACAGGGGGGCAATTTGATTTTTAATGGGGGCAATTCGAAAATGAGCTATTAACTGAATTTTTGAAAGCCCACTAATTGGTCTTATATACTTGTGATGAAACAGCTGTGTTTCATTTACCTATTTTGTCTTTGTTAAAGTTCATTTTCTAGGGTCTGTCTGAAAAGGATATCCCAGCTGGGGGGAGGATAGAGCAACTACCAGCCAATCAGATGTGTTCCCATTAAGGATCATGGGACTGGCAGAGTCTCTTTCTCTCTCTTTCCTGTAAGCTTTGCTGCTGGGTGGTTGCTCTTTGCTGCTGGGTGGGGAGAGAGTGGATAGCTCCTGGGGGAAGCCCAGCAGTGAGGATACAGAATTAAGACCCAGGTTTAAGTAAGAAATTATTAAGACTTACAGTTATTTTTAGTCTGTGTGTTTCCAAGGCCGTGTTTTACAACTTTTCCTCACAGAGCAATCTGGGGTTGGGCCACGTATGGGTAGACCTTGCCGGGCGAGTAGGGGGACTCCTAGGTTACAACCCCCCTTTTGTTCATGACAATTACTATTCATAAACTAACCATAATCTATTATGGAATGGATTACACAGAAATTAGATTACAAGATTCAGCCCTGATAAACTCTGTTTCAAATAAGCCATGATATTAGCTTGCTTGCTTATAGTATACTAAGAATGTCTGGAAGATTGTCATACAGTTTGAATCTGTTTAAAAAATGAAATGGAAAAATATGCATTTGTGAGAGAGAGAAAAAGGTCAGAATAAGGGCTTGGAGAAGAAGACATCATTAATAGTGAGACTGGTCCAGGACTTATATGCAGTACAATATCTGTCCAGCAGCTATGAATTTTTGAAAGCCCAGTAATACTTAATAATACTCAGGTTTGCAACTCATTTTTGCATGGTGACCAAATAGCCAATGAATTTCAGCTTTATAGGATCTTTGTACATAATACCAATATTTAAATTTTATAGTTAAATTTTATAATAAAACAAATGAAATCTGTACATATAAATTGGGTGTTGGTGTAATTACCTGAGAATGCCTTTCTATCTACGCTGCAAAAGAGTCCAGGAATGGGATATAACTCCTCCCTCTGATGTCATAGAGCTGAGTCTGCCACTATATAAAAAGCAGCCCCTAGCTGGCTCCCCAGCTTTTAGGCGAAGATTCTTGACAGACGTAACGTGTCTCTGGAAGATAATGAAATTAATTCACACACACGCCATCAAGACCAGACACACAAGGGTGAGGCTGGACTCTCTTGCAGCGTAGATAGAAAGGGCATTCTCAGGTAATTACAACAATGCCTATTCTCATCTATGCTGCGCTGAGAGTCCAGGAACAGGACATACCAAAGCCTGCATGTCCATGAGAGGGCCATTGTCTGGTCCATTCACTCCGACTGTGATACAACCTTCTGAAGTACCCTTCGTCCAAAAGCAGCATCAGCAGTGGCAAAGGAATCCAGGTGATAGTACCATATAAATGGCAAAAGAGACACCCTAGCTGCCCTGCAGATTTCCTCAACGGTTGCCTGGGTAGTCCAGGCGGCGGAAGTCGCAGCACTTCTAGTGGAATGGGCTGTTAGGCTCTTGGGCACCGGCAGGGACAAAGTCTGGTAGGCCTTGGAGATACATGCTCTGATCTAACTACCAATGGTAGATGCCGAAGCCTTATTCCCCAAAGGGTTAGGATGAAAAGATACAAACATGGCCTCGGACTTCCGAAAACCCGCAGTACGTTTGATGTAGATGCAGAGAGTTCATCTTACATCCAACATATGCCACTTGTGCTCCAACTCATGGGGTGGCTCGGGGCAGAAATCTGGTAACACTATGTCCTGTGCCCAATGAAACCAAGAATTCACTTTGGGAACGAACGTAGGATCTAGCCTTAGAATTACTCTGTTCTCATGGAAAAAGCACAGATCCTGTCTGACCGAGAGTGCCACAAGTTCTGACACTCTCCTGGCCGAAGTAATGGCCACTAGAAAGGCTACTTTGATGGTCAGGAATTGAAGTGATACAGATTTAAGAGGTTCAAATGGGGGTCCCATAAGGGCCTGCAAAACTCTACGGAGGTACCAGGTGGGATACTTGTGAAATACAGGGGGGCGAAGATGAGAAGCCCCTTTCAAAAAACCTTTGAACTGAGGGATGATGAGATAGAGACGAATAATTGTCCCAGGACAATACTGATGACAGAGCCGCCACCTGATGGCAGAGGGTGTTAGGAGCCAACCCTCGCTCTGGCCCATCTTGAAGGAATACCAACACATCTTCAACAGAAGCCAGTGGGATCATGGGCTGCCTTTGAACACCAAGTGCAAAAGACCCAGCAGGTAGCATTGTAGATTCGAGTAGTAGAAGGCCTGCAAGTAGCCTGGATGGCCTCTATCACCTGTCAGGGAGATTAGAATCCCTCAGAGATTGCCGCTCAAGGCCAAACAGCTAAGTGGAACCACTGAGGGTCTGGGTGGAGTAAGGCTCTTTGATGGAGGGAGATCCTGTTGGCCGGGCCCCTCCATGGCTGGGCTACAGACCAATTCACCAGATCAGCGAACCAGGGTCTCCTGGGCCAATCCGGTGCCAGGAATATGAGCTCCGTCTTTTCCTCCAACATCTTCCAAATGACTGCCGGGCTGATAGGATAGGCGTAGAGGAGACCTGGAGGCCATTTGCTCCAAAGTGCACTGGTGCCCTCTGCCCCTGGGTCGGAAATCTGGTAAAGAATCTGCTTACCTGAGCATTTTGAGGGGTGGCAAAGAGGTCTACTGCAGGCGATCCGAACAGATCTAGGAACAAGGTCGGATGGAGACTCCAATCCGACTGATCGACTCTGAATCAACTCAACCAGTTGGCTTGGGTGTTGTCAACCACCAAAATGTGGTCTGCCCTGATGGAAAGAAGGTGTCTCTCCACCCACCGCCTCAGGCATTCTGCTTCCCTCATCAAGGCCCTGGACCTGGTCCCCCCATCTGTTGACATGTGCCTTTGCAGCCACATTGTCTGTCATGATCAACACGTGGCAACCTGCCACTTTTCCAAAAATGCTTCAGGGCTAGGAAGATGGCCTTCAGCTCTAGCCCATTTATGGGGCAGGCCCTGTCTACCTGAGACCAACTCCCCTGGGCTATCTAGCTGCTAGATGGCCCCCCCAACCCTGAAGACTGGCATCTGTGGTGAGCAGGATTCTGCTTGGTTCCTTGAATGGATGTCCCCTCCAGACAGTCAGAGATTGCCACTATCTGAAGGAGCAAAAGATCTGAGATGGAAACTGAACCCTGATGGAAGTGTGGCTGGTTCCTGCCCCTTGAAATGGTAGCAGGAACCATTGAAGAGCCTGAGCATGGAGCTGAGCTCACGGGACAATGCCAATGCAGGAAATCATTTTCCTGAGTTTGGACAGATGAGACAAGGGAACTGTGTGCTGCTGCCGAATCTGAACGATGATCTCGTTGAGGCGCTCTCCACACGTTCCAGGTAGAGAAAGACCTCACAGAGAGACATATCGATGATCGCGCCAAGATTAAGTAGTCTGGTCATTGGAGAAAGATGGCTTTTCTTGAAGTTGGTAGAAAAACTGTGTAGGAACTCCTGTAGGAACCGCAACGTAGTTTGTAGGTAGCAATGGGCGGAGTGGATTGACGCCGACTGGTTCAAGATGTCGTACAGGTAACATTAGACTAGAACAGCCCAAAGCGAAGCTGCCAAAGCTGCCAAGACTTTGGTGAAGACCCTGGGGGCCAATGAGAGCCCGAATGGAAGGGCCTGATACTGGAAATGCTTGTTCTGGTAACAGAAACTAAGAAACTGGCGGTATTCGGGCCAGATGAGAATATGGAGGTATGCCTCCATGAGGTCTATGGAAGAGAGATCGCCCTCCCAAACGCTCTCTAGGTTTGAATGCAAAATCTGCATCTTAAAATGCCTGTATGGGATGAACCTGTTCAAAAACTTGAGGTCAAGAATGCCCCCCCCCCGAGGCCTTTGGGATCACAAAGAGCCGAGAGAAGCCTAGCCCTCGTTGATCCACTGGAACCAGCTGTATGGCCCTTATGTCCACCAGATGTTGAATGGCCGATTCCATAAGGGCCTGTTTGGAACTGTCCAAAGAAGGACAGCACACATAAAAACTTGGGGGTGGTGAGAGGAACTCCAGCTGGAGACCTGACCTCACCGTCCTGAGCACTCAGGCATCCAATGTTGACTCCTCCCATCTGGAGGCGAAGAAGGTCAAACGACCTCTGATGAGGGGGAAGAACGGGCATTCACTTGGAGCATTGGAATGAATGATCTTCTCCCTCATGAAAGGGCAGTTTACCAGTATTTTGAGGTTGCCTGCCCGCAGCCTCTGGTCATTGTTCCTGGCGGGGAGGAAAAGCTCTCTGGCTCCGCAAGAAACGAGTGGACTCGGGCTGGAAGGAGGAGGGTCGGTAGTATGGAGCGGAACGATAGTCCCAATTTCTTTTTCACCGAAGAGAGGACCTTTCCCTTGTCCCTGGTTTCCACCAAGGCTCCAGGGCATCATCAAACAGCTTCTCTCCTGCGCATGGAGCAGACACCAACTTCCATTTTCAGCAGGAATCAGACTGCCAATTTCGCAGCCAGAGTAGCTTCCTGTGACCTTCCTGGAAGGAGTCATATCCCATTCCTGGACTCTCAGCATAGCATGGATGGGAACAGATAATTCCAATAGCTGATTTTCAATAAAAAGCAGATAAATTCATTGCAGTTGTATTTTCTGACATCATTCTATAATTTTTATAAGAAAAGACAGGACAGGGGAAAGAGTATCTAAAAAAAATTAGGACATCCCAAATAACTGTTTTTGTATCCATTATGGTCCAGTCTCCAATCAATGCAACTAAAATCAGATTTTCAAGATACAAACAAATCAATATTCTAAAATTTGTGGCTATGATCAATTATGGTCATACAAGAGTAGATTCACCTCTGATGCATCGAACAAAAGGGTACAAAGGCTTCCTAATCATAAAAACTGTCTGGATATTTTATAACATGGTCAGCTGTCTACTTAAAGTAAGAATTATAGTTCTCTTTTGTCTAGATAGAATATTATCAATATATTAATGAAAATGTATTCTTCTATGTAGATATAACAGTATAGAATAAAATCATACAGGTCAATGAATTAAGCCTGAAGTCATGGCACTTTTTCAAAGGAATTAAAACACAACAAATAATTCCTCCTGTCTGGCACAGCAAAGTAAAATACTGTAATGTTCTTAAAAGCCAAGCCCAATAAATGGATAATGCTTCCTTATTTTAGCATTTAGTAAAAATTATCTACTGTATTAAAATAACCAAGAGCCAAAACCAGCCAGAAGAAATTGATCAATTTAATCCAGCAATTTTTGAATCTGGGATACTATTCAGAATATTTGATACTGACTCATTCAAAAAAAGAAAGATCAAAATAAACCTTCATTTTTATACAAGATGGGATAGAATTCTCACATGAAATTGGGCAATTTAAATTATGCACTCCTGGCAATCTGATGGAATAATTTAGCTTTCTTTATAATCCATAACATGGAATAGTCAAGACAAACTGTGAATAATCTCCCTGACTTCAGAATCCTTTTCAGACCTTAAGGTTGTACAAGCTGAAAAACATTGCTTATTCTGTGAACAAGTAACTAACATTCCGGTAATTTAATTATTTAGATATAATAAAAAAGAATGACTTAGAAAAAAGAAGCCAAAAGGCAGGGAACATATCTATGGAAAAAAGATAGAAACCAATTTATCACCATCATGGAATTTGGACCTCATTTGGCATTAGCAATTATGCATGATTTTCATCAATGAAAATAATTTGTGTAAGGGAACCTACATCCAACAGGTGGGACTTAATTGTCTTTATTATCTCAATATTCATAATGGTTTCATCCTTATAAACTATTTGTTAAATACTCACCAACCATAACTTGGCCTTTTAAATTAAATATTAAGTAAAATAGAATGCTGAAAGGCCAACAACTATTGTAGTATAAGACCATGTGAGCACTCTAGACAACTCTTAATAAATCCAATATTCATAAGTTTTAATGATGAATTGATGTGCTAACAGACTAAAGAATGACATTATTTTAGGGATTAGTAATAAGGCAAATATTAAGCGCAGTAAGACCATAGATATATTTAATGTTGAAGAACAAATCAGCTGTATCCATCTATACCACATAGTTTTTAGGTAGCTTGTTTTTTAAATGTACTAGGCCTGCAACTTCCAAAACTCCAAGCCGATATAGCTAAAGAACCATTATACACGGTACAAATGTTAGAACATATGGCAGATGATTACATAATTTTTGTTCATGGTTTATCTTGGCTACTGAACACCTATTTTTAACAATTGTTAGCTACCCAGAGTCAACACAATTGAAAATATGTTCTTATTAATTGAAGTACTATAATTAAATTAAAAAATATGATAGACACCAATTTGAAAAAGACTACTGTACTATAGCACATGTTAAAAGTAAGATATATAATTTCACGTAATTCCTTTCTCATTTTTTGATTTGGCAAACTTTTTTCAAAAATATACATATTGTACAAAATGTAAATAATGTGTTAGTGTTAAATGATAACATAATTTCTAATCAAAATAAAATTTCAGGATATAAAAAGATGTTTCTACAAATGAAAAATCAAGGTAATCATGCGCATATAAATTTATTTGATTCAGTTATAGCTGTCCAACTCCAATGGAAGTGCAAAGTACTACTTTTCATAATGAGGAACAAAGCTGTTCACAAAAAGATGTTTGTTTTTAAAAATGCATTGTCCTGTAAAACTAATAAGTAACAGAATGAATGCGTGAAAAAGTTACACTGGACAATTTCTAATTTAAATTATCTAGTTTTAGTGACAATTTTGAGAAAGCATAAATGGTAAAAATAAATACATAATTCAGTGTTTGAAGAGTGTCAGGATTCAGATCCTAGTCCTGTGCTGGCGAATCTATGGCATGTGTGCCAGAAGTGGCATGCAGAGCCATTTCCCCTGGCACGCGAGGTTTCCCAGAACAGCCCCACTGCGCAAGCGTGTGCGCTCCGCTGCCTGACAGCTGATTGTCGAGTATCTGGTGCGCATGCACAGGGGGTACGTGGAAGACACATGTGCAGATGCACAGCGCACAGGGGCATATCTCACGTGCATGCACAGACACGCAGCGCACGTAGCGGGATCGTGCGTGTATGCATAGAGGATGTAGGGTGGGCCAGCACGCATTGCCTTCTGGGTGCTGGCATGCAAGCGCGCGCAAGCGAGCAGACGCACAATTATCGGCACAGGAGCCGAAAAAGGTTAGCCACTACTGTCCTAGATCTAGAGTAAATTATAATTCATTTTGAATAGCACAAATTATCAGTTACTAGGATGTGCAAACTGTTAGCATGGCTTCCTCCTGAAAATATAGAAATGTTATGGAATGAATATGCTTCATATTTTATACTTCAGAATATTTATATATATCCAAAAAATAAAATTTGGCTTGAGTATAAAATTTAATCAATGTTCAGTACACTATGTATTTTTCCTAATCTTTTTTAAGTTATTTTAAAACTGTATTTTTTTTAAAAAAAACACTATTGACCAAAACCCATAACTACATATATACAAATGCTAAGCCATAGTTTTAAACTTGAATAAACCACAGTCAGCTTCGCAGATGAGTAGCTCTTAACTTCCATTTCTTTGAACTAGATAAAAAGCTTAGACAAAATCAAGCCAAAGTAAATAATTCAATCATAATCAACCCTCTATTCTCTATTTACGTGTCATAACATACCAACAAACTACTATTTCAAATTCAGATTTGCTTTTTCATAGCAAATAACATTCTATCTTAGCATAAATATGTGTATCCACCCCAAAATAGTTTGTTCTCATTTCCCCCCATGTTGTAATTACTGCAATTTCTTTGATTGTTTTGAGCTATCTGAAATCACTGCGAATCAAACAGCATACAAGTTTAATAAATTGATGTTATTATTATAGTTCTATGCTTATAATTACTAGACTCCTACCATAATATAACCCAAATATTGACAACTTTCATCTAAGGCTGAATATCATCCACTACAACACAAAGCAGGTATGTTACAAAATAAATATGGAATGAAAATACCTCAAAATTTTTGTAGGCCGCTCAGTCACTTTCATGAGATGAGCGGTTACATAAATATAATTTTAAAAATATTTTTCTTAATATAGTTAAGATTTTATTCCCCAAGTTGTCATTAATATTCATATCAAACTTTAATTCATGACAATATTTTATATTCGGTAATTAGCTGTTACATATTTCTGTTCAATAGCTTTTTGTTATCAGTACAGCATATAAAGTGAATACTATATGCCATTTTTTATTTTTTAAATAAAGCTAAAGACACATTTGTATGATAGTAAACTAACCCAACTCCTGTCTAGGAGTGACAAACTGATCACATTATATCCATACAAAGTAGCTCCCTAAATCATAGCTCTTCTTGATGCGCAAATTAGAGTAGATAGTATTTTTTTTTAATTAAATAGAATTGGAAAAGAAATTAATACGATTTCAATAAAATATAATTTCAAATTCTGGTTAATATTAATCAGAAATAACAGCCACTTTGTATGACACATCTCACTAATATACAGAAGACTTATCAGCTGTGATTAAGAAGCCACTTCAGACCAGGACAAATTCCAAGCAAAGCAATGTTAAGCTTCCAGGCAAAATTCCAGGCAAAGTAACTGCCAAATGTTGAATGAATATACAATATGAAATTACATCATCTAAGACTAACCAAATGCTAATAGAAGGTGTGGTAAAGAAGTTCTTCTTGGCAGACGAGGAAGCAAATTTCAGACTGATCCTTAAATCTAAACAAAACATAGTTGATATCCTAAGTGGAAAAAAAAGTCTTGCAATAATATAAAACTCATATCTTGCTAGATATAAAAGCATGCTTCTTGATCAGATAGTTGAAGTTTGTGAAGGAGCTGCAAAATAATCTAAATCAAACAACTAAAAATGGCTGAAGAAGTTGGAAAATACATGAATGATGACTGACTGTCAAGGGGAGAATTTCATATAGTCGAAGCAAAACTCTATCAAGTGTCATATCTTTTCTTCTGTTTAGATTTTAAATGACAGAAAAATAAAATGTTAAAATAATATTGGATTTTAAATGACAGAATAAAATAATCAGTACAGCACATACTATGATGATAGGGCTATATATTAGAAATATATACATACTTGATTATTTATATTTTATATAAATAAAATTGTTAAATGGTAAGTGCTGTAACAATACATTATGCTTTCTTTTTTCTGTTGTATTTTTTTCTTTTCAGGACTTGTTTTTATTTTGTTTTTTTTTGAAAATGTATTTCATGATAATTATCATCCTTTTATTTTTCTTGTTTTATGATTATTTATATAAAAAATAAAAGTATAGCATATATACCTAAATTTACCAAAAGATGCTATTATTAAGATATTAATATTGAGACAGTAATTAGAATATAAAGTATTTCATTAAACACTTGAGTGTATAAATACTGTAGATAAAGTAGAATTTAACATTCATCCAGTTACCACAATCAATATTATATCGTAAGATGAGAGTGATTAGACTTATTAATTTGGAAATACCAAGATTTCTAAAAGAAGTTAGTTTTTGCACTCTATTTTAAAGATCCCTAAGGTATTTTTAATGTGTTTTACTGTAGTAGAAGGAAACAGCCAAATTTCTCTAGAACATACTGTATCTTCAATAGTTTAAAATGGTAATTATTACAAATTGTGGCCAAGATTTTAACATTGATTAAACAGGCCATAATGGCTTATTCATAAATAAGCTACAATGAATTAATCCTCAAAATGTGATGGCAAAAAAGCAAGTAGCCACAATGTATCTTAGTGCAATGTCTCAATTAAGTGACATGACCCAATGCACATTGGATCCATGGCTTATGAGATAAACCCTTATGCAAATTTAATATAGACATTCAATATCCATCTGAAAAGGAAGATTTGAAGTAGTAACAATATAGTTGTGTGTAAGAATTTAGCAGTGGGAAACAATGATCATGATACAAGAAAAATGCACCATGGCTAATCAGATGGCCTATGTAAACCACATGATGCACACCATACTTTGACCATAAATCACAAAATATTTATTGGTCATGAGTAAAAAAGCTTATCCATCTTCACACGGGTTTCTAATAACATAAATTCTGGGAGCTCTAATTCCATATTCAAGAGATACTTTTGGAAAGCCTGGGGAGTTACCAAATTTTCCCCCTAAGGCTTCTTTTAAGTGGTGGACACACAATTATTTGCAGAGGAACAGGTTTATAATCTAAAAGTTTTGTATCTATTAGATGTTTAGTCTGACATATTAAACACAATGCAAGCTCATATTTGTCAATCAGTAGAGTAACAGATATCTTTTAACCAGATTTCTGTTTCCAAGTCTTTAAAGAGTGCATCCTGTGAATACAATATTGTCCTATTGGTAAATAGATTTACTGCCTCATAAATGCTTTAGGATTACAAAGTAGGATTTAGCCTACTCAGTATCTTCATCACTGCATTTCTCCAGAAACATACTTTCTTTCAAAGATCATGTATCCAGTTCTATCACATTATCTATCCTTGTTATAGTTAGCCCCAAATACTCAGTTTATTGCAGCAGGAAAGAACTAAGCTATTGTTTAAAAGGGAAACCATTAGCATGGTATCTTTCCACTATCCATGCTCTTGTAGAAAAGTATGTCTAATAAACTACCAATTTCGCTACAGGGCCTATCATTTTCTGGACTTCATTCACTCTGACAGACTTTTGATATGTAACACGTTTACACCTGTCATAATCAAAAAAAAGAGGAGGAAGAAGAAAACAGCTGCATCACTTCTGGCTGAAGGCTAAACTCCACTCTTGCCAATCAGCCTTTCAATTCTTTCACAGCCTGAATTTTAGGTAACTCTGAAAGCTTCAGAAGTAAAGCATGGGCAGTTTTCGTCTTCCCCCTAAAACTGATAAAATAGTGTACCAATACCACACTAAGAGTTTAGCCATTAACAAAATCTCCGAACGAGCACATCCATCCCTTCCCACAAGCCACAGCTATTCCTTCCCATTAGCTTTTATTTCTCTTTTTTTTTTTTTACTCCGCAACTCACACCGACTAAGGCATCCAGCCCCTGGATCCCCAACGCAATTTGCCAGCCAGGCCTCATTTGAGTCTTCCCTTGTTACCTCCACCTCCCAAATCATCGCTTCTCCCGTTTCGGTTAACCGAGTTCCTGCAACCTCCCGTCCGGCCCAACCAGCGCTAAGCAGGGAAGTTGGCAATTCCGTATCCCAGAATCGGCGGGGATTCGTAAAATCCGTCACCGCGGGCCGAGCTCCATCCCCCAATGCATCCTACACCGCGCCCCCCGATCTTGGCCTCAGGGCCCACTTAGGCCGCCAGAGTCCCAACCGGCAGGCCCTCCCCATCCTCCCCACTCAGGCATTCACCAGTCGGTAAACCCCCACACACCCCCGCCCCCAGGACAGCCCCGGTCACCCCCCATCCCTCAGCACCACGAGTCCCCAACAGCAGCCACTCACCTTCGCGCCCTCTGACCCTCGAACTCAATATAAAAGACAGCAGTAGCGACCAACCCCGACTGAGGTTCCCGCCCTAGGGGGCGGACTTCTTGGTTGTGAGCATGCGCATAAAATGTTGCCGCGCGCTTCTTGCTTCTTTGGCATTGTGGGATACGTAGTTTTGAATCCTGTCGGAGGGAGGCGGGAGGGATTCCGCAGGTAGCATCTTGGAATCTTCTGTTCTATGAAGAGTTGGTTCAGGAGGGAAGCAATTTGGATTGGCGTTAATCACACAAATACTGCCTTAACGTCACGAATTGTCAGATTTAGTCTTGGCAATATTTTGCTTTTAATTCTGAGTATTTTAACCAATAAAGTTGCTGGTTGTGTGAAATACACACACACACACACACACACACACACACACACACACACACACACACACACTTTTTCACAAATAATTTTTCATAGTAAAATGCCTCACTTAATTCATTTGAAGACGTTAGATTATACAGAAGACCTTTTTGCATTCCATTTTTCTCTTTCACTATCCTGTTCCTGTGCACCTTCCAACCTGCTTTAGAAGTTTAGGAGATCTTCACAATTAAATTTGGATCACATAGGAAGGAAGCAGCAGGAGACAAAAAAAGTCCTGTTCATGCACTGAATACAGGATGTGACATTCTATATCTTTCCTTTTTCATATATATATTTCAAGATAGTGAACTTATCTAAAACTGCTGTGTTCTATTTTCCCTCAGATGGGGTGCTGAGAGAGAATGACTGACACAAAGTCTCTCAAGATGATTTTCATGCCAATATAGTTCTAGAATTCACAGCCTCTTATGGTAGTTTCTAGGCCGGATATTTAACCATTACACCAAACTGGATGTCACATATCAGTGAATGTACCATATAGTATTAACATGTCATTATTTTAATATAAAATATTTGTAATTAACCTTTACAATAAGCAGCAGTCAAAGATGAGGTAGAGGACAGTTAAAGTACTAGATTTAAACTGCAGCAAATTCTATTTTCCACTTTAGCTGCATGGTGTCTAAGCTAAAGTTAAATCTAGTCTTATTTGCTCTCAAAAGATTAATATTCTGTTCCGTGTATTACAAGTGTTCCCTCTGAAGTCCAAGTTTACGCAACTTGATGTGATTTTATTGACTGAAAGATTAATATTCTATTCCGTGTATTACAAGTGTTCCCTCTGAAGTCCAAGTTTACGCAACTTGATGTGTTTTATTGACTGAATTATAAAGCCACCCATCTCAATATATGACTCTGAATGGCTCACAAACAGGCAATGTGAAAACCAAGCAAAATTTATAATTATGGAAGAAAACTGTTCACTATTGTTTTATCAGGTTGAAGTTCAGGTATGAAAAAAGAACAAAAGCAGGGAACAACCGCTGGTGTCTTCAGTATAGAAGAAATGAAGCTCTGAAGTTTATTATAGGGTTTATTTTGACACATAATAGTGGTCTTCTTTAGATGGAGTTAGGGATGGGGTGGCTTAATGGCTTAAACGCTGAGCTTGTTGATCAGAAATCAACAAGCTCAGTGTATGTATTTCAAGGGGAACCTTTACCTTTACACGGAGTTAAATGGTAATAATTACTTACAACATTATAAAACATTATAAAACACTTTTGTTTATATTACAATGGATATTTTATTTGCTTTGAAATGGAGTAAGATACCTGGTATCTTTGGCTATATTATTGTATCTGAGTGATACCTATTAAGGCTCTGTCTTTTTCCCCTTTTGTTTGCTCCCCAAAACAGAAAACAACATTTGGTAATAACAATGTTATTCTAATGTAGGGTTAGGATTAGGGTTATATAGAGATATACATTCATAAGAATAATTAAGATGTCACAGGTTGTAAAGCATGCCTCCTTGTTTATTAAATTTTCATTCCATCTTTGTTTTGAGATCAATTTAAGGCAACATACTTATCTAATGTTCCTGACTTTATTTTTCTTAGAACAAGAGCCCTATGAGGTATATTTGTCTAAGAAAATGTGACTAACCCAAAATCATGCAGCTTGTTTTTATATATAAGGATAGGTTAGAATTAATATTTTTCTGGTTTTTAGCCTAGCATCTTAACCACTATCCTAAACTAGTTCTCAAAACCACTGTCATAGCAGCTACCTAATATTAAGGTCCAAGAGTCTGAGATGGCTCCTATAGCAGAAGTTAACACACCTTAACATTTATTTAGGATGGAATTTCTATGTGATTCTTCCAGTTTCCTCTTTCTTGGCAGTGCAGCAAGCTTTAAGTTAATATTATGCTCCCTGTGAAATTTCTTTCATAACTAGTTCATTTTTCTGTTCTTTTAATGTTTAGACTACATATATTGCCACAGATTTTGAAATCTGTTAGGCAATTACATTATTAACATCATTTTAATATATATAATATCACGACCAAGTTTTAGTGATCTTCTGGTCTTTTTATTAGACAAAATGATACATCAAGCAAGAAAGAAGAGGAAGAAAAAATGCTGGTATATTGAAGCTATAAGGCATTGTGGTCAGAATTTAAGGCAAAATTAAAAAGGAGTTACAGATTTAAATGTATGAGAGCACACCAGGGGCATTTCCGGACAAAGGTTTACTATGCAATCACTCAGTCCCATTCATAAAATCTTATCATGAGTTCACTTACAATTTATCACACATACACGAACATACTTTCTATAATTGCCCTTACCTCTGTCTTCCATCTTTCCACAGAAAATCTGCTAAGGAGAGAACACTGAAGTGGCTTAACAATGCCTTTATTCCATAATAATAGTAACTGTCCATCAAAAATATCCTATTTGTCATACATTTTTCAGCTTGTACCATGAAACAGAAACTCTAACAGCAAATTCTTCCATTTTAAAAATACTTTAAAGTAACAGTATACATTGATGGAACTGATGTTATTAAATTAAAATAAGCAGAGATGATAAAATTGTGCATATATAATACTAATCGGGGCAAAATCGATGCTTCTTCTGTGGTTAGGAAACATGGAGGTCACAATCTATGTAACCAGTCTCATTGAACAGTTCAGTCTAAAACAGTCTGCACAAGTTGTTTCCAAACATTTTAAAAGTGATTCTGTATAAGATAAGTTATGGTAGTCTAGATTGGAAATAACTAAAACACTGTATGGCATCATCTTCACAAAAATTATATAATTTGCATTAATATGTGTGACATTTATGTGTTTGAAGATACACATAATCAGTTCTGACAGCTTCACAAACAATTGGATTTGGCATGATAACTTTGCAACATACATTGCATTATTCCTAATGCTAAATAGTCTAACTTCACTCAACATAGTTTATATCTCATTTCCTGATCTGCTATTTAACTGAACAGAAGCACCTCTGCCATACAGATTAAGATTTGCCTTAACAAACAGAATCTGATTTAGAACTTGAGCTGTTTCTTGATTTTAGATAGAAAAAAAAACTTGGCTGATGTTAATGAACCCCTGAATTCAGGACATTCAGTATCATGATATACATAGGCATCACGAGTACCCTCCAAACTATCCTTAAATCTTAAATTATTAAACTCATTGTACACTATCTTAAAGAACTAAAGAGACTTGTTAAACAGCTTACTGTAATTTATATTTTAGGTTCCATCACTATTTACTAAACTCTTCTTAGCAACTTTATCTCTATGCCAGGTTTTCTCAGCACCAGCAACTTTAAGATGTATGGAATTCAACTCCCAGAATTCCCCAACGAACATATTTCAGCCTGAGAATCTGAGAAAGAATTACAACAGAAAAAAAGTCAGTGGCTCATTATGGTCTTTTATATGTCTCCCATCCAAATGAAAAGCTATCCCATGTGCAGTTAAACAGAGAGCTGTAAAACAGCATTAAGCAGAAGTGTTATATAACCATATTGAAAACAGTCTCCATGCCAGCACTGTAATTACTGCTAAGTACAAATATTGTGACAATGTCTCTTAATACCCATACGGAATAATCTTGTATTATACTATGTTTTATTTAACAAGTTAATAATGTGCCAGCCCAAATCCTTCAGTTCCTAACATTGCCAGTGGGACTAATTAACCAACCTGGATATATATTTAGGGAAATATTAATATTCACAGTGAACATGTTATATTTATATTGCCTCTTATAATCAAGGCTCTGTTATGTTTGGTTTAAACATTACAGACATTCTTGACTGTATTTCACAACTCACTTTTCCTGTTACTGTATACTAATTACTTCTCAATTTATTCTGTCAAATGATATTGGGAATAATATAATTATTTCTATGGTAGCAGAAAAAATTTGTAACCCCTTAATAACCAAAAGTAAAAAACAGAGAGCTGTCAGAGAGTTTTTTTTTCCTCGGTGAACTCAGGTTATACCATACAAGATTTTCACATAAGTATGAAGAGCAAAGGTTTTTTTTCCTCCCCTTCTCTTCCCACCATCACCTTCTTTTTTTCTTAAAATAGTCAGACTAGGAAAGTCTTGTTTTCTTTGTATTTTTATTTTTTTCCCTTGGTCAGTTGTTCTATTGAAAATAGTCTGACCCGATTTTCGTGCGATAGCATTTTCTGGATAATTTCTTTTACACTACATCTTCCCTAACTATAAAATCTTGATTGCACTGCTAGCTTTATAGCAGAGCTGTACCATTCTAGAGAAAAATCAGGTTGTATATCAAAATAAAGATCCAATCTCTAATATACTAACTGGAAAACTGATTCTCACAATGTTAGGATGGCCATCCCGATAGAGCAGAGGTTCCCAACCTGGGGTGCTCACACCCCCTGGGGGTCCGAGACGATATTCCAGGGGGTGCGAGAAAAGTCCAGGTAAATAATAGGATATTGGCTATATGTTGGCATTTTTATGTATTATTTATTTCAGGGGGTGCGAGGTTCGAGTGAAATTTCTTTAGGGGTGCGGGGCGAAAAAAAGGTTGGGAACCACTGCGATAGAGAATGAGAGCAAGAGCTGTGGTGGGGCAATGGTTAGAATGCAGTATTGTCAGCCAATTCTACCAACTGCCATCAGTTCAATCCTGAGCTGCTGAAGGTTGACTCAGCCTTCCATCCTTCCGAGGTCAGTGAAATGAGGATCCAGATTGTTGGGAGAAGTATGCCGACTCTGTAAACTGCTTAAAGGGGGCTGTAAAGCACTATGAAGTGGCATACTCTACCTGGCTCTGTGGTTTCTTCCCCAAACCCCCAAAACTTTAACCTTAGACTGTTTTCTATTGACCTCACCCCTTTCCTAAGATGTCTGTAGGGGGTATGCATAAGTGCACCAACGTGCCTACCGTCCCTGTCCTATTTTTTTATCTGTATCCATTTCATGTATTCATAACCATGCTTATACCTGTTATCTAATACTTGCTTGACAAATAAATAAAAAAAATAAAAATATAAGTCTAAGTGCTGTTGCTGTTTGTTATAGAACCAGTGTATCTCCTGTGCTTCCCATTTCTAAGATTCTAACTAACTTTCTTATTGAAAAGCAGGGAAGTGTTTAATATTCTGGGACTTTTATTGAATCCAAAAGCCAGCTGGATTTATAAAAGGGTCTCTTAAAAATAGAATAGAATAGAATTCTTTATTGGTCAAGTGTGATTGGACACACAAGGAATTTGTTTTAGTGCATATGCTCTCAAGATAGGGGATTGAATCATAGGTATAACACTTAGAAGTAGTCATAGGATACTATAAATCACACTAGGAAACATATATATAGGAAACATAGAAAACATATAAATTATACTAGGAAACATAATAATAAGCTAGGGCCTATCAAATCATACTAGTAAACAGTCAATAAAATAATAAAAAAATTGTAAGGATACAAGCAACAGTCCTACAATCACAAGTGGGAGTGGATGGGTGATAAGGAGTGATGAGAAGATTAACAGTAATAGTAGTGTACACGTTGTAAATAGTTGAACAGTGTTGAGGGAATTATTTGTTTAGCAGAGTGATGGCTTTCGGGGAAAAACTGTTCTTGTGTCTGATTGTTCTGATGTGTAATGCTCTATAGCGTCGTTTTGAGAGTTAGAATTGAAACAGTTTATGTCCAGGATGTGAGGGGTCCATAAATATTTTCACAGCCCTTTTTTGACTCGTGCATTATACAAGTCCTTGATTGAAGGCAGGCTGGTAGCAATTATTTTTTTCTGCAATTCTAATTATTTGTTGAAATCTGTGTCTGTCTTGCTGGGTTGCAGAACCAAACCAGACAGTTATAGAGGTACAGATGACAGATTCAATAATTTATCTATAGAACTGTATCAGCAGCTCCTTGGGTTGTTAATACTTAAGAGACTATTGTTTCAGGCTTCCACAAGAGGAAAACCATGAGCATTGAGTATGAATTCATTCAGAAGGATTCATCATATCTCTTGATGGCTCAGAAAGTAATAAGTAGCATTATTTGCTGATGAAGCATAAGGGACCAAGCAGATTGGTCCCTTGCTCCTATACATTTTGTAGTTGGTTCTGGTGTCTGCTGCTCAGGTTTGTCTTTTGGAGTTCAAAGGATTGTTATTACTGTATTGTGACCTGCAACTGAACTACAAGACCCTGACTAAGCCAGTGTAGCAATGTGCTACCTTATCCCTCATGCCACTAACTTGGGCCTATTTAATTTTCTCTTTGATTTTAATATAGATTTATTGAAAGTTTCAGTTATCAAAACAAACTGCAGTGGCAAATTGGTGTTCCTCTGCAGCCCTACAAGCACCTATAAACCTGCCATAGGATGAAATAAATGGCACTATATTGGAGGTCAGTTATTGCAATAGTCATTCTCCTGGGATTTCCACTGTGCAGTTTAATATTTTTCTTATTACCCTCTTTCTTCATTGCTATTTATGTCTTTCTCTTTATATTCAGAGTAACATACTGCTGTCCACCCCAATTGACAGAAAGTCACCTCAGATAAACTGGTGAATGATGCATAGCCACAAATCCCCAGAAGGATTGTCCTATATTATCTGTTGGTTGGTTCTAGGCAACAGCTTTAAAATATCTCTTTTTTACCCCTTTCCAATTTCCACATCAGAAAAACACACATTCATGATCTCTTATCATTCACCTTTTTTTTTCTTATATTAGGGTCTCAAAATTTAAAAAAAATCTGCTGTCTTATAGCATCTCTGAGGTCCTATTGGAAGGATTTAAAAGGATTAATTATGAACAAATTGGGGTTGCAGCATGAAATGTTTTCATTCAAAATAGCAGTGACTCTTATTCTTCTACATTTTTATTGAGAACTTACTGTTATCTTTGCTGTAATTCCTTTGCTGGTTTTAAAATTCACTTTGGGAGTATTTCTCCTCTTCAGATAAGTGTTTTTTTTTAAATATATCTTTTTATTTCTGCAAACCCCAAAGTTCCCAAGTTTGCTGATACATACTTTTCTCTTGAGTATGGATGGCATTGGCATAAATACTGTCATAATCACGTCCTCATCTTGTGCATAGAAATGGAAAGAATTATATTCAGTTTTTTAAGGTCCACATATTACTGGGTGATCAAGTCTTCCTTGGTGAACTCCATGACTATTTGACTGTGTTTCTATTATTCTATCTCCCCAAATATCACATTACATCAATAGCAAACCAAGACTGATCTTTTTCAAATATCTAAAAACTCAAGTTCTTTGCCAGGCTTGGAATTTTTTCTCTCATATACATTATTGGCCATCAAAATTTCAAATTCCAGTGGAATCTTTAAGGTTACATCTGTAGGCATTTATTTTGTTTAAGTAGAGATGGTCTTTCCTTCCCTTCTATTTCAATCAGCACAGTTTAGGAAATTACTGCTATGGATAATATATTCCACTTGGAATCCTAATATGGTGCCATAGAGAGAAAACAGCTTTTTGCACTTCTCAATGCATTTACATTCACTAAGATTTTCTAAAAAAAAATGATCTATTTTTGTAATCACTCCAAGCCAGCATGTTGGGAGGAATGTATTGCAAATCATTATACAAATGTGGACAAATGCATAATTCTTTATGTTTTTCTTCTAAAAATGGAGGAAATGCTGTTGCATGGGTGTCAAACTCGATCACATGACATATTGTGATGTATCACAAAGCTTTTTGTCTTTGTGGAGCTGGGGTGGGAGTGGCCTGTGTGTGACGCATCTGGCCCATGGGCCGCCAGTTGACAGGCCTGTCAGTTAAGGCCTATAAGAGATTGGTACTGCATTAAATTCCGTGAAGTGTGAAGCAGAGACATTAGGTACGAATTGGGTGATATTGTCTGAAGTTAGCCATTGGCCAGTTCAGGTTGTGTAATGAAAGACTCAAGGTGCACTTAATGAGATGCATGCTTATGGGCAAAGCACACTGAATATGTTTTTGATCTGCAAATGATGGGGACAGAATGCACTCCATGGCTGGTGATGTGGCCATGGGTAACAAAGTATTAATTCAACATATTTAATGAGGAAGAGAAAGAGTTTGAATATTGGGAAAAGGAAACTTTTCAGTTATTTTGATCAAATTGGTTTTTTTTTTATTTGTCAATTGCTTACAAGATAATAGGTACAAGTAAAACATAGTTATGAATACATGGATACATATAAGAAATGTAAAAAAATATATAAAAGAAACAATAGGACAGGGACGGTAGGCACGTTGGTGTGCTTATGCAATTCCTTTTATTTATAAACAATATACAATAGCAATTAGCCATTATATTTATGAGCAATAGCTTTAATATATACATTTTTCCACAGTGAGCTATACCCAAAGTAATTACAATTAGCATCACATTTTTTTGTAGATGCCTCCAAAAAGGGATGAACTGTCACTACCAGCCTCACGTGGAGGAGGAAATTTAGAAAATGTTATGATCTACCATCTTAAGGTAGTTGAAAACCCCTGAATTACAATAGAAAGGAAGGCACTCTTGGCACTTTTTGGAAATAGGTGAAGCTAGAAAGTTTTAAAAGATGTTGTTTTATAATGAAATTTCCCAATTATTACATAATGGTGCTGGGGAAGTATATGATTAGGTCAACTTAGAAACTGGGTCTTGGATGCTGTTATTTGGTAAGGATGCATCATGAGAGCTTCACTGTATTTATTTCACTGAAATTTATTAAATTATACTGTGGTTGGATTCACACATCTTATTGTTGTGGTTCGTCGCCAGCCTGCGGAGCTGGCAGCAGAGTTGGACAGTGGGGAGGAACATGGGCTAGTTCTGGAATCTGGGGAGGGCTCGGACAAGGGATCTCCATCCGACACAGAGATGGGACCAGGGCCATTCGAGATTTATGTACTGACTCCGAAGCCTCCAGGATCTGATATTAGCGATGCAGAGGAACAGGGGCAATTACCTACAGCAGTTCCAGCAGTCCCAGTTGCCATTGTTAATGAAGGTCATTAAGCAAGATCTTCATATGATTGCCATTTCTGGTTTCCTGCTGGCTTCCCCCATGATTTTAGCTGGATGGAACAACAGATATCATGGTCATGTGTGATATAATTGCAAGCCAGTCCTTTGATAGCAGAACTCCAACAATCTGTCTTAAGTCTTCCTCATTCAGCATATTCATAACTTGAACTGTTACTGAACAAATGGTTGTAGCCTGACACAAATCTGTATTTGTGTCATTCCTAATAAAACTACACAGTATGCTAAGCTTTGCTTATTTTAATAAGCCAGATCTGGACCTCCCAATTGTACTAGTTCATAACTTTTATCTTATGAATCACAATGGATGATTTCAAACAAAAGTCAGTCTGTGGCTATTGTAATTTGTGAATCCAGACATACTTTATCTAAATCATGCCACTGTGTTTCATAATGAACGCGTTTCCCTCAAAAAATTCTTGATAACATACATGTGCACTGTCCTTTCAGGAATCCAAGTTAGATGTCTACATGAGATTGGAAAAGGATCAGAGAATACAGAATGTATCAATAAAGTTGTAGTAATTATTTTTGAATTAAATCCCAAAGACCAACCAATATTCTGAGAACCAGTACCTGGGAGATTTGCATTAGCAGATTAATATTTTGCAGATTCTTTGAAGAATGTAAAATAGATAAACAGTTTCAAACTTTGGAAATATTATTTCCATATATATGTGTGTGTGTGTGTGTGTGTGTGTGTATCTCCACGTCAAGTCAAAAATGAAAAAATAATTTATTGAAACATTGCTTTGACATTCTACATATATTTCCATGATGTGTATATAAAGATAGATTAAAAACTGGGTATTAGTCAAAAGAGTTAAGAGTTAACTTTTGCTGTGCAATTTTTCCAAGGTCTGTGGCTGCAGATTAATTTATTGATATGTTTTATTTGGGTAATAAATTTTATTTCCTTTATGCAGGGGTGGGATTCTACATGGTCGGACCGGTTCTATAGAACTGGTGTTATGATTCTGCACAGTTGGGAGAACCGGTAAATCATGCCACTGGCTGCCCCGCACCGCCCACTCACTCCTTACCTGGTATGCACGTCATCCAACTTGCCTGCATTGTGCCTTCCCCTAATTTTTGGTGTTGCTATTTTTCCTTTTTTTTTCCTGACCATCAGTTGTTCCAACTATCATCTGTGCTTGGAGATTTAAACTAGCTAGAAAGCAGGAAATAGTTGGATTTCTTGCTTTCTAGCTAATCTAAAAGCAGAGCTGAACCTTCCTTAGGACTGAAGCTTCTATTTTTCAGTGCAGACTCAGGTAGCAGATTGCAGAAAGATAGATCTCTGAGTGTATCTGTGATTCTGCAAGCAACTCAATCTGCCTGCTTTGCCTGATTCTGGGTAAAAGTTGATTTTTTAAAAAATAAAAAATTAAATGTTTACATAAATATTTACATACAAGCCATGCCCAGCCAGTCACATGACCACCAAGCCACACCACAAATTAGGCCATACTCACAGAACCAGTTAAGAAATTTGAATCTCACTCCTGTGTTTATGCTTATTCATACTTATTTAACTTATTTTATTTTATTTATTAAATTTATATGTCCCCATTTTCCCAATAAAGTGACTCAGCTTTAATTATTAAGCTATAATTAAATTTCATACAATGTGATGACTACTCTGAGGGTAAACCAGGTTTTGCTCCAAATAAGCAGTTCATTTCAGACATTCTGGATTTGTCCCTTGTAAACTTATTCTGATCTCTCTGTTTAATAGGTGATTATGCAGAGATTGATAGAAATCAGATGTAACAAATTAAGCTAAGATGATTTTATAATTGCCCATTCCATGTTTTACTCAGACAGACATACTCTGTAGCAAAAATCAATAAAAGTCATAATCACTTGTATTTCAGGCATGATATTATACCACAAGAATAACTATATAACTGCACACTGAGGTTGCAGCTTTCAGAAGTCCAAGTTAATATGGCCAAAGGTGAAAATTCTGAGTTACAGTCCAAACACTGCTGTAAAGCACCTGATAGGAGAAAAAAATTAGTAAGTGGAATTAAAAACATACCATATATACCTTTGCTATCTCTTAAAGAAAAGCATTGAGGCAAACAGTATTAAGTAGTATTAATATTATTGCTATAATTATTATGAACTACATAAAAGTAATCACATGAAGAGTCCAAGGTTCATTACCAGGGTACATTTCAGATTAATCCCTAGCACTCCTATCACATCCAAGTAGAAGGATAAGATAGCAGTTCATTAGGAAAGTCTAGAGAATTGCTCCCAGCAGATAAACAATATTGAACTCAGTAGTTAATCAGACCTGATTATAAAATAATTTCCTGTATTCCATTGTATCTAATGGATAAATTAGATATTTTCCAATAATTTGTTTTATGAGCAACTCATTTATTAGTGCTACTAGAACTGGGCTGCAAAAATCCAGGGGACTGTCTTTGCTTCCATGTTTTGACTTGAACAAGAAAGAAATAGTGAAAAGGTTTTCGGCCTCAATAAATCCCCTCTACTTACTGTTTTGATGGTCCTTCCTTCACTATACTATTGTGCTCTATATTATGAAATAGCAGCTCTAGCAGGGAGGGAAACAAATATAAAGAGAAAATAGTCTACTTGACTTCACCTTCTTGACTTCACCTTTCACCATTTGAAAGGTAAAAACTGAACCTCTGGGATTCTTGTACATCCATACAGAAATTATGACTAACAATGATAATTTGAGTACTTGGGTACTGAAACATTTGTAAGAAAGCAACCAAGCTCAGAAAGCACCAAAGGCCCCTCAATACAGAAACTGTTTCTATCTTTTGAAGATTAGCATTTCTGTCTATCTAGTACATTAAGTCTCTACCTTAGCTGTTTTTGGGGACACAAATTTTTCAGGACACCCTCATTACAAAATTCTGATTTCTTCCAGCAGAGGGCATGGAGTAGACACACTACGTTAATGTCTACTGATCTTTGAAAGACTCCAATTTCTTTAAAACTCAGTTTCATATGAGTTAAACTTGATCAAAACTGATTGGCTATAATAACTGTTCTCTTTTCCTACTGATGTTAAGTCTGGGGGCATATCTAGTGTAGTCATCATTGCATTTATCTATTTATTGCATTTGCATTCTTCTAAATAGAAACAACAACTTGTTGCTTTTGTTAATAGTCTTTTAAAACAATTTTATTTTCCACAACCCCATATTCAAATGTAGTTTCACTTATTTATATAGATTTTGCTTCCAAGTAAAATGTTCTAAAGAAGGACAATTTTTAGAACTTAATTTTTCTATATTTGATGTAAGCTACTATATAGATATATGTAAGCAGTCTTTTGTTTGTGGCTAGACAATAAACTATTTCAATATAAAAATTAAACCTAACTTTTTGTTAAGAGCTGGATTCTAGAATCTAGAATGATTTACAGTTCGTGTTAGATCAGCCTGCTTTTGCCTGTATTTTCAGATTTTTGCCAAACCTATAAAATCGCCTATCTATTTTGACCTAGCACGAAACTTACTTTAATTTACCATACGGGTACTCTCATGAGAAGTCTTGTGACTGCTTCAGCATGAGTTGATATGGCAGTACTGTGGTATTTTAAGGCAGAGTTCCCCAACATTTCCGGCTTTGTGGACCAGGGGGTGGGAGTAGGGATGGTGCAAGGCGAACAATGCACATGCGCATGCAGCTCCATTTGTGTGAACAGTGGGCGCATGCACCTGCCACTCATACAAATGGAAAATGCATGCCCACACTTAGCCGCTGCTCATGCAAGTAGGGATGTGCATATACACCTGCGCACTCGCCCACCAGTTCCACAGCTCGGTTCTGAAGGGCTCAAGGCCTGGTAGAGGGCCATGGACTGTGCTGTTCCACTCACACACACATGGTTTAGTGGATTTATTAATATTGCCCTCAACTCCCCTCACCAAAACTGCAGAACTGTCCCAATTAAATCCAGCCATAAGCAGACCAATGCTAGTCCACAGAGCAAGGACCAATGAATCCACAAGGCACTTGCAAATTTCCCAAAATAAACCTACCAGATAAAGTTAAATCCATAACACAAGGGGGTTATGTGTTATCCATAACACAAAGCAAGAAAAGTCCAGAGTTCACAAGGCACCATCCAAATCAAGGCATGGTGTCAATTCAAAGTGAGACAAGAATTGCAATGACCAGAAAACACACAGCTAGGAAAGGAACACATTGTTCCCAACATCGCTTTCCATCTGTGTTAAATAGTTAGCTTCCAGTGCATCCCATCAAGAAGGATGAGGCTTTCTCCTCTTTCCTTCTTTGCTCTTGCCTTTTCTCTCCCCTATGTATTCTTGGATAAGGTGCAGAAGGCAGTTTCACTTCCTCATCATGACCAGCTGCAGCTGCATGCTTTCCCTACCTGAAGCCTCAGGGCTGTCCTACTACAGCTGTGCTTCAGCCAAATACCTCTCAGATGGTTGCTTGGAACCATTGACCAACTCTTCTTCAGAGGTGCCTGGAACTGATTCATCTTCCTCTGAGCTGATATCTGGAAAGGTATCTGAGGAAGTGGCCAGAGGAGTTATCACATGGCCCAGAAGTTAGAGACTCCTGTTTTAAGGCATTCACCACTATGCTCACTTCTCTTAAAGGAAAACAAAACAAATAATGTCATCTCAATACTCTAAATATTTAGATCAAAGTCCACTTGGACTTTTTTCCAGAAAGAGCAGACTTTAGAAGAAACCTAAGCTTGGGTTACATACTCAATAATACACTTGTAGAGGCAATACCTAATGCATTGGATAAATGCAAACAAAATTTATTTTGGCTTCAGAAATATTCCTGTCTTTTGATATCTTTTAGTTTTGGAAGTACTTTGCCTATTGGCTAATTTCTGAATTTTATTATTAATTCTCGTTACTAGATGATCCTGTTGTTAGCCATTCATTTACATAGAGTTCCTGAGCTAACTGCTTAAGTGTTGTATTTATTTCTAGGCATCAACAAAAACATGTTAGATATGTATAGTTGACAATGTTTATTCTATGTGCAATCTGCCTTATACTAAAAAAAATCAGGCATATGTTAGTTGTAAAAAAAAAGAAGTACAAATCCCTTACAATGTAATAGCTTGTCTATGAACAAAGTAAATTACAATCCTCTGATTTATTCTCAGAACCACTTGTAAAGACATGCAGGAATATCACCAATCTCAAATCAGCAACCATTTCTTGCATTAACTATGGATATTGATTGAAGAGGTCGTATGCAACAGCAACAATACAACATTGGTTTCTTTTCAGATTTAGGCTTTGCTTCAGAAGATAGGTTCTTAAAAAGATCCTTCCATCTGGCAAAAGGAAGACATGTCTTTTTTGTTCTCATGTCATCTGTCCAGCAGACATAGCCTTAAAATCAAATATTGTCTAGCTTTTTGAGTGTCTTAGTTTGTTTGTTTTTACTGTTTTTATAATAGCAGAAATGGAAGCATGTATTGTAACCTTACAAATTGTCTACTTTTTCCTCCTGGTCCAATAAACTTGACAATCTACTTTTACATTTTTAAAATTATTTCATGACTCCAAGAATTGGCTTCAATCTAGCCCCTTCAAATTTATGATCATTGTAGTCTATAGATCACATGATTCATCATATGTTTCTATAGTGAAATTTAAAAAGTACAATGATTCTATATTAGCATGAGTATACACTCTTGAAAATAAAGTTTTGTTGGAAAAATATTGCAATTAGAAAACCCATCTTTCTGATGCTGGAAAAAGCAATTTCATATACATGTAAGGCATAAGTACATTTTTAATAGATTTTTGTTTTTTGCTGTAAATAGCATATCTGCCTTTTCCCCATTAGTCCTCCTTTCCAATTGTCCAGACTTTTGTCTTTTTAGATATCTGGTAACCCTATCCATATGAAGAATTTGAGTTTCTCTGTTTTTACTACATACACATGTATACACTGTTTTCTTGGCAAGAATATGGAAGAAGTTTGCTCTTCTTCTAGGAAGTTTGTTTTTACTTTTCAGCAACAGCCCTGTGATTTCCTAGCCGTTTCCCACCCAAGTATTAACCAAGTCCAACCGTCATTAGCCTTTTCAAGATTAGTGAATGCAGCTAGGCTTGTCATATGGTACTTCATCAGTAGTCTGGCTTCTGTTTACTTGCCTGTTCTTTTCTTTTTCTTTGTTTATATACTGCCAATTCCAGAAGATCCTGGCTCCTTAACAATCAGAAACATCATAGAACAACCTCCCCTAATAAATAAACAAACTCACTCATAAATTAAATCAAATAAAGTGTAAAAATTATTCAAAAATTTCAAAAAGCTACATTGATGAAATTCAAATCTCCTAGCGTAGTGTGCCCTTCTCCTGAGTTTCATGGAATAACCAAGTTTTAACTACTCTTTCAAAACACAGAAGATAAGGAGCAAGCTGGATCTCCATGGAGAAGAAATTCAAGCGTATGGGAGCTGTGACTGAAAATGTCCATTTAAGTGGTCCCATCAGATAGCATTCTTCTATAGACAAAAACTGGAAGAGCTAACCTTATTTGACCTAATGAGATAAATGGATCCAACTCAGAGATGGTAGAGCTAACAGACAATCCTACCTTCTTCCTCAGAACTCACAGCCTCTCACAGACTTAAAACAAATCTTTATCCAGAGATGTTCTAAGTGTTTCCTCTGCTGCTTTACCTCCCTGACTCCTGCAGTAAGCCAAGGAATTGCATGCAGTTAAGGTGCAAAATAAGAGAAATTATTCTCGTGCAATCTATTCAATACCATAGTGACTCCTTTATTCCACTGGGCAACCAGGGTCTCAACCAACCTGCTCACCAGATCCCTGGGAAAGTTCCCAAATCATTGGTACAGTGCCCATTTGTTTCCAAACGATGTCATTGCTGACATGGTCAAGGAGAGAAATGCCTAACAACCAATGAATCATGCACATCTCCGTCATGTGTAAAGTGCGCCATGTGGTGACTAGCTAACATTCAGCACCATACAGAGCTTCTGGGCACACCATTGTTTATACACCTTCAATTTTAGATGGATTGGCATGCATCAATCACAGAGCACACCAGTGATTTCCTTCCACCATAATCATGTTTTGTTCACTTTTGCACACACTTCATCTTTGATGCTGTCATCACTTAGTAGATGGGATCCTCAGTGAAAATAGGAGTTTTTCCTTTACTAGATTTTCACTGAACCATTAAGAACCTTTAAGGAGTGACTTGCAAAAAAAGATTATACAATCCAGAGAGTAAAACAGTTCAGATATTAGCAGCAAGATTCTGTTACTATACCATATAACAGTAAAGTAGCATTTCTGGACCCCCCTGCAATGTTTGTTTTTTGACCTGGCTATCTCAAAGATTGATATCAATTATTAAAATTGTGCAGATGCTGAAGTTAAACTCACAGGACCAAAAGAGCTGTTTTTGGAACAGCCACAGAACTCCTAGAATCAAAACTGACTCCTAAAACTTGGAACAAATTTTTAAATTCAGGTTGTTCATGTATTCTAAGAGAGTTTCTAGATCAGATGACAGGCTCAAACTTCAGCATCACATTGTGACTGGAAATTATACTGTGCCCTAACAAAGAAAAATAGAAAAACCAACTTATGGAAAGTGCCAGTAGTTTTATATTTCCCATTCTTACATAGATATATTTACTATGTTTGCTAGTAAAGGAAACCATGAAATACACACCTAGGTTTACAGAAGGAAAATAACCGAGAAGCACTCTGCAGGCCAAAAATGGGCCCTTTTTTGGCCTGCAAAGTGCTTCTGGATGCCGGGCAGGACAAAAATGGGATGTGGGGAAGGGTTTGAGAAGCCAAAAACAGGCCCGTATTCGCTCTATAAGACCCACAGACATTTCCACCCACATTTGAGGGGTGTGTGTGTGTCTTATAGTCCAAAAAATATGGTACATAGGGATAGAATTTTTTTCTGAAAGGGAGGGCATTCAGATATTTGCTAGATGGAAAAGATTCCACAAGTCAAGTGTCAAGTTAATACTACAAAGTGTCAAGTTAATACTACAAGTAGGATCAGGAGGAAAGGAAAAGGGAACGTGACAGCTGCAAAGCTGTCTGGGAAATCAGCCAAGATGGCAGTTTCCAACTGAACCTATGTTGCCTTGGTAGCACTAAGTCACCAGGTAAGGAACGTCTTGGTAGGCAGTGTCAAAATAGCTTGGGAATGTCAGGTCAATGTGGCAAACAGTTCAGTTCACTTTTATTTGGCATTGGATAATATTGGACTCCTTACAAGTCAAGAGAAAGGCTGAAATAGAACATAGCAGAGCTGAAGCAGGTTTATACCATTGCCAGTACCGGTAGCTGTATTGGCTGGGCTGGGGGAATGAAATACCAAAGTTATTGCTAATGCAGAGGTAACGTGGGACCCTATTCTGTTGACCAAAGGCCTATGGAAGCTGAGGTTGGTTTTGCCTAGTCAACAGAATATCTAATTTAATAAAGAATAGCATAATTGCCACAAGGATTGACATCTTTAATCTACATTTCTATCCTTTTTTTAAAAGTAGAAATTTAACATGGGTAGTACTTTATTGAGAAAGAAAAACCTATCAAAGCTCAAAACTGTACATCTTTATCAGAAATCTTGGGGATGAAACAGGAAGAAGGAGCAGCCTAAAAAGAAAAAGGTCTTTTTGTTTCAAAAGTTTCTTTTTCAATTCCATCAGTGGCTCATTCAACAGACAATTTAAGCTATTTTGGTTGTCTTTTAAAACAGTGAATTTTAGAAAGGAGGAATATGTAATAAAAATGTATTTAGATTTAAAAAATGTGTTTTATTCAAAAAAATAGCCCTTGCCATAAATACTAAAATTGTGCAAATTTAAAATAAGAAAAGATGCATATATTTATCAATGTATAACTACAGTTTCATAAATGTAAGAATCTACTCATTCAAGAAATTACAGACTAAAAAAGATTTGGCTAAAAATGTGTTATCCAGATGCTATCTACTAAAAAAGTCTACTTAAAAAAAAAATTAGCTGATTTGAATATGAATCAGCACATAGTCCAGAAATAATAACATTTATATCATTGTCACATTGAAAGGAGCTTTTCACATATCTTTTTACCCATGTAAAAAGGAGCACCTGGTCAGACCTGCTTTTGTGTTGTTGTTGATCTGCTCCCACAAGTGGATTCCCCTGATAATAGTCATGCTCTCTGGCAATAGTTATGGAAAGGTTGCTAATACATCGATTTCTTCATAATTTTTAAAATGTGCTGGTCCTTTTAGGTTACCCAACAATAGGCAACTTGGTCTTCTTAATCTTTTTCTTTATCACTAAAGTGACACAATCATCCACTAATTGCATCACATTATATTTACAGAACTTTCTATTAAAGCTTTGCTTCAAAACTGACGGTTAAAACTTAGCTTTATTGGCTGCAGGTCTCAGTATACTTTGAAAATGAGGCCCACTGAAAAAGTAAACATGAGATTTATTTGCAAAGAGCAAGTTTTAATTCTTGCTTTTGGTAAGGATTTGTATAATCTCTCTCCCTCGTTTTCTCTCTCCCTCTCTCAGATCATCCAATGAGACATTTTAAGTACTCTTCTGGATTTGCACTACAAAGGTGAAAAGCAGCTCAGGTCACTTGAAGACTCTTCATTTCAAGGTCCTGGGAACTTCTGGACATGTGTACTCATGAATATTTGATCTATATAGTTAGAAGATACTACTACCAGGATAGCTATTCAACATATGTATGCCTAGACTTTGGTGTTTACTTAGCTGTTTGCAACTTTACAGTAATTTGCACAGTCCTAATATATTTATTCTCTCAAACTAAAAGTTGTTGGTTATGTTTCAAAATCAGGTTTACCTGTATTTACTTATGATTTTCTCAATCAAATATTTTGTGTTCACTCAGAATACCTCATCATAGAAACCAGATTTGTATGTCATGGTACTCTACATCGTGGTGGGCTAGTTTGTAGTTCACTGTTTAATTAATTGTTAATTGTTTTAAAATTAAGCAACTCTGAAATTAAAACAGTTATGACTGCAGACATCTCTTGCTTTCTAACAGTGCTACAATTTATAGAAAGTATTTGAATTCAAATGCCTCTCAAAAATTAGTTTATGATTCTAAGTTACTTTTTGAGCACCATTCTATCTTCTCAGACTTTGAGCAAATTAATCTGGAATCTATATAGTATCTCTGTTTATTGTGTATGTACATGTGTTGGGGATAGGTGCATATGTGTACATATACATAATTTGTGTTGAATATCAGCATCAGTTAGTCTGGTCTCAAACTTTTACTCCTGGAGTTCTTATGCAAATGTTGATTTTCTATATAAGAGAGAAACTTTGAACATTCATAAATTGATGTTTCCTTGGAAATAGATTCCATTTAAATCAGTATCTGTCAGGCGCAATCAACCAGATACACACATAAAAAGATCAATTACCTGTTTTATTGCTCAAGCCTATATACAAGTATTTTCTCACCCAGTGATACCTAGGTAGTAGGACTAGATAAGGCTCAATAGCATTCAAGGGTGTGTGTGTGTGTCAGACTTTGCCTCTTGTGCCCACATAGAGATTACAGGTTAATTACCCACTTGACTCATCTCCCAACTCAGCCAGTCTCTCCTACATCATCAGTCTATATTTCTCTTCTTCTTGAATTCCTGATTGTTGGGTTGGAAGAAATCTAAAGGTCATTTGGTTCAATTTTTCTATATGGGATGAACTTCATTTTCCACAGTAGTTGGAGATACTAGCAGTTGAAATCCTATTTATCTGGAAAGCATCAGGTTGAAGAAAGCTATTTAGCCCATTTGGTTTGGAAATGCCATCTGGAATACATGAAAAATGACCCAGTTTAGTAGTAAATATAAATTGTTGCTAATTCTATAAGATCAGTGTACAAACAATTATCTGTTAACATTATTATCAGTGTTTTCTCAAATGACATTGCAGTTGTGAATTTGCTAGGGAATAAATGTAATTGTAGTCAGTGGATCTTATTTCAAAGTCCTTGTGCTTAACATATTGTCATGATAATCTTTTACAGTTTAAATGTTGTTCCATACTGCACATTACACAGTACATTACGCTTCCTGGAATATTTGGATATTGTGTTAATGAAAACAGTTAAGATAAAGCCAACTTAGAGGGGTATTTGAACTTCGAGAGATTTAAGCAACAATTTAAGTTTAAACAACTTAAATGGGAAAAGTATTGCTAACAAGGGATGGGCTCAGCAGATAATTTTCAGCCATGCATATTTTGCCTACACTAACAATGTGTGGGCAAGTGTCGGTACAAGTCAATTTAAGCATCACATGGGGAAATGTCCTTATTTCTAAAGCTATTAATGGAAGGAAAAGCGGATGAGAATCAATTTTAAATTGAAGGACAGCTTAAAGGAAGGACAGCGCCCACTTAGCTATTTCCTGCGAAAGGAGCCTCGGTTCTAGATAGAATATAGTTACACCGAACTTAAAAAGTGTAGGAAACATGTGGACCTTAGGCAGAAACCCTTTCCCCTCACCCTTCTTGTAGTCAAACTTTTATCCACTGGCCCGAGTCCGGGAGGGGGGCAACTCATCCCTGAGCAGCTGTGCTTTCCAGCTGTGGACTCCATTTCCCAAGCTTCCTCCCTGCCCTAATGTATTCCGTTCTCAGGCCGGCTCTGTATCTCTCTCAATGTGTGTGTGTGTGTGTGTGTGCGCGAGTGCGGGTGTGTTTGCGAGCGAGCGAGCGAGCGCGCGCGTGTGTGTGTGCGTGTGAGCGGCTAGGAATCCCTGAGAGAGTGGAGGCTCATTCACTGATTAGAGGCTGCTTCGAGCGGCAGCGCTGCGCCTTCCCTGGCTCTCAGCAGCCGTGTCAGGCTCTCGCTCACTCCCATGCTGGCCGAAAGCGCTTACACACGCGCGCCGGGCTTAGTGCGTCCAGCTTTCCTCCCCACGCACCTCTCAGAACCCTGCCTTCCCCAACCCGGAATCAAAGGGGGACGCCGCCTTCTGAGACATTTGCACGGTAAGCATCTTGAAATTACGGGGGAGGGAGGGAGGGAGGGGGTGCTGATAGAAAGTCGGACACATGTGCATTTGTCGGGAGGGGTGGGTGGGTTCCATAGGTGCGTGTATCTTAACTTTTAAGCGGTCGATCGCCGGAGTTTCGATTCAATCCTCTACCCTGGTACTTAAGAGGGATTCTGCAAAATTCAAGGCAGTAATGTTTGGAAGAGTCAAACTTTGCAAGTCAAGTTTGTCTCTTATTTCGCTCCGTTCTCCAGAACAAAGTTTGAAGGCAAGCCATTGCTTATCGGATCTTGGGGGTGGAAATGTTGGAAGGGGTGTGTGGGTTTCTGTCTGTGTGTTGTGGGGGAATATACGTGGGGAGTGGAATCTTAATGAGTATGCATTTAAAAATCAAATCAGTGGGGTGCTCCCTCCCCTCGGAAGCCTAGCCCTGATCCCAGAACTCTCCTCCTTCCCGTCCTGCTCTTTATTTTCCTGGGGAGGAAGGAGGTGGGTAATAGTACACACAGGAGGGGGTGGGATCAGATGCCGGAGTTGAATTCTTGCAAAATCCAACAGAAAACAGCGCGTTCCCAATTAGCGCCAACAACATTTAGATGTTTTATTTATTTATTTATTTTAAGGGAGGCGGCAATACCACCACATGGAGGTATTTCCCGACTTTCGCAGGTCTCAAGGTCTCCTGATGCAACAAAGCAGTTTCCCCCAAACAAAACCAAGCGGGAGAGGGGCACCTTAGGGGAAGAACGAATTAATAATTATTAATAATTTTAAATAAATTCTAATGGTTTGGGTTTTTTTTTTGCATTTATAGCTACCCCTCGCGTAACAATCGGCGCCGTCTCCCCAAACGCTTTCAGTTTTACTGTAGGACGGGCGCGCATTTGAACTTTGATTATTGGCAATTAACCAATAGCCATTAAGGACTTGTCCCTATTTTGGTCCCAGTTCTTTTTCGTTGCGATAATTGCGGCGTACGTCAGATACTTAAAATTTGGATGAAAGGTTGAAGTTTCGAAAAACAACTTCCTTTCTTTCAAAGAATTTCACACGCCCGGATTTCTCCAAGAGATAAAGTCTTAGTCGCTTTGCCTGTTTTTGCAGTTAGTTTGTTTGTTTTTTCCTGCAAGAAACAGCGAAAGGCTGTGGTGTAGGGTGAGAGCCGTGGTGGCTACAGCGAGCAAATCGCAAACTCATTTGGAAGCCATGGAAGGAGGGAAATGGGGAAAACGGAAAACGAACAGTTTGGATTCCTGGAGTAAAAACTTAATGCGCCTTTAAAGCTCAGAAGCTAAAAAGCCTCGAGGTTTTGGTGGAATACAGCCGCCGTCGCAAGAAAGAGGCAGGAAAGTCAGCACAGAGGTCGCAAGGAAGGGGAAATAATTCCTCACCTTGTAGATCGAAATGCATAAAAACCATCTGCTTGAGCACAATGAAATCATTAGGCAGTGACCAATTCAGGAGTTGCGTTGAATGCTTTCGCCTTCCAGACAGGAAATGTGCAGAGAAGGGATTGTTGCAATAAATTCAAACAACTCGAGTCATCCGCACGGTTGATGGGCTTTGGTAGTTTTAAAAAGAAAATAAACCCTGAACCGAATATAGAAATCGGGACAGAGGGAAGATATCCTCCCCCGCACTTGTTTCCTGGAAGGGACGAAAATTTCGTTTTCTTTGCAATGCGCCGAACTGGTTTTGTCCTGAAGTTTACAGGCGCAAAGCAGTAGAGATTTCTGGTTATTAAAAAGAAAAACCAAAAACCAACGACCGGGCACGGCAGAGTGAATTTATTAAGAGGAATTCCTTTTGATTTCCTGTATCTCCCAGATACACTTCTGGGACACTTCTCTTTTTCTTTTTTGTTGTATTTAGTGAAATGGGAAGATCGGAAGCTTCCTTTTTAATTCTCTTGTTCAAAACTATATAAATCAGTTGCATTCTTTCGTGCTAAGGCTAATAACCCGGAAAAGACACCTGTTTTAATTTGCACTGGAAAAAGTAAGATAAAAGTGGGATTTTTTTTCCCCTGCTGAAATTTGAATGACGCTTTTATTTTATTTCTGTTAATAACTAGGGATTGGGAAGATGGTTAGATAAAAAGCCTAATCAGTTTACTTACACACACACACACACACACACACACACACACACACACACACACACACACATATAAAATTACTTGATCAGGAAAGCAGTTTTGAATAGTTCCCCCCACCCCACATCCATTAAGCTCTGAGAAAACTTAAGAATTTTCTGTATCTACTTTGGAGACGGGCTGGAGAAAGATCCGAATTGTTGACAGGTCAGAGCAGTAGAGAATCTTTACTTTTTTTCATTTTTCATTCATACCTTTTTTATGAACTTTGATTTTTTTTGGAAAGGGTTTTTGTAAAGTTGGCAAACAATGCATGTATTATATAGCCTTGGGAAGAAAAATCTCTGTACATTTACATTGCTTTTTTCTCTGCCAAAGCCTGGTACCTTAATTTTCTCTCAAGGTTTTCTTTTCTCTTTTTCCTGAAATAACAAGTTTTCTGCAGGAAAAGAGACTTCCCCCAGAAATTGGAGCAAATCAAAGCAGCTGCTTTTCTGTTACATCTGGGGACTCGATTTTCTATTATATTTTTAAAAATAGTTATTCATACTTTTGTGGTGGCCTGCGTTTCACACCACAGAGATTCTTATTTTTATTCTACCCTGTCTTTTCCAGCTCCCCCCCCCCCTTTTTACAAGTTGTTTGCATTCTTTTTGTACTTATCTTTAGAACTCTCAGTCTTCCAGATATTTAATGGCAAGATATGACAACCTGTAGAATTCCTTAATTTAAGATGGGAATTTTTTCTTTGTACTGTCAGGTACCGTATTTGTTGGGAATTTATTAGGAGGAAATCCAGTTTAGTTTAATGCATAACACATATGAACACTTTAATTCCCCAAGAGCTGGAATGGTTGCTTTGTAAAGATTAGGATTTTTTTAACCACAAATATATTTTCAAATTCCTGTTTGTAAAATTATGTGATTAAGAAGCACTAAGAGACTCAACCTTGTAGTATCTAAAGGTACCCTCCAAATATCTTTTTGAGGCTTGTGTTTTTTATGAAAAATAAAGTTAGTTTTAATGTTTGACAATAAGCAGGAAAAAAAATCATAGATCTATATTGTGTCATTTTAATTCCAAACATTTTAAAATAGCCAAAAATTATAAAAGTCTAATATCATCAACATAGAATACCTGTTTTAATTAAGAATTTAAAAGCAATTTATTACATTAAAAACTCTGGTTGTTTGTCTTTAAATATATTTTAGGCTACCACCTGTAGTTTAAGATGACCTTTTTAAAAACTCATTTATATACAGTAAACTGATACAGTTTACTGTATATAAATGATTAGAACGATGTGTCATAGTTTTACTTCCTTTAAAAAATTGCTAGTTGCACCTGACATACTAAATTTCATTCTAAGTTTAGATGTTTATGGTGTTTCTGTTTTCACATTGATTCAGTTTGTACTTTTAAAAGATGCAGATGGGTGGGTGGCCTTATGTTCAAATATTTTTATCCATCAACTTGAAAACTTGTAAATGTAGGAAATCGGAATATAGGCTTCAGAGGGTTGTCTAACGGAGATAACCAATGGACAGTTATATGTAGCTTCATAGATTTATCTCCACCCCCTTGGCCACCTCCACTCCTTTAGTTAATTTAACAAAGACTTTTTGCAATCTGTTTGGAGTTTGTCTGATGCCATGGAATAGTATCTGCTGATTTATTTGGTTGCTTTTCGATTTCTGTCGCTAGACTGTCTTTTCTCTTCCTTTCAGCGAGGATGTCAGCTGTTATTACTTCCTATTGATCCCTTTGCAAAGTGAGAAGTGAACTAAAATTAATGTCAATTCCACTGCTCGGATCAATAGCTGGAGTTATTTTAATCTGGATTTGCACAGGATGCTAAATTAAAAAAAATCAGCATAGAGGCAAAAAGTAACAGTTACTTACTTAGTCTGTACCCACTCACTTCTGTTCACCAAAGTATTTTTTCAGGCTCATTATCCAATCCATATTTTTTTAATTAAGCAGGCCAGTTAGTTTTCTTATTTTGGGTTCCATATTTAAAAAACAATGACATTTTGACTTTGGGAGTGCATTAACGATAGATTTTCATTATGACTCGTCTTGCCGCAGCTTCATCCATATGTGCTTCTAATGATGGCAGTGATTGGGAATAATAGCATGGGATGAGGTGATGACAGAAGGTATGTAATAGACAAGGGGAAAATGAAAAGTATGCAGGAGTTTTTTAAAATAAAATTCAGTTTGAACTATTATTAAAATATGTTGATTTATTGTCAAATGAAAAAGATAGCCGGAACGATTTACACTATTCTGTAAGGAGTGTTAAGTATCATTTCCATTAAATACATTTAATATAAGCAGGGATAGTGGCATTAGTGATACATTCTTCACCCTCTTTCATTCCCTTGGAGATTGTGATTATCATATGTCAGTTCAGATAATGTTTCCTTCCCTAGGTAAATTATGTATACATTTTTGCTTTAAAATTAAAGAAATATTCAGATTTCCGATAACCTTTTACCATTATTGTAGCTTTTGATTTTATATTGGATTATTTGTTATCTTTAAACATCTCATTGTTCAGAAAGATCAACCAAAATAATGCTGATTAGTTTACTCTTGTCATGTCTACACCCACAGCTAAAACTCAGATGAAAGTTATTAAAGATGTGAAAGTGATTCAAAAATGTTAATGAAATACTTCTAATCTTTTAGCACTGATTTGTATAAGAAAGGAAGACAATGCAGTAGATGATGTCAGTCCATTTTCACACTACTATACTGTCAAACTTCTGGATACAGGATAGAAGAAAAGGAAATGTTATTTCTGCACTGCATGAAGGATGTAGCAAGCATTCCATAGAGTTTGTTAACCTAGGCTTGCCATTCAGATAATACAAAAGCCACTCCATTAGAAATGGGATCCTTTTAGTAAGTTTTATTTGCTAGGCCTGACCTTCTGGAACAAACAGACACATTTTGTACTGCTTTTTTATTATATGAATTTTTTTGAGTGCTGTAAGGCTAGTATATTGTTTTAAAGTAAGCCTTTGTATATTAAAGTGAAGTGAATTCTAGCATACTTCATGGCTGGGGCAGAAATTTAAAAAGAAACAAAAGGGATGCTAATGTTATAATAGGGGAATGAGTTTTCAAACCTAAATAGGATTAGAAGCAAAGATTGTTAATACATAGGTACATAAAGGAAGTATACATACACAGAGAGAGAACATGAGATTTATTTTCTTGTACTCAGCAAGTAATTTTAAAAGAGTGTGTGTGTGTGTGTGTGTATGTATGTATGTATGTATGTATATGTATAATTATCCTCTAAATCTTAATGGAATATTGAGGGCAGTTTACAAATCTAGTTAGGCATGGGCACATTAGGAAGTAAAACTACTGATCCATTTTGTACTGTCCTCAAACTAAAAGGCAGATGCTTCGAAGAGATCAGATGGCACAGCCACTAATTACAATTTCAAATATTATCAGGGACGCCAAGGACTTATTGATGTCGTTATTGTTTTCTTTGTAAAAAATGGAAGAATAGCTTAAATGTATGATTCAGACATATTATTTATTCTCCCTTCATCACTAAGGATAATGGAAAATCCAAAACATGATACATATCTGCACAATTGGAATATATTCCCCTACTGCATCTATTTCATATTTTTGTATATTCATGAAGTATATACATTTTCATTTATAATTTTTGAATAATGTATTCATTTATTTTATTGATATTTTCAGATGTTGTAGTCATAGGTTTACATATTCCAAGAATATTTGGTTCCAGTATTTTTGTCTGGCAGGAATAATATATGTTTAATTTGTCACTAGATATAGTTACTGCACTTTTGTTCAAATCATTCAACCCCCACTTCAACATGTGGCTTGATCTGAATCTTCACTGGTCCGTTATCCTTCTGTAGGGCAGAAGAGGAGGATAGCAAGGCCAGAGTAGGTGGCATTCTCATCATAAGACACAGATTCTGTTGGCTTTTAGGTCTTCTGTGCCACATTTTATCTACCTTGGGTGGACTGTCTCTTGAATCTTAAGTTTAATGGTAAAGCTGTAAAAAAAAAGGAGGAAGACTTGTACAGACCCTTAGAGGGAGTCAGAGACACTTCTAGTAACATGTGAACTTGCTTATTGGCTTTCTAAAAGAACAGTACGTGGAAAGTTGGCTTAGGCTTTTACAATTTTCTTGCTATATTAAGAACTGCCAGCTGTTAATTCAACTTTTTGTGTTTTTCCTCTTTTCCCCTTCTTTGTCTTTTCAGTTTTGGAATGGTGATAAGGATTCGGTGAGATCTCTCAGCTGTACATCCAGACATCGCTTTGTTTTCCATCCAAGGAAGACCATTTCCCTTGTGGCCCTGTCAAGAAAAGAGACTCCAATGGACTTACACCGGGCAGCTTTCAAGATGGAAAACTCCTCCTACCTTCCCAATCCTTTGGCATCTCCAGCCTTGATGGTCCTGGCTTCCACTGCTGAAGCCAGCCGTGATGCTTCCATCCCCTGCCAACAGCCCAGGCCCTTTGGGGTCCCTGTGTCAGTGGACAAGGATGTGCACATCCCGTTCACCAATGGCTCCTATACTTTTGCCTCTATGTATCACCGACAAGGTGGGGTGCCTGGAGCATTCACCAACCGTGATTTTCCACCTTCATTACTGCATCTACATCCTCAGTTTGCGCCCCCTAATCTGGACTGTACCCCAATCAGCATGCTGAACCATAGTGGTGTTGGGGCCTTCCGTCCCTTTGCCTCCACTGAGGACCGGGAGAGTTATCAGTCGGCTTTTACACCTGCCAAGCGCCTGAAGAACTGTCATGATACCGACTCTCCCCACCTTCGCTTCTCAGATGCTGATGGCAAGGAGTATGAATTTGGAGCCCAGCTTCCATCTGGCTCTCCCGGCTCCCTCAAAATTGATGATACTGGAAAAAAGATCTTTGCTGTCTCTGGCCTCATTTCAGACCGGGAGACTTCATCTAGTCCGGAGGACCGAAATGATAGATGTAAGTACCTTAGCTTTGTTTAACTCGGCTATTAAACCCTCAACAGGTAATGCTTCTGAATGCTTGAGGTTTCTAAAGAGGCCAAACTATATATGGCCTCATTTTCCTTTAAATATTAGTGAATTTCAGAGGAAGAGATCTAGACAAAATAATTTTTCTTTTCTGCTAGATTGGAGTTCCAACTAGCAGAAAAACTGCCAACCTTCCAGAAAGAGGGAAAGTTTCTGTGGGAGGGGGTCTGACTCTACATTTATTTCAGGAAACTCAGTTTTTGAAGATAGTGTCTTTGTAAGCTTTATTTTCCACCTCTGTCCTTATGTAATTGATGCCAGTTGTAACAAAATACAGTACTTTTACCCTGATATTAGTGTAAAACATGTTTCTTTTTAATTAGACTTGACTTCAGTAAACTGATCTAACTTCTGTTGTTAAAACAGAAATTAAGACATCTCATAATGTATTACGCAGGCTGAACCTCTTGCACTAATATACAATAATTTTCTGTAATACCCTCTAAAAGTGCAAAAGTAGAATTACAGAAGTGAAAATATTTCACAGACTAAGCTAAACTGAACTCAATTCATCTAAGATCTACTGGAGCATTCCTTTCTCCAAGTAATCCCTTCTTTATTAAATGCCGTGAGTTACCTCATTAGGGGAAAGTAGATCAAGAAGTACTTATCTAATATATTGATGATAAGGCAGTGTTCGAGTCAGGCTGGTTTCTTCCAATTTCAAAACATACTGTAGTTTAGATGTTAAGCTAGTTTGCCCTCCCTTGCTTCCCATTAGTTCCTTCGGTAGTTTCTCACACTGCTTTGTCCCTTTTCTTTCATTTTTTCAAGAAGTGATAAGATGGAGAAAAAAAAATAAAGATTTCCAGCCCCTTTTGAAAAAACATTGGAGCACTCCCTGGTTCCCTGTTGGATACCATTTTTCTTCTTTTTCTTTATGACACCAAGGAGAGTAATAGAGACATAGTTCCACTCTCTCCCTGTCTGTGCTGCTTCCTCAGGCTGTCTCCTTGAATTAGGCACTGTGTTAACTTCCCAGTGCTACGAGGCATCTGCCAAAAGCCTCCGCACCTTGTCAATAAAAGTCACCATAAAGTCAACCTGCTTTATAAATCCATCGCTCGTTGGTTCTGAAATATGCTATGAGTTTGTCTTTTATGTCAGTGTTTGTGTGGAATGATTCCTCAAAGACAAAACTACATGTTGCACTTAAGGCTTATGAGCTTTTTCAGTAGTGTGGCTTAGTTGAGTGAGAACCTCCTAAATGTTCTTGTCTTTGATGTTTGAGTATAATAATTTGTGTGTGTGTGTGTGTGTGTGTGTGTGTGTGTGTGTGTGCATGTGTATGAAAAGGTGGGGGAAATAATAAAGTTTGAAAGGTAAGAAAAGATAGATTTGACCTGAATAAAGATGTTTTATAATTTAAAACAGTATGCATTACTAATGTAAATATAACAATTTACAAATATGAAATTAATGCAGATTATGCATATTGGAAGTCATGTTCAAAATGCTGGCTCTGTCAATTAAATATATTTAAAGTGCATTAATTGCTTCATCTTGCTAACTGCTCCTGTTAAATAGTGGAATAAATGAACAAATATTTTATGAACTCACTGAACAGTGTTTAGAAAGTGATTGACTCAGAGGTAAACATGTGTTTAAATGTGGACACAGTTCAGAAGAATTAGGGTTTTTCTAGTGGTTTTTCTATACAAATATTTTCATGAATTCTCAGATAATGTTTGGAGGAACTACATAAAACATATTTAAAGGATGAAGGAGATATATAGACTTTTACAAACAAGTAAAAAATATTTTACAAATAGGTTTTTGTATCTTAACCTTCCAGTCTGTTCATTCTTGATATTTCCTTTCTTTGCTATGAAAAATAAATTCAGTTTCAAGAAAAGCAGACCAAAAGTGGCTTCATACCAGCCTGCCCAGGTAAAATATAAAATAGGTTTTACACTTAGCAATGATTAGGTTAAGTGTTGGGGTTGAATATTGACTTCATCTAGTTCATCTAGTTAAAGCTTTATGTTAACAATCATGAGTTTTAAAGACATTTTATTATCTGTAAAAATATGCAAGTATCTCTATCTGAGGAGCAACAAACCTGGTTATATGTAATTATGACCTTCAAATACCCTTGGCATGTTTAGGTCTTTTTTCATAGAACATATATTCTTGGATATTTCAGAATCATGAACAAGAAAGCTACATAACTCATGTGTGAAAGATTATTTGTTGGTAGTTTCTAGTATGAGGCTGAGGATGGAACCAGAGGAATTCACGCATATTCATATGAATGAAAATGTGGCATATTGGTTTTTATAAATTCCTAGCTATTTAGCCCTTTCAAATGTGTCTCAATTTTTTAAAAATACATATAACATATATAAACCTCTCTGTGAAATAAGGTTTCTTTTTTCAATTGTCTACAATACTTTTTAGAGAAACAATTATATAGACAAACTGATTTGCAAAATTGTATTAATGGAGCTAGTAAAAATCATTGCATTAGCAAACCTTATGTCTCCAAGAGGCGCTCTGCGAAATATTTTGACTGTTTGTTTGCAGTCTTCCATATACTGAAATGGGATCAGACTGCATGATGTGTGAATAACTTCAATCACAACACATAACATTCTTTGTCTGGCACCAGCAGACTCTATTCTTTCTTTGTTTGTTACTTATAATTTTGAACTTGGCATTTTCACTCACTGCTTTATTTGTTTTTAATGAAAAATAATACAAATCAGCAAGCTTAGAACTTGTGGAAACTGTGGGAGGTATTTGTTTTGTTTTAAAAAAACAAGGAATGCCATCCAAAGCTAATGGAATTTAATGAAGGGCAAAGTGTATCACTATACAAGTATAGATACAGGCATCTCCTTTTATTAGTAAGATACTAAGAACAATACTGTATGTCTACATTCTCTGGAGACAAGAGTCTTATCTCTGTTAATTAGTCGTGTAAATCTAGATTGATTCCCTACCCATGTGAGAAGTTATTTAAGATTTACATTGGTCAGTCAACATTGCTTTGAGTACTGCCTTCTGGATATGTTTTGATCTTTTAAAAAATGGCATAATATATTGAGTTGAACCATAGCTTTTGTGGATTTTATATTTACAGATTTTACATTTTATATATACAAAAGTTTACCCAAAATTAGTGACAACGTTGGAAGTGCATTGTGAATATATGTAAAGCTTAATTTTACAATCTGCCTCTCGGAATATTTCAGTGCATCAGTATATGGTAAATATTCTCCTTCCCTGTGTTCCGGAAAAGAATCCACAGGAGTTCTGCACAAAAGCCTTGAAGAATAAAGAATTTGTTTATGAAGATAAATATTTTATCCAGGTATCTATGTTTATATGTTCACTGAGTGTTAATCAAATGGGGGAAGATGGTTTACACTCCATGTGTAGTACAGAGGCACCTGCAGATATTGGATTCTTAAAATAGTGATTTGACCTTAATATCCAGGTACAATAGATTTAAACATTATGTCTGTGTAACAGATCAGTGTAACTTTTAAAAAACAGTTTCTTTATCTTCTAATTCCTACTGATGGCCTTGTAGACTAATAATCAGAGTGTGTCCTTTCAGGAGAGAAAAGTGGAGAGACCTTAACAACAGCTGGATCACGTACACCAAAATGTACCACTGGCAAAAGCACTGTTCTTCTTTCTGTTTATGGGATCTTCAAAATTTATTACCTTATGCATGAATCTTCCCCAACCTCATGCTCCCCATCCCCAATGAACTGGCACTGTAAGGGCCTTGGCCTTTATTTTGAGCCTACATATTGTGCTTATTTGAACTGTTCCCCCCCTTTACTGCTCTTATTCAAGTTTGGTTTATTGTTGAAACACTGTATGTTATCTATTTTTGCCATTTTTCTTCTTACAATTTATCAGCAGCAGTTTCTTTTATAATGTCCCATAATGAAATGGTCAGTTTAAGACTGTTAGGGGTGGTAGAAAAACTCTGTCTCCTTATTCTTTCTTCAATTTTTCTTACAGTTTTATATCACAGAAGACATTCAATTTTTTATTAGGCCTCGGTATTTGGATTGGTTTTGGAAATCACTTCAATAATCAATGGAAATATTTAAGAAAGTCAAAGTGCTGTTGAGTTTAAGTTCCAAGTAGCAACAACAATAATGTATTAATACAACAATGTATTAATTTCTGGTTTTTCTTTTCTCTTAGCATATTAGACAACTGACTCAAGCGTCATCTTAGCTCTGGCTACCTCAGTAGAGCAGAGGCTGACCAGGTGTTTACACTAGGGTCTAAAGTAAGGTGGGGGTGTATTCCAATCATCCAACACTCAAAATGTATGCATTGTTTGCTTGTTTTACAGTTACATGCTGAGGAACTCTTTTTTTAAATAATTGATGCCGTACTTGAGGGTTGTTAAAAGAAGAAAAGTAAAGCCATCTTATAAAAAGGTATTAGACATGATCTAATATCAGGTCTGTTTTTAAAACAAAGTAGAAAGGTATCCTATGGAAATGGCTGTATCGCTAATAGAATGGCTAAATGCATATCTGTGGTGAATTTTAAATGTAGAAAATCAGTTCTACCTCTCAAGAAAAGAATCTGTGTGATGGGCCATATTTTAGTAAGGAAGTGTAAACTACATTTTCTCGGGTTGTCAGAGTCCTTTCCTTCTGTGCTTTCCTTCGGCCACCCATCCCCTCAGCAAACTGTTGCTGAACCTTCTTGCCATTTTGCTCTGTTTAATTGTGATGTTGGCATAAAGAAAGGCTTGGGCCGTTAACGTGGCGGAGAGTTGGGTGTGAGCTGCTCCAGTGCTGCCGGCTGCAGGACCATCTGGCCTGGCTCGCCTCCTCAGGTCTCCAGCTTCCCTTTCTCTTTATGTGTGCCGAGGCTGCCTTGCACACTTGGAATGCCTAATCACCATGGTGAGAGGATGGGCCTTGCCTTCTGCCCCTTCCCATCAATTGTCATGCAGAACTGATCCAGAGGACCGTTGTCTTTGCGGCAGCCCGCTTGCCTGGCCATGCCTGGCCCTTGGCATAAGGATGGCTTTTAATTGATCATTTGTGGGGGAGGGCAGGGTGGTTTCAGCCTCTCAATGTTTCCCAACACAGTCTCTGCTGCACGGCCAGATTTCTCATTTGTTTGGGAAACGCTGGTGATTTAGCTTTTACTCCCCCGCCTTCCCGATTTCCTTTTAGGCTCCGCTTATTGCTGTTTTATGGGGAACTCTGAGGGCTTGTAACAGGGACTCCGAGGAGCACTGAGCAAGATATAAACATTATGTTTATCTTCTCACAACTGGGAAGGGGGCACATACGGACACTAAATATTTATTGTCCTTCCTTCCACTGTGTGTTTGTGTTTGTATTTGCATGAATAATTATGGATTTATTATCTTTGGGCAAGATGAACTCTTAATCCAGCCACTTTCTTCAATCCTAAGAGCATATCTTAAAACCTAGGGAGAGGAACTTGTTTGTCACAGTAAAGTTCAAACTTAGCTTGGCTGGCATCATCTGTTAGAAGACCTAATTTTTTTTTGCATTGTACAAAAAAAATTTCTTAGGCTTACAGAGCATTATATTATATTGCTTTTGTGGTTTATGCTGTTTTGTGTATTTTTTTTTTGTCTCAGTTTATTTTTATTTAAAAGTAGGAATACTGGGCCCTGATATTGGTTAGCAGGACCAGTCTTACAATTAAGAGTGAGGAGATCTGCCTCAGGTAATATGTCTTTTAAAAGTATGTTCAAAAAATAAAAAAAATTAAACTATTTTATTTCATTTTGATAAAATTACCAGTTTGATTTTTTCCCCTTTTGGGCATTGAACATCTTTGGTATTTTGTGTTATGACATTGTTATTACCATGTTAATTTTGGAAAAAAATATGAGCTGCTACAAATTTATAAACGAATAAGTTAATATGCAAGGCCTCAATTTAGAGCTCTGTAGTATTATTTTTACATAAAATAATGTAATAATCTCTAACAACAGTTCATAGAAATCATGGGATTTTTGTATTTGTTTATCTTCAAATACTAGCACTATTAAACATTATAAATTCTAAAGTAGAAAATCTTTGTAAAATAACTGGTTGAATAAAATGAAATATAGCACTGCTGAGAAATAGCTGACCAAGCAGTAACCAAGTAATTATTACCCTAATTATTACTATTTTAGGGAATCCAGATCATTTCCCTCAAAATAGGATTTCTCTTGTGAGGATATCACACTTTCTCAGGGTTGTCAGAAATGTAGAGCATCAGTTACAATGTTGAATTCTATAGAATATATTTGCATGACAATCCAAGTTGCATTCCTAATGACAACTAATCATTTCCATTTGAAAATATCCGGATTGCCATACATTCTGTCGCAAGAGTGTTTTCCATCCATCTACTACAAGATGGTATAATGCTGTGTTCCTTGTAGTAGCAGCCCTGAAAATCCTGCTGTGTTAATATTTGCGGGTTGGTTTATTGCCACACAATGATCCAATATATAACATTATATAATAAAATATATAATATTCTATATAATAAAACTGTTTGTATGTTTACTGATTGGATAGTTTTGTGCATTATCACAAATATCCAAAGGTATGGAGAAAGTGGTTGTCTTGGGTATGACCAAGTAATTATTACCCTAATTATTATACCCCATTTATAATTATACCCCATTTATAATTTTAATTAACCTCAAAATGGTGGTCATAATATATAACATCCGGTTGGATGACTGCTTCAAATATTATGCTTTTGACCTTTGACCTCTTGGTGTTTGTATCTGAAATTTACAGAGGAAAAAATGATAAGAGTTAGATAAGAGTTAGACATCAGCTACACCTTCCCATTTCTTTCCCTTAAACTACTTTTTTTCCCTATTAAAAATGACGGCAACCTTTCCAAAGGTTTACTAATGAAACTTTTCTAGTCCAATCTTCTTTCATTTATGCTTCTCTCATCATACTCTTTGAGATTCTGATTCTGTTCTCTTAAGGTTCAGAATAGAAACAGAGAAAGCTATTATTTAGTGCTTATCACTAGTAAAATTATTTTTAGCAAATCAGGCCTTTCCCTCCATCGTCCTGTCTATCTTTAGTGAATTGGGGGATAAGTTTGATGGGGTGAACAGTTTATCTTGAAACAGATTCTAACATAAAAAGTATTTAATCCCAATTATCATTTTTCTCTCACTATGTTTAACAAATATTATGACATCTTTTATGTTTACACATATGAATGTTTTATACCATTTCTCTGTTAAAACTCTGCATAGCAAGAACAAAACAGTCATTAAAATTGTATGACTTTTTTTCCATACTCCTCCATTTCTCTACTAACAAAATACAGAGTGAGTCTTAATAAAAATTTTACTTCATACATTATTTTTGGTGCGTTGTAGTGGACAGTATGATTTATTATAAATATTAGAAATTAATACATAATACATGTATGCGGAGGATTTGATTAAGCTCAACAATTGGCTCTTGTTGGTTTGACTAAACCTGCTTAATGCATACAAGGTAATGAAGCGTAAGTCATTAGAGAGATGATATGACATTTAGGGTATAGTGCTAATGTTGTTTACTTTGGGAAGTAAGCTACATTGAAAATTGTGTTATACATGTCATAGAATCATGCTATAAATGTTTTTGAGGTTTAAAAAATGAAAATAATTTTCCAGTTAGCGCTATTCCCGGTGAAACTAGGAAGTTATCACATTTTCTTATTTTATGCTTCTACTCTTCACTGTATGTATGTTTGTTGATATCCTAGTTAATGAATTTCCTTCTCTCTTATTTAGAAAGAATAGTCACGAAAGTTTTTCATAGCCATATTATATTAACTCCTCTTTTGAATTGCTGCATTATTCCTTCTGTGTGAAACTTACATCATTACAACTGGATTTTCTCTATGAAAGAAAATGCTGCATCAGGCGTGTCTGCTAATCATGGTAATATATCTAACTTTGCAGAGATTGCTGTCTATGAGCAATAGAAATTCCGTAAGAATTGTGACTTGTTCTTATTGCTACTTCATATTGCTTCCCTTTGCAGTGGTGAAATATGTATGGTATTTACTGTAGAAAATTGGTTATCGCTTAAATAAGGAATATCTTAACTAACAGCCGTGTAAATTTGTTAATTTGTCATATTCATCAAGATTTATTAAAATGAACACTTTGTATATTCTGAATGGTCCTCCATCTGTATAATTACTTAAATGACTTTGTAGCAAGATTTTGGCCCTGTTTTAATTATATGAAAGATAACAGCAATATAAAATAATAATTGATTCTTTAGAATTTATTCTGGAATATTATGCTAAACCTGAAGGATTAGTGGAGTCACTGAACATTTGAGAGAGAATAGAGTAAGGAATTGGGCTACTTGTGTATTGACTTTTTCATATATGTTAAAAACTAAAAGTATTGATACAGCATATTAAAAAAATGAAGCTTTCAGAAATATGCCCTATACTATTTTTGAAAACAGGATAATATTATACTGTTTTATAATCTGAAATACATATTATATATCCTGTTAAAGAGTTTACATTGAAATGTTATATTTCTAGCAACTAGATTTTGAATTACAGATAATAGAATCAAAGAGTTGAATGAGTGAGTCATATAGTATGACTCATTGCATTAAGTATTCCTAGCAGCTTGCCAACAACTTTCCATCCAGAGGTTCATATTATAGGATGTCTTTATAGTTTGGAATTTTCTACTGACCATTGTGTTAACAGCGTCTTTATTTTGTTAATGGCTTAATCTGAATCTAGAACAGCTCATGGCCTCACCTGAGTTGGTTCTTCAAGCTGGACAGAGGCAGTGTCCCTAACAATTGAAACATTGGGAATAAGAGACGTTTTTGTCATTGCATCTAATAAATTAAAGTTTAAGAAAGCCCTCTCAACTGGTTCATACTAAACATTAAAATGTACTTTATTTTGACTTACTAGATTGTAAGAAGTCAAGAGTCAGAATAATATTTAATACAGATAATCCTTGACTTACAACTATTCATTTAATGACTGTTCAAAGTTACAACCGCACTGAAAAAAAGGGATTTACAACCCATCCGCACACATGCAACCATCATAGCAACCGCACAGTCACAGGATAACAATTGGAGTGCTTGGCAACCAGCATGTGTTTACAATAGTTGCAGCATCCCAGGATTATGTGATCTCCATTTGCTACCTTCCCGGTGTGCTTCTGACAAGCAAAGTCAACAGGGGAAGCTGGAGTCGCCTAGCAACTGCAGGATTCACAACAATTGCAAAGATTCGCTTAATAACCATGGCAAAAAAGGTTGTAAAATTGGGTGCAACTCAACAACTGCCTTGCTGAGAAATGGAAATTCTGATCCATTTGTGGTCATAAATTGAGGACTACCTCTATGTGGGAATAATCATGTTAACTGCATGTAAATTTAAAATATTTTTGGGCCAGTTTTTTAAATTTAGTCCCTTTCATACTGGTTAAAAATATAAGGTTTATTGTTCTTTGTGTTACGAAGTGTTCTGTCGTTTATTACTGAGAAAGAACATGGTAATTTCAGTTATTTACATCCATGACATTTTGGGGGGGGTCCATCTATAGAAGAAGTGGTCATTTTCTTCTATAGTAACATACTTAAATGGAATCTGTACATCCTCTTTTCCCAGAATCTGGTTGTGGAATGAACTTGGCAAAAATAAGTAAGAAGTAGGAACATTAGTTAGACAGTGGGTTGTAAATAAAATATTTCAGCAAAAAATGAGTTACCATATTTTTTGCACCTGACCATAAGAGACACCTAGGTTTAGAGGAGGAAAACAAGAAAAAAAGTCAGGATGAGCCTGAGAGGATCACAGATAGGTGTCCTCTCATGTGCCAGCTCTGCCTATTGACTCCACTGCGGAAAAGAGACAGAAGAGGTGGGCAGTGAGAAAGACAGAAGAGGCGGAGTTCAGCACTGTAAAAAGGACCCCGTGGCGGCGGCCCAGCTGCTATTCACCAAAGGACCGGCACTGACACACAGACATTTCCAGCCACTTTGGAGGAAAAAAAGTGTGTCTTATATGTAAAAGTGTGAAAAATATGATATATTGTAATCGAGTATATGTTCAAATGTAGAGTTAAAGTATGTTTGAATCTCCCTGGAAAATAAATGTATTTTCTTCCATTTTACACTTTGAAGCTGGGTGTACAGTACAGTATACTGGCATTACACTACCTTAATATGAACATATAAATATGACGTGGCAGAAGCTCTGGCATCCAAAATAAAATAAAAATTCATCCATAAGGGAATATCAGAAGTAATGAATGATTGCTAAGAATGGCTTATTGATTTCACTAAAAAATTAAGGACATTTTAGAGAGGAAAAACATTTCTGAATAATAAATAAAAAGTCTGTGCTTGTGCATATTCTCTTTTAAATACCTTCCTTTTACAGACTTAATGTTATAAAAATCAGTTTTGTCTTTCTTCATCTTTTCCTTGAAATTTTGTGGCCTGATTGCTTACTTATGTTCATTTCTGCTTTGTAAAAAAGAATGAAATCTAATATATTTTATCTACTTATGTTTTTTTTAGTTTTGTTCAAGCTTTTACTTCAGATTATCCTCCGAGCTTCTGTTTTGAAATTTTAAACAAAGGAGAAAAAATTGAGACACTTTTTTTGTTTACTACATACACGACAAGGCTGACAGAATCGTAATCATGTTTAATTGCATTTACTATAACAGAACTGAGAGAATATTTTATACATTAGAAACTAGCATCAGTTTTTAAGTTGATCATAAAACACAAAACGTAATTTTCTTTTTCTTCTACTTTGCACAATCTAGGCTTCAGAATAAAAAATAAACACCCAGAAAACAGATTCCAGAAATTTTTCTAAGTCTTCTTACAATAGCAATACAAATGGAATAAATAAAATTTTAAAAAACTTTAAAGATATGAATATAGACTATATTGCTTTGTAATTTACACTGTTACATAGATGTGGTGTACAGGTAGTCCTCAATTTACATCCACAATTGAACCCAAAATTTCTGTTGTTAAAGAAGATAGTTATTAGGCGAGTTTTGCTCCATTTTATGACCTTTCTTGCTGCAGTTGTTAAGTGAATCACTGCAATTAAATTAGTAACACACTTGTTAAGTGAATCTGGCTTTCCCATTGAGTTTGCTTGTCAGAAAAGTCACAAGGTAATCACATGACCCCAAGACACTGCAACTGTCATAAATATGAACCAGCTGCCAAATATACACATTTTGATCACATGACTATGGGAATGCTGCATGGTGGTTGTAAGTATGTAAAGCAGTCATCACTTTTTTCAGTGCTGTTGTAACTTCAGATGGCCATTAAATGAATGGTTGTAATACTAAACTTCAAAGTTTTATGCTTACTGGCATTTTAGAGAGACTTAACTGATTTTAAGAGTACTACTGTAGGCTAATTTTTACAAAATTTGGAATTGAGAGAAGCTGTGGCTTTGCAAAATAAATGACTGGCTACATTAGGGCTGTCAAACTTGCAGCCCACATGTTGTCATGCACTGGCCATGCTCAGTTTAGCAAAGGGGGAAAAAGTCATGATACATAATGCCAACACGAGTTTGACACCCCTGGGCTACATGGAGTATTGGCTCTGGTAACAGTAACAAAATTGAATTTCAAGGAGTATTTGCAGAATAAAGCTGGAAATGTGAGGAATGTGCTGCACTTTTGGAAACAGAAGTATTGAATTTCTTCTCCCTAGCATAAAGATATCTATCCCTCACTCCTGCCAGTCCTTGTAATGGGCTGCATTAATTTCCTTCTACACACTGAAATATCAGTTGGCTAGTCAGGTTCTTTCTGGGAATCATGGCTGACTGATTAGTAGGCCAAACTGAACCTGATCGGAGGCTGCATGGGCAATTAGTCCTTTGCTAGGAATCTGTCTGAGATGTGGAGTCCTTTCTGTTTCATTTGCTTTCACACATCTGTTTCAACATACAGCACAGCCTTGGCCTTCAGTCAGTAGAAATGTCTGGTTTTGCTTCTGATATGACTTCTGTAGATTTTGGTGATGTTTGTTCTTTGGATTCAGTTTCTTGTTTTGATACTCTCATCAGCTTTTTAATACTCCCTACTCCCCTACAGATAGATGTGTGGGTATCTGCGTGATATGTGTGAGAAAGATTACCTTCCATTTTCTCTACATCATTAAGAAGAATCACATTTCCCTGCATTTAATAGAATATCAATATTAAAATATTTACATATTATATCATAAGAGCTTGATAGAATGGAGTATAATAGGTTCTATGAGAGAATGGCTTTATGAGGGGAACACTTTTAATTTTAATGCTTCATATTTTGGCTTACCTTTTACTTTCGGCACGTATTTTTCTTATGTCTGGCTTCCAACTTACATTCTCTCCCTCTCAGTTGTCCAAAACACATACATTCACACTGCATTTATATCATTTTATGTTCCTTTCTCCCTTACTGAATTGGTCTGCAGTCTTTGTAACTGTTCTTGTGGTTTTCCACAGTCCTTTTCTGGTTTTCCATATCCTCCTCCCACTTCCTCAAGGATCCACATCAGCAGAAGCATCTTCTTTTTCTGCATTTTATTAGGTCATCTTACAATTCCAAATAAAGGGTAGCCATTGTAAATAAACACCTTTCTATTCTGTGCTTTGCCATTAATTTTCTCAATTTTCTTTTGAGGCTTTGCATGCTTCCTAGCTGCCTAGTTTTTGGAGGCCTTGGCTTCCTCTGTCAACATGCTTCTGAGGACACAACATGTTCTTCTGGATTGGAAACAACTGGCTGGCAGAAGCTTAACTTGTGGAATGTGGCAATGAAAATTGCAGTAAGTATTCTACAAAGAGCGACTATTGTCAGTTGTTACATGTTTATCAGCTTCATTTAGTAACCACCAGCAGAAGCCATATAGTTGATAAAGTAGGAAGTGCAAAGTAAAGAAAAAATAGAGATGGAGGCCGAATAAGGCAAATAATCAATGTGGAATCAGTGGAGAGGGCACAGGGAGAAGGATAAAAACCAGTAAGGCAAGGGTGGGCTGCAGGATGATATTGGGATTCTTAGAGAAGGGGGAAGGGCTGATTCTGAATCAAGTGATTCATCACTCTTGGCTACAGTGGAGACGAGTCTAGAATACCTCTCATTCTGCCTTCCTTGAGTCAGAACAAAAACAGCAAAGGATAGAGGTTCCGCCCAAAATACAGATTGCATAGTAGTGATCATTTGAAAGTTAACACACTATAAACCATTTATAAGATGGTTAGTAACTATTATAAGAGTCAAAAGAACAATTTCAGCCAGTTGGTGTCGTGGTCAAAGTGCTGGCCTTGTTAGGAGACTGAGTTCAAGTTCCATTTTGGGAAGATAAGGCAGCTGGGTGACTGGGCTAGTCACACTCAGCCCAACCCACTTCACAGGATGGTGGTTGTGGGGGAAATAGAAAGGGGAAGGAGTATTATGTATATTCACTGTCTTGAGTTCCTTATAAAGTAATAAACATGGGATAAAAGTCTTAATACATTTAATATACAAGATCAAAGAAGACAGGAGCATTCTAAGGCAGGGGTGTCAAATTTGTGGCCCAGAGGCATCATGCGCAGGCCATGCTCACCCCAGCTTCATAAATGGGGAAAATATGAAACATCATGTGATGGCAACGTGATGCAGTGAGTTTGACACCTGTGTTCTTGGGGAAAGTTACTGTGCTTGTGTATCTTTGTAGCTGAGAATAGGCATTTCAGTCGGGATAGCACATACAGTTTTGCTTTCTCGGGCAGAAGTCTTGCTTCATGGCACATAATAGAAGTGAGTGGGAATATTTCTGCAAAGAATCATTTGAAGTTTACTTGAAGTGGTGTTTCTAAAGCCCACTTCTGAATTCTCAGCAGGTGCCTAGGTACATTTTTACATACTTAAAATAGTCTAATTTTGATATGCAGTGAAGTCAGAATAAGGCTAAAATGTTGTTTCTTCAATATCAGAATATGTGAGAAAACTATTCTTGAACAGGCTATTAACCTTATGGTAGTGATGACTTATATGGTAAGTTATAAGTAACTAAGAGGAAATAGTATGTGAGTTTTAAAGATTTATAAAGTCCACTGTAGGCAGAACATTTTCATGAAAGCAATAATTATTAAAACATCTCTGAAAAATGGATTCTAATTTAATTAACACAGAGAAACTATTCCACATGGTAAGTAATTTACAGCGACTTATAGAAACATGCCTATGTCATATCTATATGTCATGTAGATCCTTAATCACAGTGGGTTTCTTATGATAGTGTTGTAAGAATTGGAAACAACTGCTATTTCTAGTTAGAACAAATCAAAACACAAAACTTCCATGACAAAATCATCTAAAAATGTTCGATTTTCAAGTAGTAGTCATTTATTTATAATTATTAAACTTCTGTGCTGCCCATCTTGCCAAAGAGATTCATGGTGGGCTCAAGGGAGGCTGCACATGAGATTAGGTTATTACAATCTATCATGCTTACAACCTAACATTTAATAAAAGCATGATTTACATTCTGTTCTATATGAGATGTCTGTGTTTTGTTTCTGTGGAGCTCTGACAAAACTGAAAGATATAATTCATTTCTTGAACATTTTTATGTATTTAAAAGATTTATATGGATGCCCATATCATAAAATAACTGGGTAGCTAATAACAAATGAATAACATCCTTGTTATGTCACCAAGTGTTATAATGATCACATTGCAAAACCACAAATGGTGGTCTCACTTCCCGCTCCTTACCCAGCACTTCAGAGAAGAACCAGGCCTTAAGGGCCACCTGGAAGGCAAGGAGAGTAAGAACTGTCTGTTCCTCCTGGAGGAAGGTATTCTACAGAGTAAGCACAGCTTGGAGTGGGCTTGGTTCCTGGATCTTATCAGATAACAATAGACCAACCTGTGGAACAGGTAGATGTTTTCAGGGAAAGGGTCCTGCAGATAACATGGCCCAGTGCCAGATAGGGCTTTAACATGATAATAGATACCTTGAATTGCACCCAGAAAAAATGGGAATAAGAACATGAATCTCCTCTTAAATACTGTGAAGATAGGGGCCCAATTAGCCTCTTAAGAAAAACACTCCTAAAGGAAGGGGAGGGATCCAAACAGAACATGGTCAGTTCTGAGCTTGCCCTCTAGATTTTCTGTTAGATAGGAGCTCTCGATATGGCTTCTCTGTGTGTTTATATTGAGTCGGCAGTTTCCATTGAAGTAGACTTGGCAGTAATCAAGTTCCAAGCATACAGGATTCTGTGGGTAATCCTCAGCACCTTCAACTGTACCTGGAAAAAATGATGACCAGTGCATCTCTTGTAATAAAAGTAATATGGTTGTAACAGATTTGACATGCTAATAAGTGGGTAGCCATTTTTATACCAGTTTTTTTAAGGTGGCCCAAGGTGGACCACATATTTTGCTTGAGAAACTGTCACTGTTAGTGCCTATAAACTGAAAGGCCACAATGAAGTTGGACAAAGCTCTTCCTGACCCCAGCCTCTCTCAGCTTTCTCAGTAGGAGTTAGAGATTTCAGGTATACCCCTAGATAGAGCACAGCCCCAGAGTCAAAGCTGGAATCAGTGTGCTGCTACTCCCATTTTGCTTGAATTAGACATTAACGTGCTTTTCTCTATCCCAGATATTGTAGGCTTCCAGGCGCTGAGCCAAATTCTATTCTGTGTCTCCCACTGACCCATGTTGAAGATACCCAACTGAGTATAATATGCTTATTAATTACTTTTTGTAGATGTTAAACAAAATATAGGTAATCCTTGACTTAGGACCACAATTGGGACCAGAATTTTGGTTGTAGGTCATTACAGTTGTAACTTGAGGCTCCCATATGACTGGACCTGATTTTATGATTGTTTTTGCAGTCATAAAGCAAATAGTCTTTAAATGAATCCATGGTCATTAAGTGATCATCATGGCCATAAGTGCAAACCCATTCTTCTGAATTGGGGATTTTTTGCCAGAAACTGGCAAAAAAGCCACATATTGCAGTCACATATTGGCACCAGTCATAAAGACAACTTGACTGCCAAATACCTGAAATGCAGTCATGTGGGTGGTGGTGGTGGCATTTAGAAAGGCCAGAAACACTGACAGAGTACCTGTTCTGGGCCTATCTTGTAATTTTGAACTGTTCCCCAACCTTTCAGGCATTGTGGGGAGGGGAGGATTCTGTGCACACGGTTGGCAAGCGTGTGTGTCTGCAGGTCAGTTTGCAGGAGCAGCAGGTATGTGCAGCAGCTGCTCGCAAAAGTGGGATGTGGGTGTACTCATCCACCATTTCTGCAGCCCAGTTGCAAGGAGCTCATGGCCCACTAATCGGCCGTGGCCCCTGCGTTAAGCAACTGATTGTAACGAGCTCTAGGGCAACGTGTATTGTAATACCGCATAATGCGGTATTAATGGAGGATTGGTCCCTTCTAACCCTCAAGAATCTAGGAGAATGTAATGATTGAAGATATCAAAAGCTGCTGATGGATCCAGCATGCTTCTCCCTTCTGTGTCCTGTCCTGGGGCATTCATGAGAGGGAACAGTATGACTTCTTTCCCCTTGCCAGGCATGAATCGAGGGATGGGAATCTACCAATTTGGACCAGTTCAGGTGAACCGGATATTAAAGTTACAGGTGGTTCGCCGAACCAGTATTTCAACCAACTGGCTGGCCCCTCCCCTCCCAGGAGTTTCCACGTGACCCATTTTTGATGGAGGGTCTGCATGGAGGTTCTGGGAGGGGGAAAAACGGGCCTTCTGGAAGTCCAGAAATGGGCCTGTTTCTGGCTTCTGGAGGGCCTCCAGAGCTCAGGGGAGGCTGTTTTTGCCCTGCCAGAGGCCCAGGGGAGGCCCCATCGGAAGCTGGAAACAGGAAGTTCCGGTAGGCCACGCCCACCCAGCAACTGGGCAGCGAACCGGTTGCTGGGATTTTTGAATCCCAGCCCTGCATGAACTGGATACCAAAATTGAAACAGATGACGTTACAGTAATTCATCTTCTTCTGAACCCTTTGCAGGTGGTAGCCTATACGTTCACAGCATTGTTTCCTAAAAAAAGGAGACTGAAAACTGGCAGTTGATAACAAAACGGGAGTGCTTTGCATTGCCATCTTCAGGAATGCTTTCCCCCTTTTAAGGTAGTTTACAGACCTGACATTTCCAGGTTGCCTCCCACTCAAGTACAAATCAACTCTGATTCTATCTAGCTTGTTTTGAAATTGGCCAAAGATAGTTTGGTACTTGTAATGGATCTTCCAAGCAAGTGGCTTAATTATGGACATGTAGTCATTTTACATTTTTGGAGATGAAAATTAGCATATATGCAGTTTTCATACAGATTTAATTCCTTGTTTTGGTTTAGTTTCATTTGGTCCAAGCGTATTACATCTCATTTCTGCTTTGGCTGGTGAAATATGACAATAAAATGTGTGTGATCAATATTTCTGAGAAAGTCCTCGAGATGCTCTGAGCATAATGAGACAGCTGGACATTGGATCATGATTCAGCCTGCAGCCTACCTGCCAATTATATCACAGGATCTACTAGGGTTTCTCTGGAGCATTTTCCATTTTTGCCTATTATCTTCCTTCATGCTTCCGAACATGATCAGCGAAGCATGCTAATTTTCTAGCAGAAGTGTTGTCATAATTAGGCAGCTTGTTGGAGAGTTTATGGTACTTAACCAGATGTAAAAAGGCTGGTCCCTTGGTCCTGACTTGCTCATAGGGGCTTCTGCCAGCTGCCTTGTCACTGATGTTAAGGCTGCTCTGTGTGGCCTGCCAAGCCTGTTTCTTCACTATCTACTTCTGGGTTTTTATGCTAAACATCCTTTTGAAACCTGCAAAAGGCGTAGGGCAGGGTCTTTGTAATTAAACTAGTTTAGGACATATGTCTTGGTGGCAAATACCTGCAGCAGAAATGTAGATGTATGTATGTTATGAATAGAGTATTCATCTGCCAGGTTTGGCTGATGTTCATTAGGAGTATTGTCTTTTTAGGATAATGTTCATAGTTAGAATGATGACAGTAAATGTAATTATGATGTGGCTTGATTGTATCAGATCCTTATTACAGAGCAGTTATTGTTTAGAAGTTGAATGTTGTTTTGGCAAACAGACAGCTATCTTTGTGACAATGTGAACTGACCACAGGAAAGGACTAGTTGTACAAGTACGAGGAGAATTCTATATTTGTTTGGGAAATCTACTCAAAAATATTCTGTTAAGATGTAGTGGTAAATTGCAACCTCAGTTTTTATACCTTTTATTCCAACAGTGAGAAACTAATTATGGCACAGAATCTGTATATATGCCCAAATATTTAAGAATTATTTGTCCCTAGAGACAAATAAAGAGCCAAAAATATTAGGATGTTGACTCAGAAGTTGTTATCATGAATATACTATTTCCTAAAACATATAATTACTCTTTGTATGCCCTTTCTAAGATAGTTTAAGAATGACAATATATAATGAATTTCTTCCAATTCCATAGAGCCTGTGGATGGATTGAGTTCAAATAGCTGCCTTTATGAATTATACACCAGGATTAAATGCTGATATATCATTGTTTGTGTCTGAAAGGACCCTTGTAAGACTGTAGATAAAATATGGAGAAAAATACCACATTGCATCAATTAAAGCAGTTCCTTTCAGCCCCACATGTATTTACTGAAAATAGAAACTCTTGTTTTGCAGGGAATTTCTGCAAATCATGAGTTTTAAAGGTGTTACTGCTGTTATAGCAAGTACGACTTGAATCTGATGGAACCATAATTTCTGAAATAGAATACCTTTATTATCATTGCATTCCATGAATACAATGAAATTTGAAAGCTACTCCAGCACAGTGCCCCAAACACCACATCACAATCACACTACAGAGTATATAATAATAATAATAATAACAACAATAATAACAATAACAACAATAATAACAATAACAATAATAATAATAATAGTAATAATAATAATAGTAGTAACCTAGTCTAAAACCTATCTAAAACATAACTGAATAACTGAATCTTTGACCTAGACCAGGGGTATCAAACTCGCGGCCCATGGGCCATATGCATCACATGCTGGCCACACCCACCCTGGTTTAATGAAAGGGGAAAAAGTCGTAATACATCACATTATGAAAATGTGACAACGCGAGTTTGACACCTTTGACCTAGAGGGAGCTCTATTACAAGGAATTTCTTAGATTTTCCTACCCATATAGGAATTGATTACAGTACAATTTTATTATATTTAACTTTTATGCTGCTTTTTGGACAATGTTTCCACATTGTGTATTTTGCGTTTATGTTTTTCCCCCCTCTTCTTTTTTCGTTCACATTTTTCTACAAGCTTAGTATTTTTAAAATCATGTGATGACCTGGGACAAGGCATGAAGGCAACACAGCCAGCTAATGGTTGTAAACTTCCCTTTATTGCTCCAACTTTCTCCCAAACACTCCCACATTTATGGCAAGACTTGGAGCAAAGTGCTTACACACTCACAGCAGTCTCTAGCTGCAGGGAGTCCAACAAAATGCTGTTAGCACAACGGGCTTCAAAGCAAAAAGTCCAGAGAGACAAAGAAACAAGGCAATAAATCCACGAAGCAAGGAACAAAACAATGATTCCACAAAGCAAGGAATAAGGCAAAGAGTCCATGAAGCCAGAAACAAGACAAGAATCAGTCAGAGTCCACGAAGCAAGGAACAAGACAAAGAGTCTACAAAGCAAGGAATAAGGCAATGAATCCACAAAGCAAGGAACAAGGCAAGAAGTCCGGCAAATTACAGACATTGGCAATAGCACACAAAACTCCACAAATTCAGTGTTTGTTCCTGACAAACAGCCCTCCCCACAGCGTGTCCTTAAGTCTCAGTCCCCAGGTGTGCCTTGTGAAGAAGGATGGGATGCTCTCCTCTCAAGTCATTGGGTCAGCCTGCGTTGTTCCCACCTGCTTTCACTCTCCATACTCGGGGATCAGAAGGGGGCGGTCCTTGCTCATTGTGTGAGCTCTGTTGCTCTTCATTTCCATTGCCTGCCCTCTCTCGATTGTCCTGCCCTTGTTCCTCCCTGCTGGCAAGCCGTGTCATGCCAGAAGGGCCCGGGGCTGCCTCGTTCTTCTATTATTCCTCCGAAGCCAACAAGACCTCCCCCATCGGCCCCAGCTCCTGCTCATTCTCTGCGGATTCAGGCTTCGATGGGGGCACGACAAATCATTTGGTTTTACTATTTTTCAAATGCCAACACATTATCCATAGTGTTAAGGACAGTATTTTGTTTTGTTTTCTGTATGTGTGTCAACATGCCTGTCCTGCATCCCACATACTTCCAGGTAGAAAAGAAAGATTATTTCTTCATTGGTCATTTATATGGATCCACAGTCAGATATACTAAACATGGGATATCCCTTGTATGCTACAATATCCTGTAGCATTTTTCACTTGCTTGTAAGAATAATGACAACCATTCACTTACACTGGAGTAAAAGAAAAGACATTTAATCATGAATACACATGGTTTAACAATTAAATCCAAGTTATCATGTACATGCTACCAGTTAGAATATTAAGAGTTTTTTGTTTAACGATGTCCTACCCAGACAAAGTCATTTTTTATTTCATCATTTATCTCATCATTTCAATCATCAATCAAACCTGATGTCAACAAAAATCTATTAAGGGTTACCAGAGATAAACAACATATCCATTTTAATCTTGATCAGATAAGCCAACCTTAAATTCCTTCCTTTTACTTCTAACAATCTTGATCTTTAGTTCCTTGAAATAATGTCATACAATTTGGTTTCTTTTCATTTTTCTTGTCCTCTCTCACAGAATTCTTCAAAACCTTACAAAGCCTCTTTTATAAATCCAGTATAGGAAAATTATTCAAGTTGGTTTGCTATTTGTATAACCAAGTCACTCTTGCTTTCATTTGTATGTCCAGTGTAACATACAAATGTTTTTTGTTTCATTTGTTTAAAAAATGTATGTCAGTTGCTAAAATATTTTGCTTCATTTTGTAATTGTGAATAGAGTTTGAATGCCCTTCTCCATTAATTACAGTATAATCTTTATTCCATTTAGTTCCCTTTGGTGTCCAGTTTTTAAAGTGTTGTCATATTATTATTTAATTAAATAGAACAGCATTTTCCCATGAGAAGGATTCTTATTAATTCCAAAATCTTTTTTCTGATTTATCTGTTTGTAACTTTCTGAAATCAAAGTTTTAATCATCCTTTTTTATTTATTCCCTCCCTTCATTTTTCTTTACAGTTTTTAAACTTGTGTTCAAACTTGTTTTACTAAGGATTGAAAGAAACTTTCCTAATGCTGTAAAACTTGAAATCCAAAGATACCTAATAGTTAAAAAGCATTTAATAAGCAATTTCAGAAAATGGTTAGAAAAGAAGACATGGAAATCCAGTATCCTTTTACAAGTGTAGACTGTGATTTGAGCCAGATGGTTATTTCCTTGTCTCCCAAAGCTCTAAAACAGGTCTGTCAAACTCCCGGCCTGTAGGCCAGATGCGTCATGCACTGGCCACGCCCATGCCCAGTTTAGCAAAGGAAGGAAAATCCTGATATGTCACATGTTGCTGCTGTGACAATGTGAGTTTGACATCCCTGCTCTAGACCCACCAGAAACCTCTTGTCTTTCAGTCTCCTCACAAGGAGCAGTCATCTGGAACACTTGTGGGTGATCTCAAGTCCTCTCGTTGTTTGCAGGAGAATTACCAAAGAGCTGGTCTGTTTGCCAGTTCTTCATTCTCTCTGCCATTTCTTCCCTAGAAGTTGAACTAAGGCCATTTATGTTTCATAAAATATAAGGAGATCCTCTGAGAACCAAGTTAGCAAATGCCCTGGGTTCTAGTTCTGAATTTTGTTAAAGAATACAGATATAAGAGAGAAAAATGGTTTGCCATCATTAATTTATTTAGCGTAAAAAATCAGTATAAAAATATTTTAAATAAATAATACCCTTTCAATATCTTTTTTCCCAGTTCAGCCAGGCTTTACACTAGAGTTGAGGCCCCTAATTGTGTGTGTGTGTGTTTGTGTGCATTTCTTTTTAGGGCTTGTGAGGTTTCCTGTTTCTCTTATTTTGAAGGAAGTTTGGGAAAAAAGAAAAAGTACTGCTGTAGAACTAGAAGGAGTAATAGAGGTAATGAAGGAAAATGGTGTGTAATATTTTGCCTTTCGAGGAATGTTTTTGTTTAAACAACAAAATGAATTATTTGTTTTGATAAGAAACTTTTTGCTCTGGTTGTGTGCATGTGTTAGGGAAGGTTGCTTGAGTTTTTAAAATGTGTATAGTGTATGTATTTCATTCTGTTTTTGAAGGATTATCTGTGTGGAAACATCCTACATTAGTAGGAGAGGAATTTGCTCTACTAGTAGAGTGGAGGCTTCCTATGAACCCTCCCAGATCTGAATTGCATCATAGCCTATATGAATGAAACATACTTTTTTCTAATGAATGAAGGCAAATCTAATCTGGGTTGGTGACCGATACAGATTGGATCCTGCAGCATCCTTTCTGTTGATACTTACTTTTCCCTTTATGTACTCTCTCATGCAATTTTAATTATATATTAGAGCAAGATGCCAAATTAAGGCTTTCATAAGTTCTGGAATAAGAATGAAATAGAAATTCATAACTTATAATTATTTCAAATCTCTAGCCTTTGATTTCAGATAGACAGTATTATTGAATTTATGTTGAAATTTCTCACAAGTCCTTCCTCCAAAGAACACATTTATTTCATTGTCAAGATATTGTACCCCACTTTGTAGCCTATGTTAAAGAGGACAGTTTGATGTAGTAGTTAAGGCATCAAGCTAGAAACCAGGAGAACCTTGAGTTTTGTCTCTATGCACAAAAGCCAGCTGGGTGACCTTGGGCCAGTCACTATCTTTCTGCCCTTTCACTTTTTCTTTCATTTTCTTTCCTTTTCTTTTAGTATGTATTGGATTATTGTAATTAAAACACTTAATAAAATTGTACGGGGGAAAAGATACTACTTTCAGCTGCATATGTTTATGCCTAATTACAGACTGATTTGTAGGGAGTGGACAAAAGACGGGTTTTAAGAAGGATTTGAAAAACAATAGATGCCATTATATAGGATTATAAGCATATCATTTGTGCTTTAACCTTTCACTGTTCTCCTTTATTTACAGTTTATTTCCTCTTGTGCAAATTAGGCCAGTTGTCACTAAAGAATTTCCTTCTGTCAACCAACTAGATGAAAACTTGGGAAACATTATGTATGACAGAGAATTAATAACTTTGGGCATTTATATATTAGTTATCAATTTAATTTGGTACATTCCTGATTACTGGAGTCTCTGGAGGAAGATACTTTTTTTGAAATATATTGTACAGTTGAAGATGTAATATATTTTCCTTCCAGCACAGTGTGATTAGGTTCAGTGAGGTTGGATTTCAGAACTAGATTTCATTAGGTTAAATCCAGAAATTTTACTGAGAAGAAAAGAGCAAAAAACCCAGCTTTTTAAAATTTGATAGTGCTCTAACCAAACCAAAGCATTTTTTGTATTCTCTTGCACTTACTGCCTTTTTTCCCTTGACGCTCTTCTTACAACCTGTTGCCCTCACTGAGGCCTAGGGAGTTTCCTAAGCTTTTTGGCTCTTTAATAACATTCAACTCCGAAGACTCTTTATAACTATGGAAATTTTGGAAGCAGAATAGTCCTTCTCTTTTTCAGTCTTGACTTTAAAAAATTTATTTTTTTTAATCCTAGTGGCAAGACTATCAAATGAATTTAAGAGGGTTTAATATTCAATAGTTCCCCTGCATTTTGGAAATTAAAGCTATATATAGTATTATGCATGGTTTTCTTCAAGGAAGTGGCTCTTGAAAACAAATGAACAAGCCATGCATATGACTGTGGACGCTGCTGCTGAAAAGTCTGCCTTACCATGTGCACTGCTTCTTTGGTTGAAGATATTATTTTTGTACCCTTAAATAGGACATGTGCCACATATCCAACACAATTCTATTTCTCATTCTTTTCCCTATCCTCTTCCCCTTCCCCATCCCATTTTGGGATGAGGGTTATCTTAAATTCAGAATTATCCTTAGGAAGTTATGATATGTTTGTGTTACATTTTCCTTCAAGTGTTGCTTGAATAAGATGAAGTTAGACTGTGTTAAGTTGGAGTAAAAGCAGGTGGCAACTGTGGCTGGGAGGGACCATGCATTTTGCATGGTATACCAGTTGCAGCATTCCTGACCCAGGAGGGTCTACTCACAGCAACCTGTGCCTCGTAACCTCTCAATTGGTCTACTGCAATGCACTGTATATGGGCCTGTCTTTGAAGAATATTTGGAAGTTCATCTGATATAAAGTAAATGGTATTGGTTGTGCAACATATGTAATACTGGTACTATGTGAGCTACATTGGTTATCTGTGTTTCCAGGTGCAATTCAAGATTCTGGTTGCTGGTTAAAAGCCCTACATGGTTTTGGGACTGAGTTAACAGACGTTACCCATCCAATTTGGTGCAGCAGATTGGGTATATTGTGGGTCCTGCCAGCCAAGGAATGTCAGCTGGCAGAGACCAGAAGACATATCTTCTTTATTACAGTTCCCTTTGGAATATCTTTACTTCAGAGATTAAGAAGGCCTCAACCCTGTTGTCTTATTGTAAATCCTTAAAACTGTGCCCAGACCTAGGCTCCCATATACATTAAGACGGGTGGGATTCAGATTCTTTAACAACTGGTTCTGTGGGTGTGACTAAGTGGGGCTGTTATTTTGCTTCCTAGGCCTCAGGGAAGCCTCCTGGGTGAAGCAGTAAGACAGCAAGGGGGATCCCGACACAGCTGATCATCAGAACAGCTGATTGTCAGGAGGGGGAAAAAAAGAAATACCTTAAGGAGTGACTGGACGGGAGAACGCAGTCAGCAATGTCGCGCATGTGCAATAAGGACTGACTGGGCAGGGAGGGACGGGCAGAGAGGGGCAGGGCTAGCCAGGGGCATGATTTGCTGGTTCTCTGAACTGCGCAGAATCGTAACAACCAGTTCTATAGAACTGGTCCAAATTGGTAGAATCCCACTCCTGCATTAAGAGCCTGTTTTCTTGACTGTAGTGGAATTATTATGATTCTTTTCTTGGCTGCTGTATAATTTTTTGTATTGGTTTTAAGTGTTTTCATTGTTTTAGACTTCTTTGCCACTCAGAGTTTCTGAATCAAAATGGGTGGAGAAAGGGAAGAGGGAGGGAGGGGGGAGGAAGAAGGAAGGAAGGAAGGAAAAAGAAAATATAAAATTTGGATGATATTCTTACCAAAGACAAGGCCTGCCTACCCAAGGTTTCTTTTATGGGTTCTCTGTAAGTGATTTCAAAAAATAATTCCCTTTATTCATTGAGCTGTGTCCAAATAAGTCATTTGAATAGCCAGGTAACTAACATACGTAAACTCAGGTCTGAAGAGTGACAGATAATTTGGTGCAAGGCAGCTCCTTTATGAGGTCTTACAATTAGCAATTAAAGCATAAAAAATAGTTCCAGGCAACAACTGCTAAATAAATGCTTGTCATTGCTGCTGACAAGGGCTGCTTTATTTCTCTCTGTGTTTCGGCCTCTCTATATAACTTATGGTGCTGTAAATGCATAGCAGCTGTTAATATGATTCTGTCGATACATTTACCATGGTGATTTGGCAGTATTTGGCGACTGTGAAGAAATCACTCATGGGCTGGAAAGGAAGAACGACAAGCTGTCAATATCTCAGAAGAAATGCTAATAACCTTGGTGACAAATTGTCTCAGGAAGTCTCAAAGGGTTAAAAAAGAGAGAGCATTTCCAGAGGCAAAGATTGTTGCATTTCCCCAGATGACAGAAGCTCTTCAGAAGTAACCCTACCAACAGCTTGCCTACTTTAGTTGTGAGTGCATTTGTATTGAGCTCTCAAAATATGTTAGTTTGTGAATTAAATAGGAAATTTATCCTCATATCTGTATGATCACTTCTACCACTACAACCTTCTGTACTTTAACCCATACCTTTTAGGTCTGTCTATCTGCTTTTTGAAATTGGAAGGAAAAGTCCCTTCCTGGGACAGTTTATGGGATTGAAAATCCTGTTACATGTAGCATTCATGTTGGTCCTACATTAGAACTCACCCTTGTAATGAATTAACACCTTCACAGTAACATAAAAAGAATTTTGTAGGAATAGTTTAGCAGTTGTGTTGCCTGAGATTGCCGATGAGTGATTCTCTGCCGGTAGAAACTCTTGCCTTTTCCTGATTCTTTGTTCTACTCACTCCCAGCTGATGTTCAGGCCCCTTGATGCCACATCATCACTTCTCTATAAACAAGAAGAGAGACAGCATTCACAGCCAGATGTTGCTGAAATGGCTGACAAAATTAATATGAGAACATGACATGGCTGGATGACAATTTTTGTGCTCCCCTGTTGGTCAGCTGGAAAGAGTTTTTGTTGGCTTAGTCATGAACGTCTTCAGTTTGAAAATTATGGTGGGGACAGTATTGGTTTGTGAGGTTGAGGAAAATGCCATTGGTGACTATATGGAAGTATCCTCAATATACAAACTTCGTTGTGCAGTGAATATTCAATCACACTATTGATCCCCAGAACTGATTTTGACCCCTCTTCCCAGTATGAACCATCCCTGAATTCAGCAAATTTAAACAAACGTTTTTCTGATTATCTATTTTCACACAGGACCATCATAAGCTAGATAACAGATAATCAGAGTTGGAAGGGACCTTGTAGGCCATCTAGTCCAACCACCCGCCCAAGTGGGAGACCCTACACCATTTTTGACAAATGACAGTCCAGTATCTTTTTGAAAGTCTCAAGTGATGATGCTCCCACAACTTCCGAGGGCAAACTTGATTGGTTGATTGTTCTCACTGTCAGAAGGTTTCTCCTTATTTCCAGGTTAAATCTCTCCTTGTTCAGTTTCCATCCATTATTCCTTGTGTGGCCTACAGGTGCTTTAGAAAATAGCTTGACCCCTTCTTCTCTGTGGCAGCTCCTCAAATATTGGAACACTGCTATCATGTCTCCCTTGGTCCTTCTCTTCACTAGACTAACAAAGGAAATAAATTAGTGACAACACATAATGGATTCACCTCACTTCTCCCATAATCAGGAAAATCCCAAGTCTTAAGGACATCCCAAAATGCCAACAGGCTTGGGATTTACCTAAGCTCAGGGAGTAATGTGTTCCATGGGGCAGGATTGTCACAGAAATGTCATAAAATGCAAGATGATATCCTCTAATCAACGGAAATCAGAGTATGCTACTTCTGTTGGATCTGATGTGAAGGAGAGAAGTAGTCCCTCAGATAACTTACACTCCTACCATGAGGACTTTAAAGATAAATGGCAAGTTGAATTACAGCTGAAATATTGGAAGCCATTGCAAGTTGTGGAGGAAAGGTAAAACATGGACATACTGAGATATGTGTGCATAAAGGCATGTACCACAGTCCAGATCCTATAACTTATTTCCTGGGAATCCTTAGCTTGGAGAGACATGGATCTAACACCAAGGTGGTTGAGCTCCCAGCCTTCAGCCCTTGTAAGACTTGCGTTGTAATGACTTTAGGACTTGCCTTTCTAGAAGCTATTCTGTGGTGTATGTGAGGTGATACTGTTTTCTTTATTTAATGGCTTGATCTGATAGTTTTGAATATATGAACTTTTATCAATATATAATGAATGATGTATTTCTTACTATTTCCTGATTTTAGTGTGCAAACATATTCCTTTTCTATCTAAAGGAACTGCTCAGGGCTGATAGGAGTTGATTCTACCAGGTAGGTTGCAGTCTTAACTAGGTTTATTGATGTATTCATAGTTCTATTAGCATTTTAGCGTTTTTATAGTCCTGGTGATAAACAGACTAATAACAGTGCCCTCTGGGCATAGCTGCCATTTACATTTAGTTGTTAATCATATTCTCATAAAACAAATTATCTTTAGATGACATCATGTGATAGAATGGTGCCAAAATAGTTGTGCACTCTGCAGGCAAAGACCAGGAGAAACTACTAGACACAGTGCACAAATATTGTCTAAAGAAGGGATTGGAAAGGACCATACTTTACCAGTTATAATTTATGTCTATGAGCTTGGGCTCTGCTAGCAGTTATAAAGATTCAAATCATAAAGTTTTACAGTAGAATGGTTTCTCTAAAGCATCATTACAAAGTGGGAAATGTGTCTTTAATTCTTAAGACATATGAGGCTGTCAGCTTCATTTTTGGTTTCAGCACTGTTTAGTGCAGGGCTGTCAAACTCCTGGCCAACGGGCTGGATGCGTCACACACTGGCCACGCCCACGCCCAATTTAGCAAAGGAAAAAAGTCCCGCTATGTCATGTGACACTGCTATGACAACGTGAGTTTGACACCCCTGATTTAGTGAGTTCATTGAGTGATGCATTGGGTGATGTCAGGTTTTTTGTTTCTCTTTCTTTCTATTCAATAAGTTCCATTAAGTGTATAGTAAGGTTATCTAATCCCAGTACTGATTTGCTAGAGCCAGCTTTTTGCAGTCCCATTTACTCCAAATGTGTTGGAATATACTGTTGGTCCTAGAATTCCCAACCAGGTATATTTTTAGATTATTCTCTGTAAGTTTATATTTTATTTCAATAATACAGTGCTGCTATGAGGTGACAGAGTACCTGCCTGATATTCATTAAAGGAAGGCTGACTTTTTCAGGAGTCTGAAAAAAAATGTAGCTGTTCAAATGTGTTGATTCATTAAAGCTAATGTATTTGTTAAAGCAGCTTTTTTTCAGAAACGAAAGTTGGGCTACTTTAATAAATAGCAGAGAGGTGCTGTGCTAGTGTGAGATCTGAAGTCCTACTGCCTAGGTATTTTTGAAGTATGCACAGTTGTAATGTTCAGCAGCCAATATTTAAGAATTACTTTCAAATTGGAAAATTAAAATGTGACAGCAAATATTATAGACAATAAGACTATGCTGGAATAAAACGTGAGGTGGCACGGATGGAAGCTAGGAGTACATTGTACTTGTTCCATGATGTGGTAAACTTACACTTGAGTGTTTAGATTCAGTTTTGTTTGAGTTATATTCTTATAGTGCTGCTTAGTTCCTACATTGCAAAACAAAAAAAACACCATATCTTCCACATTTAATCAATATACTTTAACAGGAATGAAACTCTTTTCATATTTGACAGATTGCCAGTTTACAAAGCAGGTTGAAAAATATTGGGATGATTCTGTTTGGCTATTTTAATTTTCCAAAATGATGTAACATTCAGTATAAAACAACCTCACCTTGAACTGTTCAGTGGCTTCATATAGTACATATATGAATGAATTATTTGAATAATAATTTATCTTTATTTTATGAACTTTTCATTTTCTTCACAGGCACACAAGCAAAAATAAAAGGAAAAGGGGATTACGTCAGCAGTAAACTTCACGAGTGTAAACCCAGCCTATGTATGCAAGCAAGAGAAAAAATATAGATGAATTCAAAATGATTTTTACAGATGTGAAAGTTAATAACTTAAATTCCATGCAACATGTAATATAAAATAGATGAGTAGACTATGATAAGTCTTTGTTATCCAGTTGCTAAGTTGTCCAACTCTTTGTGATCCCATGGACCATAGCATGCCAGTTCCCCTGTCCTCCCCTGTCTCCTGGAATTTGTCCAAATTCTAGCTATCTCATCCTTTTCTATCCCCTTCTCCTTTTCTTTCAATCTTTCCCAACATCAGGGTCTTTTCCAATAAGTCCTTTCTTCTCATTAGATGGCTATAGTACAGGTAGTCCTCAACTTACAACAGTTCATTTAGTGACCATTCAAAGTTACAATGGCACTGAAAAAAGTGACTAATGACCATTGTTCAATCACGACCTTTGTATCAGACCCAGAGTCATCTGATCAATGTTTCACTTAACAACTGTGTTACTAACTTATCAACTGCAGTGATTCACTTAACAACTTTGGCAAGAAAGATTGTAAAATGGGGCAAAACTCACTTAACAAATGTCTCATTTAACAACAGAAATTTTGGGCTTAATTGTGGTCGTAAGCTGAGGATGATCTGTATTTGAGCTTCAGCTTCAGTATCTGTCCTTCCAAAGAATAGCCAGAGTTGATTTTCTTTACAATTTAGGAATTTGATCCAGTGGTGGGTTTCAAAACTTTTTCCTACCGGTTTGGTGTGAGCATTACTTTGCGCCCACGCAGCGTTTGCAACTCACCTGCTTCAAGCCCTGTGTAAAACAGCTGATGCGTGGCAATTGGCTGTGCCACACAAACTAGCTGAGCTTGAAAAGCAGGAAGTAAAGGTCAGTATAGAGCTGGGACCAGTGGGAGGGCATAGCAGATGATCGTTGGGGCCAACCGGTTTGCTCACAGATGATCCTTGAGCTGGACCGAACCGGTAGCATACCTGCACTGATTTGATCTTGCAGTCAAAGGGACTCTCAAGAGTTTTCTCCAACACCACATGTCTAAAGTATCAATTCTTTGATGCTCAGTTTTTTTTAAGGTCCAGTTTTCACAGCTACATATTACAAGTAGTTCTCAACTTAAGACCACAATTGAGCCCAACATTTCTGTTGCTAAGCTAAACATTTGATACGTGAATTTTGCCCAATTTTATGACTTTTCTTGCTACAGTTGATAAGTGAATCACTGCAGTTGTTAAGTTCGTAATATGATTGTTTAGGGGATTGACAGAAGGTCACAAAATGTGATCACATGACCATGGGCCACTGCAACCATCATAAATAAATAAGAACCAGCTGTCAAGCATCTGAACGTTGATCATATGACCATGGGGATGCTGCAATGTTTGTAAGAGTGAAAAATGGCCATAAAGCACTTTTTTCAGTGCCATTGTAACTTTGAACGGTCACTAAATGAACTGTTGTAAGTCAAGGACTATCTGTACTACTGAGAAACCCATTGTTTTGACTATACAGACCTTTGTTGGCAAGGTTTTGTCTCCGCTTTTTAATAGTGTACATATTTTAATTGTGGTTTAATGCATCTAACAAATGGGTATAGTCTGAATTGAAATGGTCTTTAGTCAAATGGTGCCATTTCTGTTTTCTAATGGGAGGGGTAGCCTATACAATATTCATCTAGCATCCTCCATAACTGGTTAAGGAATTAGGCTGCTCAACCCCTGCAATAAATTTCTCCCTCTCTCTCCATGCTTGTTTGTAGCTGTCATAGCAGCACCTTCCTTATTGTGTTTTAATTCCAATCTCTAATCTCTGTGGTTCTGTGATAAATTAATGTAATGATAGAGGCCTCAGTTATGAGGTTTGCTCCGCTTGCTTGTAATCTGAGCGACAGGTTTAAGGCCTGCTTTATTTAAGATGCAAGGGTAATTACATGGGAGTTCGCATATGCAGGCAGAGAGATATGATTCATTCTCATCGCGACAGCCATGACACAGCTGTTTGTCGGATAAAATAGAGGAGCCGTGTTGTTACAAAATGTTCTCCTTATTATACCTCATTAAAAACAAGACTGTTAAGTCAAGGCTGGTGAGGAATAAAATGTATTGCCCCCTGTAAAAACTGATAGGGAAGATGGGGCTCACCCAAGAAGTATTGGCCATTTATTTATTTATTTCTGAGGCTTCTTTTACTTTTCCCCCTCTTCCAGAATTTCTGCATTGTATTTTCTACCTAAACTCACTGAAAATAAATTTTATCTCCCTTCCCCCACCACTGCGATTGATTTTACATCTCCACTAAGTACTACCTTGTGCCTTTTTTCTATGTTAACAGACAACACAAACAGTAACTAGAAGCAATTAGCAAAGACTTTGGGCAAGAACAAAAGAAAAGATTGGTTCTTTTCAATGGAATACAAGTTGCTACAATTCACACTTATCCAGAACAAGAAGCAACTAGGAAAGTGAAGATCATTATGGGGTCTAAATCGTTCAAAAGCAGGTTTAAAGAAAAAAAAAGACACTTTCAGCCAAGAGAAAATATCCTGTCAAGTCTCCCCCCTATCCAGCTTCCTTTCTAGTTTTTTTATTTTATTTTTAATAGCCTTAAGTTTAAAGTACTATGGGTTTTCTTTTTGTTCTTTCTTCTGAAAGAAAACAAAACAATTGAAACTATAAAAAGGCAGTGTAAAAAAACTGAGTTGGGAGAAAGGTCTTTCTGAACAGGTTTGCTGGCGCAGCTGCAGAAATCCTGCATCTGCAAGAAAGTCTGGATGTTGGTTTTCAAAGGAGAACCTTGGTGTGTATGTGATTCATTTTTCTTCAAATACCCACTTTAAAGTATTGTGCTCTGCTCGGGTTTTGAATTAATTATTAATTTCTTTGTAAGTTTTCTGACCAGAGGGTTTTCAGACTTGGGTTTTATTGAGAGTGAAATTGAATAGGCAGGGATGGAAATCCTCTTCCTCCTCCTCTTTTAACATCCCTCAAAAATCTCCAACAAAAATGGGGGTGGAATTTATACTCTCCAGCCAAGTTCACATATCATTCTTTAAAAAACAAAAAGCTTGCTTAATGAGTGCTGATGCACTGGATTTGTTTTTTACGCTCTAGTTGGCGCACTCCATTTTAACTAAGATTTGAGGCTTCTGTTTCCTGAACCCAAAATGGCTGCCACTTGAAGTCTGCTGACTAGGATTTGATTATTTAAATGTGGGTATCCTAAGAATACAAGGTCTGTTAAGTGAAGTTGCCACCTATGATTAGTGTTTTAATTAGCCAGAATACTTGGAATATAGTTAATTGCAACTATAAGTTTATGCAAATCTTCAAATCTTCTGGAAAATACCCAAATGGCTGTTTTGCATGACACATTTACATGATTAGAGTTAGATAAATGAAGTTTTTGAGATCACATAATACCCTGAACTATAAATTAATCACATCGGTTCAGTTTGCTAAATCTGTTTATTAAACAGGTTAACCCAGACATTCCTTAATAATGTTCAGTAAAAATTTTCTCTACTTCTGTCTCCTTGCTTATCCCTAATTGACCAGTACATGTCAGATTGAAAACAGTGGGGTAAGAAAGACAATTAGATGAAGTTCTTTCCCTTGAATGTACCTCTTAAGGTGGATGCTTCATTATTTATGGGATGGTTTAAAAGAATATTGGAAGAACCCTACTAGATCATACCAAAGGCATTGATTGATTGATTCAATTTATATAGGCATTCATCTCACAATAGCAACTCTGGGCAGATTAGAACATTTAAAAATAATACAGAAGTAAAGCATACATAAGAACTGAGCAGTTGAGGATGCTTTTATAGTCCAGCATCTTATTTCTCATAATCATCAATTTCATCTTGTCTCTTTAAACTGGACATTGTTCTCAGCAACTAGTCATGGTGTTTCTGACCGTGAAGCCAATTGCTTCATATGTAATGAATCTATTTTTATTGTACATGTATCATTCAAATCAGGACTGTAACTCAGATTATCATATTATATTCACCTGGATTAACAATTTAATTTACTAAATAGACAGTAGTGGTCTGGGAAAATCTATGAAATAGGAGCATGAACAAAATTAATATTTTACTTTGGAAACACTCCTGCTTTGCTTCTTTCTAAGGATATACATGGGTATTATTTTGAAAACAAAAGGGCTGGAGTATTGGATTTAGCCCATGTTGAATGCACTGGTTCTAACCTAAATTGAGTCAGTGGTTTAGTGGTTTTTTCCTTGATTTTTTTAGTGTGTGTATTTGGGATTTACTTAGGCAATTCTAGCCAATGGAAGTTTCTTAGATAGTGAGTAAAAAGAAAGTATAGGTAGTCTTTGACTTATAACTAGTAGCTTAGTGATTGTTCAAAGTCACAGTGGACCTTGTCCAAAAGATACATTGGATCCAGTTCTGAAGTTCTGATCCCCCACTACAATCATGCAACTGCATTTCAGGCACTTTCCTACTGGCTTGTGTTTGTAGCATCCCATAGTCACGTGACTCTTGATTTATAACATTTTTTTGTGAAAACTAGCATTTACTTCTGGTGTTCAGCAAAAATTCCCCATAACAAAGTATAGGTTAAGGACTGCAGTGTTTGTTTTACACCTAAAAAAAAAAGTAAAATTCGATTCATCAGATGATGACCCACTTGTGACTTACGATCGTAATTAGCAGAGTCCATATGATTGTATACTAATAATTTTAATTGACTTTACACAGTATATTGAGAATAAAACCTTAAGTGAAGATTGTGTGGCTCTATTTGCAACTCTTCTGGACACCATTTTTACCCAAATTTTTATTCTTCCGTATTAAGTGATTGAACATGGGTGCTACCTTGGATCCTTTTAACAAACAGCATATACCAAATGTAAGATACAAGATAACTGGCCTGATATGTTTTTCTTTTCCCTCAGTGATTATTCAACTATGTTAATATGGAATGTATCTGAAATCATGGATAAAATATAATATGCACAAATTTAAAATTGGCTTGTACATTTTTATTACTCAAGGTCAAACAATGACAGCTATTATTATTATACACGCACACACACCTATACCTGCAAATGGCTTAGAATAAATAATTCTAAGCCAGGATTTTTATCCATGATTTGTTACCAAAAATAAAAAAACAAAATATGTTAGGATAATAAACCAGTCTGTAAATTCTGTTGAATGCTTCTAAGTACGTACCAAATAACAAATAAAATATTAACTCATATATTTGCTTTGCATGAATACCAAGTCTGTAAGTCCTGTTGAATTTACATAGTCGCACTAGTTGTAATCTGATTTCTTTTTTTTGGGCCTGCAAAATATGTGAACACAGTTGAGCCTTACAAGTAAATAATCATGGCAACTCAAAATAGAATGCTAAATGTTGTTAAATTATGTTTATAGATCCTGAAATTTATGTAACTTATTGAATTGATAAGAGTTAGGGAGACAAGCTATATTAACTAGCCACTAATGTAATTGTCTTGTATATGTGTGCATGCAAGAGCGAGAACACAATCTCCCTAATGGCTGCTTCCAGAATAAGGGACGGAGGTCAACTGCCATAGTCACCAAATGGTGTTTGCTTTGAATGCCCCAAGAAGCAGGTGAGTAAATCTTGTGGCTGGCTTTGTTACTGCAAAGCTTCTTTGTATTGCATACAAAAGTCTTTCCACTCTTTTGTTTTTGGCATGGTGTGTGTGTTCTCCAACTTTTGTAGCTTTTGGATCCCAAGCCCTATTGGAAATAGGGAGGGCCCTGGGAACAATAGGGTTGGATTTTCCTATTAGTGCAGTTGCTGTCCTAGGGGGTGGGCTATGCAAATCAAGGAGGCTTTGTGTGACTGGTTTTAGGCACTTAGTTTTGAAGTCAGAAGGGGGTTGTTGTGGACTTCTGAACATTGATCAGGTTGAGATTTTTAAGAATTTAGGAAGTTATGGAGAGGGGAAAGAAGGTTAACTTAAAGCAATATTATTTTTCATGAAATGTTTGCAGCTGTTTAGCAATATTTGACCATTGAAATGTCAGGTTCAGAACAAATAGTCTTTTCCCAAGGCTTGGGGAAAAATTGGGAGTGGAAGTGAACAGATGTAGTTGATTGTCAATTTTAATATGTGTTTATGATCACAGGAAACTATTCTATCCAAAATAACAAAATATCCTTCTTGGTCAAAATGAGTACTTTACCATCCTCTCCTACTGATGACAAATTTGACTAGTGAAATTAATAAAATCACCAAAACCTATTTGCTTTCCTTTGCATAAAATTCAAACAGACCAAATCATTGCGTTATGATAGTAAGTTTCATTTTGTTTCCTGCAGTTGGCATCTTGGTGTTATTATGAATATGCCTGGCTCTACTATTGTGTATTTAGATGTGTATATAAGCATGAACAAGTATATTCTTACTTTTTTATGCAAAAGAGCACTTCCAATGCAAATAGACATACCAAATAATGTTTTGTATGCACTTGTTGAATTTGAGTCATTTGGTGTGGCAGTGACCTGATTTATTCATTGCACTAAACCATGGTTATTTAATACAACACAACAAGCTATAAACCACGAGCAAACCATTTAAAGTTAGCAGATAGAATGAACTAGCCTTAAAATCCTGCCCTCATAAGCTTCATTTGGCAGAAAAGAGAACTTCCTGTTGGCATACTCCCATGCCAAATAGCATCTTATATGAAACAATAATATGGAGAAATAAAGAGATGGGTAGACATAAAGGACTGAGCTTGAAAGAGAGGTGTAAATTCTTTGCTATGGCCTGAATCTGTTGCAGTGTCTGTGGTCATAGTTAAAATTATGTTTAACATAGAAAACAAAATCATGTATTTGGGACTACCCTTGAAAAGTATCCAGAAGCTTCAACTGGTGCAGAATGCAGTCGTGCAAGCTACAATGGGTGCCCCAAAAAGAGCAAATACCTCTGCTCCACGAACTGCACTGGGCCCTGATTTGCTTTCAGATCCAGTTCGAAGTGTTGGCCTATAAACCCGACATGGCATAGGGCCAGGTTATCTACAGAACCAACTTCACTCTATCATATCAGCCTGTCTCACTCATTCAGGCAGAAAAGGCATACTACAAACCTCACCCGGTCAGAGTATTCAGAATAACAGAAGAGTTGGGAGCAATCTTGGAAGTCTTTTAGTGCAATCCCTTACTCATGCAGGAAACCTTATACCATTTCAGATAAGAGTTGTCCAGTCTCTTTTTAAAAGCCTCCAGTTTTGGAACACCCACAACTTCTGAAGGCAAGTCAGTGGGGTCAAGGAGAAGGGCCTTTTCTGTTTTGTGGAACATCTTGCCCCCAGAGGTGAGGAAAATCCCCAATATTCTGGCTTTCTGCAAAAGGTCAAAACGTGACTATGTAGCCTCGCATGGGGAAATCTAGGGACCGCCCACATAACCATGAGACTGGTTGGCCCTATGAGAACCCTCCCCACCTGTATTAACAACTCCTAATCTCCCTGTCTTGGATCTCTTCATCTCTTGCAATTTCATTATGTTTTACATTTAATTTTTTTTAATCTTAAGTCATTCAGTTTTAATGTTTTATTGTACTGATTAAATTGTAAACTGCTCAGAGCACCTCTGTGAGGGAGGTGGGTGGCTAATAAATTTGATGAATAAATCTGTTTAATATCTAAAAGCAGAATTCAGTTATGAAGACTATTGCAACTATCAAAGCTTATTTCTCTTGACTATCAAATATTACTATTTAAGAAATACCATCAACCTTATTGTTTTTTCAAATCTCTGATTATTTCCCTCTAAGAAAAAATTGATTATCATAATTCATGTACATAACATTCCTGAGTGCATTCTGATAAGAGTGCTGCCAGCACTCTTAGCTCTTTTTCGTCCTACTGGTCTGTTCCCATGTGACTTTTCCGAAGTTTTCTTGTCTTCAGGGCCACCATCCAGTTCTTCTGGAATCAGAACATACAGATTGCCCTCATTTCTCAATGGTGCAATCCATGGCTGTGTGACAAATCTCTGAGCTTACATCGTATAATAGATTCATCTGTTTCCTTTTCCATCTGCAATCTGCTCATCTTACATATATTGCTTTCCTAAGTCATTTTCATATTGACCATTTTATGGATGTGTGTGTGTGTGTGTGTGTGTCTTTTAAACGGGCCCTCCAGAACATTATTTTATATTAATTTTTCAGATTTGTTTTTTGTCCACTTGGCTTCAGAGCCCTTTAAGCAGCTGCAACCACACAGCATTGCTGCATGGTGCAGGGCTGGGCTTCTCCCTATGGTATACAAAGCCCATGCTACTTTTCTTAGTCTCATCTCAGAGGCTCTGTACAGATGGCCTGGTCTTTCATTGTGTCTGTGCTTGACTTTTACTATTCAGCTGCCTGAGAAGTTAGTTTCCTTTGTTTTACATACAGTTATTTAAAGTGAAAACAGTTTCCAAGAGATCCTTTTGCTGTAGCTCCTTGCAATTGTTTGCACCTTCAATAGGATCAGCTTTGTTCCTTGAACACTGGATTCCTGCTCAAACTAGTGCTTTTTTCTGCTTTAGTTCAATTCCTCTTTTGCACACTGATGCACAACTGCCATATGGGACTGAGATTGCATCATGACTCTTAAGGTTTGGTGCAAACATACTGAGATAATGGAAGTGTTCATGCAACATGTTAATCCATGTTTAACTGAATTAACTCAGTTGACTGCATTCCCACGAAACATTGAACTAAGTTGCATTTGGTGAATTGGGTGGCCAAATAAATCACTAGGATAAATAACCTGACCACATGTTCTGAGTTCATATAATACACCAAGTACAAACTGGTCATTCTCATTGTAGAAATCTAGCCTTAATATGAATTGTTTGGATATAGCTTAGCATATGGTAGAAACTTCATTGTGTTTTGTTCAGTAAACAAAAGCTAAATAGGCTTAAGAATTAGCACGATGTGTGAACCTGTTTGAGTTTAAAGTATCCAGCGTACCCACTTTCAGTACACAAACTGCCATCAGTTGTGCTAGGGCTACATTCCCCCAAAGCCTCATATAGAGTGAATACTAAATCAGTGGAAAAAAGGGATTGTAGGGCATGATGTCAAACTTTTTAAGCCCAGTGCATTGAAAAATGTGCTTTTATATGTTTAGAGCCTTATTCTTATACATTTTCTTCCTTGTCTCATTTTTAATACACAGTGAAAGCATTTTTTCCATTTTTTTCTACAGAGGGATTTCTAATATGCATGGTTATCATGACAGGCAAGGACATGGAATGCATCACAGCACTATGCATTTCATTAGCATACTTCGTTATATTGCATACAATACATTTGCCCAGGTTAAAATTCAGTTCTAGCACTGAAGATCCTTCATCAGCTTCAGTGCAATGTACTGGTAGTCCTTGACTTACAATAGTTCATTTAGTGACAGTTCAAATTTACAAAGGCACTGAAAAAATGACTGTTTTGCATACTTATGACCTTTATAGCATCCACATATGATAAATTTGAGAAGCTTAGCAACCAATTCATATTTATGATGGTTGCAGTGTCCTGGGGTCATTTGATCACCTTTTGCAACCTTCTGACAAGCAAAATCAATGTTTAGCAGATTCGCTTAACAACCACACTACTAACTTGACAACTTGATTATACTTGCACAGATTGCATAATAATAAATACATTTTGAATAAAACAAATTTTGGATGAATGAGCATTCACATAGTTTGCATAAACTGGGAAAAAATCTGTATATTGCACATGTCCAAGAGCTTTCACATGATTCCTGCTTTTGGGCTATAATTTATCTGAGTTTGCACAACATACTAGGCTAAAATAGCAGATATGTGACTTAGCATATTGTTTAAATTCAGGCAATTGTGTTATTTCACTAAATCATGATTAAATAAGCAAGGTTTCTATTGTTTTATGAACATAGCCTCCCAGGAAGCATTTCATATTTGGAGGAATAAACTGCTGATTAGGTTTAGTCTAAAAGTCTGATCGGTCTACATGTGTCTACTAGTTACACATCAGTCTAAGCCATAGTTAATTTAATGAATAAGTGACAATTAGCTTAATTCACAAACCATAAAAACCCAACAACTATAGTTTACAAGCCACCAAGGCAAATTCATGCAATATGCGAAACCAAAACCAAACAAACTACATTATTTGTGACTATAACTGCTGTCTGTGTTGTACTTTTAGTATAACACTAAAATACACAATACGCGGGTACTTTTAAAATGCTATTCAGATATGCATTCAAATGCTATTATTAAACATTTCAATAATTTTAACAGCAACTGAAAAGCTTTTTTTCAAAAATAGAAATCCTCACAAATTTGTGGACGATGAAAATATTTTTCAGAAAATATATAGCATTGGAATTATCTGTCACTGTGACTTTGCCACAGTGAAGATATTAAGAAGAGAAGAATAAGAACAGCTTTTGAGTTAACTAGTCATGGTCAATAGATAGTGGAGAAGAGGTTGGACTTCACTTTATGATTAGTGCAACTGTTTCTACTTCCCTAGGGTCAACTTTCAATAAGTTTTCATCTACTCAAAAGAAGTCTGGGAATTTCAAGCATATTTTTTGTTGAATTTAGGAGCAGTACAGCTCCATATGTAATATCAATAACAGTAATGTATAGGGTTTAAAATAACAGGTTGGTCTAATGTACGATTATATTTTCTTTGACTCATCTCTGAGCATTTGAGTGGTGGGATAACTAATACTGTTTTCAAAAGGGGAACCTTTTTTCCTATTTAAATGACCACTTCTTTTTTCTTTCCACATTTAAAAAAAAATAAAGTTGATATATTCCCTTTTTGGTCAAGGCTTATATTATATAAGGCCTATAGTATATGCCAGAACATAGATGGATTCAGTAGAACTCAATGAAGGTTAGGTTTTGTAATGCTAGTTTTTCTTAAATCTTGAAGCAATAGTACAATTTTAACTTTTAGCAAAATTAAAAGATTTTGCCATTGTTATGAGACTTGCTTAATTTGTAATTCATAAGCATTTGGGCTTGCTTGCTATTATGTCTCCTATGCCTGGCAAAGATCAGAACAGGCTTAAGTTGATTTTTTTCAGTAATATGAAGTTGTTGGGTTAGGTTGGAGCTGTATTCTACTTTGGGTTTTTTTTCGCCCCCTCATTGATGCCCAATTTAATTCTCTGTGCTTCCAGTCTAACATGATTCTTGCATGTTAGGTTGCTGCTCCTTTACTCAAGAGTCAGTTACTTTCCTCCTGCAGCACAGGTTAATCCAGTGCTAAGGGATTCTCTTGCACACCCTGCATGCCTTGTTCTGTTGCTGGCAGCTTTTTTCATTATTTATTTAATGTCTTGTACCGTAAATAATGGTGACTTTATGGTTATTAGGAACGGGTTAAGGTACATGCGGGCAGCACCAGGCAGCCTTCAAAAGGAACAGCCCCGGCATAAAATGTTGCGATAATTGCTTTACTGCTGAGTGCTTGGTCTTTATTTTGTGTCCGATTTGTCTCTTAAGCCAGCGTAACGTTCTCCCCACTGCAGGAGAATGCCGAGAGCAAATTGAAGGTCTGAGCGTGAACAATGCAACATGGTACACTGCTGGGTTTTTCTTTTCTCTTTCTTCATTCCTCCCCCTGGACCACCCGAGTCCCCCCTCCCCTTTCAGCTTTCAGCTCCTTTGCAATTATCACACCTCCCCAACCTTTCCATATTGTCTGAACTTAAGAGCTACTAGTGTCTCATCCAGCCCAGTGTTCAATCCTCAGGAGCGATAATCAATACTAGATGCCTGAAGTGCATCCAAAAAGTGTTGTTAAATAATCCATGTACTAAAATTTGGTCTTAACTTTGTAGCTATGTAAGTTTAGGAGCGAGTTGTCCATGTAGCCCATTTCATCCACATAGACACGTGGCTGTAGATGCCATATTTTCAATGCAAAGAGAAGAGAAGAGATGCTCCAGATCAAGTTGCACAACTTGCAACTGTGGGATCACATGCAGCATTTTGAACTGCTTGGGGGTGGGGGGGTGGGGTGGGCTGTACAGCATGGCAGAATTCCCACAGTTTGGTGTAGAAAATACAATAAAACTATTTTATCCAGTATGTATAATGCAAACCCACCTGTTTTGCAATATTGCTTTACTGAATCCATGGCTGTGTGCTTTAAGAAAATTAGATGGTCTGTTGGAATGATATGTGGCCATGCCCTAGATGAGAGATGTAAATAATGAAGCTAAATGATAGTGCTTATTTTAAAACAAATTGAATTAAAAAATCCAGGGAACATGTGACTTTCTAAATGATTCTGAATTACGGCTCCCAGTATTGACCAGCATAGAGTGGCAGGAACTTGTTCCATCATTTTTTAGCAGCCACCGTTAGAAAGACCTGAGGGGTACAAAAAGGGGGTTGGGAGTCCTATGTAGGATGGAGCTACAAGTTGTCTGCCCCTCTGTACTAGAACAGAATAAGGTTCTTAAGGTAGGTTCCATATGCTTGTTTGGAAGAATAGTGCCATAGAGATTTCCCATTTTTGAACATAATAATGGATTTTCAAACATGTAAGCCATCTCATTTCTTTTCTGTTTGAACTGAAATCTCTGCATGTCTTGATTTTTTTTTCATGTATGAAAAGTATTGTTACAAGAAAGGACATCTTCGCAATGTCAGTTTAGTCAAAGAGTGAAGTTTATATTGCTTGGTTATGGGATCAATAAGCAGTTTTGCTGACTTAAGCCCATTGCTTTCTTTGTTTACATACTTCATTTGAAAAAAATTATCTGTAGTGTACTGTGAACAGTAGCCTGCATGTTTTTATCATCCCTTGTTAAATCTTGATAATAAAATTAAGAACCTCTGTAGAACCTCTGTAGAAATGGCCAATAGCTTTTATCATCTAAATTAATTAGCTCGCCTCTGGCTTTGCTTTTCCAAATTATCTATATACTGTTTTTCTGAAACACTGTGGAAACTTCTGTTGTAGAAAGGGGAAATGCATTTGGGAAATTCCATTATTTTCCATTTTTGCAACATAATACAACATTTAGCAACTTAACAGGACTTCCAAAGTTCCTAACTTTGTACCAGGTCCAAAATTATGCATCTGGTCCATTTGCCCCCTTTAAAAACCAAACAGAGTATGAGGAACAAAACAAATGAGGCCGAGATTATATAGGACTTTTGCTAGTCCTACATCTGCAATGATACTTAACAAGAGCAAGTAGAAAGAAGTGTATCCAATGCTGTCTATCTTAATGGTACACAGATGGCAAAAATTGGTAGACCAGATTCTCTTACACTACATACCCCATGCAGTCCTCCAAACTGCTTCCAGTGGTTGGGGGCCTTCTTAATCAAGCTAGCTGGTATAGGATGCAGAGGAAAGCTGACTAAATGAACCAATAATTAATGTATAGTGTATTGTTTTATGACTATGGCATAAACTTAAGCTATGGTTTGTGGAAAATTCAATTCTTTACGTACTGGGGTACAAAATTTCCAAAAACATTGGCGAAGGCAGTTAGCAAAGCGGATGGAGGAAGACCCCTCTCTAGAGATTATAACCACTTTAGTGAGAACATGTTACCCATTTTAACTGCTAAGACTGTAGGTTGTAATCTTGGCAAAAAGCGTAATAGAATTTGAAACCAGATCCCGTAATAAACTGGTTTCATCCAGAAAATGGATCTACTAGTTATAAATAAAAGGGCATGAATGGAAGTGTAAATGAGAATTGCCAGGGAAAATATACAGTTGGATATAGAATGGCATTAATATTTTTTCCAATAGGTGACTAAATGGAATGATCCAGTTAAAAAGTATGTCCTCCTTGAGTAGAAAATATGGGTACTGAGAAGGGAAAGAAATAGAGATTGGAAAGTGAAGGGGAGAGTCTATATTCCACATAGACAAAGGTTGTGATAGCCTGAAAAAACACTGGCTTTAAAATAAATAAATAAAGGAAAGAAGCTTCCCAACTCCATTATGGGCCTGTAAACGGCCACCAAAGTCAGCAGCAAAATGGCTAGCACTGCAGCCTCTTCAGCTTAATGTGTCCTGTTTTCTGACCCTGAAACATTCTCTTTATGAAAGGATCAAGTTGGGACCATTGTCCCAGCGCCTTGAAAAGAGCGCCACAGAATGTGCTTTTGTGTTAAGTTGCCTTCCCCCCCTCCTTTCTGAGCTACTGCCTGCTGTGCTTCCCCCCTGAAAAAAGGAGACTAGGCAGAAAAGGTGGGGGGAGAAAGGCTGGGATGGACAGTGATACAGACAGAGACTGTCTTGATGAACCATCTGTGCTGGGGTGTAGTCCAGTGGAGCTGAAAAATTAAACAGCATTTTCAATTAACTTTCTGTCCCGCTTTCTCTAGTGCCTTTTCTCTTCACTGCCCCCCCCCCTTCCTGTTTTGTTTGGGATATTCGATTTTAACCCTGTGAAAGCTGTTCATTGAATCAGAAGATGTTTATTTTTAGAATAGATCCACCAAGAGCAGCCCATGAATATCTAGGTTGCATCAGGTGATTCTAATCTTTTAATTCTAAATTGTCCTTTTGTACTGAAGTATTGTTCATTCTCTAGAAAGCTGTAATGGGTATCCCTTAGGGTTATGTTTGCACTGTGTATAAATTTCCATTTCAAATTATAAGGTGACGTAACCTGCAAGCCTATTATTTTTACTAAGTTCCCACTGTATTTGCTGTAAACGTGAGTAATTAATATGATTCTCTCACTAGCCTGCATGTGTATATAAACACGTATATTTGTCTCCCATTTATGGACGTTGTATTAGGAAGTGAAGGTACATACTTCAAGGCAGCCCAAATGACCCCTGCTCGCTCCTTCTCAGTGAAATAGCACAAATGAGAAGTCCATTAGAATTAGGTGAGATGGATCGTGGGGGTTAATTTGCTTCCTATTATTGGGGTGTGAATAGCTAAGGATTAAGTATCAATTGCCCCTGAGTGGCTGTGTTCACACTTCAACTAATGAGCTGCAGTGCAGCCCATCTCATATGAAAAAGTGATAGGTTGCAGTGCCAGCATCAGGGCACAGCTAATTGTCTTGCACCCAGTTTTGGGACTGTTACTATCTTAATTAATCTGAATCTCCCTCTACCTGTTTCAGAAAAGGAAGTATAACTATCCTATTCAATGCTTCTCATTAGTGTGATGCTGGCCATATTTCAGGGCTTTTACTCTGCTCCAGAGAAGCTTGTATGAGCACAACACAGTTTAGGTTTTTTTTTTTCAAAGGCAGAAAATCAGTACAGTTTTGTTCAGCCCCACATTTATACAATATGTTGGAAGTTATTATGCCTTTCTCCAGGATATGGATTAGGATGGGCTGTGGCCTCTCTGCGTGAAGAATTTTATAGGTTTGTAGTGGAATGTTGGTTCAACATGAGCATCCCCCTTTCTTTTGTGTTTGTATTCATGATTTTATACTTAGTTTTTATCCTATGTACCACAGAATAGAGTGGTCAACAAGTTGGATAACTTGAAGTTAGAAATGTGGAAAATAAATAGCAAATTAACAAACATATCCTTCTTGCAAAAACACAATAACAGCCATATGAACGTTAAACACCAGGATCAGAATCTCTTCTTATAAACTGTTTCACACATTGTATCCGGGTTATTCTTTTTGAATTTCCTGATATTGTATAACATGTATTTTGTCAAAACAGTTATGTTAATTCTTAGAAGATTCCAGAGTGGCTGTGGTAAGTTTCAAATTCATCCATTATGCTAGAGAGTAGCAAATGGATCCTTCATCCTTTGCAAGCGCAGCTATCTAACTTTAGCACATCATTTCACCTCATTGTGGTTCTCATTTCCTGGGCTTTGTTAGAACCCTTGTCAGCTGAAAGTCTGTCCTCTCAGCACTTGCCCCCTTTCCCAGGTCATTAATAAGTGTATTAAGGAGTATGGTGTTCAGGGATTCAGCACAGTTAATCTTCTGGCAGGACCCGGAGTGGCCGTTCATTCCCACTACCAGATTCTCCTTTTCTTAGATACTTCTTGACCCGTGACAATACTTTGCCTCCCACACCACATTAGCTTCGTTTCCTTAGTAGCCTTCTCCTCAAAGGCTTTTGAAAACTCCATATAAATTATGTTAGTGGTTTTCTTCCTCTATCTGCTGCTTGGCTGACAGACTAGTAGAATGACACAAGACAAAGACTGAGTCGATTGTCTTTTGCAGATGTTGTGCTGGTTTTGTTAATATCCTAATTGGGATTGTCATCAGGATTTACAGTTCTTTAATTCTTTCCTCCAGGTTATCTGCCTCTCAAAAAAGTGCAGCAGCTCTTGGTTCCCAGGATTCACTTGCCTTCTTTTTAAATATAAATTCAAAATTACATATTTTGGTATTACAGTAGATTTTAAGGAATGACATGTAATGTATGTTAGCTGATCAAGGTTTGTAGCCTTTACAAGAGTAACTCTTTTTAAATAAGAACATTATTTTGCAATTAAGTTTTCTTTTGATGTTAAGACCTTTCACAAAATTGCAGTGGAAATCACTGATGCTGTATCAATAATAACAATAATATACATTATTGCATCCATATTATTCTCTCACCTATGTTGTTCATTTATATAGCCTCTTATTCTATCTGACAAAAACTTGCTATCATTTAATTCTGAATAAACATGCTTAGTTGCATTGGATAATTTTGTTATTGATTACAGCACATAATATGACATGCCAATCCAACCTGAAGCCTTTGAGGTACATCCCCATTGGAAATGTTGGCAGGGAGGCCAGAAGTTTAATACAATAATTACTTACTATTCTAAGTTACAGGATTTTCAGCATATTATTTTGTTTCTCCTACAACACCCCTCTTGTAGTTTCAATTATAAAGCCTTGGTTTTTAAAAACATCACCCAAATGTAAGAAAAAGAAAACCTGAATCTGACTGAAATATTTTCAATAAATACCATGAAGTAATTTGTATTTAGAAAGTCCTACTATACTGTATAGCAAGGGTCTTCAAACTTGGTAAGTTTAAGATTTGTGGACTTCAACTCCCAGAATTCCTGAGCTAACATGACTGGAGGAGGAATTCTGGGAGTTGGAGTCCACAAGTCTTAAAACTGTCAAATTTGAAGACCCCTGCTGTATAGCAATGGTCATGTGGTACATTGGGTCAAATTAAGTTTTTTTTTTAAATCTAACTGTAATAATGACAGAATTCAGCTCTACATAAAGCAGCCCCAGATTAATCCCAAGATGTTCCAGGGTATGAAAAGCAGCAAAACAGAGGTATTTTCTAAGCTAGGGAATTTCTAACCTTGTTAGCTAGGGCAGAAGGTACACTTTTTAAAAATTTGTTTTATTTATTCCAGGCTAATGAAATGTTGGAAACCAGTGGATTTAGGTTCTATGCCTGTGGTGAGCAATATAACTTATTGAAAACAGGAGTTCAAAAATGAGCTGGATCTGGCTGAGGGATGAGAGACAAAAATATTTCCAGTGCATCCTTATGGAAGAGGCAGATGGGCAACAGCACAGAATGCTACTGACTACTACTTTAAAAGCCCTCCTCCTTCCTGATTACATAACCCTGAAAATACGCACTGGCATACATGCAGTCTCTGCTCTCAGTACACACAGTCTGCAATAAGGTGCAGCATGAGGAGAGAGCAGAAGTACACTCACATAAGCATAACATGTTATCTGATAGGAAATACAGATGTGGCTCCTGCGAGTAAAAAAGGCTGGGAAAAATTCCAGAAGCCATAACCAGTGTGCTGTCCCTACCTTGTTTTCTGTTAGAAGTTTTTTTGTTTTTGTTTTTAAAGTCACCTCCTTTGGGTTAAGGGGAAGAATATTCTTATGCCAGCTCTATCTCTGATCTGACATAGATGAGGGGTTTGGATTAATCTGATAGTTCAGTAGGTACTTTGTCCCTAGAACTCTCATCCTTCTGCCTGCAATATTCAGCCTGCAATGTTCTCCAGGAATACAGATGGTCTTGTCTTATTTGCCTCATGATAGAATTGGGTCCTGTTTAAGTCGGAAGAATGTCCCATGCTTCGCTGTAAGAGAACCTGTAGGCTGAGCATCTGAGTTCCCTGAATTGGGAAAGGGGTGTTTGCTGTTCATTTTTATGTTTTTCCAAAGAAAAGCAGAAGGCTATTGGCATCTGGGACCTTTAGCAGATCTTCAGTTACAAACTGAAAAGCAGAGGAGAGAGATTGGTTTGAAAAGGGAAGTGTCAAGAGGGAGAACAATGTAGGAGTCTTCAGGGAAGGTAGGTTGGTGTGGTAACCCTTGGCCAGAGTGCCTGGTTGAATCACAACCTCACAATAGGTCAGGCTACAGTTCCTATGGAACTGGCACAGCAAAGACAGGGAGTTGAAGGGATGTGGGGAAGGAAAGTCTTCCCTGAATCGCTTAAAGTCATTCTTGATTTGATTTAAACAAAAACAAAATGCTGGCAGGGTGGGTGGCTGGCGGGAAGGGCCCTCCCCTCCCTCCCCCCTCTCTTGCACTCGGGTGGGGAGTTTTCATTCTGCTGGGTCAGCCCTTCGTCAGCAGGAGCCAACGTGTCCGTCAGACCCTGGCTTCTTTTCTCTCCCTGAAAGGGTGGGCGAGACTTTTCCATTCAAAGCAGTGGTGGTTCTGGGAGGTCCCATTCCTCCCTGGGTGTTGGGGCGGGGTGGAGAGACAAACAACAGTGGCACTGATGCACAGAGATGGAGCCCGTTCCCTTCAGTGAGAAATCAGCTACTGGGTTTTCCAACCCAGCCACGAAGCACATTATTCTCTGTCCCCCACACTTAGTGATTGTTACCACCATGCTGCCTCAAGCATCAAATTAAAGATAGCTTCAGAAGAGGAATCCATTTTGGGTCTTTGTCCCTTGTGCCTGACAGGGGTTCTCCTGTGTTCCTGACACTCTCATTTTCTTCTGTCAGTTTAGTTCTATAGCAACATTCTCAAGTATTTTTATGTGAATGTTATCAACCACAAAAATCCTCTTCCTCTCTTGCCAGAAGATTATAATTCAGTGTACTGTTAAGAGGAGTATATTCTTCATTTTTGGTATATGTAGCACATTTTTAGGAAGTGTGCACCTGAATGCTGGGATTGGAATTGGCTCTCTCTATTAAATATTTACTCCATGGCAGATTTGGTTTTATTGCACTCTGAAATGTTTCTTCAGACATCGTGAACAGCCCGCAGGATGGTTATGTTCAATTCCAAAACCTGTCTTATCAGCCCGCACAGCAACTTGTATATGTATTGCTAATATTTTTATTGTTTTAGGGCAACATACAGATGAGAATAGAAGATATATTTAGAAAAAAAAGATCAGAAATTAAGTAAGACACAGCAACATATGAACAGGTATAGAAAGTAGTACAACTCAGTTTTTAAACAAGAAATGAATCCTTCCTAACGGGAAATCATACTGTCTAGTCTTTTTGTTGCATTGATAAACAACCAGTTCCAAAGTGACCAATGCACACATTTCATGAAATCAACTTTTGGTATTGGGAATACAAGTATCTTTCATATAACAGTCTTTTTTGTGTAAAGCCTACTAAAATCTGTCACTGGAATATGATGGCAAGCCAGCAATACATGAATATTAAATACTTCATTGTGATTTTTTTTGGTAAACAAAACTTTTAAAAACAAAAGCTATTCTGACTCTTAACTCTCTGATTAAAGCATGAATGGTATAAAGCATGAATGTTTATAGGTAACATTTAGTTTTTGAGGCATTTTATATATCCTATTTCATAGAGAGATTGTTTATAATTTCATAAAAGCAGAAATATATTAGCTAAAGCTACAGTACCTCCCTTTTGATGACCCTGTAGTCCCTTCATTTGGGGTAGAGTCAGGCATGACTGAATGGAGCTAAGTGTTTACTAGCTGGATGCCCTTCCTGACACCTATATGGTGTTTGCAGCAAGCTATAATAATGTAGCAAAATTCAGGCTTCCCCTCCCTCCAAATCAATGTTTTCAAAAAGCATGAATAAACAAACCAAACTTTAATCTGGGATTTAAGAAGTGATAGCAAGCCTTGTTGGAAATGGATTTTTATAGGTGAGACATCATAATAAAAAATGTCCATTATTTTATTGCTATATATTTCATTGTACTTTCAAGAGCACCTAAAAAAGTATGTAGAGTTGTACCCACCCAATAATAGGAATGGAGTACGGCAGTATAAAATATCTTTTATATACACACACACACACACACACGTGTGTGTGTGTGTGTGTGTGTGTGTATGTATATATGTATATTTTATTTATACAGCAATACATATATAGTAGGCTTGTGTATTGTGTTTGTCTGTGAGTCAGGTTTTCACAGCCGTTTCTGTTTTAAATTTGGTGCTAGCCTACTGCTGTGTTAGAATGTTTTTTTCTTCATCCTGATTGGTTGGTCTGTGTTTATTGGTCTTGGAGTTTGCTGTGTTCTGCTTGATTGGTGTTTCTAATATCTTCTGACTGTTTTGTAGCATTTTTTGATTGGCTGGCAACATTGTGTTTCCTGTATTGGAGGCTTTTAGTGCGGCTTGGCTTCGGGTAAAAGGACAGCTATCATTTATTAGGAAGCTAGGTTTCATCTGGGTGCCTGATTGGGGTGTGTTTGAGCTGGAAGTATCAAGGGGGGGGTCTGTTTGTGCCTACGTGTTTGCTTGGCTTCTGGTGTGGAGATTTTTTTGTTTGTGAGTGCAGGCTTCCAAATAATTGACAGTCTGGTGGAGTCATCTCTTCTATTCATGCTTTCAGGTCTTTTTTCAATCTCTATGGCTTCTCTGATAATTCTGTAGCTGGGGTTTTCAAATATTAAGACATGGGAAAATACCCGAAGAAACCTAAATACACACACACACACACACACACACACACACACACACACATAATACAGCAGCATAAAATATATTTTAAATATAAAATATATTTATATCTGGTGTTGGGTTTATGGTAGAAATACTTATAGCTTAGCATGTGAGATGGTTCGTTCTAAAATGATAAACTGGGAAATTGTAATCGATAGGATACCATTCTTTAAGAAGAGACCAGGCCAAAACAAAATTCTTTATGATAAAAGACATTGTGCTATTTGTTCGTTTGCTTGTTTATAGTCATGGTTCTAACAAGCAAGCCAAGTTACTTACCCAATAGCAGATCTGTCAAATGAAATGCTGTGACATGTCATAGTAAGCAGGTTCCATAGACTTATCATAATTCCATTTCATGATCTGCAGAAAAAGGGGGAAGAAGATAATTTAGAGAAAAGTCAGCACAGAGTTTGCTAAATGGAGATTCTCCTGCTTTCTACTAGGACTGTGTAAAGAGAGATATTTGGAGCTTGATAAACATTAGCAAAATTTCTATTCTAAGATAATAAGTAAAGCAGGTTTAGTATATCTGGCAATTTCATAGTTAAAAATTTATGCATTGCTTTCCCTCTTTCTCCCTCTTCATTCTCCCCCTGCTTTTCAGAGTTGACAGGGGCAAAATAAAGGCACTTAAAAAAAAAACAATTTTGTTTCTTCTGGGAGTGATGGAGCGAAAGTGAACAAAGATTATAGCTTTGTGTGCTGGAGACCTTAGTAATGGGGGGAGCGGCAGTGACATAATGGCAACCTAATGGCAGTAATTGCCCCTGGTTTTGACAGGACCTATATCACAGCTCAAGGCAAAAAGAGATGTTTAAAGTAAAAATTTACACAAAATTACACGGTTTGGGGGGTGAAAATGGCTGTTTTTACCACTGTGTGTTGGGAAAATTTCTTTTACCCTCTCTTTTTCTGTGGGGATATTTTCTGGAACCATGTTTGTTTTCCCTGTTTTCTACCTATCACTTAATCTACACCAGCTATTGATTCTCCTCTGAATTGCATGAATTGTTGCTGCTGGTATTTCATGGATCTGAAAAGGCAGCACCTGTGGAGTCTTTCTTAGAGGGTGCTACATGGGGCACAAACTGATTTTTCTGAGCCTAATCTAAAGAGCAGAAGTAGAATTTTGAAATGGAGAAATGCTAACTTGAGGAGCTTATGAATAGTTCTGCTGGTGAACTCTATGAAAAGGGTAAGTGTCCTTAAAGATTCATTTCAGGGTCTTCCCACATAAGCATGTTGGTATGTATTCCAAATAGATTTATTACACCTTGGACATAGGCCAATTACATGCCGGTTGTACTATTGATTCTATAAAGAAAACCCTTCTTTGATTCTTGAATTTAGGTTTGGAAAACATTCAGTCCTATTTACTCTTGCAAAGGGGAATTGTAGTGCACACAGATTTTAGACGTTCTTTTGATTGCAGTGTCTGAGAAAACCTTTTTTTCTCTCAGTGTGAACATGCCTATAAATACTTTCCTTTTATAATTGTAAAACTGTGTGTGTGTTGAAATCGTTATAATATACTGCAATAATCCCAATTAATCTAAGCTGCAATAAGCTTCCCAGAATTGCTTTGGAACAAGAAGGATGGCAAATAAATCTAAATTATCTAATAAATAAATGACTGGTTGGAAGAAGGGGTTGGATCCTTAGAATATGAACGCATAGGGAGCCTTCATAGTTTACTTAGGAATAAAAAAAATCTCATGAGGTGTTATCCAAGCTATATTGAGTTTGCTGTACCAGTAAGATATGCCTGGACTTAATCACAGTTCAAAACCCCATCCTTGACAGAAGAGAAATTGGAAAAACAAGCACTCTGCTTTATATTCAAAGTTCCATTCTAGAGCCAGGTTGGGCATAGTTCACTTTGGATCTTCACTTGAAAAGATGTTGGATAATCATCTATGCAAGTGTGTGGAACTACTTTGCTACCCTAGCTCAAAGATTTGGAGGACAGTAAGAGATACTGAGTAAAAAGAAACATCTGTTCAAAACCAAACACAACCTCCTGCTAAATGGCCTAGAACGCTTTTCCTAGTAAGGTCCAAGGTGGGAAAGTGAACCAGTGTTGGGAATGTTTTGTCTGGAGGAATTGGATGGGGGAGGTATGCCCATGGTAAGGGTCTCCCCCATATCCTGAGAGTGGTCACATCTGGGGAAGTCGTCTGGTCTAAGTTGATTGTTCCCTCAGCTCACTTGGCTTTAATGACTCGTGATGCCGCAAGAAGTGGCAATATAATGGCCATTCCATGCTTGGCAAAAGAAAGGAGGCAAAGGGAGGCTTGCTTGGATTGCCTTACTCCCATTGGGAAATTGCCACTTCAGGGATCGTATTGCCTCCAGCTTTGGAACTTGAATAAGCTTACCTCCAAAAAAGATATGAATACTGTAATTTGTTAAAAAATTATTCTTTATAGTGTAATATATGAGGTCCAAAGCCATAGCTTGCATTAGTGCTACATTTCAGGGTTGTTGTCGTTTTGCATCATAACTATTCTTGTTTGAAGTATTGTGCATAAGGATTATGATGTTTCTTAACTATTATGGTTCATATTTATCTGATGTCTTCATCAGGTGAATGATTAGATCATCCTGAGTATATTCCATTGCCCTGCTTCAATAGACTAGGATAGGACACCACTTTAGGGGCTGTTAAAATGCCTGCCAAGCGGCATCAGAGCTCAACAAAGGCAACAACATTACTGTTTTCACAATCATGGGGTTAAAGATCTTTTCAGACTGAGATTCCCACTTTTATCTAAGTATAGATTTTTCTTTAACAGAAACACCTTACTCATATGTAGTTGTAATACATTTTGGATTAGTTCATAACTCAGAACTACTGATTGAATATTCATGGAATAGATTGATAGTTTATTAATTCTTTAGTTTTGATGACCATATCAACAACAGAAAACATAAAGCAAATACAGAATCTAATTCCAAGGTAAAATAGCTAAAAGACAACACAGTAATAAAATAGATATGTGGTAAATACAAAGAATCAATATTCATATAAACATGTCACCATTACAGTTTACCCCAATCTGTTTGTTATAATGGGTTTTTAACTCAACTGCCTTAACTACAGATAATCCTTGAGATATGACCATAATGGAACCTGCCATTATATTATTATGGCTGAATTAGTTGGGATGGCTGTTAAGCAAAATGTCTTCACTTAATGACCCCACCTCCTGCTGTCTTTGATACGACCATTAAACAAATGTAAGGGTAATTAAACGGAGCACAAGTGTCTTGGGTGGGGGAGCCCAGGGTCGCCTGCCCTAGATCTCCTAAGGTTCCCCAACCTCGAAGCATCCCATGCTGTTTCTTGTCCCTCAGAGTCCCCACAGTCCTTCATTTTCCTTCCCACCCAGCAAGCAAGACTGCTCAAGCCAGCAGGAACATGCAAAACTCTCGCTGCTTTCCCACCCAGTAGACAAGGGGAGATCAAACCATCTGAAGTCTGCAAGCTCCAGCAAGCAAGGAGAGATCAGGCCAATGGGAGTTTGCAAGCTCCGGCTGATTCGTGCCCACTGCAGCTGGCCTGATCTTCCTTGGGTGGATGTGGCTGCAGGTACCCAAGGGGTGTGATAGGTGTGTGAACGCTGCAATGCAGCATCCCTGCAGTTGATCATAAGGGTGGATGACTGCAGGGGTACTGCAGCCACCGTAACTTTGAAACTGGGCCATAAGTAGCTTTGGGGGAGTCTGTCTTTGAACTTTGAACAGAAGAATATAACTTTTTTTTAATGGTCACTAAGTGATTGATCATAAGTTGAGGACTACATGTATAAATGTAGCAGTTCTGCTTATGGTGTCTATACATTAGAGCCCAGGAAGAAATAGGATCATCTAGAATTCAGATCTCAGTGGGGTGTTCTTTCAAGTACAGATGTTAAGTATCTAAACTTCATGGAATTGATGACTCTGAATTTCTAGAAAGGGTATTCAAATTCAGCTGAACTTATGTCATGGAAAACAAACATGAAAATAAATCACTGGCCAAGAAGGATTTTGAATATCAAAGTTCCAAAGTGGTTGAGGAAAACCATATCAGACCTGTTTATTAAACTTTTTCTTAGTTGAATGTTTGAATGATATCTTGATTTAATGAGGATGAATGGTAATGATTACATATCTCTACTAAACGCTTTACTATATACCCATGGTTGAACTCTCTTTTAGCAGTGCCTATTTTGTTTCTAATGAAGTTAACACCTATCTTTAGTTGCTAAGTACTGATTTGTATTACCTCTTTTCGCTAGGCCTAACTATTCCTTTTGGTACAAAGTACTTTTCCTCCTATTATAGGCTTTGGCAAAATCAACATATTCATTTTATATGTATTAAAACATCTATTTCTCATCTTTGCATTTGAGAAACTACAAGAGAGATTTATTTTTAAAAATGGAGTTTTGGGGCAGCATGAATACATGAACGATAATATAAATCAGCAGCAAAACCTGGACATGAATAATACATAAAAATCAACTAGCCGAACCCATAAAAAGGCAAGATTAATTAAATGTGATGAAATAAACTTTTTGTTAGCCATTTTGAGAGATCCTCACATTGAGGGTACCACTTTTTAAAAGGTTCTGATATCTTAATTACTACAAATTAAGTTCCGCAAAATCAGGAAATGGAAGCAGTGTTTATGGAGTTGAAGAGGGCACAGAGTGTTGTCTATTCCCAATTTTTGTCTTTGTGCATTCAGAAAAATACATGAATAAAAAGTATATTTTTTATGGTGCTTCCTAGGTTTTGAGGCAGTGTCTGGGTAGTCCCTGTTTCTCTGTATGCAAACTCTGACAAGGAAATGGACTTTCTTTCCATAGGCATCGTGTGCCAGCTAAACCTTACTGCATCAGATTCTTTTCTGTAAAAAGATGGAGGATTCAGTGGTTGATTCCTAAGTATTCAGAAGTATATGAGATATTGTGGATTAAAGATTACAGCCAAATAAATAACAGAGTTCTCCTGAACTTTGAATGGTATTTGCATTCAAGTGATAGTCTTAATTTGCTTGTGTCATATGAAGCAACATTAGGTGTCAAGTAACTGAAAACCAGCTTGGCCATTTTATTATAGGTTTTTTTTTAGCCAAATAGTTCTTTTTGGTCAATCTTTCCTAATGAAAGTGCCCCTATGGATGATGAACAAAAAAGTAACCCAAATCTGACAGAAGGGTATTGTCTTAAAAAATATTTAACCATCCATCCATACATCTTGTTTAGGTACCACTACCCTCCTGGCAGACTGCAACATTTAGGTACACTACAAACCAAAAGCATAATTAAGTATAATTGAAATATCAACAAGCAAATGATAATACAGTAATAAAGCCAAAGCTTTCTGCTGTTCCTCCATTGGCAATATTCATAGAAGTTGAAAGCTCTTAACAGCTCAATAGTGATTTTCTTCCGAACATCATAGGGAAATACACCATGCTTTGGAGGCAAAGCTATTACAAAATTAAAAAGGATGGAACCATAACTGAAAAACTGTGGGCCTCCCTCCAGCCAGCTCATGTGGAGGATTCTTGCCAACCCTGTTCAAGATGTATGGCCAATATGGTTAGGTTCCATCTGAGGAGTCTCTCTTGGAGATACCTTGGGTTGCGGATCATATTAGCACTTTGAATTTTCAACTCAGAAGTCTCCTCTAAAACTAGAGTCTCAAATAGGATGGGACTGAAGCAGAACTTTTAAAGCAAAGAGAAGAACCCTCATGTAGTTGTAGCATAGGAAAAGCAATTTAAAGGTAAACACTACATTCATAGAAGGGCTGGAGTTGGATTCAGGGAAACTGGGAAGACAGTAGATAGAGACCAAAGGAAAAAGAGTCCACGAGGAGAGAAATGCCATCAGAGATATTTCAAGACGAAGCTGATGAGACTCAGTAGTTGGAGGGGAAAGGCTAGTCAGTTTCCTGGAGAATGCCATGGCAAAATCTAGTAAGTGTAACCTAGAACAGGGTTCCCCAAACTTGGCAACTTTAAGATTTGTGGACTTCAACTGCCAGAATTCTCCAGCCAGATAATTAAAGAATTCTGGGAGTTGAAATCTACAAGTCTTAAAGTTGCCAAGTTTGGACACCTCTGACCTAGAAGCTCAGGAGATGGTAGCAACACTTTGAGTCAAGTCAGGATTATTTTTACCTTTTTGCGTTGAAAACTACAATCATGCAACCAAGTTAAGTAGAAACTTGCTTTTTGGGACAGTCTGTGTAGCTATAATATATGTAAATGTCTTATTCCAAGAGTCCCTCAGGTTTAGCTTCTTGTTTACATTTTACACTTAGTATTTTACCCACTGCTTATTGTTTCTTTGTGAGCTTTAGATTAAAGTTATCCCTTGTATCATTGCCTTGAAAGATTTTGCTCAGTGTTAATAGGATCTGGGATTTAAGCATCCAGATGGACGGAAAATTAGAAAGTGGAACTTCCTTGCCCTTTCGCTGTTGGAGATTGACCGAAGCATCGGTGGGAAACAGGGAAGTTCCCCTAGCGAGGGGCTCATAAAGCTGCAGGTGTGGGGATGTTGTTATTTAGTCTGCCACCACAGAATGTGATGACTGTTTTTAGTTTTGAAAAGTGGGCTACAGTAATTAGTCCATTATGACTCTCTTACCCTGAGTAGGGTGGAGAGGCAGCCCACCCTCAGATACTTCTGATTTTCACATCCTGAATTTTATGGACCCAAATTATTGAGGGCATGGCCTTAGGTTGGTGGAGGGTGTGCTGTGGAAGGAAAATACAGAGATCCCTCAATCAGTCAGCATTACTATGACAACTGAATGCTATTTGAACAGTATGCAATTTGATCGAGTTGAGAAAGTTTCTAAAGGTGTGAGCACAAAGTGAGTTGTAGTTTTGCTTGAACTGTCCCTGCCGTTTGCCCATTTTATTGCACGCTTATCGCCTCTTTCCCTCCCGCTTTTGAAATTGATTTCCTTTCCTTTCTTTTCTCTATTCAGCGCCTAAACGCTGAATGTTCGATATTTCATTTGAAGCTTGCTAATCGCATTACTGCCCTTGACGTTTTACAGATATCATATTATGGGCCCAAATTTGGCAAATTATTAGTCCTGTAATGTATAGCTTGTCAAAGGTATTTAAGACACTAAGAGCCCAGGGCTTATCAGGGTAAGCAGAGTGTGCTTGTTGAGCTTTTGAAATGCAGAGACCCTTATAAAACACACTGGGTGATTCTCTCTCTTTTTAGCATATAAAAAAGCTTTAGCATGAAAGAAAGAAAACAAGGAAGAAAATGTCATCCATCTATCAGGGTTTTACAGGGTTGATAATAAGGAAAATTGTTTTCTGTGGGTTTTGCTGGAAACACAAGGAAGCTTTAAAAAGATTTCACTGGCTGTCTAGGAACAAGGAACAACATCTGTATTGACGGCTATAACAATTGTTTTATTAATGTCCGGGGGGGGGGGGTGGACTAGGCAGCCATCAACCTGTATTGTGCTCTTAGTTATGAAAGGATGAGATAAGTTTGATTAGTTTTGTTGGGTCCCCTTTGCTATGGTCTGTATTATCTCCTCCTGGAAACCTCAGGCCATGATTGATACGTTCTTCAGAAACATTGACTCCTGAGAAAACTCGAACTAGAATCTTTTTTGAAGGTTGAATTTGGCTTCTTTTTCGTGATACCCTGGGGACATGTAGTTGAAAGCATTCTGATACACATAGAATGTGGGACTAAATAATCTTTGTTGGTTTAAAGCATCTGTTTTAGACAGGTCTCCTTTCTTGATTTAATAAATTTACGTGATAAGGTCTGCTTACTAAGATGCTGTGGCTTTAACATGATAATGTCTATTTACTAAGGTGCTGTGACTTTAACTTGCCAGTGGGCCCCTAGGAATAAAACAGCTTTGATTTTAAGCCAGATTGAACACAGCTAACTTGGCTACTGGCCAGTCCAGAGGGTAAAGATTTCAAAGTAAGAAGAACCAACACTGCTAAGTGAGGGATACTTTTTAAAAAAATAACACTGACAACTTCTATGTAAACTGTATCCCTCAACAGTTTAGAAAAATAGTTTCTAGGAATATTTGAATGTTAAAAGATTGGGACATTCTCCTTCATACGTATTTCACTTGCTCCATTTAACTCAAGAGTAGAGAATGAGGTAGATGAGCCAGGATCACCCTTTGCACTCACCATTGTGATGCTAACAAGCTGTAGGGTTCGTAAACATTTCCCCCCTCTCTTTGTAGCTTTACTGAGGAGGGGGCAATTCACTCCCTGCTGGCAGTAGAATGGATATCATGGCCCTTATTATGGAGTTAGACAGGCAGAGCCCAACCGCAGAGAACTGTCAGTCCCACTTCTTAGTGACAAAAACAAGCCATAAATAAGCAAATGCTTCACAGGAAAGGAAGGGGTGGGGATGCATGCATGTAGGGGGAGAAGAAGGGACTGGGATCTATTTGTTTGATCGTATTTTTTCTTCTAAGAATCTGTGTGTATATAACATGAAAATAGTTGCATCCATTTATTATTTGCCTATGCGGTCACCGGGAGCTGAGCCCAACTTGATGCTGTGTCACCTAAATATATCCTATCTTTCCTTTGAGATCTTGGGGAAATTTATATTGTCCAGTCACTCTCTCGACCTGATCTACCTCACAAGGTTATTATGGTGAGAATAACATTAAAGATATCTGTAGCTGTAGTAGGGATCTGAACCTACATCTTCATGTACAAGTCCAACCCCTTAGATGGTATACCCCACAATTGTATCCATTTGAAATGTTTCTGTAATTCCAAGAATTATATAGACATTGGAATATTGAGGTTTGACTATACATTTTTGTTTTCAATGCAAATCAGTTTAGTGCCACTAAACGTGTGTACTACAGATGCTGTAAAACTGCAAATACGCTGTTTTTAAAGAAATCTATATTTTTATAAATATTTTGTGTTTCAAATGTGTATGTGTAGGAAGTTAGCACCCACCCGTCTTTTCCCCACTTGGAACTGAACTCAGAAGGATATTTCTTCCAACTTATGTGTGAGATACTAAAATCGCAGAAATATATGTACCTTTGTATTTGTTTGTATGCAGCTATAGTATATCCATTTATGCACAACTGAGACTACAGGTAAACCTTACTTACTAACTGCAATTACTAAAACAATTGTTCAGTGACTATTTGAAGTTGCAGTGGTGTAAAACAAGCAGGTTTGTGACTAATCTTTGCATTTACAACTAGAGCAGCATTGCCACAGTCACATGATCGCCATTCAAGCACTTTGCAACTGGCACATATAAACAGTTGATGCAGTGTCTCATGGTCCCATGTTCATTGCTTGTGTGCTTCCCAGACCTGCTTGCAGCAAGTAGAGTTAATGGAGAATGTGGAAGTAAAATTGCAACCTGCAGCTACATGATGTTTCATTTAATGAACATGGTGACTTTTGCTTAATGGCTGAATGGAAAGTAACGTCGTATGTTCCTCATGGTCATGTGATTTTCTGCTAAGCATCTGTGGTACTAACACTGTGGTTACAGAATTGCCAGTTCCAGTTATGGGTGCTCAGTGAAGACTACCTGTATACAGTAAATACTATGTAGCAGCAACTGTAAAAGGTTGCAGAAATTTGCTGTCTGACAAATATTAAAACAGTAGGAGCTGTGTAACGGTTGGAATCTTCCAGATCAATTTTTATAAGTTGAGGGCACAGAAATTTCCTCCAATGATGCACCTAAGAATAAAACCTTCCTTAAAAGAGTTTTATAAGTCCCTATTCTGATTTGCGCTGTTCAGTGTTACTCATAATTCTTACATGTAAGCTGATACATACCATTCTTTGAAAGAAGATAAAACAATACCATTGCCTAGATAGATATAGAAGTAGTGGCAAAACAAGTTACTAGAAGCTATTTGGATATTTGGACTTAAAATAGTCACATTGTCACTTATTAGAAGGCTTCTGATTTCTTATCTTCTCTCCAAAATACATGCTGTAACATACAGTCCCTACTTTGAAAACATTGGGAAGGAACTTTATTACAAAAAACTTTATTATCCCAGAATAAATTGAGTGGTTCTTGAATCTTATACTCAGAACTTCTTATATCAGTGTGATCTGCACAGAAATGAATCATACTGCTTGATTAGTCCACTGTAAAGAACAAGATTGAGTGGGGTTTGCTTGATAGAGAGAGAAATTTCACAATATTGACAGTTGTGCTCCACAATATTTTTGATGGTTGCAGGGAATAACATTTCAAGTTATGAATTGAAGTTTTGACATATTGTCCTATCTGTACTGCAGAAATTCAGAACATTGATACTATAGATGACAGTAAAGAGATACAGAAATTGCTAGCTTTTTTGTTGACATCTAATGGTTGTCTGGATCTTGGCAGCCCAGGTCTAATACAACAGTGAAAAATTACAATTAATTAAACTATTAATGAAACTGGTGCACTTTCATCAGTACGTAGAAATTCCATTTGAGTCATATTAGAAGGAAGAAAGTGTTCAAGGGAATCTAAGATGCAAGGATTTAGTCAGTTATATCTAAACAAAGGTTAGTGAGGAAGTTATTGGTTGTATTTCACACTTCATGTACAAGTTTTATTTCTTAGTTTGCATTAGTTCTGTGTTGTTCCAAAGAGAATATGAGTGGATTAGAATACGTGGGATGACTATTCTTTAATTTTGACATCAGGAGAGGCATGTGCCTTGGATACTTATGGCACCTCCTGACCTCAGTGTTATTATTAGCATTCTTAAACTTATGAAGCATCTTTAGTAACTTTCAAAATATAAGTATGTTAAAAAGAAACAATTTTACTCTGTAAATTTGACACCAGGGACCAGTTTTTCCACGGGTGTGTGTGTGTGTGTGTGTGTGTTCATGCATGTGTGTGTAGGAAGAGCATGCAACCTAGATCCCTCACATGTGCAGTTTACAGTAGGGTTTGTGCTTCTATGAGAATCTAATACCTGATTATCTGAGGTGGAGTTGAGGGGGTGATGCTAGCACTGGGGAGCGGTTGCAAACACAGATAAAGATTTGCTTGCTCGCCTGCTGCTCACCTCCAGCTGTGTGCTTCAATTCCTAACAAACCATTGGTACCTGTCTATGGCCCGGGGGTTGTGGACCTCTGGTCCAGAGGACCTTTATTTCCTTGACATCTGAAGTCCATTTGAAATAAAAGTCTATCAAAAAAAACCCAACCATTTTGTGTAAGACATATAGCAGCCAATAGGGCTAAAATCTGATCTTTCCTAGTTCCAGGCCCCCCTTTTTTTCTTTGTCTTAATGTATCTTTTTATTTAGGGCCTCTATTTCTCATGTATAATGAACCCTATTCCCCCGCCCCATTTACATATTCTCCACAAAGGAATTCTTTCCATGTAAGGGTTTTATATAGCATCCACCAGCATTGAATCCAAGTGGATTAATTAATTCACGTCTATAAAAAGCTTGTTAAGTGCTATAGCGATGATTATGTTTTGGAGTGCTGATGTTTTGTAGCCTCTGGATTCAGCATTAAAACTAGTACACAGTTTTAAAACAAGACACAGTTTGAAACAAAACAAAACAAAACACTTTTGCCCCAGACAGTTAGGCATCCAAATAGGGCCCATACTAGGAAAGTCTTCAAACTTGGTTGCTCTGTAGAAGCTGAAGTTTTGCTTCTTTTCTTGCTCTTTTTTTGTTTTGTTTGGGCTGGAGTGGTTGTGCTCCTCTTTTTTCCCAGCAGCTGCTCAGGATGCAATATTTTCCCCTCACGCACTCTCTCCCTTATGAAATGGCGCGTTGGTAAGTGCTACTTAAGAAAACACATGTTCTCCCCCTTGAAAGCAGCTCCCCCACCACCAACACCTTTCTTTATTCGACCCAAACCTCACCGAAGGGAATTTGCAACAACTGTGGTGATAAATCCGCCTGCAGATAATTGGCAAGAAAACAACACTTGTGCAGTATATAACGTTTTATGGTTGTTTCATGTACTTTATTATAATACTAATGAGCAGTTATATATCAGGAGCTAACTGCATGCCGGATTAGCTTGTTAGCATGATATGAAATGGCAGAGCAAATAGTCTGGGCCTCTTGTCTGCCTGCATGCTCTTCCCTCCACCTCTGCTTGCATTCCCATTTGCACTGAGTAATTAGTATGCAAATTACAGCCCAGGACCACACAAGTTCTAGTATATTACAAGGGCTTTATTATACTCTTGTGAGTGGATGATGGAAATGGCCCATGGCAGTGTTTATCTCACTACCTCTCTCTCTCTCTCTCTCTCTCTCACACACACACACACACTCATATATGCAATAGCTAAGAATAAACACAGATTGTTCGGTCCCCGACACGTTATGGCTCCCTGAAGATCCTACTAGGTTGGCTTTGCCTCAGTAGTGGGATCCTATGCCATATCAATGATGACCATGGTGATAATGTTGATAGTGGTAGCTCAAATGATGATGGTGTCAAGGTAGTGAATATTATTATGTGAGTTGCCTTGCTTCTGTCTTAGGAGTAGTAGTACCTAGGAAAATTGAGGCACGATTTTTCTGATATGAACAATATTTTTTCCAGTCTCACTTGTTAAAACTGGATTCTTCTTTAAACTAGCCTTTCCCAACATGGGAAAATGTTAAACTGCAACTATCATTTTGATTGAGAGTTGTGGTGGGTCAAATTTCTTGGGATTGCACATTGGGAATTTTCTCTCTGATATATTTTATGGCATCAGGATGTTGAGACCATAGAAATTTTACCTCTTCACAATTAGCATCATTGTTTTTCTGTACAACTGCTTGTTTTAGCAGCTGGCTACACACAAAGGCTTTCAAAAACCTTGGCTTGTCATGTATGCCAGAAGTTATATCTGGTTTGTAAACCCATCCTGCCAACCTTAGGAAGGTTTCTTAAGAGTTCCGATTTAAAATAGCATGTAACTCTGCCACTGAATGAAGAAAAATAAAATGGAAAAACCTGTTGGGTAAAGGATGATGAAACAAAAGAAAATTTTAGAAATAGTGGTGGTGTTGAGCAAAATCGATAAAATTGATAGTTTCCCATTAGCACATCGAAAGGTTCTTGAAAACTTTAAAACATTTCATTTTATGTTATAGAAAAATATGACCATTTTTGATAGTGAAATCCAAGATTCTAAAGAGCTATAAAGGTTTTGCCTTATCTAGAGAAACCATTCTGTCACAGACCTACTGAATAATATTCTTACATGGAACTGTTTTTGAGATACGCAAACGTTTTGTCAGCTGCATTTTAATGCTCTATGCCAAGGATAGTCAACCTTTTTATACCTACCACCCACTTTTGTATCTCTATTAGTAGTAAAATTTTCTAACCACCCACCAGTTCCACAGTAATGGTGATTTATAACATAGGGGACAAAACCCCTACTGCCCACCATGAAAGCTGGAACGCCCACTAGTGGGCAGTAGGGACCAAGTTGACCACCACTGCTCTATGTTATTGTTTAGAGGTTTGCCAGCATTTCATTGTAGCGCTTTGGCATATTATAACACCCAAAATAGTTTCTTTTGCTTCCAAAATAGGTTTCTCTTTTGCCTTACTACTTTAAAAGGCACATATTGAACTCCAGCCAATTCATTTTTAGAAAGAGAGCACAAATTCATTATCACTTCCAAAGTTTGTGTTTAAAACCAAATGCATGGTGTTGGAAAAGAAATATTTGGGGGTGGGGTGGGGGATTGTGATTTGATACAGTTTCTCTTATTGCAGTTAGATTTTCAACATCCATGTGTTATCCAACAAGACAACATGCTGTAGGACAGATTATTTTCTGAGAACGAATAACAACAGACATACTTTGTCCCTTGGCTTTGTTACATTCCTTTAAATGAGTTTTTCTTAGAAACCCACTGAAGAGCAAACTAGAGCACCACAAGTCCTCAGAAATCCTGACAGCATTAATACTCCGCATAAAGTACATGCAGGGAAGGGGAAGAATCTGTATAGCCGGCAGTTTTTGCAAAGCACTGAAGTACTCCACACATCACCTTCTGACAGGCCCTGATGTTAGCTCCCAGAATGGATCACAGGAGACTCATTAGAAAAAACAAATATTATTACACACTGTGGTGATTTATGGGGGAAAATGAAAAATTTCATGTTGTTGCATCCTCACTTTCCTCTGTCTTCATGCAGGGAAATTATTTATTATGGCACCAGGCCTTTAGTGAGAAACAGGGAAGCTGTTGCTACCACAAGCTGCCTGGCTTTGGGCTTTAATAAAGCACGTTCAGTTCCCAACCCCTTGCCCCTGTTATTGTTTTTCCAGTTTGCATTAAACATACCGTAAGACCTTTTTTACAAGCCCTAAAAACTGATAGGATGTAGCAAACACTGGAATAACCCCTTAGACAGTGCTTTCCTTAAAAGAACATTGCTACAGCTTAATTTCTGTATTGTTTTCAGAATTAGCTTGTACCCGAAGCTGTGATTTTAAATCCTTTCAGATATATCAGTTCATTACTTCCTTCTGGTTTTTAAAATACTTATGGGGATTTTATGCTCATACTCTCAAAATGCCAATATGATTTGATCTACAGTAACATTAATGATCCTTACTGATAGAACAACATAAAATTACTATGTAGTCCTCAAATTATTTTAAGCATATTTCTTATCTTAAAAATAGGCCTGATGCTTGATGATGGAAATCTTTTTATTATGTCTATCATATTTACTGTAATCATTCAGTAAAGTCAGGATGCTTATTGAAAAATTAGGTTATCTCTGCTTGTGGCTTACACTCTGTAGACGCTTCCGAGCTTTTCTGACAGAAAAATACTTCAGGAGAGGTAAGCACTAAGAATATCAAAAGTTGATTCTGTTTTCCCACATGACTCTTTTTTTATATGAAATTTAGTATTTGCTTTCTGTATGATTGTAGCCAATAGGCTTGAATCTGTGATAAATTAATAGAAGCAGATTCAGGGAAATAACGTATATTGGGATTGTTTCCATCTTCCATGAAGCCTGTCCAGAAGGTGAGTAACTTTTCTTGAAAAATACAGTCTGGGGCATATGAGTTGCAGCTATTGCTCAAGAACAAACGATGGGATACTGGGCTGAAGTTGTGGAGTGGATCTCTGCTGCTTTAAGGTGATTCTCCCTCCAGATGTTTCAGATGCTCAATCCTGTATTCTGTAGGAAAGATTCCATATCTTCTCAAATAAGTTTTGAGCAAGCTTGGGCAGGGGAGAACAAGGAGCCAGGAAATTATCCATGTAAGAACTTTTTTCTCTTTACTAATTTTAAGAACAAGGCTTATTATATACTTGTGTTTTAGGCCAAGGGGTCCCCAGCCTGTGGGCTATCGGCCATTACTGAGCTGCGAACTAATTGCCACCAGGCCGTGTGAGTGGCTGGCTGATGCGTGCGCATGGCCCCACTTGAGCGAGCGTCGCTATGGGCAATTGCAACCCGACTTGTGCTAGCATCATCGTGGGCGCCCATGGCCCCGCTTGCATGAGCATTGTCATGGGTAGTTGCGGCCCCACTGATGTGAATGTTGCTACAAAAATCACGAGCAATTTCACACACAAGTATGTGCCTGCCCCTCCATAAAATCATCCTTTCCCCACTCCAGGCCGCCAATTCAGAAAGGTTGGGGAACTTTGATTTAGGGCAGTCAGTAGCATGGTAAAACTTTCTGTTATGGAGGCATTTAGTAGATTTTTACAAAATTCTTTGTTATTTTTCTGAATTTTGCCTGAAAATGATAGCTCTAGAATAAATGGTCGCTAGTCATAGCATATTAGAATTGGAAGGGGCATTTAAACTATTAAATGCAACTTCTTGTTCAATGCAACAATCCAAATTAAAGCCTCCTAGACAGTCTCTGTATTGCCTTTGTTTTGACATATCCAGTGAAAGGGGAAATCACCTCTTCTTTGGGTGACTATTGAATTCTTATTATTGCTAGGAACTTCTTAAAAATAATTTAATTGGAATCTTCCTTTTTGTAACTTACATTCATTGTTCTGTGTACTGCACTTTACAACAAGAGATAACAGATTTTAATCTTCTATGTGACATTCTTTCAGCTTTTTGAAGAATGGTATTGTATTTCCCTCTGTCTTAAGAAACTCGTCTTAAGCTTCCTAGTTCCTTCAATCACTCTTACAGCTTTTCGATTCTAGTCATCTTCGTTGCCCTTCTCTGATCTTGTTTCCGTTTCTCTGAATCATTCTTAAATGTGATATCCAGAACTAGGTGTATGCAGGTGGCTTCTAAACTATTGAGTCATGTCATGTTACTTTCATCCCAAGATTTATTTGAATGGTCAGTCCAAATCTTAGAGTGAAATACGATATATTTCTATCCTGAAGCATTCTTAAAGATAAATTGCAGTATATTAATTAATTAAATTGTAATGCCTAAGAACCATTGCATTTATAATGCTTGGCTGGTTATTTTAAACTATCCTAGAGTTCACTATCCAGACGACCGAAGACTTTTGCTCCATGATAGTAGGTGCTTTTTCCAAAAGGCAATCAGACTTTCTTGACAAATGAAGACAAATACACATGTCTGAGGATAATGTTTTAGGATCCATTCTGAGTCAGTGACATAGAGAAGCTTCCTGAGGATGGGCTCCAGCACGAGTCTGAAAGCTTGAAAGACTAAATCTCTGGTCCCAGTGCCTGACTTACATTGGATCCTGGGATTTTCTTAGGTTTCCCCCAATTTGTTTGTTTATTTATTTTATGTGGCGTACATTTCTCAGGAAGATCTACACTTTACAAAGTGGTCCTGACAACCTGATCGTTAGGTTGTTTGGTTTCGCAACTGCGTGCATGTTCACTATGTGTCATTGGTGTGGTTGGAGCGACCTAGCTTGCACTATCTGGTTAGTGGAGTTTGGGTTGATGATATATTCTGGGGCCCCTTCCACTGATCTTGCCCTATGTCCAGCACCGGCTCCTATTCACCTCATGCAGCCTTTCCAACCAAAATGATACCCATTTATTTACTTGAAATAATGCTTTCGAACTGCTTGGTGGGCAGAGCAGGAGCTAGAGGCAAATGACAGGAGCTTATTCGTCCAGGGGTGCTACAAGGGCTCGAACCACCAGATTTCTGGTTAGCAGATCCAGTGTCCTTAAATGCTGCGCCACCACACCTCCCAGTTTTTTTCTTTAAAAATGTTTTGCTTCTCATCCAAGAAGTTTCTTCTGTTTTTTCTTCTTTTTTTTCCAATAAATTTTTTGTTTTTATATTTTAAAAAACATCTCTTTTGGGTGAACAATATGGTTCCAGGTTTTTACATTTCAATACAAACATGACCATGATTACATATTCAGCTTTCATATTCAATTTCATATCATATTATTACTTACTCCATTTTTCTTTAAATATCCTCATATATTATTATATTCATTACCCTCATTTTATCCAATTTCAATTCATATTGTAGCTAATTTCATTTTTCTTTAAATATTTTCATGCCTTAGTTTACAATATTACCTAAATTCTTGTTTCATTTCTATACTCATTACACATGTTTACTTTTATCTGTCAGATTTGCAAATTTATCACATACTATTATTCCATTCATTGTTCAATAAATTTCACCCTAATTCTAATTATCCACAAATTATCCCCTTTCATTGCCAAATTGTGTTTTCCACCCTTTTACCTTATACATTCCTCCATTTTATTCCCTTTAATTCATTGTAAAAATTTACCATGATACAGTAATTTTTTAATTACCACATTCTACATTAATAACAATAATCTCCTAATTACTACATATCATATATATATATTGGTTGTTCGGGTTTTCTCCCGCGTAAGATTCAAAGTATCTAGGCAACGTTTCGATGAAGTCTCATTCATCATCTTCAGGCTTCTGTCTCCGGCTCTGTGCTTCTCAGAGAGGAGCTCACTCTGAGAAGCACAGAGCCGGAGACAGAAGCCTGAAGATGATGAATGAGACTTCATCGAAACGTTGCCTAGATACTCGAATCTTACGGGAGAAAACCCGAACAACCAAAGATCCACATACAAATACCCGCGAGAACCTCAGAAAACATATATATATAATATTTGTAGATTTTCACGGGTACAGGTATGTAGGTCTAGGTGTGTTCGGGTCTTTTCCCCTGTAAGATTAAGACTATCTTGGTGAAGTTTTGGCGAGGTCTCACTCGCCATCCTCAGGCTGGTGCTTTCATCTTGGTGCATGAGGATGGTGAGTGGGACCTCGCCAAAACGTCGCCAAGATAGTCTTACTCTTACACGGGAAAAGATCCAAACACACCTAGACCTATAGATATATGGTATTCAGCTTTGTTCGGGTATTTTCCCACGTCAACACAATACAGAAGCCTGATGATGGCAGATGAGATTCTCCCGAAATGTTGCTACAACTTCAAAAGCACAACTATAATGATCTGGGAAAATACCCGAACAAAGCTGAATACCATACATGTAAGTACCCACGAAAAAGAAAACACACACACACACACACACTCATATATATATATATATATATATATATATATATATATATATATATATATATATATATATATATATATAGTCAGATTCTGCATGGTATTCTCTTTCCTCAACTACATTCTAAATTATCTATTTATTTCAAAGGTATTAAACTGTTCACTTAATTTTGGGAGCTGATAATAGTCTTTCCATCGCAATTCTCATAATTTTTTTAATTTTATTCATCTCTTTATCAAATATCAACTAATATTCTTATAGTAAATTCCCATTACCATATCTATTTCAATTAAATCTATATCTATTTTAACAATAATCCTTAAGAAAAAAAATCAGTTTCAATTTTTTTATTTTTAAATCTATATTCTTAAGTATCACAACTCGTTTCCATGCAGAATCCCCCTTCCTATTCCTCTTCTACCCATTGTCTCTCATCCTCCTGACTATATAATTTCTTTTCATTTTTGCTTGCTTTCTGTTTCCCATCATTTTCTGGTCCCTTCTCTTAATTTCCATTTTTTCCTCTATTGTTTCCTTCCATTTCTTACTCCAATTATTCATTTTATCCCCCTCCATCTCTTGTTCTTCCCTCTTCTGTTGTTTCCTTTTCCTTTGTTTAACTTTCCAAACAATTCCTCCTTTATTTATCACATCAAACCTCCTCAAGGTTTAGCTTTCATTCTTTTTTGGTTTCCTCTTTATTTAACTCTTCCCACTCTGGCTCTCTTTGTTCTTCTTTAGTTTGAGTTGCCATTTCTAATTTTTGTAATATAATACTATACATTTCCAAGCTTTCTTTCATCATTTCCTTCATATTTTGTAGTTTTGTTCTTATTTCCACACATATTTCACTCATTTTGTGCACTTCTTTTCCTTCTTCAATATTTATGTCCAATCCGATTGTCCAGTAGTTTATTTCAACCAGCGTCTTTTATATTTAGTTTCAACAGTCAATGTCTCTAAGTCTTTGTTTCCAAATTTTCTCCTGTTAATTTCTTTTCCAACTTTTTTTCAAAGTCTCCAAACAATCCCGGGGCAATTTCTTCACGTATCTCTTTTCTGTAATGTTCTAATATTTCTTTCCTGGGGTTTTTATTTTATTATAGTAGAATTCCTCTTATTTCTTTTCACATTCCAATTTTAAATAGACCAAGCACTTTTCAAAGAGTCACTGAAATTTTTCCTTTACGTTAGGTGGTGCTCTCAATTCTGTTTCTATGTTCGACCCTTTATTTTCCTTTTTTCCCTTTTTTAAGTTTATTAATTTTGCTAATTCCAATTATTAGCTATTATTTCTTTTTAACGCATTCAATTCCAGCATTTGATTAATGCCTATTTAGTGCCAAAATCCAAATAATTATCCAGATCAATTTCCAAGTCTTTTATAGTCAAATGTTTTCCTCTAAATTTTCCACATCCAAATTAATTCTTTTCAAAGTCCAAAGCCAATTTCATAAATTTCCAATTTTCTTCTCTCTCTCTCTCTCTCTCTCTCTCTCTCTCCCCCTCTCTGGTCACCGCTTCTACAATCTTTAATTCTTTCTTTTAATTCTGGGGTACCTTTTAATATCCAAATATTTCACTTGGTTCACACACCATTCACAGCTTCATCGCTCTAGCACAGTCTTAGCTTCCTGGACTGCCTCCCATCTTCATGGTGGCCATTTTAGGCCACCGCTGCAGCTCGTCTTCAGAAGGGATTTTCCTTGCCAGGGAGAGGAGATGCGGCTCCCCACAACCCACCAGGTGGTCCCCCCTTTCTTCACCACCCCTACAAGGTGGTTCTGGTTGCAATTGGGACCCTCTGATGAGAGAGCACGGAGCAAAACTGCACACGATCGCGGATTCCACTCTGACGCAACAGGAGCACAACCAGAAGTCTCTTCTGTTTCTTCTGAAGAAGTCTGATGGTGTTACCTAGCTTGGATAATGAAAGGCATGCAAAAAAATGACCAAATTCAGAGAGCACCAGTGACACTTCACATATCTTTCTCTAATATATTCTCTCATACCTGGACCTTTTGTGGATTACCTGAGGTGTAGGCTTTTCTTACTAGAAATATTGTTGTATTCATCCTGTTGAAGTTTCTGTCCTACATAAAGTACACAGAATGGAAGCCTGAAGAAATTTACTATTCCATTCATCTGCTGGTGTGGATAATGGATCTTGGCTGCTTCTATAATTTATTGTTATTCTTTTTATGTAGTTTGCAGTATTTATTTTAGTGTCTTTGTAAAACATCTTGGGTAGTTAGAAGGGAGGGGTTATAAAAGTAGAAATAGCTAGGTAAGTAGTTGTGTCAGGAGGGTTATTTAATTTTTACTAATTAGTTTATATTGCTGCCCATCTTACTTGCAGGTGACTCTGAGCAGCGTACACAATTAAAATAAAACTAAGCAATATAATTCATCCATTAAAACAGTTAAAAAATTAAAACTGTAATAGCAAAATACAGGGAAGAATGCAATCAAACAAATATCTCAAGGCATTTCATAATTGCTAAGTTGAATGGCTATCTAACCTTTATGGAGTTAGCAGAAAATGCTATGACCGATAACAGAAATAAAAGCTAAGCGAGGTAGCTTTAAGCTGAGGTATATGTGTGTATGTGAATAGTGGTCATTTTTATTTATTTATTTATTTGATTTGTCAATCGCTTACAAGTTAATAGATATAAGAATAAACATGAGTATGAATACAGAACATAGGTACAAATGGATTGCTCCCATATTTTTAAGGTTCATGAAAACACTTCAGTTTTGTGCGTGTGTATGAAAAGTGATTATTTTTATTTATTTATTTGATTTGCCAGTCGCTTACAAGATAATAGATATAAGAATAAACATGAGTGTGAATATAGGAAATAGGTACGAATGGATTGCTCCCATATTTTTAAGGTTCATGAAGACACTTCAGTTTTGTCTCCATTTATCAAGTAATCCACTATATTTATGACAGTGACTCATTAGCTTGCTTTCTTCAGGAGCAGTGTCTTTCGAATGAAATCTTCTTGTCCAGAGGCTAATTGTAGACATCAGTTTAAAAATGGTGTCTGATTTATTTCATAAATAAATTCACACGCCATCATAATCTTAACATATACAGTCTTTCTTCTCTGCCAACCTCCTCTTGATATTTAGTTTTGAATATAAATGTACAATGTACATTTAATAAATTTATTAAATTATTAATATAGATGTTTGAGGGCTAAAGTATATATGTACTTTTGACAGTCTTCAAACTTCATCAGATTACACCTTACATTTTTTTAGAAGCTAAACAAAGAAAATCTCTATAAATATTTCATAATCAGATTCTTTTGTAGTGCATGACAAGAACATTTCCACCCCTTTCACCATTTCATGCAGAACTAACTGATAGATTCCTCTCTCCCCCACCAATTTTGTATTGCAGTTTAAGGTTATGCTTTTTTCTTTCACACATTCCAAAACCTGAAATACTGATTTTTGTAAAATTCAACCAAAAATACAAATATCTGCTCACATTGATTTTCTATTTTTAATTTTTGAAAGAATTTGGAGAATTTCAGAAGTGAGTGTAAAAGTTATAATGAGATATATTTAGAAATTTGTATCTTCCTGTTAAAAAGCTATGAAGCAGAGGATAAAAAAGGAAATTCTGTTGCATTTCTCTTACCCTAAGTTTTCCATTATCATGTTCATTATCAAAATAAAATAGTGGGAAAATATTGTACCCTTTTTTAATTATAATTTTCTTGTGCTGCTTTTTTTAAAACACAAAACTTACTCTTGCCCTTCGTGTACATGGGTATGTGTAAACCGCTTATGTGTGTGCACGCACACATTTGCTCTGGGTTTATTTATTCTTCTTAGATTGTTTCTCCCCTGTGCATAGTGGCAACAGCAACCCTGAAATAACAATAATAATCATAGTTTAATTTATAATAAATCTCAAGTTGTGGTTGATTAGAGTAACTTAATACTCTCAGTCTTGCTCCACTATCATTTATTTCTTCCAGGTTCCAGGGCCCTGTTGCTAAGGGTTCCTAGAGCTGTAGTGACATGCCAACCTTCCCCCCATCTCTTTGGGTGGCTAAGCTATCCCTCCCTCTCCTTCTTGTTTTGGCCTGGCTCTTCCTTTGCTAAGCACCCTTGAATTGATGCAGTAAGCTTTCCGGAGCAATGGTTATCAGTTGGCCTTTTACTCTTTGTACCAAACCCAACTGCTCTCTCGTTCTATCCTTTCTTGGCTTTTCTGTCTCCCCCCACCCCCCATGATGTGCAATTGTCTTTCAATGGAGGGTCCAGCAAAGGAAGGGTTAATGCCAAGTGACACCTGCAGCTTGGAGGGTACTGTTGACATGACAAGGAGGGGAGATTCTGGAAGGAGGGTGGCAGAGGGAGGGAGAGTTGTTGGTGGCTTTATTATAAAGAACTCAGCGGGCCCTGAACTCCCATTGTCTAAGTAGCAAATAAATAAATAGGAGAAAGCAAGTCTTCCCTGTGGTTCCACTGCAGGAGGTTAACAGCTGGGCATGACATGACAAATTGAACACTTTTCGGTAGAGATGGATCCTATCGGCTCCAAGCAGCAAAGGACAAGGAGGGAGTAAAGAAGAAGGGGCTTCACTAAGCGCTTGTTTAACTTTGAAAGGGATTTTCCTTTCTCATTGCAAAGCCTGAGATAATTCTTCTATTATAAAGTTTACCTCCTAAAGTAGCCTTTCTAATATCAGTCTGGACCACACAGACCCTTTTGGAAATGAAAAGATAGTTTCATGTAAGCAAGAAGCACTATAAATTATTATATTAATTAATTAATAAAATTAATAAAGTATTAATAAATTATTATGTTAATTAATTTATTATATTATAAATATAAATTATTATATACTACACCGCCTCCGGTCCAATCTAAGTATAGTACAATATATAAAATCATACATTGCAATGTCCTACCTGTCAATGAATACTTCAGCTTCAATCATAACAACACAAGAGCAAACAATAGATACAAACTCAAGGTTAATCGCAACAAACTTGATTGTAGGAAATACGACATCAGCAACAGAGTGGTCAATGTCTGGAATACTCTACCTGACTCTGTGGTTTCTTCCCCAAACCCCAAAAACTTTAACCTTAGACTGTCTACTATTGACCTCACCCCTTTCCTAAGAGGTCTGTAGGGGGCGTGCATAAGCGCACCAGTGTGCCTACCATCCCTGTCCTATTGTTTCTTTTATTTTTATTTTTTATTTTTCTTATATGTATCCATGTATTCATAACTATGTTTTTACTTATACCTATTATTTTGTAAGCAATTGACATAATGAATGAATGAATGAATGAATGAATGAATGAATGAATGAATGGTGTGTTTCTCGTGACCTGCTTATTTTCTAGGGAATGAGTGAATTGGGAGCCATACTGGAGACCTTATTTGAAGTGGTCATTTCCAGCATGGGAAGACTATCATTAAGTGTTGTACCTTATGATTCTTGACTCTTGATGAATGTATCTTTTCTTTTATGTATACTGAGAGCATTTGCACCAAGACAAATTCCTTGTGTGTCCAATCACACTTGGCCAATAAAGAATTCTAATTCTAATACTAAAATGTTGGGTAGAAGGTGATGCTAGCATTGCATTGCTATTTTGAAGGACAAGAGTTGAGTGTTCTAATTGCAGATTTAAACGTTCAAGATTGGTTGGAAACTTGAATCTACAATATTGCTGATTAATGTTCATAAAAAAACATAACACCACTTCCATGGTGTAAATCTTATGCCTGGTCCTTTCCTAACAATTTAAAGTCTGGTTTTTAACCTCTGTATATTACACATCTATTACAGTACTTCAATATTAACCTTTCAGAGTATTTCAGAGTATTAAAGTCAGATTCAGAGACCCTTCTATGCATGCTTTGAAAGTGAGCTTCTAGTAGAAAAAAAAAAGTCACACAGTGATGGTGGATCACTTTTGAGTCATTTTAAATAAGACAATGACTGGCATCAAGTCACTGTCCTTGTCCTACCAGAAGCTAAAATCTTTTTAATTTATCTATCTGTTAATTTTTTGTCTATATTTACTGGTAGTTGCTCCTGATTCCTTCTTTATATTCTGTTCCTAGTTTTAATCTGATAATATAATATTGTCCAGAGTATTGTAATCGATCTAAAAGGCATAATAATGAATTGTGTAAATAAACAAAATGAATCATTCTTCTCTTCCATGCTCATTTTCCCTCAGTAGTGATTGTAATTTTGTTTTGTTCTTTTCTACCTAATCACACTAAACTCTGGGGAAGTTTGTCCTGGCTTTCCAGAAGACAACAGTAGAGGCGAAAAGGGTTGTCAGGTTGCTGAATGCCAGAGTAGGGAAAGAGAGTTACCATGGATTAGAAGGTTTTTAGCACTGACTCTGAGCTGGACAAGCATGAATTTTACCAAGCTTCAAGCATTTCCTGTTCTCTAAGTATGTTGCTGAAAGCAAATGAAAAGCTTTAGGGTGATTATATCCTCAGAAAGAGATAAGAGATACAGGTACAGAACAAGATTGCTCTTTTTGCCCAGGTGTGATGCTTAATGACTCCTTCCCTAGATACGATTTTATATATATCTGAATTTAAGGGCTGCTTTATTTATCACAGATTCACACTTATAATCTAAATAGCTTTAAATATATGCTGCAAACTGAAAAGCAAATGGATATTCTTAAGCATATCTGTTTTGAAAGATGGAATTAGTTAAGAGTATGTATCTGTCAGCTTCCTCTCAGAAACAGCTCCAGATATTGAAGGTAGTTCTCGACTTACAACCCTTAATTTAGGGACCTTTCAAAGAGGCACTGAAAAAAGTGACTTATGACTGTTTTTCACATTTATGAACGTTGCAGAATCCCCATAGTCATGTGGTTAAAATTTGGATGCTTGGCAACTGCTTCATATTTTTTGATGGTTGCAGTTTCTCAGTGTCATGTGATCACCTTTTGTGATCTTCTGGCAAGTCACAGGGAAACAAGATTCACTTTATAACTATGTTGCTAACTTAACAACTGCAGCGATTCACTTAACTGTGGCAAGAGTGGTAGTAAAATGGGGCACTTAACAACTGTTTCACTTAGCAACAGAAATTTTGGGCTGCATTGTGGTTGTAGGTCGAGGACTACCTGTATTTGGTCTCCTTCCTTCTCAGATTCATTTTTTTTATCAGCAAACCTAAGGCAGTGGTGGCTAACCTTTTTGAGCTCCCATGCTGAAAATTGCGCACGCGCTTGTGCGCTCACTGCCAGCACCAAGAAGGCAATGTGCGTACCCCCCATGCCCCCTGCGCATGCATGCACCACTCCCTGATTGTACCACACATCTCCCGCTCCCCCTGCTCCCCACCCATGCGCGCCAGATACCTGACAATCAGCTGTCAGGCCGGTAGCACCTGCGCATGCGCAGTGGGGCTCTTCCGTGCCACTCCCGGCACGTGTGCCATAGGTTCGCCATCACAGACCAAAGGCAAACTTTTGATATAGGCTGCAGATAATAGGAAGATGATGCAAAACTGAGGGGTTTCTTTCTGGTAATTTTTTGGGGGAAGAGCGGTTGTAGATATTTGAATGAGGTTTTAGTTTCATAAAATACATTAAACCCCTTTTATAGCTTATAGTGTGCTTTCTATCTCAGAATGGCAAGAACCCAGATTATTAATTTTTGATAATTTCGGTCAGAAATGGTTTGGTTCTTGATTACAGAAGAATGGTTTCAGAGCTAGAAGTTGTCTAGCTAGTTGTCACTCTCTACATGTTTCATGGGATAATGTCTCCTAAGGCTAAAGATACTTCTGAACTTAAGAATTAGTGCTGCCCTTTGCCTTGTTGTACTGTAATTAATCTTCAGGACAGCGTGGCTATAAATTATTTTAAAATCCCTGCATTAGTTTTTATAAGATCTTGCCCAATAACATCCTACCCTCTGGCAGAAAATAAATTCTTGTATTAAATGAAATAGAATTTTCATGAAGTGCAAGGAACTTTTTAGTCATAATTCTTTGAGTAAAGTGTTAAGGAAGTGTTCATAGTATGGCTTCTAGAAATTTTTTCAATCCCTTTACTGGGGTATTGGGGGGGCATCTAATCAGGATAGGTACGTAGCCTTGGTTGGACTACTGTAAAATGCTCTGCGTGGGGCTACCATTGAGATCATCTGGAAATTACAACTGAAGAAGAATGAGTCAGCACCCACAGTGTTGGGTGCCTTTCAGTTTGCCCAGGTCACATCACTGTTGTTGCCTGAGCTATATTAGCCCCAGTTTTTTTCTGGGTATAATTCAAAGTGCTGATTATTATCTTTAGAACTCTATGTGACAGGGGGCTAGTTTATTTCTGGGATTGCTTCTATCTGATGATATTTGTTTATCCCATCTTGGGCACACTCAAGCTCTCTTCTCTGAAATATTGCCATCTAAACATACCTTTTATGTGGTGGCCCTTATCCTGTGGCATATCCTCTGCCTGGTGAGTGGACTTTTAAGCCCTCTAGAAGGTCATTAAGACCTGGTTGTTCCTCCAGATTCTGGGGCAGAGTGAAGGGAGTCTACAAATGGTTGCAGGAACACCCCAAGAGGATGAGTTAGGTGTCAGACTTTATATTTTATTTTTATGGATTTTCTGGTTTTATTGCTGTGCTACAAGATGGGCAGCCATAAAAATGTTAGAAATAAATAGATACGTTGTCTCTGTCTATGTGTTTACATTAATGGCTCAGTTAGAGCAGATCAATCTCTGCATGTTTGTGTGTGTGTGTCTAATAAAGGTGAGTATGTATATGTTGCATCTCTGTGTTTCTCGTGCAGGATGGTTATATGTGCTGCAGGTGCTTTACTCTATGAACAGGAAGAAGGAGGGCTTAGAATGGAGCAGGCAGCAGCATTCCCAGGCATTGACTATCTGCCTTACTCATACTGATGCATTCAGGATGTTTTTTTTTAATCTGTAGCCCCTAATCCAGACCATTTTTAAAATTTGCTTTTTTCCTGCCACATCAAATTTGACCCATTGCTTGAACATTAATCCTATTGAAGGACAAACTGACAGAATCCTAATCTATTTCTAACATTTAATAAGTTGGAAAGAATGACAAACTTAGGAAGAGCATGGCTTCTGGAATTCTTTCCAGTTCCTTAATAGCAACTGCACCTATCTATGTTAAATGGCTTTTTTATTATTGTTGTTCTCTATATCCTTTGACCAGTAAGTACATTTTCAAACTCACTTTTTTATTTTGCCAGCTTGTTCCCATACAACAAATCTGGTCTTATTCTGTTTGGCATCGAGAGAGTTATCTTGCTGCTGATCAACAGACAGACAGAGTTTGTCCCCCACTCCCCACTTTTAAATAATTTCTTTTCAACATTCCATTGTGTTAGGCATAATACTAAAATACATTTCAGTCTTGATGCTGAGAACATATTAATGCACATATAAAAAGTTATGGAGCTGCCACTTAACTATTACTGTACATCAGCCTTTCACAAATGGATCTGCTAGATTTCCGTTTATCAAAGTCCTAGTCAGGAAGACTAGGTTTTGGTTTGTTTGTTTGTTTTCTTAATCAAACCAGTGTAAGGGAACATAGCCACTTTGCACCACAGTGGCAAATAATTTTTGAAGCTGGAAAGCACTGTGCAGTAGAACAGTATACAGTCCCAACTTTTGGACCTTGGGTACCACCAAACTCATAATTTTAAATCTCGTGGACTGGAGACCCTGGGAAAATTCCCAAAAAACTCTGCAGGAAAATTCCCCACCCCCTTTTCCTACTGATCAATCATTCTTTATGTGGGATCGCAGGATACTGTCTCCAGCTCTGTTCTTGGGGGCGGCGGGAGAGAGAGAGAGAGAGAGAGAGAGACTGACTGACTTTTGGCTTCATGCAAAGAAAACAGCAGAAGCAGCAGAATTCTTTATTTCTCTCCCCCCAAACTCCGCCAGAAATGAGTCTTTGTGAGACTTGTTGCACTGGCATAGCCTCTTAGAGCAGGATCCCAAAGACTCATTTCTGGTGGAGTTTAGGGGAGAGAAAGAAAGACTTTTGCTGCTTTCCTTGCGTGCAGCCAAAAGCAGAAGAAGAAAGACATGGAAAGAAGCAGCCCGGTGGGCAGGCCAGGTGCATGGGGGAGTGGGGCAAGTTCCCCCCCCTCCGCCCTTCCCCCTCTCCTCACTAATGTTCGCAATGCAAGCGACGCAAGCCTTGTGTTCCCGTGGACCATGAGGGCAGCGCAGTCTTGTGTTCCCGCACAGCCTGGATTAATTGCTTTGGGGGGTGCTTTGGGGGTGAAATTTCTCTGCAGACCACCAAAATTTTCTTGCAGACCACCAGTAGTCCCCGGCCCACTGGTTGGCGACCACTGCAATAGAAGACTGTCACACATGTTCTTAAGAAAAAGGAAGAAACTGCCCAGAAAGTGAAAAAGCTTAGTGATCTTGGAACTGTGGCTGATTCATGTTGTGGGAGGAAGGGGATGGAAAACCAAGTGTTGAAAGTCAATGGAACAGGTGGTCATGATGGATGATTATAATCCTGAATAGGAATACTTTCACAGATCCTATTTGCAAATTCCTGATTCTCAATGCCCATAACACAGTCTTTTCTTCTTACCAGATGAACTGAATAGAAGGATTTCATTGGTTTTTCAGGAAGCTCTCTGATGTTAATGATTATTTATTACACCAGAGGTTTTAATTTCTATATTAAATCCACTTGGGAGGATTAAGAGGTTTCTCATTTCCCACTTGTACTATGGAACCACCCGTTCTGTTGGGTCCAGAATTGGTTTTATCTTCTAAAAGGAAATCAAACCATTCTCTCTGCATGCATGAAAGATTTATACCTTCACTAGGATATCTACACTTAAAACACAGGATCCATTTTGTGTTTCATATGTCTACTCTTTGCTCATGAACATGATGGTGAGGCCACAGCCTGATTGAATTTGTAAGCCTTTGTTTACAGACATCTGGCTGGACAAGAGGCTATTTATTGAATTTTCCATGAAATGTTGCTCCCTTAATGCTATAAAGAGCAGGCTGTCCACATCAACAGGGAGCTTGTGTTAAGAGATCAGGTTACTGCATAAGATGCATTGTGTTCCTGCCTCTACTGTGTCTTCTTGCTCAAATAAGTGTAAGTGCACATATATTTTTAGGTTAGATGAAGAGATGTTATTGCAGTAATAAGTTGTTCCCTGCCCATAGAAGATCTAGAAGAAAGAAATGAGCTATCTTCTGAAAGAGCAGTGAATATGAATAGTGTGTAATGCATCTCAGAAGTCTACTTTTGTATAGATGAGAAACTAGACTTGGTTTTGCTGAACTAGGTGTGCACAGGGGTGGGATTCTACTGGTTCGGGTGAACCGGGTATTAAAGTTACACCTGGCTCGCTGAACCAGTATTTCAACTGACCAGCTGGCCCTGCCCATCCCTCTCCCAGGAGTCTCCACGTGGCCCATTTTTGATGGAGGCAAGTGCAGGGTCCGCACGGTGGCTCTGGGAGGGGGGAAAACGGGCCTTCCGGAAATCCAGAATCGGGCCTGTTTCCGACTTCCAGAGGGCCTTCAGAGCCCCAGGGAGGCCGTTTTGGCTCTCCCAGAGGCCCAGGGGAGGCCTCTAGACCTTGGGAAGGCAAAAAACTGCCCTCCTGGAAAAACCAGAAATCGTAAAATGGGCCTATTTCCAGCTTCCAGTGGGTCTCCAGAGCCCGGGAAGGTTATTTTTGCCCTCCCAAAGGTACGGGGGAGGCCTCCGGATCCTTGAGAAGGTGAAAAACAGCTTTCCCGGAAGTTTGGAAACGGGCCTGTTTCTGGCTTCTGGTGGGCCTCCAGAACCCGTGGGAGACTGTTTTCACCCTCCCAGAGGCAGCTTTGGGACCCTAGGGAGAGGGGGAAAATGGCCTCCCCTGGGCTCTGGAGGCCCACTGGAAGCCGGAAACTTGAAGTTCAGGGCAGTGAACTGGATTCTGAGATTTTTGAATCCTACCCCTGGGTGTGCGGGGGTGTGCATGTGTACGCACGTGTGTTTATGTGTGCACGTGTGTTTCCTCTGTCCCATATTGTGAAGCCTAATAAAGACATTTCATCCTAAATTCTGGTTTTACATAGTGGGAACTCAAGATGAAATGTTTTACATTTATGTTTTATTTTAAAATTAAATTAAATAAAATTAAATTAAAATTTGGAAACAATAGAATTTATTTTAAAAAAAGATGTTTTACATTCTGAATGATTGCATCTCTTAAAGTAAAGGAATTGCTAGTCATAGGTGATTTTTGGAAACTTCTGGAGGTTTTTTTGAGTAGTGTTCTCTGCTTTGTTCAAGCTTCCAGTCACATTTGAAATTTTGTGAAACAGTCATAGGCAGGACCACCAAACAATTCCATATGGCAAAACAAATTGCAGAATGGCTACCAAGAAACCTGGGGCACAAAAGTTCAAATAATTAGCTCAAGAAATTGAATATGGAGCAAAAACTGGGCTGAAGTTCCAACTTAACTATTTATTTGACCCAATAAAGCTCAGTATTTCAATTATTAATAAAATAAATACTTCTAAATATATTCCCTCAAATTATTAGAAAGATTATCCTACATTTTCTTCAAATCATGACCTAAAACTGTTCCTTTATATATACAGTTAAAATCCATATATGTAATCCATTATATTATATAAATCCATATATATTATGTATTATGTAAATTAAGTATTTTATTATCTAAATCCATATATAATCTTTTATATGTTTATATATAAAATCCATATAAATAATCCTTTGTCATCCAGCTCAGCCTTCAGATTTTTTCCTCTTTCTCATCTCATCATCAGTGATCAATATGTATGCTTCCTTTTACATGAATTGTCAGCTATTCACATGTGCAGACTGCTGTCTTTTTCCTTCTTTTTCTTACATGTGTCTCTATTATATTACTCAAATATGTGTAAACATATAATAGCAGATAATATGCCTAATTTTATCTTCACATACTCTGTGTGCAGGTATTCCTGCACTTACAACCACAGTTTTGATTGGGATGCTTCAGTCACTAAGCATCTTGAGATCATGTGATCAACCCTGATTTTATGACCCTTTTTACCATGGTTGTTAAGTGAATCATATAGTCATTCAGTGAATCTGGCTTCTCCAATTGACTTTTGTTTGCTGGAAGCTGGCTGGGAAGGTCACAAATTGGAATCACGTGAGTGCAAGATGCTGCAACTATTGTAAATGGAAGCTGGTAGCCAAACTCCTGAATTATGAACCCGGGAGTGGCCTAGTTGTCATAATCCTAAGGACGGTTTGGAAGTCACTTTTTCTGATGCCATCGTTACTTTGAACTGTCATTAAACAAAGTCAGGTTGTAAATCAAGCACTACCTGTATCTCCATCTTTCTCAGTTCCATTTTTCCAAACTTTCCCACTTGCTGCTATCAACTTTTCTACAACTGATACAATTGTCATGCCCATACTGGGTGTTTTCAGCTTCATTTCATTATCACACTCTGCTCTCCTCTTCATACTTCCTGACCTCAGATACTCTGAAACCTTTCCCCTCCACCACCCTTTGCTTCTTCACCACTCTTAAGTACAAGTGAACTTACCATCTATTTTTCCCCTCTCAGCCCCACCTTCTGTCTGGAAGAGTTGGGGTTACTGCAAGCAACTTTAATTTTGCATGTTTGTTTCTTTTTGATTTCTCAGAATACTAACCTACAGGTAGTCCTTGACTTGCGACCACAATGAAGCCCAAAATTTCTGTTGTTAAACAAGACATTTGATAATTGAATCTGGCTCTCCTATTGACTTTGCTTGTCAGAAGGACACAAAAGGTGATCACATAACCTCGGGACATTGCACCTGCCATAAATATGAATTAGTTGAGCAGATGCTGCAACCTTCATGTGAAAAACAGTCATAAATCACTTTTTTCAGTGCTGCTGTAACCTCAAATGGTCACTAAAGGAATTGTTGTAAGTTGAGGACTACCTGTCCTTTCTGTGAAATTTCAAATAGCCCCCAAAATAATATGGCAAAATGTGAGATAGTAAAGCAACTCAAACCAGAAAGACTGGGTCTGCATTTTTGGAATGCTTCCAGCTGCCAGGCAAGTAGAAACACTCTTTTAAAAAAGGGAAAGAAGCCCTTTAGTAAGTAGATGATATAAATAACCAGAGTATTACAATGGAGGTATTATAGAAATTATGATAAACAAACAAACAAATTGTGGGAGTTTTAAAAGAAGGATAAATTCCTCCGAGTTATTTTTGGCGAGATGGGCAACTATACAAATTTGATTAGTAAGTAAACTGTAAAAATTCTGAGAAATATAAATAATGGGGGATAATTTTGTTTCACTTTACTGATTGATTTGGGAAGTGTGAACTTATGGGTTCTTTTCACAATAAAAACAGAACAAGATATTCCTTCCTTCCTTCCTGTTGGTAACGCAGAGCATGTAGAAAATGCAAGTACATCTTTTGACTTCTGATCCTCTGTAGCAGCAAAGCAAATATGAATAGATTACGTTATGACCAGAATAAGGCAAGTTCAAGATGTTCTTTGTTATAGTTATCATTGCATGGATTTCTCCTCTTTCTTGGGAAGATTAAATATATGTGCAGAACTATCTTACAAGACTCTGGGCTGAAAGCGGCAGGGTTCCTAAGGTAAAATAAATGAAGTTTGGAGAGTCCATGTGTTCACCATGTTATAAAAACAAATCCTGAACAAATAGAGCATACCAAGGCAAACAGAGGAGGAGCTTTTAAGGATAGAGAGAGGGGGATGATTCCTATATCGTAGTATTTCAGTGGGCCTTCCCCCTGCATTGATGTGGGCAGGAGGTCAGAAGAATTGTGGGATTGTTTTCTCAGACTTGATAGGTTTATTTATCTTTGGGCCAGGCTCCCATCTGGTCCAACATCAAACGGGAGCTGCAGCAAAGCCACCAGGAGAGAAAGCCTGCAAACATGCAGTTGGGAAAAGCATAGAAGTATTCCTTGAAATAAAAGTGGCTGTGTAAGAAGGAGAAGCCTTAGGTTGAACTCCCAAGGCTAGCTATGTAGGTCATAGCACCATTTTCCTGCTTTCTTAAAGCGGGGAAAAGGCATGAGCTTGACATGACGCTTTTCACGTTCTCATTTGGACACAGGAAAATTTTGAAAAGTAGATTTCCACCCATCTCTTGGGACATACTAAGTGTTCATCTGTTGAAACAATGTAATGCTTGATAATGGTCAGTTCTGGGAAAGCTAATTTCTAAGGAAATCATAAAATGCTTTTGGGATAGAGCTGTAGACTAAAGGCTAGCTGAAGGCAGTGATATGCCTAGCCTCTTCAGTGCCAAAACAACTAATATAATTCCCAGTGAAGCCATATCAGGTTCAAAGAGCTCTTTTCAGTTACTTCCAGCTTCAGAAGACACTGCAGACAGCAGTTGCATCTGAGAAAGCATTTAAACATTTACAGAAGCATTTAAATATTTAAAGAAGTGTTTCTTAGATTTGATAGTTTATAACTATCAAATTATCAGCTATTATTTATTTATTTATTTTATTGAATTTATATTGCTGCCTATTCGCCAATGTCATTTGGTGCTATATAGATGTGCTGACCGGTGACAACTTCCAGACTATTATTAGGGATTGGTGCATCACATGTACTTGTTAGAGTCATATCCCACTTTTTCTCTAGAAACAAACATTGCATACTTTAATTTCCTCTGTCTCAATCCAGCTTTTAATCACTGCCTCACACTGGAATTCACACTGTTGCTATAAATTATAATAGTATAAGTGGTGGAGACTTAGAATGGTTTATCATATTCTGTTGAACAGACAGACAATCCTGTCTTTCCTCCAAGAGCTCAAAGTGTTGTAAACAGCACATTTTTCTTCAGTGTACCTACAACAATAATACCGTGAGGTAGGTTGAACTAAGAAAGAAAGGCTGACCTGAAATCATGAAGTGAATTTCCAGGACTGATGATGGACTTGAACATGAACTAATTCTATATAGTTCAGTACGTCAAACATTATACCACATATTAATTTATTTACATGTAAGTAAAGCATTTCTATACCAAACACTAGATTTCTTAACAATAATATACAGAATTCCAACACATGTACACCAGAATTCCAGCTAGAAATGTTCAGCCATGTCTCATTGTTTTACTCTTTTTACTCCGATCTATTATTTTCTCCCTTACTCTCATTTTCTCTCGGAGATTACTAGGCTGAAATTCATTCATCTGATTAACCCATCTAAAAATTACCCAATAAAGGATAGATTTATTTTATTTATTGTCAAATCTGATTTTGTTAGAGTAAATCATAATGCTAGTTCACTTCAAAAGACTTAGCCACAGACAGAACATTGTTTGCTACTTATGTGCAACAATACTGGTGTTTTACCAGTATTATTTAATACATTTACTTGTTTATTACCAAAATCTGATAATTTTTATGAGTTAAGATTTTAATGGCCATTTTTTTTTCTTTTTTTTAAAGAAACACTTAGCTAGGTCATATGAGATTCTTGTCAATCCTATTTTACATCACTAACTAGATGCTGAAACCAAATCTTCAGGCCTTGTGGATCATTGCTGAAGAGTTTAATTTAAAAATAGGTGCAATGTCAAAAGACAAACTCAGTTATTTTTTTATAAACTAGGATAAAGGCTTTCCCCCCCACTTTGCCAATCAATAATAAGTTTGTGTAGTCAAAACTACCAATGGCATAAGCCATCTGAGCTTGCATCAAATCTGCTGGCAGTACCTAGAATGAGAAGGCAGAAACTGGCAGCTTAATTGTGATAGATCATTTGAATGAACAAGCAGTTGACCATATGCTAGAGAGAAGCAGCAGCTGGAGATTACCTTCCTCTTTTCTCTCTCTCCCTTCTTCATTCAAACCCTTGGTCCTGATAGGTACAGTCCAGGGTGAAAGGGCAGGAGGTAAGCAGGAGACCATGAGAAAAAACAGCAGCTGGAAGGAGGAAATGCTCAGTTCCTGTTCTTTGGGTCATTGCTTAAAGCAGCTGAGTAAATCTCTTTTACATTTACCTTCTTCCAGCCACTCACCAATGACAGAACATTTGGATTGTTGATTAGGACTTCTACAAGCACTGGTTCAAGCAGCATTTCAGCGTTGAGTGGATAAGCACAGCAGGGACAAAGAATCTATGAGAAGCAAGAAGGTATATTTTTTTAAAAAAATGTGGCCAAATGAGAAGAACAAAGAAGAACATAATGTTTGGTAAAAGAAATACCTAAAGAGAATGAAAGATGGCACAAAAAGATATAAAAAGGAACACTAAAACAGTCAAATATTTTCAAAATCAATTTGAAACCTGAAAAAGAATAAGTAGGCTGTGAGACGATTGGATGAAGGGGTGATAAAATATGCTGAAAGAGGATAGGGAAATGACAAAGAATTTGAATGAACATTTTGCTTGTCTTTTTATTGCTGTGGACAGATGCTATACTTGAGCTGGCTTTTTTCAGGAGTGGACTCATACTGTGGCAAACAGAAACAACAAAATGTGAAGAGTATACACTTTCTCACTTGACAGATTAAAAATAAATAAATCACTTAGCCAGATAGGACCCATCTGAGAGTTCTTAGAGAACTAAAAATGTGCAAGTACTGATATTTGATAGAAATATATAGTATCTCTTTTTATGTCTGAAGTTTGGAAAATAACCAATATGACTGCAATTTTAAAAAGGGATCAAGGAGGGACTTGGGAAATTATAGGCCACTTAGCTTAATATCCGTTCAGAATAAAATGATAGAAAATGTTGTGAAAGAGAAAATAATCAAATACAATCTCCAAGGGATCAGAGGTGGCTCCTCGCTTGATAACTGGTTAAGGAAAAGAACCAGAATTGGAATAAATGAATATGTTTCACAATAGAGGAATATGCAGAACGAGTCTCTTTTCTGTGGTTCTCCAGTGTCAGCATATATTATCCACGGAACAAAAGATGTCGTAAACACCATTTATAAATATTTAATTCCACAATTGAGCTTTGTGGAAAAGGATAACTCTTCATTATCATACCTGTGTCTTTTGAAATATTACTCTTATTTATTGTGGCACTTCTATAACAGAAGGAAGTACATGAGAGGGCAAGGGATGTAATTTTGTGTGCTTTGCAATAGAAACTAATGAAAAGGCTATTATAAAATCGTGAGTTCTCACAGCTCATGCTTTCCAGTAAGATGTGACTTGTATTTAGGATATCATTTGCATGCATGTGCCAGTACGGCTAATGGAATTCCTAGGAAAAACAAGCTTATATTCCAACCCATCATAATTTAGGAACTGCCTAATTTTTCTAGTGGATATAATATGTGGTTATACATTTTTAAAGACAATAGTGTGTCTTAGTAAAAAAAAATAATAATCCAAAAAAGGTGATGAAATAGGGTGAATGAAAAAAAATCAGATACATTTTTCTAAAAATTGTATAGTGTGGAGCAATTGAATAATGATAATTCTTGTTTAATGCTACAATTGTTGCACATCAAAGTTGCTGATGAGATAGACTGGTAGTGATAGTTACGGTACACCCTTTGGTCCATCTGCCCTCCCTCTTTTTTTCTATATCTGGTTGTAACCTTTCTGACATTCAGCACATCTCTGCCCTGCTTTGTTTTGACTCCTGACAAGCCTTTCAATTTGCTATTTTCTTTGAAGAGCTGAGAAGTCATCAGTAGCCTCACTCCTGCTCTTCCCTCTGAAAGTATTGAACATTGGTATTGAGTTTCAGCCCTGACGGACGTGAATGGGGCACACCATTGATCCAGAGGGCTCAAGTTCAACTGGCAGCTTATTCCTGAGTGAGATGTTGCTGTCTCATCTTACAGTAGTTTTTCCTTCATTGTACAGAGGAATAGGCATGATCTCTGGTTGTTTCAAGGGAATATGTGCATCAGTATGGACTCTTAATTGCATCAGGGATAGAGGGACAGGTGTTATAGCATTCCTAGCTGGAATTCAAGAAGAACAAGTAATATTTGAATCCAGTTTTTTCTAGGAAGAAACTGTATATCCTGCTGTTACTGTGTGTTGGTATGTTATACAGAGAGATGTAGATGTAACTTAATTTAGACCCAATATATTTTTCTGCCTCTGTCATGTGACAAATGTGCATGCTGTCCATACTGTATATAGCCATGATGCATGCCAGAGGTGGTACACAGAGCCCCCTCGGTGAGTATGCACACCATCGCCAGCTACTGCTCTTCTGGTTTCTGGCATGGCAGCCAGCTGGTCTTTGCAGGTGCCGGAGTGCCAGAAAACAGCCCAAAAAACAAGCCATTTGGGGGCCTTTTTCAGGCCATTTTTGGGCCTTTTTCAAGCTGTTTTTCAGGCCATTTTCTGGGCCAAAAAGCAACCCGTAAAAGGCCTTTAAAATGGCCCCCAAACAGCCCAAACTGCCCTGAAAATGGCCCAAAAAGGGTTTGAAAATGGCCCCAAAACAGCCCAAAGAACAGCCTGAAAATGGCCAAAAAACAAACATGTGTGCTTCCGGCTTCCACACATGCACATGTGTTCTGGTTTGGGCACTTGGTGCTGAAAAGGTTCTCCATCACTGGTATATAGGAACTATCTGGACTGAGTATTCTGCACCATTACAATTGGAACAGGCGGCTGGATTAGAGTGTTGGGTAAATTATACTTTTTTTATTAGTAGGTAGTACTTTCCATCCATCCGCAGTTGGCACAAAACAATGCCTGCATAAAATTCGCTGTTCTGACTCATGTTCTTATTCTACATCCATTGTAGCTGTTGCAAATCACTTCTGAATATTAAAGGTAGTCCTCAATTTACAATCATTTGTTTAGTGACCATTTGATGTTACAATGGTACAGAAAAAAAGTGACTAACAAACAGTCCTTAGACTTATGACCATCACAGTCTCCTCATGGTCATTTGAGAAATTTCAGGCATTTGGCCACCAGTATGTATTTACGACAGTGGCAGAGTCACAGGGTCACAGGATACTCCATCTGTGACCTTTCAGCCCACCTTCCAACAAGCAAAGTCAATGGGGGAAAGTCAGATTTGCTTAATGACTGCATGATTCACTTAAAAACTGCAGTTATTCACTTAACTATCCTGAAATAGGTCATAAAGTCAGGTGGGACTCATTTAACAGTCACCTTGCTCAGAAATGGCTTGCACATTTATATTTATTAGGAATGTTTCATTCTTCTTAATATTTGAAAGGGAAGGCAGAGTATTTAGATGATTAACAATTAGTCTGAAGTAAGTGAAAAGGAAATCTTTCAATAACTACCTTGAAGAAATATATTTTTCATTACGTAGTTACAATGTGATGGCAACTTTCCTCCCCAGTTAAAATTAACATGCAATACTGACTGTAATGTCGTGCTTAAGTATAAGGTGTGTGCCAACAAATCCCTGGTACTCTGTCATTAGTTTATGAGGTTCAGAGGGAAGTTATTTCTTAGCCTCAGCTTCCCCTTTGCAAGAGTAATATTGCCCCACCTTATTAAACAATCATATAGAAATTACTGTGGGAATTTATACAGAGGTTTGGATAGCATAGGTTATGCTATGCTGCATTTACAACCAATATAAAGGAAGCCACAAGTTCTGCTTTTTCTCCTATGTTACACAGCTTCAGAGTTTTCTGCTGTCATATCTGATAATGGCCCCAAAAGATAAATGGCTTTAAATTAACAAAAATCAAATATCAATAAATCCTAACAAAAATGGCCTGGGCCGGGCATACAACACGTTACTAAAGGAATTGTTAAAAATATTGAGAGATGTTTGTAATTGATACACTGAAATTCTCTGTTGAGGTTTCATTTTACCCATCTGGATGTGGAATTTTAGCCAGAGTAAACATTTGGATATATGACGGGGAGCTGAATAGCTTTCCATTCACCAAGAGTCATGTCCACTGCACTCATTACATCTAGGCGCTTTTCTCTTGGGCCTGTTTGGTTCATGTTTCTGAGAGAGTGCACTAGTAGCACTGATAGGATTTACAGATGACTTGGAAAGATCCAAGCATATGCTTTAAAGAGGAAGGGGAAAGTACAGATTTTATTAAGCTAGAGCACATCTTCAAATTGGATTATCTCAAATTTTCGGAAGCATCACAGCATTGATTGGCTGGCTTGGAGTGGGAGAGGCTATGCGGAGGCACGCCAGAGTGTGTGCAATTGGATCTCTTCCATTAGACTGATCAATAGCTGCTGCCCAAGTGTGATGGTGGTGGTGTGGAGTGGTGTTACAAAACTGAATAAATATAGATGTGAGAGCTGAGAAATTGCATTACAACCAAAGGATCCAAGCCCAACATATATAACCCTTTCACCTTAACACCCAGACTAGGAACCTTAAGTCATTCAGGACCGGGGCATGCTACTTACTGAAGAAATCTAAGTACAAGATTTAAAGGTAGATGTTATGACCTTAATCATTTCTAATTATGCGTTCTGTGAACTATACTTTGTTATACAAAAATTGGGTCTAGATGAAAGGTTCAAAACTCATTTGGAATTTTGAGAATATGCCATAGGCAGCTCATCACAACAAGACTTCAAGTCAAGTGGAGCGTTCTGCATTCATGCAGTGATTGTGTGATAGCAATACCTAGTCATAAAACAGCTGTTTTGCAGAAAAGTATAAAGGCAATTTTTGAAAGAAAAGCAGCTTACTCAAACATTAGAATATATGATAGGCATCATGTTTGGTCTCCCAAGCAACCCTACTCTTTTGAATTCACCAGTCTTTTTCTCCACACAGTTATTTCTTTCTGTTATTAAACAATTTTTCCTCAAATCCATCCTGGATTATCTTTCCAGCCTCTTGTTGTTACTAAATTAAGTCCAAGTACTCAAGTTTATACAGTATTAAGCCATAAGTAATGATATTAGCCATCACATTGTAACCAAATGGTTATTGAACCCAGCTGCTTTCTATCTGAACTTTCACCACAGTATTACTTGTCTTTCTTTTGAGTGTGTAGTGTGGCGTCTCTGTTCTTATCAAGTAGTAGGTTCCCTTCACTACCTTAATTTTTGGCAGGTGACTTTTGCTCTTTATTGAATAGTATTCCTGACATATGGGGGCCCCAAAGATGTGCTGGTAACTGAAAATAACAAGTGATATATTTTGCCCCTTTTCAGATTCTATAATTCAAGGGTCTTCAAACTTGGCAAGTTTTAAGGCTTGTGGACTTCAACTTTCAGAATTCCTGAGCTAAAATGACTGGTGGAGGAATTCTGGGAGTTGAAGTCCACAAATCTTAAAGCTGTCAAGTTTGAAGATCCCTGCTATATTTAATGTACCCATGGTTTACTCAGTTAACTATTGTTTTGGACTAAAAATTAAGTATATGGCTTGGGTGTGCTAGGACAAAATATGAATAGCAAATACAGCAACTAAATAATTAAATATTTTTAAAATCTAAACAAAATTAATAAGAATTGTGAGATGGGTGGCAAATAAATTTAATAAATAAATAAAAGTAAAATAAAAATTGGAAACCCTTGTGAAAGGGTAGCATCGTGGTTAGAATGGCATTGCCCTTAAGATACCTCATTCCAACTAAAGAAAGTATTAATTTCTGGCAGTATGAGGATTGATTGCTTACACCATTTGTCATGCTGCTTTATAAGTAGGCCATAATATCAAAACACTTATTAATGATACCAAGTGCCTATGGAGACATGGACATGGTTTAGTAGGGGGTCACATGGGTTATATAACTTTATTCCCATGTTTACCAAGGTCTGTATTTATGGGCATTATTGAAAAGTGAGGTATAAGTTAAACATGTCAGATTAATGATTCATGTTCCATATCTCATAATGCAATAATATTATTCCTGGGTACATCTGCTACAAATATCCTCCACATCTTGGGACCTAAACCAGTTTTGCTGAGGCAGCCATATTGAATCCCATCTAATTAGTGTACATTTAACATCTTGTTTTGCTTGGACCAGACAACACATCAGTAACCTATTGACCTTTCTGTTCAGTTGAGAACTCCCTGACAGCTGGGAACTCTTGGAATGCATCCTGTTATCCCCCACCCTTTTATATCCTTCAAATTCAGTGAGCCTAGATAAGTTTTGGATGAAGGTGCTGACTGGAATGGCATTTGGGCTGGGAGATAGCATTTGTCTCTGTAAGCTATTTTCTGAATATGATTTAAAGTAATAAGTGAGGAAGAAACCTGTAATAAAGTCAGCACTTTGCTTATTAAGGGGAAAAGACTGTGCTGGTCTAGGAATAATATTAATTAGACAGATATATGACAAGCTAGAAAGATTTTTAGAGACGTGCATGTGCAGGCATAGTGCTTTTAAGATGGATGAATAGGAAGATTAGTACCCATATCTTTGGGGGGGTGGGGGGGAGAGAGAGAAGGAAGAATTTGGGGTGGAGCTTGTAGCCTTATGGAAAAATTGTGATTTTAGAGTTCTAGATTTTCAAAGTGATTAGATGTAATAATTAATTTTGAAAGTAATTGATAGTGATAACTGAAAGGCTAGTATCCTTAAGATTGACCTGATTCAAATGGTTCTCATAAACATGTGATTTCTGATTCCTTCAGAAAAAGATACAGGTATTGTTTGTGTTCTCAGGATACAATAATTCCCTATTTTCATTCTTCTCATTGTTAATTCCCAGTTTGCTTCTTATCTTTTTCCTTCTCTACTCCAGTTAAATGTAGCTGCTGATTAGTAATAAAATTTTAACCAGGATCTGTATCAGTGTCCTTTCTATTATTTTTATGGGATCATTTATGGACGGGGAGATATACCTTCAAATTCCTCTTTGCTAGAAGTTCCAAAGTATAGAAGCAACATATGGTAAACCTTCTACATCAGGGATGTCAAACTGGCGGCCCGCAGGCTGGATGCGTCACGTGCAAACCACACCCACTCCAGTTCTGTGAAGGGAAAAACATTGCGATACGCCATGTGATGGCAACATGATGTGGCAAGTTTGACACATGTGTTCTGCATGCTATGTTACAGTGAAAAGCAAAGAAGGAGGTTCATGTGCCGAAGAATCTTACACCCCTACACTTATTAGTGCAATTTCCTTCTGTGTTAACTTCTAGTCACTTTCTGTTCTCCACTGTGCAAGGCTTTATTTCCTGTTACTTTAGCTACTTCTCATTCAGCCTTTGTTTCTATTGATTGAAGAGTGGATGGGCTGTGAAGAGACATAACTGCCACCTACCTAGTATTCAATATGCCTTGTGGTTCTTCTTCATGTTAACAATGTTTAATTATTCAGAGCATTTCCACACTATCACCATTTCAACTCTCCAGTTCATTAAAAACGGCTTGAAAATAATCCACAATCATCTTTTCTTCTGCCGAATTTACAGCATTGAGAATACAGAGCAAAAATCACTATGCTACCTTAAGGTGCTATTACCCTGGCTCCAGAAATCTTTAAAAGAACTTCGGGCAGCAGGGGGGACCGGGGAGGATACATAAAACCCAAGTAGCCTGGTGCTTTGCACATTGGGTATATCTTACAACAGAGAATCTAGCATTCTTGTCAATCTCAGTTTGCTTTATTGCTAGGGATACTAAGGAGAAAATGCAGAGGTATCAAGCCACCATCCTCTTACAGGTTGAGGAACAATTGGGCAACTGAAGTTCAGGAAAAAGGAGGAGGAGGAGTATGGTAAGAATCCTCTAATGAGGCTTGCTTCCAAGTGCCACAAAACTCAGGATTCTCCAGATGAAAACTGACTTCCTCTTACACTACAGTTGAACTAGAAATAAATGGCACTTGGGAGAGAAATGGCACTTGTCAAGAAAAATGACAATCCATGGTTACAGGAACTGGAATATAACCTGAGAGCAGAACAAACATTTTATGTACATCCATAATTTTTAAATATGAGCAATAATTCCAGTGAAAAAGAATGTAATATTGGAGTATTCAAGGGTCTTTCTATAGGTTACTTGATAAGCACCACTGAGAAAGTCCATGGAGCTTATTTCAGTGTTGGGAATCATTTTGTTTTTCTTTTTTGAAATTGATCCATATTGTTCTTGATCTTGTTTTACTTATGGTTAGTGGGATTGTGTGCCAAGAAACCCATTTCTTGTCAGGGAGATAAGCTGTATGTGCAGTAGCTGACACTTCTTGGTCTTTATCAGGCAGATTGCTAGATGTATGAAATAGAAGCCATCTAGGAAATCGGAGGGAACAAAGTGACCATTACATGGGATAACTTGAGTTTCATGCATAGCTGTAAGCCGCACAGGAGCTTAGTGTAGTTTAATATATTTGTGAACACTTACAATATATTCAGTAAAACTTCATTAAACAGCTCGCAGGTTAGAACAGTTTATTTCATCAGCAAATCTGCAGGACCTAGGACAGCTCATAAAATAGCACAGATATATCTCTGAGAAAAGCTGAAACTTGATGTTAGCTTCAGTTTTATTCTTCAGCTAAAGTTGATAGGAATTTAAAGGTCATGTTGTATTGGAACCCTATCGGTTAAAAATATTAAGAGCAATAATTATTGATGAATAGCAGGAAAAATGCTCTGAGGACAGCCCTGCTAGATTTGTATTTCCTTTTGCTTTGACATAAAACTCATTGCACCCCATTTTTCTTCTCTGCTCTCCCTCTTTTCATTTTAATATGGCTGTATATTAGCATGTTCCATTCTAGGCAGAAGTTTATTCCTCAGAGCCCTTGGGAAAAAGAAGAAAACCCATCATTTACAGTGGACCTTGTATGAGATGTGGGGTAGCTATCAAGAAAGTAGACATAGGGAGGTATGGTTCTGTTTGTGCCATAGATAGAACATATGATTCAGCCTCATTTTGCTGCTCCATGAGGAGGTCAAGAAGGCAAAGTTTCCAGAGAGGTGAATTATCAGAGGGAGTGGTAACAATGGGTCAGACAGTTCCAAGCAGGGGTAATAGAGTTAAGGTACAGAATCTTGTGGGGAGCCCAGCATTAAAGCAATGAATAGAATTCAATCTGCCCTGAGCAAGGTAGTCGGGCCTTTAATATTATGTCAGGCACATAGCCTATGCTGGTGAGCTATCCTTCATAGAGCCTAATGCCACGGAGATAATTGAATTAGCCCCTCTTTTGAAAGGAAAAGTGTGGGGTTGGCAGCTGGGCATTCATGCCTTGCAGCTGCAAAAGGAATGAGCAGTGGACTGCAAATTCAATCAGGTGAATAGGAGGAAGGACGCAGGTGTTCCCCTCACTTCAATCCAACTCCCTTCTCCAATCTAGTAGACTTCATTTGAATCTAGTAGGTTGTAAGAGCAAAGACACGTCCCATTTCCTATTTCAAGAAGAAGACAACTCTTTCCTTTTCCCCAAAATTCATTAGGCCTCCACTTTCTGTTTCTCTAATTAATTAGGAAATCCTTGTTTTCCAAGGTGATGATTTGGCTTAAGTATAAATCTTTCATCCTGATTATCAGGAAAGAAAATCTAAACCACTCTGATTTAAACCCAGCACAGGATAAAAATCTGAGTAACATGGCTGTTAGTTGTATTAGTACGTCCATGTTGATTTCAGGCTTCAAGCAAAGAGCTAAAGTGAATCTGTTGATTTCAGGTTTGATTTAATAGAGAGGAATACAACAAGTAGATGAACAGTAAACCTGTGGAAGTTCTCCATAGGTGTTTTCATTGCTTACCAATTGGGCAAAAGTTTAATACTTCTCCATCAAAAGTGAAAAGGAAACCCATACCTGTTTTTATCCCATTTTCAAATATTTTTATATATTTTATTCAGTATTTCAACCTAAGCTTACCCAGAACTCTTTTTAAAAAGTTATATCATGAAGAATTAACTTGCCATTTGATTTGTAAGGCAATACAGCAGGGCTATCAAACTCCCGGCCTGCAGGCTGGTTGCGTCATACGCTGGCCACGCCCATGCCTGGTTTAGGGAAGGAGAGTCCTGATACATGACAGTACCGTGATGACATGAGTTTGACAGCCCTGCAATACAGTGAAGGAGTTACAAGTAGCAATTTACTCATTATAATTTCCAGGTACAGAATAATGCATGGGAATTTTAAATATAGTAGAATGCACCATCTAATTGAAGAACCACTTGACCAATTGATGGATTTAACATATTATCATACATGTATTATATAAAAACTGTGTGTAAGCTGTGCATGACAAGCATATGCATGTCTTTCAGATCTATACTATGCTGGGATGGATAACTTACCATGTGAAGCTCTTGGATGAGTTTTAAACACATTTAGCAAATAATCAGTTTAGTCTTAAGACATGACTGATCTTCCCTTCTCCAGCAATTTTAGAGATAGGGAAGAAGTGGGAAAGAAAAAAGGAAAACAGCAAAAAGATTAAGAAAATGGATACTAGAAAGAAAGTGTATCTGTTTCTTTGGTGCAATGAGTCCAGTGAAAACAACAAAAGTTGCATTCATTCTTCCTAGGCCATGCTACCTATATTGATCACCTTAAAAGATTTTTATAAAGGGAAAAAAGAACATAAAGGCAAACTACCTATTTTACATAACATGCTGTTGGGTCCTAAGTTGTTCATGAAAAATGGTAAGTGACATCTTGATTGCGGGGAAAGAAATATTGGCCACAAATGCATTCCATGAGTGAAATAAATTGAACAAGGACTGATAGATGGGAACTTTGAAACTTCAGTTTCAAAAAAGAAGAATCTAATAATTCCTTTGCAAAACAAAACTACTGTTTGCTTGTCTACTAAATCGAGTTCAACTGCATATTCTATAAATCTCAAATATATATTTTTTAAAATACAGATAAACTATGTTCCGAGATGAAGTTAAAGCACAGATTAGATAACAGATAATCGGAGTTGGAAGGGACCTTATAGGTCATCTAGTCCAACCCCCTGCCCAAAAGGGAGACCCTATATACCATTTCTGACAAATGGCAGTCCAATCTCTTCTTGAAGGTCTCAAGTGATGGCCCTTCCACAACTTCCAAGGGGAAGCTGTTCCATTGGTTGATTGTTCTCACTGACGGAAAGTTTCTCCTAGATGCACATCTAGTCAATAAAAATCACTTTCTGTTCTGTTTCTGCTAATTACAGCAGCTGTTATGGAGGGACTTAGATCTTTCTTATTTGCAGTGGAACTGTTTTGAACATTTGTGCCAGATCAATGGATGATTAGACTATTGCAAGCTGTAATCTAATAATCTGAAGCAACAAGTAGATGCAGGTGTTTGAGGTTTGAGATTGAAAGAAGAAACGAAGAAATAAAGGGTAACTTTGGAAAAGCCTTCTTAGGGCTTGGGTTGAAATTGTGTTGACTGGCAAGAGGGGTTGTAGTCGGGAATATTGGCTAAGAAAATAAAACAGCTTTCCTTGGCTACAAGATTCTAAGTATTGATAATGCATTGCTTTTCTTTACATAGGAAGAAGCAAGCAACCTTTTTGAGAATTATGTTTTTTAAAATATTAACTTTTTTGTGGTTCTTGTTTCCAGGAAGTGATAATAGTTATTCTCAGATGTATTTGTATATTTTAAAGAAATTAAAATAATTAAATCTGTTCTAGGTTTGCTGCTGAACTTGGTGCTTGGAGAGGCTTTTATAAAGAGGCTTTGATGCTGCATGCAGTTAAATACAAAATTTGGCCATCAAGTTTCAAAATGCATTTAATTGTTCATTCTGGGTCTCCTTGAACAAACTAACCCCCAAATTTACAGTATACTTATCTTATATATACAACACTCAATGTGTATATAGATTATTCCTTCAATAATATTGTTACAGATATGTATTCTTTTTCTTCATTTTGTGTTCTCTTGATCAGCTTTTTTATTTTTAAAAAAGAATCTCTTGCTCCATCTCTCCTCACTATCCAAAAATGATTAGAAAGAATTATTGCTATTAGGACGTCTTTCTTGGTGAAAGGAGAAAGTTGCCTCATTCATAATTTATACCCTCAATTACTATTAATAAAGAAATATTTCAGCAGGAGATCGCCTGGGAAAATTACACGTAACATTGCATTAACATTCTATTTGAACATTTTCATCGCATTTGTTATAGAGTTAATAAGAGGGATATGCTCCCCTGACTTCTTCATGAAATTATGGGCTGCCTATGATAGTTTAATCTTTTAGACTTTATATAATATATTCACTTTGCTAATTGAGCCATCCAAGGAGCAGTTAGGGATGTACTTAAATGGGGAAGACAAAGTAATCAAGGCCATGACTTCCTGACTAAAGAATTCTCTTCTGGAGATGAGAAGTTGCTTGCATGAATCAGATGCACATATGCTTTATGTTTCTCTTGATACTTTATATAGTTAGTTCATGTACTGCTTTAGTCTGGGTTCAAATGAATTTATCATCTAAGTTTAATACATATGAAGCTCTTGATCTGCAGTAGTGATTACAGAAAGAAACGGAACACCGAGCTATTTGTACCTAACATCAGGGGTGGGATGTTACTGGTTCTCTAGAGCCAGCTCTATAGCTCTGAAGAGCAGCAGACACAGAACTGGTTCTGCGTCTGCTGCTGTTTGGACCACCCGCCCGCCCGGGCTGTTACCTGACTTTTATTTCCTGCTTTTTCAACTTCAGCTGCTTTGCACGGAACAGCTGAGGTTGAAAAAGCAGTAAAAAAGCGCTTTTTCAAAAGCTGCGCACCTGCGCACAGCGCTTATCAGCTGCCCGGGCAGCACAGCTTTAGGTGTACTACACACACACGCAGCACGCATCTGGTGCGGGCAAAGCATGCATGCACATGCAAAATGTAATCACTGAGCCAGTAGTAACACTGGTTGAATCCTACCCTGCCTAAAACTGAAGCTATAAAAATAGATGGCATATTGAAGATAATATAAATATCTAGAACTACCAGGTGAGCTCAGATTCAGGTTGGGCATCATTTACTTCTGTAGGCAAGGATGCACACATGTTGACTCTGCAGAAACTTTTGAAATCCATCTCCACTATCATTCATAATTGTCCAGGCTAGTAAGGGTTTATGAAATTGAATAATGTCTGGAAAACAGGCTTTGCAATTGCCACTCCAAACACAAGATACCATCTTTATTACTCTATCTAGTAGCAATTCAAATGATTTTTCTTCAGGATTTTTTTCTTTCTTTTATTCTGCCTGAAAGTAATCCAAACTAAGAAGAATTTTGTTGGAGTTGCATGGAATTATTTAACCTTCTTTGTTTCGGTCTAAAAACTGGTCTCCTATTCTTCCCAAACAAAGGTTATGCTCATTAGCATTGCCTTCTCTGTTTCAACCACTCTACAGTAGTTTGTCTAACCAGCTTCCCATTATCGATTCATGCAGCTTTTTGAGACAAAGTAAGACTTTTTAAAATGTCACATTTAAAATTTTTGTCAATATGTATTTTTGTCCAGGAATAAGTAATGACATAGTGAATTTGGAATTTAAATGTGTTGAAATGGACATTAGCAATTAATTAGCTTAACCAAGAAGATGAGCAGTTAAGTGGTGATCACAGGCGATTCCTAGTCCATCAGCAGAAGTGGTAGGTGTAGAATTCTTACAAAAATATATAAACAGACAAGAGAATACCGTTCCGCTTCTTCCATTCCTCTAGATGAGCACTTACAGAATGCTGAACAACAGAGTTGGAAGGGACCTTGGACATAGAGCAGCAATCAAGTTTGCATGTAACTACTTTTGTTTTTGCCACTCAGAAGCAAGAAAGACCAAGCAACTGAATAAAGCGCTTAGTTTGTAAAATGTCATTGGCTGAAATTTGATCAGGATGGAACAAGAGTATAAACAGGAACGGCTTTGTAAACACAACTGCAACTGGGATAAATTTAGCTAGTTGGGGCTGCAGACTCAGCACTACAGGACACCGTGTCAAGGCATTCTTGCAAGGAGAGGAAACTGGATAAACAAACAAAGCTTGTCCCTTCACTTGTTCTCTTGATTGTAACTCAACATTTGTATTGTAACCCCAAACAATTGTTCCTCACATTGCGGAGATCAAATATAAATTTAATGTATTTTTGTTCTTCTCCTTTACAATATTTTTTGAAATGATGATTTGCCATGAATCTATGTCATCTCTAGATTATAGTTTCTTTTCATGTCCTTTAGATAATATCCAATTGAAGGGAAAATTTGAATGTTCAGGAATTAATAGTTTGCACATCACACTTGTATGTTGTTTGCATATGGTTCCAAATCTTTCCTTTCTAAGCAAGTACTTAATCCAACATTCACATTCATGCACAGAAGCTTTGAAGAAGACAAAGAGATAACTCTGTATACATCATCTGGTTACATTTTATAAGGATGATCTTTAATGATCTTAAAGATCATTATTTTCCTGCGATTATCTAGAACTAATACGCTAAATAATTACTAATGTTTTTTCAAATAGTTACCTGTAGCTCAAGTAGCATTCTTGGTTTGTAAGTATTATACTTTGAATCATAGTCTTCATGACACAGCATTTTTGAATTCTTAATTTCTGATTCTGTGGATCACTTGCAACCATTGCAAAAGGAAACTTTAAAAGAAATATGCTTTCCAATCTGTTATATCAATTAATTTTAGCAGGACAGTACCGGCCTGTCCTGGAAGGTCATCTGATATTCATCCCTCATAATCACAGTGATGCCCACATTCACCTTTTCAAGCCATGTATACATATACGTATATATTGGCAGAGAGATTTGCATAATCAGAGCATGCGACCCATGTTTGATATAAAATCCAATGACATGTGACATTTGATAAAGGTCATTTTCTCCCCAAGAATTCATAACTGCCCCAGCCAAATAATCCTCAAGGTCATTGTCTTTTCAGTGAAGCTATTGATCCATCCTAAAGTTATGAAAAGCGGAATAGAGATTACTATACCCATGCAACATAAAGGATTTAAGAAAGAAATTAGGGGGTAATTTCTCATTTTTAGGAGATTTCATCATTGATATGATGGCAGGTGCAGTGGCTGCATAAGAGGAAGTAAGTAGCTGAAAACAAGTTAATTCTGTAAAGACCAGATACAGCTGTTCAGTGAACAAGGCAAAGTATAGAAATAGAATATGCCTGCAAAAAACAGTTTTTGAGCATACTAGCAATTTTAATATAACATTTTTTATTGCTGATGCATACTAGATAATTGAGAAAATTGAAGAATTGCCAAAGAGAAATCAATATGTGTTTCATTGATTATAGAAAGGCCTTCAGTTAATGTCAACTGTGTCAAGCTGTCCTTAGAAAAATTAAAATCTTGGAATATCTTACTGTCCTCCTACAAAATCTATACAAAGGTCAGGAAGCCATAGTCCAAATAGAATGTGATGAAACAGACTGGTTTTGGGTAGGTGAGGAGCCACACAACTTGCATATTCTCCAGTTATTTATTCAGTTTATATATTTAATACATATCAAGGAAAGCTAGATTGAATGCATGTAGGCATGGTTTAAATTAGAATAGAATAACAGCGTTAGAAGGCACCTTGGAGGTCTTCTAGCCTAACCCGCTGCTCAGTCGGGAAACCCTATACCATTTCAAATGGTGGTCCAATCTCTTCTTTAAAACTTCCAATGTTGGAGCATTCACAGCTTCTGGAGGCAAGTTGTTCCACTGATTAATCGTTCTAGCTGTCAGGACATTTCTCCTTAGTTCTAAGTTGCATCCCCCCTTGATTAGTTTCCATCCATTGGTTCTTGTCCTGCCCTCAGGTGCTTTGGAAAATAACTTGACTCCCTCTTCTTTGTGGCAACCCCTGAGATATTGGAATACTGCTATCATGTCACCCCCTAGTCCTTATTTTCATTACATTAGACATATCCAATTCCAGCAACCGTTTTTTATATGTTTTATAAGTCCCCTAATCATCTTTGTTACTCTTCTCTGCACTCTTTCTAGAGTCTCAACATCTTTTTTACATTGTGATGACCAAAACTGGATGCAGTAGTTCACGTGTGGTCTTACCAAGGTATTATAAAGTGGTATTAACACTTCATGTGATCTTGATTCTATCCTTCTGTTATTGCAGCCTAGAACTGTGTTGGATTTTTGGCAGCTGCAGCACACTGCTGGCTCCTATTTAAGTGATTGACAGATCCCTGTCACAGTTATTATTATTGAGCCAGATACCACTTATGCTATACTGTGCATTTTGTTTTTCTTGCCTAAATGTAGAACCTTACTTTTTTCACCATTGGCTTTCATTTTGTTAGATAGTGCCCAATGTTCAAGTCTGTCAAGATCCTTTTGTATCTTAAGCCTATCTTCTGGAGTGTTGGCTATTTCTGCCTGCTTGGTGTTGCTTGATGAGTTCCCCACTTATCCCCTTTAGTGAAAAAAATACTCCATACTATGCTAGTAGCTGTATTCAGATAGCTGAAAATGTAAATGATCTACAAGTTCTAGTAATGGAAATTAAGGAGAAAAAAAAGGATTGAATATAAAGAAGACCAAACTCATGACCACAAGTATGGCAACCAGGCTTAAAATTGGCAATGAAGATATTGAAATTGTGTATAGCCTTTATGATCCTTTTAGGATCAACTATCAACAATAAATAGCTGTCAACAAGTACTTAGTAGACTAATGCTTTTGTAAAGTATCAATGAATGCCTTGGAAAAAATATTCAGATTCCGTGATGTCTCTACCTACAAAAATCAGAATCATACAAACAGTGGTGTGATACTATATAGAAGGAAAAAATAGACTTTAGAGCAGAGGTCTTCAAACTTGACAGCTTTAAGACTTGTGGACTTCAACTCCCAGAATTCCTCTTCCAGTCATGTTAGCTTAGGAATTTTGAGAGTTGAAGTCTTAAACTTGCCAATTTTGAAGACCCTTGCTTTAGAGAAACAAGAAACAAGAATATTACTGCTTTTGAGCTTCAATGTTGGAGACAACTTCTGAAAAAATTGTAGTTAGCCTGGAAATCAAACTAACTGATCATTAAATAAACCAACACAGAGTTCTTGCTTAAAGCACAAGTGATCAGGCTTAAAGTACCATATTTGGCTGCATTAGGCAAAGACCTAGCTCTCCTGAGAAGTTTGGAATGCTGAAAAAAGAAGCGCCAATGGCAATAGGTACACTGTTGAACCATCCAAAGGACTGAGTTGAGGATAGATCATTCTGCACCAAGTCTATCTCTGTGGTCACTAATAGTCAACACTAACTTGATGATTCATCATAATCATGGTTTATGAAACAATACAATGCCAAAGGAAATTGCAGAATCAAATTCACTGAAACATAGATTCCGCTGCAAAAATACTGGGAGGGGTATGAAGTAGTGTCTAATATCTTGTCTCCAACTGTACTCCAGAGATTACATGAAATATTGCCATCATTGGAATGCCATCAGTAAGAACCAAGTGAGATAAGTAGACCGTTTACTGTTCAGAGTATTATATTGGGAGATTTAGTTTAATAAATCCTTAATATCCCAAGGAAGTTCAGTGTTCTTTTAAGTGAACTGATCGATTATGTTCTGTCACATCATTGTTGCCTTTCTCCATGATGATCTGTCTCTTAACTTGATCCTTCAGGTTTCTAATGGTGTATTAATTGCCACTGTAACCAAGTCTATCCCACTTCCTGCTGGCTGTCATCTTCTTTTCTTTCCTTCCATTAAGAAACTATTCATATATTAATTTATAGTAATATAGCAACAGCATACCAAACTTGCTACCTTCTATACTGCATGCCTATACAGTGAGAAAGTGTCACCTTTCTCGATGGAGGAACAGGAATTCTACAATTTGATTGCCAGCAGAACTGATCTGATCTGTTGAAGGATGCTTTTAATTTAGAATTAAGCAGACAGAGCTTATAAACATATTTTTCAGGGCTATGTGGTCTGAATCAAACAGCTGCCCTTGGAAGTAATTCAGACATATCAGTTGGATTCATATGTTAGGACAAGGTTTAGGCATATAGCAAAATAATCTGATTTTAGATTACTTCTAGTCTTGAGACTGAGGACATTTTCCTATTATAATTGATGCTATTTGAAAAATCCTCAATCCTGACTTTGGCTTGTTTTTCTTCACACAGTAATATAGTAGCTTTGTGTGACAAATTCATATTTGCAAAACTTGATGCAGAAGCACTTCAATTGAAATTTCAGATTTGCATTTCATTGAGCGCACCTCATTGAAGCCCAAACTACACTGAACTAAACGCACTTCTACTGAGGTGTTTTTTCCAAATAGAAAGACCGTAGCGGATAGAGTCCCTTCATTGCTGTCTAAACTGCTGTGAGTTATGGTTTTCTCCAGCCTTTAATTATACAGTCAGCCCCAATTGCCTCTTCCTAACAAGGCTGACAGGCCAATCTCTCAAGAGCCCTTAATGTGTTATCATCTCTTGCTGGGTGACCTCATATTTCTAACTGCTCCAAGCAGGGAGGGAGGGAGGAAGGAAAAGTGTCACCGTCTCTTTTCCCATCTCCTGTAAGCCCACATCCCCAGGCTCATCTGTTCAGGCAAAGATCAGCCCATCCATCACTTCCCCGTTTGGGCTATTAGATGATTAAAGGCATTTTTTATAATATTTGGATGAGTTTTCAAAGCTTCTTGAAAGTGTCTGATTAATACTCATTTAACCCTTTCCTGATCAGGATGTAGATCAGCAAGTTAGAAAGTTATGCATGGACAAAGACTGCAAGATGTATCTACTTTTTGAAGGACCTTGTTCAATTGGTTCATACCCAGCATTTTGACAAGGTGTGATTCATGTTCCTGGGACACCTGCAGGAAACAGTTCTTCCTCTAGTGGTTTGTGAGGTTTTAACGGTTCTGGGGGAACAGGAAATGGGACCTTGGCTTGTTATGCAACAGGCTGTGCACATGTACAGTGTAGTGTCTGGAAATGCTTCCTAAGTTGCTCTTAACAGCAATGGAGAGCAATTCTGTGACCCAGCAAGAATATTAGCCATTGATGGGCGCGTTGTGGAATGTTGGCATGTCAGCTGCATCTGCATATTTTCTATATTGTACTAGACCCATCTATAGCAGGACAACCAACATAACTTCATTAACATAGCCTTGGTTTCTTTCAGTTGTATAAACCTAACAAACTATCTTGTATAGACAGGCTTTGTTGAGCACCTGAATCATATTTCTTTCAGGTTTGATTTGTTTTGCTTGGTTTAGTCTGAACAACTATAAACCATTCATTTGCACTATTAAGTATCCTAATAGCACTCACAACAAACGCATTGTTTCTAAGGGCAAAGCTGGTAAATTAGGCCAGCTAAGATTATTTGTATGTTAATTAATGAATTAATGAATTATGGATATTTATATACCACCCACCTCCTAAGACTCTAGGTGGTTTATAGTAATAAACGCCAAAAAGATAAATCAACCCCAGTCCAAAATAAAAGAAACCAATTGGGTTAAGAAAACAAATTCTTCTCAAGCCAAAACAACAACAAAATTCACATAAAAATGGCAGCCCAGAGTCAAATCCTCCCCCCAAATCTCTTAAAACAATGTTAAAAAACCATGACACTCATATTCATGTTTAAACAAAACAAATTTAATAGTCCTATAGAAGTTCAATGTTGGAATAATCTACTTTGAAAATTGCTGCAAATGTATTGAGATTTGTTTTTACAATTATTGAGCACTGGAGAATATTTAAAATGTTCCATTCTGATTTATTTCTAACTATTATTATTGATAATTAATGTAATTTTTTCAAGTTAAATAATGAAAGATTTTACTTCCAGGGCCCAGTTTCTACACTGGATAAACTTTTAAAGAGATTAGCTGTATATTAGTCAGAACTTTTTGTTTATATTTATTTAGGATAGGATGAAGGGGTTTAAGTAAAATATTCAGATTTACATTCCTTTTTAAAGTTAAGGTCATATAGCTAGTATATCACACACCAAATTATTCTCTCTTTTCTCCCTTATATTGTTTAAGGAAACAGCACCATTTTGCAATTGAAGAATGCTAGTATGAATCATACAAAACATAGATATTTAATGTAACCTTGAAGGATGTAAAAATTTTAATTAAAACATAAATGTAATAATTTGATCAGGAGAATTCTGTTGAATGACATGTCAGAAGCTGAAAGACAGGAAGATTAGAGAGGGGATGATAAAAGCATGGAAATGGGCAAAAAAGACTAATTGTCCTGATCTGCTAGAATTTCGCAAGGTTGTATTTGATTTTGTAGACTGTTTTCAAAATGTTCTTTGCAATGATCAAGCTAGGATTCTCATCAGGTCAAGTTTTACACCAAATTGCAAGCATGAGTCGTGTGTGAACAAGCAACATTCACTAAGGCACTTTGCAATAGATATTTCAGTAATTAAACATTTCTGAGAAACAAAATATGAACTGGATTCAAATTTACTTATAAAACTGTAAACTTGTCTGATCTTGAAACATGGTGAATCGCTGATTAATAGCAGTTGCTCTGGAAAGGAATAGAGCCAGGCTGATAGAGTGGTTAAAACAGTAGTTCTCAATGTTTTTTTCACCATGGACCCCTTTTATGCCCAAAGACCACCAAGACTTAATCCAAGATTTAAATCATAAAATTTCTTCAAGCCGTCATGGACCCCCTGTTTTGACATCACAAGTCCCTCCCCCCAAGGGATCTGTGGACCACAGGTTGAGAACCACTGGGTTAACTCATCGGACTTGGACATGGAGACCCAGGTTCAGATCCACCTTCAGTCCTGGAAGTTAACTGAATGCTTTTTGAGCCAGTCATGTATCTTTCTTTTATATACATTGAGAGCATATGCACCAAGACAAATTCCTTGTGTGTCCAATCACACTTGGCCAATAAAATATTCTATTCATTTGCGGACTGACCCATCCTGTCTTGTGGAAGAAAATGGGAGGAGGATGTAAATAATCTTCTTTGGCCTCCTGACAAAAGAAAGTATATAAAGCAAATAAATAAATATAGTCTCAAGCTGCCTACATATGAGAATGTGATGCCCATTCAGTGAGGTGGTTTAACAGTATTTAGCTTTCTTTCATTAGATTCTACAGTAAAACGTTACAATGCTTTGGGAATAACATAGAAAAATTACATTGACATGTACAAAAGTGTGAAAGTAACATCTGTTTACAGCTCCTTAAAACAATTAAGTCTTCTGTGGGATTGTGGGACCAGCAGCTTTAAAGAGTTGTATAAAGGTGCTGTGTTTATGCTTCTGCATATTTCTGAAATACTGTGCAGCATTATTCTACAGTTCAACATATAAGACTTGTACATTATTTCTACATCCTTCTTTCCTAATATCATTATATTGTATATGGTTCCTTGTGAGAAAATATTAGGTATCAGGATCTATAAAAAACAGTCTATTTACAGCAGTTCTATTTGTATGTTCTTTATAGACTAAAGCTACAGCTTTGGATATCTAATCCCATGATAGTAACTAAATTTGGAAAATCTCTGCCATTAAATGTCATTTGCTCAGCTATAGGAGTCAGCTGATTGATTGTCTTCTGATGGTGATTGTCATATCTCATAATCTCAATTTCTTGTCAATTGATTGCCAGATAGAAGCGACAGCCAAGGAGGACCACCAGTATCCGTGGGGGCCAGCCAGCGCATGGCATTAACTTTCCCCCTCTGTAAGTGTTTATTTATTTTTTTAATACTATTGTGGGATATTTTGAAAAAACAGTGGAAGCATCATCAATTTGCGTAGATGATATTAGGGCAATAATAAAAAATATAGATAAGGCATAAAAAGATACAATATCTTAAAAGTATCAGTACTAACCTGTACTATAGCATTTGATTGAAAATTGCTGGGAACAAATCTGTCATTGTTTTATCAAAGGCGGTTAATACTGTATATCCTTAGTTTTAGGGGGAGAAATTCTTTATAAACAGAAGTGGGTAATTGCTAAAAGTTATGGATGAAAATCACATAAAAATTGTCCTTAGAATACTAGATGAGAAATGAAAATGAAAATGAAACAGTCACTTTCGGGTTGGGTCAGACAAACATTTCATTCTGGATCTCACAGTAATCATTAATGAATGCCAGTAAGATTATGTACCTGCTCTGCAAAGGTTGTAGCTCATATCTCTAATGTCATGGTTCTGAGTAAAGGACCCAATCAATCAAACTCTGAGGCTGTGGTTTTTCTCAAAGATCCATTTTATTGGGTTCATCATATCGGCATATTTGATATCTTCTTGTTGTCCTTTTTCATTGCTGGCCACCAAAATTGTCTTCACACCAGATGCCATGTCTTGAGGAATCCAAAGTGGCCAGCTTGCTTGGAGTAGTCGGAGCCTTGACATTAAGCCATGTGCTGATATGATGTACCCAATAAAATGGATCTTTGAGAACCACAGCCCCAGAGTGCTGGACTGATTGGGCCCATTACTCAGGAACCATGACATCTAAATTATGAACACCTCAGTGAGCATTGTGCAGTATAGAATTAGAATTTTACAGTGATAACCTGGCTTGTTGAAAAATTATTTCTAAAATTTAGTGAAAAAAGGATACTTTATATAGAGATTGCTAGCATAGCATAGAAAAGCCTCTTCTCTCTTTTTTTCTGTTGTATATTTCCTTGCTTCTACTGCAAATTAACCCTTGTTGTTATTGTTGTCTTTACATTGTTCAGATATTCTAAATGAATCATGGACTGTAATCAGTTTGAATTATATATATTGGCCCTATTCATATAATATGATTATATCAGGGATTTATTTATATTTCATATTTCTAAACCATCCTTCTTCCTCAAAGAGGGGCTATACAACATAATTGATAAATAAAATGTCATTAAAAGTTAACATTAACATTAAAATTTTGTATGTATGTAGCATCTCTGTGGAGGTGGTTGTTCATACAAGCTATCTAACCCATGTTGATACCTTACTTGAATAACTGAAAGACTGCTAGGTTTTTCCTCAAATAGACAAACCGTATTTGAGGCTCAACTCAATTGTTAATTTAGTTAATTAATTCCCCTGTATTACGAGCCTAGTGTCTGTGCAGTTAGTTGATTCTTCTTCCTGTGAAAAGGGGATCTGTCCAGGAACTCCCACCTGTGTCTCAGTTTTCACCACCTTGAGATCACAGAGAGGTATGAAAAAAAGGGCAGAAAGAACTGTGGTTAAACCCATGAGTCTGTCAGTGGCAGTGTCAATTCTGGTCACACACTAGGGAATTGTTTTTAAGTCCATGGGGAGATTTAAAAAAAAAACAGTGCAGATTAAAAAAATTATAGATGTAAGGTGTTTTTTTTTTTTTTAAAGAGCAAGGCCTGGGGATGGAGTAAAAATCTCCCAGTCTCTTTTGTGGCAACTGGATGAATTTTTTTAAAAAGAATGACAGGAACAGCTATCCTAGTCCATTTCAAAGCAGTCTGCTGATTGGGAGAAGGATGTTGTATATTACCAAAACATAGTTAAATCCTATTATGATCCTTTGAAATGCATACTTTTCTTCTTGGCCATCTGGAATTTTCTCAGCATTGTCTTGTTAGTTAAAAATGCTATCTAAAATTGTGAGTAAAAGCCTTCTGTCTTTCACTGATACTCAGTTTAAAATACTATCCATTTGTCTTGGATGTCATAAAATTTGCTGTCACATCTTCCAGTCCAAATCCTGCCCTGTGTTGCCTCTGCTTCCAGTTACTTCAGTTTTTTTACTTTCTTCCTAGGCTAACATACCTTAATAGGTTTTGTAAACCTTAAGGCTGCCCTTGGATGTGGTTGAAATAAGACAAAGCAGTACCATAATACTGGTGCGTGGATGACTTAAGGCTGTCTTGGGCTGAACCCACAGAATTGGCATACTGTCTCCCCCTGACGGAGGTGGCAAGAAACCAACATGCATCCACGGGGCACTCAAAGCTAGTGTTCTCTTTACTGCTGACTCATATATGAACAATAAGAGATGTGATTGGCAGTTTGATTTGGAGTCTGGCTAATAATGTTAGCTACTTGATACAAGGCCATCATCACTTGGCATGATATACTTTTAGATGTGCTGTTGATGACATAGGCCAAGAAGGCAAACCATCACCTTTCCTAACCACTGCAAAAATAACTTAAAAGGGAGAATGAGTCCATTGTCAGATAAAACAAGAATGGATGGTGGGTGCAATGGTCAGAGACTGGAGAGGGGGGGAGATTCAGGACCTTAGTGACAGAGCCCCTAGGCCCTTGGTTATAGCCTCCCCTCTTCTCATCAATGCACCCTACAATGATTGCATGGAGAGACTCAAGCAATAATATAATGGAAAGCATCATTTGAGTAGCTAAGTGCTTAAATGTGGCCTCTGGCCGAAACATGCTCGGGAGTGATGTTACATTCTGATGCTAGAGAAAGATGTGTGGATATGTCTTTACATATGGCTGGAAACAAGATGAAAAGGGTGTCATAGGGAAAAGGGTGTCATAGGGTGTCATCATTTTTGTATTGTAATTAGGCTAATCAGGAAAGATCTTTAATGCATGTAATATTTTGGGCAATTGTATAGGCAACTTTGAAATCTAGTAATATACAAATATAGTAGAGATTGAGTAACGCTTCCTTCCTGTTCAGTATGGAATAATGGACTACATACTAGCCAATCAGGTGAAGTGATTGGATGAGTAGTAGTTTGGATTGCTCCATCACCTATTCCCCTAGCAGCTTTGGATATGTGTATCCCATTCTTCTCTACTCACCCCACTTACTGACAAGCATATAGAGGAAGAAAGTAGATGACCTTCGGCATGTTTATTGACACTCCCAGAGTTCATACTGCAATTCTACAATCTTTCCCTGAGATTATTAAAAATTAATTGATCGCTTTTATATCTCTCTATGGTGCCCGACACTGCCATGAGAGGGGCCAAGAGGAGGAGGGTGTGTGCAGGCGGAGCAAACACACTGATAAATGTTAATTACTCTTTTATGGCCCTTGTCAAATTCCAAAGCAAGTCATAAATTCATTAAACTCTAACGGATTAAGCACATGCAGCTTATTTAACCACCATAAACAAGATCATTTGGATGTTGGTTTTCCCCTTTTTATTGCTTCAGCAGCAAAAAAGGAGAAAAAGTATACTTGAGAGTTCTTGATAGGTCTGAAAAGTTGTTGTTAGTTAATATTTAGTTGCTGCTGCCTTTATTATTATGGCTTGCAATATATGAAATTATTTTCTTATTGCATGCTTTTAACTGTGCGCACCCTGAATGATACAAACTGAATTGCTGATGGTCTCTGTACAATATTGTATTTGTCTCCTCATAGGAAAAAAACATAGTGTTGCAAAAAAAAAAATCCAATTCTTTGACACTGAAGAGTTTTCCAGTTTGTGGGGATGTAAAAAAAATGGGAACAGCACAAAAACAATAAATATTTTCTTTTGTATCTTCTCCATCATTACACGGGTTCTAATATCAATCTCATATTATAACACTGCTAATAAAACATTGTTTCTTTCCAGAGCAATGGAGCAGTTTTTGTTTAAATGAGCTGTACGTAGAGACAGGACACTGAATAGGATTAATAGTTAGGATCTTAGGTTTTGGGCACCTATGTTAGCAACTTCATACTCATATGAGTGGCAAAACACACAAGGAAACTGTAGTTAATTATAGTTTACTTTCTGACTTGGGAGTCTATGTTAATGGCTACTGGCACGGATAATCAAAAGAGCCACTAGTAGGGTGTTGGGAAATAAAGTAAGTTGCTTTATATACCAATACAGATTCCACCTTGAAGTAGCTGCATTGTCATCTTTCAGAAAGTCGTTATCTTGCTCTGTTTGAATTGGCTTAGAATCAGCAATTTATGGAATTGAAATTGGATCAAGTTTTAACTGATACTTATTTGTAAATACCATATGGATATATAGTCAGCTTGCCACACTATAGAAGACTTGGGGGTGGGGAGCTCAGGTATAAGTGCCTCAAAGTAGTTTGGAAGATTATTGTGTTGATTAAATATTTGCCCCTGACAATCAGGACTGACGAGTTGGACCTCCTGGATAGGAAATTTCCTGTTTGGATTGAGAGCCTGCTTGAGTAACTAATTTATACATACATACTCACACATCATTGTTTTTATTCTTCTGATTTAGAAGTATTTATTTAGATTGTTACACCCCTAAACCAGAAAACAGTGGCAGTGACCCTTGGAAGAAAAGATTTTTTTTTTCCTTTTTACTGAATTCGGTCATTTATTTTAAAAACAGTGACTACTCCCTACACATCTGATATGCTGACCTTGCCCATTATGTTCTATTGACCTGTATGTGAGATATCATCATATTACTAACATTAATTGAGATTAGAGCACGGTATAGCATTACAACTAAAACAAAGAATTATTTTTAATTGTCTGGCAGTGAAATCAGATGGCCTTTTGTTTTGAGTCATAGGTGGGAGGATCTAGGTGTAAATAGAATCGGATGTAACATAGTGAATAAAGGACTGAATGATGAATTGAGTTACCTTCTGTTCAGGCATCTTATTTTTACTGTTAACTGACTGATGGAATTAAGCAATGTTCCTTTCTTGCAGTTTCAGACCATTTGTGCTCCTTACTGTAGCTTTTTCCAGTATTGGAAAGATTTTTTTTTTAACTCAATGTATATGCTTTACTACTTTTAGAATGACAAGTATTGCTTATATTATTTATATTAAAATGATAGGTATTACTATATTCCACTTCAGTATATCCTGAACCCAGAAAATTCCCACAAGCCCAGAGACACCATGAACTCTGATTATTTAGTGTCACTGCTAAATAATCAGAGATCCCATGGTCTCAATTCTCAGTGCCTTGTGAGTCCCTTGCTTTTTGCCATCAAAATCTGTCCCCATGTATGATGAATGTTCAGGCACAGGAGTGGGCCGTCAAGGGTTAATGGAGGAAATGTGCCTTGCGCTCAGCGGTAGCTAACAGCCACCAGCTAATAACTTTATGGCTTTCAAAGCAAAGCATTTATCATGCTGAAGTTTGTTTATGCACTGGTTATACAACACATTATGGCAGATCTGTGTTGGGCTGATAAATTCTAGATGACAAGCAAGGCTACTGAGTGGGTCTTGCACAGTCCAAAAGACCAGTAGCTTTTTCCTGAACTCTACTTCTAAGATAAGGCTGTTTTTTCCCTCCTTTGTTTGGTAGGGACAAAACATAGGGTAGATTTAGGGATATATTTTTTTAAATCAACAGAAATAAAAGGCATATATCAAGTTAATTTGGAGAAAAGGGTTACTAGTGGGATTCACAATTCTGTCTTGTAAATTTGATCAGGAGTGGGAGATAAGCAAGACTGTACAAGTCTATTGAATCAGAGCAGGATATAAGAAAGAAAGGAAAATGCTTAGATCTGTTACAGTGTTTTAAGTAGCATGATTATTGACAGTATAGGTAACATTCTTTGTTAAAAAAAATATTTGGCCAAAGAAAATGCAGATTGAATAAAGCTATTTTTCCAAACACATACATTTCTACCAGGCAATGTGCTATTTTTGTAGAATGTCTTCCTTGTTTTCCCCATCTTTCTTCAGAATTATGTTAAGAAGGGAAAGAAAGATGAGGAAATTGTCTAATTATTTTTAATTGCTAATGCTAAGAATTCTCTCTCTGTAAGCATTAATAGGAAAGTATAAATAAATAATAAAATAGTACACTGGGATAACTCAGAAATCTCTTGTCAGAAAGGCTGTTACCAGTTTCATACTGAAATTCCCATGTCCTCATGTGCTCTTTGAAAATATCACAGTACTTTAAAAAAAAATTCAAAGACCATGTGTTTAATGGTGTATTTCAAATCTATCTTGTTGCTAAGATTTAATATAAGCAAGAGTTATGAGTGACACATTTGTAGTGGGCTAGGTAGTGTATTCTGACACTGGGAAAGCTTTTAAGTCAATGTTTAGATCGTTTTGTTTAAAAGAAGCCAGCTATTTTTACTTGCCTGACAAACAAGGTTGTGTCATTTCATTAAGTTACACTGCCTGGTTCAATATTTTCTGGGCAATGACCAGAAATTCTCTCTGAGTGTAGCAAATGCATCAGTGAGTTGAACAATGGACATAGTGAAGTATTGCCCCAAATAAATATGCGCGTTCATTTTGTTTACACTCTACAAACTGTAGCCCTCATCATGTATCACTGTGTCTCTTTACATAATTTATAAATGATTAGCCTTATATGGGATACTTGTGTGCAGGTATAAAGGGAGGAAAACTATGTCAGCGATGTATTGCCTAAAAACATATTGACTTAATTTGGCAAATTATGAAAGACTGCAGGAGAGATATAAATGCATGAGCCCCAGCTATTGAAATGTAAGACAGAATACTGGCATGCTGAATACCAGCTTAAAATGAAATTTAGATGCATCTTTGAAAAGCAGAATTGGTGTCATCCAACTTGCGTGTGTGGATGTGTGCATGCATACACATGCGCGTATACATACTCAAACATATACAGAGAGAGTGAGAGAGAGCGCTGAGTGTGGGTGTGGGGGGGGGTCCTTGCTTCTCAACAATAGTTGGAACCAGCCACTCCATTCCTAAGTGCTACAGTCACTAAGCAGAAAACTACATTGAGCAAGTCACTATGGTTACTCAATGAAACTTCACATGATCATGACTTGTGATTTTGCTTTTGCAAGCTGGTTGAGAAGCATGGAAATGGCGACTCTGTGACTGCAGGACACTCTAGTGCTTGTAAATGCCAGGACTGGTCACAAAGCTGGGTTTTCTTACACCATTCATCCAGTCACTAAGTGAGGTAATTGGTAAGCAAGGATTACTTGTAACATCTATGAAATAAAACATCTATGAAATAAAACATGAGTATTACAGTGTTCTTCAGAAATTTGCCTTCTATTTTCTAGAATTTTAGAATAATAAATGCATGCATATGTATCAGCTCTATTCACAGTGAAGAAGACAGTAGAACCAGTACATCTTCTGTGTTAAGTAATCCTGGATGGATGGAGAATTAATCTGGTGCACTATGAATTGTACCATTAAGATCCTTGACCTTATCTACGTCAGTAAATGAGAATCAAAAGGACCATATTTGTAGATTTGGTATGACATGACTCTGGTACATGGATTGTTCTGTCACACCTTCTATTACAGTATACCCTTAAGTGGCCTGTGTGTAGATTCAGAACAACCAATTAATACATTACATATACTTTTATAATTGTACACCTAGGAATTTTTCATTTGACAAGTTTGATATTAAATATTTATACATGTACGTTTACTAGTACATAAGCTTTCAAGACTTCTATGTTATGTGTCTGTAATTTGTACCTTTTGCTTGGCATCTGCATTATACTTCTGTATCTGTGTCTTAATGTTCTTAATTTCCACTCATGCTTCTGCATGTGCAGTAGGCATATGAACCATCACCTACCCTGACAAAGTGGCCCTAATGGGCTTGTCAGTTGGTGTTCTAGTCTTTGTACGTGAGTGCCAGCCCTGCAGGCTGTAAATCCTGCTGCCCAGCTGAGGAGGTTCAGCGGTTTATTGCTCAAGGCCAGGCTCATGAATCAGGCAGAGGTGTCGGAAGGCGCATTAACTCGTAGCCTTTGCTCAGCTGCTGTGTGGTTGCAGGAGGGGCCGCCTGAGGCAGCGATTAAAGGCAGCACCTTCCCCTTTCAGTTTTATGGTAAGAGGAAAACAGTAAATTAGAGACCCCGAGACTTTAGGGCAAGCTTTGCCCTGACATAACTACCTGCTGCTGCTCTGATAGCTGGTAAGTCCTAGTGTAGTTCTGCATCAGGAACTTCAGAAGTTGCGTAAGCCAGGAAATCAGCCATACAAGTGTGATGATGTATAACAACTTTTCTTGGATATGTTCTGGTACATGGGAGCTTTTTCCTGCAGAGTTGTGTACAATTCTGCATCCTGCCTTATCCTAGAATTAAATGGTAAAGGACAATTTTTCCTGGACAACTTCTGCTGTTCATTAATTCTCCATTATAGGAAACGTTAGAGGGCCAGCCCAGAACATTTTATTTCCTGAGGTGTGTACATGGTAAGCCCTTCCTCCAACCTAACACATGGTACCCTAAAGTTATTTGGGTACACATGACAAATGTCAAAAATATCTCTCCTGGTTTCCAACAGTGTTAACATTTTGTTCTTTCTTCATGACTCTTGCAGCCTTCAGAATGTAATTCAGATGCAAAGCAAAATATACTAATCTATAACTGTATTAAACATATACAATTATGGGGGAAAACCTTTGATAGTATGAACAAATGCAATTTTTTACAAAATCAATTCCTTCTATAGGGTATCCAGGCATACATGTTTATGTATACAGGTAGTTCTCAACTTACCACAGTTCATTTAGTGACTATTTAAAGTTACAACGGCATTGAAAAAATGATTTATGATTATTTTTCACAATTATGACTGTTGCAGCATCTCCACGGTCACATGATCAGAATTCAGATGCTTGGCAACTGACTCATATTTATGATGGTTGCAGTGTCCTGAGGTCATGTGATCACTTTTTGTGACTTGTGACAAGTAAAGTCAATAGGGAAGTCAGATTTACTTAGCAATTGTGTTATTAATGTAACAACTGCTGTAATTCCCTTAAAAACTATGCCAAGAAAGATCATAAAATGGGGGGAAATTCACTTCAGAAATGTTTCACTTAGCGACAGAAATTTTGGGTTCAATTGTGGTCATAAGTCAAGGACTACATGTATGTATTTGTTTGATTTATATCCTCCTTCATTCATATATGCAGCAATGTAATGTGGGTGTCTTCAGGGAATTACGGTGTGCCTACAATTATATGCTCGAAGTCCCATTCTTTTTTTTTTCATGACACACATTAAAAAGGGCTGGAGCTTTGCTTACGTGGTTGGTGGCTGCCATCTAGAATTTTTTTGCCCCTCCTTCCTGCAATACAATTTCCCTGTCTAATTATCCTATCAGCCTTAGGTGTAATCATCTCTTCCATCTTTTTCTTTTCTTTCTATGCTGTAAAATTTTGCAAAGGAAAAAGTAGAATTAGTTCACCTTAATACAAATAAAAGTTGTCCCCATGTAACTTGCCCAAGTATCAAATTACCAGTAGCATGATGATGTGTCCATTTCTGCTCACTGTACAATTTGAAATAGAAACTTAACAAGAAAGACACAAACAAGAAGTGTTCGGCAACCAATTCAGTGTCCATTCATTCCAGTGATGGGATTCAATTTTTTTTATTAGTGGTTCTGTGGGGGTGGTATGGCTTGGTGGGCGTGGCAAGGGAAGGATACTGTAAAATCTCCATTCCCTCTCCACTCCAGGGGAAGGATACAAAATCCCATTCCCTCTCCACTCCTGGGGGAAGGTTACTACAAAATCCCATTCCCTCCCCACCGCACTAACCTGGTTTCCAGCTCTATTCTCTTGTGCAGGGCAACAAAAGAAGACCCAGCCGATCAGCTGGGGCTCGCGAGGCAGAGAAGGTAGGGGTGGGGCCAGTCAGAGGTAGCATTTGCTGGTTCTCCGAACTACTCAAAATTTCCGCTACCAGTTCTCCAGAACTGGTCAGAACCTGCTGAATACCACCTCTGATTCATTCCTAATAAAAGACACATGCTTTTAAAATAAATGACAATACTTTTATACACAAATTTACTCCTCATATATATGTTTTGTCAGTACATAGAAATGTAAAAAGTGCTGTTTTGGTTATTCTCTAGCAGACAACATTTTAATTTGAAGGTTGTCCCATTTCTACGTTAACTGAACATAAGGGACAGAGAGAGATTAGTGGAACTACTCACACAACCCACATAGTTTGCCCATATTGGAAAAAAATACCAGGAATTCATTGACATAAATTCAGAGGTGATATAATCTTCAGTAATTGTCCACAGTATTCTTCTATCATGTCACCAACACAAAGGGAAAATCATTGTAAATTACTGTATCGACATGGGCCTTGTTGATAGGGATGTTACAGGAACATGGATGAAATGGAAGGTAGAAAAAATGGAGACAATTCATTAGAAAAGTAGTTGACATCATTTACAATGAGGCTGCCTACCATTTACAATCTACCTTCATTATTAAATGTGATCAGCCATTAGAGTTGATTCCCACTTGCCAAATCACTGTAGATGACATACTGCAGATGATATATATTCTATGAAGATTTGAAGGATTGATGGCTTTGTTACAAAAATGGCCTATTGTGGGGGGTTTGTATTATAGAACCACAGAATTAATTAGTTTATCACAAAAATAGTTCCTTATATGGGACTAAGACATTGTAGAATAAGACACAACAATGCTTTAAAGATTGCCCATCAAATACGTGTCATTCGAGTGTTGCATTTTATACTTTATTTACAATAGGCTCTATTTAAGATTGTTTCCCATATCAAAATGTAAATAAAGCCTTTTTATCATTCACTGACTCTTTAATTTTGTGGATCTATGAAATATTATCAATAGGTAATTCCTATTAGCTAATGCAATAGGAAATACATGAGAAAAGTAACTGTTCTGTGATATCACAACTTCTGCCATTGGTGGAGCCAGCACAAGGCAATCTCTGTGTATCCCTATAACTGTTTGAGCCCCAAACAGACAGTATTAAAAAACACACTACATTACTAAGGTTGAAACAATGTTAAAGAAGCTGTTGTCATTTGCTATCTTTTTATTCCTGTCGTGATAGTATATTAGATATTACTCAACACCAGGGATAAAAAGATAGCATGATACATTTTCTCAGTTCCTGTTTCTAATATCTAATGCAGCAATCATATGGGCACTATGAATACATTGCATTATGTAATAATTTATACTAGACTGGTATCTCCCAGTTGGATATTCTCCAGATCTGTTTGGACTACGTTTTATTTATTTTCTTATTTATTAATTAATATACAACAATTTTGATACTATCTGTTCTTAAAATTGCCAGCCAGTAGGTATTCAGGAATTCTAGAAATTGTGATCTCAACATTCTAGAGCAGTGGTTCTCAACCTGTGGGTCATGACCCCTTTGGGGGTCGAACGACCCTTTCACAGTGGTTGCCTAAGACCATTGGAAAACATATTTTCGATGGTCTTAGGAACCGAGCCATAATTTTATGGTTGGGGGTCACCACAACATGAGAAACTGTATTAAAGGGTCATGACATTAGGAAGGTTGAAAACCACTGTTCTAGAGGGTACAGATTAGGGAAGGCTGGTTTTGACTTTACCAGAAAAAAAGAAGAAAGACAAAGCAGTTTCTCATCGATATCTCTGATGACATCTCTTAGACATTATTTTGTTTTTCAGATCTACTGATACTATTACCTGTTGTATCAGATTGTATTGCAGAAGGTTATGTCTTAAATCCTCTAGCATTACTGTAAGATATTGCCAAGAAAAAGTGGTTTTTTATGTATTGCTTGCCTTTTGCCCTAGAAAGGCAGTAGTCTTTTTCCTCTCATACCTTTTTATGACTCTGGGTATAATTAACTCAAGCCATAAATTTTTTTTGAATCCAAATAGATACAATTAACATTTAATGTCACTGGGTTCTTTGTGGATAGTTAAGACTATTAAGAACTAAGTATTGATTGAAGAGGTGAAACAGATGTTTCAGTTATTGGATCAGGACGTTGGAGGCAGGAGGAGAGCCAAGAAACTGATCTAGTGACATTTCTATTTCTTTCTAGAGAATAATATTATAGGAAGAAGATGGAAATACAGGGCAAAAATAATATTTTGGTGAGATGCTTTCATTAGCCTTTGGGAAGGAAATGCACAAGCAAGGTGAATAAGTAAATGAATAAACAAGAAAGTGTATCACCCTAGCAGAGAAAAAAGTATTCATTCTCCCTTCTTCCTACTTCAAAATGAGTTCATACATGCATGCATGATTTATATCCGGTTACCAAATCAAATATAAGGAGTCCTCGACTTATGACTACAATTTGGTCTGGAATTTCAGTCATAAGTCAAGGCACTCATGTGACTGGACCCAATTTTATGATCATTTTTATGGTGATTGTAAAACAAAAAGTGCAGTCATAAGCTTAAATCTGGGGGTTTTTTTGGCATAAATTGGCAAGAAAACATCACAATTCATAATGTAACAGTGAGATGTTACAACCAGTTGTAAATGTAAACCAATTGCCTAGCATCCAAAATGCAGTTATGTGACTGCAGCAGGGGTTAGCACAACATTTAACAATGGCTACAATTTTATGGGCTATAACTACAAAGTTATGAGGCCATGTAACTCCAACAGTCATTAAATTGTCATAAGTTGTAATGTACCTGTAATGACTTATAGATAAATGGTCACAAATAAAACTCCAAAGTAAGACTTGTACCTTACTGACAATACAGTCACTTTCAGGATGTAGTTCATATATTAATAGCAAATTATTAAATATTGTATAATAAATAGACAAAAGCTAAATTATTCATTGTATGCGAGAGCCAGATGTAAGTGGGATGATACTGATTTCACAGCCTGTGTATAAACTTCTGGATGACCCCATCCAAGATCTTGTTAATCTATCGATTTCAGTCTTGAAGAAGTGAGTACATAGAATTGTTGATTTTCTTGTCCTTCACAATACAGGTAGTCCCCAACTTACAACTATAATTAAGCCCAACATTTCTGTTGCTAAGTGAAACATTTGTTTAGTGAATTTTGCCTCATTTTGTGAACTTTCTTGCCACGGTTATTAAGCTAATCAATGCAGTTGTTAATTTAAAAGGTTGCAAAAGGTGATCACATGACCCTGGACATGGCAGCTGTCATGAATCAGTTGCCAAGTGTCCAAATTTTGATCACATGACAGTCATAAGTGTGAAAAACAGTCATAAGTCACTTTTTTCAGTGCCATTGTAACTTTGAGCAGTCACTAAATAAATTGTTGTAAGTCGAGGACTCCCTGTAGTCTTTGATATGATAACTTTTGAAACTATGAATGGAACAAAACTTCAAACCTAGAAAGATCTACAAGAATGCATGTTATTTTAATTTCTTTAAAAAATACATACTGTTCTCCTATAATTGCATTACATATTATTATCCTGGATCTAGATTACTGTAGTTTCCACTTTTCCTTAAAGTCAGTATGAATAATTTAGATGGTTTTCTACTGATCTCAGTATCCTTCTTAGTGATTCCAAGCTGCGATTCTCTGACTCTAATGCTAGTCTGTCTGTATTCCCAGAAGATATATTAGCTTTAATGGTGAAGGAAATCCTTTCAGCCAGTTTCCAGTTGCCATAATTTAGAACAACCATATAAAGCCATCCTGCTTCTGTCTCTCAGCAGAGTTTGTTTAATCAATCCAGTTAATCATAAAATTAACAAGCATGATGCTCTCTCGAATGTTTTAGCTATATCTTACATAATTCTGGATTATTGATATGTTTCATTCCAACACATTTTGAATTGCAGGACAACATTCACACATATAATGTCAAGTTTATGTTCAAATTCTTTCTAAAATACCTGGAATAGGGATTCTAAGTGCTAGCAATAAACTTAGACTTGTATACTGCTTCACAGTGTTTTACAGCCCTCTCTAAGCAGTTTACAGTGTTAGCAAATTGCCCCCAACAATCTGAGTCCTCATTTTACCAACCTTGGAAAGATGGAAGGCCTTGAGCAGGTGAGACTTGAACTGTTGGTAGCCGGCAGTCAGCAGAAGTAAGCTGCAGTACTGCATTCTAACCACTGCACCTATCATAGCTCTGTTTTGTGCAATGGATATTGTTGGATAGTTCAGACCCCTTCTCAGGAACATATTTAAATCCATGAAATAAAATACACAGATAAGGATTATTACAATTATACACTTTTGTATTTTATACTAATTTTATTAAAAGTTACAAATAAACGGTAAAAATAAAAAAAATGCCAAAAATTTAAAAATGTAAAAGAAAGAAAAACAACAACAGTGTAATAAAGAAAAGGGAAAGAAATATATAAAGAAATGTAATAGTATGTGAGAATGACTTTAAGGGACAAGAGGAACAGATGCTATCTAGGAAATGATCAAGCAAAAGAGGGAAGAGCCCCCAATGGCTTAGAGGTCAGAGAAAAGAAACTTGGGAAGGATCTGCTCTAATTGATCAGGCAGTTAATAGTGGCAGCGACAGATTTGTACCTTCTGATTTGCAACATTCCATTCTCAAAGTGCGGTTTCAGGATAAACATGGCTACTCCCGCATCTCCCAGAACTCTATACCCACTGGAGACCACTTTCTTGCAGTCTCCTTGGGAGGAGCAATTGTATGGAGCCCTTGTGAGCAGTCTCATATCCTTTCCTTGTCCGAAGAGGAATTATAATGAACCAATGTAGCAGAATAACCTTCAATTCGCCATTTCTTTCCCAGAAGTCTCACAATGTACTTGCCTTCAGAGAAAAAGGTACCTAACATAATCAAACGTATTCCAGGTTTACTCTTCAATGGTATAATAATTTTAGATAGTAAGATTTAACAAATATTTTGGAGAATAAATTATTTTTGTGTGTGTGCTTACATTCATTATTGAATGAAAAGCTAAATTCAGTTAAGAGTTAGTGAAAATAAAGTTATTATTTTCTCCCCATCTATATTCATGGAAACTATCTGTGGACCTCAGGTTAAGCACCCTGATCAAGAACCCTTTGTTAAATTCTTTATTTAAATTTATGTCCCTCGTATTAAATCAAAGAACAGTTTTACAAAGTTTTGGATAGGAATAAAAAGTGTACAATTAGTCATTGACTTAACAACATAATGGTGTCTGCTTTAGTTTTCCTGTGTATACCATTCTAGGTTCAGAATACTTTTTCTCATATCTATTAAACCATCCCATTTCTCTTAGCTTTACACATACAGAGCATATAATACCGATTTTAATTTAATTTCATTTCATGTGTTAATTTATACTGTCTATGATTTGTTAACCTGAACCCAATCCTCTTGGCCCTGGCTTATTTCCATGAAAAAAAACCCACGATTCTTAGGATGCCTTTTCTACTTAATTCCACTAGAGATGTGGTAGACTGGATTTAAAAAAATATAAGACAGTGACAGGACACCGCATTTTAGGTCCTCTACTGCTGGGAGAAAAGTCTTAGAGCCCTGGGTAGCTGGTGCTGATGGACAACATATCTGGTCAACAGAGCTGAAATTAACGAACACAAAGAAAAAGGTTGTATTGACTTTAATAAATAAAAACAGTGGCATGTTGTGCTAGGGCTAAGGCAGGGACGTTAGCCCTGCATCAAGCAGCTTCTGTCACCTCATCAGCAGCTGACACCATTGTACTATCTCTGGATTAACCCCACATGGCCTAGCTAGTACATAGCTCCCTTTGTCTAACCATACATAGCTCTTGATTGTTCAAGAGTCCAGTTTTGGATGATTTGTGTTCCTTGTACTAAGGAGGAAGGAAAAGTTCTTGGCATTAGCCTGTTGATATATCTGTCAGTAAAATTTTGCCATATTTGCTCACATCTTTTTTTAAAAAGCTATTACCATTGAATTATGATTTCTTAAATTCATTAACCTTTCCTCCCCTGGCAAAAAACAAGTGGCATTCTTTTTCAGGTTTTGGATATAAGAGTAAAACGTATACCAAAAACAGTGAAATAAGGGCATTATTACAACTATCAGGTACTAGACTGCTGTGTAACATGTCATAGCTCGGTAAATTGTAATAGAAATAGGTATACCATTCAATAATTTCTTTCTCCACATCATGCAAGATGCTTATCTGTCTCTTTTGGTAGGAAAAATGAAATTTCAAGGCAAAATAGGGAAACTTGGCAAAGGCCTAGAGGTCCCACAATATTTTGTGAATTTTCTTTGTAAAGTTAGCACATCTCATGTGAAGTGCCTGAGGCAAATGCAGACTGCATTTTTGAAGGTGATTGTGAAGTGGAGAGATGGAAAGAGTATTCCATATGGCCATATAGAGAGATCATAAATATTAATTTCTTTGAAGTATCTCGGCAAAAACAACTTCAAAAATCTGTGTGTTGTTAAAATGTCTGTCCATACTTGTCGTCCGTGGGGTTGTGATGAGTCGGACATGACTTCGCGACTAACAACAGCTAGGCTAAAATGTTTGTCTGAGGCTCTGCATGTTAAAATGTCTGACATACTGCATTCTTGTATGGTATGGGAGCAGCTCTGCAGTGGACAAAAATGCTCTACCCAGAATCATTAAAATTGCCCAGAATATCATTGGGTTCCAGCTACCAGCCCTGGGTGACATCTTCGCATCTCGCTGTTTGAGGAAGTTGCACAACATTCTCAGAGACTTTTCCCATCCTGCTTATAATCTTTATGAACTGTTGCCTTCTGGCATAAGATACAGAACCATTAAAACTCGGACCACACATTTTCTGAATAGTTTTTATCCCAGAGCTATAATTGCACTTAACAATAAACTTAAGGATCACCATCAGTGAGCTGTTGGACAGTATCACTTGGTCTATTGTGTGGATGCTTGTGTGTTAAAAGGTGGGGAATTTTGGCAGGTAGGGTGGTGTTTGGGAATTGTCGTGTGTGTGCATGTTGAGTCTGGTCTCTGGGTGTTATGTGAATTTCGTTGTATGTATACTGTGTATATATGTACAATGACAATAAAGAATTCAACTCAATTCAATGTTGTGAGAACCAGCCAGTATGCTCAGTTGATGGTTCAGGATGTTGTAAGAATACTGTAAGATAATGAATTAATTAAATAACTAAGCTTCAGACAGTTATGGATTAGTGTAATGTGCCAAAATATTAGGCAGTTAGATTAGCACACTTTTGGCACGCAACGACCAAAAGGAAAGTGTACGCGTGCGCATGCACCCATGACTGCATCCATAATGCAATGCACGCAGGACCTCCGCACCCCTGCGCTTGCACGTGCGACTCCTCCCACACTTCCCCTACACCCGTGCGCTTGCATGCAGGCCGCCCCCTGCGCAAGCACATGCATCTCCCACACGGCAGATACCCGACAATTAGCTGGCTGGTGGGAGGCGTGTGCGCATACATAGTATAACTGAGCTGGGGCAATGGCTCACATTCCAGCAGAAATGGCTCTGAGTGCCACTTCTGGCACGCGTGCCATAGGTTCGCCATCACGGGTCTAGTCAGTTCTTCTGTATCTGAGACTGTGGTAAGGAAAATAATTTTTGAAAGAAGTATTTCAAAGTTTTCTCTGTTCCTTTTTCATGATGGGCTTGCATGAAGGCTTGTGAATACTTAATACATGGGAAGAGTAGGCTTCATAAAACAGAAGCTAAAAGAGCGTGGATTTCTGTTGCAGTGGGACACCGTTGCTTCCATGGAAATGCATGCTATAATTGACAATGAAAAAGAGTTAGGGGTTAATGGATTTACATAGCATGTCCAGTTCTTGCATGTCTGCAAAATTTAAGCTATTATACAAGAATTAGAAGAGAAATCCCAAGAAATTCTTGCAGAATTCCAAGAAAAAAACTCTTATTGGCTAGATTCACACATCATACAGTACTAAGCCATTCAGAGGTTTAATTGATTTTGGATTAGTGCAATGTATCAGTTCAGTCACTGTGATTTATAAACTACAGTATATGGTTAAGCATGTTTGTATCAGATCATGATAGCCTGTTCAACAAAACATGTTTTTAGCACTATATAAAAAGCAAGCCAAACTGAAAGAATATAACTTTGCTGTTAAAATGAAGCAATAAAAGAAATCATTTTAATTGAGCTATGTTGTTGTGAAGTATTGTTTCCAGCATTGTTTGCTGGAAAAGATTTTCAAGCACGTTAAGCCCATCTAGGGCCTAGTCTGTTCAAACTCTGCTGGCTGGAGAATTCTGGGAGTTAAAGTCCATAAGTCTTAAAGTTGCCAAGTTTGGAGACCTCTGGTTCAAACACTTGAACTGTTCTGGCTACTGTCTGCTGCTGATCTGTAGATTAAAATAGATAGATAGACTGATAGATTAAAACTTCTTAAAATAGATTTTTATCCTACTGTAATTCTTTCAGAACAAGGCAAGCTTGAACAGAAAGTTAATTTCCTCAGTGTACGTGTGGGAGAAGGGGTGTAATTTCAATTCCCAGAGCAGTAAAAACATTGATTGTGTTTGTACCATAACTCTAAATCATAAGCCATAGTTAACAATTACTGTGCTTGTATTTACACAGCATACAGAGTCAAAATATAGTTCATTGTGGCATAAACCTGATTTCTTAATAAACCAAGATCACCTGGTTTGTTTTTATAAATCGCAGTTGCTTAGTGGTATATAGATTGAACTTTATTACTTAGCACGATATATTTTGTGAACTTTGAATGGAGAAACAATTTACGTTGAATAGAATAATCCTTCAGTGATTAGAAGACTATATTGTCCAAAATTCTTTTCATCATTGGTCTCACATCTTTTTCAGTAGCAGAAATTTTATGAAAATGTATTATTGTCTGATATTTCTGTGGTTAATCATATTGCAATGCTTCAACCAGTATGAGTATGCACTCATTCTTTATGGTAAAGAGTGAACTTCTCCAGCCATAGTCCAATAAACTTGGCCATCACAATGAAAACAATTGACAATGCGTGGATGAGGTTCCAAGAGACTCTGGTTCCAGGAAAGTGTTTGCATAAGGCTGATTCTTATGTTGCCCTTAATATACCTTGGGTCACTTAAATGTTCAATTTTTTGTTTTTTTTTCAGAGGAGGTCACCATCAGCAGAACACATGTGAATGCAACTGTTTGGCATCATATTGAGATCATTCAGAAATTTAAAAGAGATTTTTGTGCTCTTATGTAAGATCATAAAATCCTAGAATAAGATCAGAGAAATATCATGATGGTTAGCAATCTTATATAATGAAAGGCTGTTTGAGCGGTATGTGTGTGTGTGTGTGTGTTATTGCTTGAGGGTCTAAAAAGATTTGCAATCCTTGCTCTAATCTTATATAGCAGGGTCTTTTTAAAAGGGATATTAAAGCACAGGAAGGGACATATGGGAGATATAAATCCTTTAGATAACTAAACACAAAACTGTTTCTCTTATCTCACTTGCCACCTTTTTTTCTTTGTCAACATCATTCATGTTTGTTTTATCATGCACATTGGACCTTCTCTGTATTGCTATTATGGAGAATAAATAGGTAAATTATAGCAATACAGAAAAGGATGAATGTGCATGTTTTTATAGAATTTAATTTTACATGTCCAGTCTTCCAATTTATCAAGGAAATGTTGAATTTTAATACTTTCCCCAAAGTAATTCAGGATTCCTTACAACTTTATGTCATCTGCAACTTTGATAAGTGGGTTGTGCTTCTTCTTTTTTAAAATAAAGCCATTAATCAAAAGATTGAACAGCACAAATCCAGGATAAACTAATTACCTTCCTCTGGGCTGGAATGCCTTTAGATTTAGCTCTCGGCTACAAATTTCCACTTTGTTTCTCCCTGCTGGATCAAACATTTCTTTCTAATTTTGGTTTCACCTTGCTTCTAGGAAGCCCAAAACCCAAGTGTGATGGTTGTTTCTGTGTCTAGCTAGCTTAGTCTGTATGGCTGCAGGATGTAGCATGGCTAGTGATTGTGAAGGACAAGGTGCCTGGGGAGCTTTTCATCTAATTCCAGGAGAAGAAGCATGTCACCCTGAGCAAAATTGGCTGGCTACTGGATTTATTCATTTCTCCTTTTCTCTGCCTCATGGCAGGTGTTCCGCTAAGAGCCTTTGCTGTACAGCGATCCCACTAAAGCTCAAGGCAGCTTAGCTCTTTAAATGGTTTAGCTGCCACTACAGTGATCCATGCTTGAGAGCCCTGGAGAAGGGTCCACACACGAAGATGGCAGCAAGCAGACAGCACCAATAGTTGAGCTAAACGGTTATACACAATATATCCATTCTGGGAATGAGGATAAACTATTTGGCTTCTGCTTTTTATTTGAAATGGAGCTTATCTGATTTATCTCTGAAGCCTAGAAATCTTTCATGGGATGGACAGTGGTTTTAGGACAGTGATCCTCTAGATTTAGTAGCTTTCCACAAAAGCATACTGTATCTTTTATAATTTTGTGCTCAAGTATTAAGTACAGTATTTTCATTCCTCTTTCTATGCAACAAATCCTTATAGTATATTCAGAATTCAGTATTACAGGCTAACTCTACCCTCAATCTGGAGTTTGAATGTGATTGATTCAGCCTTCCATCTTTCCGAGGTCAGTAAAATGAGGACCCAGATGTTGGAAGCAATATGCTGACTTTACAAACTGCTCAGAAAGTACTATAGAGCGGTATATAAGTGCTATTGTTATTGCCAAAAGTTTATTAGCCATGATTATATGCCTGATATTGATAGAGAAATCATAAGACTTTCAAAAACTAACAGCAACAACCCTCAGAAACTTCTCTGGTTTTTTTGGTTTCTAAAACATGCTTTCATGAAATGCATTTATAATACTTAAAGCAATTAAACACAAAGCCATATGTGAAAGGCCTTATATTTTATTAACCTTTATAATGGTAGTATTTAGCATAATATAACTCTTAGCATAAGGTCTATGCAGAATACCGTGTTTCTCACAAAATAAGGCCGTGGAAGTTACGGAGGCGGCTCCCCCACCTGAAAAGCAGCTGAAACGCTTCCACAGTTCCCGCCACTGCTGCCGCTGTTATTGGAGGCAGCGCTGGCAAGAGAGGGACAGCTGCAACTCGGCCTGGACAGCTGCATTCACTTGGAATGCAGGAACAGGCTGCACACCGGGACTTTTGCAAACTTGCAGAGCCTGAGACTGGAGCACCAAGGGTAGCAGCAGCAGGGACACTCGCTCGGCTCTTCTCACGCCCATCCAGCCATTCGGGATTCAACCAAAACGCAGCGTGTGGCGCTCCCAGATACCTCAAAATGTTTTTTTTTCCTGTTGTTACGAGGATGGGGGGGGGAAACAGGAGCGACTCAGACGCTGTTGTTGGAGATGGCGCTGGCGAGAGAGGCACCAGCACCGGTGGGAACCATGGAAGCTACAGAGGCCTGAGAAGGGGCTGAAACGCTGCTGGACATCCACGCTGACGCCGCCTGCCTGCTGACCCGGGTAAGCCCTCCGTGCTCCACCATGGTGTGAGGAGCGGCTGATGGTGAGGCGTAGCTGCCCGCGGGGCACTCCTAATGGCAAGTTCCCCCCCCCCCCAATTTCGCATGTTTTAAACAAGGCCTAAATTTGGGGGGAGGGGCTTAATTTCATTTTATGTCTAGAAAACATGCTGGGTCTTCCTATTGGGGGGGCGTATTGTTGGAGAAACACGGTAGTTGTAGCAGTTATCTAAGAATTGTTAGAGTATAAGTTAATTTTCAATGTGAAGATATTCCTACAGTATTATGTATGAGAATCTGGGACAAAAATGTCTTAAGCATGCATTTATATCAGGCTAACTGGATATAAATAAATAAACTGACTTCTGAATGATTTTGGCAAACATCTTAAGACAGTGGCCTTGTTTGCAATTTTATAAAACCTGGTTTATTGAATGAATCATATATGACTGAATTCACTTCTGTTATCAAATCATAAATTATGTTTTTTAACTATAGTGATTGGGTTTACACAACATGCCAAATTAAACAGCTTGCACCCATATTGGGTATTGAGACTATCAGAGTCAATATTCAGTGTCTCAGCAATTATTGGACATAGCTTTTGCGCTTTTAGTCTACAGTTGAAAAAATATCCTAATTGAATTGGCAATTCTGTTGCCTAATAATTATAAATAGTTAGTTTTTTTAAATATTTAATCACTTTATTTTTATCCCTGTTGCACTAATCCTGCTTGGTATCTCAGGTCAGGTGGGGGTTGGTAAAGCGATCTCTTTGTATTCTAATAATGAATCTGAGGTCTACCATATGCTTAGCCTTCAATTCTAGGTGGAATTTGGTAGGGAATCAGTTAATCTGGTGAAATGGAAAACTGTTAATCAAAAAGCTCTTTCCCAAGAAGTAAGAGAAATGGCATTTTGGTATGTTAACAGCACAGCTTTGCTGATATGGCAAGGAATTCAGTTTAATAACCATCCTATATCATAAGCACAAAATAATTCAGTACAACCACACAACAGTCTAGTCAGAACACTGTTGCCTAGAAGTTTTCCTCCCAAGTTACCACATACATTTACCTAATGCTAAGGAGACATATTGATTGGAATGATGGGATTTGTAAAGGTCATGGGGTGATACTCCATAAAACCAGCTGTGCTGGATTTGCAACATCAGGGTTGTTGATTAAGCTTTTGCACTCTAAGAGCTTACATCAATTAGTGTGCAGATGTGTGAGCAGTTATAATGTGTCTTGCCATGATGCAGTTAACTCCTCAGAGGTTTTTTGCCCCTCAGTCAATTCCCTAAAGCCTGTTATTCATCCATCCATTCATATGATAGCCTTATGGGTTGGGTTTTTTTTTTTTAGATCTTTGCAAGGATGCATGTTGAATTTTAAAACACTTTGATCAAGTATAACACATTTGCATAGACATGATTCACTCAACATGCAAAGCCAACTGTTGTCTGTGGTTTAGGATTTAATAAGCTGAGTGAATCCATCTAAAATATCAGTAAATCATGCTTTAGCAAACCAGGGTTTATCGTATTGTGTGAACCAAAGCCATACTTTCGTATCACACCTAGGGCAGGCAAAGCTTATTCTATAATGCAGCCCTTCAGAAAAGATGGAGTGGTAAAATTATATGGTACTCAAAGTGTAGAAAATAGGAATATATTGCTAGGAGATATGGACTATACACACCATAAGTCTTCAGGTAACAATATAATTGCAGATACATTCCAGCTAGCAGTTCAAAAGTGTGCAAATGCAAGTAGATTAATAGGTACCACTTCAGTGCTATCTATGGAAATTGTTTTGGGCCAATGATGGCTCCCTCAGCCAAGAAACAGAGATGAGTACCATGTTTAGAGTCTGATACAACTAGCAGGGAACCCCTTATCTTTACCTCCCCCGCTCTTTTGAATGCCTGCAAATTAAGTAGTGATAATGAGCCCTCCTTGATTCCAGGACATAAAATCAAATAAAAGAAAAAGAACCAACTTATCTTACCGAGTTTGACTGTTTACTGTTCAATATTGTCTATTGGGCAAATGAAATAAAGAATTTGAGTCTCCTTCTTTGAATTCCTGATATAAGATCCCTTATTATTAACTTTTTACAGCTATGTTTTGACAGTGTATTAAACCAATTAAATTTGGTACTTTGTACAACCCTAGTCCACAATTACTTTGGATTCAGTGTGTTGTTCAAATTCAGAAAGCAGTTCAAATAAACTCAGTTCAGTTAACCATGGGCAGGTGTGTCACACAGATATCAGTTCCTTAACTCAGAAGCTTTTTTTTGGCTAAGCCAGAAAATTAGATTGATTTTTATAGTTTTTAACTGAACATGTTATATGAATCAACCCATAGTACCTTATTCAACAAACTTGGTTAAGCAAACCACACTTATTATTGTGTGTGACTTATGTAAAAGTCGACAACAGTGGAATACTGCTATAGTTTTACAATATCAGTAGCCAGCCATTCAGTTTAGATGCTTTAGTAATCAACCTAATATAACTTGTTTACATCAAAGATATAGCTTAGAAGAAGTTTTACTCCTCCCTTATTCTTTACTCATCCATGAGTATAGCAACATCTGTTCATTGCTTTGGTGTCTGTATGAGTGAGTAGCTGCTTGCTCCCTTGCTTGCTCATTTTCTCTCTCTCTCCCTTTCCTCCCCTTGTTGCTGATAATGAGTGGTTTGCAATGGGAACTAAATGAAGTTGATTGCCCACTGGTGTCTGCCATTAGTGGTAATTAGTTAAAACATCAAGTATAAACAGTAAATTGGCTCTAATAATTAATACTAGCACTCAAGCATATGAGAGAGACTGGAGGAGAAGCAGTAGCTTGTAAAATCAGTTGGGAATGTTTTAATTAAAAAAGAACGAATGCAAATAGCATTGTATTGGGAAAAAAAGGACAAAAGCATTGGGGCTGCCTGCAATCATTAGCAGGACAGATTTCTGTGCTCCAGAGTGATTAAACATTGTAATCACAGAAATTCTTTCCAACCATTTTCCACATTTCAATATCTTTTTATAACTTTGTTCCATAACTAAATATAGTTGTTTCAAAACAACGTAACAGTTCATATTAGTCAAATATATATTTTTTCCAATTTTAAAACCAGATTTTCTTCATCAAAGCATCTTGATCTTTGTTGTCATATTTTAACCAATCTCTTTGTTTTCTGTTTATTAATCATAAAATGTGCTAAAATCTTTCTATTTTTCATCAAAAATTCAATCACATTCAGGAGGTCCTGTAATATAAAAAATAATAAGCGAAAGGTTTCAATTTAATAGTCTCATGTTTAATTTTTAGGCCATTATCTTCTTCATCTTGTCTAATGTCTCTGCTCAAACTTCAAGAACCAAAATAAATAACAAAGTGGATAGAGGAGAATGTTCCATGTTTACTTATTTTGCCCCCTTCTGGATATCACATGGTTTTGGCAAATCACCATCTATTGTAATTTGAGCCTTTTGGGGTGTATATATCAACTTGATTCCATGAAGAAAATTCTCACCACTCCATATCTTCCAGAACAACCACTTCAAGGTGTCAAAAGCTTTCATGGCATCCAAAAAAATTAAAATACCTTGTTTTTTATTATGTTATTTTAAATATTCTATTACAATCCAATATAGTCCTCACATTATCTTTTAATCATCTTTTTAACAAAAATCCATGTTGATCTTCAAGAATAAACTCTTATAAAAGCTTTTTTAAAATTTGTCTGCCAAAATTACTGAGAACACTTTATAATCATTGTTCAAAAAAAAAAAAGGTCTATAATTTTTACTAGAAACTAAATCTGTCCTTCCTTTGGTACCAACACAATATTAGCTTCTTTCAAAGATTCTGGCATTATATCTTCTTACAATAGAATTTTTTGAAGTGGTTGTAAAAGTTGATCTTCAAAACATTTATAGGCACCAGGGAATCTATTCAATCCTGGTGCCTTCCTTGTTTTAATGTTTTTATAGCTTCTGATATCTTCATAATAGATGCAGTACTGTTCATAATAAGTTTCTGTGATTGTGAAAGTTTTGTTAATTTTTGTTTTTTAAGGTATTTATAATTTTTTTCTGAGGACATATCTTGTGTTTTATTCAAATTAGAGTAAAAAACAAAGTTATCCACTAATGTCTTATCCCCTTGAATTTTCAACAGCATTTTCTTTTCTCTGTGGTTCTCATAATAAAGGAGCTCCCAAGTACAGTTCCTTTTCTTAGTATTTTTATTCAATTGCAGTCCCTATAAATCTGTGTCAGCAATTTTAATAGAAGGTGAGACAGCTCTTCCTTACATTTTTCCACAAAATCTTTAGCTTTTTGGACAGTAGTCAGTCTATGTTGTTGAAATGTAAAAATTGGTCCCACTTTCTTATCCGTTATATATTACTTATATCGAAATGGGATTTTTTTAATGCTTCAAAGTATCTGTCAGGAAGAAATAAGCTTTCTTCTTCAGTATGATCTTAACAGGAATCTCCTTTAAAGCAAATATATCAACATAGTCAACCTTCAATTTTGCCTCAGAATGACACTGCAGACCTTGTTCACTTGTTCTTTTCCTCGGAAAATGTACTGAAACATCTCTTTATGTCTGTCCCATTGCAGTAAAATGTAAATTTATACATTACACTTTGTGTAGCTCTTCATCCTTCCTCTTTCCAGTTCAATAAATGTAATGCCTGAACTAGCCTTTTTCCATTTATTTTCAGGAGGTCCTCTGGAGTAGTCCTAACCCTCAAAGAGAATTTCTTCAGTTCCAGCATAAACAAATTATCCAGCCCTCTCCCTAAGTCCAAAGTTTTTGATCTTTTCTGTAAAAATTCTCTCCTGTCATTGGTTTGTTTAATATCATTTGAAATCTTGTTTTTTCCAAAGTCAAAAACTTAATTTCTAAAGATTGTGTAAGTGCTTCAACCAAGTTATCGAACATTGCTTTCATAAAAGACAGTGAAATTTGTCATCTCCGGACCGTCCTTGGGTTTTAGCACACACTGCTGATAAAAGCTATAATAACAGCCCATAATTAAAAGAAGGAAGTCCTTTGTAAATTCAACCAATCAGTAGAAGGATAAAGTTTAAAAAATGAGCAAAGCCGGTGTGAAGCTTCAAGCTGTGATCCAACAGCACAGATTCATCAAAAAATAAGACTTTCAGTTAAAAATTTTCAAAAGTTAAAATTAACTTTCTGTTTAAATTACTTTAATCTCTTTTGTTTCCAATTTTTTTATGAGTCAGACATATAGCCCCCCCAAATTTTCAATGTTTCAATTTGAATATGAGCTCCAGAAATAAAGTGTAAATAGAGAAGTACGTATCTATTCTAAAATGCGTCAGTCTTTAGCTACAAAGGTGAATAAATCCACTGCAAAAAACTCTACTAGTACCATTACTACTGCTGCTTCTGGAACTGCTCCTAATTTCATTTTCCAATGCCTCTGTTCACTCTGTCTCATTACTTTCTATTACATCCTGTTCACCATCTCATGACTGAATACCTTAACTTTCTTTATCCAGCTCAGTCTGGTTACTCTGTCTGCCTGACATTCTCTTTAACTTCAACTCTCTCCATTTTTCCTTAGGCAATGACCATGACCATATCTCTTGGTACTTACAGGGTTCATTACAAATACCTCCTACTCTAACCCCACTTGCAGTGAACCACTCAGGAGGTATTCCTTTATTTCACCTTTCAGGTCTCCTAGGTATAACTCTGTTTGTTTGCCTTGAGTTTTTTCTACTTACTTGGACTTAGTCTCCTTACAAACAGTGAATTCTAAGTACATCTTGTACTGGTTTGGCTTTGGCTTTGGCTTACGTTCCTCAGCTAGGTCTGGCAACTTCTGTAGTACTCTGCAACTCTCATGCCCCAATCTCCTGTGCCACAAATGTATATAGTTGTCATGAGTGTTCCTAAATGTTCGTGCACTACCATGCTCCTGTCTTCCTAGAATGTACAGACTATCCTTCTTAACTCCTTAAGCACAAATTCTTCCACCTTTACTGATGGAAGTACTGTCCTCCTGCAAACAGTATTTCATACCCTTGGCTATCTAACCTGGAAACACTCAACAGATTACAATCCAATTTAGGTGCATATGTTTCTCCTATCTCAGGCACATAGACATTACCTGCCCCTTTACAAGCAGATTGTTGACCATTGGCCAAACTAACAAATGTTTGCTTAACTGACTGACTACTATTGTTTTAAGAGGCTGTAATATAAGAGGGATCCTGTGAGGGCGAATCTCTCTCCGTGTGTCTTCCATGGTGTAGCTGATTACTGATTGCTGTTTGTTCAAGGCCTGTCTCAAAGTACTTGCATGTATATATGCTTTTGTATGGATAAAAACCTCTATATGTAAATACAAACCTGTGTGCTGTATTTGCTCCTTGGTTGTCTCACCTAGTCACACTGTGTGCACTCTGACAATATAGGAGGTGAGAGAATTAGAGAGGATAACAATCTGATAATAAATTATATTCAAGGTATGAGATTATGGCTCTCTGTGGTGGGCATATTTAAAACAATTGCTAAGAAGGCAAGACCCCAAGAAAAATGAAGACAAGATTTCCTGTACTACAACATTCTCTGCCATTCCTAGAAAGTTCTTTATCAATAGCTTTTCTTCCCCTGGGTTGGGGAAGGCCCAGTTAGGCAGAGAGGAGGAATTAAACAAGGAATTAGCCTTGAATAGCTCAAGAGATCTAGGATTGAAAGAGAGAGAGAGATAGAGAGAGAGAGAGAGAGAGATGCACCAGCTCCATGGAACCTTCTCTATCTATTCTCAACTGTATATGAGTGATATGGGAAGATTCCTATAATATAAGTAGAATTGCAATTGTCAGCTTGAACTCTTCACATGTTTATTTACTCTTAAGCTGACACACTGCTTCATATACAGGATTTCAGAAATTATTGGATTAAACTGGGAGATCATCTTAAAAAGAATCATACCAAATAATGCAAAGCTGTAGTTTCCACTAAAATATGGAGGTTGGGAGTATGAAATACTTAGATTGCTCTCCATTTCTTGATACACTTTTTATGCATTCAGGTAATAGTGTTTTTTACATTTTATTTAGAAGAAAAGTAATACATCTCTACTCTAGGTATAAACCTACCATAACAAACTCTACTGGTTGGGGTTTGAGATTTGCAGAATGGAGCATGCCCATATTAGAAGTGCAAGACCAAAAGGACTACACATACATGATCATTAATCATCTGTGGATCACACTAATGGTGCTAATGCCCTATGTGACAGTGACCCATCTTTAGGATCATGATTTAGAGGCTCTGAGCGGAAGCCCAGCTTGAGGGAGTAAATGCATGAATTCTTCACTGATACTAAACCTTCTAATAAATCTTACACACACCAAAAAGCTGTAAGCACTAAATCCTAGAATCTGGTAATTGAAACCCTCCAAGCTCATAGGGATGAAAAGGTAAATGGCATATGTGTGTTTTTATTATAGTTTACCTGATTATCTCCCAGACAAAGGAAAGCAAGACTTTCAAATTAATGCACAGTATTTCACACTTCAAAAATAATGCGTGCTAGTGAATAACTAAATTCTCTATATAATAGATCTGGGATAATGGTAGTTTGATTTAGTAAATACATAAATACAGTTCTAGTATGTATTGTGCATCTTTCTACAAATACTCCACTTTGCACAATAGACTTCAGTGTCTGTTTTCTGGGAAGGAAGGGATCTTATATCTGGAGTTTCAGTAACTCTCACAGCTCAGTTATCTAACAAATGCTTTTTACTAACCTTGTTTGGAGAATTCATACTCGGCATCCAAGCTTGAATATTGTAATATCATATATGTGAGGCTGCTGTTAAGGACTGAAATATTGTTTTATTTTATATTAGTATGTTATTACCTTATTGATATAAATATCTAAATATACTAATACTTATACAACAGGAAGAGATGGTACTAACGCTGTAATCATTAAACCTTTCAAAATAGAAAATTCATATAAAATATAATTTCTACGGTATGATGTATATGGATAGATAAATGCTAAAATTATACAGGTAATATAACATTGCCAAGCATTTACAAACTCATTAAATTTATCATTTTTCCTATTTTATTGTTTTAAGCAACCCAGAGAACCTCCATAGCGAGATGAGTAGCAAATAAACTTAACAAATAATAATAATGATGCCTATTCCAGGTCTTTGGAAAGGAGTCAATAGGCAGACAAAAATGCCAAATCCAGACTGAACATCTGACTATGTGACAAATCATCATAATAATACCATTCAGGTTCAGTATTTGTCAGTCCAAAATTTAGAGGAAGGAAAGTGGCTGGCAGAGAGAGTGTCTTTCAGCTGATCAAAATTCCCAATGGATGAAAGATTAGCTATGGCCACCTTTAACTCCTCTTTAAATTGAATGCCTATATCATAATTATTGATTATGTGTGGTGGAATCAGTAGCTGAAGGGAGAGTGGCGGGGTCTCTATAGGGAATGAAAGGCATTCCAGTTTGGAGTCAGTTCAGGGAAGATAATGTCTGAAGTCAAACCCTTTGGTCTAAAACTGCCATTTCCCAAGGGAAGGCAGACAGACAGTCTGACAAGATTCTTGTAAAATAATATTCAGCAATAAAATACTTGCTTGGACCTATTCACAGGGTGATTCTGGTTGCTTGCAGCTCACATTATGGCTTTAGGCTTTCCTAATCCTTATTGTTACCATTTGGCAAGATTCTGTTACTTTAACCTTACAATAGATGTAGTGTTAGTATTTGTGGTTTGTGCTGCTTATCTGGACTACCTCGAAGGGGGCTGACAAGAATGGGGAGGGGGGTTGGACAGATTTTTGTCCCCCTACCACGAGATGTGGTTCTGCTTTGGAACATCCCATTTCTGTCAAGTCTTCTGATACGGTGCAGGGGAACAAGGTTGAACATAACACTGAATTCTGTTTAGGAATAGTTTGGTCTAGTGGTTAAGGCATCAGCTAGAAACCAGGAGACTACAAATTCCAGTCTTGCCTTAGGCATGAAAGCAGACTGAGTGACTTTGGACCAGTCAGTCTCTCTCAGCCCAACCCACATCTGTGTATCTATGTAGTTACAGCCTAGATTTATTTATTAGATTTTTATCCCACCTTTATTATTTTTATAAATAAGGCAGCAAATACTCCTAATACTCCTCCCATTTTCTCCACAGCAACAACTCTATGAGGTGAATTGGGCTTAGAGAGAGTGACTGGGTTAAAGTCACTCAATTGGCTTTCATGACTAAGCAGGACTAGAACTCACCATTTCCAGTACAGTTTTAGCTATAGATCCTCCTTTAACGACCACAGTTGTGACCAGCAACTCAGTTCTTAAGCGAAGTAGTTGATAAATAACAACCATCATGATGCATATGATTTTACTTTAGCTTTCCTTTGTTTTACAGACCTGTGAAAGTTGTAAATGCAAATACTGATTATAATTACTTTTTCATTACTGTTGTTAAATGAGCCAGTCACTAAATAAGAGCTCCCTATATTTCTTGTAAGGCTGAGGTTGGTTACTAGAGAAGATAAATATTCTGTCATATTGTATAGTTTTCTTATCATAAATTGTAGGGTCCTTCCTTTCCTCCTCCCTTCCTCACTCGCTTGCTTGTATATTTGGATAGGTTGGGGCTTCTCCGTAAGTGTCAAGCCTTTCTCTTTTTCCTAAATAGGTATGTAGAAAGTGTCCATATGGTCAAGGACAAACCCCTCCGTTTTTCCCAGCTGTCATATGATATGGAAAATCCTGCTTCCCCCAAAAATTTTAGTGCCTACGTAGATACCAGTTAAGAAATTTATGACAGTTAATTTTCAGCTAGGATGTAAGATGTTAGCTAGGAATAGATATATCTTGTGGGGAGGGTTGGCAGAAGAAAGGCAAATGAAATTCATTTCTTGCAAAGAGTAAATCACATACACAGAAAAAATGTAAAGACAGTCTTACCTACATCTTATTGTAGATGTAGGGTTTTAATGTAGGAAATTGCTATCATTAGGTGTAAATCAAGTGAACAAAGAGGGAGTTTAAATAGAAAATGTCTCCTCATAATTTAACTTCGGGACTCATTGCCCCATATTATGGCAAAGGCCAGCAGAATAATTGGATTCAAATAAGAATGATACAAATAAGGAAATTTCTTTCTAATAGTTAAAATACTCACAATGTGTAAACATTCATTAATGGTATCTTTAAAAATTAGATTGGAAATAAGTGACACCTTCCGATATATAGAAGTCTTGTCTAGTTCCTGTTGTTACTTTTATCCCATAAACTTGTTTTATCTTTGTGTGCTTTTTGAAGATATGCTAAAAGAAGGGATGTTTGTGTCCACTGTAGCTTAATTGTCAGCTCTGAGGCTTTGAATTAGTTAACATCTTCACAAGAGTTTCTTAAAAACATGCATCAGACTGGTGCCAGATTCCCAAAACCATACTGTATTAAAATTTAGCTGGATTTGAGTGAATGTGCATATTTAAAGCAACTCTTAACTCTAGCCTTATGGAGCAGCATCCGCCCATTATTTCTCAGGTCACCGCTTGGCTAATGGTCTATTAATTTGTTCAGTTGTCCCATGTGAGTCAAACTCAATTTCTGGTCTGTGATTTTTCCTTGTCAGCAGTGTGATGGATTAGATTTACGGCTGTCAGCGCCTGCTCCCAATCCCCCCCCCCATCTTTACCCCACACCGCTCCTGCCTGAAAACATGAAGAGGTTCCCCCCCTCCCGCCCAGTGCCTCTGGCAAACACAGAAATGCTCCTACCCTCACCCACACAAATCTTTGCTAAAGAGAGCCCGTACATCTACTGCTGTTTTGGGAAAGATTTGTCTTCTGCCATGAAAAATGACAGAAATATTTAAGGACAAATAAGGTTTACAAACCCAATTGAAAATTATTATGGGAAGGCCCTGGCTGCAGATGAGCCCGAGCTGATGTGCAGAGGCAATCAAATCGAATTTCCTTATCGGGCTGTTATTTTAGGGCGTTATCTGGCACCATAATGCAGTTATAAATTCAATTTTGCTGCCGAGCATTTATTGTTTACTATTGCTTGTTTGCTGGAAAAAAATGTAAACACTTCACGACAGTAAAACTAATTTCTGTCCTGAGAAGTAAGGTAGGAGGCTGGGGATGAAAAGATGAAAAGAAAATAAGTTCAAGGATAAAGCCCTGGCTGTGCATTGGACAAGCTTTTAGATTAGCCCCAATGTGACTGCTTTTCAGTCTTTGTCTTATGCTCAGTCAAGTCTTGTTTCAGCTGCTGCCTTTCATAGGATTTAGGGAGATTTTGATTGTAATAGTTTTAATTGTTAGGATGACAAATATATCTGCCCACTGTGTGGAAGGAGCGTTATATACAGTAGATATGGTATATCTTATGCATAAATTGAACTTCTTTCACAAGTACCATTTGTCTCCAATGTAAAGAAAAGTAGACTTAAATCTGGGAGATCTAGCCATGAATCTTACTTTATTACCTCCCATCTATAGAATATGAATGATCCTGAGTTAAGAAAATAAAATAAATGCAAAGTACAGACAAAACAGCACAGCTGCTACACTGATGCCTTCTCTTCTGCCAATTCTCTAGTGCCCTCTTTCAGGAGAGGTTAATGCCGAAATAGTACGATAATGTTCTCCGAACTTGGTTTTCATGCCCATTTTACAGTGCCCCCTGCTGGAAAATGCAAGATAAACCACTCATGGAATCTCCAATCCTGAAATTTTGTCAGAAGATTTCTTTCTACTTATTTGTTTGTTTGTTTTCACACCTTTCATTATTTTTATAAATAACTCAAAGTGGCAAATGTACCTAATGCTCCTCCTTCCACCTGTTTTTCCCACAAGAACAACAACAGCCCTGTGAAGGTGAATTGGGCTGAGAGAGAGAGTGACCAACCCAAGATGACCGACCCAGCTATTCCAGAGTTGTGCCTTTCCCCACAAGTCTTCTTGTCAAAAATAAGCATAGCTAAGAAATGCAGATTGTTGACAAAGAACAGTTGAGATTATTCCATTAAGTCTACATAAAAATTATGCATTCATCTTTTATGGCAATTAAATAAAGTTAGGAATTGATGCACAAGTCAGCTGGGAGTTCTCTTACTGCTGTCCCCTTTTCTTAATTTACTCCTTTCTGCATATGTTGAGACCCCATCAGTATGGATTCCTAGCCATTTCACCCAGGAGCATCCTCATTCAGGAAAGGTAGATGTGTTTCCTGGACAGAGATCTTAACTTTCTTTGAGTGTATTCTTTTCCCCCCAGGCAGGAAGGATGTTGGCTAGTAGCATTAGAAACAAAATATCTATATCCCACAGCTGAATAAGTTTGCATTTAATAAGTCCAGCAAAAGTGTCAGCAGTAGGTAAACACCTCTTGGATTTTCTCTCCTGAAAAAAAGTGGAGATCAAGCACTTTTTAGTAAAATGTGAGGACAACTGCGCTATGTATATATATATATGTCTTGATGTGCATATGTATTTGGATTTCATTTTAATGAATTCACTTTAATCTTAAACTAGTATATAAAAATTAAATTAAATCTTGTAATGGGAAATTTGCTTTTGTGAGCTTGATAGTAGTGTGCAGTTCTTACTGAAGAGACATTGACTGTTGCCTTTTAAGGAAATCTGACATTACTTCCTCAGGAAATAAGCCTGACTAGAAAAATGGAGGCACCAGTTGTCCCAAAAACAAAGTATATTCGGATTCAGAAATATCAAGCCCTCTAGCTTAATTGTAGTGTAGTGAACTAAGCAACAATTTATTCTTTTCAAGGACATCAAACTAGATAGGTGTCTACAGACAATGCTTGTTAGGATTCTTGAGGGTGTGCCATGGGTAATAGTTTCAGCAGCTTTAGCCCTGGCTGACCATGACAGATCTTCAAAAAATTGAGCAATATTCTAATTTGTTTTCATACATGTTTTGATTGTTTTTATATGTTAGCTGCCTAGAATTGTGATTATAAGATGAGTGGCTGTATAATTTGTACAAACAAACATACAGGATTAGATTAATATTTCAAGAAAGGAAAGTTCAAGAAAAATTTCAAGTTGTGGATTAGAATGGGAACCCCATAAAAAACTTTAGAATAAGGCAGAATTGTATTGTTGTATTGACAAGAAAGCAAGAACGGATGTGTTCATGAAATTATCAAGAGTCAAGTTTGACCTGGAGCAGATTTTACAATTTACAATTTTGTTATTACTTATTACATAAGGAAATGCAAATCTACTGCATTTGCAAAGCATTTGAAGCAGTGAGTGGGATGTTGTCCTTCCTTGGATATGGTTGCTAATTATTTTGGACACCTGTGATAAGCCATGCTCAATGTTTGATGAGAAATGTTTGTGTGGTTGCATGGATTTCAATTGGAATTAGAGCTTACTAGTGCAGTTTGTGAATCATCTGTAGTGTTGCAAATAAACTTACCACAAAATCTAAATGAGTATTTCATTGCTTCTTCCTCTGTAATTGTAATTTTAGAATCCATGACTTTGTGGCTATAAGGAAAAGCAAAAATCTAAAGATTTTATAGTAAGCTGGGCCACTTCTCTCTCTCTCCACAATACTTTGTATATACCTCCTTGTGAAGACATTAAAAGCAGCGTGTGGAAATCTTCAGATGGTAGTGCCTTTTTAATCCATTTTTTGCTTTAACCACTTCTTCAAACTCACAGTTTTCTGTCATGAATTCTGAGTTTGAAGGCATTGCAAGACTATTGCCAATCTGGGTCAAGTGAATAATACCACAACTCCTAAACAGGTGATGTAGGTCCCTTTTATTGCACACCAAGAAACCCTCTCCTTCACAAGTGTCATTTTTAATTTACAGCCAAGAAGAAATGCATATTTGTCATTATTTTTCTTTAGTGCAATGAAATTTCTTTTTAATGTATGCCAATTAGTGTACATTCAAAGTGACAATAACTATTATTCTATCTATCTTATCTAATAGAATCTAATCTTTACTTTGAACGTGCCTTCCTTGTCATGAAACTCCAAGTGAAGGATTCTCTAAGAAACAGCACAAGAAATCTAGGCCACACAGAGGCAGGCAATTTTGCTCAGTGCAAACTATTTTGTGGTATGGTATGCAGTATACTATTTAGAAGAGAGGTGTGAGAAATAGGAAAAACCATGAGCAATGATTTCAGAATAAAGTTGCCGATTCCCAAACAAGGCAATTCCTCCAGTTTATATAGGAATAAGAAGGAAAATAAAGTTATGCGGACATTTCAACAGTAAACACACATGACGTGAAGGCATTTCTCCCTTCTCTCCTTACTAAGTTCTGTTAAACTTGACAAATTATGATGTACAGACATGTAATGCAAACTGATGTATTATAAATTCAAATCTGTTGCACAGAAGCAGTGGGGAAGTTCGGAGGGAGGGGAAAAGGAAGACAAGTGTATTACATGGATAATGTATTTGACATATTAATAAAACAAGCAGCATTGCTCTGGCTAGGCAATGGTCGAATGCCAATAGGCAATGATGGATCACAGATTGATGGAATCCAGATGTTTAGAGTCCTAGTCTGGGGCCTTTCTCATATTGACTAAAGGTAAAAAATGCAGCCTTGTCAGCACATTAAGTTTCCCTGCTGCTCATGGAGGCTGTTGAAGTAATTATGTATTTCTAAACACCAGCCATATGCTAGCCCCGTCCTATTTCCTTTTGGCTAGGCTCCCTGGTTACAGGTGCAGGGAAACCTAGACCTTGTTTCTTACCTCCCACCGAGGATAAACTCCAAGATGTTCTTTGCCAAGTAAAAAGCATGGCAGCTTGTGGAAACAAAACATTGTAGGTCTGATCTGTTTCTTATAACAATACCTGTTTGCTTTGTGCTCCATCACACATGTGACAGATTTACATTTTTGGGGAAGTGAGTCTATTGTAGTCTTCTCTTTTAGAACAGACTTTTTTTTTTTTCTTTTGTTCAAAGAGGTTTGATTCTAGGAGACCTGGACAAGTCTGCAGTTTTCTTGGCAAGGTTTTTCAGAAGTGGTTTGCTGTTGCCTCCTCCCTACTAGGGATGAGAGAAAGTGACTGGCCCTATGCCCAAGGCTGCATTAGAACTCAAGACTCCCAATTTCTAGTCGGATGCTTTAACCAAACTGGTTTTGTAGAACAGACGTAGGAACTTTGAAAGTGAAGGAAATATAGGAGTGCTGAGTCTTCCTGTTTTGAGAAGAAAAATGGCTGAATAGGTATTGATTATCATAAGAGCTATTTTCATCCTACCTCCCCATCCAGCTGTGCAGGATACTAATTGATTGATTAGTTGTTAATCCCTTACTTTAAAACAGCTGCAGGCAGCCTAGACTCATCAGGAGTCTTTCCTACTATGTACATGTACTGACACTATGGAAAACCTGTCAAAATGGTAGTTACCAGTGGTGGGATTCAAAAGTTACCACTACTGGTTCTGTGGGTATGGCTTGGTGGGCATGGCTGCAGGGATGGGATCACTCGACTCACACAATCGTGCATGCATGCCAAATGTGCGCTTTGAGCACACATTAAAATAGTAAAAACTAAGCTACTGCGCCTCTCAGCTGTTTAGCACAGCAATCTGCTCTCCTGCTCCAAACAGCTGAGAGGTTAAAAAGGGCCTAGGAGCAGGGGCGGACGAGTGGGCCCAACTGCAGATTGTTGGAGAGGCTTGAAGCGAACTGATTCTCTGCCAGCTGATCTTCGGTGCTACCGGTGTGCCAGAACCGGACCGAACCAAATACCACCACTGGTAGTTACATTTCTAAACTCCTCCCCAGCCGTATGCCTTTGGTTCCTTCCATCTTATTTGTACCTGTTGCAGGTGTTCCTATGTTGACTTGGGAGTTTAAGAGAACTATAGTTATCATATTTGCAGGGTATTTGATTGTGGAAGGCTATTTTGTCAGTAGTCCTTTCAAAAAAAGAAGTCTTGAACCATTATTCCATCTTTGCCATGCAATTTTATGAAGCTTGTGCTTCAATTTTCAAATATGGTTGGGTTACAGCACACTATATTATTTTAACCCTGGATTGTTGTATTAACCATATAGGGTACAAGTAATATACTTTTAGCCATATCCTCCAAGCCACCAATAACTGGTTTATGCAAACCAGAGTAAAAATTGAATAAAATTCACTATGTCTTCATGCAGTATATGAACCTAGTCATAGTAAGAAATTAGTGCTAGTTTATTACTCAGATAGTTTGTTACTCAGACATGAATAAATAACCTTGCTGCTGCTGTATCTTATACTCAGAACCAAATAACCTTAATAGTAATACACTTAGTATTTGAATGGAAAATATTTCAGTAATAGTTGACATTGAAAAGCATGAAATTAAAACCTCATAATTCAGCAAAAGACCTGACATTATCTTTTAAAATCTTAAGTAATCTTTTAAAAATACCTCTATGCTTAGTCTTTGATTTTACATTATTAATAGATTTTATTTGCCTGCTCTTTTAGTTTTCCAAAGTTACTTTTTGTTTTGAGAATTCTTATGCTCTAATATTTAAATACCTTTATCTTCCACTTTCTCCATGCAAAAGAGAAACTCAAAATGGTTTTAAATATTAATTTAATTTTGAGAAAAATGGAGTTAAATATAAATGAGTAATGCTTAAAAGTGGGCTCAAATGCAACTCTGTAGTTATGTAATGAACATTACAGCTTATAGCACAAAGATTCCTCAACATCCCAATACAGTGCCAACAAAATTCAGCAGCAAAGTGCCAATTTGGGGCAGCGTGATTTCTTTTTCAAAAATGGAAACGATAGTAGCAAGCTGTTCCATTTCCCATCCTTAACCCCCTATTGAATACCCCAAATTGAGTTACTGAAATTCTGCTCTTTTGCGATCACATTTCAGTTGAATAATTTCAGGCTAATTTAGGCAATTTCAAAGCCGGGAATGGTACAGGTTTGCATCCCAGAACCTCTGATATCCCCATCTTTAACCTCATTCAAAAGAGCAGAAAATTGCCCTTATATCTTCTGGTGATAACACTGGAGGGTCATCTCGCGGACTTCAACTAGACAGAGGAGTACACTTTAGCCTCCAGCCAACAAAAGATTATTATAGTTCCCTATCCTTCAGCTCAGGATGTGCTTTTCACCATTAACACTCATTCCCCAAGTCCCTATGGGACACATTCTTAACTAGCCCATCTTTGAGCTTCTTGTTACAAAACAGATTCTCCTCTTGACTATAGGCTTAAAGGTGCTTGGGTCTTTTGTAGAATCAGGTAGCATGCATAAACCATAAGAATAAGGATAAAGGGGATTGTTTGCATTCTGAAAACATGCCAGGCAGTATGAATATATAATGCAGTAAAGGCTTGTCAGAAAGGAAATCCCCCTTCCCTTTGGGAGGAGGGGGGTAAGGACAGAAGAATAACCAAGTTCCAGTGGACTGCGATATGATCTGCTTTAGCTCATTAAAGACTGCAATAAAATATTAATAGTTATTGTCTCTCTATTTTTTGTAATTATCATCACAAAGAAAAATCTGCTGCAAGTCACTAATGTATTCCCAGCAGTGGGTTGCTTTTTAATACCATAGCAGGAAGATGAATGGTGGAAAAAAAGTATTAATCTACAACTTAGAAATACCATAGTATGGATAAGCCATCTACCACTTTAACCCTACACAGCTGTGTCACAATACACTATCTGTTTTCAGTGTAATCCTATTCTAGGATGGTCACTGATTTACACTGTGATGCTTCTTACAAAGCTGGGGAATGTGGGAATAGAGTTCACTTATTTTGTGTCTGTACTACTCTGCTCTCTGATAGGACACATATCAAAATCATGCAGTTTTGGACCATAATTTGCCACAGCCAAAAGCTCCCTCCATACAAATATTGCAGAATTTATGTCAAATAACAGGATTTCTCTCATCTCCCACAGATAAAGACCTCCTTCCAACTGAAAGCAAAATTTAATTTACTTCTAATTTTAGTTGCTGTTCAGAGAAAAGCAAACACTACTAAAAGTAATGCAATAGTTATGTGTCGCTTTTTGGCAGGAGAAAACCTACTCCGATAGGAGGCAGAGAGCACAACAAACGTTGTATTCTAGGATGTGCAACCTGTAGCCTTCGTGATATTGCTGTGTCAGTGCTCCTAATGTTGCCTACCACTGGATGTTTGCTGAAAATTGTAGTTCAACGACATTGTGAAGATTACAGTTTCTCCATTTCAGCTCTGTCATTTTTTATGCCCAATTATAAACACTTATTTGTAGGTCCATATCAAGGGCAGATGGGTTAGCCCTTAAATTTCCCTGCCTTCTAAATATTGCTTGTTAAATAGCCTATAGACTTGCTCAAAAAAGTGAACATCCCAATTTGTTTCTCCCTCTCAAAGGATTTGTGCTAGCTATATACTTATTTATTTCCATGTTGGTTAAGCACAGCAGGTTGTGCTATGAGATTAAATATGCTTAAGTACATGCAATTTCTCCCATTTCTACATTTCTATTAGAGTTTATTTCATAACTGTTATATTGATGGTAAATTGTCACATCATTCTGTGTTTGTTTCAACACATGCTCCGCTAGAAGTTGATTATTTGCTTATTATAGTGGCAGAGTTCTACCCAAAGTGGGTTGAGCTGTGATACTAACAGGTTAATAAATTATAAGACTACATGACAAAACAATTGTACATCAGCATCAGCCCACATTCTCAATACACCAGTTTCTTTGTGCTCAATTCACTAAAAGCAAGTGCTCAAATCTCCCTTTTTGTCTTCTCTAACTAAATTGCATCATGCTTCTAGCATATGGGTTTTATAAACACCATGTAGTATAAGACCAAATGATAGGTTTTTATGCTATACTCGTAAGAACCATTGCTACAGACTACAAAACCATAGGCTGTACTCAGCATTAATTACTCAGATATCCCATTTCACAGAAGCACAGTGCATCGGGCCATGTGCCAAATGTGAATGTACTTTTTTCAGTAAACAGTAGTTTATTGCTCTAGCTTTTTCAGTAGATCTGAAATCCCATTTAGGTTTTTCTTAACAACATAACCGCTTCCTACTTTACTCAGTTTTTTTTACATTTTCTTCATGTTGCAATCCCTCTGCATAGTCACATTTAGCAGAACTTAGACCACCAGTATTGTTGCCCCAAGGAGAGAATAGTGAGTCATTTGAGGCTTGACCTCTATAGCCTTCAGCCTTCTCTTTTGAACCGAATACAGACAGGTTGAATCTATGCTGATGCCTTCTGTACTTTGACATCTCTTTCCATGTTGGACATCGTCTGGGAGCCATCCTGAGCCACATTCTTCTCTCCAATTACAGGAGTGATTTGGAAGCTGCTCAGTTCATAACCAAATAAGACTGAATCTATGTACAATCTGTAAAAGTTGGGCAATATATAAAGATCAACAACTTTGTTGACCTTCAAAAGGGCTATGGAAGGTTTTCTGGTGTGATGAAGTCACTGAGAGAGGCCAAAAATTTATGATACATTTGGGGGATAAGAGAGGGGTGGAGGGAGAATTTTCCTGTTGAAAAGCCACTCCTATCACTATTGTTAAAGTCTTCCAAGCTTTCTATATACGTACAATTGTCTAGGGGAGATCTAAGAACAGAATTGGAAACAGTTTGCCTGATAGCCTTCAACTCTTATTCCTCTGTTTAAAACCCTGAATAAAAATAAAAAGCAAAACCTTTACCCAAATTGGTTTGAAAAACAGCAATTCCTGAGTGGGAGGTGTTCCTTTTTCACACCATTGAATGGGTAAAGGAAGCTTAGTTTCATCATAAAATTCAGCTGTCCTATATCAGATATTGTGGGCTATGTGGTTTGCTCATACCTGATATATCAACAGCATTTTAGTATTCCAGAAAATGAAAAAATATCAATTTTGTATGTATTTCATACAAATGGAAAAGCCAGATTAATGGCTTCAAAATCAGTTATTTTTCATGTAGATTATTAAGATTTGGTTTCAAAATGCCTTAATTTTATCCTTCAATTACTTTGCTTAATCTGTGGAAACAGTTTATGTTGTTTTTGCAATCCATATATCTGGCATCTGCTGAAAACCTATTGCTACTACAGCCTCCCTAATTAACATTTCAGACCACAACAATCTATTTTCATGAGAAATAGTGCAAACTTTCTGTAACATAGCAGTGCAGCCCGATTTACATTCTCCTTAAATTGTTATATTGTTTACCATAGTTTCGCTAATACATATCTAGGTTATTAAGATCAAAATTCTTGCTGCCTTTTTGTGGCCTGTGCGGTAAATATTTCTAGAGTGACACCTTTTTCTCCAGAAGTAGTTGGAAAGCTATGTGAATCAAGTCCTTAATTTTTTCCTCTTTTACATGAATCTATACTACCCGTATGCATGACTGAATACCTTGGAAGCTGAATTTAGAGTAGGAATTATGAAAGTGTATAAATACATATAAAAGGATTTGGTAGACAGAATGGAACTTCAGAATCTTAAGAAGTGGATTCTAATAAAAAAAATTATTTGGGACAATGCTTTTGTGAGAGAAGTGAACACCAAATGGTAAGATAATGCTGGGCATGAATTGTTCAAAACAAATATAAGTGAAAACTTTGTATTTTACTGCAATTAGTTAGAACTAACATTTTTAATAGACACATACCTTGCCAAAAATTTAATTTCTAAAACAAGAAGTGCTGAAGCCTAAATCTTTTGTTGTGTTTGTCAGTAATAAGAAAAAGATACTTTGTACAGGCTCAGATGAACTTTTATTTAATATTATATTCCAGGATTCATTTCTGCAGCAGAGGTTGCATCCTGATATAAATCATTCATTGACTCACATAATCTAAAACAGTAGATTAGTAAGTCTATCTCTTTTGGATATTTTTTGCCAAGGTTTTTTCTTTTTAATTTCTCTGTGAAAGCATGTGTAAAATGAGTTTCATTTAGGAACTTACGGACTTTGCAGAACCAACCACAGGTTAAATTGACCCTTTCCCAGCAATTAAATGATGTCATTGCTGGAGTGTTTCTTTTGTACTGATCTGTTCTCTTGCAATTGTACAACAAGCAGTGAATATCATTGTAAATGTGACACCATTTCATTATTCCAATTTTATCTGGGTGGTCTTAGAGTCAATTGGAAGAAACATCAAACTTGGCCCACATCCAACTTTGATAGGGAGAAAAGGGGTTTATTCTTGGCATGAACCTAGAGATGAGTAAGATAAGGCTGATTGTGCCATCTCAGTGTTCATTTATAGGATAGGAAAAGTGAATTATAAGTGGCTACTGATTCTCTGTGAGCACAGCCAACTGGGAAAGTAGTAGACATGTGGCTATAAATTATCTGCACGGCAGCCACAAGTTCTGCTTCATTTTCATTATGAGAATGGAAAGCTAGTTGACAAGAAGGATAGTTGGCTGGCAGCATTCTTTGTATTCCCTTTGGTCAAACTCTTCAGCAATTCTCTCTATCACCTCTCCTCAAATGCCTCCTTTTTTAGTAGAGCATTTCTGGCTCATTGTTTTAAGCAGCCTGCTTTTCACCAGAGAACCTGGCCATTGGTTACAATAACTTGCAGACTCACCTGCGCAAAAGGTCTGATTCCATCAGCTCCCAGGCAGAAGAGAAACAGTGGTGACAAGCTGCTAAGCGAGGTGGAATTAGGAGGAATGATAATAAATGTAGATGGTCAGGCGGGGGAATAAAATGATCCATCTTTTGCATGTTCACCAAAGTGGCTGCCCCCTCCCTATGCCCATTCAATCAGAGCCTGTCAGACCTCCGGCAGCTTGGCATTTTTGTGAAGAATCTCTTGGCTAAAAATTGTTGTCATTCCTATTTCCTTGTTATCAGTCGTCAGCACCTCAGCAGGGCCCAGAGATTAACGCCGAATCACCAGGCAAACATCCATCCCCCAGGAACCTTCTCCATTACACCAAGCTCAACGGGTCCCTCCCGCCTCACCTCCTCCATCCATCATCTTTAACACTGACAGCCCAGCATAGGCCTCTCAAATTTATCTCGCTGCGTCCTGGGCAGGCTCTATCCGTCAAACCATGCAGAGTCTCCTTTCTTCCCTGGTTTGTTGCAGGAGGAGGAGGAAGCCACCCGCATGAGGGACTCAAGGAAAGATTGGTCCGAGATACACAATTAATCACGGCTGGTATCAATTTGGTTGATTTACTCCCTGGAGAGAGAAGGGGTGTAAACATGGTGTGTGCAGAGGCAGCGTGGAAACATAATGTGTCTGTCTATAGGAAAAACATTAACAGATCATCCCTGTGGCTGCTGATTGATGGGGGTGCTAGGAGAAGGAGAATTTAACGCTGGCAATAGCGACAAACAAGAGGATGCCAAGGTATTGGGTCCACTTTGAGAATCATCTTGGCAAAGATCTTTACTCTATGAAAAGTAAAGTCTGCGAATCTGTTAATCTTGAAGTTTTTTTGTACAAGGGCAGTGTCTCTGTTACAGCTTTTTGGTCTGACTCTAGCCAGACTGGCAGATAATGATAGTAAATATGACATCTGGTACAAAATTTATATATCGCCTTCTCTTTAGTCACTGGAAGGGATAAATCTCTTACATAGTAGAAACAGTGACTTCTGGGGTCTTGTTCGCATCTAACATTTTCTGGATTGATTCTCCCTTTTCCAATTGTAAAATATGGATCTGAGAAAAAGGACCAATGAATATTTTGGTGGAGGAAGTTGGGGCAACAAACAATCTGTGTAGCAGAGTGAGAAGAGGGTAATAGAGGCAAGCCTGATTAAAAATCAAGTAGAGATTAATGACAATTAATAAATTTTAATTGCCAGTAATTGCACGTTACAAATTTCAGTTCATTAATGTGTATCATTTCCATATTCACCTCTTTTTTTGTCACATCATGCATGGTGGCATCCCCAATGGGGGCCTATGGTTTAGATGTAGCTTTAATAGAATGGGAGCAATGGAATGAAATTAATATCCAGTATATCTGGTTGGGAAAGACTGGTCTAGAGAAAAAAGAATACTGACAATATTACAAGCTATTAAGCCTATTCCAGAAACAGATATGAAATACCTGCTGAACATGGTTTTAATAACAAAATGTCCTGGTCTCTCCCATCTCATTATTTTGCCCAACCCACCTGGATAGAAACTTTATGGCCTCATCCTAAAGCACTTCATGAAAGGAAAATAATAAATAGTATACCTTTGTAGTAAGTAGGAATCAAGATATTTCCTGAAGAGATGTAGAATGCTCAGTTAATGCTTCATTTATTTTTAACCAGCTTTTTATATGTTGATATATCATTTCATTAATTTGGAAAACAAATATGTTGTAATTAAGATAATCTGTGTTTTGACCAGTAACGTTTAGGTTCTGATCCCTGCTCAGGCATGAAATTCATAGCAAACCTTGTGTTAGTCATACATTATCTGTGCATACATGTCACCTGAATTCTTGGAGGATGACTGATATAAAGTGACAAATTATAGGAAAAACAATTCTGAGTTGACAATGGTGATACCAATCTGCAGGTTCATTCCCAGCCCACCCCCAATTTGGATTAGACAGAAGAGGAAGAGAAAGGACATTGTAACACTAGGCTGACAGAACTGTAATATTTACTAAAAACAAAAAACAAAACCCAAACCTCTTTGTATTGACAGCAAATGGAGAAAGGAAACTGGAATATTTGATGGATACATATTGAGCTTCTCTGGGAGTAATAACTATGAATGTAATGAATCACATACCAACTTCTCCCTGCGCACAGAATATCCTGCTTTGGAAAGACATTTGTGTGGCCGGCATGACTATATGTTGGGCTCATGGACTCCTATTACCTTCCACCAAAGTGGTACCTATTTATGTACTGTCATTTGCATGTTTTGAGCTGCTAGGTAGTCAGGGGCTGGGGCAAGTAACGGGAGCTCATCCTGTGGTGCGGCCTCAGGTCTCAAATCCTAGGTAGAGAGAGGGAGAAGGAGGGTGGGGAGAGAGAGATTCTTGCCCTTTTCATGAATTTATTACAAGCATAAGAAATTGTCACATAGAATGTCAGAGCATTGATACATTTAGCTCAATATCATCAATTTGTTAGGATTTTAGACAGAATTTCCCCTTTGCTTTATCTGAGGAAACCTGAGCTTAAAATTTACCTTTTATGGCTGGAAGATAAGGGAGGATTAAATTTGAATCTTTAAGATGCAAGAAAGTGATATGCTACTAAATTATAACTCTTCTGCTGATTAGCCTTTTCATCTTCTAGGTTTCCTTAGTAGTCTGCCAGAATCTTTCATCCATCTCCTCCTCTTACACATAGTTTTAAAAATATTTTAAAAGTTGGTAAAACAAGATTTCCCTCTTGCAAAGGATGTTGGCTTTCAGCAAAGGTACAACTAACCTAGCATAGCACAGGTTCCACATGTTAGCTGGCATTCCTTTTTCAACTTAAAGAAGTCTAACTAAGAATTCTTGCAAATGAATCTTGCAAATCATATTCAAGAATTAAATATCTATATTTCTGGGCCAATATTCCCCTATTTCACCATCACTGCCAAATTTTCTTTTATATATTCCTGCATTCTTCTTGGAAATTGTTTTTACAATTGTTTCATTTATTTCTCTTTCCTTTCTCCTAGATTAATCACCACCTGGGAGCATTTTGTTTTCTTTTATTTTTGTGGAAACAATCCATAATTTTGTAGTGGCTGTTTCAAATATACATACAAACTGATTTTTATAGCTTGCTTTTATCACCTTTTTATTATCTTGGGTCAAAAGCTTTACTGGGTTGTAGTCAAGGTATTATGCAAACTAGGAGAAAATACCCCAGCAAAACTATAGATTTTCTCATTAAACTCTGCTTGTACATGTAGATATTGTCATAAAATTCTAGTAAGTATTATGGTGGCTAATATAAAATTATAGTTTGACAATCTGGTGCCAGTGGCCCAGCCTCCAGTTCAAATTAACACCCCCACTTCTGGGCTAGAATAAAACCTGATTTCTGCCAGCGGAAAGATTCAGAACCTCCCCAGAGGGCCATGAATAGATTGATTGCAAGCCTGCTATGCATAGAAGCAACTATCTCAATCTTCCCAAGCAGCCACAAACCCTATAACCCATTCAACCAGGTGAGTTCATTTCTATCCCTACGTAATGCAGGGTTGGGTAGCTAATGGCTACCAGGTACATACTGCATTTAATCATAGAAATTAAGGCCATGGTATTGTGTGAAGTCTTACCCAGTTTTCCCAGTAGCCAGTTGTTTAACTTGCTATACTGTTCGCTGATCATTGTTGTGTATTGTGGATCACTGGTAAAAGAAATAACTAACTCTGCTTCATCCCTTGCCAAGACTTCCTGTCTCATTGTCATTAGAAATTGGAAACCAGTGGCACTGAGGACAATCCCAGGGTTGAGGAGGAATGGAGTAGACCTCATCCTCCCTGCTTTAAAAAAAACAAGCAACCTGCTCCTGAGTAAGTCTTCTGGGGCTCTAGTTCAGTATCTCTCAACTATGACAACTTTAAAATATGTGGACTTCAACTTCCAGAATTCCCTAGACAGAAAAACACTGTTCTAGTCCAAGACTCCTAGGATGAAGGATATGAAGCCAGGTCAATGAATGTCTGTCTGTCTCTCTCTAGCCTCTCACCCAGTAATTAAAATAGCCTATAAAACCCCACTTCTGTCAAAAATATGCTTTATATGGTCTGTCTAAAGAGATTTCTGCCTCTTAGGAAACCCAATGATGTTATTTTAATCTCTAAAATAAAATACAATCTTTCCTACATACATGCCTGTGCTTTAAGGCAGGACAGATTTCTGAGTTTCCAAATTGCATCAGCATTTAGTTGCACTGATGTCTTACCCCTGTGTTTCACTCTGCATAACTCACATGTTTAGTCCTTGTATGAAATTAATTTTCATCTCTTCAATTATAAGAAAAAAAGTATTGTCCTTGCCATATATCCCATTTGCCACTTCATGATGACCTTGTAATTCTTTGCGTATGTGCTATGAGCAGTTGGTACATTTTTCTGCATTGTGCGCATGATTCCATACTTTAGGGAGTAAGTAACAGGGAGCGTTTCACTTGTTTCAGGCTTTCCTTCCTTTGCTTTCTGTTCATTAGCTGGGTTGACTCAGACTTATGAACACTGGGTCCTAATACCAGTGGAGGACATCTAGCGACCTAATCTTGCCTTAGGTAGTAATGTTAGCTTGCTAGATGGGAGATTTCTTCAGATAATGTTGTACCTAGTTTATTGTTCAAAGGACATTTGTATTGCATATAGTTATGCTCTAGAAACAATTGTTTGATTGTCTGATTAACATATTGATAATAAACCTGTGGTAGCATGACCGTTCACTACCTTCATGTGATGAAAACTCTTAATCATATTTATTATGTAAACACAGCATGTCTTGCCCCTGTTAAATTATTAATAGTACTATTAATATATTTACATACAAATCTTACTGCACTTGATGGAAACTGAAAAAAAGCTGTCCCTTTGTGTAATAGATTCTGTATCTTGTAGAGAGCTGCTTATTAAAGAAACAAGCGTTAATTCTTCTCAGAATTCATGTTAAGAATATTATCGCTTTCATTTTGAGAAGTGGATATTTTGTAAACAGCCAGGGTGCCAATTCCCCTTTCCCAAAATAATTTATTTTAAAATATATTTGTATTATGACCTTTAGTATTATTGTTAATATTGCAGTACGGTTACTACTATTTTCATTACTGTAAAATTGAAAGGATTACCCTGCTATTCAATTGCTTTTACAGTACTTAAAATAAATCTGTGGGTAGCTGAGACCTGTCCTCATCAATTATTATTGTTGTTGAAATTTCTGAATATTAAGAGTAATATTAGAAACTGGGAATCTGCCTTTTTATTTTTTACTATTTTAATATTCCGAAACGAGGCAATTTTCCTCAATTTAATGCTTTATAAATCTGCTTTTAATAATAGGGGCATTATGGTTTCCTGTATAATGTTAAGCCTTTTATGCTGTTAAAAAAGATTTCTCTTTTCCTCTTGCTGAAGGCAACTGTATTACCATATCCCCACTGCAATACAGTATTACTATGTCCCTAATGAGTAATGAGAATAAAACAATTTTGAGCCCATTTCACAAGAAGATGATGATTTATGACTGTCCCATTCCTCTAGTAAAGATGGTGCCTTGTAGCCTCGTGGTTACTAGTTGGTAAACTGTAGGAAGGAGGAGCAAGGTACTGGTAACGGGACCATGTGTGTCTTCTGGGGAGCAATAAAGCCCACAGACAATAAGTTGTAGCCCTGTGCTCCAATATAATTCTTCTGGATTGTTCATATATAAAATAATTTCCATGTTGTACTGTGGTGCTCCTGTGTATAGGAAGTCAAAGCATGAATTTATTTAAAGTATGGGTACTCCCTATTCTCACCTGCCCTTAATAACTGACTACAATTCTTTTTTAGAAAAAAGAAAGCTTTTTTTCTCTGCAATTTCTCATGAAACAGGCACTTTCAGAAAAATGATAAGAAAGCAATTGTTTCAAATCGGTCATTTGGGACTCAAATTACTAATCTAATACATTTTTATGGAGGTTTGCGAGAGCTCCTATAAAATATAGTCTATGAAGCTGCTTCAACTTACCAGTATTCTGAATAAGACAGATCGAACCCAACAATCTCTTTGGGCTATTCAGGTTTAGGACCTGTGAAGCTGTTGCTGCTGTCATAGTATAAATGTTTATATTCCTTTATCAATAGTGTCTGCCTTGTCAAGGGTTTCTAATTCCCTTGGGATGGATTTTCTACCTTACCCTAATGGGGGAGGAAAAAAAATAGATGAAGCATTTGAAAGAGAGGATTTTGGACCACTATCTAAAACTGTCCAGCCACTACCAATTCAATGTGATAAAATTCAAGTTGAAGCACGCAGTCTTTCACCCCTCTGGATATGATATGTAGTGAGTAGGCTTTGGAGCTCTTACCAAGTTGTTTTGCAATTAGTTTAAACCAATTACATTTACTGTGCCGTGTAACGTTGTTAGTGTAACATTGTTATTATATTCCCTCTAATAATCCTATAGTTCATACTACCCATAGGAACTTATTCAGGCATAATAGTTCCATTAGTTTGATGGAACTATTTGTCTAGAAAAAAAATAAGTTTTCAGGCTTTGGTCAGCAAAATATTCCTACTTGAAATGTTTCTGTTTTCCTAGGTACTGCCACTTAATTAGTCATTTCATGATTGTAACTTTCAGGCAGTAAGGTCCTCATTTAATGTTCAAAGCATTTTACTTAGTTACTGATCCTTTAATTAACTTTCCATTTCAGGATTAGTTCCCTCAAGCCCTATATTAGGAAATGGTTAATTAAAGAACCAAGAAAAGAAACTAGTGCTATAAAATATACCAGAGAAACATTTATTCTTTTTTAATTTATTGTGATCCCTGAAATATTGCATAGAAAATTACTCAATTTTTTTTATAATTGATGTAAATGTAGTGCTATTAATAAATGTAATATTTGCAAATTAGTATTACTAATTTTGCTGACCAAAATTGCAATAGTACTCTTTATACATTTGTACAAGAGTAAAATCAAAATTAGAATACAGGTTCTTTTTTGCGTCTATGAAATCACTGCATCTCAAAAGTTCATAATTATAGTATAACCTAAATGTGTGGCAAACAGCACAAAAGTAAAGAAAAGTTGCCAAAATGAACAAAAGGATTTAAATAGTGGGTTTTTAAATTATATCTTGCCTAGAACATAAGTCAAGCTAGTTTCTTAGATTTGTTGTTATTAGTTCTATATTCTAGGAACCAAAGAGAGCCCTTTCTTCTCTTATTTTCCTTTTGCTGACTATATGTCTACCACTTTTGTTGCTTCAATTACTACTCTAACTATTTGGTAGTCCTGCTTTCTTACTCAGTTTCCACTAATTTACTCAGTTTTTCATTTATCATTAAGCCATTTATGCAAATGATTAGAAAATCCAGACTGGGCTTATCCTTGATCACATTTGCTGGGGTGGGAGAGAAATTAATTTTGTTCATCTTTGATTTTTGCAGTTTGAAACCAAGTTGTCATATTTATCAGTTGAAATTCAGTTTTCCCAATTTTGCAATGTACTCTTTGAATACAATGTAAAAATGTGTTTTTACAAGCATTCATTGTATTATGGAAAATTATTTGCTAAATCTATATATATTAGATAAAATCACAATCTAATGCATATATTTGGAGAAACGTAGTAGAATATACAGTATATGAACTTAAAAAAAACCATCAAGTTTGCAGAACTAGATAAGACATGCTTGCAAAATGAAAAATATAATAAAAGCTGAATTTGGCCAGGTATGAAAATGAAAATTGAAGGAAATCAAAATTGACAGATTTCTCAAGCTAGCAGAAGATATATGGATCCATGCAAGGCTCAGCCATTATAATCCACCTGGTTCTGTGTTTATGACTGATAGGATTCAGTATCAGGTTTCATAACCTATGATGCAAGATTCTTCTTGATCAGTCTCTCCCCAATATTTTAGTATAACTCTAAAGATCCTGGCCACCTGGAATGATAGGCACAAATATCTGATTTTGGTTTTATAATAAATTGTATCTTTTGTCCCAGGGCAAACAGATCTCCAATGCAATGTCAAACTATCTTCCTGATTGCATTATATATATTATATTGTAATTATTAATGGCCTAAATGAGTTCAGGTAGAAGCAAAGAAAGATCCCAATGGTGCTAATTCAAAAATGATTCTGATAAGCACTCTTATAAGTTTTTTAAGCTTTTCCTTACTAATGATATCTGCTAAGCCATAATTGAAGTGATTTAATGCTTGTCCTCATTAGTGTTATACAGTATCAGCAAAATGTTCATTGAATGATGCTATAAATACTGGTGAGAATATCAGTCTAGATGGTGCGCTTGGTCTTCTCCAATCTAATTTCTCCAGCTGCATTCGACTCCCAGAATCGTCAACCAATAGCTATGCCAACACATCTGGAGGCCAGCAGATTGAAGAGGGTGGATTAGGCCTTCACCACCATGGTGTTTTTCAGTGAGAGCCCTGAGGTTATTCAGAAAACGAACAGCCAAGGAGAGGGACGAGTTATTGACATTGTGCCTTTTTGTGGTCCTGGAGAGGTGGAGAGAGGGCTGGGCAGACTGTAAAAACAAATCAAACAGTGAACAAAAACAACTCCCGAGCTTGCCAAAGAGCAGACTCAATATTGTCTTTTCTCTGACTCTTTTTTTTATAAGCCTCTAGCATTGGCAGCAACATAAAAATGTGGTTGTGAGGAAGAGAGTGTTTTGATTGCGACTGCTATTGTGACCCAAACAGTCAAAGAAGCACCAAACGTGAGAAAATTAAAGGACAAGGGAGGAAGCACACAAGGAACAGCTGGGGGTGAAACTGTCTCAGACTTTCTCTGACGCTAGGACAGTTGACATTGGCAAGCTTTGAAGAATTCTTTAAGCTGTTGCTCTCTCACAAGTTTAGAAAGGTTAGCACTGTCTCCTATGCGGGTGCACTTGAGATGAATTAGATTGTAACACCCATCATTCCCGGTTGGCTTGTTTGTGTAAACCTTAAGATGGACTGAAGTTTTTTCCCCTCTCTACAAAGGAACTGTTGGAAAATAAATACAGATGAAAAATTTGCCTTCCATACCTATTCTTCACTGGAAGAAAAATGCTGCATTCCAAATAGGCTTTTGACAAAAGTTTGTATTCATTTTCTCCCATTCATTTTTCTAGATTCTCCACCATCCCCAACAGCAGCCTATCATACTATCGCTTTCAGTGCTGCACTTCAAGATAAATTTTCTAAGGATGTCTCATAAATAAACCAATATACCATGTAACATGGAAACATCTGCAGTATAGAAAAAGTAGAAAGATAAAATAGTAAATTAACAAGAGGCTAGGCGATTAAAAATATCTTTATCTGATACCCGGAAAGAAAATACAAGTAGAGGTTGCCACACTTGAGAAGACTGTCTACCTTCTCAGTCACTCATCCAGCACGTCCAAAAAATGATCTCAGAGTAAAGCTCAACATTTCCTCTGGTACCATAATCCCAAAGTAAGAAACAGCTTCCAATTCTCTCAGAATACCAGGGGTGGTATTCAGCAGGTTCTGACCAGTTCTGGAGAACTGGTAGCGGAAATTTTGAATAGTTTGAAGAACCGGCAACTACCACCTCTGACTGGAGATTTTACAGGATCCTTCCCCTGCTGTGCCCAACAAGCCACGCCCACAGAACTGGTAAAAAAAATTGAATCCCACCCTGCCCACTACGAAAGAAATGACAACGGCAAATATTAGTATTCTTACGTTTGTTCATTAGCCTGTTTCTCATCAGCCTAGGCTTCAGTGCCAGTGGATCTTTCCTGGTGTATTTGGTCTCTTGACAGCTGTGTCAGTTCCTGCCTACTAGCTGTCATTCATGGGATTGTTCATAATCTTACAGATACAGTGTGCACTATCTGGTCAGAATGGTGACAAATTTCAGCGAGGTCCAAAAGGCATGAAAGATGGCTCTTCAAGTGAGAAGAAAGGAAACCTTCAACAGAGCCTGAGTACAACTTTTAATGCTCTGAGAGAATGCACTCGTTGTGTGTGTATCTCTGATTGAGCCCAAATATTACCTTAAGCTATAGTTTGTTCGTAAATAATGGGTAAATATCAGAACAAATACTAAATATTGACTATTTGGTACACTAAACCGTGAATCATGGCTTGAAAACCACAGTGGTTTGATTCACCCATGTGCAAAACCCAAATCAAGCAGAGCATCTGATGGCTTGATATGTGTGTGTGTAATTATTAATTACTCCTTGCTTAATGACCATTTGTTCAGTGACTTCAATGCCACAGTGGCACTGAACAAATGACATCTACAACTGATCCTTGAAGCTGCAGTTGTTGCAGCACCCCTGGGGTCATGTGATCAAAATTCAGGCCTTTGGCAATCCACCTACATTTACAACAATAGGGTGCTCTTCAACTCCCTCCCACTTGCCTATATTCTCCCATCTTTGCTCTTTTGGCTACCCTGTTCTCTGCCACCTCTAATATCCTGCAGTCGGCCACAACTGACTTTTATGGTCTTCTTTCTCCTGCTGCTGATGAGGTGTGTCCCACATGGCCCTTTGTGAGGCAGCTGCTGGCCTCATGAGGCCTTTCCAAGAACCAAGCTGGCATGAAACCTTCCCAAGGGTCAGACCAGGGACATCTTGTCATCAGCAGGAGGAAGAAGACAACGAGGGCCAGCTGGAGGTGGGGAAGGCAGAGGTGCAGGACAGTGGAAGTGCAGGGCAGCAGGTGTGGCCTTGTATAGGGCAGCCAAAAGGGCAGAGTGGAAGAAGATGTGGGACATAGGGAGAGTTGAAGCTGAGGTAAACATAGCAGAACAGGAGATGTATAAGGTCCTCACCTAACAAAGGCATGGTCCTGGCCTAGTGACCACAACCCGGACTACCAGAACTGCTATGGCTAAGCAGCATGGTAGTGGGATATTTTGCCTAACAACTGCTTTGCTTCAAGTCCCGGCAAGGATCATTAAGCAAAGACTACTTGTAATGTTAGATAAGTCTATATTAGCCCCATTAATTTGAGTTGGACATGATTACATTAGTACTGGTGAGGCAGAATGTTAAGAAACTCCAGGGCTATGGGCTAAACCAGTTGTCTCAACGTCAGCAACTTTTAAGATTTATCTTCAACCATGTCATGGGAGCTGAAGTCCACATTTCTTAAAATTGCTGAGATTGAGAATCATTGGGCTAAACTATAAGATACATAATCACTGATTGTAGTTTGCCTTTCAGGGTGAGCAATGCCCTTAAGCATAGAAAAGTGAGGAGTTACACCAGCACCATTTATTATGTTTAGGTGGAAATCTGTACAAGTCATATTCAACTCAAAAGGTATTTTACCTTTTAAAATCTAAACACAAGTAGAACTTCCATGTCATGCTTATTCAAAACTTGATCAATATGATCAAGTCTCCTGTCAACACATATCTTACAGGAAAGCATTCTTTTCAACAGCTATCATAGTAAAAACATATTTTCAAAGCCTTTGTTTACGGAAATGCCAGTCTTCCATATAAGCTCCCTTGGCAAATATAGTAATAGCAACATCTGCTTTAACTGTTCCTGCATTTCTTCTTCACGGTTTTCTACACATTCCTCTACATTACTAGGGCCAGGAAGTACATCAGATTCAAAGGCAAAAAAGAATTTTGAAACATGTAAGGGTGCAAATGTATCTACAACTCCATAAAACATTTTTTCATAGCTTAATATGGCAGCGCTGTAGAGTGACTGTATGACTCCTGGAAAAGACATATATTTTTAAGGAGTTGTAAATAATACTATGTTTGCAATCCGAAGTAGTTTTTTACCTTTGAAAACAAAGTGCTGCATAGCCTTAACTATTACTGTTTTATATTGTATAAGACAGGGGTCTTCAAACTTGACAGCTTTAAGACTTGTGGACTTCAATTCCCCGAATTCCTCTTCCAGTCACGTTAGCTCAGGAATTCTAGGAGTTGAAGTCCACAAGTCTTAAACTTGCCAAGTTTGAAGGCCATTGGTATAAGAGATCCAGTTTGATGTTGTGGTTAAGAATCAGACTAGAAACTGGAATGCAGTGAGTTCTAGTCCTGCCTTAGGCTTGAAGCCAACTGGATGATCTTCGGCTGGTCACTATCTCTCAGCCCTAGGAAGCAGGCAATGGCAAATAACTTCTGAAAGCTTGCCAAGAAAACAGCAGGGGTCAGGGGTTCTTGGAGCACTCTGAGCTTGCTTGTTTTCTTGCAGATGTTTCATTACCCAAACTAGGTAACATCACCAGTGCTGGTAAGTGCTGGTAAGGAGTGCAGCAGTCAACCTCTAACTTCAACCCTGAGCTACAAATATTCTTCTTTATTGGAAACAGCAGGGACTTATCCAAGAAGTCATCAGGATTCCACAACTGACTGGAAAGCCCAAAAAGGAACACTGTTAGTGAAACATGGAAGGATTCCACTTTTTATAATGCTGCTCTTGAAAGAATTTGCTCATTTGACTGGGAGAAATGGAAACTGTGCACTGAAAATGGGGACCATATTTGTGTCTGTCATTATATGAATAGTGTATGTTTTGCATGTGTATGGCAACATCTTCACTTAATTAAACAATCCAGACATGCAATAGTTCTTTATCTCCAAATCTTCAAGACTCACACAGGCTTCTTAAGACATGCTATTATTTGCTGATCTCCCTCAGAGTTTCAGTGTGGTCCTTATTTTATGACTAGTTCTTAACAACCTGCCCTTGGTCTCCTGATAATGAGACTCCCTTATGTCCATTTAGCCAGAGTAATTGAAGAGTTAATAAAAGAAGAAATTGAGAGAAAGGAATCCTGTGGTAGGAAGCACATCTGCTGTGATGGTTCTGTATGGGAATTCATAGAAACAATTTTAAGCAGAAAATGTAGAACTACCAAATGTAATCTCATAGCCAGTGTGGTGTATTGGTTAAAGTGTTTAAGTCCACTCCCAACTACGGAAGTTCACTGACTGATTTTGAACCTGTAATTGTCTCTCAATCCAGTCTTTCTCATAAAGCTGTGTGGTGAAAAAAAAATCAAAGGAAAAAATGCTATGTATGCCATATTGAGTTTCAAAAAGAAATGGAATATAAATCAAGTAAATATTGTCTGAATCACTTCAGCTCCAGATAGCAACATGAAGAACTCAAAAAAAATTCCAAATAAAAATTTCACCATAATTTACTCTTTCTCATAATAACAAATAAAATTCCTTCAGAGTTATAGCCTTTTAGTGTTGTGGGAATATATAGATAAGGTCTTCACAGCTTTGTGAATTGCCTGTAGTAAGACTTGTAATAGATGTTCAAAAATATCAGTGACTATCAAGCTTCTGAACAGGACAGCACAATGCAATTAGAAAAGAAAGTGAATCAACCTGTCTTACAGTAGCAAACTTAGAACTGGAAAAGTTTCCAAAGTGTCTGGGTTACAAGTAGAGGAATAATATTGTAAATGCTTACCCATTTAAAGTAAAAGCGAGGTCAATTCTAAGATAAAACAGTATTCCATAGTATGGTAACTTTGAAGTATCTCCCTGTTTCCCGTTAGCAGTTATCAAATTCAGAAAAAAGATTGTTCTTTGTTTCTGAAAGCTCTATAATGCAGCTAATAAACTCCCTGGTTTTTAATGTTTTAAATTGATAGTAACTCTTCCTTTACATATGTTGTTTCAGTCAATCAGAGCTAAGTAGCATAGAAATCCATAAATAGTACAATGCAAAAATGCAAACTATACAATCAATCCTATTCCCATTACTGATTACTCATCCGAGATAACATCCATTCTTCTCAGCTTTTCTGTCCCTAAGAGCTTTCCACAACAGCTGAGTTTTAGCTACCTTCCTAAAAATTAAAAGTAAATGTGGTGCTATCACTTCACAGGCAAAATAAATTTTCACCTCCAAATTTATTCCTGCTGCATTTCATAGGAATAGGTGAGGATTTGGTGTCTGCAAATCTTGGGTGAGCATATTTTACTCAGAATATATGGTCCCACATATAACCAGATACGTTCTCTAACTTTCTGGAAAGATAATCATTTATAGAATAGTTTTGTTTCTTGATTAGCAAGTGACAATACTCAAACTGAAATAGTTCACCTCAGTTAAAAATAAATTACATCAATATGTTTTACCAAAAGTTGAAGTATATGTTTATTGAATCCTAAGGCTAGCCAAAATATATATACTGACTTAACTCAGATGGCTGATGTTATAGTTTTATATTCATATATCAATTCTATGAATGTCATATATATTGTGGGTTCCTCTTAACTCATATTTTCATATTAAAAATCCATACTCTCCTCAAAAGCCTGGAGAAGTTTTTCCAAAGCCCCACAAATTTCAGAAATCACACATATTGGCCGGTGGTGGGATTCAAAAAATTTTACTACCAGTTATGTGGGCGTGGCGTGGCTTTGTGGGCGTGGCAGGGGAAGCATACTGTAAAATCTCCATTCCCTCCCCACCCTACTAACCTGGTTTCCAGTTCCATTCTCCTGTGCAGGCAAGAAAAGAAGACCCAGCTGATCCGCTGGGACTCGGGAGGCAGATAACAGATGGGGGCAGGGCCAATCAGAGGTGGTATTTGCTGGTTCTCTGAACAGAGATGATTTTCAGCAGGTTCTGGAGAACTAGTAGCGGAAATTTTGAGTAGTTCGGAGAACCGGCAAATACTACCTCTCACTGGAGATGTTACAGTATCCTGCCACGCCCATAGAACCGGCAGTAAAAAAAATTTGAATCTCACCACTGTGTCTGAACTACTCAAAATTTCCGCTACCAGTTCTCCAGAACTGGTCAGAACCTGCTGAATACCTCCTCTGATATTGGTTTGTCTCACATATTACAAGAAACAGTCAATTTTGTTTAGTTTTTGCTAATTTTGTCAACTCATCCCATTGTGGTTTGTTCAGTAAGCCTTAAGGAATCCGTAGCTTATACCGGTATGAATCCAATTATTTTCTCTATCAAACTGGTCACTCCAAAATGTTCCACTATATTCCATGCATACATTTGAGCCTTCTAACTCTTAACTTCCGACTGGCCCTTTTCCCAGGAATACATTTTTGCCAAATGAATGTGCCCCTTCGGAGAACTTGCCTAGGTCCTTACCAATTAGCAACAGATCTTTCCTTTATTAGCCACTAAAATAATATTTTCCAGCCTGAAAAGTGTTGCAAGCCAGTAACTCAGAGAATGAGACAAAGCTATCACAGAAAGCACCAACAATCTGATGTATGAGGAATCTATTGAGGCAGCCATAACAAATGGTCGCTGCTTGTTTTATTTTATTTTTTGTCCACAGTGAGGAAATACTGCATTTTTCAGTATTTTGGGGACATTTTTCCAGCACCTTTCCAAAAAAAACCAGTTCCTTTTGTGTTTTCTTCACTTATTAGCTTTATTGTAATAAAGCAATCAAAGAGCAATAAGCTCAACATGACCCAGAAGCAACGACAGGCATTTTTAGATATATATTTTTAAAAGAAAAAAAAAGTAATTAGTGTTTACTTATTATGCACTTTAAAGCTTAGCAACATGATGTGATCAGAGAAGGGAAGGGAGAAAAAAGAGAGACGCCCCTCTGTCACCCCTCCTCCTCCCCTCATTTTGCTCCTCTTTCTCTTCATTAGTGGCCACAGCTGTGCATCCGGCCAATTACTTGAAAATAATAAGTACATTTTGCAGTAAATTAAATATTAATTAGTGCTTGGTGGATTGTTGTTTCTTTCTAAATGTGGGTGGGGGGAGCAGAAAAAAGGCAAGGGAGAATGCCTGAGCTACCTTGTGTCTGCTGGTATGTTGATAACACAAAGGTGGGGAAAATGAAAGTAATAGTGGGCTACTTTCAGTTTAGGATAAATTAAAAATGTTTGTTTGTTTGTTTTATTTGCTCCTTGGGGCGGCGGCTGTCATGGCTTCCTTGCTTCTCAAGCAGAGAATGTTCTTTTTAACGGATAACATCCAGAATCATCAGACGCCTCGTTGCTCCTCCGCTCCTTTCTCGCTGTTTTTTCTTGCTGTTTTTACTAGCTGCTATATCTCAGTCTCACGGCCAATTTCTTGTGATGCTGCAGAAGTGCCAGACTCCTTCAGCATCAGAAAGAATGGCATCACACAGGCTGGAGGGACTGTGGCAACTAGTGAAAAGCATCTCCGCAAAATTGGTAGCTCCTTACTTTTGAAGACTGGACTTGGGGCACATGAGCAAGCTAACTTACAATTGAGCCCATCTAGGAACTTAAATGCAAATTCCTCTCTCCGTTAAATGGGATTGGAAATGGAGATAAACAGTACAGTTCAGCCAAAGTTGAGCATTTTAGGTTTCTGGGATTCGAGACATTTTAGGAAGAAAGCTAATATCTTTTGCAAGTAATAGATTTTATTGGAACTGCAGCTCACAAAAGTTTATAGCTTTTGATAAAATTGTTTAGTTGGAAAAAGTGTTATCAGACACCTCCTTGATTCAGTAGGAAAATTGTATATTCCAAACAAGCTTTGATTAGAGCCGGTGGGATTTAAGATGCACCACACCTTGTTTTTACCATACCTAGTCTGGACTTTCATTAAGGTCCCTGGCTGATAAACAACATCCGTGATAGAAATCAAGATTGGTTTTAGCAAAAATACTGTGCAAAAGAGAAATGAAGCAAGATTTCCCCCTGCTTTTTCTCTTTTTCTCTTCCCATTTAAACACATGAAAGAAAGGGATAAATAGAGAAAGGCTGGCTCTCTATTAACAAACCTTTGAGTGGATATGATAGAGTGATTCAGAGCATGGCTATTCCAATTAAAGTCTAGTTAGGCATTTTTCAAATATGTACCTAGTTTCACAATATCCAAGCTGAGTTAATGTTATGTCTTGTTTATGTCCAGGTGCCAGTGAAAGCACAGCTGGCCAAAGTGAGCTTTCAGGTTTTCAGTGTGTATCTTTTGTACTGGCAATCATTTATTTGTGTTTCATCTTTGTGCAAGCTCTCCTTCCCTGCTGAGAAGTATGTAACGCCAGGGGCTCTTTGAAGACCTCTTCCTATAGGGAGCCACCAGCATCTCCTTTAAACATCTGCCTTTTTCAAAACACTCTTTTGCATCTGAGTTTTTTTGTGTTTGCTATCACGAGTACTGTATTTGCATGTCTGCATGGCATTTCTTTTCAAAAAGATTCTATCGTGCCTATTTGTAAATAGATGCTGATAAAATTACATGCCCTCATCTTTAAAATGGGTGTCTACCTAGAAATGTATTTTTCCTTATTATTGTTTTTATTGATGCAGTATGATCCTCACATAATGTACGGAAAGCGTTACTTAGAAAAATAACTTTCATGATAGTAGATGCCTATGTGTGTGAAAGAGAGAAAAGATCTATATTATACTATAATGACTACGGGGGAAATCCAGTGTGTCTGATGTGCCGTGTGTGTTATGGAAATAGTTGAGTAATATCAGTGGTGAAGAGCAAGTTTCCAGTGTTTTGTTTCAAAAGGTTATTCATTGGAAGAGAATATTAAGGAACACAATTAAAATAAGTAACTGAAATAAGCGATTAAATAGTTTCTCTTCTGGAAACTTAAGTGAAAGAATGATTATGTATCAGTTTTATTTCTATCTATCTTAGCTCTCTGTGTTTTTTTTTCCTCTCTAGATCTCTGGTGCATTTTTAAGTGTTACAGTACACTTCAGAGCATTTTCAAATTACTGACATTTCTACTTCCCAGACCAGTGTGTTTCCGTCTGAGCCAGCTCAGTCTGAGAATTGAAGTCCACCTGTTAACATTGTTTAGACTGAGAAACACTCCCCAATCCTTTACAAACCAGTTTGAAATCAACTGTCAATTTGTCAGCATTTTCAGTTCTCTGCCAACGTCAGTATGCAGTGTTTTACACAATAGTTGTTCAATTTCCAATTCTCCAGCTGACCACCATAAGAGTAAAATGTATGTGATGATGTAGTATACCTGAACTATTATTAATAATAGAGGAACAAAACAGAACAACACGTTATCAAGCCTACACCCAAACTTTTTTTTTCCAATCCTTTTTTCCCCCTGCACTTAAAAACTGGTTTTTTTCTGGTGGTTTACCAAAATAAATGTGAAAAACTGCAATGAAGGAAAGCTATCGGAAAAATAGATTGTCCAAAATATAAATGAAACCATTGAACCCCCATCCCTACCCCCAAATTTTCCACTGCTCATCATACCTGTTGTCTATTATATTAAACAGCCTCTGTGACTTATGATGGTGGCATGATAGCATGCCAATAATTTTGCAGTTAGGTAGTATTCTCTGTGGTCCTAACTGTAATTGTATGTTGTTTTGGTGGCTGAATTGGTGACTGATGGGATAAGTAAAGGATGGTAAATTCTAAGCAGCATATACATGAAAAGACAAGCCCAGGAACACAACACTGAACTTCTGGGGGTTAGAGCCACTGCATCCAGAGCACTGTAATTGTGTGCAGCTGACTTGAGCACAGACTGGGAAGCAAAATGAGACAAGAATCTTCCTTCCTGCCAATATGGACCATTCACAAGGGCAGCAGGAGATTTAAAAAATGTTGCACTGCAAGGAAAACCTCCCCCCTTCCCCCCGAGTTTTGAATATTTTCATAAAGTAGAAGCTAAAGGAATCATTTCGGCTTCCCAAAATACATAATATCATGAGAGCAATCAGGACCAAATCCAAACCTAAAAGGATATTATACTTCTGCATGAATATATTCCAAGTTATGGTATTAGTTTGTGGAAGGCGGTTCCAAGCTTCATTGGCTTCTAAGTGTTCATTTTCTGCTTGTTTGGTTGAATAAAACACTTCCAATAATTTTTCATAAAATTAATAAAATATCAAAACAAGAAGAATTATAAAAAGGGTGATTATGCATGTGTTATTAGAATTCCATGCCTGTGCTTGTGTGTGTAGGGAGATACTCATTTTAACAGGCTAGTTGAAGATAGTGTATATTGAGGGTGGGCAATTAATTTTCCCAAGAAACCACATGCAAGAAGCTGTTGCAGAGGGATGAATCAATAGAGCTCTGAAGGTGTGCGGGCACGCATGCATTTTTTTCAATATGTAAATTGAAAAAATAGTTGCCTTCAAAATAAAAGCAATGCAGTTGTGTTGCATGCATGACATACATATATTTACATCTGATTTCTAATTTCCGATTGATTTCATGTGGGCAGGAACAGCCAAAGTCCCGGAGCTGTAAAATGCCCAGGTCCACCCATACACAAAGTGTGTGCACGCATTTTGAATAGCCACAATACATTAACCTTGCATTTTCCACAATACAGTACGATATTGATAAAATAAGAATTTCCTGATAATTTTGAAATGTGCAAGTATTCTGTTTAAACTGGATAAACAATCAGTATGCTCAAATTGTGTGAATGCCAAAGCAAAAGTGAGATGCAAATTTAAATCACTAGGTGACCTTGGGCTAAGCATTGTCAATATAACTAGTGTCCATCTCTATTGCTGAAATAATAAATTGATAGTCGACAATCATATGCACTCTCCTTAATTCTCTGGAGCTTTGCTTAAATTTCCTTCCTTCCTTCCTTCCTTCCTTCCGTCCATCCGTCCGTCCGTCGTCATGTTTGAGAACTTTCTGGATGCACTGAGCAATTGCTCAAGGTGAAATAAAGGCCTTTAGTTATGTTTGGCAAAAGAGGGAGCAATGTGGCAATGTGGCCTGATCTTGTGATTAAACAAAGGGATTCAGCCAACATGTGTAAAATTAAGTGATCAAGAGTTGATTACAGAGTGCATTGATTGTGTACTGATGGATTAAACAGAGTTGTGCTCAGGATGCGATTTTCCAAGCAGGAGAATGTGTGGGCAATTGACATGTCGGCCAGGAGGACCTATCTTCTCTTAAGCTGTGCATTTTCTACATTCTCTGGATAAATCTGCAGCGAGGCCTCTGGAATTATAATCGATTACCCATTTCTCAAAGTCACTTAGGGGCCCTGAGCTACAAGCTAAAGTGCCGGCGCTGCAAAGAAGCATTGGGTATGCGCCGACATGAGCGGATGCCGACGACAGAGGGATAGGTGGCATTGACCCTGCCTGCTGCAAGCTGATGAATCTATTTTCTTGTAGGAAATAGTTTTGACAGTTCAATATCTGTGTTTTCAGTATGTGTGTTTTCTCCTCCTTCTTGTCACACTAAGCTCGTGGGAGGTGGAAGCGGAATGTAGTAAAGGAATGGACAAGAGCCTGTTGTGGACTTTGCCCCATTGTTGCTTCAAATTATAGAGCTCTCGGTATATCCCGAACTAGTTGACTGGCATACAAGTCAAGGGCAGAATCCGCCTATAATGATGTATTGGTGGAACAAAGTGAACTGCTCTGGTCTTCTTGAAAGATGAAAGTTGGCTTCCACATGTCCTGCAAGTGCAATAGCAGAACTAAAATTGAAGGCACTTCTTTCTCATACCATTCTTCTTTCCATAAACGTTGCACATGAAAAACTGCTTGAATACTTAAATATTGCAAATACAAAGATACCTATCACAAAAGTCTGTAATGCATTGCTGCTAATAGAAGAATAGAAACATGATGGGAATCACATAATGGAGGCTGGATGACTTGTTGTCTTGAAGTTATCACGTTCCTTTCATGATGTTTGCACAAATTCTATAACCTCTTCCCTTCCTTTGTAGTTTTCATGAAATATCTCATATTGGTTATGCATCTCTATAAACATTTCTTTTGAAATTTTTTACTGAGAAAATATTAGGCAGAAGGGTCTGCCTCATTCTTTCTGTTTGTGCTTAAGATAAGATATGTAGATGCTTCCTCTCAGTGCTGAATAACTGAGGAAGAAACAGCATTCAAAGACCCCTCTCTCCCTCTTTCTCTCCCTCTCCCTCCCTCCCTATCTATCTCTCTCTCCTTCCCTCCCTCCCTCCCTCTTACCCTCCCCCAGTTGAGTATTCTATCTGTCCTATAGTTGGCAAAGACCAGCAGAATAAAATCTGCAAAAACTCCTTCATTCCTTTTGAGGAATGAAAATTGGAAGCAATATCTCTGTTACCACACACCAATTATCAGTAGAACTCCATCTACCTATATTTTCTCTTTCTTCTGCCAGTGTTGGTGTGGGTGTGGTTTTCTTGTTGGTATTTCCTTGATTAGGTAATTGTTTTTTGCTTGACGGTTCATCATTATTAATACATGCTCACCTGAAATGCTGGATGCTGGAGAAGGATGTATTATGGTTCTTTGTTTTCTTCTTAGTTTCTTTTTAAAGTCTTTTTTGAATAATGTGTAAATATAGTTTGTCAGCCATGAAAGATCAGGACCATATATTAAGTTCCAATTAAACTGATTTAATAATAATCACATCTATGCACAAGATTCTAGTCAACTAACATTAGCACTATCTAAGATAAAGATTAAAGGAACTCATGAAGGGTTGGACTTGGCCCGTTTGTAGCTATGTAGAGATTCTAGGTTGATTTATCTCATGACTCTTCCCCCAGGCTCTGCCATTCCTTCTCTTGCATATTTATCTCTCTGTGTTAGTTGATGGCTGATTTGTCTGAATGCTGAAGTTTCTGGAATTCTCTAGCATTTATGAATTTAGCTTTGTCTAGGATCCTCACAGTATACCAGCTGAAACTATGGTTGAGTCTGTCAATAGGTTGTGAGAGTAAGGAGTTTTCTTCATGTCTTCTGGTTGCTAGTTAGTGTTCATAAATATCCTCTGTTAATCTTTTGCCTGCCTGTCTTACATAATGGCTGTTACAATCCTTACACTGTTGTGTTCTACTCTGTTATGCTGAACTTCTGTTAACCAACTTTCTCCACCATTTTTTTTGCATTTTTCTTAGCATTTTTGATGATGTAATCATTGAATAAACTACAAAAACTAGCAGTAGCTAGTCTGCCTGCCTGTAGCTCTGTTATTTTGGAAGTTTCCCATATGTGGACTAACGAGACCCAACCCTTCTCAGTCCTGAGTTCTGATAATATCAGCCCCTACAAGGATGATCCTCCCAGATCGTAGAACTATATTTATCCAATCAGAGAGAGAGAGAGAGCAGGAAAGTGCTGAAAAAAAGCTATTGCTTATTTTCCATCTAGAAGCATTTGACATTACTTGGATTCTTTTAAGCTACCTTGTGCAATGTGCATCGTGTGTCAGGATGGATATAAAAGGGGCCATGTATCTAAAGGTTGCAAGGTCATCCACCATAACACAATCAGCTTTTTCCTGGAAGGTAGATATGAGATCAAGACCAGTTCAACCATTTAAAAGTTCACATTAATGTACTCTATCTTCCTCAAAGCTCCCATTTCTTATAGAGAATGAAGTAACACATATCAATTATCTGGGAGCAGAAATATGAGGAAACAGTACAGGATGTTTGTCTCACAGTTTCGGTTTACTGTTTGTTCATTCCTATTCCACTGAGGTTCTGGGTGGATACCAATTCCCTTCACTCTTGATAGGCCAGGCGAACTTAGAAATAAATGATGAAAGATGTAAATGGTGTCTACAGTTCTTTCTTTCGCATCTGTGCTACAATGTCTTCTTCCTTTCTTCCTTCTCATCGAGAATTCATTGTCTTGTCAGCCTCTAGTTAGCTGGCGTGCGTGTGAATCATAAATTACACAGCCTGGGCCTCTACTAGGCTTTAGCACAGACAAAAAAATTGCACTCCATCACTGTGTCCCAGCTTTTAGCAGTATTGATCAATGCAGCCCCCCCTCCCCCTTTCATTTTAACCGAGCTGGTTAAGTGCAGTATCTTATTTTGTGCTGGGACAAATGAAAAGAATATTAGCAGGGGTTGAAATATATCTCTTTTTTATCTCTCTGCTACTTTTTTATTGAATCTCTCTGAGTAGGTGGCTTTCCGCAGGATGACAGCCTCCTGACAGGCCCCTCATTAGAGACTAGACAGTAATTGTGATGCATTTCCCTGCACGGCCTTTTCACTTCTTTCCCTTCCCCCCTTCCTCCTCTCTCCCTTTCTCCTGATTTGTTAAGTGATTGGATGTACAGACTCGTTCAGTTTCTTAAATTATTGCCCAGCTCAATCCATCTTGCTCTCACTGAGGATGGGCAGCTGTGGGCTCATAATTGGGGGCAAGAGACTCAGTTTCCAGTTTTCTTGAGATGGAATATAGGGTTGGTGGAGGCCATGGAGTTGACCCTCCAAAGCAAAAGCTCATCTCTCTGCAGTTGAATTCATCAGGTGCCAGGAATGCATGCACTCATAATCCAAAAATTTGTTTTATTCATTATTTATATTAAATATGTGTAAGGGTAACTGCAGGTTATGAAAGGCCAGGGATATGCCACTGAAAATGGCTTCCTGGTGTGAAATTCTCTTTCTACTTTGTATTATACTTTAGCTTATGCCTTGACTTTACTGCATGACTGGATAAATTAGTTCCTAAAGTTGTCAGTTAGTCAATAAATTAGTTCCTAAAGTTGTCAAAAAGAACATGATAGCTGTGTTTCTTAAAGTGTTTAGCTCGACTGTCTAACACATTATAGATATTTTCTCAGTGCAATCTGATATATGTGGTTCCTGAAACTAAAAAGATACTACTCGGCTTCTGATAATACTTTATATCAAGCTAATCTTTCTGGAAATATCTGTATGATTTGCTGATTGCTTGAATTAGGAGGGAAATCAGGAAGTATCTTAATAGATGCCACAGATTTCACTGTCTGATTCCTATGAATTAAACCCATACCATATTACTTTGCCTAGTAGTCAAGCAAGCCTCTCTAAGACTTGGTAATTGAAGCACCAAGGTTTTTTATTGCCTGCAGACATTTTTTTAATGAACATTTAGATATATTTTGTGATACAGCATGCCAATATCTAAATATTAAAGGATAATTATAAAATATTTTTGTGACCTTTCACCTTGTGTTCAGATATTTTATTTGAATCGCACATATGATGAAAATAGTAAAACAGTATGGGAATAGCTAATTCAACAAAGATTACCGTTTCTTGTTTCTTTATTGTTTTCCTGCTGTAGAGTAGACTAGATTATTCCAAAGTGAGTCTTGAAGCAACCAGCTGGGATCTTTTACAGTGCTGCATTAATCCTGTAGGGAGTTGAGGGTTGAGGAAGTATAGTATCAGAGTTTGAGATTATTGAAATCTCTTTGGGGACTCTTCTTTATGTTATTTAGCATTGTAAAAATCTTTCATGAGATTGCATTTGTCAGTGGATCATTTGTCAGGATGGATTGTTATTCTGAGTCTGAAAAAAAAGGAAATTGCACTTCAGAGGAAGCAGGTTTTAATACCTACACCATTCTACTTTACAAAGCAGAATTTAACTAGGTAGCTTCTGTGATACTTTTTAACTTTATGTGTCTATATTGTAAACTGATTAAATTGTATGAGAAAATAATTAACTTGTCATTGTTTTGACGGGTGAGGTAGCTTACCCAGCTTTAAGTCAGTGAAATTTGATCATCTCTCTTTCACATCCTGGAAGTCTTTGGGATGAAGTATTTTTCTTCATTGTCTCACAATTATCTTTATTGTGAGATCTGTCCACAGCATTATGCTCTTGGGTGTCAAATGGCAAACAGAGAATTATCATACACTATAAAAGAGTTCAGAGAACGTTGTTGAGGCAACCAAGCATTTTGATACCCGTTTTTTCTTCAGTCTCTGGTTTAATCAGAACATTGCTAGTCTTACTTGTGAAGTCTAGGAGCCTGAATAATTCTATAATTCTCTCGGGGAAAACTCTTGTTTAACAGACAGAATATAAGTGTTTAGTATGGAAATGAAAACCACATTGCTCCTTTGCTGTCAGATGGACTGGCAGTGGTTAAATCTCACTGATCTGAACCAATATTTTGGGGGTTCTCCAAAGTTAACACGGGCCCTTCCCAGTATGATTATTTTTTTCTGCTGGAGGGAAGTTTGTTACAACAACAGATACCTGCTATCAATATAGAAATAACAACAAGGGGTCTATCATCGGCAGGAGAAATAATCTCCATAAAACTTGAGAAATTTGAGGCTTTGTCAGCATTTTGGTTATGTTTTACTTCCAGTCTCCTGAGCTGCTCTTCAAGCAACAGGTCTGAGCTGAAGAGGGGAAACGCTGTTCATTTATATGGGGTGATTCGGGGTAAATTATTTGATTGGGTTTAGTAGGTCTGACAGACACTTATGAAATGTGAAACTGGGAGTTAAATTGATTTGCTTTACTGCTTGACTGGAATGCAGACACGGTTTATTAAAATTACGGGTATATTATAAAACATTGGTGATGAGATCTCCAAGAGAAGATCTACAAAAGAAAGCACCTACAAATTGTTTTTTTTTTAATCATGAAATATAGTGCCCTTGTCCTGAAGCCCTGCCTTTTTGTCTATATCTGAACATGACAGATTATTTCCTAAATCTTGATGTGTCGGAAAGTGGAAAGTGCCCCGGTAAATATTTGTGTCTTAAAAAGAGAAATGTCATCTTAAAAAGGGAGAGTTTCCCCTCATTATTTAATAAAACACAAGAGAATAGTAATGAAACATAACCTAATAGAAAAAAGAAAATAATTTAAAAGTAATACAACAAAAGCATATATGAAAGGGTGTGTGTGTGTGTAGAGAGAGAGAGATTAGGAGTTTTATAAAATCATAATGTTAATTAACAATGTGGTTTCTTTGGTTTAATGCAATGGATCCTTCCCAAAGAAAAATCCACATGACCAACAAACTTTAGTGTGAACATATCACACTAAATGAAGAATACATTGCGTTAAATCTACATTATAGCATTGTTATGTCAGAACAAGACATCATAATAAGGGGGATTATTTTGAACAATGCTTCAGTTTGAATTATAGTGTAGTGTAAGTTGACTGAGTTGATTGTGTATGTGCATGAAATCAGAGTGCAATTTAGTGCTACACTTGGCCTTTAAATAACACACTCCTATTCAAACTCTCTATTGCTGAGAATTTGCTCCTCACTTGAAAACTCACTCTTCAGTTACTTCAGAAATTATTCTTTTGGGGGGGGCAGGAGTGGGGTGCTGCTGAGTTTAATTTGAAAATATATTCCATAGACAAGCCTCAGGTGCCCTTTACATTTTTTTTTTTTTTGGCAATACATTTGCATGCTAAATTCTCAGAAATCATATCCCACAATAGAAATAAAAAAGTAGTTGTGACCACTCAAATTCTTTTGGCATCTACTGCCACAGAATATCTCATTTTATCCTTTTGTAAGGAACAATTTTATTGTGAGGGAAATTCTGGAATCTCCAGACTTTTGGTTGGTAGCAGAAGTAAAAAGGGCAAAAAGACCACTGGCTCAGGTTACAATCTTACAAATATCCTTAATCAACCTAAATGTGTGAACATGCCCAGAGGTAATTCCTGGGGAGGTGACAAAGCTGTTGAGTTCACAAGCTACTAGGAGAGAATACTAGGTATGTTTTCCTGTTGTACAGATCTACCCGGGACTGATGTGTGAAAATATTTCATTTCACAGGACTGATTTTGTGATGTCTGTGTCGATGCTCTCTTTCCCCCTCCCCGTTCCTTTCAGAACAGGAAATATTTAGTTTCAAGCCTTAGAAGGAAACATTTCTTTGGAGCCCAGGGAAGTCTGCACGCACAAGAGAAGGGGTGTGGCTGGCCCTTTTCATCTCTGCAGCACTAGCAAGCCAAGGCTGCAGGGGGACAGACAGCAGTGCCAAGGAGGGTAAACACTGAAGATGAACCCTGCTGAGTTACAAGGGGCCAGAGGGAAGGGAAGGGCAGGCTTGGAGGCCAAGCAAACACAAACACAGCTGCCCAAAAAACAAAACTTGAAAGGGGCCGTTTGGAGGATGCAGCCTTGGCTAAAATGGAGTGGGGTGGGGTGGGTGGGAGCTCATGGTGAGGTGGTAGACTCAGACTTGGCACAGATCAGGCAGTGGGGCTAGTTGCCGGGCATCACATTCTCAGCTGCTTTTCTGATTTTCACCAGAGCCATTAGCAGACATAATTTGGGAAGATGTGGAAAATTATTCCCAGTGGCTTCTTTGTGAGGTGTTCTTGATGCAGAGCTGATTATATTTTGGATCAGGATGACTTTTAGTATTACAGCGTTAGGGGTATAATATTGAAATGGATCCTGTTTCCTCTGTTCCTCTCTGTATCACATAAATTAAATGATCTTAAAGTCTATTTAGATCTAAGGTTGGCAAATGACAAGCATTTTAATGGGTTACTGTTTCAGTTAAGCCTTCACTAATTGTAACTAGCTTTGTTTTAATAGTGCCCCCTGCTGTCCATCTAATGATCAGCAAGTTAAAAGTAAATGTGCAGTTTGGTAACAAACTAAATATTTGACTTGTGTTGGATTTGTTCTACTTTTAAGTCTGAGTGTGCACATACTTATGTATCTTTCAATGGCAAATTGCCCTTCTTAGCATACACATTCACTTTAAGACAGTCAAAGCTGGAAAAACAAGATTTTTCACTAGGAGAAGATGGAGCAGAAACGAATCAAAACCACCAAACAGAATTGAGTTATTATGTGTGCTGTGGCAGCTCAAGATCACATCTAGTGGTGATGGATAGTGACGCAACGCGAGAAGCTTTCCTAGCAGTGCTGTGGGAAGGAGACAGTGAGAGCGCTCTGCATGTTTATCTGTCCAGGCATCCAGACTGCAGCAGGGATCCAGCAGGATTTCCCGTTTGCTCAAAGGCTGTGTGTTTGTTTTAGGAGGGAGAGCTCAGACACCAGTATTGTTACACAAATGGGGAGTATGGTTATATATAGTAGCAGTGGGGGACTTTCTTAGGTTATTTTGGACCTTGACCACACAAAAGTGGAAAAGCTCCAAGAGGAAGTTGGGGCTGTTCACCTTCCAGTCATAGTGGGGCGGATTGTTTTGCTCTGGCTGTGATTGAAAAGCAACAACACTCTGAAGGGTATGAGAGAGTCACAGAGAGCTATGAAGACAAGCTACTTACTGCCCTCAGGTTTGTTACATACTGGCCAGTAGTAAAGCAGGTGTATATTGGGGGTGGAGGGGAGATCTGATTTTAAGAAACTCTCTCTTGTCTCCTCCCCCATTGCTTTGAAAAAGAAAGCAGTGCTTGAATTTCAAAAGGAAAATTGTGGGATAGGGCTTCCCTCCTGTTCCCCGTTTCATCCTGATCTAAGATGTCTTCCTGCTACTTCCTAGGACTCAGTTATTCCAATCCTCTTTGGAGCTATAGGGCAGGGAAAGAACAATCCCAGATTCTCTCATCAATATGAAAGGAAAAGATAGCAGATAGGTTGCCAATAAGGGGACAAACCTAAAGCCAGGGGATCTTGAATTTAAAATGTACAATATGCATGGGGGTATGACATCCTAATGAGATAATTGCCAACAAAAAGCAGCTTATTTCCAGACTTATTTCCCTGTTGTTCATGTTAAAGCATATTAACAACAGCTATTCCTTCCTTTACAACACTTCTCTTTGCACCCTTTATGTCACCAAAGCAAAGTATTTCTGCCAACATTTACTCCCTTGAGGAAAGTCTGCTCCTTTTAAGAGAATTCATTTAACTGAGCTCTGCCTTTTTTTTTTTTTTGCTAACTTCCGGTCATAAAATTGGCACATTTGGGCTTTTGATTGGAAGGCCACATTGCACACAATCTGTGTTATGGTGCACTATTGCTCTTGTACAGATTTAACCAATTTGATCCATGTCTAATACATAAATAATCCAGTAGGAGCGCTCCACAATAGATGTCAGTAACAAACTATAAAATATTCTCCCTAACAGACATCCATAAGAACTGTGTTTGCAGCACCCTCTCATGACCACAGCAACTAATACAACAATGGAACTGATGAATGGCTTCGTGGCTTTATTAACATGCTTTAATGTTTGATGTCGTATTTACAACACAAACATATTAAAATTACATTACAATGGTTCTTGACCAGAACAAGTAAAAGAGTCTCAAATAGATTTTTACTTGTAGACACCTAAATCTACATATTTCAATTCTGCAATGTTAGAACAGTGATGTATTTCTGAAATGATTCAAAATATTACAAAATTCACTTATTTCTTCAGTTCAGAAATGGGACTTTATTTATTTATTCAATTTCGATAGTTGCCCATCTCAGTCAATAACTCCAGGTGGCTTACGATTCCAAAACAATAAAAAGTATTTAAAAACAATAAAAATGACCAAAATATATATATGCAGCAGCTGAGATAGTCAACCAGTTAACATAAAGCCAAGAAGCAGTGGCCTTAACACATTGAGTGCCCCAGCTCAGAAACACTGCCAAGTTTTTAAATCCTTATGAAAGGCCAGCAGATTGAGACCATTCTAATTTCCAAGGGGAGAATATTCCACAGAGCAGGGGCTTCTGCAGAAAAGGGACTTCTTTTGGTCCCTGCCAACAACACTGTTTGGCTGATGGGAGCTGCAGCATGTTCAGTCAGCTAGATTGAATCAGATGGGTAGAGACTTGGGAAAAGATAGTCAGTCCTTTAGGTAACTTGATCCTGAATCATAAAGGAATTTAAAGGTGACAACTAGCACCTTGAATTGCATTTTTCGTTTCATCTTTGTTATTGGGGTTTTTTTTTTTCTCTCAGAAGAAAGATACAGTCAAGGTAAATATCTAGGAACAACTCATCACATACAGGTAATCCTCAATCTTAATGGAGCCTGCCCATCAGGGCCATAACTTATGAAAATCATAAAAGGAGTCAGTCACATGACTAACCTAATTTTAACAACCTTTTTTGCAGCAGTTGCTAAGTGAATCACTGCAGTATTAAGCAAATCCTCAGCTGTTAAGCAAATCAATAATGCTGCTTTGCCAAAACCCACAATAAACGCTGTTGTTTTTTTTATTATAAAACGGGACATTGCAAACAACTGTAAATATAGCCTGGTTGCGAATACCCTAAGTGAAATCTCATGGCCACAGGGGGAGCAATTATCAGAACATATAATCTGGGTTGTAAGGATTCTCCAGATAGCTCCACTGGAACTTCGAATGATTGCTAAATGACTAGATAAGTCAAGGACTACCGTTAGATCAGGATAGCAAGAATATTAAAGTACGTGTACTTGAGCGTTTGAGCAGTGCAAATATGAATGATATTTTTTCTAAACATCATGTTTCTTTTATTAATCACTTCAAACCTTTCATAGAACTCAAGAAACTTCTGGAAAAGAAGGACATCGTTTCAACTAGAATGATCAATGGAGTTTGCAGGTTGAAAGTTTAGATTATTGTGGCTAAGTAAAATATACCGTTATTAGACATTCTCACTTTCAAAGCTATTTTGTACAAAATTAATTTTCTACTTACAGCAAAGTTGTATGCATATATTCCTTTTCATTATATAAATATGCATAATAGTATACATTCAGTATTCCTGTAAAGCTAAGAATATTAAAGTACATGTGCTTGAGCGTTTGAGCAGTGCAAGTATGAATGGTATTTTTGTGTTGTGTTTTGTTTCAAAGGTCCTATTCCTGTACAGATGAAGCAAACAGTATAAAGAACCATAGGCATAGGATATGGATACAAATTTAATTGAGGTGGCAAATAAATTACATGAATACTTTTTTTCTTATGGCATATTTCATTCTCTCTCTTTTATATAAACACACGTACTGTATTTTCTTTGACATCCTCTTTGCTTTGGACAAAGTTTTCTGCATAAATCACTAAATAAACATTGAGGAGATCACTCACATTACTAAAAGATACCCCTCCCTTCAAGTTATTTTAAGAGCATCAGAATACAATTAAGAAGACAATCTTCCAAAAATAAAAACAAGCATTTATTTACTGCTTAACAAGCAGAGTTCAGTATTCACTGCTAATTTCTACTTATGGCATATTGAAAAGGCATGTGCTGAAAAACTGTTATTTGATCATGTTCACAATTGTCAAAACCTGCTTCAGGGCCGAACTCAAGTAGGAGGTTTTTTTTTTTTTAAACAGCAAACTTTTCTCTGAACAAAGCACCATGTGATCTTGCTTTCAGACAAAACTTATTTCATGTGCATGAGAGGGATCTTCTACACTCATAACTCCTTCAATGTTTATCCCAATGCACCTTTTTCCAGCGCAGATTATAACTGGCATTAGTCAACCTCCAAGCTCTTCATCATTAGTTCATTGGTGGCTGAAATGGTGAGCATTTGGCCAGCTGACTTGCAGTGAGGCAGTGAGTGAGCTTTGCCCAACTAACTGGCAGTGAAATGAATATGAGAATGTAAGTGAGCATCAGGAGTGGGTTTCTACCGGTTCTGTCCACCTCTGTAGAACCGGTAGCTCTGAAGAGCAGCAGACATAGAACTGGTTCTATGTCTGCTGATATTTTTGCCCACTCGCCCACCCGGGCTCTTACCTGATCTTTATTTTCTGATTTTTCAACTTCAGCTGCCGCAGTTAAGAAAACAAGAAAAGAGGGCTGTTTCAAAGGCTGCTTCTCGGCAGGCAGCGTGCTAATGATGATTTATGACGATTTACAGGCTCACAGCTCACAGCAGGCAGGGAAGCTCGTAAATCCCGGTAGTTAACCCTTTCGCATCCCACCCCTTGGTGAATATGGGGCGATTATAACAGACCATTTGAGAATCACTAGTGCAGTAGGGAAGGGACAGTTAACTCTTATGGGAATCTGAACTGATCACTTACAGAGAGCTTTTGAAATCAGCCAGCGAGCCATATATTTCCCATCATGTTATAAGAAAACTATATTCCTGCTGGAAAACTGTCATATAAAATGACACCCATAGTTCATGGAATCTGTTTTTTTCTGTTTATGCCATTTTTCCACTCAAATGTTGTCAGTGTTGTGTAGAAACTCATGTCTGTCCCCAGACATGAGTTTCTACACATGTAAATAATAACTTGTTACTGTTTTTGAATTTACCTTTTTTAATGTTTATTAGACAGATTACATAGTGGCTTAACTTTCTTTAGCCCATTTTTCCTTTACTATCTTTCCTCGATAATCCTACCTTGACTTCAAAGAAACACTAGTCTAAACTTAAACCCCAGGATTCAGGTTAGATACAACAGCAAGTTAGAACCACTGGGAAATCAGGAAGCTCCACATTGATCTTAGCTAAGAAGGGTAAAAGGCATTACTGAATAAAAACAAGGTTGGTATGCAAAATAAGTAATACCTATATTCTCGCTCCTTAATAAACAACACCAAAGTTTCTTTGTGGATAAATACTTGTGTTCTGCAGTTATACAAGGCATAGGAAGTGAATACTCTGGATACTTGAAACTCAAAGCTATGTTTTCCGTTTCCCTACAGGCAAGAAGAAGGCAACACTCTTCGACAGCCAGGCTCCTATCTGCCCTATTTGTCAGGTTTTGCTTCGCCCAGGTGAGCTGCAGGAGCATATGGAGCAGGAGCTGGAGAAGTTAACACAGCTGAATATCAGGTAAGGACAGCAACTTTGTTCCTAACCTGTCCTATCCTATCAGAATCATATGGACTTTAGCCCTAGATCTGTTAAACTTCAGGTCTTCCCTTTATAGCTAATGAGACCGCTCTTTATATTCTATTCTCTCATAATGAAGAATATAAAACCCTTTAATGCATTAGGGATATTTTTTTCTTATTACATCACTTGAATATCCTCTTTTATAAACGTATTTTCTCAGTCCCAAAGATCCACTAAAGTAAGATATTCCATCAACCAATCCTTACCAGAATGCCTCCTGAGGAGAATTGTATATCAGCTCTCCGTAGAAATCTACTTTCAGGATATTTTTGACTTATTAGTTCCATCCTGGCTTAAGCTTTGGGATTAGCACTGAAAGATTAGAAATTCTGTCTTTGGGAAGACAATATTTCCTGGAAACTTTGGTCAGGAATTCAAGCCATTCCAACTTCCCCTTTCTTGGGCTAGGCAAATACTTACATATAATTTTTATTAAAGACCGTTAAAGAAGGCAGATAAAAACTAATATAAAGTAAGTAAAAGAAACACATTAATGTTAACTTTTTCATGGACTCCTATAAACAACTGCATTATTTTCTTGGATGTCTCACAACTAAGAATGTAGAGAAGAGATTAAGCATTTGGATATGAAGTTAGAGGCCCCCTCTTGCTATTCTCTAATCTATTTTATTTTATTTATTTTATTGGTCAATCGCTTACAAGATAATAGGTAATAGTAGGCACATTGGTGCACTTATGCACGCCCCCTACAGACCTCTTAGGAAAGGGATGAGGTCAATAGTAGACAGTCTAAGGTTAAAGTTTTTGGGGTTTGGGGAAGAAACCACAGAGTCAGGTAGAGTATTCCAGACATTGACCACTCTGTTGCTGAAGCCGTATTTCCTGCAATCAAGTTTGATGCAGTTAACCTTGAACTTGTATCTATTGTGTGCTCTTGTATTGTTATGGTTGAAGCTGAAGTATTCATTGATGGACAGGACAGTTGCTTTCTATTTTCACTAGCACATCAAAAATCCTGTTTTAAAAAATTAATTGCATTTTAACTGCTAGCAGTTATTTGGGAAATCACCGCAACAGATTCTTATCCTTGTCTCAATAAAACTGCAGCCTGGGAGAGAGAGGTGTTTATTTCATTTATTAATGAATTTCATCATGATTAAAAGGTGAAGAAAGAAATCAGGGAGGTGAAAACAGTAATTAAAATCATCAGGTTTTAGGGAATGGCAGGAAGCCTGGAGCCATGAGGTTTTAAAAGTGCCACTACCCAAAAAGACCATCACTATGGAGAGTTTGGAAAAGGAGTTTAACTTGGTCCAAGGTCTGTTGTCAAGGTAAACACGGGGTCAGTTGAAGAGAATATTTGGAGCTCAAGGTTTAACAGCAAAGTCCTGGGTGTTCTCTGAGCTTGGTGGAGCACTGATGATATTACCTAGTTTGAAGTGAAATGTCTGCAAGAAAATCCTCAAGCTCAGAGAGGACCAAGGACCGTCGTAACAAGATGTCTTAATGGATAAAAACATATTTACAGTGGCTCCACATCTGTTGCCTGTTTTTTCCCTTGCCATTTTTTACATGGGAGGCGGGCTGCATGGGCGGGAAGAAAGGCCAAGTCATACAACACTCTGTTCCCTTATGTATATAATTTATAGTGTGTTTTGGGGGTCTGTCTGACTTAATAAAGGGCCACTGCAAATTAATGAATGGGTGTAAATGAACAGAAGCAATTAGCCCTCAGAGAACTTATAGAAACAGCAAGGCAAGCCTTATAGGAGAGCTGAGAGCAGCCTGTAGCTGGATACCTTGGGTGGTGGTGGGAGGTAGTATTTAATGGGAAAGGAAGCGCTAAATCATAAAGGCTGACAAGAACCATTCTGGGCCAGCTGACAAATGAAAAAGAATGGCATTATTCCTTTAAATAACCACAGCAGTTAAAAGGGGGGAGACAGCTTACTCCTAGCCCTTGACTATACTGGCTGTATGCATGTGGAAGAGGAATAGCAGAGCTTTTATTAATTATTAAGTAATGACTCCTATCCTGCTGCAATAGATAGCCTTCGGCCTCCTGTATCAACCAGGCCCCAGGGGCTAATCATTGGCCTTCTGGCAGACCCTGCCCTAACCTGGCAATAGGAACAAACCACTTTAAATGTCAGGCTGCTTTGGGGTTCCTGGGAACGGGGCTTCTGCACTGACAGATGAACATGTTCCCATGCCTGAGCCTTCCAGGAATAGCATGTATCCTGCTGGCAAAAGAAAAAAGTGTTGCTTTTCATAATCAAGATGGTGGCCCTGTCCTTCAAGAATATAAGCAACCCATATTGAAAAAAGGAAAAAGGAATAGCGCTCCAATAAGCAAATAAAACTTAAAAGGTAAAGGTAGAGATTCCCCTTGCACATACGTGCTAGTCGTTTCCGGCTCTAGGGGATGGTGTTCATATCTGTTAAAAAACTGAAGAGCCTGTGCTGTCCGAAGACATTTCTGTGGTCATATGGCCGGCATGATTAAACCGCCAAAGGCACATGGAACACTGTTATCTCCCCACCAAAGTGGTCCCTATTTTTCTACTTGCATTTTTTACGTGCTTTCGAACTGCTAGCTTGGGAAAAGCTGGGACAAGTAACGGGAGCTTGCTCCATTATGCGGCGCTAGGGATTCAAACCGTCAAACTGCCAACCTTTCTGATCAACAAGGTGAGCGTCTTAGCCACTGAGCCACCGCATCCCTTAAATAAAACTTACAAATGCATCTAATTATTTAGTGGATTAATACCCATCTTTTATTCAGGAGGTAAAAGTGGCATATATTGCTCCTCCTTTTGTCAGTTTCCCCACAGCAGTAATCCTATGAAGTAGGTTAGACTGAATTAGAGAATGACTGACCCAGTTACCCAGGGAGCTTTGGTGGCTAAGAATGGACTTGAACCCAGGTCACCCTACTCCTCGTCCAACATGATATCACAACTATATCTAGTTGTAACCCAAATGGCCAACAGCTACTATTTATTTAGTAATATAGAACAGGGAGATTCTTGCTTTGCTGGGATTAAGATGTGGGAGGAAGGAGAGGAGGAGACATATCCTATCAGAGAATGTCTGTGCCCATATTGTGCATTCAGCATCAATGGGCACCGGAATGATCATAGCACTTGTGAGTGATTTGGATGCGGTCATAAGCATTTAACTTGAAGTTCATAAAAGGATTAGCTGCACCATAGTTTATTGCTTCTGAAAGTTCATTTACATAGCCAAAGAGATTTAAAGGTAATCATCCTGAGCATACAACCTTTATTTACATCAATAAAGCACTGGAGTTTGTTACAGCCATACATCCTTGTTGCTGGCATTCAGTGTTTTATCTGTTTCTCAATTAAAAATTTAAAACACAGAGATTACAATTTTGCTTCTGTTTACATTATATTTATTTTCTTATTTTATTTATATTGTGCATCTTTCACCATCGTTGAGCTTGCAAGGGTTCTGGGTGTTTTCTAGGTACTGACTGGGCCTGTGTCTATTTAGTGGCAATAAGGAGGCTGCACTGTTATATCTTCAGATCATGCCTTGGCATTTAGAATATGATTGTGTCCTAAAGAGATCCTGATTGTAACTGGGTTTGTTCTGTTTCAGTCAACTCACTTTTGTCTTCAAATCAGTCACTACTTGGATTTTATCCCAGAACAATTGATTTCTCTACTTAAATAGCAGTATTTCCTTTATTTGAGAAAAATAAATTCAGTTGCAGCTAATGTTGGTTTGTAGTATCAACTCCTTTGAGGCTTGGTAGTTTTTTGTGTTTTTTTTTACTTACCTACTAAATTAACAGTGCTTCATGTTATGATGCTTAGTGCAATGTTCAAGTCCAGGAATAGTTTTGTAATACATTATTTTGTTAGATGAGAGAGAAGATCCAATTGTCTCAGTGCCAGAAAGGCAAGTGGCTGCTTGGTGGCTATTTTTTGATTCAATATTGTTGTTCCATCATATATTCAGAGAATATATTATTGTATTTTCATTTTTAATCATTATACTTTTGTATACTGCTTAGAGTTGCTTCGGTGGCTGAGGCAGCTAGTAAATTGTGTAGAAATAGACCAGAAGAGTGCTATTGCCTATTGAAGCTTGAATTCATTAATTAAGCATTGCAATAGCTTTACCTATTATTCTGTCTTTCTTTTCCTTAGGTTTTTACTAGTAATGGTTTAATCTGAAGAAATTTTGCCAGTAGAGAAGGTTGAATTATATGATTTCGAAAGAGTTCATCTCATCCTTCTTAATAACCTTTCCTATCACCTATCTTGCCTCCAGATTCTGCTGCTACTTTTGTACAGATTCCTAAACAGCCTTGTATATAAAAGATGGAAGCTTGTTTATTTTTTTTAAAGAACATGCCAGCATAGATGGAGTTAATCGCCTCCAAGCTGAAGTTTGTAGTTGTGTTTTCTTTCAATTTATATCCTTCACTTAAAAAGGAAAAAAAGGTGGGGGTGAAATCGCCCAGCAGGTGACATATTCTAAGAGGGAGCAGCGAAATCGTGTTAACCACTTCAAAATCTCATATATTCAATCGGCCTCTGGCAAGACATCTGCCTAATGTTAGCGCTTAAATATCCTTTTCCATTTTACATGCATTCAAGTCTCATTTGAGTGAAATGAAACGGTATTATTAAAGGGAGATTTTGCACAAATGGCCTGAATTTGACATGTCAAGTTCAATGAGGCTGTTACATATGTAATGCTGAGAAGGGGCTCCAAGGCTCCTGGCACTTGAAACAGCACCAGTGGCTCAGAAATGAAATTTGCATGCAACCTTTTTCCTCCCCACCCTTCTACTCAAAGCCACAGAATGCCAAGTTGCAGCTTGTGCCTCGTGGAAGCCTGGGATAGGATTTGGGAATAAAGCAATTACTGGTCTAGGGCAAAGTGATTTGGGAATAGAAATGCCCTCTCCAAAAACTCAGTATCTTGATTGGAAAAAAAAAACATTAATAGGATCCTAGTTTTGAAATATCCCTAAAGTCATCTTCTTCCTTCTCTCCTAACAACCATTGTGCCGCAGATATTGGATCTTCTAAACTAAACAATTAATTGGAAATAACCTTTCAGGCTTCTAATATGCAGAATATAAATATCTGTATGTTACGTTTTGTATCTTTGCGCATAGAGTACCTGGCTTGGTTGGTAAAATGGTCAGGATCTGTGATGGGTTCTACTAAGAATAAAATATAATATTTCATAGTTTGTACTCATGAAGATAGGGCGATCTAGAAAAAAATCTAGGCCAATATACTTCTGAGTCTGGAAAGATAAAACAGCCTCTTCACTTTGCTACCCTCCCTACATATCATTTGCCAACCCAAGAATAGGCAGAAAAAATGAAAGCTAGACCAGATCTTCATGCCATCATTTTGAAGGATTACCAATGAATCTGCTCATCTGCTGTTTTGTCATCTCTCACTTTTATTTGTTGTTGCATTATATTGTAAATTTCCTTGGCAAAGAGGCAGCTATAGTTGCAATAAATCATTCAGTCAGTAAATACAATGCATCCATATGCTGTACAAGTTACATAAAATATGTTTTAAAATAAAATAGAATTTTAATTATTTCCCTCTTGAAAGGGAAAGTGTCTACTTATTCAAAACATTTCTCTCTTAGGAATGTGTTTTAATGTGTAATTGTAGAGTTACGTTTGTTATTTTTCCAGATTTTGCTCAGAAGATTCCATTTTTGATCCATATCCAGTATGTAATATTCCCCTGCCTTCTTTCTTTTGCATTATATGGTCAGTGGCCTGTTTTATTACTACTGCCAAAACATAACAGATAGAAGAAAATCAGGCACATTGCATTCCACCAGGCTCATAACTGGATAAGACCCATCCAATTTGAAAAAATGCAGTGTTTTGCCGTCCTTAACTATGTTGATCATTAAGATGTACCTTACAAGCAGCTTATAAGCAGTACACCAGAATTATCTGGATTATTCAATAATTAACTGTTCCTACTGACAACTGTATATTTCAAAATCCTCCAGAGGGGCCAACTCCCCAAAGTTATCCAAACTATACCATCAATCCTCTGAAAGGATAAGTGAAGTGCATAAAATACATATAATTTATATTGTCACATGCCTTGGTCTCCTAGATTTATATCCAATAAACTATACACTAACCAGGTTGCTCTCAGAGGCCTCCAAAGCAAGTAAATAGTAGTCAGGTTTTACCTAGTTTTGCAAGTTATATTAGAGATATTTAGACTTTTTTCTTCTACAAAGCTCATTAAAATACATGGTAAGTATATCATCTCATCTTAAAAGTAACTTGACAATTAACCAGGCATCGAGAGATGGTGACTAGCTAGCATTATACTCAATGAGAATTAAACCCTGGTAGTCCCCCATCTCCCTTCACCCAGTAATCTTTTTCTCAACAATTTCTCTTTTATTTTATTTTTCTCATCTGCTTTTTAAAAAATGCTCATCCTTCCCTTTCTTCCCTCTCCTTCCATTCCTCCTCCCCCACCCTCCCTTGATATCATGGCGACATCTCCAAGCCAAGTACTTTTAATTTCGCCTGTGGCCCTTGCTGACACTGTGGATATGCACAGCAAGTTAAATTCCCGCCTGATCAATAAAGCAGAAGCTGTGTGTCCGACTGGTCGATATTTTTTTATCTGTCTTCAGCCCAGTCCTGCTGATGACAGGCCTCCTGTGCTTCACCAAAGACACTCAAGGGCAACCAGATTTTCAACAACACAAGCATTTAAAAAAAAAAGGAAAAGGAAAAAAAGTTGTAATTATTATTATTTTAGGATTAGCTTTTAATTTTAGAAAGTACTTAATACTGTATATCCCTGTACAAAGAGATAAGCCAATTAATGGAATTTGGCCTTTGCTTGAAACATCCTAATGATTTATCTTAATTTTTAATTAATTTTTTTGTGAATTAATTGATTCCTGGGTCTTGCCAATTAACATTGTAATGGATGTATGATAAATTCTATGGGAGTGGATCTTTTTTATTCTTGTCACTGAAAGGGCCTTGAAAATCTTCTGTGTTTTCCCTTGCATGCAGCACAGTCTTTCTCTTTTCGAGTTACAGCCTCACTTAAGTACTGAAAGATTCTTTTGTAATTGGTCAGTTACCCAGTGTTAGAATATTTTGAAGCTTTGCACTGAGATTACTGTCAGTTACTTCACAAGATTCTTTTCCTTCAAGATTCTTCTTCTCCTTTTATATTAAATTTGTAGATGACACCAAATGATTGGAAGGCTAATATTGTAGAAGACAAATTTCAAAATCATCTTGCTACATTAGAGAAGTGGATTGAAAATAACAGAATGAAATTTATTAGACAACACAAACTTATTTAAGAAAAACAAAATGCACAGTTATAAATGAGGGATATCTGGCTTAATGACGATATACCAAGCCATACTGTGAAAAAGATTTTGGAATAGCCAAAAATGAGTCAGCACAGTGAGATAGGTACAAAAAAGATACCTTTTGGCTCATGAACAGTATAGTTTCCAAATCACAGGAAATAATGTTTCTACTATATTCTGCATTAGACAGAAACTGTTCTGTTAAAATGCACAATATTTTATGAAAGATCAGAAACACTAGATCAAGTTTAAGGAAGGGCAACTAGGATTATCAAAAGACTAAAAACTAAGAGAAACTGAAGAAAGTGGATGTGTTTAGACTTGAGAAGAGGTGAACAAAGTGGGGAATATAATAGGATCTTTCATGTTTCTGAAAGGTTGTCATATAAGAGAGGGCCAAGAATTCTCTCAATTAGAGAAGGGCAAATCTTGTTTCTGTCTTTAAGAAAGAGAAACAAAATCATTACAGGCCGATCAGTTTGATGCCGAGGCAAAACTCAAACAGATTATTAAGCAGTCAGTTTGTATTTAGGGGGAAATGTTTTGTTTTGACATGAGTCAACATAGGTTTAGCAAGAATAAGTCATGCCAAAATAACCGGATCTTTTTTGATAGAGCTTGGTTTAGGAATGTTATGGATCCAGTGTACCTTGACTTCAAAGTATTCAGAAGGATGGGGATTGCAGAAAAGAAAATAAGAAGTTTAAATATAGGCTGGACAGTACTACTATTAGATGGATACAAAGCAGGTTAAAAATTGCAGGCAATGGCTCTACATCATGCTGGGGAAAAACTATCAAATGGCATACCATAGGGCTCCTTATTACATCTTATGCTCATCAACATTTTAAAAAAAATACTTGGATGAAGATTAGAAAATATAATTAGAAAATACAATTATCAAATTTGTGGACAGTGTGAAGTTAGGAGGATAGCATATAAAAGACTAAATAGAACAGTGGGCAGATACAGAAGGATGAATATACCAGTGTTGTCAACAGAATAACAGGTGTAGTGATCACTGTCGGTAGTGTATGTGTTTGTATGAGGGACATCTTTGCACAACAGCATATTTTCCTTGTTCTCTCTCTCTATATATATACACATACAAATACACATACACACATACATGTATGTATGTGCATTATATATACACAAATACATATACATAAAGCTAGATCAGCTAAAGCTATAAAGCTAGATCACATTTTCTGGCTGAGGCTCTAAATGTGATAGAGCATGAACTAGGCCTCAGATCACATAAGTTCAAACTCTACACCATTCTTGCTTATGATGCTAAATGAATCTGACAACTCACCTGGCTTCTGTTTCCTCTATATATAAAAAGGTTAATCAAGGCTTTAATTTTAAACATGCCAGTGATCGTGTGCTATTTGGCTGATGAAAAGCACACAATATGATTGGACTAATTAGCTAATAAAGGTGAGGCCAAATACGCTGCTGAAGAGGCAAGTGCGTTTAAGCATAGGCAGGAGGATAGTTTGGGCACCTGAATGGCTAGGAAAATGTTTGTGACTTTTAAAAAAATTCCTTTAAGGATATTTATATGAATTCTTATGAGCCATTAAAGGCAGAGCTGGGGATTAAGATACATCTCCACATTAATCTTCCTTCTGACTACTATCTTATCTTTAGTTGGCTGGCATCATATTTTTATTTTCTCATCTTTTCGTTTCCTGAAAATGAAAGAGTCCAGCTCACAGAGTGTTTGGTCTACTGTACAAGGAGAGGCAAAAAATGTATTTCAGCACTGAGGTGATCTTAATGTGAATAATTGCTACAAACAGTTCTGTCCCGAAGCTGCTGCAGACAGAAAAACTCTGCTTATCCTTAGTTCATAAAGAAAGTATTTTTAAGCTGTTTAGCAATATAAAATGCATGTTATCCTGATTTGCAAGCTCTTTGTTAGGGTTTTAATAAAGGCAAGGGATTGCCATTTACACTGTGGCCAAGTCATTTGCCTGTATTGAAGTTAATTTGTTTCAGCAGGAACGGTAATTCCTGCTCCTGATCTCATTTGAAGAGATGCCTAGATTCCTCAGTCACTGAGTACTGAACTGCTTTTTTTTTTTTAATTTTCCAAAATTTATTTTTAGCTCACAGTAAATTCAAATCTAATTCTCTGCTGCTGTAGGTTAGTTTTTTGTGAATTTATAAACATTAGTTTTTTGAAGTATGGGTGTTCCATAGTTCAAAGGAGCAAATAGTGGCTTGTTCCCTTCCAACAAAACACCCTTTCCCCCTGTATATAAGCTGAATAGCACATATGGTAATACTGTCTCATGATAAGGTAGAAGCAAAAATGGGCTTTTAGTTTTGCAATGATATACTTTCCATCATTAAGCTCTCAAATAAACAGTTATATATTTTGGTGCTCAGTTGGAACTGAATATGCGAAGGATATAGATCCAAATGTAGCTCAAAGAAAGCATTTCATTGTTCATACTATTGCTGTTGCCTTAGAGTATTTTTTTCAGGCAACTATTTAAAAGATAAAGTGTATGCACCTAAACTTAATAGGAACAGATTGTAGCTCATTGCTAGAGTATTTACTCTGCAACTTTAGAGAACTAGGGAAGAAAAATCCAATTTGAACTTTTAGAAATCTGTTGCTGTTAAAAGCACTGAGATAGACTACTGTTCTGACTTGGTATATGAATAAATATTATGTGCCTTGTTTCAAATAAAAATCTGATTGCATCATATTAAGTATTTGCATTCATAAACTTGTTCTTTCAAATAAAAGCTTATATCAAAGCAACACAAACACTAGGTTTAAGAAAATCTTGGGAAATCCATATACCAAGCTATTAACCAAAATGACTGATACACTGTTACGTTCAAATTGTTTTAAGATTTTTTGAGGGGGACTAATGGGATCTAACAAAGAGAAATGGCTAAATCTAAAAATTAACCTTTCAACATACAGCTGTGTGAAAAAGTCCTGCACGCTTTACAGTTTACGGTTTACGTAAACTGTAAAGCATGCAGGACTTTCACAGAGCTGTAGTATTTGCTCGGTTTGACTTTTTTATCATATATTTCCCAGTCAAATTTAGACCACATGTCTCTGTGTGTGCCAGAGGTGGTATTCAGCAGGTTCTGACCAGCTCTGGAGAACCTGTAGCAAATATTTTGAGTAGTTCTGAGAACCGGCAGATACTACCTCTGACTGGTCCCCACCCCCTTCTATTCTCTTCCTCCCGAGTCCCAACTGATCGGCTGGGCCTTCTTTTGTTGCCCTGCACAGGAGAACGGAGCTGGAAAGTGGGTGGGGTGGGGAGGGGATGGGATGGGATTTTGCAGTAACCTTCCCCTGGAGTGGGGTGGGAATGGAGATTTACAGTATCCTTCTCCTGCCACACCCACAGAACCGGTAGTAAAAAATATTGAATCCCCCCACTGGTGTGTGCACACATTCACAAAAACCTTCCTCACCATTCTGTCTTCCCATGAAATCATCTTGGATCAAAACTACTTTTAGATAATTTTTTCACAGCTGTTTGTGGGTTGTTTTTTTTTTTACTCTTCTGTATAGAAAGGCAATATGTTGTTCCAAAAAATAGTTACCAAGAGGGTTAATTTCAAACTGATATTAAAATGCTGGATGAGATGATTGCTGAATGATGAGTGCTTTCCAGTTACTACTTTCATGTCAGTTGGATCTAAGAAATGCTCCATGGATCTTGTTAACAAGATGCGTAAGAGATGTTTTAGAGATTATTCAGCGAAGTTTTCCCAGTATTAAGAAACTGAGTTCACACATCCCACAGAGCTATGGTTTACTTAACATCTTATTTGAACTAACCACAGTTTGCTTAATTTGCACAAGCTAAGCCAAAACTGGTTGACAATGATATGTGAAGCCATCTCAGGGTAGATGTGCATGCTTATTATGTCTGTGGGACATATTCTGAAGAGCCTTAAACCAGAATAGATGTTTAAATGACTGGTGGTGTTAAGAGCATTCTAAGATTTTTAAAACGGTAATTTTCCTGTCTCTTATCTGAGACTTTTTGTAAGCAGAAAGTAGGTTTATTTCTTATTTATTGTATTTTTAGACCATCCAGAGATCTTTGTGTAATTATTGAATGTTAAACTTTTTTTCAAAGTACTTACAATATGTACAATCTGAAAGGTATTGCTGAATGCTGTAATTTTATCAGCAAAGAGGGTGACAAATTACAGATGATTTGTTAAGCTGTCATCCCAAACAATATGGACAGACTGGAAAATGTATTTTGTTTTTGACGAGGAAATTTGGAAGTGCAGATGTGATTTTACAAAACAGCTACAGTAACACAAAATGGAAATATTTCTGAAGGAGTGATTTTTTCCAATGAATTTGATTAGTTGTTTATCAACTTGCTTCTTTATATTATTCTTTCCAGCCTAGAGGTTTTAGAAAGCTGATACTACAGACTAGCTCTATACCTGTGCTTCGCTACGAAACTATGTGATTGGGCTTAGTTTTTGGGGAGGAAAATAAGAGGAAAAAATAGTGCCTCTGCCTACCAACATCCATTGGTATTCATCTGGCTAAAGTCCTGTCAATGTGTGATAGAGTTGAGGGCTGTTTGGAAACTGAGGCAGTATTTTCTGTGTGAGGAAGGAGACAGCAAGGAGCCTGGGCATGGCTTAGCTCAACTGTTCTGTACTAAAAGCTAGTTGCTGCTCTGAAACTGAAACTCTTCTGCTTGTGTTTTGCATTTGGAACAGATTTCTTTTCAGGTGGGGAGGGGGAGTAGAACTCCTTAGCATCAGAGTGTGTTTATAATAATATATGAAATACTAATGCCCTGATGGTCATTTTGAAAAATCGTTTCTTAGTGAGCACCTAGAAGCCAAGAGGAACATAGTACCTAATTTCAAGTTTGTAGGCTTTACGGTTCTGGAGATTTTGTGATGATGTATCAGTGGTATTTCACTTTTATATATATAGATTATAAACAATAAAATAGTTAATTTCTTAGCATATGGACATACTATCAAATACTTCCAAATGTTTGTACATAGATATGTGCATGTTATTTTCCTTAATAAATGCGTCATTATGAAAACTAAATTCATCTTAGCCAAGATACAAAGTCTCAATAACAGATATCCTGCCTATCAAATTCCTCATCTCTTAGAAGGTAGACTCTCTTCTACCTGATCACTCTTTTCTTATAATTTGCTTCCATATAAAAGGAGCAAGTAAACTGTGTTATCATAATGAATTGCATAAATAATTCCCCAAACAGATTAAAACTAACTATAACTTGAAAAGGGTGGGTGGGTGTGTAGGTAGGTAGGGGTGTGAAGTAATTATATTTTATTAGCTAGCAAAACACAATTTTTTTTGCTTTCAAAGGATAATTCTATGTAAATCATCTTAATTAGAAATGTCAGAGAAACCTGTGAAGATCATAGCTAGCAACTAATTTCCTATGTATGGGTTATAATTTAAACCACAAGGATCTCTCACTGTGTGGCAATATGCTGGCTATGAAATAAAGTTGGGAGTGTTGTCTGAGGTTATTACTATGTAAATGTGTGATGATTTCAGGCCACTGCTGACTTGCTTAGTGATTAAAGAGAATTCTGAGGTCTCCAAAGATTGTGTTCTTTGGAAGGGCCTGGAGCAAAAAAAATTTTTTAAGGTACTGAAAGGTGTTTGAACTTTAAAGGTCATGATTTTCTTTACCATTTTTAATTTTCCAGCACTGTTTATAAGAAGGGTCTCTCCACCCCTTGCTTTTCAGCGAGTAACTCTAATGATCTCTGCATAAAGGAAATGTAAAAGAAAATCACCGTAATATATTTGTCAAGGAATACAGAGATTATGTAATTAAAACCTTAATTTTTGACCTCAGTTTTAGATTCAAGAAGAAAAGCGTGAGTTGAAAGAAATGTGTATATTAGATTTTATGTTCTTATATGAAAGCAAGCAATATAAATTACTGTTAGGAGAATAGGAGATTGAATAATCTGTGGTTTGACCTCATAGTTCCTGTCTTTATTTGAAGACATATCCAAGGATCAAAATATTATACTCAAAGTTAATAACTTGGATTACTGTTAGTAAAATTATTTTGACAGATAGTATTTGCATTCATTTTACCTACTCTCTGCTCAAATATTCTTAGCAGATTAAAATGCCACTACTTTTAAGAAAATAAAACTTGATTGAATTTTATATATCATATTTTATGCTGCCTAAAATAATTTGCTATTCGCACTGTTAATGCCCTTTATCCCTAACGTACACACACCTCTACACCCATATTTCGTTATTGGTAAGAGTAGTTGACTGGGTCTCTTTGTAATATAAGAATGACTTTGGACTTCCATTTTAAGGAATGCTGAGATTGTCACAAAAAAGTCCCCAGCTTCTACGTAAAGGCAAGTGCTACATAGAGGGAAACAACCTCTAGGAGACAACCCTTCCCAAACAACCCTCTTTGCTTCATTTTACAGCATCTAGCCATCTGCCAACGAAAGGCAGATTAAAGCCAGCCAAATTCAATTTCTACTCACTGCTGCCACAGTTCGACATCTGGGGCTAAAGTGTCCCCAACAAAGCGAACATGACAGCCACATTGCTTTTTTGTCACATCCAGTAGCATGTTGATCTTCTGAAAGTCTCATAAAAATTTATTGATGTCTCCCATATAGCTGTGATTGGGAAGAAAAGTGTGTGCATGCGTATGTGTGTATTAATGCTTCTGGAATAGATTTGATTTGATATGTCTTGTTCTATTGTCAGCATCTGTTTAGCAGGGCTTTTTAATACTTTCTGGCTGCCGATCAGTCATCCCTAGCTTAGGATGCTGACTTGCATACAAATTTTATTATTAAGTACAATTCTTTCTCTCCACCATCTCCTTCTACTCCCCTAAACACCACCCCCATCCATCCATCACCCACCCTCCCCAAGAAACAGAGGGGGATCTCCAGCTGTGGGAGTCATGCAGTGCAAAGCATCAGCCTCAGTAACATATATCAGAGCCCTAGTTTTGCCTGTTGCAGGTGCTTTGTATTGGTAAATCGAATCATGGGGAAATCATTTATTTCCTAATGCTGTTTGTGGCATGTTAGTGAGAGAATTTACATGAGAGAAATTACTTTAATAACCAAAAAAATTACAGTGTGGGGTCTCCCCGCCCCATCGCCTTTGATGTGTAATTGTTTCAAATTTAACCTGTCTCGAGTGAGGTTGAAAGGCATTATTAAATGTGAAGCATCTTGCTCCGGGGAAGGAAGGGAGAAAGTGGGAGGATCACCATGGTGTGAGCCTCCTTTCAGCCATTAAATAGAAATGGAGTGAAATTAACAAATCAGCCAACCAAATAGAGAAGGAATTCCTATAGTTTGCAGAGAAGCCTATCTAATTTTAGTTATTTTCTACTCATCCACCCTGTGTCATCTTTTCTTCAGACTCAGCCCTGAAGGGTGTCTGTGTTTGTCGTTCCTGAGACTAAGATTGTATATCTATTCTATTCAAAAGCTGTATTATGAACTGGCCCAAGTGTTTTGTGAATGCCTAGAACTCCTGAGAAATGTAATTTACTTAGATTTAGAAATTTAGCTGAACATCAAATTGTTTCTGAGTGGAAAGCACTGATGGCCAACTACAGGGTAACAGGGCAGTTCATATGAATAACCCAGCCCATGGAAGGTACCATTTGTTAATGTGTATGGCAATTATGTGGAAACAAGATTGGCTCAAACGGGAGAAAGAATACTATAGCTTTTTAGTAGTATCTGTACTCCAGCATCAGTAGTCACGGGAAGTAACATTTTGTTTACTGCCCACAGAATAGCAAGTTTCTATAATTTTTATAGAAATGCACTAAATGAGAGCCACAGTAGCATAGGAAGCCTTGAATTCTAATCTTCCCAATAACTATGAAATCCAGAATTTGGGCCGGTCTTGTTCTTTCAGCCAATCTGACTTCACAGGGATGTTAGGAGGAAGATAGGAAGAAGGAGCATAAGCTACCGTGGGTTGTATAGTACAAACTAAAAGCAGGATTAATAATAATAGTAATAGGTGCCTTGGGTGCAATTCCAAAACAACTGGAACACCATTTGGATACCATCAGTATGGACAAAATCATCATCTGTCAATTGCAAAAAGCAGCTTTACTTGGAACAGCTTACACCCTGCGGTGATACCTTTAACACCGTCAAACACCAACATCTGCCTATCCCAGATCCTTGGGAAAGACTTGATAGGTGGATAAAAATGCCAAATCCAGGCTGGCTGACAATGCAACCAACCATAGTAATCATAAACATACAATATACAGTATGTTGATGCTTTACTAGAATATCTATAACCTAGAAATACAGTCTCTCACATACTGTGTTGAACATTGATTTCATCCAGGTTTCTGTTCTCATAGCAGTCTGAAGAGGCAACCAAATAAAGAATGCCTTTATTTTTTCTCTTTGCTTTGTCTCAGGCCTAGCTAAACTGGAAGGCATACTATAGTACCCATTTAATTTAAGCATTGCCTGAATAAACATGCAGCCAGAGCATGCTGTTTTTCATTAATCTATATGCTAACTGACATTTTATGCTAACAGACGTTTTTGGACATTACCTCAAGAGCTGCTCCCCAGATCAATGTCCTGTGTAATACAAAACTGAAATGCTGTAGAAACTTTCTGTAGTTTGGTGGCTGAGGTTTCACCTTGGATAATAGAAATTTCAATGTCAATCCCTACTCAACTTCTATGTTAATAAATCTCTTTCCTCAGTTTTTTATGAAGGTTATATTATATAAGATTAGAAATAGCAACTATGCTACCCAGAGTTTTGAGGAGGAAAAATGAAATGGACATTTAATTATAGGTAGTCCCTGACTTACAACAATTCTGTTAGTGACTGTTCAAAGTTAAACACTGAAAAGAGTGACATGTGACCATTTTTCATATTGACGACCATTGCAGTATACCCAGGTCATGTGATCAAAATTCAGATGCTTGGAAATTGATTCATATTTATAATTTTATTTATTTATTTATTTGATTTGTCAATCACTTACAAGATAATAGGTATAAGTATAAACATGAGTAAGAATACAGGAAATAGGTACAAATAAATGGGGACAATAGGACAGGGATGGTAGGCACGATGGTGCACTTATGCACGCCCCTTACAGACCTCTTAGGAATGGGGTGAGGTCAATAGTGGATAGTTTAAGATTAAAGGAGTGGGGGGTTAGAGGATGTAACAACAGAGTCAGATAGTGCATTCCAGGCATTGACCACTCTGTTGCTGAAGTCATACTTTCTGCAATCAAGTTTGAAGTGGTTTACATTGAGTTTGTGTAAGTTGTATATAATGTATATAATGTGTGTGTGTATGTGTGTGTGTGTGTGTGTATGTATATGTATGTATGTCCCGGGATCATGTCAGGGACCTTCTGAACAAGCTTAGTCAATCGGGAAGTCAGATTCACTTAATAACTGTGTTACTAATTTACCAACTGCAGTGATTCACTTAACAACTGTGACAAGAAAGATCATAAAATAGGGCAAAACTCACATAATTGTTTCACTGAGCAACAGTAATTTTGGGTTCAATTGTGATCGTAAGTTGAGGACTACCTTTAATACAAAAAGGAAGTAATATGGTAGGAGTGTAGTGCCGTTGTGATCTTTTAGCTTCCAGAAGTTTACTCTGACGGATATGAATTTTATGGAGAGTGTTTTACAAATAAGCAAGAAGGACTTTGAAATCCTCCTTTGGGAAGAGGTTACCCTACATTTATTTATGTTCTCTTCTTTTTCTATTTTGATAGTAAGAATGCTTTACTGAAGGATGTCATGGCCCCAGGAACTCCCAAGGTAAGTGAGCTAAATCTGGTAATCTTTTGTTAATTTCCATTATCTTTTCTGTTTCTACAAACGTTACATTGTTTATCTGATCTAATTTCTCCTTTCATCTTTTTTCTGCTTTTCTCTATGGTACACAGAACCTCCCTCCCTCCCTCCCTCCCTCCCTCCCTGTGTGCCTAACTCTACAACAATAGTTGGGCATAAGATGCTTGTTAAAGCCATCACTGTCTTTATGCATACAGATTCCTCAGGATAGTATCTTGGTGCATAGTGAGGATATTTAGAAAATGGGCAGAATGATTATTCTAGAATAGTTCTAATATAATTGGTATTAACCTCTAAACACTGTACCTTCATTTTGAATGTTTGGAAAACTGATGATGCCAGCAGCCCTGCCTGTTGTGTTACCAACTATTCATATATTGGATCATGTTGGATCACCAGCGTGAGATGGTGTTACAGTTAGTTCAGGGTTAAACTATATCGAGTTACAGTGTTAGGATGCTGACCATATTTTCTTGCAAAAGTGTGCTTCGTGCAATTGAGAGTCATGGTGTCACGTTTTATCATAAGCTTCTAGTGTTATGTGTATTATGTTCTTTATTATAATGTTTTAGCACTGCTCTAGCAGATTAAAATCCATGATTATTAGTAATAGCAAACGCAACCATGAAAATGCAGAATGCAAGAAAAAGTTTCAGTTACAAATCAGGAATCTTCAGACTTGCGTTTGAGATTTTAAAATGTAGAAAACAAAAGAACAGCATGAGAAAAAGCTTGTCTCATACTTTCTGTTTATGCTCATTGCTGGCTTGTGATATCTCTTCAAATACCAAGCCTGAAAAAGAATTAAATCAGCATATTAACTGTTTGGAGGTAAATATTTGTGACAGTTACTAGATAACCAATAAAAATCCTTTTCTCCTAGCAGGGATGAATCTTAGAAGCTTCAAACAACAAAGAATCTAATTTGTTTTGAAGGAGGGGATTAAAGCAGAATAGTTGAAAGGTCCTATGTAACCAAAATTACACATCTGCTGGGACCACATATATTCTCTTCTTCTGTGCATCCTCTGTCCTGAAAGAATATTTAGAAGGATCTTTTGGGTTTTTTTCAGCCATTTGGTCAAAAATTGTTATTAGTATTTCGATAATGAGCTGGCTTGTAGATACAAAAAAGTATAGTTAAAACAAGACCAAACTTACAATGACTATGCTGGCTGATTGTCCTGGGAATTGTTGCTCCTCAGCGTCTGGAAAGCTGCAGATTCCCTATTCCTAATGTACAGCTTTAATTTGCTGCATTATTATCCATAAAGAACTGTCACTCGTGACAAGATGTTAGAACCATCCTCCCCTAATATGGGCATTGTGCAGATGCATAAATACACTAATGCATAATTTTCAGAATGCTCAAAAACAAACATGCTATAATGCAACTTTGCAAAGTGGATGGAGTATTTTTATACCCCCTTATTTACAATTTCTATTTGCAAATACTTTGTTTTGCTTTCCAAATATATGAGCTAATGAGTACTTGATCACTAAATCTAGATGTCCAGTCAGTTTTAAATTTCTTTTCCCACAGCTCCTTCATAGCTTATTAGACCATTTTTGTCTAATACATTATTGTCTGTGCCCAGTTATTAAAAATCTCACAGGAGAAAGTATTTGATGAAATTGTCTCCAGATATTTTACTATAGACAATGTGCTCTTTTCTGAAATTTCTCTCTAGAGTTTGAGTTGGGAAAGATATAATATAGTATCACGGTCCTTTGAGTGTATAGATGTTAGAAACAGCATTGCTAGGTATTTCTATGATGACCTTGGGGAAATTACAAAATACCTCAGGGCTTCCTATTTAAAAGTAAAAGACAATTAAAAGATGAATAATTAAATCTGCTCGTTGTGGCTGTAAGGAAAAGGAAAAAAAACCAAAGAACCATCTATTGTTTGTGAAATATGTCAGTAGTTAGGGCTAGTATTCATGCCAGAGAAGATAGTAAGAATATTGGTTCTATAGAAATAAGCTAAGAATCTGATTTACTAGGTATTTACTAAGTATTCCTAAATATTGTTTGTTGAAAGTAAATTTTATTGAAATAAGTGAATTTACTTCCAGGCAAATAAATTTAAGGTCAAAATGTCTTTCTATTTTTCCATCTTTGTTTAATTTTACAGGACAAATAAAAACTATCTGGCTCTGATTACTTAACATTAGTTCGAACATAGTTCATAATTCAAGCTTGTGAACTGTGAGATAGATAATAAAGGTGCTATAATCTGAAATCAAGTTCAAGCATGACTTCTCTCCAAACAGTCAGAAATTTATTGAAATGCTTTAAGTTTTAGGAACATTGCCTAAATCTTACAGTAGATTTATATTTTTAAAAAGCTCAAGTTCCATGCAAGTCTGAGAATTAGCTAATGCCAATCAGTGTAGATACTATTAAGTTAAATCAGGAGTGGGGAATGATGGACCTTTTATGATTTGTGGACTTCAACTCCCAGAATTCCTGAATGAACCATACAGGCTCAGGAATTCTAGGAGTTGAAGTCCACAAGTCCTAAGGGGGCCATAGCTTGCCACTTCTGAGTTAAATTGACCAATGCTATGATGCAGATTGATGTAGATTTGAAGTGGTTTGATGTGATTATGATGTTACAAAAGGGTAAAAAATGAAAGTATCCTTCATCCAAGCAAACTGGAATAAGTCTTCTTCTCAGTTCCCTTTGCAGCATAGACTCTAGTGCACTTGTCTCAGGTGTAACACAAAGGGTCAAGTTATCAGAATGTTCTTTCATCACACATTGCTGCATTAAATACTTTTAAGCCTTCTTAAAGTCAGGTTTGGATACTCAAAAGGGGCCAGTGGGAGTCCAAGTTTACCTGAACTTGAAAAAGTGCCCGAAAATAAAAATGTTTATGTTCACAACTTGGAACTGATACTTCTGGCTGTATGATAAAGCACAACAGAGGCTGCTATCATTCATTGCATTGGGGTTACAGTTCTCAAGTGATAACAGCTATTAACAACACTTTGACTGCTTCCCCACTATGCAGGGGAGGGTAGGAGACAGAAAACATGTCAAGCCATCACCTCCATGTTAAGTGATAAGTACCTATTTAGATGGCAGAGTTAAAGTCCAACGCATCAGGCAGGAAACACTTACCGCAGAGAGAAGGAAAAGGCCAGAGCGAGATACAAAAAGCAGGGTTAGGGTATTTGTTGTGCTGACAGAAGCTGTGATTGATTGTTTAAAAGAAATAAACTGCCTGTGTTTTCAGGGCTATCAAAAAGCAGGAGCCCAACACTTAATAGTTTCAAATGGGTGGCCTTGAAAGGAAGCAAAGTGTCACTGCTGCCAGCTCACTGTTTGCCACTCCTGACTCCTGACCTGCCTCTTAGAGAGGGGAGGAGGCAATTAGGATGGGAGAGTGGCAGTGAACATGCATTGCAATGGTGAGGCCTTTTGCGGTGTGATGATGGGACTGGATCTGTAAGTAAAAAAGAAAAAAGAAAAGTGGGAAGAAGTGATATGAAAAGACTGGAGGGGAGAGGAAGAGGAAAAGTAAGGAAATAACCTCAGATTGCTTCAGAAATGAGGAGGGACCCATATGATTTTCCACTAGAAATGACCACAGGCTCATTTGCACTTAATGACAATACAGTTGTGCATTGCATCTTTTCTTTTTCCTGCCATGTCCTTCCAATGCTTTTAAAGCTCATGTCCAGACATCCTTAGATCAGAAATGATCCACAGACCATTTTTAGAGGACATGTCCTCATGATCCAGTCGCTGCCTTGTCCTCAGTCTACTGGGATGGCAGCCAAACATTTGAGCTGTTCTGGTCTTATAAAAAGCAGTGTCTTAATTTCTTCTGACACAGGTTTTGTAGTACAAACAATCTATGACGTCTCATTCACTACCTTAATGATGATTTTGTCAGGGATCCTATTGGCTATTAATGGCCCCTCTGATCCCACCCTGCTCCATCACTGGACAATGCTCTCCATCCCTTTTTGATTTGAGCTGTAGGAGAAGCCAGTTATCTGATTTTTATTTCTACATAATGCCAGATCTGTGCTTCACAAAGTGCCACCTGAAAGACTACTAGATTTCTTATTAAAGTATTTAAAGAGAGCTGCTTGAAAGGAAAAATTGGCTGCAGGTCAATTCAAACAGAGAAAAAAATACATTAATTGTTTTGTCCCAAATGAGTGCAAAGGAGTGATTAGTTCTGCTTGAGTTCAGACCACTATTCCAGCTATGTATCTAATCACTGCCATAGCCAAGGAGTTAATTGCCTTGATGGTATTTCCTCCACTGCATTTTGACTTTAGATTTTCACTCTCGTGATATATTTACTTCTAACCTTCTCCTTGACTTCAGTGTGATTGATGCTGTCAGCTTCAAGGATGACCAGGTGATCTTCATCCAGACTCTTGATGTTATTTCCACAGGGCATCTTGATTCCTTCAGTTTTCTGTATTTTCTCCTGTTGATGGTAAGAGTGGCACATTTGTCCAGTTCAAACTCAGTTTCAATATCTTGGCTGCTTTATGCAGTGTTGAGCAGTGATTCTATTTCAGATAGTGTTTTTCCATACAGTTTCAGATCATTGATGTAATGGAGATACAGAATAGCCTGGCAGATATTTTCAGTGGCAGTTTGGTTGACAAGGGAAGCAGTCCAATAGCAAACAATCATGGTGGTGATAGTGAATCTCCTTGAAAGATTCCTTTTTTATATACATATTAACCTCTCTCAATCACCATTGATCAACAGCCCTGTCTTCCACTGTGCCATTGATCTTTGCATAGAGTTTCTGATGTTCTACAGACTCCTATTATTTCTAGGAATTTGATTATCCAATCATGTGGCAGGCAGTTGAATGCATTCTTCAAATCAATCTACCCTACCTTCAAGTTGGTCTTCTTTCTCTTACACTTTTCTAAAATCATTCCCTGCCCGTTGGTAGGGAAGCATTGGACTGGACGGGAATGAAAAAATCCATGGCTCTGGAGATATGACATGGTAATTTGCAGATCCCGATGGGCTGCATGGATGGAGGAGGACAGAATCAAAATGTTGTCCAAGTAGCATTGGATCCTCACTGGGACAGAAAGCAGAGATGCCATCAATGCTTCCAGAACCTTCGTAAAGACCCTTGAAGCCAATGAGAGGCCAAAGGGAAGTGCTTGATACTGGTAATGGGTATTCTGATAACAGAAACGGAGAAACTGGCAATGATGAGGCTAATGGGGATGTGGAGGAAGCCTCATGAGATCAATGGAAGAGAGGAGATCGCCCTCCCGAACGCTCTAGAATGCAGAGTCTGCATTTTAAATTGCCTGTATTTTACAAATTGGTTGAGAAATTTAGATCCAGGATGGTTTGCTACCCCCCCACCCCCGAGGCTTTGGGAATGATGAAAAGGCGAGAGTAAGCCCATGTCCCCATTGAGAGGGGGAACAGATTTGAATAGCTCGGATTTCAAGAAGTAGTTGAATGGCCTGATTCATGAGGTCTTGCCTTGAAATGTCCCGAGAGACAGGACAGATAAAATTTTTTTGGGGGGTGGCAGTAGGAAGTCCAATTGTAATCCTGACCTAATAGTGCTGAGCACGCAGGCATCCGCCGTGACTTCTCCCGTTTGGGGCAAAGAAGGCTAGGCGACCTCCGATGGGTGGGGAGAACGAGGGATTACTTAGAGTGACAGCAGGAACGACCCCCACCCTCCCCAAAGGGCTGTTTACCAGTATAAGGAGCTGGGTGATAGTCGGCTCTCTTCCCAGAGGAAGAGAGAATTTTACGTTTATCTCTGGTTTCGATGAGATAAGGTTCCAGAGCATTGCCAAAAAGCTTATCGCCCGCGAATGGAACTGAAGCCAGCTTCTATTTATGGTGTGACTCCACCTGCCAATTTCTGAGCCATAACAGTCTTCTTGCTGCTACTGAAGATGCCATGGCCCTAGATGCAAATTTGGCGGAATTGAGAGTGGCATCTGCAGTGAATTCCGCCGCTGCGATAATCTTATTAAGGCTTTGGTGAGACCGAAGGTCAGATGTAGACAATCTAATCTGGCATTGGTGCAGCCACCGTATGGATGCCCACGTGAGAGTGTCAGGAGATGAGAACGAGGCCAGAACCGGGATGTCAACAGAAGCCACTGCCAGGGTATTGTCCAGGGCTGCACTGACGTTATAGAAACACTTATCCAGAGAAGATGGGTGAGGACCTGCCGAAGGGGAAGCGCACTGTTCCTTGACCATGTCCAGGAACAAAGCGGGAGAAGGCAAAACCCCTGCATGCACTACAGGCTTGGAGAAGAGTGAGTCTCCCTGGCTAGAGGGAATTCCTGGTGGCTTGGGAGCCACTTCCTCTGGCGACAGCTTGGTAGTGACCAAGGCCTTGCTGAGTAATGGCCTGAAGAGAGAAGGATTGAAGACCAATGCAGAGGATGTCTGCTCTGGGCTCCTCTTCCTCTGAAAGATTTTGGTCAAAGGTCTCACCCTCTTCACGTTCTGAACGAGAGGAGTAACTGTGTTCAGATGGTGAAGCCCTTCCCTCCTCATCAACCTCCTCCCATTCTGGTAGAGAAGAATGGACCCTGAGGTCCTGGGGCCTGTGTAAATCAGGGTGATGAGGCAAGGAACTTATAGATTGAGAAGGGAGAAGGGCCTGAACCCTTTCCAGAGGTTGAAGGATTTGCTTGAAGCCTTCAGCCAATCCCTGCCTAATGGCCAAAGAGACATCTTGGATATCCCCTAGTCTATGCTCAAAGGTAGAGGCAGAAGGCCAAAGGCCCGCTGCTGTGGGAGTGAAAGTGGCTTCAGGCCTAGATTGAGAAGAGGTTCGAGGCCTGGAGGGAGGGGGAGGAGCATAGGGCCCAGAAACCTGTTGGAAATAAGGCCCAGATCTGCTTAGATCCTGAGGATCATATTGTACTGCAAAGGCCTCAGGAGACCAGGATGGAGGATGGAAAAGCTCATAGATAACTTCTTCTCCCCTGGGAGGGCTTGGCTGGGGCCCACAGGTATCACCTGAAACATGCTGTTGTTGCACTCCCTTTTGTTGAATAGTTCTGTTGAACTGCCTCTCTAGGGCTGCATGTCTGCACTTTTCTGCCCTCAACTCAGCCTGAGTTGCCTTCTTAGGGCCTAGAGCCTTAGCTTTCATTTTAGCAGCCTCCTCCCTCTGGACTAATTGAGTGCGTTGCCTATGACTTTTTCTCTTATTGGGCTTAAGAGACTGTTCCACTGGGGTGGGGGGGACTCTGCCTGACCCTTATCTTACTCCATTTGAAGAATAAAGGCTCTTACAATGGAAAGAAACTGTTTGTAAATTTTTTGTATTAAGTCCCTTAGGGTATAATTGGACCCCAGGCTTACAAAATGGCTGCTCACCTCATGGTGGAAGGCTTCAATCCAAGGTGGCCGCTGACTATGGGAACAGGCTCCAAGATCGAAGAATCTCTCCTTAGGCTATAAAGAGCCCCAAGTGAAGTCAGCAAAGGAAAGGGCAGCCGCTGGCCACACGATCAGCTGGCTGATGCTGGTATCGGTTTTCCGATCGCTTTTTACGACTGCTCAAACCGCAGGCGTGGGGGAGGTCTACAGACGCGGCCCAACTTGCCTGAACAGCACTCTGGCAACACTGCTCCCAATGTTGCAGGAGAGAGAGAGAAAGCCCTGCTCTCCTGGAAGAGCAGCTGCCCAGATCCTGGGAGCTGCTTGAAATGAGGAAAAACGGTATTGAAGATCGCTGGTGAGGGTTATCTAACAGAAGCTTTCAGAGACACAGCTACTGACTGAAAGGAGCTGAGTCAAAAGCTGGGGTCTCTTCCAGGGGCTGGCTTTTATATCTTAGTACAGACTCAGCTAAATGACGTTATAGGAAGGAGTCAACCCATCCTGGGCTCTCGATGCAGCATGGAAGAGAAGAGAACGCAGTTGCTCTTGATATGATCACAGAGGTTATTTATGTAGAATATGAAGAGTTGGTCCTAGAACACTGCCTTGGGGGACACCACTATTGACAGGTACAGAATTTGATAGGACGCTCCCAATTTTGACCATTTGTTGTCTGTTTGACAGGAATGCTTCTATCCAGTTAGGCAGGTGTCCAGAGATACCGTAAGATTTTAGTTTTAGGAGTAGTTTGTCGTGTACCACTGAATCAAAGGCCTTACAGAAATCTATGCAGATTGCGTCTATTGCTTTGCCCTGATCGAGTTGTGTAGTCCATATGTTTTTGCAGTGTAAGAGTTGCAGATTACATGATAGTTTTTTCCTAAAAACAAATTGTTTATTAGAGAGTAGGTTGTTTATTTCTAAGTGGAGGATGATGGTTAATAATTGATTCCATGACTTTACAGGTGACTCAGCATCAAGAGATTGGTCTGTAATTTTCAACTAGGCTGGGGTCTCCCTTTTTGAAGATGGGGATGACCGTGGCTTGTGACCATAGTTTTGGCAAGGAGCTGGTCCTGAAAGATTTTTCAAAGATTATGCTTAGAGTTTGGCTATGGCAGTGGATAGCTTTTTTAAGAAGTAGGCACATATTCCATCTGGTCCAATAGATAGAAATGGTTTTAGATTGCGCAGTGCTTTTTCAACAATGTCTTCTGTAAAATCGATATGTATTAGATCATTGTAGTTGTCTGTGGTTCGAACAGGAAATACTGGGCATGATCCATTGCTGTTTACAAATACTGAGCCAAAGAAAGTGTTAAAGAGGTTGGCTTTAATAGTGACGTTGTTGCAGTCTTTATCATTAGGTCCTTTCAGGGGTGGGATGGACCTTGAGTCTTTTAGTTTGTTGTTTACAAAATTGTAGAAAGCGTGGGTGGAATTGGTGTGTAGAAGGTTTTCTTCTTGTTTAATGTGATAATTGGTGCATTCAGTTTTTATCTTGTGGCACAAATTTTTGTATCAGCTTTTGAAGTTGCCAATGTGACCAGATTTATTTTTACGCCAAAGTGATTTCTTTTTGGATTGAAGCTTCCTTATTGTTTTGGGTAATTAAAAGATGATTAGATAATGTCATTGATGCAATGAATATGAATTTGAGCAAACTTGGGAGACAGTGGAGGACAAGGGAGACTGGCATGCTATAATCTGTGGGGTCGCAGAGTCAGACACGATTTAGCAACTGAACAACAATCAAGGTTTTGCTAGATGTTAACCAATCTTCAATTTCATCTTCTTGCAGTAATTGTTAAACTGCTTGGCAATGAGTGAGTGTAAACCAGTCAGATGTTTCAACCCAAAATCATCTTCACATGATGTTAACCATTTCCTGATTTTCCTTGTCCTTTACTATACAATAAAAGCTGTTATTACAAGTCATTTCATTTCAGCTTCTTTTTTATTTTTATTTCCGTCTTTTATCCAAGTTGTATTTCTTTGGGTTGTCCCATAGTTGTAGTCAGAACTGTACTATTTCTTCTTTATCAAGTATTGATTGGTTTATTGCAGTCTCTCTATTAATGGATTGGTAGAAACTTTTCTGATTCAATTGAAATTGGAAATTCTGCCTGTAGTGTGCAATTCAAGCTTTGTGTCTGCTCATCTGTTGGCTGTTATATATCAGAGTATATGGGGATACATTGAACTGATGACACTCCAACCTTATGTAGAGGTGCTATTGGTCTGGATTCAATTTTCATTCCTAATTAAATAAGCCCATCTCTAGTTTCTTATTGGAAAGACAGAGTTATGGAATTTAAGTTTCAAGCTTCTATCCTATAGTAGGAAAAAATCATGTACTAAAAAGAAACAGGTTATGAAGTTCAAATTAAAGCAAAGTTGATCAATTTATAATATTGTTTTAGGTTTTGTACAGATTCCTACATTTTAAAACTCATTGCTTAAAAGAATCTTCATTGTGAATATTTATTCATAATTAAATAAAACCCACTGCAGTCTTTTCATAGAAATAAACCAGTGTCGCCTGAGCATATTTTGTTGTTTATAAAAATGTTGCCCTAAATATTACTTTATGTTGCAAGTCTAGAGAATGCGTAATCCTCTCAATGTTGCTGAGCTAAAACATCCAGCCAATAGAATCAGGGTTTTAGAAATATCTAGAAAGCAGTCCTGGATTTTTTTCTAAATAGTCATGTATAGGAAAACTTTGTCAGGTGATTATGGATGCTTCATTTATGATTGACTAAAGCTGCAGTTTAAGAATATAGAGGATTGAGAACCTACTATCTTTCTGGGCAATCTTGTTCCAATATTTAATTACCAACTTTGCAGAACAAATAATTTCAATTTGTCGTGTAATGTTGTAACTGAGCATTTATGCTTAGCTTATGATTCGGAGGGGGATTCATCGAACTGGAAACCATTAGTGCAGAAGCAGAAAAGAAAAGACAGTTGCTTCTATAAGCAATAGAGACTATGGTTATTTGGAAAGTTGGTAGGGGAGAGAAGCAAAGATGAAAGCATGCCTTGGACAAGATTGATAGCCTCCTTGCCATTAAGAAAAAAATTAGCCGATGGCGGCTATCATATTAAAGGGTGAAGAAGCCGTGAATTATTTTCTTAAAGATCTTATCACTTACAATGATAATTTTACTTTCCAAAAGGCCATTTTTAATGAGGTGTGCCAGGCAAAAAATCATGATTTAATGCCAGATTTTTTTCCCCCAACACATTTTACTGCTTTTTTGTCCATGTTTAAAAAGCACTGGTGACCTTTTTTTTATTTAGCTTGCCCCAGGTGTAATGCTCAAGCTGATCCTCTTAGGGTTTATAGTCTCAGCAGAGAGTGCCTTTACCCAGCAGAGGGATAATTTAAAGGAGAGATAGAAATATGATGTCTCACTGGCACTTGGACAAATCTGTTGCTCTGCTTTTCAACAGGGAAATGGTAGTTTGCCATAGCATTGTGTGTGACAGGGCATGGCGCTGTGGCAGGGAAAGATTGAATTAGTTCTTTTTTCATAGAAGAATTCAGAGAAAAGCAGGGGGGGACTCTAAATTTCTGGTGCATGCTTCTGTATTTTTTTATGCATATTCTGTAAAGCAGTTGGGATCCATTGTCCATGTTAGACTATAGAGAAGGGATGTCAAACTCATGGCCCGCAGGCCAGATGTGTCACACGCTGGCCATGCCCACCCCTGTTTAGGGAAAAGGAAAAACGTTGCGATACGTCACTTGCTGACAATGTGTCATCACGAGTTTGGCACCCCTGCTATAGAATATGTTGTAACTATGAGGAAAACAATATCAAGGATTTTCAGTTTTCAGTATATACATATTTTATGATTACTTGAGATCATAAGTTTTCTAAAAAAATGTTCTTCTTAGAGAAACAAAGTAGAATGGTTCAGTTCAAAGGATAAAGGGATTTTTTTTTTTTAGCTTTGCCTGCTTTTTCCAATGGCAACCATTCCAACAGGAGCATCAAAAATCTTTCATAGGTCAAGAAAGATGGCCTAATTTGAGCAAATTCATAGGTATATGAGTTATCTTTCTCCCATTGACAGTTAAATCCTTGGGAAGAAAGGTTGCTAGATTATTTTATAACAGTAATTTTATTAAAAGTTACAATTAAAAAGAGAAAAACTGATGCAAATTAAAAAAAAGAACAACATAAAATAATAAAATACTATCTAAACTATTAGTCCATCAATTCCAAAAGAAAAAACCCAGATCTCAACTATATATTAATGTTTCAAATCCTCTGAAACAGTGTATGTATTTGAATCCAAAATTTTCTAGCGTTTTTACATGTCCTTCAAAGATGATAAAGTGTCTCATTTTATTTGTTCACTTTTGCAACATAAATTTGAAGCATCTTTACAGATTCTAGAAAATTTCTCTGGTGACATGTGCCAAGGAATATGTGGTTCCTGACTATCCTAGTATGTGTGAAGGGGCATTGATCTTTAACTAGCATATGTCTGGAGTCCTGCCAATTTGCTACAACTAATTCCTCTTTTTCCTCTCCTACTGAAAAGATCAAGAGCTGATATAGTGAAGATTGTCTGGGTGTGTCCCATTTTAGTCATTGCCACTAGTGAACCAGTTTTATGTACCAGTCTTATGCACACCGCATGGCATCATCAAGTCCTGTATTTTTTGTACTGGCCAGATGAAACATTAACCATTCTGCTACAGTCATTAGTTGCAGGACAGTCAGTTCCCTTTTTTATTAACATTGCTACCTTTATGGCACTGTTTGATTTTAAAAGCATCTCAGCCTCAGCAGCATTTTGGTCTTACCTTATCTGAAAAGATTTGCAAGAATTTCTCCTGAGAACCAACCACATATTGGCTCTTGGTCTCAGTATTTTACCCAGACTTAGTCACTTGATTGGTGCAATTTATTTTTATGCCCTAGTGGTTTGACATCAAGATGGGGATTCCTTCCTATGCTGCATTCCTCATCGTAACAAATGATGCTGTTCTCTTTGTTATTAATCCATATTTTTTTCATATTGGTAGGAACAATATGACATTCATAGTTGATGATCTCTCTCTTAGAAGTTTTGTTGCCAACTGCTTTCTTGCCAACTGCTTTCTTCCTGCTTTGCTAAATGACCATTACCTGAATAGTAGTTGTGTTTTCAGTGTGGGACTGATAGTTTTCCTAGATACGTCTTTATATCTAAGTGGTCCTTACCTATGGCACTGCAGTGGATTTCTTTGGAATTAGCTTTGACTTAAATTTCTAGCCATCTCTTGTTATGACAGGAATTTCTGCTTTCATTTCCCTCTATAGTTGTTTCAGTGACTATACACTCATTTCCTTAATCTAGTTAGTAGCTTCTACTTACACTAATTTATCAGTCACTTCTGATACTTCATGGCCAATTATGCATAAAGATCCAGAATATTGTATTTCATATCCAGACTTAACCTCTGTATACCAGAACTGTCATCATTACCTGATCCAGCATTGTGATGTCAGCTTCTGTAAGTATTTTGACGCATCCAGAACATTTTCTAAATATGTCCAGGGCTGAATAACAATATATATTTTAACTACTCTATCCCGACTTCTGTTATAGTTGATTCTTCAGAAAATAGGCTGACTTAAAATGCCTTCTACACTAGTGAATAAGGAAAGATGGAATTTTCCTTTTTAGCTCACCATGCATCTGTGGCTCACTATTAGTATTTTTCTGTGGGAGAAGATGGCTATGGTTTTTGAACGTTTACTTGAGGACAAGAATCTTTTGGTTTAGGTATTTTATGCAGAACCTTGCCATTTATTCAAGCCACAAATCAATACATCCTGCCATGTTGCAGACTGTGCATAAAGTAATATAGCTGGAGTTTTTTCCCTTAGGAGGCATGCATGGCTGCACTTCTCTGGCCTTGTCAATGAAGATCAGCCCCTACCAAAGATTTGCCATTCAGTGATACAGGCCTCTTAACAATCGGATGGATGATATCTTATATAGAATTCACTAGTTGAGAAATAAGCCAAATACATGAGGATTAATTCACAATCATTTAATTGTCTTTTCAATAGTGGGACATACCGTATATCTTCATATTGACAATGTCCTAAAGGATAGTACTTCAGTTAACCAAGAAAACAGAATTTGAAGATTTGTTGGCATCAAAACCAACAGTGATTAATTTAGTCAATTGTGGCATTGCTCACCACAGGAACAGTTGTGATGTTCTTCCTGATTGAATGCTGAGCCCTCATTTCTCCACTGCCTATTCTGGCTTTGAGGAATCCTGCAGATAGCTGTTTTGTGGCATTATAGTTATCTATAACCACAATAGTTTGGGTCTCCAAATTTCCATCATTTGTGTGAAGACAAATTATGTTGTATTCCCTTCTATATTCATTTTCACTTAAGACCTCAATCATATTTTATCTGTTGATTAACAATATGGTGAATCTGTATTTGTTCAATTCCATTTTATAATCCAGCAAGTCACTTGGAAACCTCCTACTGTCTAATGTTGTATGACCAAATATACAGCCTTTATGTTTTGCCACAAAAGATCTCCACAAATGGATTTTTTTCTGCTCTAACCAACATTCTATTGTATTATTCAATTTTTGAAGCATCTAAAATTATAGGCTTTCTCCTTAAAAGAGTTTAATATTTCTGCCTTTCATGAGTCTGTTTATGGTTTGTTTTTTTTCACACATAACAACTAATATATTTATGTTCTTTTTATGTACTTTCCCCTCCTCCTTTTTATAAGATGGCTCCTTAGTGGAACTTCTTTTTTTAAAAAACTAGCTATTTTTCAATCATTCAAGAAAATAAAAATAGCATTCTTTATGACAGTGACTTCACTGTGAAGAACAGGATTTGTATCTTGCAGGTTGACCCATTTAATCTGATTTGATATTATGACAAAATCATGCTGTGATTTAACATAACTTTATCTCTAAAATGGTTTATGATTTCTCCTTTTCTCAAGACATTGTACCGTCAATCATTCCCCTTAATCTTGTTGGATATGGGGGATCATCTTTTCATGGCTTTGATGTGAATTACAATTTGGCCTTTTACATTAACAGACATAAGTCATTTCATAGGTACCAGATATTATGTTTCTATAACCTTAAGTTCTGATACATGGCATTCCTAGCTTTTTTCTCAGTAAGTAATAGATTTTCTATTTCTGTTTTATTAATTAGACTTATAATACCTTTGAAATTCAGGCACACACAAAAAGTTGATGATCCATTTCTTTCAGAGTGTTTCTAACTAATCTTTCTCAACATTGCCATGTAGATATTTTATGCCTTGTCTGATCAAGCAGAGAATCAAGCCCTTTATCTGCTTGCCTGCTTACTCTGGATTTTTTAGTTCAATTAACTTTTGATGATTCCTTTCCTGGTGTGTGTGCGCGCATACACACACACAAAATAGAGATTTTTTTTAAAAAAATTGTTCTCCTGTTAGTATAAAAAAAATAATTTCCTCTGAAAAGGATAATTTAAAAACTTTTCAAGACATGCAACAGAGTTTCCTCTTTTTGCTTACTTTCTCAAAGTACAGGAAAATAAACTGGACTTGAGAAGAGCTTACAACCTAATCAGAATGAAAGGACATGTATTTAACAGACTTTGTTTACAAAATAGAGAAAGTGTAAATACACAAACTTTCCAGCCGTTTAATTGTGGAGCTGTTTTCTAAATTCATGAACTATATATTTTCAGAAATTATAGATTAGTGTATGATAGTCTGATAGTGTATACTTAGATGACATACTAGTTTTTATTAGTTTATTAATATATTGAAAAGATTCCTTCTTGCCTGTCACTCCTATCAGAAATATATTGCAGAAGTTATGGGAAAACAAGCTCTTTGCCAGGCTAGAAAAATCAGCATTTGATCTGCTTAAATTAAAGTATTTGGGATACACAATATCCACAGAAGGTATACAGCTGGATCCAGCAAAAGTATTATCTATTCTATCATGGTGCTTTTCAGTTCCCCCGCCCTCCACCTTCAATAATGTAAAAGATGTACAGTGTTTCTGGGGCTTCTCTATTTGTCCCTAATTTTGCTGACCATGTAAAACTTCTGTTTCAGTTCCTAAGAAAAGGTCAATGATTCTTTAGTTAACCCAAGAGTAATGGCATTTCAAAAATTAAAATGACTCTTTGCTTCTTAGCCCATCTTCAGCCACACACACCCCACAGCCCCTTTGTGGTGCAAACATTTCAAATATGCCAAATATTCATGCTCCAGGCAGAAAAGGAAGTGTGGACAGAGTTACTATTATCAGCCTTTTACTCAGAATGATCTTCCCAACAGAAAGGAACGATTACATTTTCACTAAAGAGGTGCTGGCAATAAAAATGCCTTCCATAAGCTGGAAGCAATAGTCCACCCTATAAAAGTTCATACGGACCATAAGAGTGTGGAGGTTTTGCAGAATACTCAATCTCTCACCCGTGGACAAATGTGGTGAGCATAATTTTTCTTCTGTTTTGACTTTTACATCTCATACATTCCAGGCTTTCAAAAGAAACTTTCAGACACAGCTCCACATAAGCCAGAATACAGTTTAAGCCAATCACCCACCACAAATACTTCAGCCATGCAATTGTGAGTTGCACTGTAAATCAGAACAAGACGAAAAGCTGGGAACAAGAAGACAGACTGATCTATTTGATCAAATTAAGGCACAACAACCACCTAATGCATATGCCAGGGCTTGGTTGGTGACTTCCAGAGAGCTTAACAAGGTACCGTTGCTCCTTTCATAGTGGAGGGAAGGCAGGTGTTGCACAACACACATTTATAAGTCCCTTTTTCCCTAAGGAAGGAGCTATTACAGCTGTGTTATGACCACAAAACAGCAAGAGTCAGGAGGATATTTAAAACCCAACGTAGATTTTTTAGAGAGTTTGGTAGCCTCACATCCATGCCATCATGAAAAATTGTTTCCCTTTGTCATGTCTGTCATAGAGCAAAGCCAAACTCTTAATAAGCTGTCTGGTTATTGCAGCTTCTTGAGATCCTATTATAGCCCCGAGACACTATTTCTCACCTAAATCATCTTCCCTCAGTGCAGGGATATACTAGCATGCTAAGACTAGTGAATTTAATGAGATTTCATTTTTGAACCATGTCTTTAGATATAGAGAATTGGTCAATATTGTGATTGACATCGATCAACTGGCCAAGGAAGTCAGTTCACTTCCAAATTTTGGAAGACTATCTTGCACTTATTAAATATTAAAATGTATTTGTCTTCCTCACATCATCTGAAAACCAATAGAGAATTTGAGAAAATTAAACCAGCCTTTGCAGCAATATTTAAGATTCTGTGTTTCATATCAGCATGACAGCTGGACTGATGTCACATTCCTGCTGAATTTGCTTACAATGCGGCACGCTCATCTATCAGTATGTCCCCAGGCAATTTACAGATTCCATCCAGGGGTCTTACCAACAACCAGCGTAGAAAACACCTTTCCTTACACCATAGAATTCCTACATAAGAGGCAAACAGCCCAAATCCTCAAAGAAACAGCTAAAACTAGCAGAGGCCACGAATGAAAAAGCAGCAGATGCATGCAGACAAGGAGGTGCTAGAATTGTAGAAAGGGATCGAGTGTGGGTTTTTACAAAATTACTGATTTCTGCAGAGACCTTCCAAGAAACGAGACTTTAAATTTATTGGCTCTCTCCTGTGTTTAAACAAATAAATACAGTAACTTTGTTTGTAATTGCCAGCATCAATGAAAGTTCACCTTATATTCAGTTGAGCTTTGCTAGTGAGAGAAGCACACACATCTGCCCTCCCCCTTCTGTGTTCACAGATTGCACTTTCCCACACTGGGGGTGTACAGGGTGGAAATGGTGCTAGATCTGAATGCAAGGGGAAATGGGTTGAATATTAGATACATTGAAAATGCTACCCAGAGTCAGAGAGGTCATTGAAGGCAGCAACAGATGTATATGCACAGCAATTGATGCACTGATGTCACAACCAATATCCTAACAAATTCTGTTCTTGACAACTACTAGCCTTGCAGGAGTTAGGTGCTGGCCATGATGAACAGGATTTCTTCTATGGGGTAGAGGTACTTCAGGGATAGCAAGATACCAAGCAAGGGGCATGGAAAATTGACTCATTCCACATCAGGCACATGGAGGGAAGGGGGTGAGACTGGTTCTCAGAAGGATGAGTGTTACTTCTATAGAGAGAGCTGATTTTCAGGATGCCTCATGTGGTCTCGGACAGTTACCAGCATAGTTATCTTTGTTTTTTACAGTCACATTTTGTTTTCCCTGGAAATTCAGGAGGGGGAATGAGTCTGAAGGGAGGGTGATGTAATGGTATGTGGAAATGGCTGTGGGAGACTGGCCCCAAAGACACTATATAGGGAATAATCAGATGATGAGAGGCAACATAATTTACAGCTGGCGAGTAGGTAGGGCAAGAGGCTAAGAAAAGACTCTCCCTAATTTTTCAGGGAGGTAAATGAGATAGAGGGAGAATTGTACTTTCAGACTTACAATAAAGTATAATTTGCTTATCTAGTTGCATTTCTGGTCCGCTTGGTATGGCTGATGGGTCAGATAGGGAATCAGATTCTCACTGATGTTGAATTCAGAAAAAGTGCCTTAAAGATAGATAGTATTTTTAAATCTGCAACTTGGTGTTGATTCCATGTCTATCTTTTCCTAATTTAATGTCCTCTCTTAATTAAAAATATGTCCTTAGTTGATCCATTTGAGTTGAAATCAATACCCTTGTGTGAATCCAATCCACACTTAACAATTAGATGCAAATACTGTGAACAATAGCAAGATGGGCACTGAAAACTGAGGATGTACAATTCTAAAATTTCTACTACTGCTCTTTCTTCCTTCCCAATTCCACGTTGTAAATTCTTCTGACATTGCCTAAATAGAGATGCTTTCTCTCCATTTTAGTGGAAGTTTAGTTTGATGCAATGGCAAGAGCTCAATTCACTGATATGGTGTTTAACACACTGCAGAGGTATTTAGAATATAACTGCTTGCTACAATTTTAAACAGTGCTACAATTTTAAGCATCTTAACAGAGTGTGTATGTAGAAGGTCTAAGATTGACATCTTTGGGATTAGTTTAGCCTTGCATTTTTCCCAGAGGTCATTGTCATGGTGCTCTGGAGGTCTGTAAAATAAATGGGGCCAGTATTCTTCTTGGGACCACATGATAAAAAGTAAAACATAATGTTTAATTTACTGTCTCCATAGCGAGTACAGCCATTTTTCACATAATCATATTGAATTAGAACTAGTTGCATGGATGGATGGGGAGCCAGCAGACAGGCTGTTGGAATTTGATGGAGGTTCTGAGAAGCTGTGCTGATAGAAAGTCGAGCTGAAAGCTTGACTTTCATATTTTTATATCTTCACTGAAACAGATTGAAAGCTAAGGTAACTTTAACACTTTCTATCAGTCCTGTAGATCTCAGAATACTGTTGTAGCACATTAATATACAGGGAATGGGGTTTATTGAAATAATATTTGTGGCAGTTTCTTCTGATAAAAAAATAAGGCAAAGGATTGTCCACAATATGTAATTTTATAAAGTAAAGGTGGGGAAATTTGAAGGGTCACTGGTTGAAATTCAGCCTTTTGACCTTCAAAGGGCTGCAAGAAGCTATCCAGTATTACTATAATGTCATTGAAAGGGCAGAACTGATCAATTTTTTTGATGGGAAGGATATTAGGAACTCCCCCCTGCCAAACTACTTGAAATAAGCTCCTGAACTTTTGTCATTTTGAAACTAAATTTCAATAGCATGAAATTGCAGTATAGCAGAAGAGGCACACGCAGCTTAAAAGCTGCAGGTTATTCTAATTATACAGATTGGAGTGCAGCATTTGCTCCCTAAATGGCAATTTTCCTCTAATTTATTTAATATGCATTTTATACCTGTTATCATAAGAAAGTCAAGACAATTTTCAGCAACGACAATATGTCAAATTTAGGAAAGAAAATTTAAGTGCGGATTATTGGGTTTTCTATTTAGGGTATTTTTTCTGTAGGCTGCTTGGAGTAACTGTGAGCATGTTGAGTAGCCATATACACTTTCTTAACAAATAATAATAAAGTAACGTGAAACTTTGAGGCAAAACAACATTTTCTATAAACTAGGCCCTCATTTTATCTCTAGTGATAATCCTTTCAGCTACCATGAATTCAGCCAAAATTTTGTACTGAAGTGTTTTTATGTGACCAGGTGGTCAGAGAAAGTTCAATTCAACACAAAGAAATCTTTAATTATGCATTATTGAGTACATGCATATACTGAGTATACATAATGAGTTAGTTGAGTCTGGGATAACTTCAAACTTATTTATCTGCTACATTTATATCTGGCTTTTTATCCAGGGACTGAAACTTCCAACCCCCTTTGAATGCCATGGACCCTTATCTAATTCTAACCAGGTGCTGACTGTTAGTTAAGATCCTTTGGTAGGCTTTTAGCAATAAATCAGTTAAATTGAACCATCACACGTGGACATGGTTTTTCATCACACCTAACAAATATACGATATACTGTATGTGTATAAAATAAAAAAGGCATGCTCTATTCTTATAATTCTGTCAATAAAAGTTTATGCAAACGATTACAGGGGAGAATCAAGGATGGTAAGCTGTGTTTACACAACACGTTAACCCATAGTTCACTTAATCATGATTTTCTTAATTATTACTACTGCATATCTCCTGCTCCATTTTCCCTCTGCATTCTTAACTGCTTTCCCTTTCCCCTTCTTTTCCTGCAGTCGATTTTGTTGTCAGCCTCTATCAAGCGGGAAGGAGATTCTCCAACAGCATCACCCCATTCCTCAGATGATATTCATCACTCTGACAGATACCAGGTGAGAATGATACCAGGAGGAGTCAGCTGATGACTGAAAGCCAGGAGCTACTAAATGGCACTAACAGATCTTTCAAGGAATGGTGTTAGGCTTTGTATGTCATATGTAAATTCAGATAATTGCTGTTTGATACATAGGTTTCTATATCCTTGAAACCTTGACTAAACTATAATACAACAGTATTGCAAGTTTCTTCGAGAGGATTATATCCACTTGTAATTTTTTATTGCTTTATGTCATAGTAGTGGTTGATAAAGAGGATTATTGGATATGAGAATATTTGTTTGTGACAATATAATAGCCTAACAGTACAGTATTGCACAGATATTACTTTTCAAGTGGATAAAAAGAAAAGGCCCAATAAATTGCCCCAAATGACCAAAAAGAAACAATTAACTTTAAGGCTCCGTTCTGAAAGAAGCATATAATGCAACTGTTTTAAGCAAACAAAAATTGTTTTCTTAATGCTCAGAGTATTTTTAACAGTTGCTCATTACAGTGTTAAAGCACTTTATGTTGTAGTGCATGTTTCTCAGCCTGGGCAGCTTGAAGATGGGTGGATTTCAACTTCCAGAATTGGCTGGCTGGGGAATTCTGAGAGTTGGAAGTCTACCCAACTTCAAGCTACCCAGGCTGAGAAACACAGGTACAATGGGTTCTTGTTTTTAACTGTCCAAAGCCAACAGAACTCATTGTCCAAATGAACATCTTAATTACATATAATATTCTACTAAAGTTTTTTTTAATAAACTTCAAATATAAGGAGGCGATGAATTTTATAAATAGTAATAGCAATAGCACTTAGACTTATATATTGCTTCATAAGTGGGCTACATCCTATCTGGAAACTAAGATGCATAGTTATTCTAACTAACTCTACTTAATAGGATACTCTCTCTGGATATTGTATAACTAATTTATGTGTATTAGCCATAATAGTAGATATTGTCATAAGCAGATACATTGTTTACATAGTCTGTATTATGTTTCATATTTCACAATCAATTATTTTCAACATGTATTTAGTTCATTCTTTCAAAAAAACAGTCAACGCTATATAATCATACAGAATGTGATAAATATTTGTAACAACATTCATTTATACATATCAAGAAATTCTTATACAAATTCTAGGATGTTTTTACTTTTTTTCTTTCAAATTATCTTTATTCTGGAAATTCAGATCTGATTAATTAAAAAAGCAATGTATAATTGTTACATGAATTCAGCTGGGAAAATAGTCAAACCTCAAACACAAATCCAGCTGAGGATTAATTAAAAAGACATTGTATAATAAATTTTCCTTTGATTCCATAGGCTGAACTTTCCATGAAATGCCTTATGAGTGTGTAAACTGAAGTATTACTAATGGCACATTGCCATTTTTGTGACATTTATGCTTCCTATGAAATACTGTATAATAGGAAGAGATTAGTAGACAAAGATTTCTTACATAATAATTCTATAAGAAGATATCATAAAAGTTTGAACTAATCAACTTTGTGACTTAAATGTGGATCACTATTAGCATTTGTATCATTAAAATGTTACTTATATATTACTTCAGCTTGTATACCTTTTGAATCACAATGACTTTGAATGGTTAACCACAAGCCTATCCAGGGGTAAAAATATATCAGTTAAAAAGAATCAAGTGAAAGAAATACCCAATGTGCTACTTTTCAGAAGATACTAGAAACTTCATATGGACAATCTGAATTTGAATTTTACCATAGTAGAAGTTATGATGACGCTATGCATTTCAATATATTTTGATACTAATATAACCTGCTCTTATAATTGAATGTTCAGGAGCAACAAAATTAGGAAGCAAGAAAATTTATTACAGAATATTTTAGACTGATTAGGAAATTAGGTTCTTCAGTACTATTTGTTATTCAATGGCTTTAATTTCAATAATTTGGGAAAAAAACAGAAAAAAATAAATATTTTAATAAATAAAATAAATCTAAATACTTTACAATTTACACATTAATTTAAGAAATTCATCTTAATTTTTGTACCATGTATTATTTGTTCTAGTAAAATGAATACTAAAAGCAGAATACAGCTTGGGACAATTTAACCTGGCAACCTTAAACTGATTAACTCTTGTAATAGTGCCTGGATATCAAACCATCTCAAGAAAATGTGATATGGATTTCAAACTTTGGCTGACCTGTATGACAGTTATCACATCCCAATTCGTAGATTTTCCTGCTTCTGTTTATTTCCCACCCATTCAAGCAAGCAAGAACCAATCACTTTCCTTTCTGAAAAGAGTTGATTCTAAGAACATATGGTGTCTGTTTGCATGAACAAACATTGAATCATATTGCTGGAAGGGCCTTAGATGTCATCTTGTTCAACTGCAAAGCAGGAATTACTTGCTCTTGTTGAGCATTTTTCCAGGGTACTGGGAAATGAGAAAAACTACTTTTTTACAATTCTTGGTGTCACTTGAGTTAGAAGGAGAAACTGTAAAACTTTTATCAGCTTCATCCCAGTGTATGTTTTTGGGATGTGTGTGTTACTTTTTTCCCCACTGTTCTTTCCATTACTTGTAGAACTTTTCCCAGTTTCACCCTGGTATCCAAAATTAACATGTGTCAATGAGAGAATGAAATGAAATAAAGCAGATGGACCACTTGGCATGGCTTATGCTGGCAGAATTGATAAAATACTACTTTGGACACACAGCAAAAAAATATGTCTTCACAATAGGCTGGGGATGGGTTAAAGATGATGTTTTGTGTTGCTTTCCTGAAAAAATAATTAGTGGCTCCCTTTTATGCCCTATATCATCAATTAAAATTCTTTAGTATTGAGTTGAACATTTTACTCACACTAGGGAAACAGCATCGCTTTTGAAAATGGTATTTTTATTCCATATCTTTTCTTCACATGCTTATGAATTTGAATAGGATTAATGACATGACATTTTTTCCAAAAAGAAAAAAAGCTGTTCCAGTTAAAAGATTCTTTGCATCTATTTCTCTAACACAAGAAATCAATTTAGGTCAGGTCATAGAAAATACGGAGCACACCTATCTCTCACTGTAATAAATTTGAAATGAGAATGCTAAGCATTACACTGAGTCAGGTTATAATATTCCAAACCAGGGAAGGAGAAGTATTGGACAGTAAGTAGAAGGAAAATGCATGATGAGAGTACAATTTACTTGAAGAAAAAACCCCATTAAAAATCAGATTTCATCATTTTTCTCTAAGCTAAGCTGTAAGTAGTTGAGATGAGGGAGGAGCCAATTACATCCCAGTTTCAGGATGTAAATGTATAGCCCGATTACATCCTACCCTTTGTAAAATAATTAATGCATGGTTTCTTCTAAGAATATAAATATACAGTATAAATCTCATTAATGCATTATTGAAATAGTTTCTTCCAGGTACTCATTTTTGCTGTCTCTTTAGTTTATAAAATATGCGTCTTCATTGGTTAGATTTATGTGACCTGATTTACAGTCAACAAGAATGTCATCCCACACACATAGATGATGTTCATAAACAGAAGTATGTGAAGAAATTACCTATGACTTAATTCTGATACAGTATTTTGAACCTCCGAAGACAAAGACCAGTAAATTGTAGTACACTGTGTTCTTAGCAGAATCACTTGTCAAGTACAATATTGTCAAAGCATTTAAACAAGAGTTTCAGTGTACTAGAATGAAGCTGCCAGCTAAGATTGTGTTAAAACTGCAAATAACTTTTTTCCTTTCTCTTTTCCTCTGAATCCCAGTAAGATAGTTTACTATTTTAGTTTGTTATTTGTTGTCTTAATATTTATGAAATGCAAAGTTGTCTATTCATATAACAATTTGTGATGGATGTGTTTGCTCTAAATCTTATAAAATCAATGCCTACACAACATACAGAAGTACAATTAGGAAAAATAAAAGGAATGAAGAAATTTGAAAGACTTCTAAACATATTTATATCTTCTTTTCAACCATGGTGTTTGCTTATATCTTTTATTTAATTTTACGTATTTACGATATCTCCAATTGACTGTACAATATCTAATATAAATCAGATCAGAATTAATACTAATGCACTCACATGAGTTAAAGTGCATTGTTAGCTGTTATTATTACTAGTAGTAATGCCAGCAAAAAAATATGTGCATGATAAGGATTCTGATCTTGAGGGTAATATCAGAGTGAGTGTCATATTAGAGTAATATTAGAAAAACACAAAGGATCTTTGCGAAACCCATCATTGAAAGTCTATATTGCTGTCCTCCATGCAGTGCCATATTTGCTGAAAGAAAATATGGGAAAATTCTCTATATTGAATGAATTTAGTGCTTTAGGATTTTAAGAAATTCTTAAGGTTTTTTATGCTTTGATCAATTTTAATAGTAAATCCTCAGATCAGTAACATTGTCACATCTGATTGGCTTTAATACTTGAAAAGTCTTTGATAGCTTTACACTAATAGGATACTTCTCAGGAAACAGGACGTAGTTCCTTCTCTTATATAAGAGAAGGATGGGTGTGTGTGTGACATGATAGCAGTGTTCCATTATTTGAGAGATTGCCACAGATAGGATAGGGTCAACCTGTTGTCCAAAGCACCTGAGGGCAGGGCAAGAAGTAATGGATGGAAACCTATCAAGGAGTGATCCAACCTAGAACTAAGAAGAAATTTCCTAACAGCAAGAACAATTGATCAGTGGAACAGCTTGCCTCCAAAAATTGTAGGTGGACCATGACTGGTGGTTTTTAAGAAGAGATTGGGCAGCCAGTATAGGCTCTCCTGTCTGGGATGGGGCTAGAAGAACCCCAATGTCCCTTTTAACTCTGTTATTCTATAGGCTTAACTTTCTTGCAACAACACAGAAATAATATTGGAAACAACACAGTAAAATAATGTCTGACAGCTTTATTTGGAAAGTTTTTTATTTGGATATTGTCCCTAAAAAGAGCTACAATTCACCAGAGCTGACGCCTATTGACTTCAATAGGATTAAACATTTACAAGACATATTACATATTGATCTTTACTTTAATAAAATGGCACATTATTTATGTATTCAAATTGTGTACTAACTACAGTTTTTACTATGTACAAGGATATTTAAATATTCTCATAAAATGAATATATTTCTGACAATGAAATTTTTATGATGCATACTACAACATTTTTAAGACTAAAGAAATTATCATCCAAAAAGATCTGGGATGTCATATTAGTAGAGCACCCAGTAACTACATGAATTCCTTTTTATAGCAGTGGCCTGACAATAAGGTCCTAAGATTAGACTTTGAATGGGTTTTTGTACCTTCAAAAGTTGCATCATACTCTGTATTCATGCTCATCAGGCATAGTGAAATTTTTCAGCTGTTACACTTCTGTTTTGTTTTTCTAGAAATTTTTAGTGAGTTTAAAGCATATTTTCTGATTCTTTATAGTTGAAGATTGCATGGTATGTTTACACAAGTTAATTTAACTTTGGTTTAATGAATTTAGTCTTTCAAGGATTTGTACAGCATACTAAACCTTAAACCTGAAAATTAAATTGCTGTAGCATAGATATATGTTTTACATGATTGTGTTTGTGTATGGAAATGTTGCAGGAACATGGTGTAGTAGTTGAAAAAACAGCAACTGTGATAGACTTTTGTGGATTGTGATCCATTTCACTAAATGCATGGACAGCAATCCACTATTTATTGGCAAAATAACCAACTCACGTGTATTATGAACATAAATCAGGATGAAAAATCATGCACTGCCATGCCATTTCCAGTGCTGCCATTGGCAAGATCCTTCTTTCGTTTTAGAAAAGTATATTTATGTCTTGGCCAGTAACCATCCCTTTACTTCTTGATCAATATAGGGTCAGGCTAGTGAAACCAGAATATTGGGTATCTGCCAAAGCAGCAGCTGCTGCTGCTACAAAAACAGGGCCCCGGGTCATTGCCGCACTCTTATTTAATGGTGGTGGTGGGGAGAATACCATCGGTAACTTTGATCTTTTATTGTGAAGAGGAAAAAAACCGCTGCTTTTCAAAGTACAGACCAGGCGCGCTCTGGAGCGCGGGTTTGTTTTAAGGAGTTGTGTGAATCGCAAAGTTTGTTAGAAAAGGCGACGGGGACGATCTGGTGGGCAAAGGCTACACATTTCAGGCATCCGGACTGCGATAACCGGCGTTTACAAAACCGATTGAGGCACGCGCTGTTATTACGGCAAAACCCCCTCAACCCTCGCCCGCTCCCAGCCATAGTTGCCATGAGAACAACTTCCTCTGAACTCTCACCCCGCGTCGGCGACGGCTGGTCACATGATCGCAGCTAATATGGCGACGACCGCTGTTTCGGGGAGTTAATTGCAGGTGCCGTGCCGTTGCCCGTATCCATTCTCATCCCCGGCCATGCAGAGCGAGAGGAGGGAGCCCGGTGGTCGGGAGGAGGTGCGAACGTAGACCGTTTCTGGGGCCGAAGCCATTTTACTGCTAAGAAAGGGAATAGGTCTTGTTTACATCTAAGGGAAGCTGGGCCGTCCTTCCTGAGAGGGGGAGTGGTCTGTTTACATTCTCGGGATAAACTTGGAGAGGCCTCTTTTTTATATAAAGAGAAAACGAACTATGGTAGGAGTTGATTAAGAAACTACTTAATTTAGTAGAAATGGCAGGACACCCACGGGGAGGGGGGGAAGTTGGAGTTGTATTTAGAAAATGGAGCCAACATAGGTACTCATTTGGCAGATCAGTTTGGAGTTTGAGCTAGCCTAAGATAGTGAGGCAGGCAGGGAAACTGGCTATAGCTACTATTACAGATTGAATACTTTTGATAATGGACAATCTATGAACTTTAGAAAATGGGACTATCATTTTATATGAGAGAGTTCTGAAAGTCTAATGTGACTTAAGAGTTAAGCAAAAGAAAACGCAAAGGAAGCTGTTAGGAAACTATGAATTGTTTGAATTAATATATGGAAAAAATAAATCAGGAGGGTTTTTAAGGGTTGAATGAAACTAGTGTGTATTTTTAAAAATATTCTGGGTGTGGGTTCCTTTCAAGAATATTTTTTAAAGTTGATTGAATTATTCTCTGGTTTTCTCATTAACAGGGCCTTAATCCTATCTATTTACGTTCTTGTGTCTTTTGTTCATAGACTTTTTTGCGAGTAAGGGCAAACAGACAGACCCGGCTGAATGGTGAGTGAGATCTATATTCTTGTCTTTTGTCAGGAATAATAATTTCCAGTATTAGTGTCTGATGGGGCTAATGCTCTTTTCCTTTATAAGGTAGTTTAGCAAGTTGTGACCTACAATTTTAAAGCCTTATCATTTGTGTTGCCAACCTTTTTTGTTTCTTTGAATCTTTCCTAAATTGGTGTCATCCTTCACCACCAGTACTGGATACTGTTTCAAATAAGATACTATTTAGAGCCATGTATAAAACATCATTAGTGTCCTTATTTCACATTTTACTTTTGGTAATTTTTGCAACCACACTTAACATGTGCTGTTTTTCAATTTCTGATCAACTATGTCCCAACGTATGTGTAATCTCCTGCACCCAATCTCTGGCATTTTGTAGAGAATCAAGATTAACTTTTAATTTGACTTACACAGATTTAATTCCTTAGATTATTTGCCTTTATAGGGAAACCACAAATACAATATTTGCATGCAGTATTTTTTTACAGCTTTTAGCACTGAGATTTTTATTCAGATTAAAATATTAATACCACAAAATCTGACTGCTTTAAAACAAAAATACCTTTTCAAAAGCTGTAATTCTTTAACTCTATTTGTCAGTGCTTAATTCAAGCAAAAGCAAATACACTGAAATCTCAGGTTTTCAAATTATAAAGTATTCTAAAAGTACAAGAAAAGAGTATTTTATTATGCATTCAAAATTACTTGGCAGCTACAAGGTTATAAAATCTACGTTAATGGTATTTACAACATTATAAGAGTGAACTCTTGAATTAAGATTAATAAGCATCATGCATTGCATTGTGAATCCGTGTAATCTGTGTTTTACATTCATAAACTGGAGTACAATTTCAATTGAATACCTCTGTCATATGATTAATGAATACTATTGTACCATTTCATTTATTGATCATCTCACAAATATTCCTTGCGGCATCTGGTGCTATTATTGGAAAATGCCTAGTGCAAAAACACAAATATTTTTCCAATACTCTTTAAAGCAAATCAGTTCTTGCTGGGTGTATTGGCTTCATTGAAATATAATATTAATCAAAGCCTTCTTGAGCTTTTGTTACTATGCAGTCATCCAAATGTTAAAGGAAAAGGTGATTTGGAGTCTATTTGGGTACTGTACATTCCCTGTACTTACCAACAACTTTAAAAATCTTATATTTTTCTAACTTACAATAGCAGCTTTGAAATAAGGAATTGCTAATAGATGTCCTTTATTTATCCATATGTATTCCAAATTGCCTAAATCTTCCCCCAAATAATTCCATCATAAAACTATTTTATAATACTTTGGTTTATGTAAAACTAAAAAGTAAATCCTGTGATTCATTAACTTATAATTCCAGAAAGTTAACTGCACATAGGCACACCTTCTCTGTAGTTGTCCCAGCCTTGAAATAACCTTCCACCTGAAATGTGAGGGATCCCTATCCTTTGAACCTTGAAGAAGGCTGTAAAGACCTGGCGCTTTGCCCAAATGTTGACCTATAATGGGAGTTGAGTCAAGAGACTGATTGGGCTGATGTCTATTGCAAGGGGTGGGGGGTGTATTCCTGGTTTTACCAGTTATGAGCTGAGTGGGATCATTATACGAGATAGATGGTCATATAAATTCTTTAAATAATGATGTACACATTAATCCTGAAAATAATTGTGTCAGTTCACTTCCAAGGGTGAATTGAATACAATTCTTAACTATACCAATCTGGAATATGCAGAAGAAATGGTACAATCTGAGCAAGTATTTATTGATGGACAAGCAAAATTGAGTTAGAAGCTAATAACTAATAGCTAGGTTAGTAGACTAGAAAAAGTCATGCTGGGTTTTTCTTTTCAGTAGAGTACTCAGCATAGACAGAATGTGGAATACAAACTTGGGTATGTAAATGATTACCTAGATTATAGAACAAAAGTAGGTGTGATTCTAGGCTTCCCAGCAATGTATAAGTTATGTAATACATACAAAATAAGGCCCTGCAAAACAGTGAAGAATAGAAAAAACAAAGGCAGAATATGAAATGGAGCGGGACCTGGCTCCCAGCTTTTCCTACAGAAATATTCTATTAAGCATATTCACATAACTGCTTTAGCACAAGAGCCCTTCCAAGACTCTTTAAAATAAAAACTCCAGATAAACCAGAACAAGTACATGAGATAGTATAAATTAAGACTAAGTCTGAATTTGTGCTGTTTGGATTAACAAAGCAAAGCCTGTCACAATTGTATACTTTTTTGTAGAAAAGGAACCAATGACAAAGATGTGTTTGAAATAATTTTTTGTAGCAATTTGGATCCATGATTAATCCGGTCAAAGAAGGAATACTTTTTAAAAGAAAAAAGAAAAAGTGACAATCAACAACATTCTGGTTCATGAAATCATTCCAGTGGCAGAATTGTTATTATAATGCTAATACTGATTTCCCTATACCCTGGTTATTTAAGCGAAATAAACTTAATAATTTAAAATGTCTTGTGCATCTTAAAACTATCAAACTTTCTTTTATCATGACTACGTTGATATAGCAAAGTCTCTTACAGAATTTAACTTCAGCTATATTCTAACTGTGGGACTGCAAAAACTAACCTGACTGTTTGGAATCTTAACTGATAAATAGTTTTTCTGTTGTTTCGTTCAGGATTATTCTTTTAAAAAAATACCTTTGGCTTAAACATTAGGAAAAAATCAACCAAGCACCTCTCTTTGCTCCTGTGACAAGAGTACAGGGGAGAAGGATTAGTGAGCTAATTAGAAATGATTTCATCTATCAGCACTAATTAACAATACTGTGGTCTCACTTGTGTGTTCTTTTGAGTTGTTCTCCTTCGGGACAGCTCGGCAATTGCCCCCCTTCCTCTGGGGCTGCTCCATCCTTCCTATGTTGATTAGAAGTGATAGCAGAGCTTTATAGCAGCAATTGGAAATTCTACTCACTCGTTTTTCAAACAGCCTCAGTTCCTTGTTCTCATTCCTGAATTCCACCATCAAGCTTTTGCTAACTTTTTTGTTAGCTTCCTTCTGCTGTATTTAATGTTTGGCTTCTGCGACTCTGATTTTGTGGGCAAGAGCATTTTTTTTTTTTGTAATAGCTGTTATATGTTTTTTAAAGTTGCCTCCACCACTGAGAATGCATAATAATAATATAGCCTTATTTTCTAAATTGTCTCAAACATTCATCAGTCTAGGAAAAATCAATCCTTTTACATTACCTGTACATCATGCTAGCATATAAATAATAAACATAATAATCCAGCAACACAAAATTAGGTCCAAGTAGCTTTGAAAACAATGGTTAGAACCCCAGTTATTAACATTAGTATTTTAGAAACGGTTTTACAATTTCTCCTTCAATTAGCATCACAGGCTTTGCAGTGGAAGATTTATTTTAAAAAGATGCACTAAGTAGTCCTTGAGAAAAATAATATCAACATTCTGATAATTGAGGATGGTTTTTTAAAAAACAGAAGGGATTGAAAATGTAACATGGAAGTCTTCTTGATTGCAAATTAACTCAACGAATGAAAGAATAAGTGATTGTAGATTTTGTTAGTGAGTACAGATAAGGAGATTTCTAGTGACAGTATTCTTTAGTGCATGTTTTTACTGCATGTTTTTTTTTTTTTGCTGGCAGTATTAATAATTGTTCCCATGAAAATGGAAAAAGCTGTATGTGCAACTTCCTATATGAGGGCTTCTAATTTCTTTTCAAGAACATATTAGCCTGATTAACATGAAAATTTAGGATCTTTTACATCAGGGGTGTCAAACTTGCATCGTCATGGCAGCGTTATGTGATATATCGGGACTTTTTTCCCCTTCACTAAAAAGGGTGGGGGCGTGACGTTTGTGATGCATCCAGTCCATGGCCCACGAGTTTGACAGCCCTATTTTACATTGAGCTGTTTTCTACTTATCTGATCTTGAAAATGTGAGAGAAATTATTAAGAGCAAGGTTTGTTATTAAAGAAATGGTTTTGGTTTTGTGCAAGTGTTCTAACACTAAATCTGAGAGGGTAAAAGCCAGAGCCACTTGTGCTATTTTGGAAAAACGATCCAGAGCTAATGGGACCTTTTTCCTCTTGCACTGTGTGTTTGATAAAAAGTAGGTGCCTATAAATTTGTTTGGAATTGTTGTTTGAGAAAAAAAAATGATTGGAAGAAAAATGGAAGGAGTTCAGGGAAATAGACTATAGGATAATATTCTTCAAATATTTGCATGACTGATTATTTTATGGTCAACTAAAGTTGACTGTGTAATTGAACAGACTTTGTTTTTCCTACATTTGCATTCTCAAATTATTAGTAGCAACTTACACCTGTCAGTTATTCCTATCTATATTTTGTATCTCTTTACAGTATTTTTCAGATCATTTTTCATGCTTGGTATAAATTCTGTGAAGTTGCAACAAATATAACATTTATGTTACATATTTGTGCAACATATAGCAACACATAATCAGCTCATGTTAACTTGGTCTGAACCATATTGATCAGTTTTTGTGGTGTACAATTCTTATTTCTATATTTTTTTTTAATTTCCAAAGTCAAAATACAAAAGGAAGAAAAGAAAAAAAAGTTCATAACAATAACAAAGAGAAAATAGTACATAAAGCCATTAAATATCTCCGCTGGTTGAATACTGATAAATAAGCTTCAGCTATAATAATTATTCCTCCCCCCCCGCCCCCGAAAGCAGGCCCACAATTTATAACTTTTTACCTCACAACATTAAAAATTATCATAAATATAGAAATAGACCCTATTTTATGACTTTTTTTTAGCAGTAAAGCAAATCACTATGGTCATTAAGTGAACACTACAGTCATTAAGCGAACCCATTGTTCACTATGGGGCATTTTCACCCAAACCCAGAAATGAACACTGCTTTTCAGGGGAAAAAAATCTTAAATTATAGTCAAATGGTCATAAACGTGAGGTAGTTGCTGACCACCCAAAATCTTGTCATGTGACTTAAGGGAAAGCTAGTTCATAAGTGCCTTTGTGGGGAGGGGGGTCTTGCAACTTCAAATGGTCACTAAGTGGTTGGTCATAAGTTGAAGACTACCTATATAAAAATTGCACCAAAAGAAGGTTTAATTTATATCCATTTTAACCTGACACCTAAATTACTGCCATTCACTCTGTTATTACATGTATGCCCACCTAACTCACCAATAACTGGACAAGCAGAGATCATCCTGAGAGTAGCAAAGAGTGTGCACTCTCAGTGCAACCACCAGGAGTAGAACTCTGGAAAAGACAGTTTACTGTGACCTACAGATGAAGATGAGAAATATTTGCTTTATTTAATCTTGTTTTAAACGTGCATCCTTGAAATTTGGCCATTTTGCTACCAAATTTCATGCTTGAACTTGGTGCTTTTGGGGTGGGGGTGAGCAGTATAAGCATCACCTTATTTAGTTTGAAAAATGTTCGATAATAAAGTATTCTAAAAGTAATCTGGTTGGGCACCTTGCAGGCAAAATGATTACTGATGACTTATTCTGGGGTGAATCCAGAAGCTCTCTGCTTCAATTAATGGTGCTGCTTTGAGGCAACTCAAATGGCTTTACATTTTTATAGTACTATAATAATTATAGAATTAAGCATGATTTCTTGAAGACAAGGAATTTGATTTGTGTTTGACCATGCCACAAAAATTGGAAAAATGATGAGGATTAAGTTTAGAGTGGTCAAGATAAAATTTAGCCCTGTGTGGTATTCCTTTCTAATTGTGTTTGCATTTGTCCCTTGCAAGGAATGGAATATGAATACTATTGACACTTGGATAGAGAAGGGGCTAATCTTACAAATGTAACCTGTTGTACTTTTCTTCTATCTCTGCTTTCCTTGAACAGCTCGGATTGGAAAAATGAAAAGGAGGAAGCAAGACGAAGGACAGGTATGTCCCCTCTGCAGCCAGCCTCTCTCAGGATCCGAGGAGGAGAGGAATGGGCATGTCGAACAATGCCTTGCAAAGGTAGAAATGTTAAGGAAACTCTTGCTGCCTCTCCTTTCTTTCTTTCTACACTCTCTGCTATGCCTGATATCTGGATAGAAATCGAAGTTGCCAATTGAACACCTGAGACTTGAATGGTCCTTTGCAGATCCACTTGATTACTTGCTTATCATTTTGGCAGCCTTGTTATGTTACAGCCAATCTTCCTAGCCTTTCAAATGAGAATGGATTGTAGTCTCCGTTGCTATTACAGTAGCAGTGGCAGTCAGCACCTTCCCCACCAATACTGAGATTAAGCCACTGAAATGCAATGAGAAAATGGCTAGATTTTTTGCAGCAGCCCTTTTGGGGAGGGGGTAGGATTTGGGGAGAATTCATTCATGGAAATTATCATCCTTATAATATCTTAAACATGAAAAAGGCCCCTCCAAAATTAGGATATGACCTAATGATGCCACTATGTCTTTGGTCACCTTTCTATTGCCCTACAGAAGCATAGGAGGAAAATTGTGGCCTGTAACTTTCATCTCTTCAGAAGTTCTCCTGAAGTACAGGAGGCTTTTCCTACTTTTCTGGAGCTTGATCATAGTATGGAACTGTAGTTTAACATTAATGCAATAAAACTGAGACATATATGAAACTGAAACATGTATTGGAGAGGAGAAGTGAAGCCAATTCCTTTTCATCCTCAAAGTTATATATGTGGCACCTAGGTGCTACTCTCCTTTTAAGAGAAAATGACCATACACAATTACTAGTCAAGCAGTGCTCTAGTTTTAATAAGTTTATTGGGCCTTGGATCTAATTTTCCTATATTATTTATAGCATTCGTTAGGGTGCTCAGTAATTTCCTAGTGTAGTATAGCCTGTCATTCAGAACATGATAGATATCACATCCTTTAAAATAACAGACCATGGCTTGGTAAATTTACAGTTGATGATATTATTAATGTGGCTGTTTCTTTTATTAATGAATTAAATTGTGTCTTCAATATCAGCCACCTGACTGTTGTCCTTACAATTTAGTATATAAAGCATTGAAGTAGCCACACACATAAATAACTGTGATAGCGGTTCATGTAGATAGTAGTTATATATGAGAAGTAACAAAAATAATACTAAAGCTTTATCCAGAATGATCAATTCTAACCTAGTTAAAATTCAATTTTCTGCTTTTCCAAGTTTTCTCATTTTATTGGATTTTTTTCATACGGTATACAATACTAAAATAAGGTTAGGAGCGGTGGTGTGTTTAGAAGGGGGCCTTAATGCAGTGTTTGATGATAGCTCTGATTCATTCATTTAAACAAAAGATTACAATCTGTATTAATCATCGTGTTTCAATTATTTTTAAATTTTAGACAAATTCTTTCTGTAGCACAAAGGACATTTTTATTTTTCTTCCTTGCTAAAACATTACCATTATAGCTTCCTTCAGCAAATAGAATGTTAGTCAGAAATTTCTCAATTCAGATTCCAATTTGACAATTCATTGGGTGGTTTAAGATAATACTATTGGGCATTATTTAAATATTCTAGCATTGAATTTCCATAGTTCTTTTAAAAAAAATATTGGAACTCTCTCTTTAAAACAACACTCTGTAACATTTTGCCATTGCTTGTAGGCAGTTTAACCTTGCAAAATTCTCCATAATTTACCTCAGCACCCCTACAAGGATGAATATTATCTATTTTCCAAGATACTAAAAAGATGCTTAATGTTTTATTTACTCAGAGGGAAGGGTCATGCATGATGGAGGATGACCCTGTTGACATTGAGAATGAGAATGGTAATCGCTTTGAGGAATATGAATGGTGTGGGCAGAAGAGAATACGTGCTACTACCCTCCTGGAAGGGGGGTTCAGAGGTAAATTTCCCTTCTTAGTTCTTAAAGCTCAGTTACCTTGGGGGAGCTTTTTGATATTATTAAATGTTGTACTATTGATGAATACAGTCTTATAAGCTGCAAAATGCATCTGTTTTCTTTTCAGTGTACATTGAAACTTGCATTTTTGCTGGTATAATTTTTTTTTCTGCATCTATGAAAACAAAATTAAATGGTTGGAATTACAAATATTATGTTAATATTGAGATAGCATCAGTCGACGTTGGAGAGATATTGCCAAAGGCCAGTTAGTTTCAGTGATACTTTGCATTTTTAAACATTACGAAAATGGTATAGTAAATAGCCTCAATCTACAGTGACGAAAGCAACTTTATCATATGCTGTTGATGTATGGAAGTTGACAGCTAAGTCACTTTAGCACCTGCATAAAATATTAAAGGTCCAGTTATGCATTTATCGCTCTATCTTTTTTAAGTCTGATAAATGACAATTCACCAACCTGCCACACACCTCCAGCACTTCAGCCCTGAGGGTTTCCAGACAAACACATCTTATTTTTTCTCTTTCTCTTCCTTCCTCTGTGACAGGAAAAATGGCTGCAAAGGAGTGAATGAGTTATGGTAAAATGTGACCTTTGTGAGTTTTATTGGTGAATGTAATTTTAACTGTGCACCTGGCTCCTTTCTTCTACTCAGCCTTTTGCTCTGTGTCAGGATTCACTAAACTGATTGAGAACCTTGTGATTCTGTGGAAAATGTTGCATCCTGACAAGTAGGGAAACTGAATACATTTCTCTATCACTGTTAAAGTTTGCAACCTGTCGTGTGTAATAATTTACATTTTAATTTGAAATATGCAAAGAAAATCACACTGGGGCAAATAGTCAGGTTTCAAAATTAGATCATTCAGTTAGAGTTATAAAGAATACTTCTAGGCAACTGTTCCTAACCAGAATGATGCCAAAATAATGAAACATGAGTAGTGACATCATGATAAAAGCTTTTGTATATGTATTGCAGTATTATATGTAAGGGACAGCCTGGTGCGTAATTCACTTCCCCCTCCGCATCCTTTCCAGCCTCTGCCTATGGATTTCTATGATGGTGTTCCCTTTTTCAGGTTTCCTTCATGTGTAAATAAATCATGGTTAAAATGGTTGGGTCAGAGTTCAACCATTTCTTTTGGATTGTTAATGTATTCTTATGTAGTAATCTAATTATTTATTCTTGTCAGATATCCTGGTGTTATTTTCTGCAGCACAATAAACCAGCATTGGTAAATCTTCCCATCGAATCTTTTGTCACAGTCATCTCATGGATTTCTTGTATCAACTGTATCAGCTTCCTATCCTACTAATGCAAGAATGTTATTTTTGGTAAATAAGAGTTCCCTGCAAATAGTATAGAACAGGGGTGTCAAACTCGATTTTATAGAGGGCCACATCAGGGTTGTGTTTAACAGGGGTGGGGTGTTTTGCCAGGTTGGTGTGGCCAGCTCAACATTACTTGGCAAAGCTCTGTTTTTGGTTGCAATGGCATCCTGCAGCCCTCTGCCAGCAAAAATGGAGCTGGGAGGGCCGCATTCTCATTCTCCATTTTCACTGGCAGAGGCACTGCAGGCCAGGCCTTCGCTGCTTCCAGGGAGGCTCTGGGCCAGATCGAGGCATCCTATGGGTCAAATTCAGCCCACAGGCCTTCAGTTTGACACCCCTGGTGTAAAACATCCAAGAAGATAATTTAAGTTGCAACAGTATAATTTAGAAATTTTAATTAAAGCCATTTTCCATGCTATTTGTATCTTTCAAATAATTTTCAGTAACCTAGTGGCTCAACCATTTGCTATGAGACAACACTTTAATACTCCCTTTTCTTTTAATGTTAAGGGGGGAAATATTCAAGATAACATTTGCTTCCTGAATTTCTGCCTCCTGCATATTCTTGATGTATTTTTGCTGCCTTATGCAATCACATGATATTTCCAAGTTCTTATATTAACAGATTAAGACAGGGATTCCCAATTTTTTCTATATCCCGCACACCTAGAATGCTGTTGATATATTCTTACACACCTTAAAAGTAATTATATGCATTTAATTATACATATACACTATAATTTTGAAACTTCTAAACCCATTTTTCTGCACCATCTGGAATATCATCTCGGACCCCAGATTGGGAACCCCTGGATTAAGGAGATAGTAATAGTATTGGGGTTTTTACTTAAAACATAAGTTGTTACTAAAATACACTGCTCAAAAAAATAAAGGGAACACAAAAATAAGACATCCTAGATCTGAATGAATGAAATATTCTTATTAAAAACTTTGTTCATTACATAGTTGAATGTGCTGACAACAAAATCACACAAAAATTATCAATGGAAATCAAATTTAGCAACCCAGGAAGGTCTGGATTTGGAGTTACACTCAAAATTAAAGTGGAAAAAAACCACCAGAAATGCTGCCCCACACCATTACTGACCCTCTGCCAAACCAGCCATGCTGAAGGATGTTGCAGGCAGCAGAACGTTTTCCACGGTGTCTCCAGACCCTGTGAACCTGCTTTCATCTGTGAAGAGCATAGGGCGCCAGTAGCGAATTTGCCAATCTTGGTGTTCTCTGGCAAATGCCAAACATCCTGCACGGTGTTGGGCTGTAAGCACAACCCCCCACCTGTGGACGTCGGGCCTTCATACCATCCCCATGGAGTCTGTTTCTGACCGTTTGAGCAGCCACATGCACATTTGTGGCCCAGTGGAGGTCATTTTGCAGGGCTCTGGCAGTGCTCCACCTGTCCCTCCTTGCACAAAGGCGAAGGTAGCGGTCCTGATGCTGGGTTGTTGCCCTCCTATGGCTCCTCCACGTCTCCCGATGTACTGGCCTGTCTCCTGGTAGCGCCTCCATGCTCTGGACACTATGCTGACAGACACAGCAAACCTTCTTGCCACAGCTCTCATTGATGTGCCATCTTGGATGAGCTGTACTACCTGAGCCACTTGTGTGGGTTGTAGAATCCGTCTCATGCTACTACTAGAGTGAAAGCACCGCCAGCATTCAAAAGTGACCAAACCATCAGCCAGAAAGCATAGGAACTGAGAAGTGGTCTGTGGTCACTACCTGCAGAGCCACTCATTTATTGGGGATGTCTTGCTGACTGCCTATGCTTTCCACCTGTTGTCTATTCCATTTGCACAACAGCATGTGAAATTGATTGTCAATCAGTGTTGCTACCTAAGTGGACAGTTTGATTTCACAGAAGTGTGATTGACTTGGAGTTACATTGTGTTGTTTAAGTGATCCCTTTATTTTTTTGAGCAGTGTATATACTTGCAAAACTCTTGAACCAAGTATTCTATCTTAGATACCTTTAATAGCTTTTAAAGAGTGAAAACCTACATTTACATCCCACTGTTAAAATGAACATTAATATCTTAACTGATTTAAACCTGATTTTGATGGTTTAGAGTAGGCTGGATTCCCAGGAGGGCGCAGATGCATTCCAGAAGAATAAGGCCATGTCAGTCCAAATACTTCGTGTTAGTGGAAGAGGGTGAAGACAACCCCTGTCTAATAGTTTTCGAAGTATATGGTACCAGTAGATGCAGGTAGTTTAGTGCTTCAGTTTGGCAAGATTCTGTCTCGATCAATAAAAAACAGAGGTTGGAAGAATTATGTGTCTTCCCTGCTTTGGGGGCCTGACATTTTTATAAGTATAGTATGCACTTTGTGTTAAGCTATAATTTATTTTAATTGTGATTTGCTGATGACTAGAGTTCACTTAGAATGATGAGAAACCCAAATGTGTGCCTTATTATTAAAACAAACTATGGCTCAGCAAAACATGTAAAGTTATCAACCGTGATCTGTATAAATCTTACGGTATAACTGGATGGTCTGTAAAGCTGAAACCTGTATTTCACTGAATATTAGTTCATGCAGTTTATGAATTTCCTTTCACAATTTGGTTTTCCCCGTTTTTGTTTAGCTCAATATTTCCTAAAATTCTGATAGTGCTACATTTTTCTGATTTAAAAATGATAATCATTGTTTTACCATATGTACACAAACACAAAGACTTATGGAATAGAATTCTTTATTGGCCAAGTGTGATTGGACACACAAGGAATTCGTCTTGGTGCAAATGCTTTCAGTATACATAGAAGATATATTCATCAAAAGTCAAGAATCATGAGGTACAACACTTAATAATAGTTATAGAGTGCAATAAGCAATTAAATCATAGTAGGAAACAGTCAATATAGATCGTAAGAATAGAGTCACAAGTGGGAGGGGATGAGCGATAAGGTGCAATGAGAAGATTAATAGTAATAGTAATGCAGACTTTGTAAATAGTTGGACAGTGTTGAGGGAATTATTTGTTTAGCAGAGTGATGGTGTTTGGGAAAAAATGTTCTTGTGTCTAGTTGTTCTGGTGTGTAATGTTCTATATTGTCATTTTGAGGGAAGGAGTTGAAACAGTTTATGTCCGGGATGTGAGGGGTCTGTAATTTTCACAGCCCTTTTTTTGACTCGTGCAGTATACAGGTCCTCAATGCAAGGGAGGTTGGTAGTAATTGTTTTTTCTGCAGTCCTAATTATCCTCTAAAGTCTGTGTCTGTCCTGTTGGGTTGCAGAACCAAACCAGACAGTTATAGAGGTGCAGATGACAGACTCACTAATTCCTCTGTAGAACTGTATTAGCAGCTTCTTGGGCAGTTTGAGATTTCTGAGTTGGCGCAGAAAGAACATTCTTTGTTGTGTTTTTTTGATGACGTTTTTAATGTTAGGTGTCCATTTTAGGTCATGTAATATAATAGAAACTAGAAATTTGAAGGTCTCTACTCTTGACACTGTGTTGTCTAATATTGTAAGAGGTGGTAGTATGGGAGGGTTTCTTCTAAAGTCTACCACCATTTCTAAAGACATACTTAGGTAAACATCTGGGGTTGTGTAGAGGACAGCTGTTGTTCTTGCAAGTGAAATTCACTTGTCTTCCAGTTTGGAGTCTTGGGTCTCCTATAGCAGCCGATACTATCCTTTGATGAAGGATGCAAATTTATCATGTTCCAAAAGTTCTGCCTAGAGATCTCAGTCAGTGGAACAAATGTACCTATTGGACTTCTATATCTGCTAGGTCTTGTGGAAGGTTATCTTCTATTATTTGTGTCTAAAGTTCCACATGGTGTTTGCTCCAGAATTAGGGCACTGAGTTTTTATTGTCTTAATTTATAGTCCTAATATTTATAGCAATTCCTCAGCAGTTTTCAAGAACAGCTGCTCATTTTCATTAAGTGTTTCCACTGTGAGGTTATTCTTTTAAAGAATTATAGAGTGAGGCTCAAAAATGGTTTTTTTCCTTCGAAAGCTTAGCATTTTTTAACATGTCTACTATTTGAAAGAGTGAGTGGAAGGGAGAACGGGTGACAAAAGTGCTTTATCTGAGAAGAATCATATTGGCTTTGTGCTGATAGAGGTTGCTGTCATCTCTTAAATGGCTTAGCGCAGTCAAAAGGCAAGCAGACTTAAAACAGTGTCTTACATGAGGATCGATGGAGGAAACATGATGGTGGTAACTGTGAGGAAAAAAGGGTGAAGACAGGCGAGATAACAGTAATGATTGCAGGGAAGGGAGCTGGAAGCAGTTTTGGAGATTTTTTTTTTTTTTTTGGCAAGCAACCTGTCTTGAAAGGGCCTGGTTGGTTCCCAGAATGTGGCTGCTTCTGTGTATCTAATCCCCCAACAACCCTCTCTTGTTGTCACAATTGAGCTGTTTCATTCAAGGGCTACAAGGTTATCTCTCTGGATATGTCAGTATCACTTTTATGAGAGTTTTGGTCAAACAACATCTTGTGTCATTCTTTTAGCCAAAGTAAGTAAATGGGGACAGAGCGGTACTTCTGAATGGCACAGAGAAGAGCCATCTACTGCTGGGAGGGTGGGGTGGGGGGTGAATGGTATGTCAGCTTATCGATTGCACCTTAGCCAGGAGAGCTGCAGGCATAGCTCCGTGGGCACAAGCAGCCACACTCCTAATGTGATTGAAAGGCAGTTAAAATGGCGGTGACCTTTTCAGGGGGAATTAGATTGCCTGCCAAGAGTGGTTAGAGGGAGTGATAACGCCAGCTTGAGGAAGCTGTCCAGGCAACTTCAGAGAAAGAGAGGGAGACATACAGACAGGAAAAGCAAGCCAGCAACGTCCCATTTAAGCTCTGAGATCTGCTGTCTGATAGAGCTGAGATTGCTGCCCCCTCCAGATATGAAATGGTTGGAAAATGTAGTTAAGTTGTCTTTCTGTGCCATTCCCGTACTAAATCTTTAAGTATGACAACAACTGGTCAAGTTTCTGTTCACTTGGCATTCTTGACATTTTCACTTGCTTTGAAATATTCATTAACGCAATGCATAAGGTTTTACAAGACCGATTAGCAGAAAGCTAAGATGAACTCTGCAAGGTCTTTCCTTTCTGAGCAACCTAGCATAACATTGCATGTTAGTTTGAAGGTGCTGATAACTCTGCTAACAAAGAAATCTTACCTTTCTTGATATACCATATTTCTTTGCAGGAAAGAGTACTGGCCTACAGGAAGCCTATTACCTAGTATGTCTCTAAATTGCACATACGATAGATAGGAAAAGGGTTGCCTTTATGCTTTTTCTCTAGTTTTTCTTGGATCCTAGATGCTGAACTCAGCGGACTGATAATCTGATCAGCAGGCTTCTTCTTAATTTGCCAAGTGAAAGACCAGCACAGAACCCTAATTTTCTGCAGCAGAATTTTTCATGGTTTCATCTGCACTTGTTATGACTGTTGGAGAATCAGACTGATTAAAATATAAATGCCAGGCATTTCCAGCAGATGGCTGTCATCCAACTGATGGTTTGCAGCTAATTGAAATGTTTTTTGGTGTGGGCACTGACAGTATGCTTGCTGCAAAATAAAATGCTAAGTGCCATCAACTATAGCAATTTTTCCTTGTGAACGTGAATAGGAACTAGAAGCTTTGTAAATATTGTATTAGAAATGGTAGAGCACTCTTCCTGTAATGCAGGAAACAAACCATCATGACAAGTTCAATGTAAGAATCTGATTTTGTCCTGCTGATATAAGAATAGATTTTTCCTGTCCTTTCTCATTCTTCTAAGACAGGGGTCCCCAAACTTGGCAACTTTAAGACTTGTGGACTTCAGTTCCCAACTGAAGTCCACAAGTCTTAAAGTTGCCAAGTTTGAAGACCTTTGTTCTAAGATAAAGGCATAAAAAATAATACATTCCTATACCTTATCATAATTTATGCCAAATTTGTGAGGGTATCATTTTTTCATCTCCGGAATTTCAGAAGAAAGGAAAACGGCTTTGTAGACTGTTCTATATAAAGCTATGTGGCCTGTGGCTGGTTTTATTAATTTCTGATTCTATTAATTTGTTACCTGTTGTCCTTAATTTATGACTGGTTGCCTAGTGACCATTCAAAGTTACAACAAACCTCAAAAAAGTTATTTAGCACTCAGATTCTAAATTATGGCATTTACAGTCATTTGCACAATCTCATGGCCACAGGACTGCTATTTACAATGTTTTTGCAGAAAATCAGTGTTTACTTCTGGTTTCTGGCAAAAATGCCCCATTGTGAACAATGGGTTCCCTTAACAACCACAGTAGTCGCTTAACAACAAAAAAGATCATAAAATCATGTGCAGTAGCTTGCTTAAAGACTGTCATGACTTAACAATTCAGAATAAGGACTCACAATTACAATTTGACTACTACCTGTAGTTGGATTTTTTAAAGCTGTATTGCTATTTATGATCACATCGAAGAATGCTGGCCATTGATATTCCTGCAAGTTATAAGGACATTTCAGGTGACCACTAAGGAAATAAAAGGAATCTCTTAACGTGTACAGATTCTTTCAAAACATCTGTAATTAATTCTTGATATTCATAATTCTCAATTGTCCTACTTTCAATTTGACAATAGGAAATGAGGTTAAAAGAATGTCAGCAGAGTAACTTAAGATAGCTTCATAATTCCTTAATTACTTTTCTTTCAAGTTAAAAGATTTCTTACCTGAGGGATTATTCCTCAAGTTCAATGCTTATTTTTGTCTACAATTGGTTTTTTAATTATTTGCATTTTTAAAGCTTACAGCTGAAAATCTAGCATATAACTAACAAAAAACCCACTTAAAACAAATGTTGTAATTTTCAGCCTTTATAAGATTCTTGTAATCCTCATGATGTACAAATATGCTTATACAGTACTTGATTGTTGTTGTTTTTTTCCTATCATGTATCTGAGAGAATAAATATAAAAACCCTGTCAAGTTCAATTTTATCCTCTCAGAAATCATTCTAATGTGTGATTGTGTATTTATCTTGTTAAAATTATATATAAACCTAAATATTCACCTTAGCATATAATATATGTTGAATTAGTTACGTACCTCAGAATGACTAATCTTGTTTACAGTGTTAAGAGCTATTTAGGGTTCAGATACCTTGCAACTATGTTCTACATCATTTTACCTATCTACTTTGTGGTGCATTGAGGTGAATTGTGTGGATTGTATTTTAATTTTTTTGTATATTTTCAAGAAAAATAAGGGAAAAAAATCATGCACCAAGAAACTGTTTGTCTATATAGGCAATAAATTGAATTGAAATACTTAGCTATGTACATTTTGTATAATTAATATTATACTTGAAACAGAATTTAAAGGCAGGAATTTTTATAAGCATTAATGAATAAAATATGTTAATTTGCCACAATATTGCACAAGTGACTTTTGAATAAATAAAACACCTTTTTGAAGAAATCAAGATGATAATTCCTTAATTGTACAGGAAGCAGAATAAATAATCCAGAAGATGGAAATATAAATATAACTAAAATTTACTTTGCCTTAGGAAAAATTTAAGACCAGTAGCATTTCCTTACAATTATGCTCTTCTGTAACTTTTGAAGCCTAATCTTAAGAATCATAAAATAAGTTATATATATTTATGGGTACAAATATAAATATTATTTTCAAAGGTCTATAGAATACAGTGTTCATTGATGATATGATGTCTACTGTGCCTGAATCCCTGAAAAGTAATCTAGAAAATAACCAAAATTCTATGAGATCACCACTACTTGCAGGATGCTGGCTTTCACAGGTATCATCCTCCAAATATCACTGTTGCCCAAGGCAAAATTCAATGACAATTTACTTTCTTTCGTTGAATTGAAAAGGCTACTGATTCATGCATTATATAATAAGATCTCATAAGAAAAACAGCCTAGGCATGGTCTTAAATGTTCATATTAATTTGTAATGCAAACCTGTTATTCTGTCAGCTAGGACAAGAACAAATGTCTATGGAGATTCTCAATCATCCAGATCATGGTTGTCCCAAAGGTGCTTTTCAAAAGGCAACTGGACTTTCTTGGTTTTTTCCTTGAAAACATTTCGCTTTTAGGAAGAAAACGTTTGTTTTCCATTGAGTACAGTGGTGCAACTCTTCAATCGTATAATGAGGCCTTATGTTGCCTTTCTTGGCAAATATTTTTAGGGTTCATTGTGCTTATTACTCTTCTGTGTTTTTCCTAACAAATAGAAAAAGTGAGAAAAGTACCTTCAGAAAGTGAAGAAAATGTCTTATAGTCAGCCTTTATATAATCAGCATAGTCTTCAGGTAGGCGAGGTTTTGAACTTATTTGCAGATTCTATACATCCATAAAGAGATACCTTTTCATTAAAGTTAAGTGTGGCATTTTATTGTTATGAAACCTCTGTGAGGTAGAATAGATGAAGATTCAATTATTTGTTTAGGGTTAACCAGAATATTTTACATCATCTAGGGATTTGAGCTAAAATTCCCTATGTGATAATTTTATGATCACATAATTTTATGAACTAGAAATTTAACAGAATAATTTAACATACATTTCTAGTTTTTAAAGTAGCAGATAAGTATAAAAAGCAAAATTTTACTCTAAGCATATTCAGCATTCCAATAAAATATATTGACTTACATTGAAAATGTAGACAGAAACTGCATATCACCCTCACAGAAATATTCAGAGCCAGGCAAAGAATATACCATTTATTCCTTTACCAGTTCATTGGTTTTCCATATCATAGTTCCCTGCATGTACAAAGTTGAGGGGGAGGGGGGAGTCTTTTTCCTGATATTTTAATTTTGCACTCTGCAAAAAATCATTTTTGTTTTACTTGGGGAAGTTTTGTACTTTTTTTAAATATCACTGTTTACAGAAGGGTGGATTGAGATTGATCTGTTCTTGGGTAATAAGAAATATTCCCTTTCTACTTCAAAACATTTAGCACTAAAAGCTGAAATTGTTAAAAAGAATTGTTAAAAGTTGATATTGTTGCCAACTTCAGATTCAGACACTTTCATAATAATTCATATGTTATCAAATTCAATCAAATAGTAATGAAAATAGGAGCAGGAGGTTGAACCTTATTTTAGCAGGGAAAAAGAGGTAGAGGAATAGCTTTTGAGCCATTTCATGCTAGAAATTGAGTTAATCCACTTTGAATGTACAGTATATTTTATTTGTTGCTAAACTGGCAAGAGATGTTTAACTACATTTGGCATTTGCGGCATTCTTGCAATAATTGTGTATGCACACACTCCTATTTTCAATATGAAGGTTGCAGATTCTAATTCAGTTATTTTTCTCTCTAGCCATCTGCCCTAAACACAGCCTCTCTCCTGGGTTTTGAAGTTGCCTTTCAACCACATCTGCAAAAATATTGATTGAGAGTATTTTAATAACATTTTTAAATGCAGTTGTTATTCTCGGACAGTATTCTTTTTTTTTTTGTATTCTGTTTCCCCAAAAAGAAAGAAATGTGGTTCCTCAATGACTTGAAACTGCTACTTGTCTTCGCATGTCGTCTCTTGCACCAGGCGGTGAAATGCATTATTGAATAGTGCCCAGAAGGTGATTAATTGCATTTGACACACGCCAACTCCTTGCCTCCACACTGGATAATTGCATTGTCAACTATTCAGCAAAGTGGCAGGTGACACTGTTGCCAAATTGATTGTCTTAGCATTGAAGCTCCTAAGACTGTCAGCTTTCCAATCGATAGCGTTTACACAAGACACCGTGACTGCATCTGTAACTAATTTCAGTTTGAAACTGGCAAGACAGTGAGCTGCCCCTATTTTCTGGCTTCATGTATTTAGTCACTTGTTTCCTTTACTTGTACTGCAGAGTTTATCTCAACTCACTGCCATTTCTTCCTTGGGAAGTGAAAAAAAAATCCTTTTTTTATTCTAGCATAACAGGTAACGAAATCAGCGATATATGCTGCTGACTCAAAAACAGGAAGTATTACTCCAGATGGCTAATGGGTTGCCTTAGTCTTTATAGTCAGTTGCTTAATTAGTTGATTAATTACTAGTTTTCTTTCATCTTTAGGACTTTGATGACATTTAATTTACAATGAGTATAAAAGCTTGTTTTATGAAATGAAGAACCATAGTCTTTCAAGCAACTTTGAATGCATTGTTTCACAAGCACCATTGGTGTCTATAAAGCAAGACACTGCTTTGGATTGCTTACCAAGCTTTCTGTTTCATGCTCTGCTGCTTTAGAAAAATCCTCCTCTCAGCTTTTCTATCCTCTCTATTATTGGCAGAATTGCAATGCAACCTGATCTCTGTCAGTGTTGCTTATTGATCCAGTGATGTGACCCTCTTTAGTAATTCAAGATTACTCTAATTCCACCTTTCCCTTTTTTTTTTCATTTTTTCCTCATGGGAAGAATGAGACACCTTCATGGAAATTTCATCAGTAGTGTTTGCTTGCAAATTTCCTTTAGGATGATAGTCTGTTCCAGAACAAGCACAGAAATGTTTGAGTGTCTGTGGGTAAATGTTAGGTTGGGACAGGACTAGAAGAATTGCCATTGCAGTTTGGATATGGGATTCTCTTTTCAGATGGATCCAAAATAGGATGGAAGCACCAAAGAGCCTTATGCCTTCCTGTTACCAAAGCTCTGAGATTTAGCTTAAAGGAACTGTCCAGTATTGAGGACATACCTACTTTTTCTTTTAAATGTTTAGACCCAGTCTAGCGGTTGCTTTCAGTTAGGAAAAAGTGAACTTTCCTGTCTGTCTCTGATCAGGTTGATTTTCAGCATTGCCATCAATGTGTCTAATGTAACTCTTGCCTACCTGATCATTTATATACAACATTTATTTCAAACCTGATTAGAAATTATTTTCCCTTTGCTTTTTTTCCCTAAACTGCATCCATATTACCACATGCGCTTGTTTTAGTTTGTTTCTTCAGGGGCTGAAATATCACAGAGATCATTGCCGGATATTGTGCCTAGGAAATGGGTGTGAGTCCCAGCAGCAGTAGAGCAATTTTGTTCATTTTTATTTTTCTTAGAATAAGAGGTGAGAGTATGTTTCTCACAGGAACTAGAAGATTGACAATTTGGATGAAGAAAATACCCATATGCAAACTTAATGAAGCCATTCAGTCGAATTTCCTTAGGACTACCCCAAAATGCACGCTTAATGTAGTCTTCAGGCATGAAGCAAACATGCCAACTATTGAGGTCCAGGCTTGGACCACATTTTTAATTTCAGGACTCAGAATCATGTTTGGCCTTTGTGGACTTGGTTTCTCTTCTGAATATTTAGGCCAATGAACATGGAGAAAGCCAAACCAGTCGTAAATAAAAGAATCAGGGACGTTGATTGAAAAATGATAATCACCAATGTTTCTGAATTCTGTAAACAAATGTTAGATATCCCCAAACCCACTACTGTGAGGTATCTATACAATCTAATTCTAAGCAAATGTAGATAGGCCTTTTCCAGAGCCCGCTTTAGTGACCTCCCTTCAACACTCTGACAAGAAGATTTTATGGAATTCCTTAGACTTTGCTCTTACCCACACAGGTAGAAACTCTTGTTCATGTCCTCATATGAGATCCTTTTTACTAGGACATGTGATCTCCCCAATCATTTCTACATTTCAGAGTCATACTGATAAATTTTATGTTTGTTACTGATATATTTGTTACTTTATTCTGACTATACTCACATATCAAGTGGCCAAATATCTTAACAATTGTCAAGTTATACAACTGGGCAAACTTTAATTAGACATGTTTTATTTTATGGTCAGTGCTTTTTTCCCTGCTGTAATGGTATAGTAAATATTAAAGATACTGAGAAAATAGGTGTTCCTCAAGTGGCTGTTACATACTTCCAGCAAAACAATTAACAAAATCTGGTGTTTAAAGGGCAAAAAGTTTTAGCAAAACACTCTTCCTCCAAATTGATTGTTGAAATCTTTCAAGCTATGCAGTTAAAAAGTAAAATCAGGTGGAGGTATTGCTAAAGAAAGAACTGCTTAATGTCCCTTATGCTGCCTGGGAAAGTGGCAGTTGAAAATATATACTATAAACTTAATTCTTCAATCAGCATTGGACAATTCTTGTGGCAGGCATGACCTTATATATTCTTTACTTACACATTTTTGCATTTTAAAAAGTTTAAAAAGTTACTTGTGAGTGACAATTAGCAACAGTATCCACAAATGATGACTACTAAACACAGGTAAATATTAGGAACAAATTCAATATAAAAAATCAGATTGAGCAGCTCTGGAATAGCTGGGGAGTAAATGGTTGACCCCTAGCAGTCCAGATGGTGTCTGTCTGAAGCTAATATATGCTACATACAGGACATATTAACCAGCAGTTGTTTTTTGATGTTGTCAGTTGGACAAATAGGAGATTTGTCACTTTTGTTTATAAATGTGTTAGCTAAGAAAATAATTAGGTGCTTTAATTTTATTCAGTTTTAAAATTAGATTATGAGTTGCTGGGCACAAATAATCAACCCAACTAAGGCTGCAATTGGTACCTTCACCTTTCTGTCTTTTCTCTTGTGACTGATTGCAAAAGAAATAGCTTTTTTCATTGGCATTATTTGTGTTGTTTGCTCTCCACAATGAAGTAATATCCATATGCTGTTTGTTCCGTAAGCCTAACTATGCAAGATGCATTATTTCTTTTATTTTATGATGCTACCATCTGCGTATGAATGTAGTATAGATACAGGTACTGTTCCAATAAAAAGTACGGGATTTTGTGAGAGCATTGAATGGAGAGCCCACTTTTTAAATGAAGCTTTTACTACAGGTAAATATGCAATTCATTTAAGGGGGAAAGTTGCACAAATATGGAGATTTACTTCCTGGAACATTATTTGAGTCTCTTTAACCACATCTTGTAATTAGGTTCATGCTGGCTGAAGTAAATGAAAAAAACTAACAGCTTAACCTCTAAACAGTAATAGTAGTTTTAAAAGAATTCCCTTTTTTGAGAAAAAAAATAGATTGCTATAAGAGACTGATTGCTCTGGTTATCTTTGTTCATGATTAATATATCTTTAAGCCCAGCATACTCATAATAACAGATATCATAAAACTATTGATTCCCCTCTGTTTAGCTTATAAATCTCATGGACACTCTCCAATTCTTCAGTAGCCTTTAGAACAGAGAATAGGTCAGTGTCTCCTGATCACTATTTCCAAGCTTTAATAACACTTGAGTCATATTTTGTAGCTTGCCCATTCATACATAATAGATGAGCAAGGAGATAGCAGAAAAAAGAAATATTTATAAATGAGAAAAGAATCATTTTAATGGGGTTTAAAGAGTTTCTAATGTGCAGTTCAAAATTGTCCCATAAGTTGTGTGCAACGGAGTCACTTTGAAGGGAGATGGTCGGCATAGAAATTTAATAAATAAATAGGCCTCCTTTTTGTAAAGAACTTGCTTTTATATATCAGCAGGAATATTTTATTGTTTTGAACTCCTGATATGTTTGGTATTAACTCATTTTTTTGGTGCCAGGGTCAGCTGCTTCAAAATCAGACTGAGCAGAGCTGTGAGCACAGTGCTGGAGGGCAGCTGTGCTCTCAGAGTAAGTGATCCTGATTTGTACGTTCTGACTGATGAGGGAGAGTTTGTCTCCCAAACTGTCACAGGGTTTATAGAAGTGCCACTCAATACTGGTGCTGGAATTGCTTGTCGAGCAACTGACTACAGGAACAATGGAGATCAGAAACAGTGGTCATTTTGTTTTTCTTGGTTTAATAGCTCCAGAATCTGGCCTGAGTATTCATACTCGTTTGCTTGGACCTTGAAAGAGGCATTTTGGATTAAAGATGACAGAGAATAAGGTTCTTTAGTTCATTGGATTGGTTTTATTAGCAAGGATGAGCTGTATACAGGTAAAATCTTGTAAACTGGAAACATAAAGTAGTAAACATGTTTTTCTTGTGTAAATTACATAGGAGTTATTATCTAGAATAGAGTATTGGCAGTTACATTTATGTTTCTGTGCCCCTACAGTTCCAAGAACTTCTGGCAGTTTACAACCAAATCATTAAACAAAACAACATAACAAAAGTTAAAATTATATTAAAATTATTACCCCTGTCATTATAATTCTTAGGCACCCTAAACAGTCATTTGAAATTAAAACTTTAATAATAATTTTCTGGATTTTGTGCTTGAGGTGGAAAAAAATGAAACCAATTTTAGGTTTTACCGATTAGATAAATTTGTTGATAATAGAAATGGCTAGTTTATACTATTATGTAAAAGTAAAAAGTTGAGGTTTGATGTTACTATCTTATTCTAACTGCATCAAAGGGAGTTGGAAGTCAACTGCTTTTTCCCCTTTTCTTTTATACTCTTCCCTTCCCTTTTTCCCTCCCCTATTTTTTCTATTATATGTTTTTGTATTTTATATTATAAAGTAATAAAAAGGACAATTTACAAGAAAACTTTAATTATTATCTTGTTTCTGTTTTAGCTTTGAGCTTGCTTAAGCTGCAGTTTGGTCATATTAGTTTTTTAAGGTGGGGTGGTGGGGTTGCCCTGTATTTATGCTGTGTGCTCTCATTATTTCTATTTGGAGTGATTACCTGATGGTATAGTATGAAGAGTTTTATTCTGATTATTCAAAATTAGAACATGTGATTTGAAAAATGTCATGGTTAAGTCCATTGATAAGCTCTAATAGCAATTGTTTGGTTATATTTTATTTATCAAATATAGCCACCCATCCCCCCAAAGGGGACTGTAGATGGGGCACCACAAATAAAAGAATCGTTTAAAAAATAAGGTGACTAAATATCCATTGCTGTGGAGAAAAACCACTGTATTACCTACTTTGTGCAATCATGTTAGAAGTTTGGCAGTGAGGCTGGGAAAATGAAATGGAATTGGACCATTTGGATATTAATGCCCTCAGATATTTGACTTCTATGGAGATTTTGTCTTCGGAAAGTTTTTGAATCTTGGATATGGAATGTGTAAACTTGAAGTAATTAGAAAGCCAATTTGAGTACATATTATTTTTTCTTTTTTTTTTAACTAATTTTTTAAATTTAAATTTTAAATTTAATTTTTTTTAAAAAAATTTAAAATATTTTTTAATTCTGTGTTTTATATATAACTGAAAGTGGTGAACATAACTAATACTCCTACCTCCTATTTTCCTCACAACAACCCTGTCAAGTAAGTTGGTCTGAGGTAGTATCTGACCAAAAGTTGCCAGCCAATTATCATGTCTAAAGGAATCCTATAGCTGGTTTCTAGGCCAGCGTCTTCATCACTGTAACAAACTGGCTCAATTCAGCTTAAATTTAAACTTGTTGGTTTGTAGGAAAATAATGTTGGACGTGATGCTGAATCTAAAATTTCTCATGGCTAAAGATGAAGATAACATCCCCTTTAGTTAAGTTTAACTCCTAATGCCTTCAAGAGCATACCATACAATTTTCTTGGCTATAGTAGTTTTCCATTGACTTTTCAGACAAACCTAAACCCTTCTGTTTTTATTTGTATGGTCACTTTAGTCAACTTTGAAACAGTAAAAAGTAAATGGAACTCAAAAAGCAAGATTTTCTATTTTGCTTCCTAGAAATTTTTAGGAAGACTTATGAGAGTTTGTGAATCTGTCCATTTTGTTAGCTACATTAAGAGTTGGTAGGGAACCAGTGGAGATATAACATACTGACATCCATGCAGCAGTTCTTGCTATAAGCCATACATATTTTCTTGTCACTTGGAGAGCTTCCTGTTGCTTGTGAGATTGAATCTGCTTCAGGTTGAGTACTTGTCTGTAGGCATGTATAAGTCTGCCACCCAAAATTTGAGAAAGTGCAGTATCATTGTCCAAAGTGCTTGCAGCTTATTAATAATCCATTTCAGTGGCTTCAGCTGTGAGTTGCAAATGATAAGCAATGGTGTTTAGTAAGTCCTAGTAACTGTCTTCTTACAGATCCCTGAACTATTTTTATGAACAGAAGACAGAAAGATTTGCCAGGCAGGCGATTCAGAAGATATGCATTCTGTTCGATGGCAGCTAGTCATTAAATTAAGGCTACTTTGTGCAGTATTATACATTATTTAATAAGTATAGCATGCTGTTTCAGGAAACACAAGACAAATATTTTACTTTTACCTTTGTAAACTTTTTGCTGTACAGGACAAATTAAATTTGGCTTCAAACTCGTAAATATAAAACAGTACCTAAATTGTATAAGATGGGCACATCAGCTATACAATCTTGTGAAATATAGTAAATATGTGTAAACAATTTGGTTTACTGGGCCAATGGTTCCTGACAGATTTTTCTCCCTATTGCCACCCAGGGTCAATTCAGCTTTTTGTAAATGTTTTAATAAAGAGCACCCTAAACAATTCACATGCATAGGGGTGTGGTGGGGGGATCTCATAGGTTTGGTAGTGAATGCAGATCATGTGTGTGTGTTTTATCACCACATCTAGAAGGCTGAACAAATTTTGCTGGATAGATTTTTTTTAAATTAGCTCCCAAATTTGTCATTCCCCATATCATATTTTCATTTACCATATATTTCAACATTCAACATATTTTGTCTATGTGTACTGAACTTGCATATTATATTCCCTTTACTCTGGATTGATTAAAACATATCATCTAATCTGGTGGTGAGATGGGGCAAGTGGCAAGTAGTTCAGATTAAGGCAGGATACAAATAAATACAATTTATGAAGAAAAGTCAACATTCAGTTTTACACAGAAGTTGTGTGTGTGTGTGTGTGTGTGTGTGTGTGTGTGTCCAATCAAACATGTATTGAAACTCTTTTTTCATATCAGCATTGGAATACTAGGATTTCTTCTGCATAGAACAATGTTTTTCATTTCAAGTTCTCTGCATTTACTTTCTCCTGCTTGCCACAATAGTTCTCATAAATCATAGACTGCTTGCTTTTGGCTTGAATATACTTTTTCTGCTGTTATGCACTGCAGTTCCCAGTTCAGTTTATTTCTGACAAATGTCATCCCTCACAGATATCTATCCCCCCAGCTCAAAATTAATCTGAATATCAAGAGAACAATGACATTCTCTTTAAATTCCTTTTTGTGTCAAAATGTAAAATAATCATTGCTTTTTAAAAAAAATTATAAAGAATTTCTATTTCTTTGTTAGTTATATCCTTAAATGATGTTATCTACGCATTTTCTTTTTCTCTAGGATCTGGGTTTGTCATGTGCAGTGGCAAGGAGAGTCCAGACAGTGATGCTGACCTTGATGTGGATGGCGATGACACATTGGAATATGGAAAACCACAGTATCATTTTCTAGAGATGTTAAACTCCTAGGTGGCTTTATCTTTGCAGTACCTCTGTTTCTAGAAGTTCCAAGGTTATAGCTCTATTAGAGAAGAGTTCAGAAACAAAATTTTTACATGTTGATAAATCTTATTTTCCAATAATTCCCGAGTTGCACCAGTGGCATTCACATGCTGTTCCTTTTGGGCGGGGGGAAAGATACTATTCCCAAATTCATTACTTTTGATACCTCATAAATACATTGGCTCAAGTGTGGTATAATTGGTAGTTAGATAAAGAACAGAGAGATTCCATAGAATCAAGTCCACCCATAGCTTTGTCAACTCATTGAGTGACTTCAAGCAGTCTCTCAGCGCAATTTGTTTCACAGGATTGCTGTTGTAGAGAAATATTGCAAGAGGAAATATTATGTACTTTAGAGGAAGGGTGGGATATTAAATCTATCTAAGAATAAATATGTGGATTATAATTGCACATCTCATATTACAAAAGGTACTTGGTTGATCTCTAAGATGACCTAAAATAAACACTGAAGAGAAGTCCACAAATATTAAAATTAGTATTAGGCTGCATTCTCCTTAACACTTCATTCTTAGATACACTGAAGCAGATATCATTCCATGCACTGGGGAAGAACCAGGTGAAGCCAAAGAGAGAGAGGCACTCCGAGGTGCAGTCCTAAAGTAAGTAGGCTTCCTTTAAAAACGCAGTGTTAGAACCCAGAAGAATTTGCTTTGTTGTGCTGAGAATTGGTGAGAATACATTCAAAGCCAATACTTTTCTAGTTCTTAATACAATCCAAAACCAAGATAAGGAGAATACAGGCACGTGCTAAACAAACACGTAGTTACAATAAGCGGCAAATTTGACTAAGCTTGACTGAGAAAACCTTCTTTGTTATTCTGTTATTTGGAACATTCAGTCCTGAGTAAAGCTTCTCAGTGTTTCTATTAGAAAGTTCAGTAGATTGGTACACAGTTAGTCCTTGACCTACAGTTATTCTTTCAGCAACCATTTGAATTTACAGCAGTGCTGAATGAATAGTGGTTATAACCAGTCTTTGGAGCTGTCCCAGTCATGTGCTCATGATCTGGGTACATGGCAACCTGGTTGTTGTATTTTGTAGTTGTATTTGTAAATAGCACCAAGTCAGGATTTTCTTGCTTACAACTTCATGGTTATTCCTAGTTAGTTTCACCCTATTTCTCTTTCTATTACCTATAGTTTGAATGACACACAAAAGACAACTCAGGAACAAGCTATTAGTCTTAACGGGTTAACAGTTAAAACAAGCCAGGATTATAACGGAATTTAACTGTAGTTTTGTTTTGTTTTTTAAACAATCCTTAGGTTAGGTTTACATTTTACACTAAATCAAAAATGAAGTGGCTTAGCGCTAAATGAAAACAAGGCCAATAAGAAAAATGAAATGTTCAAGGATTTGTCCCATTGAATGAACAGAATTTAAATACTCTCCATTTTATTTAGATTAGCATGAAAAAAGAAGAGATTTAGCTTTTACAATATCAAAGCCTATGTAGATCTTCCTTTGTTTTCTGCTCCATACTTTAAAATCATAAGATTTGACTGTATATATTTCTAAGATGAAAGCAAATGCTATTTCAATAAAAATACTTTCCAATCTGGCCAAGGCTTCTAATTGGCAGTTAGTGAAGAAAGATTGCAGTGATGCAAATTTATTTACTTCTAAATTAGTTTGGGATATATAAATGCTGGGGGTGGGGTTTGCATTTGTTCAGAAATGTTTCTTGCCTTTGCCATCTATGTATTTATTTAGGCACATTGTAAGCCCTTGGATTTCAAAATAATTTACATCCCCAAAACATGAAACAATAGTCTACTATATTATATTAAGAAAGAATGGCAAACAAAAATTATTTAATGAAAGGAATTTTATGCTATGTACACAGTTGATGGTCCAGTTCATATGTAGTATGTCAAAAAATTCTTCTAACAAGTCTTATTATTGGCAATGTATATGTTGGTGTATGCTATCAGTTGCTGTCACTTGGCATTCTCCTGTCATTGGAATCAACTAAACTGGACAGTCCGTATTAATTTAGCAGTACTTTTAAATTGTAATACCTACCTTGGATCGATGATGATGGTGATGGTGATGATGATGATGATGATGATGATGTTTTAAACTTGTATGTGTCCAAACTTTCAATGTTTCAATGGGTGGAGAACAACAGCAAGTAATCTTGATTTTGATATTATATTAAACCACTTCACAACTCTACATACCTCACATTGATTCTTCAAAATGTTTTAAAACATTAAAAATGGGTGAAACTTGGAAAATCTGTCAGTTCTTATATAAAATCTTACAAGATTTCAGGCAAGAATACATTAGAACTAATCAGATTTCATCCATTTGAATATTTTTACTGCAGTCTGAAAAGGATAGAGAATCTTACAGTTTATTTAGTATCCCATTGGCAGAAAGCTAAATACAAGTGATTAGACAGTAAGTTTGCTTATTTCTAATAATTCAGATGTATAGCAACTGGTACTTAAAGTATAAGCTAAACCAAGGCCTCTAACCTACAGTTCATGATCTATAACCATTAACAAATTTATAATTAACAGAGTATGTTGGTAAGATTCAGTTTTCTATTTAATAATTTTCAGCTGGTCCTTAGTGGAGTTGAGGTACTTTGTCCGACATAGCATGTTTCATCCCTGCAGCCCAAGATATGTGATGCAATAATTTAAAAACTATAAAATTGATTACATAAACTAAACATTAAGAAACAGTGATACTGAACTTCAGCCATTAAGAAATAGAAAATATTGTAGAGTAAAAATGATCAGTTTCTCACTTCATGGAGGTAAAAGTTTCATTTTCAGGAATCATTAGAAAAACCCTGCATACTATTGAAGCTTAACATGCCTTGGAACTTTTCAAAGTAGCCTTCATAAATAAGAAAGTGGGAGGGAAGAGATTTATGATATCAAATTACTTAGATCAAATATAGTGCCTCAAATTGCTCCCAATATGAAATCAGTTCAGATGTTGGTGCATAGAAGCTACCAGCACAGAGTAGCCTCCCTTCACCCAGGTGATAATATGCATTGATTAGAATATGTTATACTACAAGTACTTTACTTATCATTCTGTTTCATTTGTTTCCTCTTTTATAAAGTATAGAAATACTGCTATCAAAGTGTACGAAACTACTTTGTTAGTTATCTTAATTTACATAAGTGAGTCTACTACTTAGTAATCATCAATGATCTTAAGGAAAATCCTTCCATTTTCTTATATTATTTTCTCACTCTGTGTGTGTGTGTGTGTGTGTGTGTGTGTGTGTGTGTGTGTTTTAAAGGTTTACAGCTTCCAATATTTACAACAACTCAACTTACGACCACAGTCGGAACCTAACTTTCTGTCATAAGTTGGTGCAATCATAAAGCAAGTTATGATTTTATTATCAATTTTACCATGGTCATTAAACAAATCATGCAGTCATTAAGCAAATCCAGCTTCCTCAATTGACTTGCTTGTTAGAAACTGGCTGGGAAGGTCACAAATCACAATCAACTAATCCCAAAACATCATAAATGTGAGCCATTTGCCCCAAATGCCCAAATTGTGATCAAGTGACAATGTTGGGGGTGGTGAGATTATCATAACTTTGAGAATAAGTTATGTCACTTTTTCTGAAACCATTATATCTTTGAACTATCATTAAAGAATCATAAGTCAAGAACTATCTGTAGTTTCACAAATTACAGTTAATATGCTATGTTAAACTAAAGTAGATCTAAGAGACATAATAAGAATGGAATGAATTTGAACTGATAGGCCTGGAATGGGATGGAGCAATTTCCATTTCTTCCAAAATTGGGGAATTCCCTGATACACAAAAATAAGTTACTAGTATTAGTTAAGAAAGTAAGAGTGTCTAAACTATATTAAGAAATGAAAAATCATGTTTCAGTATCTACAGAAGATTAAACTGTCAGTAGTCAAGTTCCAACTCTGCCAAGAAGCTATAACACAGCCATAGAAAATTTACACTAAATATTTAAACTGTTAAATGGAAATAACTGTTTGGTCAATTCGTAAGTATAATTAGAATGTAAAGCACTTGCCAAATCTAAAATCCTAAATCATGATAAATCCTAGATTTGTATAGTTGAGATCTTTTTTTTTTTGTAACAAATATTTCATTGCTGTCTTGCTTCTTCCAGTGGTGGCACTCCTAGTACCCGAATAACACCAGAATTCTCTAAATGGGCAAGTGATGGTGAGTATAAGATGTAGCAGGCTGCTTATTGGCCTAGTAGATGCATAGAGACTAAAGAGGAAAATTTTAGAGTGCATTTTTGGGAGATCACATTTATGATGAGATTCAATTTTCCGTTGTATATAGTATAATTCAAAGTTCTTAATCCATTTTTGGACATCATAATAAATGCATTAGAACAACCAAACCTTAAGTAAAATCATGGAATCAGCTTAAAGGGATATTTATCATTCATATTCTGCCTTCAGCATATTCAACATCAGATAAAGATATTTGAATATGCTGTTTTTACCTATTCAATGCTTTTTTTAAACAATTGGCTGGTTATCCTGCTTTTATTTTACTTGCCTGTTTAAGTGCATCTTATTGTGATTTCTGTTCGCTGCTTGGGAATGATTGCTCTTCTGAAAAGTAGGTTACAGGTTTTTAACACAATCTTTTAGAATTAAAGTATGCCTATTTAATAGTGTAAACTATGGAATCCAAAACAATGTTAATTTTTAAACACATTCACTACTTCTATTTGAACAAAATGCATGGAATCTAAATGGAGAAAGTAATAGTCAAAACCCAGTTTTCTTTCTCCAATATTGGCTTCCAGCGGTATACATATACAGTATAATCATTCTGAAATTCTAATTTGTACATAGCTGAAAAAAATGTTAGTAGAAAGTAATCTGGACAAATTTGATTTTTTTTAGCTAGTCCAGTCGGGTATCCTGATAGAAAAAAAAAATGTTCCATACTAAACTTTTTAAAAAAGAAGAGGAATAGAAGAAGAATTAAGACTATGATCTCCAGATATTTTTCAGTTTTCTTCAACAGCAGCCATTATGGTTAATAGCAAAGGCTGGTAGTCCAAGGCTTCTGAAGATTACTAGCTTATATCATTCTAGAATTGAGGAGATTTAAAATTAGCACTCAGCTTCATTATTAATCATGTGATTAGCATTCTTGGTTTTTTTTACCAGGTGTTTAAATTTTTAGAAGAGAGGCTTTACTCATGCTGTGGTTTGAATGTGTATTTGAATAAACTTTATTCATTGATTGAGTTCTTCCCTCTCTTTATAGAAATGCCATCAACAAGTAACGGGGAGGGTAGTAAACAAGAGCCTGCGCAAAAGACTTGCAAGAACAGTGACATAGAGAAGTAAGTATTAATTGTCCATGTACATATTTGGTGGTCAAAGATGCAACATTACAGAAGCTGCCTTACAGCTTATCACTGTCCAAAACTCAGGCATAGATTTTTTTTCCAGTTGAAACTACACAGCTTTTAAAGCTGACACTCTCATAGCTGAAAATCAAAGGGTTTCTTTCATATCCTTTTAGGGTTGTTTTTTTTTAGCCTTTATAGGAATTCCATATCTGTAGAAAGATAAAAATCCATTTTGGTATATTGGCTCTAAAAGATGATTTTATGTTTCATTTCTAGATCCTCAGTGTAGTTTCTGAGGCTTTAGAGGGATGATAGCAAATCTTATCCTTGTGTTAAATTCTCTATAGTATCAAAACGCTGCCCTTTTCTTTCCCCCTGGGATGTGTTATTTTTCAAAAGACTTACTCGTTATGCCCTTTCTCCAGAATAGAATTAGATTATTTTAACCTTCATTTCCACTGGGAATGAGTAACATGAGACAGATCATTTTGCTCTACAAAGAGTAGTGACAAACCAAAAGAGGGGGTTCATAGCAATGCACAATGTTGTCCCTTCTTCTTGCAGTTAGGCAGGGCCACATACAGAGATATTTAAGCTGATTTCTTGTGAGTTCTGCGTATAATGTAGATTGCATTCAATTCTTCAGCATAGAAATGCTTAAAAGACTATAGATTGCTCATTAAGTGACAGAATAATGCGAGTGCAAGAGTCCTTTTTAGCTGTGCATAAGTTGTTCACACAGATAAGCCATTTTTAAAAACATATTCCTCTGAAGAAGGAAAAATATCATGGCAAACGTATGTAAAGTCTTTTGAGACTCTATCATGCACTAATACATTGCTAGTAGTGATGATATGTGTTATCTGAATAGTTCTAAGAATTGAAAAGATTATCATAGGGTAATCTGGTCTATATGCACATTTTTATAATGGAAATGCATATTGAAATGCCTTTGCAGGAACACAACATTCTGCAGCAAGCTAGTAATACTGACTTTTATTTTGGGCAAGTATATATAGTTTTCCACAGTTTGAGTATTGTATTGAGCTTTGAGTGGTGAAAAGTTGGAGAAAGGCTGAAGTAGAAAGAAAAATAGAGGGGAAATAAATACAACGTGAATTTAAGAGATGGCATGGAATTCAAGAAAAAAGTGGAAAAAATTAGATAATTGCAGCTAAACTGCTAGAAATAGAGTGGTGTATCTTACTGCGGGTTTTAGTAAAAGCTGCTACTTTATCAGAAGACAAGAGTGGTCCACATTGAAAACAGCTGGAGCAATAGCACTTTGGAGCAGGAGATAACACATACACACATTTTGCCTTGTGCTGTCTTGTCTTGGTAACAACTTATGGCTGTAGAGAAATTGATAACACTTGCTAGAGCCAGATCATACTTAATGAGGTATGCAGGATTTTTGTTTAGGTGGTACTTTACACTTAACACAAGTTCTTGGTAGTAATTTTTTATAAACAGCTGGGGAAAGCAAATGGAATTTTTGTTGTTCCCCAATTTAAATATTTCCCTCTTAAGTATCAAAGGGGGAAAGAAAGATAATTCTAATGAATTACTGCCACAGTGCAGCTTTTAAGCTGTGCCAACGTAATATGTATTTCTCTCTGTGCTCTTCACTGCAAGGAAGAGCAGGAAGTTAAAATGAGTTATTTACCTCCACAGTTCAGGTTCACATGCACTAAAACTTCAGGGACACTCAGATCTGGGGCAGCATCCATTGTTTCTGCTTTTTAGAAGTAAATGGGGCTTAGGGGTCACAGACTAGCATTTGAGGTGGGTGCATATGGTCAGTTTATAGATCTCTGATAGAAGCAAAGGAATTTAATTTTAATCTTGTCCAGCAGTTTCATTGGTTCGAAAGTTGTCGTTTTTCTCAAATCTTAGCCTTTAAGATTGAAAAACACTTGTCCAAATGATGAATTGGTAGCATCATTTTGATCACATTATCTAAATGCTTCATTCAGTGCTGCCTGGAGGAGTCTAAACTTTTTCTAAGTGATGCATACAATAATTCTGTCCTGTGAAATATAGACATGGTGCTTCTTTGTGACAAATCCTGATCTATCATGGAACATTCAGAAACCTTTGACTTTCGAAGACCAAAATTAAACTTGGACAGTCAACCTCTGTAACCTTTCAGAAAAAGTAAAAGCCAATTACCATTTCTTGCACTTGACAGCAGTTCTTTCATAAGATATCCCTTCTGGAAATAGGTTGCTACCATTAGATAGAGGCTCTTAACTCCATTGGGAGCAGAAAACAGTAGTTAGAAGCAAAGATTACAGCTGTTTCATCCTACTTTAGCTAGAATTTGTGTGTGATAAATTGTTGCTGCTGTGATAGTTAAACAGTTAGAATGCTTTGTGTGAAGAGGTGGGTTCTGTTAACTTAATTGATAACCAGTATCAGACCTTGGGGCCTGACAAAAAGGTGGTGGGGTTTTTATATTCCTACTGTCTAGCTGCTTCCACCTGCGCTGCCAAGCCGTGATATATGGTAACCCAGCCCAGCTAGCTAAATTGATTCATCTCTAGTTCCTCGCTCTTAATCTGGAGCTAAATTGGTTTCATTTTTCTTCTTTTGGATGGTGCTTGTGGCGGGTTCTCTATAGAAACACTTCCTTCTGTTCATAACTTTAATTTTTGCTTTTAAATCTGGACATTATTGATTATTGTGTTAAGCTCCATATAATGTCTGATTAGCATTTTAAAAAGTGTTTAGAAGCACATGGTTTATCACTTGTGTCAGCTGGGCTGCCCACTTAGAACAATGGTTAATGGAGTTAGCAGTGATTCTCTTTATTGATCCTACTTTTATAAGAATGACATTCATTTTCTTTCTTCTTTCCAAAACAAAGTCTTGGTATGGAGAGTATCTTTTTAATTAGCTAATACAATACAGTAAACTGCCCTTTCTCTGGTGCAAAGCTAATGTACTTGGGTTGAAAGTTAATGGAATATGTGCTGTAGGCTTCTTGGAGCTAAATCTCTGGCATGTCAAACAACTTGCCTCAGTAAGAGATGAATTTGCTGGTTGTTCCCTTGAGTATAATCTTGGATCTGCTTTTTGTTTAACTAGCTTCCATTTCAATCCAACTTTCTCAGTTGCTGCTTGAATTTGGTATAATAACTGTCATTGGCCCAATTCATTTGTTATTCTAAGAACTGTGATACTCTAAGAGTACTGATTTTTAAAAAGGGTTTCTTTTAATTTTTATTGCATAAATTACTCCTTCACTTTTTAATCTGTTACTGTTAGATTCCTTTTTAAAATAAATTTATTAAGCTTGAATACTACTAAAAGATACTGTGTAGAATTTCTTTAGACAAAGCCTGTGAGGATTTTAAAAATATATATAATTGTATTAATTATAAATTATGATTATAATAGTAAGAACTAAGATAAACTAAACATGGAGAAAGAATAAAAAAAGAAAAATGTAATAAACCAAAAAAATGTAAATAAGTGACTTCCAATCATTACAAGTATAAACAAACTTAGTAATTCTTTAACCCCCTAAAGTTATAGGAAGATATACCTTCACCCCTTATCTATAAGCAAATCTTTAAAACATAAACTTTTCAATACTCATAATAGCAAAAATTGTCTATAAAGGGACTTTATAAAAAGTCTATAAAGAACTTTTAAAAAAGAATTGTATTTTAATGTTGATGAAATAAACCAAATTTATATTCCTTCCTTTGCCTTAATCTTTAATTCAGCCAAATATTATTATAGGATTTTAATTCTCTTCATATCCTCACACTTCTTTGGAGCTTTTCTTCATGGCTTTAACAAGTTTCTTTTGCAAATCCAATAAGGAAACATTTTCCAGGTGATTCTCTTTGTTTATTATTAGTATTTCCATTTTAATTTTTAAACTTTAATCAGTTTCTTCTGCATATCCAGTAAAGCGTCCTTTTCCAAATCATTCTCTTGGTCAATTATTTGTAGTTTCCCTTTTGGGACTTTAAAAATAAAGTTATTTTTCCATTTATTACTCCATCATTAATATTTTTGGGACATTATCTGTAGAAGCAGGCATTGTTATTGACAGTGTTGATGTATTAATTTCTGACTCCATTTTCAGTTATCTCCTTTAATGTTTCTGGTGTTATAAGATTTTGTAAGAAGTATTAATTGACATCAAAAACAGACTTGTGATTTTTTTTCCTTCTGTTTAGAATCTTTAGCCCTCTCTGGGATCCAGTTTCTAAAATCTTTGTTATGATTTACAATAGCGAGGATAGCCAAAACAAGTCTGCTTCCCATAAGGTCTTTTATTTTTTATAAATTCCAAAATCTTAAAAAGTCAATGTTCCAAACTTATCTGGATTCTTAACCTGATTATAATTTTCTTAGATCAAAACCTTTTTTAGGTTTCTGCCATTTATTTCAAATTCTTTAAGTTCTTAAGCTTATAGTTAATTTTATTTTTGTTCAGTTAAAAATAAAACTCACCCAATCACTTTTCAAGTTTGTTGTTCTGAAGATCTGCAATCACTTTTTAAGGTCATTGTTAAGAAACTTGTGAAAGTGACCAGAAAGTGAGGTTTGGGGACTTAACTATCCTTTAAAAGCCTTCGCCATAATTGCCAGCAAGGTGGCTTTTCCATTTGTCCCAGTGCTCAAACTCAGAGAAGACCACTGTCCTACTGTCTCCTCATGAGAAGCAGCTGTCCAGACTCCAGAGCACATGTAGATAATCTCCTGTCTTCCTCTTACCTGGAGCAGTTCCAAGGTACTCACGTACTTGCCGGCTCCTTGGTCTCTGGCACAGTTATTGACTGCACTTTTGTGAAGATGTCTTCAATTTGCCATACTCCTCCATAAGGGTGCAAGGCCTTTTAGGATTTGATCTTAGTTGTGTGAAATTCTTACCTTTCTGTTAATCTCTCCCAGTATTATTGGAGGATGGGCTGGGGAAGGAATAAATATTTATAAAACTGAACTGTTTCCGTTTCATTTGATAGTTGAAGCTTACAATTTCTTATTTGGCCTCTTATTCTGCCATTGGAAACAATTCATGCCTGGGAAAATTCTTGTCCCTTTTTGTTACAATTTTAAAATTGGACGAAGGCTTATTGTAATATTTACTTTTGTCTACTTTCTATGCTTATCTCCATTATAGAATGGCTCTTTAATCATACAGCTTTTTTCTGCATTATTGGCCCCTAAATCTCGGTAGTGACGTGCAGCTAGAATGTTCCACCTATGTGAAGATAGCAAACAGGACAACACTTCAATTTCCCCTACCGAAGAAGCTTGCCACATAGCCCAGTGCCATCTTGAAATCAAGGCTTTTCGGGGTTAAGAAGCTAGCCTCTTAATTCACAGTGCCAATGTTCAATTTTGCTTTCTGCCACCAAACTAGATTGCAGGCCAAGGAAAGAGTCTGGGTTAGTGCCCCACTGGGTCATCTCCCATTTGTTTTCCTCAATTTTGTGTTGTCATAAATTCATTCCAGCCCGTTGTGCTTGATCAGTTTATCTCTGTTGGGGCAGAGAGCCCTGCTAGCATGATATATGACATGAAACATTGTAGCCAGCCTCTCCATGAATCACTCCAGCTGTTTGTTGTCAGCATGAAAAGCAAACAGGCCCAGGCTGCCGAGTGTTGACTGGGATGAGCTCAGGATGGGAAGAGACATGACGTATGAATGTTTATTTAATAATTCTCTAATATTTCCAGCGGAGTGTGGCCGTGGCTTCTGAGGTTGTGGGGGGAAGGGGGTGGTTGAAAGGGAAACTCTAATCTGCTAGGGTGGGTCATAAATCAGGCAGACAAGATCATTAATCAGGAGCGGAGCAAAAGTAGAGGGAGGTGGGACTGGCTGCCATTCCCAGGAGCAAAGGGGTACACTCTTCTTTTCCATAAAACAAATCTCATTTGGGATGCAGCTCCAGCTGTGCCGCTTACATAAGAGCAAAGCCAAGGCGCTGGGCCAGTTAAGCAAGCATGTGTGGTACCTTTGTCATAAGCCTTAGCAATTTGAGTTCACCAAGCATTAAATCCCTTTATAATTATCTTCTTTATATAACTCTTCATGCTTCTCATGGTTGATTGGGCAAGATGCTTGTTTGGTTTAGAAAAGGGTTTTATAAGAGTGAGGTCAATGTGTATCTGCACATGGAAAAAAAAAAAACTTTTTAGTTTTCCAAATTCGCTCCCAAAAGGTGAGGCATAGTTTGATCATCTATTCAGATCCATAACAAAGGGTTTGGCTTCAAAAGTGAAAGTAACCTTTCCCCTTTTCAGCTCTATATACTACTAAGATTCTTGGGTCTGTAACCTTTAACTGAGGAAAAAAATGTCACCGCAGGGCAAATTTTTTTCAAACAGATACCTCAAATGGGCTGACTTACAGAATGCATCCAATTTAGTTAGTACCCATTGAAAATTGGCACATTTCATAAAGCGATTTATGACATAATACAAAATGTTACACTAAACAGTGCAATGTGGGCTACTTTCAAGGCAGATACATCTCTGAATATCTCCCTGGATTTTTAAGAAAATTTTGCAGTATGTTAAAGCTCTACCATTGTTGAAGACATTGAGGAATCTGGGAAGAAAATATCTGCAATGATGACCCAACTGGTCATGGGTTGTTTAGTTTGATTTAAAAATCAGTTTTCATTTCTTGCTTCTAAGAATATGGAAACAATGTTTAATGTCAATCCTGGGGTTTATCTGCTAGATAAAGTGTTTGAAAACTCAGGACTCATTGGGGATCCTTGAGAGACTAAATGCAACAAGAAAAAGTTCACCGAGCACAGCCTATTTTCTGTGTCTAGAGATTTGCTTCTTGATCATGGATTCTGGGAATCTGTTTTTAAACCAACAGGTTCCATGGCCTGAAAAAGTTTGAGAATCCTTGTTCTAGAAGCTTCTAGAATGTTAAGCTGTTCCAATGTAATGGATTGTTTTTATTTTCACTATATTTCTTCCTTTCAGAAGGGGTAGCATTCAGATTTCAACAGAAGCCCCTTCTTATTTATTCCAAAGTTAAAAATAAGTGGAGAGAAACCCTGAAAAATCCATTTTCATACCTACTCTCTTTCTCTCTATCTTTTCTCTTTTGTTAAAAGGGAGATATAAAACACAACATAGACGTTGCACTTCATTCAAGATAGCTATTTCTATGCCACTTTCCATTGCAATGTAATCTTGATTGACAGCAAAGAAAACTAGTTACCATATGGAAATGAACTTATCTAACTTAATCCTTTTTCAGTCATATGAATCAGCACATGCAGGCCATGGATAAGCCTCCAAGTCAATCAGTTCCATATACCATAAGAGAGGACAGAATTTTGAGAATAATCATTCAACCAACTCTTCAAAAATGGGAGAGTCTGCTGTGTTTAACCAATTTTTAAAATAAAATATGTGGAAACAAAGTCACATCAGCTAATAGTTCACAACTTAATAAAATAATGTTACTAAAATGTTTTGTAAGATGAAGAAAATCTCATCAGTGGGAGCACAAAACTGCTTAAGAATTTAAATTATTAATAACTGTTTGAGGACTAATATACTAAAATATAGAAAAACCAGGCCACATACTAAATATACAATTTAAATAACAAAAATGTAGATGTTTTCAAATAAAGATCCTTCTTGCCCCATTACATATTTGACTGCAAAGTATAAGCCTCAGTCTGGTCATTTAAGTATTCAGTACTTCTTGCTACATTAATCACCTTCAGGGTACGCATACATGACTTGGTTTGGAGCAACATTTATAACAACTAATTCAAACACTTTCAGTTTTTTTTATTAAGGAACGTTCAGTGAATCCTGATTTATGCTTCTAATCAGATTGAAATCTAGTACATGATTTGGGTTCCTCTAAATCCAAATAATGAGAGTCAGTCAGTCTCTCTCTCTCTCTCTCTCTCACACACACACACACACACACACACACACACACACACACTGAACATCCCAGTTAAGCTCAATTTTTTTGCTGCAAATTCTGTTTATAGCTTAAGAATCAACATCTGCTATAAGATCTGGCCTTTAAAGATAACAGATAAACTTTATGTGTGTATTGTGTGTAAGTTTTTAACAGATTTTTAGAAAGTTAAAAAAATACAAAGCAACAAATTAGAAAAAAATAGCTAAAAACACACAGAACATTATAATGATGCTCTCTCCTTCCCTTTCATTTGTTTCCCAAATGTTCATACTTTATATTGAACATTAAAGTGTATTGCTGATGTGTTTAAATATTTCATTTATTATTTTTGCTTGGCCTTATAATTCTTTTCCTGAAAACCATATTTCAAATGTCTTTGTAACCTTGCCTGTGTGATGTATAGTATATAAGAGAACCATTTCTGCAGTGCTGTATAAACTCAAGGCATTGTAGTCAGCCAGTCTAGGTAGCAGCCCTGAGGTTTCATGGTGGTTTTCCATCCAAATAGTACTAGTCTTGACTTGATTTAGTTTTTTCAACATTAATCAAGATTGCCTAGATGCTACAGTCTATAAAAATTGATAAGAGTTGCATATGACTACAGATAAAGAAATTAGTGTAAGTGTACTAGAAACAAACAGCATTCTCTTTCCTCCATCTAATTAACTTATGTTTTAGTTTTATTTTGCTATCATACATGCCTCCAAAGTCTTTTCTCTCGCAGTAATAATTTAGCATTTTATGAACCTTTTAGGAATATTTTGCTCAGTCAGAAAAGTTCCTTTTCATTTTTTTAAAATTGTGTGGAAATTTCTTTGGTTGTCTTTGGTTCTGCCTCTCCACCCCCGGCAGACATATTGGACCCCTCAAAAGGAGGATATAGTTGAGTATCTTTCTATTCCCTTTCTGTGATATTTCAAATTTTCAGTGGTGCTGTTAACTTTAATTTGTAGAGTTGTTCCTTACAAGTGAAAAATCAATGGCGGGTTCTTACAGTGTGAAATTCAACTGTCAGTCTTGAGCTTATGGAGAAGAGAGTAAGACATCTTAGAAGAAAAAAAATCAGTCTCTACAGTGCTCAGCTGGGCTATATCAAAATGAAGCCAATGCTGATAAGAGTATTTCACTCAAATAAATTATGATTCTCTATCAAATACTGGAGTTTGTCCACAAAGGAGAGAAATCAGAGAAAATACTAACTAACTAAAAGATACTAACTCCTCCACTAATTCCTCCTGAAGAATTTGAGAAACTGAGCTATGTCTGTACAGGAGCAAATTATGAGCTTTAAATTGCTATCATTGTTTATAGACAACACCTAGTCCTAATTTAGCCACGCAGTATTTCATAGATTTTGCTTTATTTTAAGTTGATAAGAAACGAATAGCCTAGCTAAGCAAATAGTTCAGTGTAAAGTCTAAATGTTGTACATGGAAGCAAGAATTTCTGTGCATAATTTGCCACAGCTGCATCATATTCAATATAAGGATGGATTTTTTACATTTGACATTAAGCAGCAGCATCTGAGGTAGTAATTGTACGGTTATAAAGAAGCTAAGAGAAACAAACCTGTGTTTTGCTCACATTTAAGTAACATTTTAAAATCCACCCTATCACTTGGTTTTTGGAATTGAGGTTAAATCAACAGCGTCAGTGTCATAAATGGCCCTATTCTATTCATCAAAATTTGCCTCTAATTTGTAATTGTTTTCTAATTCCGATTTATTGTTCTGTTCAAATCTAGACAAATTTCTGATTATTTAAACTATGGTTTAACCAAATGAGAATTTTAGAAAATATGCAATTTTGCCTTTTCAGACAAAGTGTAATTTAAATGAAAAAGTTTATTTTAATTTGGACAAATTCCAATTAAGCCTTAACTGAAAAGGTAATTAGAAACTTCCCTTCCCTTACCACTTACCATGTTAGATAATGAAGGGAGATATGAAAATTTATAAACTTGTTGCCCATAGTACTAAATTATAGGTGAAAGCTACTGCCAAACTAAGTTGGGAAGCAATAGAAAATGAATGAATGAATGATCTTTTTATCTGCCTAAGTACTTAACTGCAGAAACATATTAGTATTATCTCAGCCTAAATCTAGAGAGAGAGAGAGAGAGAGAGAGAGAGCTTGAGTTAAGAACAAACTAGCTAGTTGTAGTTAGTATCCTATAGAATCCATATTCTTTGAATATTTTATCCATTGAGAGAAGTAGTAAAGGAAGCAAGTGTGATAAGAGTTTCTTAATTTAGGACACAACATTTTTTGTGTGGATCTTAGGGAAAAGGACATGGAAGAAAATGAAAGAGTAGAACTACTGCAAGAAGAGAAACTTCAAGCCCAGTCCTGTATGAAAAAGTATTAAAAGACAGGTCATCTCCCAACAAATTGAATGGAAAGCAGACATATGGGGAAAAAAGACATGGAAACTGCTTAAAAAATAATGAAAACTATTGTTACAGAGTGCCACTGAAGTGTATAAAGTTACTTTAATGGGGTATATGAAAAAAGGTGGTTTGGTGAATTGAAGAACGTTGTGGGTGAAAAAAAGAATATGAAAGAATCATGATTGCAAAAAATGAAGACGAGGAAAAAAAAATCATAGTACACAGGAAAAAAAGGTAGCTGAGAAGAATGTGGTCTAGGTCAGAGATTTACTCTTCTAACTTTCAGATTCATACTGGAGCCCAACTTCAGGAAACTTATTCTACTAGAATATGTACAGTAAGGTTAAGATTAAGAAGCAGAGAGATTTTTATGAAAATGAAAATTTATTTTGGAAGTGACTGAATAAACAAGCAGCTTTTAGCAGAGTAAATAGAATTAAAAATAAAAGTGATGAACTGATATGGAAGGAATATGGAAGAAGCATTATAGACATTTTATGTGAATTATAGCGATCAAGTAGAAAAATGGAATTGAAAGGAATGCTATAAATGTTAGTACACAAAAGTTATAAATTTTGTGAGCTTGTTGAAAAATGGAAAGACTGCAGACATAGATTGTAACTGGAGAAAAATTTAACTACGGCATGACTTATGTTATATATGTATATGTTAAGACTGCATCTGTTTCTGAACATTAGAAGAATGCTCTTTCTGCTGTCCTATGCAAAAGGAAAGGTAGCAAGAATGAATGCAAAAATGAAAATGGATTAGTTTTTAACTGCTTTAAATTCAGGTTGAAAAGATAAAAGATAATTAGAGCAACATTTGGAGAGTACAATGTTGTATTATGACAAGCAGGAGGTTTACAGAACAAATTTTTGCTCATCAGCAATTAACGAAATGTATTAATGTAAAAAAGATCTTTTAAACTTCTCACCATACATAATTATTACATTTGTATATATTAACACCAAATCATTCAACGGACTAACCAAAAAATAGCAATTTTAAACATTTTTTATAATTCAGATTAAGAAACAGTGTAATATAAATAAACCAAGTTCAGCAGCTAACCAAGGCAAACTGTGAATGCAAATTTTAATGCTTAAATTGAAATCAAAAGCGGACAGATTACAGTAATAATAATTACCAACATATCAAATCAACAAGCCAAAGCAAACATTAGAACAGCAGGTATAAAGGCAGGCAAAAATTATTTGAAAAAGCCAAATTATTGGCTTTCCCCTTCTTATTTCTGAGCTGTCTTGTATTTTGGCCAGTTGCATGTCATGTGGCTTCTGAGCCAGCACATCCTGTTAAACCAACCAGGTCAATCATTGGAATCTAGCAAAAGTATTATTGGCTCATGCAGATGATACTAATGAGTGTGTGGCTGTAAAGGATCAATCAAAAAAAGAATTAAGTCTCATCAGCTGATTATCTTCAGGTTCTCTGGAACGTTCTCTTTTGCATATACTTTTTTTTATATACTTTTTTTTGCAAAGTTAAAAGCTACACACAAAGAAATAGAAAATAGAATAAGTTGCAGAAGAAAAATAGGAAAAATAGAAAAATTGGCCGTAAGAGGTTTTCCAAATATTCCTTAACACTTGGGTTCAATCCCTAACACATATTAGTTAGAAAGAATGCTGATCTGAAATTCTGAATGCCAGGGTTCAAGAATTTTACTATGGTATTAATTCTTCTTATTCAGTAACTTTCCCACATGGGATCATATTTTATAACATTGGTAACAGAAATTTTCCACCTGGGCACATAGCAACGGCATACTCCCTGTAACATCTTAAGGACAGATTACAGATGGTTAATGTCAGTGTGATATTAATAATTCGATCCATCATATGTCTCCAGAAGTATGTTCCTCTTTGGACAGCTCCCTTCTAGGTTCTGTATCAATGCCACTATTGAAGAGTTGGACAATACTGGAGGTATTTTGCCTTTTTACAAGGCCAGCCATGGCTACCAGTCACCAAATCCAATTGTTCATGCTTTTCCTAGATGAAAACATTCCTAACAATAGATTTATCAATTGTAGGATACATTGCTATTCCAATTAGACTTGCATACAAACTGCTTGGTGCCTATAGAGTTAGCTTCTCTTATCACTACTCTTCGGAAATACAGCAAGTGGAAGATATATTCCATTTAAAATAACAAAACACTTTTTATCAGCCCTTGTAGCCTGCATATTGCTGTCTCTCTCTCTCTTTTGGGCCCTCAGTGATTGAAGCACACACACACATACACACTCTGTTTGGCCAGTAGCCTTCTGTGGGCTCAAGAGATCCTTTTCTTTTATAGGAAAATCTTAATACACAGTGAATGTTGTAACACTGTATTTTGATTCTGATTACCATCATTAGTGTCATCTCTTCATGGACTTTCTACATTCTTCTATCTTGTATTTGAAGAGAGAAAGAGAATTTCATTGCTTTAACTTTCAGTTGTGACTTTTTTTTTAATTGAACTATTTACAATGGGGATTCTTAAAACGTTCAAGTATACTATTCTGTAATATTAGTCAATCAATCATATTTACAGGTAGCCCTCAACTTACAGTTGCTTTAAGTACCGTTTGGAATTAGTACAGCTTCTAAAAGGATGCTTGACAACCTGTAAAACACTACCGGATGTCGTAAAATGTCATGCACATGACTGCATTTCAGGCAGTTGGTAATCATCTCACATTTACAACTGATTGCAGGGACCTGGTTTCTGGCAAAAACAGTGATTTAGAAGAATGGATTTGGACTTAGGGCTTCATGATTCAGACTTGCAACACTGTTATTTTCTCAACTGATGTAAAAAGAGTCATAAAATCAGATCCCCTCATGTGGATGGCCCAACTTATGACTATTGTGAGCTATAATCAACATTGTGGTCCCAACAGAAGTCATAAATCAAAGGCTCCTTATATGCTTTATTGATTAGCAGAATTGGAAAGGAATTACGAAATTCCTCAGGACTCTGCCCAGTCCTGGGGAACTGATAAATCTCTGAAAATGGAACAAGACCAAATGTTGTATACAGGTAGCCCTTGACTTACGACCACAATTGAGCCCAAAAATTATGTGGCTAAGTGAAACATTTGGTAAGTGAATTTTGCCCCATTTTATGACATTTCTTGCCACAGTTCTTAAGCAAATCACTGCAGTTGTTAGTAATAGGGTTGGTTGTTAAGTGAATCTGGCTTCTCCATTGACTGCTTATCAGAAACTTGCAAAAGGGGATCATGTGAGCCTGGGAGACTGCAACTGTCATAAATATGAATCAGTTGCCAAGCGTCTGAATTTTGAGCCTGCAACCATAGGGATGCTGCAACAGTTGTAAGTGTGAAGAACAGTCACAATTTGCTTTTTTAGCTGCTGCTGAAGTTTGAATGGTCACTAAACGAACTATTGTAAGTCAAGGGCTACCTGTAGTAGGTAAGGAAGACTGAGTTTGAAAACAGGCTAGATCTGGCTGGGGGGCTACATAGGAAAAATTCTTCTGGTGCATACCGTATTTCCCCATGTATAAGCACCCCCTTTGTATAAGCCACCCCCCCCAATTTTTGGACTGTGAAGTTTTGAAAAAAATATTTTATTAGAGAAACAAGTTATGAAGAAAGAAAATTTACAAAGAAACAAAATTCGACGTCTAGATCTACAACTTCGGTCATGACGCCGAAAGCGGTGCGGGCGATGCTAGCAATCTACACATCGGAACGAGAGTAGGAACGAAGCATTCAGGCCGATGCCTAGCGTATGCATTTCTATCGCGTACTCGCACTCGTAATCGTATCATCACGTACAATTTTTACAAAAAGTATAGCATACTGCTGGAAAACCAGTTTATTCCTACTTTATTATTTTATGCATTTTCACGTATAAAAAGTGTACCTGCTTTGTATATGCCACCCCCGTACTTTTTGGGCTTGAAAATTTTGGAAAAAAGGGGTGGCTTATACATGGGGAAATACGGTATCTAAGAAAGAGAGTTGGGCAAGAGCTCAGAATGCTGTGACTGCTCCCATTCTGAGTCCCCTCCGTCCTGATTATGTGAACCAGTGTATAGCATGTTCAGCCCATTTACTCTTCCCAGTGCACACATACAAAGACATACTAATACCACCTAAGAAGAATATGTTCCTGTGGCGACTGCTGGTAAAAAAGATGGAAAGAGTTAGAGAAGCAGTGCTCTGAGTGCTTCCTCTGTTTTTTTTATTACCTGCTATTGTATTTACCCAAAATATATCTGTTTAATATATGTAACAAGCCACCTTGAAAGCCACAATAATGATTCAAATATCAGTGTCTCTAGTAGCACTGATGATTAAAAAAACATGTTCTTATCCTTCCTATTTAATTTTGCCTCTTCTTTCTTCATTGTGACCTCTGTGAATCACAAATATAGCATAGCTTTTATTTGGAACATTCCAGAACTTTAAAATTTTTATGAGAACCTGACCCAAATGTTTTGTGTTGTCAGGCAAGACTCATATCATCATCCAGGAGTTCTTTTATGATCATTTAGTATTCATTTGACTATTGAGAATTTCATGTAACTTTGTTAACATGATAAGAGTTACTGTTTCTGGCATTTTTTGAACAGTTTGCTTACATTTCTTTGATTGATTCTATGAAATGCATGTTACCCTGTTTTTAAAAAAGAGTGAAGTACATTAGTTTGGCATGTGAGGGAAACTAGACACCATTACTTTAGTATAAGAGTAGAATCTTTCCATATAAACTGCTTCCTCGGTTTACAATTTGTTTTCCTGCCTTTTAAGTGGTGCATATTGCTTAAATTACACATTTAGAATTTTGATGCAAGTTCATCCTTTCTCTTCTAAAATAAAATTTAAAAAATTGACCCCAGCTACTAAACTTGGCAACCCCACCCATTCCTCTAATCATGCGACTCAAAAGTTTCTTACCCTTTACATTGATTGTTGGTGCCATCTGTGTGCAGTTTGATTCAGGCCTAGCATGTAAGTTTGGAAGGAGAGAAGGCTGCACGCCAACTCCTAGATTCATTCTCTGCTCCTGCAGAGACATTCTGAAACTCCATGTTAGTGAAGGGATAGGGGTGTGAAAACAGCATAATGAATCTTTCTGTAAAGCAATTCCTTGGGGAAGCTTAGAATGCTTTCTTGTGACAGTAAGCTTTCTTGCCATGCCACTGTGATAGAGCATACAAGTGGAAGAAGAATAATTCCTCTGTGAGTTGAGCAACTCAACACTTTTGCTTTGCATGAAGATTAAATTAGTCAACAGAAAACTCCACACTTGGCAAGCAGCTGGTAGAATTAACAAGTTGTGCAAGCAAGTATAAAAATAGAGGCCCTTGTGGCACAGAGGGCCTCTGCTTTACAGATACTCACCCTTGCATGCAGCATTTTCTAAATTTTCAGTCGAGAACATGGAAATTAGGCCGTGGAACGCTGCATTATTCATAACTTGGCAACCAGTAGCTAGGGCACATCGCCAGAATAAGCCACTACTATAATTATAGGCGAACAAAATTCTGAATATATGTTCCTAGAAAGAGTATATTAATCAAGATGGAAGGATACCCATCTTCAACATTAGAATTCTTGTCAGTTCCTCAATGGAGGCAGCATTCCTTCACAAGATTCCAAATCAGCCTTTTTTCAAGGTTAGCTTACAAGATACCAAGCAGTAGACATTCTTGTGTCAAATGGGAACACCAATTTCTATATTAAGTGATAAAAATGTATTCTCTCATTCTGTTTCAATTCCAGATGAATAGCGTAGTCTGTCTTTTGGGCCTATGAACATATCCCTATTCTGTCTCAGTTGTTCATTGAATATTCTACATAATTTGTGATTGGACTTCTACATTAGCTATGGCCAGTCTCCCATCGGCCGCAATAATTCTGTAAATCCTATGTGACACTTAAGTATAGTTGCAATTCCAAACTAACAGAAATACTGTATATTTTACGTGTATAAGTTCCTAATACTGGGCAGAATATGCTTCCCCAAAGGTGAAATTTTCCACTTTAGCAGATTTGATAGATCCGTTAATTACCCTCTTTCAGGGTAAAGCTACCGTAAAACTCTTTGAGTGTTGAAAGAGATCTCTTCTGCATGGCCTGACCCAGCTTGCTTTCTTGCTGCTACCTGAACTGGAGCACTATCATCTCTATTGAATTTAGTTAATGAGTTAAATATGGAAGGTTATTGTAAGATGTAAGTGTTTTGGCTGGTAGAAGTGAGTTAGTCAGGGTGATACTTGAGCTGCTTTTGTTACTATACAAAACTGTATGATTACCAGTGAAAAGAATCCAAATGAGATAAAGCTTTCATTTTACATATTCTGCTGTTGTTATTGACATTAATACAGGGTTTTGATAGCGCAAACTTTATAATGTTTTCATCTCCAGTTTGATTATGTTGTGTCCTCTTAAAACTGTACTGAAACTTGCACCTATACCCATATTTTAACTTTGTTTTGAATATGATTTTTACACGTTTTCTGCAAATGCTTTCTGTTTGGTTAACCACAAGACCTGCTTTTTTATATTTTTTTCTTACTAAATACCAAAAACGTATCATTGTAGTCTCACAATTATATACTTTATATGATAACTAGTAAGTGGAACCATTGAAATAGATGCAGTATTATGTAGTTTGTTACTGGGCGACTGAAAACATCGATTTTTTGTGGGTTATGAGAAAACTATAATAGAAAATTTATTTTGCACATTAGCCGGTTTTAGGGATAAAAAGCTCTGATTCTATAGGTGGAAAAATTGTCAGACTTACCTAGTATCGATAGTATATGTGATTTCTACGATAGAAGTTTTTAAAAGAACATAGCTGCATTTCATGCAACAATGCGTAGCCAAGGGAACAAGAATTGATACTTCAGAAATATAATTAGACACAAAGTACATAGGGAATAAAGATCAGATTTAAAGATATTTGTACTTTTAAATCCTTTATCAGTTGCTGTTTTTTAATATGCTGATTGAAAGAAAATGGGATGGTTTTTTAAAAAAATTAATCAACTTAAATGTGATGATATTTTAGAAAACTACTCACTATAGACTATCTTGAGTGTAGTGAATAAAATGCATAACTGAATTTTTTAATTGCACAAAATCTAGTGTATTTTTATATTAAAGTGTGAAAAAATGAAAAAATCCATGCCAATCTGGAAATAATGTGCCCGCAGATTCATTCAGATCATTTTACTCGTATTGAATTATAATAATTACTAGGTTGCCATATAATTTTATATACCATTTTTCCTTAGATTTGTTGTTTATTTGTATTTGTACATGTTTTCCCTTAGAAAAAGCAATCTAACAAAGATTGTATTTATTTCTGTATTTATAGAAAACAAAATTTATTTTGGGGTATCTCATTTTGATGCACATGTTCGTCACCAGATAATTCCATGATAAAGTAGTTAGCAAGGAGGGAATTCATGTTCTTATGAAAAATTTATAAGAAGCCCTGAATTCATTTGAAGCTTCAGACCTATAAAAAAAAGGATTATGTTTAAAGGAAAGAATAAAGAGATCAGGTGTTGAATATAGTCCATGAAATTTTATTTGTCTTGCATATAATCAATTCTAAATATATTTTACAAGGAACATATAAACAGCGGGACTATAAAATTTATGAAATGTTATGTATGGTGTGACTATTTATGAGGAGGAAGGGAATTTGTATTCTGTTGAAATAAACTTGAGGCGAAATTTATTTTGAAAGCATTCTGAATTCTGAAGCAAAATTGGAATGAAAGGGAATATCCAACCACTTCTCTTGTAGAGATGGTCTGTGTTCATTTGGCCACTCCTCGGCTGCTAGAGCTGCAATTATACAGGAGTGTCAAAATTGTAACAGTTTTCTAAGAGGGATTGGAATTGGATATATTTTATTACTAGGTTGCATTCTGGCTAAGTTGGAAGAGCAGGTTATATTGTTCAAGTCTTCCTATATTCCTCCCTTAATAAATGTATATTTAACAATGTCTGAAGCATATGAAGTGATAATAACTAAATCAATACCTCCTTCATTGATTGTCCAGGATCCCTCCAGCGTGACGCACACAACACTGCAGTAATTTTCCAGCTAACTAGCACCCTGATCTACAGTCCTGTTATTGATTGACCATTGTATCAGACAGACCCTGAATGGTGTTGCATATGCTTCTATTTAAGCCTTCTGATTCATTTGTTTATTACTGGACAAGAGTGATCATCTGAGACACTTCCTGAAATTGTCCAGTGAGAGTTGGACTGTTAGGATTCCTATAAACAATACCTTTTCGATTACAGCCTGCTCCTTTCTTTCCAAGCTTCAGTTTCCTTTGGCAGGATTTCATATCAGGGATGCTACCCACCTTAACTTTCTATCAGTTTTCATTTATTTATTTGTGAATTTTCTATATTGCTTATCATTAAAATAACCCGTGAGTGTTGTATAGAATAAGTCTATGATAAAAATACAATAAAACAAACTTCCATAAAATAAACTGAGTATATTATAGTAAACAGAGAAGCAAAATATTAGGAGATAACATAACTTACCAAAGCAAAATGTATATATGCCAAATATGTGTTTTTACTTAAACTAGTTAGTTAGAACAAATTTATTTCTGTAGAAAGTTGATGTTTTTTAAACTGTATAGGCATAGTAAGGATGAGGCTAAAGAATTGCATCCCTACTCCTTATGTGAACTTATAAGAAACCCTTGTTTTGGATTACTTGCTCCTCTGAACCATGACAGAATTAGAATTATTAATATATTAGACAATGGCTGATTCCCTCTCAATCTTTTAAACCTAATATATTTGCAGCACACGGATTTACCCTCTGGTAGATAAGTTTCCTTTTTTTAATGAAGTAAAAGTTCTTTTTAGAGATACGCTCTGATTAGATTAGCATTCCGTTGGTTAACTATTGCAAGAAAGTGCTTGACAAATATATCAAACAATCCTTTTTAATGCTTGTGGTCAAGTCAGAACTTTTGGAAAATTTCTCTTGTGTATGTGGATATGATACCACTTTTTGTGAAATGTTCACTTGCATAAGAGTTCTGCTTTTAATGTCAAATTAGCATCAACTTGGCAAAAGGAAACAGCATATGAAATTTATCAGTTTTATTCTTCCAACTTTCCCCATTCCAGAGTACAGTACAGTATTTGCCAACAAGTTCATATATTGTCTACTTTGCTCCTTGACCTTTGCCGTTAAATCTTCTCCAGTGTTGGCTGCCTCAGCTGATTCTCAAGCCTACATACTTTATAAGCTGATTTGATTCTATCTATTTAATCACTTCTTAAGAGCCAAGATGTACCCTAACTCTGTGTGGTTTGCCTACTGCACTTGGCACATAATGAAATCAGCGAAATGTTTCTAAGAACTCAGCCAGCCCTGACTTTGTCATCTATTTTAGGATTACAGAAGACTCGGCAGTGACAACATTTGAGGCGCTAAAGGCTCGCGTTCGTGAATTAGAAAGGCAGCTCTCCCGTGGGGACCGCTATAAATGTCTCATTTGCATGGTGAGTAGTTTGCCAGTTCTGGTCATGAATGAGGAAATGACACTATACCTCTGCCTTGGCTGTTGCAAAACAGCACTGTTGACGGGATGCACTGCAGCAGCATCCACTATTGCTTGACTCTGAAGCAAAGCACTTTTTTTCTTTCTTTGAAGTTAGTATCAGTGTATCTGTTATAGTATGACATTACTTTTGCCTAATGTATGGGCTTTGCTTTTATAAACTATACCGCTGTTGATTTGTAGAACATATATTCATGTTTTTCTTCCTGATTTGCAGCATGTAACTTACTCATTTCAAAACCTATGACTAATGCTTAATGCTTCAATGAAGACCATTTACAAAATTATTTACAATTATTTAAAAGTGTCTTTGATCGTGGTGGCTGTGGGTTATGGGAGTTCACAACACAACATTTGGAGGGCAGGAGCTAGGAAAGGCTGTAAATAAGGAGCCCCTGACTATACTTATTATTATTGAAGTGCTGAAGCTCCCTCTAGTGGATCAGAGTCTGCAGAAGTTGACACCACTTTGTACACGTGCAGATTTACAAGTCAGATTTTTTGTTTTATGGGTATTTCATTCTAAGCTATAGCTTTATTTTAGGAAACATCTTTTCCTATGACACAGAGTACAATTAAGTCTGCTTAGAAACTATCATCTCCCCACATCTCCCCAATGGCATGAATGTCAGGTGTCTTTTAACATTTACCTTTCTCTCTCTAGACACCAAGCATATATTACATTTAATAGATATGTGTGTTTGAATGATTGTAACAAGAGTTTGCTATAAGTATTTGTTAAAGAGAAATTGTGGTATCTTAATGTGAAATTAATCTGTTCGATGATTAATCAATAAGGTCAGTTGATTTTTCTCCATTTTCCACAATTGAAGCTTAAAAGTTACCTTTAATTTGTTCCTAACCTACATGAAAGCATGCAGCTCTATACTGTGCCTGTGTTCTTTAAGGTATGATCAAAGGTATATATTTTGCATTTTATATTTACAAATGTGCATCAGTTTATAGATGCATGTAAAATCAAGCAATGGTGTGGAGGTCCAATGAGAAAATAAAATGTAGAGATATGTTGTCCCTACTGCATCCTGTCCTGCCCTGCATAATTCCAGTTTCAGTCATCAATTTCCATAATTTTATAGTATGTGATGCAGTAACTTTACTTTCTTTTTATAGGATTCATATACAATGCCCCTGACTTCCATCCAGTGCTGGCATGTGCACTGTGAGGAATGCTGGCTGCGGACTCTGGTAAGTTTCTTAGGGGGTAGCTTAACTTAGATTCCTTTTTTTTCCAAGTTGAAATTACAGCTACCTGAAAATCCTCTTCAAAATACTATGCCTCAATTTTACTAAATGGCAGTCATTCTCCGTGTTATATTCTTCTGCACGGCTTTCTGTCAAAAGAACCTAGATCTTATCGTAATAGAAACAAATAGCTCATGTACCTTTGCACCCTCAGAGGTGGTTGGACAAGCATTCTACTTTGTTTCTAAAAGTCTGGGATGAGTCTTTTTTTTTTACTTTTTCTTTTTTATTGTATTTTATTTTAAAACCTGTATATGGCTGCTTGTTACATAGAATGATATTAGCTGGCTCACAACAATCCATTAAACATAGTTAAAAACAAAGGTACCCTTCCCCCCAAGGTGCCAGACCAAACATCCTTACTCATCAACTCTCGTCTTAGTCCAGTGCTTGGAGGAAGAGCCAGGTCTTCATAGTCCTCCAAGAGGCTGAAAGAGTAGACATCCCTCTTGTGGGAAGGTATCCCAAAGGACTGGGGTGGCCACCAAGAAAGCAAGCTTCCAAGGTCGTATCAGATGGCAACATTTAAAGCAGAGGGCCTGGAGCTCACCTACCCTGTCTAATCCAGTAGGACTAGCAGATACCCTCAGGGAGAGTTGATCCTGCAAGTAACTGGCCCTGAGACTCTTAGGGATCTCTGTTCCCCTAAGACATAGCCCATTAGTTTTGATTGTCCCATCATGATTTTATTATCCATCTTTTCATTTCCCCATCCTTTTGTAGAAAGCTTCTTTAAATTGGCTTTGCAGGGTAGGCTGTTCTCCTTCAATGAGTGTTGGGTATATAGTTAATGTAGTGCAGGGAAGATTTTCAATTACAGGTAGTAGAATTCATAATGGATATTTTGTTAGAATGTGAGAAAGTATGAATGAAATGCTTTTTTATAAGAGTGAAAATGTGGAAGTAAATTTCTTCCTTTCAGATTTTTAGTCCTGCTGTACAGGTTTTACTTGTGAAATTGGTACCTTAAGTATTTTAAGGCTTAAGTATCCATTCTACCCTTTACAACTTCTAAATCCCAAAAATCTGGCCAATGGTTCCTACTTTATTTCTCTCTGCCAAAGCAACCCTAGGTCCCACATATTGTGGAAATGTGGCCCTTGCGATATCATGCCACATCTGGTGTACTTAAAACACTTGTGCACACCCCCTTCCTTTTTTACTTGTTTTTGCAAAATGAGCTCTAAATAAAATAGGAGTAATTGGTCTTGTTGCGTCCATTATTCAACCCTATCCACATGATAACTTGTTAAACTAGAATACCTGCAAATGCAACAATTCTTTTTTTCCTGCTAGGGCCTGAAAATAGTATTTTATTGCCCATGCCCTCTTTCACTATAATAAATTTAGTACTGACTATCCATAAGGGTTTTTACATTTATGGAGCAAATATGTTTCAAAAGAAAGCAGTCCTCAAAATAATAGTGGCTTAGTTGAGGAATTAATATACTTTCCTTAAAAAAAACTTCATGTCACACTTTGGCGGTGATTTGTTGTCTTTGTAAAAATGATCCCAAATACTAACACAATGAAATGTATATGAGATAGGAACAGTCTTGTAGGTTCTGCAAATAAATTTCAACAGAGATATTGAATGCAAAACTAAAATTGTGGGTCTCAAATGTGTAATGTGTCTCTCTTGATTTTTTTAAGGACAATTTCCTTTTATCACCATGAAACAAAGAAAAATAAATTTTCTCATCTTGATTTAAAATTTGCCAGGATTATTTAATGAGAAAAATGATATGTTGACTAAATTCAAAATAAAACTGACCAATTAACTCACCTAATGAAATCATATGATAAAACATGCTGTCTCAATTGAGCTGTATTTTTATAAACTAAGTGCTTTGGTATAGCATCTAGATGAAAATATAGATGCAAGCAAAAAAGTTTTGAAATGCATATACTGTATAGATGAATTGAATTCAAAAGGAGATGCTTAGGGAAGGAAAAGGGAGGTTGCAGTTCTATACATCCTAACCACTCACAGTGACTTGAAGTACATCCTCTTCTATGAATCAAAGAAGTACTATTTTTTTTACAGAAAGACCTATTTTGACCCATCTGATAGGACTTTGCTAGATAAAACAGTATCAGCAAAATTCTAAATAGGGCCACAGTTTCCAAACACTGTGGTCTAGCCACATGAGGTGTGACAGCAAACTCACAGTGATGCCGCAGAATATTTCACTGCTTAATAAACAAAATTGTTAATGAGTTTGCTGCAGCTTCCCAGAGTACCACAGTGCATGGTTTGGGAACTGCTGGGGGCACCCTGAAAAATTGCTAATACATTGTGGGTGATGTGAACCAAGAAAGTTTGGGAATTTCTGAAATAATAGTATAATACAATTTCTACCTATACATTTTGCATTTATTTAAGTTAAGCATTGGTATATACATAACATCTACATCCTTAAGATAATGCTATTAAAAGATACCAGTTGGAATACCTATATTTTACTCTGAATTTTACTGTTAAAGATTGATTCTAGCTAGGCTCTTGCTGACTAAAAAAAAAAATTCAGCTCTATTACCTGCAGTCCAAACACTGTTCCTTTTGGGGGGAAATGAGAGAAGAATGAAGTTTAATGTGCTTTATCACATAATTTATGGCCTATCATTCAAAATAGGGAATTAAGCTGTGGAATGAAAATCTAGTACTCACCTGCTCCTCAGCCCTCACTTTCTCCTCATAACCAACAACATATTGCAGGAAACATTTTGTAAGGCAAGTGCTGTTCTCTTGCTCATTTTAAAAAAAAAATCACTCAGTTTCTGCCTGTGTTCACATGTTTCTAATGTAACTATTAAAGTGTAGCCTGAAGACAGCAATAAAAAGCCTGGGATGCCTTCGTGCTGCTGTGTCTTGATCAAAGTCAATGTGTGTAATCTTGTTAAAGCTGCCCTTCCCTCCTCCTTTTCTTTATGAATGTGATGGTGTACAGCATATGCACCATATTGCTTTCTTGTAATTAAAGTATCTCCTTTTATTTTGGATACAGAAAAGATGCTTGTAGTTTGTTCTTAACCCGAATGAGGAACAATGGGCAGAGGCGGGGTGGGTTGATTTAAAAATGGTCATGTGTTACCTTGCTCTGGAAATTGATTTTCCTCTTAGTTAGGAAAATGTACAATCCTATTCATACACGTGGAAGGGCCTAGAAAGGCAGCATATTTCCTTTGTTGTGCAATAATTTGTTGCACTTGGTAAAAGTTACAGGGGGGAAAGAGACCGGAGAGTTCATTTGAAGCAGGTACAGTGGTGTTCTACAGCAAAGTGCACTGATATTAACAGATGATATCATCATGGAAATAGTGCTATTAAGTAGCTTCCTGTCATAACGTGATCACTATTTGTGATGGTTTTGCCAGTTTCGGGCATTTTACTTCCATTTTCCAGGGGGAAATATCCATTGGTGAAAGTGGATTTGTTTAATGACCATCATAAAAGTGGTTGTAAGTTCGAATCCAGTCCTGTGATGCCTCAACTTGCCACGGCAATAACTTACAACTTTTAATTCTAGGCTCCATTACAGTCGTCTGTTGAGGACAATCTGGACACAGTATGCTTACTAAAAGTTGCATTTGCAGTTTGCTTGATCATTCATCCAGTTTTAGAGAGATCCTGTTGGAGATCTTCACTCTCTTCTTTGGTTTTTAGCTACTTTGAATAGTATTATCAATCAATCTGACTACCTCATTGCTTTCTTCTCCAAATGAGTTTTGGGCCAAGTGAACTCAAATATTATTAGAAAGTAGAGATGGTGAGCAAATAAAGGCTCCTGAATGCTCCAGAGTTATCTCTCCTCTCAGAAGATTGCTACTGACCTATGTGTCACTGCCAAATAAAAATAAATCTTGGAAACGGGCACTGTAACAGTGCAATAGGAACAAGAATCACATGATGAGGCCATTGAGAATTAAGTGAAAAGATGAAGTGGGAGACAGACCTAAATAAAGAAATGAGACAAATCACTAGGGACAGGAAAAAGGTTTTGGTCTTGAGTATAGGTGACGAAGAAGAGAGTTTCAGAGTGATAATCCGAGAAGATATTTAGCTTGAGAGTAACGATTCCAAAGATAGAACTAAGTAATTTAAGAGGATTGAAGGCGGGCAGCCAGATTAGTCTGTGATAGCAAAAAAAAAAAAATCAGGAGTCTGATAGGAGCTTTTCTAACAAATGTCATGAAAAGTTACAACTTTTTGGGAGCAGCAGCATTGGCTGGCTAGACTAATGTAAGATTAAAATTGGAATAAGGTGGAGGAGGGAAGGGTAGGTAAGACAGATAGGTTAGGTTATGCAGATACAGCTCACACTTTACATTTACCTCATGAGTCAACAACTGTAAAGAAAGCCATTATGTTTGTTGAGACCTTCTGAGATTGTGTGAAACCTTTTGATATATGAGTTCAATAGTTTCTCATTTAATGTTGTTAAAATCCCACTTTTCCAAAACAGTCACTTTGAAATCTACAATGGAATGTCCTGGGAAATTACAATACACTGATATTACTTCGTCCTTGCTTTGAATTCTAATGTCAAACTTGTATAGACTAGTTCTTTCGTGCAAAGGGATCCAGAAGGGCATTGCTTGCAGATGATACATATCACTTTGGAGGATGAGTATGTGAAGGCAGCTCTAATCTTATGTGTATACTCGTTGGGGCATGTGATTTGAGGGAAAATAGACATCTGGGTTTATTGCAGGATCTTCTGTTGTTCCTTATTACTTGAGTATATGGGTATATTTTGAGTGGTTTTATGCAAGTTTGGGCTTGTCACAGAATGCATGAAAAAATATAGTGTCATTTGTTTAGTATGGACTGTAGCTTAATGATGTGTTTAAGTGGGTTTAGCTTTGAGAGGTAGGTGACAACCAATTGTATAGGTCCTCTCTGGGAATTGATCTGGTTGTATTGATTGGTCTATTGTTTCGTTGGGTGGATAATTCAGTCTTCTAAATACTGGGTTTTATTTCATCAGCTGAGCAACTCTGTCCAGCAGGGGTGGGATTCAACTGGTGTTACATCAGTTCTGTGTCTGCTGCTCTTCAGAACTACCGGTTCTATAGAGCCAGGCAGAACCGGTAGCATCCCACCCCTGCTGTCAAGTGGTTGAGAATAAATGTGGTTGTAGCATAGAAACACACTAAAAATGATTTGGTGATGTGTTCCAGGTGAGAGCTAGTGGCATGTACGCATGTATGACTTTCTATAGGTTTTCCATATAACATAATGTTTATGGGTTCATTGTATGGTTTTATAGTGACATCACTGAAGTGGACTTTTCTACAGTTAAATCTAGGCTGAGGCTGATAAGGGGTGGAAGGGTGGAAATTGTTGAAGTCATGATAAAATCTAATGATTCATTTTCATGGGTCAAGATGATGAAAATATCAGTGAATCTCTAGTAAAAAAAGAGCTTTAACTTAAGGGAATGGATCTTCTTTGCTGAGAGTATGGGTTTTGGGGCTAAGCGAGCACCATTTTGAACGAGAGAAATAATTGAAATTTTAAAATTCAGATGTTACCTTTACTGCATATTTACAGTGAAACTTGTTTTTTTTCCTCATTGTCTTTCTGTGAAACCAAAAATTACACTTTAAAAGGGTGTAAATCATTTTGTATTTTAAAGTTCAACTCCCTCTTTATCTTGTAAATGGGACAAGTTATCTTTAATTTCTTCAGTTTGCTTTCCTGTATCTTTTAAAACTACCAACTCTAATGACTGTTTGTAAATGGGCATTCTTCCCTAGTGATCAAGTTATGATGGTTCTGCTAGCATTCTTAAAATGTTGAGATTTGCTGATCAATTCAAAAGGATAGAAAACCTAGTGTTTATCTTCACTTTGATAAATATATTAAATTAGCTTAAATATATTAAATTACCTTACTTGAAATCCTTACTTCTGTCCATGCGCATTGCTCATATATTAGGAACATGAAAATGCACATTTCAGAATCTTGTAACCAATGTCCTTTTTACAGTTTAATATGTTTAAAACTCTACTTCGTGCACATGAGCTGACCACGTATTTCTCTTGTGGTTGGTGCAGATCAGCTTTTATCTAAATAATCTGCAGTGGCAACTTACTTCTTTTCTAATCTAGACAACCTTTTACTTGCTCTTCATATATACTGTACACTCTGAACTATGCACCAGAGACAAATTCCTTGGGTGTCAGATCACACTTGGCCAATAAAGATTTCTGTTCTGTTCTGTTCTATTCTATTGTAACTTAACTCTGAAAGTTCAGCTTTCACGTTTTAAAATTTAAAGCAAAATCCCCTGCTCTTTTGTCAAGGCACTGTTCTTCTGATATTCTGTGAGAAGTAATGACTTTAAAAGTGGACAGTACTCATTATTTTTTGAACTCCCCAAAATGATTAATCAATTTTCAGAATCATTATCTGCCAAATTTTAATTAAGAATGTATGAAGTTAACAAAAAGTTCTCTTAATTATTTCTTTTTGGTGCTGTGTTTTACCCTGGAGCTATACTTTACAGCCATGTTTTATAAAACCTGGAAATGGAAAGCCTGAGGTGGCCTTCACTCAGTATATATTTCTGTTACTCATCAAGACTTTTCCATGGGTGATGATGAAAGGAGTAGAACATTTCTGACTTTTTTTTGTGTTGTGTTATTTTGTGTGTGTGTGTGTGTTCGTTCATATATTCATTCATTTTATTGACATATTATTTTAGTGACATATTATTTCACTGTTTTTATTTCAAAATAAAAGTTTAGTAATCACAACTGGCAAGTGAGTTACATGGGAATTGGGAAGTCAGTTAAATCTTTTCTTTGACTCTGTGCCAGTGCATGTGTCTGAGGCTTGTATAGAGTGTTTCATGTGGAATTGAGAATATTTAAAATGAAAATTACTCTGCAAATTTTCAAATGAACAATATATTGCACCAACCTTTTTTCTTGGATATAATTGATTGGCCATATAGTTCTGTGTTCAACTCTCAGATACACCATATGGCTCAGAAAGGCTGGCTGTTCTTAGGATGTTATTCACCTTAAAGGGTTTTTTTAAATCTTATTTCATTACTTAATCTTGTGTAGTTGCAAACAAACATTTGTATTACTAGTATTGTTAGAATACAAAATGTCTTAAAATCATCTAGAGATTTGGCTGCAATAGATTTTTGTGCAAGATATATCCACAATAAGTATTTGAGAATGTGTCTTTTATTTAGGTAGGGCTTTAAACATTCTTCTAGGAATGCATTCAGAGGGTTAACTTGCCTATACTCCACATTCCCAAGTTATCTCTTATTGTTAGATAGGGAGGCAGAATTTTTTTCTTGATTCCCCTTTGCACCATCAGGTATGGCAAAATCCCCGGTGTTGGCGATCAACAAAGCTTAACTGTTGTACTGTTTTGCCAGTGGAACTCTTCTGTTTCTAGAAAAATGACTGCATTAAGATCATATTCCAGATTTTCATCACATGTGTTTGTGTGTGCTTATATTATATTTTGTGTGACAGAATGTTACAGAAGATGAGAGTTTGAAGCTCCTAAAACACTGTAAGACACTGTAAAGGCAAAAATTGTAAAAGGTTCTGAGAGAAATTTCAACTACCAATCAGATTCTTCTTTGTTTCTAAAAGTACTTATTATAATTTATAACGTTGCCTGTGTGAAAATGTGGTAGAGGATGTTGTTTTCTACCAGGGGAAGAAACGTCACTTGTTGAGGGTCCCACTTTATCCAAGACAATTTTGTCTGTTGGACCCAAAGATGTGACATTTCTGCAATGGCTTCAGACAGGTCTATTTGAGACCATCATCTATGCCAGCTGAGGATTCATACAGCTACCATCCCATTAATTTTGCTGGGGAATATTTGGATAAATTGACAAGAGAGAAATAGGATTACAGACAGGGAACCAGCCAAAGTTAGAGGCTAACATTAAATTCCACCATATTTTTATCCTAATTCTGAGTTTCAGAATTAATCCATCAGATTAATTGACAAATGATTCACTGAGGTGAGAAAAAGTATGCCTCACTGAAGATTTTTTTCTTTATGTGGATATAGTCACAATTTTATCTTCACTCAAACTTCATACAAAAGCTAAAGGTAATATTAATTGAACAAAAGAACCTTGGACATTTGACTTTGCAATTATTTGTTCAACAAAAATTAACAGATACACCATTTTCTTCTGTTGAAAAAGTAAATACATGCTCAGCCCTAATACCTGGTATTGCTGTCTTTGGCAGAAACAACCTCAAGTAAGCATTCTTACAACTGGTCTCTGAATTTGGAGATAATGTTTTCCCCATATTTTTTTCAGCTGTGCAATGTTTGAGAGATTTCTTGAATGCACAGCATCTCAGAGAGATTTAGTTTTGAGTTGTATAGTATTCATGAAGGTTACCATTTACAGCCTGTTTCCTGTAATGGTTGGATACAGTTTACCACTGGTACTTCCTTTTAGTTCTTATGTTACAATGTGACTGAGATAGCATCCTTATGTTTCATAACTCTTCTCTCAATCCTTCGCAGGGTGCCAAGAAGTTGTGCCCTCAGTGCAATACCATCACCTCACCAGGGGACCTCAGGCGCATCTACTTATGAAAAAGATGGCTGCTGAGATGCTTGAACTATGGGGACTAGGGAAAAGGAGTGGCAGCAACAAAGACACTTGAAATTAAAGACTCCAAAAGTGGACTAGAGGCTAAGGGAGATGCACGATGCCTCTGCTTCCGAACCTGTCACTGGTGCTGCCCACTCCACAAGAAGGCCAAACCAGAATCCTTATTGTGATTCGTTTTTCCTTTTTTACAAACTGCTGTTCCACGTCTGTCCCGTTTCTCAAAGAGTTGGGGTTCCATCGTGGACAACTTGCAAGACCTTTCAGGGAAGCATGAGAAGGTGCTGGATCTTCCACCACAGGAAATGTCCGAGCCTGTAATTTGCAGTCTCCTTCCCGCCCTCTTTTTATTTGTGGTGTTCTAGTGAATTTTTTTAATAAAAGAAAAAACTTATACCTTCACATCCACAAAGGCAGAATGAAGCACATGTAATATAGACTATATGTTTACAATGTTGTGTATAAATGGGATAGACTCCAACGTTACATACTAATGTTTTCCTTTTTATTTTTTTCCTGGGGGGGGGGGTTGACTTTTTTTAAAAAAAGAAGAGAAAAAATAAGCAGAGAACATTAAACCCATATTTTTCTTGGTTCTGCAGAGTTTTTGCATTAAAGTCATTAGTTTAAGAAAAGTATATAAATATATATTATACATATATATAATATAAATGGTTTAATGTTCTGTGGTGTATATTTCCTCATTCAGATATGAAATTAACAATTCGTAGTTTCGGCCATAACTTACATGACTTCTGGGGAAAATAGAAAAAAACAGGTTTTCTTTCATTTGTTACAGTTAAATGGGCTATTTATATAAAATACTTGCTTCACTGAAACCCTTTTCCATTTTTTCACTTGGGAAACATAGATGTGCAAAGTTATCCCATTGCCTGTGAGAAAAATCATAGCAGGGGTCAATAGACTTTTCAGGCACTAAACATTCTTATGCAGCCCTCTACAATGGCACAGGCACCAAAATATTAAAAAAAAAACACGTCTGAAATCTTGTAAAGTTTTGGCAATCATATGATGTTTCAGCCGTGTTTTAATTTTTGGGTTCCAAGTGTGCCATCTAGGAGTGTTGCAACTGCCTTAGTAACAATGGACATCATTAGTGGTGAACTCTGATAGGCACTTACACGAAGCAGAAAACAATGGTCTTTGCCTGTTACAGATGGAATTGTTAGCATAGCTGTGTTCAGGCCAATTAGTCTTGTGAAAGCTAAAGTTATCTTTTGTCCAAATGTAATTGTATTCATCAACCTGCAAGCTTACAAGAATTAAATTTGAACAGGGCCCCAAAATAAATGCAGAAAAACACCCAATGTTCTATCATACCTCTGGCAGAATCTTTAGCATTCTGTTTTGACATGTTCCCAGGTCCGGCTACTGGCAGTCTGTTCTACTCTGGAATATTTTTCTTAATAGCTGTTTCATCTAATTTTCAGATGTTCATGTTTCATTTTGAAAAGGAAATAAGTATGTGCCAGCTTTGCTTCCTTCTTTTGTCACTTCTGCTTGGACTGTGGTAATGGTGGGGTGTAATCTGGGTTTGTTCAAAATTAGATTAATTTAGATTCCATTCATTTCCTCAGCATTCCTGACAGAAACATTTTCTTAGCCCTTGTTCTGCATTTTGAAAATAACCCTGTGAGCCACTACCTGCCTTAATTAAAAAAAAAAACTTTTAACAGTTTTTGCATGTACCACCAAACATGCCATTTTGTAGTCCATTCAGGGAACACTTTAAAAAGTTGTTATAAATCCTGACAGGAAGTTATCAGCCTGCTTGATGTTGACAGGCAAGTAAGCCTATAAATCACTATTTAAACTGGGGTTACAATGTACAATTAATGGAATTATGGCCCTGTGTCTACTAAATAACTTTTTCTCTTTTTTCGTTAATTCCATCTTATACTATGTTTGTGGATTTAAGCCTCAGAAGGACATGATTGCACTAAAACATCTGGCTAGATTATCATGCTATTGGGAAAACCTTTGGCATGACACTGATTAGACCACAAGATTTTCTCCCAGTCCAGGATTCTTTATTCCTATTGAGACAAACTGAGTAGTGCACTGAATGCAAGTTGAAGACATCTGTTGTCAATCAGCCTCTTATGATGACACAGTTTCATCCCCATATACTAGACAATTGTCTTATGGAGAATTATTTTTTATCCTTAAATAATTCTGAGCTCCAGAACACCCCAAACCATCTGAACCAGTGTGTCTCTGTCAAAAATGTTGCAGCAGTTAAGCAACATATTGAAGGTTGATTTGTAGCTCGTATTAGTTGTTGGAGGTGGGTAGGAAGGGGACAACGACAATTGATTCAAGCAAATATTGATCTGGCATCCTGAAGGTGCAACAGTTTACAAGAGCCATAAAGCATCTAGAATGCTATTTGAGCCCAAGATTCCAGAACTGTATAGCACTTATACCTTCCTAAATTTGTTGTAATGGGGATGATATCATGTGTTGCTCAAAAACCTGCTTGCCCAATACAATCAAACAGTCTTTGTTGGGACATTAAGTGCATGATTACTCTTCTCCCTGATCTGTTAGACAATAAACTGAAAAGGTTTGTCCTTCATGTTCCAGCAAGTTGGCACTGGGAATAAAGAGCGTTTTCTGGTCCTGTGGACTAATTCTAAGCCAAATGAATATATGTAAAACCACATATAATTATTAGCATTTATTTTTAAACTTAAATTTGACCCTACGTTTTTATTTCTTGAGGAGTAAGGAGAGCAGAGAAACCTGTTAAGACAGATGCAAAAACCTAACTTGTTATTTTCCTTCTCTGGAGAAGGTACATTTTGCAGAACTCTGTAGCTGCTCCATCCTTTCTCTCAATGAGCTTGAAAATAAATGAACTGTCTTTGCCCAAAGATTCCCAGCTGCACAAGGTGGTATTAAAGTTGTGTCAATGATTGTGTGTCGATGTATATTCTATAAAAAGGTACTTGTCATTCCCGTTTGTAAACTACATTGACATTAATTAAATGAATATAAAAGCTTCCAAGTTGTGCTTCCAAGTCTTCTACTTGCTTGTTAGTTTTATCTCTTAGTTTGGCAGTTTCAAAATCAGGTACTTGGAATTTGTGTTTGCATTTGTGTCTTTGAGTCAGTGTTGATTCCTGGCAACCACCTGGGTAAATCCCTTCAGTTTTCTTGGGAAGATTTTTCAGAAGTTGTTTGCCATTGCTTGCTTCCTGAGGCTGAGAGAAAGTGATTGGTGCAAGGACACCCAGCTGGTTTTGTGCCTAAGGTGAGTCTAGAATCAAGTCTCTTGGGTCATAACTTGGTTTAACCACTACAAGAAACTGGCTTTCCCTCTCAAATATAGTCGCTGTTAAATCATAATCAGTAATTGTACATCCTTGTGAGCCCTTTGTAGCACCATGGATGTCAAATGACCATTAGTCCCCTTTGCTGCTTTCATTTCTGCTTTTTTCTGTTCTATTTTTAATTATTACAGCTTTTTATGTAGTTTACAAGTAACTGTTATGCAGTTTACAAATAACTGATAAACTGATAGAAATCCACTTCATTTTTTTCAAAAATTAATTTTGGTCATTGCAGGCAACTGCAAGATTACAAAACATAAGCCTTACCATCCCTCTGACATATTCCAGAAACAATGTGAAAATTATTCAACTGGCACAGCAATTGAATAATATTGTTTTTAATAATAAAACAGGCAATTATAAAGGAAATATTAAGCCCTGCTCATTTTCATGCCTGCTGGCACAAGTCCTGCAAAGCAGGAATTCCTCTAATACTTTTGCTCCAATACTGAATTGCTCTTTTAAATCATTCTATCTTAATTTGTATAAAATGCTAGTTTAACACTAGAATACTGCTAAATGAGTATAATTTGATTGCAACATGGTTCTTCATACTTTTACTCCAAGCTGGTAAAATTGTAGGCTTGTTCATGCTAGAATGTATTGACAATCTATAATGAAATCAGATGAGACCCTGGACCACATTGTAGTCTTACCATATTTTAACTAGCAGAAGCCCAACCACTATGATTAGTTACTTAATTCCGTGGGTTGTGCAGTCCAGGAAATTGGATTGAGTACATTATAAGTAAGCATATTCTGTAAATATAGCTTATATAATTTCATCAGTATCTTCTTGCTAGAAGTGATACTGACAAGCAGTCAACAGGGAAATCATCAGGAAGTTGTGATCAAAAGAGACCTTCAGTTATCTATAAGGTCCTCATTTATGGCAACCAGGACTGCCATTGCTGAGTAATGCAGTAATAGTGCAATGTCACATGCAGTCATATGGCATTGCACTATTACTGCATCACTTAGTGACAAGAATTTCCAGTCCCAATTGCCATTGGAACGGAACGACTATTTGTATGATTCTATATTTCTATACCCCCTCCCTCCAATGCAAACAGAATTCCACTAAGTACTTCATTAGCTTCAATCCTTGTTCTATTCTAGATAACAAAAGGTGACAAAGATGACCATGAACTAGGAGAAAAATCTGAAAGAACAATTATAACAATTTCAGACTTTGAGAGACTTTCATAAATAATGTTTTTATTCAAAGAATAGAATGCAAACCAATATTTTGGAATTATAATATGAGCAATTTAACAACGTATTGGGAATATCCGACAATGGCCGTGTAACATAAACACAGCTGAACACCCAGTCCATTTCTCTAGAAAGACTAACCCATTTCCCAAATTGCGTTGCACAATTGCTGATGACACCTTACTATCGGACAACCATTTTCTATGGTCTTACAGGTACTGGAAAGGAAGCTGGATAACTATAATATTGTCCCATTTTTCTCTTTGAAATAAAAAGAAAGAAAATATACCTGCAGTGATATGAAAAGAGCACCACTGTAAACTGAAGTGGAGGCTTAGCCATTTCTTTTCAAGGACTGACCAGTGGTGGGATTCAAAATTTTTTACTACCGGTTCTGTGGGCGTGGCTTGGTGAGCGTAGCAGGTGAAGGTCCGAACTACTCAAAATTTCCGCTACCGGTTCTCCAGAATGGTCAGAACTGCTGAATACCACCTCTGGGACATGTCACAAGATGACAAAAAATAGTGCCTAGAATAACTTTGTTTTTGTTGGAGTGCTCAAGGATAGCCTCCATTTCTTGAAAACACTTAACTCCCCTGGTAATCTTACATTTATTCAGATAACACCATTGACCTTAGGGTTAATTAATCTAGTTTGAAATATCCTGGAGCTATTTTGAGTTAAACTAAGTCTCTGGATTAGTTGACTGGGTTTTCATTGACAAAAGCCCCTGTGAAAATGTTAAGATTCCTTAATAGATCAAATGGTTTGCTGACCAAATTGTTGGTTTGAACTGGATTTTCTTCTTGGGCTACATGGGATCTCCTACTTGTGCTAAAGGTTGGACTATGTTACCTTACGAGCCACACAAATTCTGTGTTCTAGTTTTAATACAAATTAGTGGAAAAATTCTGTAAAAGCAATGGCAATATGTGATAAAAAAGATGCAGCATTTGTATTCATTTCATTCCCTTTTAGATTTTCCCTTTTTCTTTTCAAATTTCATGCATTTTTTAATTTGTTCTTTATTCAATGGGTTTTATTTGTAGATAATCATAAACCATACAATATGTGTGTTGTGCGAAAAAATAAAGAATATATAGAATATATGATACTGCATAAATGTTAATCACTATTGATCAAGAATGGGCAGAAGCAGTTGATCTCTTTGGGTGATTTGTTTTCATTCCACATACTTTTCTAGCAGTAATAGCACCAAAATTACTTGCCCAACCATAAATTACATTAATAAATTAATTTTTAGTGCAAAAGAACTGTAAATTCATTGAATTCTGGTATTCATATTCCTAGGTTCAATATCTTAAATGCATTTCTTTTGCACCATATTTTGCATGGTGAATCTTAGGGAATATAATGAAAAGCAGGTAAGTACTGCAATCCTGAATTCAGCCTATTATTGTAGTACATGGCTTATGTGGAACAGTTTGGACTGATCAAGAAATAAATATTGGGTTGACGGAATAGTTCAATGGAAACATTGACCCAGTATACAGCAGCTGAGAAACATGCAAATCCATTTCTAGGATCATTAGGAAATAGATTGAAAATAAAACATTCAATAAACCTTTTGCACACTTTGTATATCTTAGTCACACTTTGAATACTGTGTTTGGTTCTGGTTGTTGTATCTCAAAAAAAAAAAAAACCCTACAAAGACCAACCATCGGTGTCAGAAGAATTGCCCTTGAGTGATAAACTAACATTAAGCTTTTAAAAAATATTAATAACACAAAATAAGTACATTTAGACTTACCCACCATGTGGATAGTAAGGGGATGCCTGTCCGTGTGTCCCCTAGAGCTACCATAGAGTGGTAGAGGATTAGGGAGAAACAGAGAGGGCACACTACAAATTAACCACTACAAATTCCAGTGGTTGCAATTTGAATAGTTCTGAGAAGAAATGCCTAATTTCTCAAATGAGGAAGATTTCCATTGGATCTTTCTAAAATGGAGTTTTCTCTCTACAGATAATTACTTACTTCTCAGCCTTTGGTCTAAAAAGATCATGTGTGGCAGTGGTATGTTTCAAAATAGTTTACCACTGGTTCGGTGGGCATGGCTTGGTGGGCGTGCTTTGTGTGTATGCGCGTACTTTGTGCGCACATGCCAAATGCGCACTTTGCGCAGGTGCAGAGTCCAACTCGCCACCTGCAATCCACTCTCTATGTTGCTTTAGCAGGTGACGCGTGACAATCTGCTGTGCCGCACAAAGCAGCTGTGCTTCAAAAGCAGGGAATAAAAGCCAGTATGGGAGCCTGGGCGGGCAGGTGGGCCTAACAGCAGCTCCTCAGAGAGAACCAGTTCGGTCTCCGCTGATCTTCAGCGCTACCAGTGCACCAGAACCAGGCCGAACCGGTAGAATAGCACCACCGATGTGTGCTTATTTTTATGTATTTATGTATAATTACCAATATGGCTACCATAGAGCAGTATGGTAACTTTAATGCTAAAATCATTTTTTTTAAACAATTAATACCCTCATTCCTGACATGTGTGACCTATAGTAGACTTCATTTCCTCACAAAAAGGAATCAAAGCACAAAGGCCCTGCCTCAGGAGGCCTTTGTGCTTTGCTACAGTAGGGATAGGGAATCCTCAAAGTCTCTCACTGTGTAGTCGGAAAGCATATATTGGTATTTTTAACAACTGAACAACATAGATTTTCTCCATAGTAAGAAAGTGACCAGGGAATAGATGTTTATAGTATATATGAAACTATATTTGTGTTTTGTTTTAAATCCATCTCTTATTCTTCACTTGCAACTGAACCCTGGAAATTCTCGTTTAAGATTGGGGATTGTTGTTAATCAGAACTGGATTGAAGTAGGGCATTCTTTCTATAAACCCAGTTCAAAGCCCCCACTTCTTAGATAGCTCCCAGATGAGAATTTAGAAAGAAAACAATAAAGTCTATTTAATTAAACTTAATCCACCAGGCAACCAGACAGTGCCTTGATTGGACCATATTGTACTAATATACAAGAGGAAATTCCTGGGAACAATGTTGACTACTGATCTAAGATCATAGGTGTACAGTATAGCCACTTTACTTTTGGTTGGAGACAGCTGACCTGTAAAACTTTAGACACAGCAATCTAACTTACATAGCCTTCAATCTAGAACAGGGGAGCCAAACCAACAGCCTGCAGGTCAGATGTGTCATGCGCAAACCATACCCACCCTGGCTCTGCAAAGTTAATATGTCATGATATGTCACGATACATCACATCACATGATTGAATTTGATAGCCATGATCTAGGACATTAGAAAGTGTCAAAAGTCACATAAAGTGTAAATATATACTTTTTCTATGTCTATATCCAATACAGTGTAATTGTTCTTGTTCAGAATGTCCATCTCTCAAAACATGGGTGCCCAGGGAGCTCTGCATACTTTTTAATTCAGGAGAAAGTTGTCAGATCTCCACCAACCATCTGGCTCATGAAAAAAAAAATCTTTTCCCCAGCCAGCTGAGCAGTTAACAAAAGGAGAGCAGCTGGCTGGGTTTTCCTCCTGCTTATGGTAGATGAAACCACCAATCTAAGAAAAAAGCAGGAAAACCTTCTGACTTCCTTGTTTGTTTTTGTAACCTTAATTGAATCATCTGGGGAAGTACATTCTACATGTTCGGCAAATAACCCTTTCCAAACCTTGCATGACTAAGGGAATTTAACTCATTATAAACTATTTCCCAGTGCAATTCTGCTTTTATTTACTGGAGAAGAGGTTGCTGCTTACTGACAACAGACTAAGCTAGCATTCTTTATTTCAGGACAAGTAAAGCTCACAAAACTTTTATCAGAAAAACATACCCTACCAAAAAGTGGACATGTAACCAGAACTCTTCAAAAAGTGAATGTTCCGAGAGATCTAACTTAGCGGGTGTGATAATAGGGGATCAGAGGTAATTATTCTTTATAAATAAATTATATTTATATAGCTAACATCACATGACAAAAGATAGTAGCTAGATTTATGTGTTACACTAAGCCATAGTTTTTGTAATTAGGATCTATGTCATAAACATTGTGGCCTGGTTCACACTTGTATTCAAATATAAAGTATTGTTAAAAACCAGAATTCACACAGCGTGCCGAATCAATACCCAAAATTTAACTATCAAGAGTTAAGAGATTCTGCTTCACTTTTATCCTAGCTCCTCAGGTATAGCATGGAAGCATAATCAGAAATTTGCTTATCGCTAAAATCCTGGGCGCTGCCATAAGTAAGTTGGCCAAGGTCAGTTAATGTAACTATTTTTGTATCTGTTCTGGGTTTTGTGACTCCCTCAAGCACAAAAAATGAAGGAGAGGGGAGAATTTCCTGATTTATGATGCAAAGCAAGAGAAATCTTGGCAGTGTCTCTCCCATTAAAGGATATAATAATTTCCCAACACACACTAAATCTGAGCGACTACAGAACAAGTCATCATAACCATTGGACAAATAGCTCCAAGCAAGACAGGTTAGCGAAGATAAAAATCAACTGTCCTCTAGGTCAAATAAGCTTCACTTCAGCTGGACAGCCCAATAATTTGCTTTTATGTCTTCCAGTCTTAAGACAGGTGTCAACAACAGCAGCTTTTGGGTCCTCTCTGTTCACTTACAGAGTTCTGAAATATGTTCATAACTGCAAAATGTAAACTAGAAGTCAGATAAAGTTTATTTTATCTTTCTTCAGAACACATATCTACAATTGATTTAATGGAAATCAAAAGAAAGCAAAATGTGGGTACCCAAATGTGTAATTTGCTTAACAATCTACTAGGCATGCCTTAGCAGGTAGCTTGGTCACTTTCACTGAAGGAATTTAGGCAGCTTATGTCAAGGATATCTAGTAATGGCAATGAGTATGCTTGGGCTTGACAAGATCCTTTCTATCTCTATGAAACCTTAAAAGCAGAATTTGTGGAGTGGGATATGAACTGATAAAAGTAAGGGATAAGCAGAATTTTAGATCAAGAGTCGTGAATAGATTGAATCACGGAGAGTGGAGCTTTGTACAGCAAACGTCTAGAAAAAAAGCTTTATCTTTCCCTTAAAAGGTGCTTGTGCTAACAGCAGGAAGTCATAAAGGCATTAAAAAAAAATTCAGTCTCCCTATGGGATATCCCCAACCAGCCAGATAAGCAAATGCAAAAGATCCTGTTCTTTCATTAGTTGCTCTGAAGAGATCTTTTGAAAGGATAAAAGATGCAGCTGATGTACACCTGTTAAATGCCCTTTTCCATGCTAAGTATTCATGGAAGAACCATTGAACTGCCTGGCATGTGTTCAGTTTGAAGTACAGCTCCTGCACAGGGACTGTGCTATAGGACACCCAGTATGTCTTTTATTCAGTTCTCAACATAAGCACAGTGAAAGCTTGCACCCTGAATATGAACGCAAAATAGAAATACATTTTCTACACAGAAGCTAAAAAAGCAAGTAATGCTTGGTGCAAATTCACAACAAATAATTGTTTTAAATAAGGGCATAAAGGGGGTCTCAAACCCAAATGAATGGGCCCCCCCACATTTTATACAATCTGGTAATCAGTGAGCCACATTTATACAAATGCAAAAACTCAATAAATATTAATATTATTGATAAGCAATTAAACATAATTTCAATTAAAATAAGTGTGCATAATTAATAATAACTTACCAATTGAAACAATATTGATGCTCAATAAAAGGAAAAATACATTGCCTTCTGTAAAGGGGTAAAATATTATATTGTTATATATTTCTGCAGTGAACAAAAATGGAGGTGCACTTTATCTTCCTCTGACAGGAAGCCCAACCTGTCTGTTATTGCAATCCTCAGCACCGGTGTTGGAAATGACACATCCACATCTTCAGTCTCTCCTGACAAAGCTGCTCCAGTATGCTACAGGAACAGACAGCAGGGGAAGAGGTAGGTCAGAAGAGAAAAGGAGAAGGGAGAAAGGCAGAAGGTAGGAGCCTTCAGACGCAAAAGATGGGCAGAGATACCAAGACAGTAATGGTTGATGTGTGAATCTTTGCAGGCTGCACAGAAGAACTTAGGAGGCTGCACTGTGGATTAAGGGCTGTATTTGAGACCCCCAATAGTTGTCTTACCTTGCAAAAACGTTATTTTGAACAAACATTAAAAGACTTTCCATCAGTGCCAGGTAAGCCTGCAGACTGACTTTACTTCTAGGATAGCATGACTTTATGTTATGCTTGTGGTTATTATTTTATATAAATGCAGCTCATATATAACTAAAGCTAATTAAGTTAATGTCATTCACTGTATCAAAAGTTGATAGATGACCTCCTCCCACCAAGGAAAAGATTCAGAGTTAAAAGCTTCAGCAGTTAATGTTTTGCTTAACATATAAAATAAAGGATAGAGCTAAATACATTATCCTTTTAAGATTTCTCTTATGTTTCCTGTAAAATTCAAAGTAGAAAGCTCACTTGGGACACAGCTCTCTAGTCAGATCGCTGAGTACAATTACCTTCCAACATACAGTATGTACCTTATAAAATCAAGTTTTGGCAGCATATAGTTCACTGTTCCCTGCTGATGCATGATTGCTTGAGCCTTGTGTTTCTAGGCTGGAGTTTATCTAATTTCCCATCTAAAAACAGAATCAGATCATGTCTATGGAGATTCTCAGTCATCATAGTTGTCCCAAAGGTGCTTTTTCAAGAGGAAGAAGCTTCTTAGATGAGAAGCAAAATGTCTTCAAAGAAAAACCAGAAAGTCCAGTTGCCTCTTGAAAAAGCACCTTTGGAGCATCAGATCATAAAACCATTTCCTCATTCTCATTCACATATTCAGTATCAATAGGTAATTCTTGTTCCCTGAAGATACTGGTGCATTACACTAGATATAACTCTTCCTCTGAGTCATTTGAACATCTTTCATAGCCCATCTGCCAAAAATCCACAAAAGGTCTATTAATTTCTCTTAATGTAATTTCTTAATATTGTAATCCTCTTAATTACACCCTTGGCTAAATCTTTAAAATACGAGACACCTGTTAACAGAACTCTATCTTACAAAACATATTTGATGTCTAATTTCAAATCATTATGCTATAATACGAAGGATATCAAATGGAATCTATGTAGAATGGACTTGGGGAAGGGGAGGAAAAAAGAAATAAAGAGATAGTAATTTAGAAGTTAACATTTGCCTCTTGGCTCTTCTAGCATTACATACTGATTGACCAGGAAAAAACATGAGACAATCAAAGGAAGACAGATCAAGTGATTTAAAGTTCAGAATATGGCAAGACAAGATTCTTTTAGGCTTTGCCATTCATCAGAGTGACTGACTCAAGGCATTCCTGGTCAACTTGGCCCTACAAGCCCTGATTCTATATGTATATCTGTGTATATATATGTTTTCTTAAGTTTTTGCAGGTACTTACATGTATGGTATTCAGCTTTGTTCGGGTATTTTCCCACGTCATTATAGTTGTGCTTTTAAACTTGCAGCATCAGGCTTCTGTATTGTGTTTGTCTACGAGTCAGACTTTCACAGCCGTTTCAGTTTTAAATTTGGGGCTAGCCTACTGCTGTGCCAGAATGGTTTTTCCTTCATCCTGATTGGTTGGGAGTCTTGGTCTGTGTTTATTGGTCTTGGAGTTTGCTGTATTCTGCTTGACTGGTGTTTCTTTAAAAGCACAACTATAATGACGTGGGAAAATACCTGAACAAAGCTGAATACCAAACGTGTGTGTGTGTGTGTGTGTGTGTGTGTGTGTATATATGTAGATGTATATGTGTGTGTGTGTGTGTGTGTGTGTGTGTGTGTGTATATATATATATATATATATATATATATATATATATATATATATATAAAAACACATAAACACACACACACACACACACATATATATATATATATATATCAGAAAATTCAGACCACTAAAAGAAGTTGTGAGTCTTCCAAGTGGATCAATGCTGACCTCTATTGGTAAAGTGTTTTATAAAGCAGGTCAAACTGAAAAGCAGGGCCCTTGTACAGTCACCACAAAAAAGCAGGATGTGGGGAAGATGTACTGCATTACATTTTTTTTAAAAAGCTAGATATTTTAAAAAGATTTAATTTAAAAAGGATATAAACTACATAACGCCAAGTCCACCAATTATCCCAGAAGATGTCATCTGATGATCCATAGAAATGGGAAAAGAAATATTGGAATGAGACCACTTTGAAATCTGTTTCTTGTTCAAAGGTCACCTGAATTCACAGTGCAGTAGGAAGAGGAAGCATTCCAGCTGTGGCAACAAGAGACATCTTGGGCAGCTTTTTCCTAACAGGGCACTTGTGCCCTCAGTAGTTGCCTAACAGCAAATTTTTAGCATACTGTATGAAACTTTATCCTATTATTATATCTACCACATATGAAGATAAGGTTCACTTGCTAAAGTTTTGCTACGTAGCCATTTAGTGAAAGCATAAAATTCCTGCCACAGGAATGTCGTTTTCCTTGAATATAAAAAAAGTAACTACGGCCCAATATAAATGAATTAACATTTGATTGCAAATTAAATTTCAACAACTCAAGAGGCAAAGAAGCTCACTTCTGCATTTTAAAATCAGAACATGGATATGTTTGGGCATATGAATACTTAAACCTTTTGGGGCAAATAGCTTAAAATTATGAAGTAAAAGTTGTGGTTTTAAATTAAGAATTTAGAATGCACAGAGCTATAAGTCTTTATCCAAAACAGAGAAACATTGTCAAATCAACAGTCATCAGGTTCTCTGGTGGCCTTTTGCCACCCATTGCTCGCCAGACCTACAGAAGATAAATACATGAAGAGAAGCAGAGACATTGTAAAGTCAAAGAAAGATGGTTTTAAAAGATCTGAAATCCATATTTAAGTAGTTTTACAGTATATAAAAAACTTGCACACCATCTTATGTCCATTACTCCTCTAACAGGGTTTAAGATGATTAAGAACTGATAAACATAGCAAAAGGTACTTCTTTCAGGGAACTAGCCCTGGATATCATAAGAATATTAAAAACATTTAACCAATTTACACAAAACAAAAGTCTTAATAAAACACTATTTAGGATAATTATTTGACAATTTTAATATATTCATTTATTGGATTTTTGTCAATCTATAAGTTAATTCTGAGGGAAAACTAAACTCATAATATTCTGTTAATTGGAATTTTAATTGGACTTATCAAATAGGGAAAAGAATAAGAAAATAACCAACAGTTTTAGCCCAAAGCAGAGATTCAACTCCAAGTGAGCATTTTGGTTCATAAACAGAGTCATTAATTAGTTTAAATACAATCACATGATACTAGTAATAATACATTTGTATCTATACTGCCATGAGCTAATTTCTTAGAATTTTTCACACATAAAAATCTGTTGCCATATTACTTCTGAGTCTTTTCTATATTGAGGCCACATCATTTCCTTTCTCCTTTTAAAAACTGTAGCCCAATCTTTTGTCTGTATTTATTTTCATTTAGTATTTTAACACCTTCCCCAAGGCCTTGAAATTTTATCTGAATGAGCAGAAATGAGAGAAAAGGTGCTTGTTTTTTGTTAGGTAAAGCCTAATGATAGCTCAGCCAGCAACATACTGTAGACATTTGTGATAATAGACCACACAAGACCTCAACCAATATCTAAACGTGTTTTTGTAAGTTCTCCAGGGGACATAATATGCTAAAATTATAATGTTCTATATCTTATTTCCTCAACATAGCTAAAGATGGTTGTCAGCAGCTAAAATTAAGAAATTTCTAGCAATATCAACCTTTTACCATCAGTGCTTCCAGAATCGGAGAAAAACTAAAAAGATCTATATTCCAGGGTACAAGACAATATCACAATTTCTCCCATTGATTGGTAATCTCCTGTGCAGGACATTTTTATGAAATAGATAAACATCCATATAGAACATTGGAATCAGCCAGTCTAGGCCTAATCTGTGTTCTCCCAGCCTATGTCAATGCTGTTTGAAGCCACCTGCTCGGACTTTAATGGTTCCGTGATCCCAGCTGAGAGCTGAAAAACCAATTAAGATTGACCAGTGCATACTTTCCTTTGACACTGTCAATATAGCTTGGGAAGGTCAAAGGTTAACGTCACACTTAGTGCACTGAAGGAGAGTGTCAGATTTGTTAAACACTCTGGTAATGAAGTCAGGGCAGCTGCATTATTTTGTCATTTTCTGGCCTGTGAGGAGACATAGGCATAGCCCAAACAGATCTATAAAGTCTTACATTAGGAGGCCGCAGACATTAAGTATAGAATTACTCCAGGTCCAGCAGAAGAGAAAGCAACACTAGAAATCAACAACTCAGTTGACTTGGAAGGTGGAGGTGGCGCCATTACTGCAAGTGTGCAAACACCATATAGACAGTTCTATCCAAGGCATGCGTACACCCCCAGCTCTTTATGGAGATGCCCTGGAAAGTCCTCACCTTCCACCTGAATGTGGGCCTTTTACATCAGCAACTAATTACTGCCTAATCAACACCATCCTAAGCCCATCTGTATTTCACAATAGCGTCAGTTTTCCGCCACTTTCTGTCCTGGAATAGGAACCAGGGAAACTGTGATAAAGCTATTTTGGCAAGAAACAAACATTATGATTCTTTCTTCCAGTTTCAAGACCTCTGCATTCAAAGCAACATACAGTTTTTGCATTCATCCAGGGCTGCAAAATCTTGCATTAAAAACAAACTGTGGAGGAAGGCCTAGGAAAATCAAGCAACTAGCAAGCATCTTCAGTCAAAAATAAAAATACACCTATTAAATATTGAGAGCAATTATGAGGAAATAGAGACAGAGGTTTTTCTCTGTAGTGCGGCCCACTATTTTCTGATATAGCTTTAAGTAAATTATTTTTCTCCATAAAAAAGAGCAATGAAGCTCATCAGCAATAGTGTTCAGACAAGCAAAATGGGGGCAAAAGGCACTTCCTCCTCCTACTTACTACCTTGAAGCTGGGAAATTGAGGTGCTGGAAATAAATAATTAACGACTTCCTGACCAGGCTGATGAAAAAGAACATGCAAAGAAGGGATGGGGGGTGGGGCAACATAAATCTTACTGAAGGCGCAGGTTATATTTTATTTAAAATATCCTCAAAAAGGGGAGAGAGATGATCTATCGAATGTATTGAGAAAATGCTAATGCATAATAGCAGGTGTCAGGAGGCTCGTCCATCACTCTCTGCTACCTTCCAAGAGATCCATATCTAATTAACGGTAATGAATGAGCAAGCCTCACTGACAACAAGCCACCAGTTTGTTATGGAAATCAGGCAAAACAATTAATTAAGCAAACTGTTCCCATCATGGAAACCTGAACTTTGGGTTCTTGTCTTTGTTGCTGTTCTGACTACTAGCACAAAATGTGTGTTTAGGCAGAATCAGCCCTTTTAACTGATTAGGGTACTGATCTTGGTACTCAAAGAACGCCTATGCAAATCTCATTTTATTCCTGCCAGCCCATACCTGGTTGGTTTGAGCTGGACTGGAGGACCTTTAACAGGACCTGGATAAAATCTGATATACCATGCTTTCAAATGGCTCAGATGCCTCCAAAAAAAGTCATTTTCAGGGCAACTTGCTATAAGCATTCTTACTGTAAACTAGATCACACCAACCTTAATCCAGCTTGAACGAAGAATATGCTTTCTTGGTCTGTGCTACTATTCAAAGGGAAGAAAAGGTAAAAGCAAAGAAAATCATTACTAGATCTAGAATTTGGTAAGAAATATTTGTCCAAGGATCAGGCTGCCTTGCATGTTAATTGTTGTTTGTGCCAAAGTGGCTTCAAAAGTCTTAGAAACGTGTAACCATTTTAAACTGAGAGAGGCAGTAGCAAGGGAACAACAAGAACAACAACAAAAGTTTGTCAGGTTCAGAGCAGTGATGCCACGGATTTTAAAAGGTTTGTTACAGTTGTTGCACAGACAAAAGTGAAGCCTTGCTCAAAGGACTATAAATTTAGAGACTATAGGAAGCCTTCCTATAGTCTCTAAATTTAGTAGTTATGACATTAGGGCCCCAACCCAAAACATGACCATTGAAGTGGATGTAGTCTATCACCTATAGTCCTTAATCCCCTTCCCCCATCATTTGTGAAATGTTTTTCTTCCACAAGTTTATAGTTATATATCCTAGTGTCAAAGTTATTTGAGATCAAACTGTTTCACCAAGTGTTAGGAACAAATTTGCTAAATCAGGCCAAGGCCCAGCTTGGTCCTGCATTTTGTTTCTCACACAGTAGCCAACTAGATGCCTCTAAAATCTTCACAAAGCAGAAACAGATGCATCCTTTTTTACTATCTTTGCTCACCTGCAAACTGGAATTTGAAGTCATGCTACTACCAACTCAAAGATAAAACAGAGTTCACAGCCAGGGATAGGCCTATTCTCTTTGAATTTATCCAATATACTTTTAAAGTTTCCCAAATTAGTGACAGTTAACATATCTTGGAGCAATGAATTTCCCTTCTTAATTGTTTGCTGTGTGAAAAAGTGCTCCCTTTTTCTTTTAAATCTCTTTCCAAGTAGCTTCATTAGATGGCCCTGGCCCTTGTGTTTTGGGACGGGGGCAAAAGCTTACCTGTCCATTTTCTGTATGCATGGTTTTATATATCCTAGTTATAATTCTCTGAGGGAGGAAAGTCTTCATTTATACCCCTATAGGCAGAGTCACCAGTTGATAATGTTGATATCATTTGAATGGTATTGGTGGATGGGTAGAGCTAAATGAATGCAGCTGTAGTGAACCTTCTGGGGTCATATTTATTTTTAATTACAACTCAGATTAAATATTAAAGTAAAACTCTGTGAACAATTTGATTGTCAACAATATTAAAGGAAGGAAAATTATTTTCAGCCAGCCAGAAAGTGACTTTCAAAAGAACATTAATAAAGAAGGAAAATATCACATTCCCAGTTATAGGAGTTCTACCACAGGCCTTGCTTTGTGAAAGACTGTACTGACAACAATCCAATAAAACTTAATGGAAGCAGAAGAAAAGATATACAAGTCAAAATGATTGCACTGCTATTTGTACATCATGTTAGATATATCAAACACTCCAGAATGTAGCAAATTTTGACTACATGGTCTATTTTCCATTGTTACATTAAAAACATTTTCAGCCTTCTGTAGTTCAATAAAATATTTGGGAAAGTTCAAGCAGGATCTAATCAAACTAAAAAATATACAACAGTCCAAAGGGATAGAGAAAGTATCCAGTTTTTTGAAGTTGTCTACTAGCATTTGACAAGACTGCTAAGTACATTGGGCTAACTATGGCTGAGAAGAACAATAAACTATTGTGCCCAACAATAAAGAGGAACTGGCTCAACACAAATTGGGATGTTCTTTCAAAGCTGTCATCAACAAGAACAGAACCATATATTGTATGGTTGTTACATCTTCAAACATAACTTTTAAAGCCGAGATCAATGATGTCAGTACACCCATTGTATGTATGGCATAATTAGGTATGGAACAGTTGGAACATGTCTTGTGTTTGCACAGACAGAAGTACAAAATAAAGACAGATCATATGGAAATAAGTGATTGTGGCATTCAAGACTATCCACAGATATCAGAGAAGTGTGTCATTTATGACCTGGACCCCTGCCCCAGAACTTGGTTCTCTGTCCTTACATGTCAATGGCACTTCAAGATCTCCAATTCCAGGCGTGTATTTGGTTCTTGGACTATTGACCCTGAAGCAAAAAGGGCTCAAGGTTAATTCCTTATCAATATTTTGTTGTCAGCTCTTTAATCAAAATGAGAGGTTGGGAACAACTAAGGTGTGAAGAAAGCAGGATTGGATACTGGACTTTCCAGACCATTAAGACCCATGTTTTATTGTTTTGCCATGTAGTAGGTTAGGCCGAAGCATTTGGTAAGACATGTCAAGTTTTCCAATAATTTTTGGTGTTATATTAAACACATTTAATTAATTAAAATAAAAGTCAAATAAATGTTTAAGAAGGTTAAAAACTAGTTGATATCAAATTGCCGTTTACTGTAATCTTCAAAATCTGGCTTTAATTCCTGAATCCTGGCAAAATACTGACCCTCTTAAGTCAAACCTGCAGTCTGCTCATAAAAGGAAAGAGTATTGACCAGCTCGTAAAGTTCTTATGGGACAAAAATAAAGATTGTACTAAAGTGAGTTATGGAAATAGTTACCGACAATATATATTCAGCAAAGTGATTGAAGGTCCTTTAACTATGAGTAGATGATCTTTTCTCCAATACACTTTAACAAGCACTATTTCCTTTATACCTGATTTTCCTCTCAGTTAAAAATTCTCTTACTTTTCAAAGTTCTTAATTATGTTCACAAAAGAGTTGGAAGATTTCTACATGAATAACAAATGTATTCCTAATCAACTTTAATTTCCAATATCACCAGTTCTGATATCTTTTGCACTTAAATATTTTTCATTTTTTTTGCCCAAATTAGAAATCATGTACAAATTTATGTCTGAACCACTCCTGAAACAAACATGTCCCTATCAGAAAATTATTTTAATCAATATCTTATTTCCCATCTAGATGCATCAAGGAAGCTCAAAAAAACAACATGTTTCAACACTAATTTGCTTTAAAGCAATATAATACTTTTAGCTTGGTTGGTTGCTTGTAGCTGTTTCATTACCCAACTAGGTAATCTTATCAGATAACCTCATCAGTTAAGTAATGAAATGTCTCCAAGCAAACAACCAAGTTCAGAGAACACCAAGAACTCCAGAGTTCAACCCTGAACTATACTATCTATATTATCTTCTGTTGGGTGATTCTTTTGGAAAATCCACAATTTTTGATGACTTGATGGATTTTAAATATTTATGATAGAACATATAAACCTAATACGTCCAAAATCCATTCAAAGTCACTTTAACAATCCTTATGATTTCAACCCCAAATGTGACATTATGACAAGTCCATCTGAAAAAACAAAAAATTCTTACTCTTAAATTGCATGTCAGCAAGACAATTCAACCGACAATTATCAAGCATTCTCTGATATGTCTAATATACCTGGAACCATTTTATTAACATAATTAAACTTACATAAAATCATAGGAAACCAATTTTAATTATCTAAATGGATCTCTGCTAACTTACCAGGACAAGATACTCAAACCCATTTATTCCACAGATCCTCAAACTAATATCATTGTTTTGGTTCAACTTTTGGTAAAGAAAAAATTAGTAACTTAGGAGTTACATTCCAAAATCGTCAACTTCTGCAAACTTCTGAAACAATAGTATCTGGGACAAACTGAATAACAAACAACTTTTTCTACTTGTTTCCCAGTACTGTCCTTATCATCACTAGCCTTGCCACCTCTTCCCCCATTCCCCTCTATTTCCCCAGTATGATGAATTTTCCCCTCCTGTCAAACCATTTCTCATCTTGCTGCTGCTTCTCCAAACCCCAACTCCTTTTTACCTCTCTTATTAGACTGCCCATCTGTCCCTAGCCATCCTACTCCTATAGGCAATAATCCTCTAAAGAATAAAATAAACAAAATAAAGCATTAATTTGCTATGCAAAGGTTGAGCAGGCCTCAGAGGTCAGAGTTGCACACCATTACACAAAAGTGAAGATGACAGCATGTATATATTTGTTGTTTAGTAATTTCTTATTGCAATTTAAATGGTACTGAAAAACAATATTCACTTCAGATGCCAAGGCAAGACTTATCATAATTTTTGCTTAACAGAGATATAACATTTAAGTATTTGAACTGCTGATTATCTGGTTATTCACTCTGATTAATTTTGCATTTATTCTTCTAGTCTTATAGGATATAATTTATTTTTATTATTTAGATTTTAATTTTCTTTGACAATAAATGGAAATATTATTTTTAATATATACATCTTTAGAGTGAAACAAACTCATTTGAGGCATGCAACTCATCTAGTTCCAAATTAAAGTGATGTACAGGGGAGGCAGCAGAATTCATCATATGCTTGATCAGTGCTAAAAACAGTCTGTAGTAATTATATATATAATTTGATGTAACAGACATGCTGATGCAATATATAGCACAAGGAGTTTAGGTTCAGTGAAAACTACTTTGAATACATTTATGTAAATCAACTGTATGCAGTAATTTTCAGAATGAGCCTGCAATTCTCAATGATTACCTGGAAGTTTAAAGAAAATTAGCATTCAGAACCAAGCTGTTGGACACTGAATGCAGAATTAATTAGTTGAAGTGCACTAATAATCACTATTTTAAAACAAATGAAGCATAAAAACATAGACATCTTGCTAATTTTTCATATTATTCATCATGGATTTGCATAAACCACCCCCACCCTCCAAATATTAAAAAAACATAAAAACTAAAATTTATACAGAACAGCTACCTAGTTAATTCTCCAATATTTTTGGCAATATTGTGGAAAAAGAGCCAAAATCTAATGCGTTCAGCATAAAGCTGCAGCAAATCCATCTGAAAGATAAAGCATGTCCTAGTTTAGTATGAAAACTCCTCCTACTAGATCTGCAGTTAAGACAGTTTAAGAAACAATATTAAAAACCTTTACATTATTCTTCTGGAATCCCATTAATTTCATTGGGATTACTATAGAACTAAGAACTGAGATCTTATTACTATTTTCCAAGTTATACAGCTACTACTCCATAACAAGTTATATAGCTACTATTCCTTACTTGAAATCTTCTAAATATATTAGAATTATAATTCCAGTAACTCCCAAAGAGCTCCATACTGGATGATCATTTCTAATGCACAGATAAACTAGGAACAAACTTTTTAATGGATGACGCAAAAGCATATGCTTAGAAATAAAGGACATGCAAGCAACACTAGAATATACAAATTGAACAGCCATTTAAACTTGAAAAAAAGAAAGATAAGATAGACACTAAGATGAATAATTCCATCATTTAATGTTATTATAGTTACAACAGAATATGTAGTACTCTAACCAATAGCTTTTCTTTTCCGTATATAAATCTTTATTTTAAGACTAATAGCTTTTCTTGTTATAGCTTTCTCATTCACATGTTAATATAGTAAGTAGCTATAAAATTACTTTTGTCCACCTATCCACTTAAATAGGACAATAAAGGAACATTATCTGCTACTTTTCAAACTATGATTATTGAATCAGAGTTTCATTTCTGAAAAGGGATGCATCTACGGATAAGGCAGTTACAACATACTTTTAATTTTCATGTGCAGTTCATGCCGTAGCTCTTAAAAGAGATCTGTACTAAATGGAGTAGATTCACCTTCTTAATTCTATTTTGTATCATACACACGTCAGTGGACAATACATTTTTATTTGCACAATCTAATTTCACAGTATTTTCTCCAGGTATAAGAAAAATCTGAGAGGCAAATGAGAGAGAAAAATACAGCAAAAGAATAAGCTAATAAAAGGAGAATTAAATAAACATAGTGCTGTTTACATTCTATAGGTCCACATATTCAAACTGAACATGGTATTTAGACATGGATAAACTTAGGAACCTTTACTTCCATGTATCTCAGAAAAACTCCAATATCTGGTTTGAAATTTAAATTAAATTAGCAAATATGTGCAAACATGTTTATACCAGATTATCAGAAAATCTTCAAACTCTTGGCAAATTACAGAAGCAGAAGTCTTAATTAATACATAAACTCAATTAAGAAAAGAGGAATATGCTGATATTTTCAGACTGACCATACTAATGAGAAGTGCTTTCAATGCAACTGTACATGAAGGAGATGCAGTGAGTTGCATAGGAGGTAGGATACTCTCTTAGGTGGCTAACATGATCAGAATGCACAAAGTCAACAGTCTTAACAAGGACTTGATTCTGTCGTCGAGCCTGGACCATGTCCTCGATGTCACTTGCTAGGATGACAGAATCAGCTTTGGAATAGAAATAGAGCTCAGGCCATTTAGAAGGTTGGTTCAACATTGCTTCATAATGGCTCTCATGTATAAAGCGAGTCATAGGATACAATACAATCCGCAATGTCACTACCAGCACTGCAAATGACAGTAGAAGAAAGTATTTTATACACACATTGTATGATGCTAAGACAACTGAGAGAGCACGAATTGCACCCCTCAAGTTCTTCCTTCCAGGTGCACTATCGAAAACAGTTCCCACTACCCTCAGATGCTGGAACTGTTGTCGAGTGTGAAGAAGTTCCACAATGTAACGATAGAGCATGAACCCGCCGTTGCTGAAGACATGAAAGAGTAGAGGATTCGTCTCCACTTTGTAATCAAAAAGGAGCTTCAACAGCTTTATAGCCAGAGTCTGCATGGATTTTATACCCAAGGATTCTGAAAAAAACACAAGTCTCCATGGAGCTGTATACCGGATCACTAAACATCCCTGTGAGGAATACACATGTTTTAGTGTGGGTTTATAACTTCCTTTTTTTTTTTTTTTTTTTGAAAAAATGATAAAATGTGTCAACTGGACTCATATTTAGTAGAATTAAGTTTTATTCTTTTCAGTGTCAGTAACTCAGGCAAGTGATCATAGCTTATAGCTTAATCTATCGCTGTGCAGTTAACATAGTGTACAATCATTCACAGATAGCACAATACAGCAATTGAAACGTCAGACAAGGAGTGGGAAATTCAGGTTATACTTCACCCTTGGATACAAAAGTTAACTGTGTTGTCTTGAACTAGTCAATCTTTTTCACCCTCTCTTCCCTCACAGAAAAATAAGATGAAGAATTCTGTATATGCTGCTTTGAGCTACTGAATAAAATGTGGGATATACAGCTACCTACAATGGTGGTAAAAAGATGGGCTAGTGGCAGCTCCCCTTAATTATGCCTGTTGCAGTGCCTCTGCAGACACACTATCAACATTTGCGCACTTACAATCACAGAGCTGCTTCAATTTCCCCCACAATTTCTCCCCAGGTTAAATTCCATCTTAGAATTTTTTTTCTTTTCACATAGAACTTTCGTGAAGAAACTGATTTCTCCTTTGATACTTTAAAATTTCTGAATAGGTCTATTGTGGGAAAAGTGAAGATGCTACTCCTGGTATTGTTTTTTCCTTGTCGATTTCTGAATGGGCCGAATGGTTCCTTCATTTACAGATAGCAGTTGTAAGGTGAATTTAGCGGGGGGTGGAGGATAATATTCACCTTCTGTAGATAGATGGCACTGTATTTCTCTAGATATCTGTCCTTGCAGCCAGCCCATCCAAGCATTATCACCACCACCACCGAAGGGTGGATTTTATCTCCTTTTTCCAAAGAAGTTTCTGAAAAAAATTAAAAATTAAATAAATAAATTCTGCATCTTGACAAAAGTAATCATAGTGCTTTGATTCTAAAAGGAATATAGGTGCATATTTCATATCGGTGGCCAGAAAAACCTTGTAGTTGTATTTACCCCCCCTTTCCCCCCCCCCTCCTCCTGGTAAGTTCATGCACCCAAAAGTTCAAAGTACTGGAAGGAGATTCCAGACACCTGCGTCAATGAAACCAACCTTGGCTCGCATTACGACACACAACTGACAGGCCTGTAGAGATTCTCAGTCATCCAGGTCAGGGGTCTCCAATCTTGGCAACTTTAAGCATGGCAGACTTCAACTCCCAGAATTCCCCAGCCAGCTTTGAATTCTGGGAGTTGAAGTCTGCCAGGCTTAAAGTTGCCAAGGTTGGAGACCCCTGACCTGGATGACTGAGAATCTCTACAGACCTATCCAATTGTGTGTCATAATGCGAGCCAAGGTCGGTTTCATTGACGCAGGTGTCTGGAATCTCTTTCCAGTACTTTGAACCAGGTTATGGTTGTCCCAAAGGTGCAAAAAAATAAAAAAGAATGCAGACCACAGCAGGTGTCTCCAACCTTGGCAACTTTATGCCTTGTGGACTTCAACTCCCAGAATTCCTCATCCAGCATGTGCTGGCTGACGAATTCTGGGAGTTGAAGTCCACAAGGCATAAAGTTGCCAAGGTTGGAGACACCTGGACTACAGGAACCAGGAGAACCTGAGGGCACAGATAAACCTCCAAGTGCTTTAACAATAGCCTTCTAAAAGGAATGCAAAGGACCAGCTGTTTGCAAAAGAATATAAATCCTTCCATTCCACATTCTCCTGTCAGAGCTGAAGAAGCTTCTTGAATGAGAAGCGAAACCTCTTCAAAAGGGGGAAGAAAAAAAAGTACAAGGAGTCCAGTTGCCTCCAGGAAAAGCACCTTTGGGACAATTGGACCAAGGCCGTTTTCCCCTGTAGCGGGCGCCTCGCCGATTCTTTCCCGTTCATTCACTCACCTGAAGTTCGTTCCGCGGGAAAATCCACCACGCAGCCCAACTCCCTCGCTCGCCTCTCCATTGCCTGCGTTCCCAACCGTCGTCTTATTCCTCCCCACTCACTTTCCACTCCCCCCCCCCCACCCCAACATTCCGTCCCGGAAATGCCCGGCTTTTTGTCCCTTCCCCCCACCCCCCCACCCCACCCACAAACAGGAAGGATGGCCGAGCGCGCGCGCGCGCGCGACTGTTCTACCGCGCTCTCCCTTAGCAACTCGGAGGCCCTAGCAACCGAGTCAACCGTTCGGGCCCCGGGGGAAGAGAAGCCGCTCGGATCCTCCGCTGGCTTGAAGAAGGGCATCCCGAGTCCGAAAAAGGGCGGAGCGGAGGCTGGAAGAGTTTTATTATGCGCCGGGGACGTGATGCGTGGTGGTACGGGGAACTGTTATCTGAGGGAAAGCGAAGCGAGACGACAATTGAAATCAATAGGGATTCTCAAAAGCGGAGAACGGAAAGGGAGGCTGGGCGGGCTGGAGAGCACACTAGATACTGTCAATAATAACCTGAAGCCGAGCGAGCTTTGGGCGGTGGGGAGGTTTCTTTAAGGCGGCCCTTAAGCAATGGGAAGTTTTACAACTTCGGTTATATTTTTGCCCTTCACAGCTGATCTCTGAGAAAGAAACAAAGGAAGAAGAGGAGCAAAACCGCATACAAGTTGCAAGCGTTTGTCCCTCGATAACGAGGTTTTGTTTTTATACTTGTGCGCGCGCGTATACACACGCACATGTACACACACACGAGAGTAGGTTTAAAAAAAAAAAGATTAACAGAGCTGGAAGGGACCTTGTACTGTAGGTCATCTAGTCCAGAAGTCTCCGACCTTGAAAACTTTAAGACTTGTGGACTTTAACTCCCAGAGTTCCTCAGCCAGCTTTGCTGATTTTTAGTCCAACACCCCACCCCCTCAAAAGCTGGAAACCCTACACCAGGGGTATCCAACCTTGGCAACTTTAAGACTTGTGGACTTCAACTCCCAGAATTCCTCAGCCAGCTTTGCTTTGCTGGCTGAGGAATTCTGGGAGTTGAAGTCCACAAGTCTTAAAGTTGCCAAGGTTGGATACCCCTGCCCTACACCATCTCTGACAAATGTCGGTCCAAACTCTTCTTAAAAGAAGACTAGGGTACTGTGACCCTAACAACTGCATGGTTGAATAATTCTCACTACAGACCTCAAGGCAAGAAGGAGGGCTTCTTGTTGGAAGGCTGGGGGGCAGTTTTCAGCCCAAGGTGTAGCAAAAACCCGACTATGAATATTGTTATTGTTTCTTATCATACAAGAAAGCCAGCTAAGTGATAAATAGCACCAAGACAACTTTAGCTCAAAATGCTAAAAAGGACTGCTCTTGATCTGCCACGCAGGAAGGGTTTTCAGGAAATTTCAAAGATGCAGAACACTGAGAAGTCAATAAATAAATAAATAAAGTCAGGGCAGAAGGCAGCAGTAAAGTACTAATAGAGGTAGCCCTCAACTTACAAGTGAGCCCAAAATTTATGTTGCTAAGTGTGAAAATTATGAAGTGTGTTATGCCCCATTTTACGACTTTTCTTCTTCCCACATTTGTTAAGTGAATCACTGCTGTTGTTAAATTAGTACCATGGTTGTTAAGTGAATCTGGTTCCCCCATTGACTTTGCTTGTCAGAAGGTTGCAAAAAGTGATCACATGACCCTGGAACGCTGCAACTCTGGTAAATGTGAGTCAGTTATCAAGCATCTGAATGTAAATCACATGACCATAGGTTTGCTGCAATGGTCTTAAGTGTGAAAACAGGCATAAGTCACTTTTTTCAGTGCCATTGTAACTTAGAATGGTCACAAAGTAAATTGTTGTAAGTTGAGGACTACCTGTATATTGTTTCCAGGAAAATACTTGAACATATCTATGAAGCCACAAACTGTTCACTGCTGTTGTTGTTTCCTGTTAACAAGTGAAGTTTCTAGCTGTTGCTCTAAATCAGCATTCTAGTATACAGCTTAGTAAAGTTAAATCTAAATTGCTCTTTTTTGCTGGTAGTACTCAGCTATATCTAACAATATATTGTGCGTAATCCTTGCCCTCTGGGCCTCAATTATCTAAAAAGTTTTTGCATGGTCAAGACTCAAGTCAACCTGAACAAATAAGACCTGAAGCAGCAGTTAGTTTTCAAAGAATAAATTGCATTAAAAGAAATGTGTGGTTGCCAACAGTATTTAAGGCTGTTGCATATTCTGAGTTTAAAAAGCTGAAACAGAGAAATGTTTGTTTCATATTATACATAATTAAAATAAATGCATATGTTTGGAATAGCTAGTGGTATTTTTTCTTACAGAACACTAAAAGTAAGATGAATTTTATCCAGAATACCATAACAGAATAATAGAGTTGGAAGGGACCTTGGAGATCTTCTAGTCCAGTAATAGCCAGCTGGGAAGGAGAGATGCAGTTCTCCTCAACACTGCTGGCAGTCTCCCCACTCTTCACCACCTCTACAGGGTGGCTTAGCCCCGAAACTAGCTGACTCGGGGCGCTCCAGCGGCGAGCACAGATCGAAGCCTCGCAGAGATGAGGTTTCGGTCTGTCGCTGAAGAAGCTCAAACCAGAAGTCCCCCGGCCCTACACCTTTTTAGACTAGTGGCTGTCCAGTGTCTGCGTTAAATTTTGGACATTTGGAAGTTTGGACTATTTACTGGTATTCTGCCTTAGTTATGTGTCCTCTTTCCATTTTTTTGAACTTATCCTTTTTGTCTTTCAGTTTATCAGAGAGATGTTTGTGCAACCAAACCTGTTCTTTGATTTCTTGTTTTTCTTTTTCAATTCTGTTGTGTAAATTTCAGATTGTTAGATTCCATTAAACTATTTAAACATCTAGCAAAAGTGTTTATTTGAACAAAATAAAAATCCAAACATGAATAAATATACCATGGATAGATCAATTAATACAATGTGCTAAACAATTCTGGATTTTGTATAATATCTTACACAGTTGTATCATTTCACATGGTTGCCAAAAATTAATCAAAAAAAGATGACATACAAAAGGATATTGATCACCAACTGAAGATGATATTTTTGGAGCTTTTTGCCTTTAAGAGTTATATAATACCTCAAATTTTCAAGTCTAATTATGGGATTAATGGAAAGATTACTTGATTCTTTTAACCAACTTTATACTTTAGTAAGACAAAAGATATCCCAAGTTTCAACTGAATACAAAAAAAGCAATATGTATGTTAATTGCCATGTGGAATAAATAGGCAGCCTTCAGGAATCAATATATTTTAGGCATTATTCAAATAACTACAATTAATAATATTTGGAGAATTATACAGAAAAGTTTGAAAAAGGAATCTAATGAATTCAGGTTATAGTCTGGAAATATGTAGAAGTATAGTTCCGAAATGCTATTTATCTAAAAATAAATAGTAAATGTGCTATGAAAAGAGAATTGTATAAGAAAATAGCCTACGGTACTGCTATCTGGATATAATCTCCATATCTCATTTCTTGTTAGCTAAATTAGAAAATGTAGTTAATGGAGGGATTTAAGAAATAGGGTAACATTTTATTAAATTTGCTAGAGCTGTTTCTGGGAAGACAGCCTAATTAAAATTAATAGAATTGCTGGTTTCTCTTTCCTAAGATTTTCAAATTATGACTGTTAAGCATTAAGATGAACAATATATTTTTCAGCTAGTTGGATGTCATTAAAAGAACCAAATCTAGTAACAAGAAAATGGATCCTAGCACTTAGAAAATCTAGCTGGCTGATACAGTCTGACATATGTAATAATTAACCAATTTAACCTATTGGATTGACGTTCCCAAAGGCTAAAGTTGTCATACTGAATTTATGATTATTTGCTCATTTTGTTCGGAATATACTATTTCTCATCATTAGGTTTCTTATTCACAGTGTGAGTGAAATCCAGTATAGAATCAGAAGAAATCTGTCTTGTGTAAAGGGACTTTATTTACTCTTTATTTCTTTTCTATCATTATTAAATGATTCTATTGCCTCTCCAAACTGTTCCTTCATGACTTCCAATTTGTTCCTCATCGGTGTCAGTGCAGAATCCATGATTGTGTGCAGTTTCGCCCGAGCTCACTTGCTGGAGGGTCCCAGTCAGGACCGGAACCACCCTTGCGGTGGTTGAAGAAGGGGGTGGTTGAAGAAAGGGGTGGTTGAAGAAGGGGGAAATCGCCTGGAGGGCTGAGGGGAGCCGCAACTCCCCTCCCTGATAGGAAAATCCCTCCCAAACTGTTCCTTCACTAAGTGTCTGAAGGCAGACATAAGGACCTTGAAAGTTGCAAGATAGTAAGGAATTAAATTCCCCTTTACAATTCCTTTAGTGGAAAAAATGGAAGTTGAACTCTAACTGCATATTATTATGTATTATGTGGTATTAATTATTATCAGTAATAATGGAATCTTAAATTGACACTTTCAGAGCTCTTATAAATATATATATTTATTTCAGTTTGGAGTGGATTTCTTTAGAATAGATTCTACACCTAGTTTTTTATCTACTGCTTGTTTATCCATATGTTAAATAACTTTATTCTCTTTTTTAAATAGTTTTATTTTATTTTATTTTGTCAAGCAATTATAAGATAACAGGTATAAGTATAAACATAGTTATGAAAGTTTGTATCTATTGTGTGCTCTTGTATATTGTTATGGTTGAAGCTGAAGCATTCACTGACAGGTAGGACATTGCAATGTATAATTTTATATACTATACTCAGATTGAACTGAAGGCAGCGTAGTTCTAGGTTTTCTAGGTCTAGAATTTTAAGTCTGGTGGCATAAGGTATTCTGCAACAAGTAGAGGAGTGGAGAACTCTTCTTGTGAAATATTTCTGGACTTTCTCAACTGTGTTAATATCAGATATGTAATGCGGGTTCCAGACTGATGAGCTGTATTCAAGTATTGGTCTAGCAAATGTTTTGTATGGTCTAGTTAGTAGTATGATATTACCAGAGAAAAAGCTATGTAGGATTAGGTTAACAAGTCTTAATGCCTTTTTGGCTATGTAGTTACAGTGGGCTCTAGCACTTAGATCATTGGAGATGAGTACTCCAAGGTCCTTGACAGAGTTTGGATCATCAACAAGGTCTTGACTATTCAGCTTGTATTTTATTTTCTGATTTTGATAGAACTCTTTGTTTACAAGGGAAATCCCATTATATGAATGTGGACTTGTTTTAGGTATTAAAGTTCTTAGTAACTTTGAGGTCATACAGTAGATACACCACATTGAGCTATAAATTAACTAAGGATGGCTCATTAAAATTTGTATTTTTTTAAATACAAATATTAGTTATAAGTAACAGTTCAGAAATTTTCTGAAATGAAAGAGACATGAACTTTACATTTTGCTCTCTTGTCAGCACGAATATTATCGTAGTTATGACTAATATATTTGCAGTCACAACTCTTTGATTTATTGTGAACTTTTTTTTCTCCATGCAAATACTCTGCCATAGACAAAAGCTCCTAATTTAATAATGGATTTCTGTGTTTTTCTTAGGACCAGTTTGGTTTACATAGGTTTAATGCTGCCCCCAGTTGTAGCTTTTTTAACTGTTAATACCAACATTCTTGTGATCAAATGTGAGTTTTGTCCCATGTGTAGAACATAAATACATGGTGCAGTGTTCTTATTAAATATGCATTTATTATCAAGCTGCAAAATTTATTTTAGTTTGAATGGGATTGAAAATATACTACACATTTAGGAAAATATTAAGATATAAGATAAAAGGAAACATGAAGAAACCAGAGCTGTGAATAATCTTTAGAAAAGGAGATTAGTGGAGAAATAATTATATTACTGCCAAAATGGCTGTGTAGGGAGTTTGTTTCAGCTCTATTTTAATTAACCATTCTGAAGCACTTAACCAAATGTGCCAAATTCTTGAATCAAGCTATTAGTTGGTAAATCTAAAACTATGTAATTGAAAGTTGGCTTGGATTCTGGTCTTAAAATATTTCTGTTAAATATCAGAAAGAACAATACGGTAGTTTTCATTCCCGTTCAAAATCCTGAACCAGGGGATTCATCCAAATAATTTTTGGATTTTTAAGACCATTTGCGAAAATGTCAAAATTGAGATAATATATTAGCTACAATTAAGATATAATTAGTATACTTCAAGGGACACGGTGGCTCAGTGGATAAGACGCTGAGCTTGTCGATCAGAAAGGTTGGCAGTTCGGTGGTTCGAATCCCTAGCACCGCATAACGGAGTGTGCTCCGGTTATTGTCCCAGCTTCTGCTAACTTAGCAGTTTGAAAGCATGTAAAAATACAAGTAGAAAAATAGGGACCACTTTGGTGGGAAGATAACAGCGTTCCATGCGTTTAGTCATGCTGGCCACATGACCATGGAGACATCTTCAGATAGCGCTGGTTCTTTGACTTTGTAACAGAGATGAGCACCTAGAGCCAGAAACAATTAACACGTATGTGCAAGGGAAACCTTTATCTTTAGTATTCTTCAGTGGGCAGATTGGGAAAGCTAATCTGAGAAAGTTAGCTAATTTGAATTTTAATGTGATCTTTGTTTTATTTATCAAAAACAAAATGAGTTTTTCTACAAGCTTGCCAATGTTTAAACTCATTCACATAAGAATAATTTTCTTATTGGCAGAATCTTGTTATCAGAGATGTGGGAAGATGACTAACGGGTTACGCAGTAAACTGTAAAAATCTTGTTTCATGAAGCTTTTCAGTTGAACTCATATGGGTGATTGACAATACAATATTTTATTACATCAAACATAATGTTATGCTAGTTTTTTATTCCATCCGTTTGTTTGTAGTACCTCAGTTTACACTAAATCATAAAGGGTAAATTCACAAATCAAATTTGATTATAGACTCATTACATACAGTACTTGTAACGGCATCCCTTTATAAAATAACCTTTCAAGATTTATTGTTTGTTTGAGTCGGATCTTTCTGTACTTATTATATAAAAATGTCTATTTAGGGTTCAATATAATTAAAGTTACAGTTTTTTCTTTGATTGATACATATTTTATTATGTATATATTTTTGTATTGATGGGTGTGTGTATGTGTGTATAAGCACACGCTTCAGTGGCATGATTTTTGAAACACCTAAGAAAATGGCTGAGACCTATCTTAACTAAAAAGCCCTGGGAAAATAGATTGAAAGAAATGCTTTTACCGTGGTAGAAAAGCTTTGCATGCTTGGAATAAAGTTATCAAATATAAAAATGTGTGAGCAAGTTTATTCAAAAATATGAAAGTGTGCGGTTATTTTGCAATGCTGTATATGAGGAAACTTAGAAAGGACCTCTTGTCTGTGTAAGTCATCAAACTAGATAGAATGTCTGAGGATTTTCTGAGGTTGCAAATATTAATCTAATAAAGTCTTAATTTCTCTTTTTTATTTTCTCACTAGAAAAACCATATCTGACATGACTTCTATAAAGGAGCAAGCGGCAATCAGTAGATTAATAACTTTCTTACAAGAATGGGATAGTGCTGGCAAAGTTACTCGAAAACGTATTCTTGAAAATTTCATTCTTGCTAACCAAGACAAGACTGGTCCAGAACTTGAGATAGAATTCTCACAGGGAGCCAGTTTGTTTCTGGCACGAATAACTGCCTGGCTCCGGCTAACGTATCCATTTGGACAATTGATGGTCAGGTAGAACAAGAAAATACTATGAAACAATATTGAAATTACCAGGATGGGCTATATATTTAATTACACCAAGAAACACAGTTTTGAAAATTGTAGTCTAAGATACAGAAACAAATTCTGAAAGGGCATTCACTATTTGTATTCTTTCATGGCAAAATAAATAGCCTGTATGATAGTTTCTTAAAGCTAGCAGATTTACTATAACATAAATATAACTTGTTAAGCCCAGACACAGAATTTTTGTAAATACTTTAAAAAGAACAAAGAAAAAATAAATTCAACTAAGGTTTATTCAGCAGAATATATTAAAATAAAAGCCTTAACTAAGTCATAATAGCTATATGTACGGAACATGTCTGGAACAACAGTTAAAATCAATTGGCATCTTTCTTTCAGCTGCAAGTGGGTGAGTAAATGTACCATTTTCAGGAGTCAGAGGAACCTTACAATTTTTAATCTATGTTGTTGAAAGAAGGAATGTTCTTTATGTTCTTGTGCTATCAAAGGATATACAGGTAGTTCTTGACTTATGAGCCCAAAATTTCTGTTGCTAAGTAGGTGTAACCTGAGTTTTGCCCCATTTTATGACATTTTCTTGCCACAATTATTAATTGAATCAGTGCAGTTGTTAAGATAGTCAAGGACTATCTGTATTGGAAGTTCTGTTGGTTATGCTTCTGCATTTTCTTGTTTGATGAATCTCTGTTTTCTGCACTTTGCTTTCTGAAGACATTTATTTATAAGTTTTTGAAAATAAGGTATGGTTACCGTTTTAAATATTCTTTGGTAGCATCAAGGATACATTGCCTGAATAGTAGCCTATCCCAGATTGGATAAATGTTATATAATCCTTTATGATACACTTGCAGATTTTATTACATTTAAAAATCATGCAATGCAATTGCATACCAAGGATAGAAGCAATTGCAGAAATAACCCTTGAAAGCATTTTGATAAAATTTGAACTACTATCCCCTTCAGTTTGTTTGGATGGGATGCAAATTGCTACAAGTTAAATTGAAATTGAAAGTTCTAATTTTTTGTGATAAAAGTATTGCTAACTTGTATGTCATCACAAAAAAATAAAAAAAACATTGAGAATGATGACAGTTTACTGAGAAAAGTCATTATCTCTACGAGTAAGTGAAGTAGTGTTAAATAGTATTCTATGTATGCACACGCACGCACGCGCACACACACACACACACACACACACAGAGAGAATTGCCATAAAGCCTGTTGTTTTGTTCTTTAAATTTTTTGCAGCCAGCGATATCTTCTTGAATTCCTGGAAATTGGTGGTATCCTCACATTATTGGAAATACTTGGGCTGAAACAAGTGAAAGAGGAAGACAAAATGGAGTCTGTAAAACTTCTTCAGTTAGTGGCAAAATCTGGCAGGAAATTCAAAGAGCTTATCTGTGAGAGCTATGGTAGGCTTATTTCAACACCTGTTGTTTAAGAAAAGCAGTTTGAGGTATCAGGATAATTATTTTCTCACACAATTAAAATCTTTCCTGTCTCTGAATTGAAAGAAAAGAATTGCTTCCCTTTTGTAATTCAGCAGAATGATAAATCATTTCAATTATTCAATTTACATTAAAGCACTGGAAGTCTTTGGTCTTCATAAGAATGATTTCGTTCAACAAGGTATTATGGCTTTTTTTTCTTTATTGCAATATGTTAGAGCATGCATAGAGTTAATTGAAACATAATTCCCTTTTGAAATTGCTACAAATTGCTAACTTTCTGAAATTCCCTTTGAGCATTCCAACTACTAGAATATGAAATTTAATTCCATTATATATCTCTAGATCTGTATACAGTATCTATGTATCTGTTTTCTTTAGTTTTCACGGGTACTTACATGTATGGTATTCAGCTTTGTTGGGTGTTTTTCCACGTCATTATAGTTGTGCTTTTAAAGTTGTAGCAATGTTTCGGCAGAATCTCATCTGCCATCATCAGGCACAATACAGAAGCCTGATGATGTCAGATGAGATTCTGCCGAAACGTTGCTACAACTTTAAAAGCACAACTAAAATGACATGGGAAAATACTCGAACAAAGCTGAATACTATCTATGTATCTATATCTACAGTGTATGTGTGTGTGTGTTTCCAATATCTCTATAAATCACCCATTCAGTTCATCCTTTTTTCTAAAATATGGATACATATCGTAACATTAAAGACCACCAGATGCTGAATCACAAATTCCCATAATCCCAGCCAGTTATGAGGATGCTGGATGACGTAATTTAACAACATTTGGCATCTATTCATAAGGAACACTAATTTTTGTATAAAACAAAACACGAGTTTGTGCAACTGAGATGTAAACCCAATCGAGTTACTTGGATTAATTTTGCATAAGGATTGTAGGCTTTAATTAGCACAGTTTCAGAAACTTGTCTATTTAAAAAGCCAGATATTGCAATGAACAGTTCCTTGCTTCCAAAACAAAATATATACACTGCTCAAAAAATAAAGAGAACACTTAAACAACACAATGTAACTCCAAGTCAATCACACTTCTGTGAAATCAAACTGTCCACTTAGGTAGCAACACTGATTGACAATCAATTTCACATGCTGTTGTGCAAATGGAATAGACAACAGGTGGAAAGTATAGGCAGTTAGCAAGACATCCCCAATAAATGAGTGGTTCGGCAGGTGGTGACCACAGACCACTTCTCAGTTCCTATGCTTTCTGGCTGATGGTTTGGTCACTTTTGAATGCTGGCGGTGCTGTCACTCTAGTGGTAGCATGAGACGGAGTCTACAACCCACACAAGTGGCTCAGGTAGTACAGCTCATCCAGGATGGCACATCAATGCAAGCTGTGGCAAGAAGGTTTGCTGTCTTTCAGCATAGTGTCCAGAGCATGGAGGCAGTACCAGGAGACAGGCCAGTACATCAGGAGATGTGGAGGAGGCCGTAGGAGGGCAATAACCCAGCATCAGGACCGCTACCTCTGCCTTTGTGCAAAGAGGAACAGGAGGAGCACTGCCAGAGCCCTGCAAAATGACCTCCAGCGGGCCACAAATGTGCATGTGTCTGCTCGAAAGGTCAGAAACAGACTCCATGAGGGTGGTATGAAGGCCCAACGTCCACAGGTGGGGGTTGTGCTGCTTACAGCCCAACACCGTGCAGGATGTTTGGCATTTGCCAGAGAACACCAAGATTGGCAAATTCGCCACTGGCGCCCTGTGCTTTTCAGAAATGAAAGCAGGTTCACACTGAGCACATGTGACAGACATAACACAGTCTGGAGACGCCGTGGAGAATGTTCTGCTGCCTGCAACATCCTCCAGCATGACCGGTTTGGCAGTGGGTCAGTAATGGTGTGGGTAGCATTTCTTTAGGGGGCCGCACAGCCCTCCATGGGCTCGCCAGAGGTAGCCTGACTGCCATTAGGTACCGAGATGAGATCCTCAGACTCCTTGTGAGACCGTATGCTGTTGCAGTTGGCCCTGGGTTCCTCCTAATGCAGACCTCATGTGGCTGGAGTGTGTCAGCAGTTCCTGCAAGATGAAGGCATTGATGCTATGGACTGGCCCGCCCGTTCCCCAGACCTGAATCCAATTGAGCACATGTGGGACATCATGTCTCGCTCCATCCACTAATGCCACGTTGCACCACAGACTGTCCAGGCGTTGGGGGATGCTTTAGTCCAGGTGTGGGAGGAGATCCCTCAGGAGACCATCCACCACCTCATCAGGAGCATGCCCAGGCATTGTAGGGAGGTCATACAGGCACGTGGAGGCCACACACACTACTGAGCCTCCCTTTGACTTGTTTTAAGGACATTACATCAAAGTTGGATCAGCCTGTAGTGTTTTTTTCCACTTTAATTTTGAGTGTAACTCCAAATCCAGACCTCCATGGGTTGCTAAATTTGATTTCCATTGATAATTTTTGTGTGATTTTGTTGTCAGCACATTCAACTATGTAATGAACAAAGTATTTAATAAGAATATTTCATTTATTCAGATCTAGGATGTCTTATTTTTGTGTTCCCTTTATTTTTTTGAGCAGTGTATATAATCTGTAGCATTTAAGACAAATTTGATATTTTAAAAACTGAAAAAGTATTTAGGAGATCAATCATTAGGATTGTAGAATTAAATTATTATCAAAAACTATTTAATGAGAGCATTTTATCAAGCTCATGTAGGATTATGGGAGGGGACTGAATCATTTTTCTCCACTAATGTAATCCCCCAAATCATCTGCATTCCATAGCTATTGATATTTCCATTTTAGAAATGAAATGTCTATCACTTACACATTATATCCAATTTCAGAAAAGAATTCTGATGGGAAAAAAGTCCCAATACGTCATGTCACTGTGACGCTGCGAATTTGATAGCCCTGCTCTATAGCCTTGTTTTGGTTGCAATCTGCTTGATACTCATCAGTTCCTATATAGAGAGAATCCTTGCCCACAATGTTTGGCATAGTCAGTATTATTTACAAGATGTTTTCATTGGTTAATTGAGATTGCTGATGATTTCAAAGGAACTCATTACTGGCAGATTTTTCTTAACCTACTTGTTCAGAAAGCTTTTTCCTACACAGGTGTGCGATCAATTGCTGAATTTTTCGCCACTTCCAAGTCAGAAGCAACACAAGAGCAAGTGCAGATTCTTCTGGATACATTAGGACACGGCAACCCCAAATATCAAAATCAGGTGTACAAAGGGCTGATTGCTCTTTTAAAGTGCACTTCTCCCAAAGCCCAGCAGCTGTCACTACAAACACTCAGGATAATACAGGTCAGCCAAATAAGTGGGAAGTGGGAAGGTACTTGTATGCAACCTCAGTTTTATGGATTGTATATAATTTTGTTTCCTTTAAATTAGTTGATAGATTTGAAAATGCAGTGACCAACAGTAATAAGGTGTAACTGTCAAGACATATGCTCATAACTGAGAATGAAATACAGTAGAAAGCTTTTTATAGCTACACTGTGAGTAGCTACATCTTTGGACCGTGACATTTCTATTATCTTAGCCATGATTTTAGAATCAGTTTTAATTTTAGCATTGTCACAGTGTTATAGGGTTCTTTTTTTTGAACCGAAGGTGTATTTTGCAACATGAGGGTGGCAAGTGAGAGAGAAAAAAGACTGGAGACTTTTATGCTATTTTTACTATTTATAGTGAGGCTGTTTAAAGCAGATATTTATAACAGGTATATACAATGTAATTGGATCTCAGGCTTGCTCCTAAATATTCCCCCAGAGATTATCCCCCACTAGCTCTCCTGCTTTGTCCCTGTTTTACTCATCTTCCTTCCTCATTTCTGGGTTTACCAAGAGGAAATGAGAAAAAAAGAACCGGCTGGATTTACTGTAATATGCTCAGCACCGTTGATTTTTCTCCTGGATTTCCTCAGCCAAATGCCAACTGCTTTTCTATTAGGGGAACAACCTCTAATAAGAGTCTTTTCCAGTTAGTCCCTAGGGATCAGGGCTTCACCAGCAATGTTAATCCCCTCCGTTCTGTCTTGAGTCTTGGGTGTTGATATCTTCTCCCTATTCCCTCCTTCCAGGGAAGTCAGCCATAGATTTTTCTTCTCCCTTCTCAACCAGGAACCGGCAACTGCTTTGCATACTCACTTAACTTCACTTTCCAGTCTTTCTTTCCAGCCCCTCTGTTTTGCACAGACCTTTTCTCTCCTCTCCTTTTTCTAGTTCTCTCTCCATTTTTTTTTAGTCAGACCAGCAGCATGGTCACCAGCAGCTAAGGAGATGGGTGCTCTCCCAGGGCTGTAGTTCCCTGCACCTATATGCAGACTGGACCAATAGGATGCTGTTTCCGCACCTGCATTTTCTAGCCATAAAGAGAGTAATGAATTTATTATGCATAAATTTCAGTAAAACAGAATTTGTTTCCCCTGATGTCTAAAATGTTATCGAATTGGTAATCATGGAAGGGGTGAGGGATAATCTCGGAAAGAAAATACAGTACAAAAATGCAAGGTATGATGTAGGAACATCTGTAGGGCAGTAAAAAAACATCCAGCTGATGGCCAGAACTGCATGATTGTAGGGCAGACAAAAACATCCAATTGGTGGCCATCATCTTGACTTCTTTGACATCCCACTCCAACCTGGATATGCCCTTTGTCTAAGCCTAACTCTTACAGTGTCTGGTTAGCAGTGTTGCCTATGGATAATCTTCGACTTAAGACCAACATTTCTCTTGCAAAGCAAGACAGTTGTAAGTAAGTTTTACCCCATTTTACCACCTTGCCACAGTTGGTAAGTGAATGATTGCAACTGACTTGTCAGAAAGTTGTGAAAGGTGATCACATAATCCTGGAACATAGCAACCTTCATGAATACATGTCAGTTGCCAAGGTTACAAAAGGTGATCACATGACTGCGGGAATGCTGCAAAGATTGGAAGTGTGAAAAACGGTCATACATCATTCTTTTCAGTACTGTTGTAACTTTGAACGGTCACTAAATGAATTGTTGTAAGTTGAGGATTACTTGTACATTCAGGCTTTGCGTAATTCTCATAGGCTGTATTATATTGTAATTCCTTCTGACCTTGATGTTTTTCATTCTCCCATTCTTTGTTTTCTGGTGCATATGTGTTGTATGAATATACACACAAACACATACATGCACACATATGTCCTACCTGTCAATTTAGGGAAATAATGTATATTTCCAACAAAATGGGTCTGAAAGTCTGCTATAATAAATGTTCATATTTAAGTCTTTGTACAACTATTTATTTATGCTGTACCACCTGAATATATCTCCTTCTCTGAAACCCAAATTGAATGGAATTGGTTTTCATATCTGAAACAAATCTTGTCTAATAAAAATACTTAGGGCCACTGACTTGTCATAGCAATACGTATTTGATTTGTAGAAGAGGGATTGACATGTGATTTGCTAGTGAAAAATAATTATATTATTTGAAACAGAGATGACAGTAAAATCCTTTTGCTAAATGTTATATCAATACCTTATTCAGCAAAAGCGTGACAATTAACAGAACTAATGCCAGGAAGTTGTTAGCTGCTCAACCAAGATTTGCCTTTCATATCCTTAGTAAAATTAATTTTAAGAAATCATGGGTTCAAATCACTACTCAAATAATAACCACTGGACGTTCTTCAGCCAGCTACTATTTTTCATCTGAAGAATGACATAACTTCAATAAAGATAAAATGTAACTGTGCCTTCTGGCAACTTGCACCATTATGAGGGTACTCCATATCTGGGGAAATTTGACTTTATTGTTCTATTGGACATGTGAAATATTTTAAAACCATTGTGCATAATTCTTGAAATTTATGCTCTGCTTTAATATCTACTTAAGAGTTCTTTGCCAGAGGTATTTATTTCTCAGGCATATTTCTTCAATGTGCTTAATTTTTAAAGTACTTTATATGCATGCTTTTAATGATATATGTACCTGCAAAGGTAACTTCAGTGAGTGGCACCATTTGCCATTATACATTTACATATAATTTGAATATTTATAATGTATTTATTAATCAAATTTATATAGCACCTCCATTTCATGAAAAGTGACACGTGGTGATGTACAATAGGTGATTAACAAGAATACATAGGTATATAGAAACAGGCATTTAAAATAAAAAAAACAGCATTAAAATAGAGATTATTAAAACTAAAAATATATATGATACCATTACTGTTTTGTCTCTTGCACTTTGCCTTGTGTCATCTCCTGATACATGGTTTTTAATTGTTTTAGTCTTTTGTGTTGTATGCAAGATCATTTTATTTTTTGGCTTAGTTATGTTTTGGCATTCTTTATGCTACCCAGACTCACAGATCAGAAATAAAATAAATAAATAAAATTAATACTAAAAGCAGGTTCAGAATTGTTCAAGGCAAATAGGTAATCTGTGGTAGAAAGGAATTCAGCTTTGTTGGTCAAAGTGGTATCTACTGGAACATGCTAAATCTAAATATTTACATGCTTCTGACATGTATTTTCCAAATTAATTGGGCACATGCATTCCCTCTCTGAGATATATGGGCAGTTCAAAAATGTGAAAAATAAATATAAATAAATAAATAAATTTGGAGTTCGAACCTGAATGGCTCAAGGTTGACTCAGCCTTCCATCCTTCCGAGGTGGGTAAAATGAGGACCCAGATTGTTGGGGGCAATATGCTGACTCTGTAAACCACTTTGAGAGGGCTGGAAAGCACTATAAAGTGGTATATAAGTCTAAGTGCTATTGCTATTGCTATTCTAATATTATTTCACAAAATCCAATTTGGGAAATAACGTTCCTCTATTTCTTCTTTAATTTGCCAGTCAATTGTGGGGAAAGCCCATCCGAGCATTGTTGATTCTGTGCTGAGTGTGCTTCGCTCTCTGAATTTTGAGGTACAATATGAAGGTAAAACTTTGCTTTTTTGGCATTCATTATCCAGGTGTTTTCCCAGCTAATTTCTCAAGATTCTTTCAAACATTTGAAAAGATTCCCTGTATCTGTTTCCTGTATTTACATGTACATTTTGGAGGTCATGTCTTTAGATTGAGAAGTGTAATTTAGCATCAGTTTCTCAAAATTTGTCAATGAGCAGTTGTAAATTAGTTATTCTCTTTTAACTACATAAGTATGAGTTTATTTGAATCTATAAGAACCACAATATTGCATATCTTCATTGGAGTTTTACCTCTTGTTTATTCTACATTAACAGATTTTATAAAAATCTCTTATGTATATTTCCTTACCTTTCTACATTTTCCATTAGTCCTAGCCTATATTGATCCTAAAAGCTAAGATATATCATCAGGAATGTAAAAGGGGATGCATGCATCCTCTATGAGTGCTGTATACTCTTCCTCTGGATATGATAATAATGTACCGTAGTAGTTGTAGTAGTTTATTTGTTGATTAATCTTGCAGCCTTATCAATAAAATAAAATAATAAAATAGAAACCCTGGTAAATCATTGACATAAAAATTAAATAAACACTAGGGTTAGAATACAACCCTGTCTGGGGTGATAGCTTATATAAATTCATTATTTATTTTACTACAAATAGATTTCCTTGATTCTTTTATATTTTCACTTTTCATCCACTGTTTTGCTTTATACAGTATTTCAAAATGAAAGGGATTGCAGTGTGCAGCTTGATAGTATTATTTTAGACTTTCCCCCTTAATTCTATTTTTTAAAAAGACATTTATACTGTGCTGATTTCTCTCAATAAAGAAGTCAAAACACAAAACACACTGTAAGGACATGTCCAATTATTGGCTGGGAATTCATGACTGAATGATCATGTCATAATGATCTTTTTATTAAGATAAATTTTAGACTGCATATAGCTTCATTTTTAATTGATACTTTCATTAAACAAAACAAAAATGAATTATAAGTTTTTAATAAATTTGTTTTAAAAGGACTTAGTTCTCCTTAAGGGATAAGATAGAAAATCTAAAGATAAATTATATCATAATTGTTTTAGCCAGTAATAGCTGATTGTGACAAGGGCTGGTTATGCTATTTTGAAATACCTTTGTACTGATCAGTTGGTTTATTTTTTTCCCCTGAAAACAGATTTGCAACTTAATGACATGACATCCAAAGTATGACATCCAAAGTATTATTCTTGGCTGATCTTGCAAGTTGGACAAAGTCAACCCTAGATAGTACTTGAATAGAAGGCTACCTCCTGAGTTATGAACTAAATTATTACTTTATAGGTTTTTTTTAAAAAAGCCATGCTGGGAGAAGTAGCAATCCACATTTGTAAGGCTGATATGAAAATTAACATGGAAGTAGTTACCAAGAATTGAATTCAAACAGGGTGTCTTTAGTATTCTGTAACACCTCCATCATTATAGGCCATTATAATATCTAATGTTTCCATGCATATTTCATATATGTCAGTATCCTTAATAGCAGACCCTTTTTAATGAAATAAGACCATAACGAATCAGAGCTAAATGGTATAATGGGTTCTGTTCCATCCACCAGAGTCTATGAGAAAAACTGAAGCTGCATTGTATAAGAGATACTGTATAATTAAAACCAGCTTCTGGCAAAATAGGAATTTTGATACCTTCCTTCTTGTAGCTATTCAACTGATCAAGGACCTTATGGCCTATGTTGTGCGACCAGCTCTGCTAAAAGGCTTGGTTTCATTACTAAAGCCATCAAGGCAGGAGACAGCCAAGATGCAAGCAAGAATTTTGGAAGGTAATATTGTAGTATTTCAATTTGTCTGTATGGAAGATGGTTCCTACTTTTATACAGGTGGTCCTCGACTTACAACAGTTCATTTAGTGACCAAAGTTATAATGGCACTGAAAAAAGTGACTTGTGACCACTTTTCACACTTACAACCATTGCAGCATCTCCATGGTCATGTTATCAAAATTCAGATGCTTGACAACTGTCTCATATTTATGAAGGTTTCAGTGTCCCAGGGTCCTGTGATCATCTTTTGTGAGCTTCTGATAAGCAAAGTCAATGGGAAAACCAGGTTCACTTAACATCCGTGTTACTAGCCTAACTGTAGTGATTCACTTAATTGTAGCAAGAAAGGACCTAAAATGGGACAAAATTCACTAACAAATTTCTCACTTAGCAACATAAATGTTGGGCTCAATTGTGGTCATAAGTTGAGGACTATCTGCAGTTATATCTGTATTTGCATGAGGAGAGGGAAATATTTTGCTATCAGAGGAAGCAATATATATGTTATCTAACTAAACTTTTTACCATTGGTCCATCAGATTCCAAATCTTCAGAAACTTAAGCCTGCAGTTCTGAGGAGATAGATCCCATTATAAAACTTCACCATTGATTATAGTTGCATATGCTGGGAATCTGGGGACAGGACTGTGTTATTCAAAGGAAAACAAACAACATTGCTGAAAGAAAAAAATCAAAGTCCCTACTTTACTACTGAAATGAAAAATAGCTATATATGTCTAATACTGCTGCTGCTTAAAAGGTGGAGAATTTGGAAATGTTTTTCTTGGGAAATCTGATTAAGAATGTTCTACCTGGCTCCTACTCAAATCAAAAACAAAACTTTGGAAAAGCGATGGGGTACTGTATTTGATTTCTATATTATATCATCTGTTCAGAAGCAGGATCTTTGCGCCTGATGGAATCCTTGCCAGCATATGTTCAGCAAGCTGCAGCAGCCAAAACCATTGGGTAAGAAATTTTTAGTTACTGGAACTAACTGTCTAAATATTTGAAATAACTGTTCCTCTAGCAGAGGAGGTACAAGAAACCACCAGGTCCAAGCAAAAACCAGAACACGTATGATACAGACACTCTTCAGATACCTTTTAAAGAAAAAAAGTACTTGTTTTCTGTATTCCTGCTTGGTACAGTGGAGAAGGCCATTGTTCCTATAATGCTTTAAAAATTAAGACTTTTATCACAGTTACAAAGGAAAAGGAAAAGAAGCAAATACTGTTTAATGGGATGGATATATTTAAATATTTGTACCTTTCAATATATAAAATGTTATTGTAATGGAAGATAGAAAAGGGTAGTTCTGGAGGAGGGGATAATTAAATAATTGAAATAATTAAGACATACTTTTTTAGAAATTATATTGATCCAAATTAATAATGATATATCAGTAGTCATTTACAAGGATCCGTGTAATTGTAATATTATTACATATGGCAGTTTTATTAAATATGGACAGTATTACTGAGTACTTATTATTTTGTCTGGACCTCTGTTGGTATCCTGACCATGTTGACATGTGATTAACATTGCAATATGGACAGCATTACCATGCACTTATTACAGTGTTATTCTACAGAGACAGTATTATTGAGTAGTTCGGAGCTTTACTAATATCCTGAAGAAGGCATATTTAATTGTTTAAATTATCATTGTTGAACGGTAAAGTGGTTATTTAAATAAGTGATTTTTAGGTGGTGTTAAATCATTTAAATTATGCAATGTAATACATGTTTTATAGTAGAGTGCACAATGTGCACAACTCCGCTCAAGGGCTATATCAGGCTTTGCTGCACTCCCAAGTGGGAGTCCTTTTTCTTTTCTTTTTTTACTATTTAAAAAAAATAATTTTATTATTTTTACTGATAAGTGATAGTAGCAAAATCTGGTCCAATTGCTGCTTTTTACTCAGAAAAGGGTGCAATCACATTTAAACTATGCTGTTCTTGTTATTATTTCATCTTTTTTAAAAAAACCAATTACAGGATTGTTATTTTTGTTGCTGCTGCTGTTACAGGGGAAAGAGCAAATGGAATAGTACCAAAGAAAATCTGATGTATTTATTTATTTAGTGTTCTGTGAGATTTGTGTAGGTTTAAGGGGCTAAATAGATTTTGTAGAAACTCCAAGCAGCCCTTTGTTCTTTAATGACCCATTCAAAAAGATAGAGAAAAAAACATTTCTGTCTCACTTGTTCTGAGTGCTGGGAGGGTCAGGCTATGTGTAACCTGCATTATTTGAACTATTACTTCATAAAATACTTCAGTGTTAAACTGAAACACCAGCCATTCATTCAGACCTTACAAAACAGTCTGTGTTAGTATTTTAGTTGTAAACTATTCAATATTCCCCTCCCAGAATTCTGGCCCGGGAGTCTAGAGAAGTGGCTGAGGAGCTGATCTCTTTGAATGTGGTACATGGCCTTATGTGTGCCATGGGCAACAAGGACCACACCAACGGTCAAAGACAAGCTAGCATCACATTAGAGGCAAGTACCATTTGGAACTAAGGGATGACTGGATGTAGCTTATTCTTGTCATTTCTGTAACTGAGTTTGTATATGCATTTGGGATTATGGTAGTTGAACTCAATAGAAGCAAGATCAAGCTATGACAAAGTACAAGATGGACGGGGAGGAAACATGTTTGTGTAGAAAAGGGATTGCTTCCATATTTAAGCAAAGCTGGCAGAATGATATTTCTATAGTTTTTGTTTTAAAACTGCTGATAGTGAGTAAAGCTCCCCTCATCTCCCTCTCCTCTTTAGCACAAGCACATGAAGTGAAAAACAAAATACCAACTAAACCTGCCTAAGAATTCCTACATAATGCTTTAATTGAGCAAATAGTTTGAAAGGGAAACTTCATACAGTGATTTAGTACAAGTGAAGCATCCTTTGAGACAGACAGAGAGGTGTGGAAGCAGTACTCAAGGACATTAGCGGACCTCGCCCGAGCGCGAGACAAACGCTGAAGAAAAAGAAGAAGAAGAAGAAGCATCCTTTGAGAGAAACCTACTCAGAAAGAGAGAGTTCAATCCTAGATAGTGGCAGATGTTTCTCTGCTAGGGCACAAAGAAAAAATGCCTGCTGAAAACATTGCATGTGGTGTCAGGAAGGACATCCAGCCAGTAAATGCTCAGCTCCATCCAGTCATCTCAACTCTTCCCTAAAGCAAGGGCTTACAAGGTCATAAAAAAGAGGGTTTTTTTAAAGCATTCTTTCCTTGGAGTAGTTGCTACTGTTTCAAACGCTGCCATTGCTTGCTTGCATATGCACACATAGCAAGAGACCCAGCAAAATGGGTTGCCAGTGGATACACATAGTGATACAGAAACAAGTTAGCTTTCCAAATGACACAGCTATTTTATTAATTCAGGCAAGAAGATGCTTTGGAAAACACTTCGTAGATGTTTCAAATGTTTGCAAAATTGTGATGCTTTTTCTTATAGCTGGACTGATGTTTCCTTGTAGTATTTTGTACAGATGTTTATAGTGATTGAGAACTACGTTCGGAGGGCCATGGGAGAAAAATTGTTCGAGCTATTCATGGTATGTGTTATCAATCCTGTATATATTGTGCTTGCCTGATGGATTTTCAATTTTAAGTACCAAGTTTTATATTTTAAGGGCAGGATTAAGGATTAAAATCAACGTGTATTTTTAAAACATATTTCAATAGCTGCTAAGTACTATATCGCATTAAGGACTATTCAACGAGTAGTCCTTAATGGGTCTAAGTCTACATGGAGGAAAGTAAGCAATGGGATGCTATAAGGTTCCGTCTTAGGCCCAGTACTTTTCAATATCTTCATTAACAACATAGATGAGGGACTAGAAGGGGAACTTACCAAATTTGCAGATGACACTAAGCTGGCAGGAATAGCTAACACCCAAGAAGATAGGCTCAAGATCCAGATGGATCTCGACAGACTAGAACACTGAGCCATATTTAACAAAATGAAATTCAATGTAGAGAAAAGTAAAACCCTACACTTAGGCAAGAAAAACCAAAAGCACACATATAGACTGGGTGAAACCAATCAATAGCAGTTACTGCGAGGGATCTTGGAGTCTTAATGGACAACCAGCTAAATATGAACCAGCAGTGTGCAGCAGCAGCCAAAAAAGCTAATGCAATCCCAAGTTGCATTAACAGAGGGATACAATCAAGATCAAGTGGAGTTCTAATACCACTCTGTAAAGCCTTAGCAAGACCACACCTAGAGTACTACATCCAGTTTTGGGCACCACACTATAAAAAGATGCTGAGACTCTAGTAAAAGTACGGAGAAGAACAACCAGGATTAGGGGACTGGAGACTAAAACATATGAAGAATGGTTACAGGAACTAGGCATGGCTAGTCTAGTGAAGAGAAGGACCAGGGAAGACATGATAGTAGTGTTCCAATATTTGAGGGGCTGCCACAGAGAGGAAGGGTCAAGTTATTTTCTGAAGCACCAGTAGGCCAGACAAGGAATAATGGATGAAAACTGAACAAGGAGAGATTTAACCTGGAAATAAGGAGAATCTTTCTGACAGTGAGAACAATCAACCAATGGAACGGCTTGCCCTTGGAAGTCGTGGGAGCGCCATCACTTGAGACTTTCAAGAAGAGACTGGACTCCCATCTGTCAGAAATGGTGTAGGGTCTCCCGCTTGTGCAGGGGATTGGATTAGATGACCTACAAGGTCCCTTCCAACTCTGATTATCTGTTATCTGTTATCACTGAGGGAAAACAGACTAAACAAATACTACCATGACAAAAAAAATCAGAATATCAGCATTTAATAAAATCCAGATATTATATATATTTTTAAAAAAATTATACTAATTTTTCTTTAAAAAGTTGTTTATATTGGTACAGTGAAAATAGCTTAATATTAATGTATAAAATTATTCTACTATTAACAAACATAGTAATATTTAAAGTCTACATTGCAGAGGGATGTACATTCAGAGAAATTTAACTGACAATATTGAAAAGGACATTTCATTAAAACAAAAAAATGAGTTTTTCCTAATTTTCTATTCCCATCTTTCCTAATTACATTCAGAAGAAACATTATTCTCATCTCCCTACTAGGTATTTTTAAACAGTCCCTAAATCTGTTCAATTTCGATTTTGTTTTGCATGATTGCCCCACAGCAGTAGTGGTTTCTAGATTTAAAGAAAGGTAAGAACTTCAACCTGGCAAGGCATAAAACCAATGCTGCTCAGCAGTGGCTATTGGATAAACACAACATAGGCATAGGCTTAAGGCTAGGAAAAAAATGGCCAAAAGTCCATTGACCAAAATTGGTGGGAGAAGCTTAACAGTGGGACAGAAAGGTAGAAATAGTGATTTCTGTTGTTTGCCTTAGGCATATGACTATATGACTTTATTGTCCATTTGTTTGTAATGTCATTATTTTCTGGCATATCCCTACTCCAATATGTTGTCAAGTTTGCAATACTGGCTCATGGGTGAATATTCTCTCGCTCACAGAATTCTTGCTATACAGCTTCATTAACCATATTTAGCAGAGGTTGCTTTGCAATTTTGGTACACGCTGTATTATAATTGAATTTGTTTATTTGGCATATTTTTCCTTTCAAAAGTCTTTAGAATCTTCTCCATTTCAAAATAATTCATTAATGGGGAAGATCAAATTATGCCCTGGTATTTATTTGTATTAACAGCTCTTTCAAAGGGAACTGACTGCTTAAAAGGATAAAGGACACATCTGTAAACCTATGGAACATAATGTCTGTCCATAATAGTGTGCCATATTAAGTAAGCCTTGTCATTTTATAATCATTTGCAAAAAACACTCCCTGTAGAATGTTGAGAATCCAGAGACAAGACCTGGATTACTACCAATTATGCATAAATACAACACATAGCATGCTGTAGATTGAGATCAAAGGCAAGTTAATTATCTAGATAAGATTACTGAAATTTGCCATTACCAAGACCAAGAGTGGAAATATTTTGCCTTTCAGATGTTAGGAAACTGTAGTTCCCAGCAGCCATATAGATTTAATTGGAGTTAAAACAAAGACTAGTCATGATTACAGAATTGGCTAAGCGATTTACATTACTTTATTTCTCAGTATTCTTCTGGTGTATGGAATATAATTGAAAGGTGACAAGACACTGAGCGAGCACATGAAAAACAGATTTTTTCCCCTACTTCATTAGTCACAGTCGGCATGTACAATGTGATCAAAAGACTGAGGCCATCAAACCCCCAATTTAAGGACTAGGACATTAATCTGATTCACATATGCATGTTCATGTCTAATTAAACTGCAGCATAACAATTACAGTAAGACCTGTTAACGTTCCATTGAAAAAGCTTCATATGCTTGCCCATGTATCAAAGTGAAATCAATTGATGCACTTGTATGAACTTGCTTTGTTTCCAGTAATTTGTGCTATAGATAATCATCATGGGATTCGAGTTAGGAAAGTGAGTAAAGAATTTAGTGTTAATGGTTTTGCGACAGGCAGACATGAGTCATTCGTGAATTGCATGTTTTCAAATTAAAATGAACATTTTCCTTTTCTCAGCAAGATGCTGCAAATTTGTACTTGAATATGGACGCTGTACAGGCTGATATACTTGCTACCAATATAGTCAATATTCCAGCAGATTGTTTGGCTAAAGGAGAAACTTCTTTTACAGGTATACTTTTTGCAGTCATGGGCAAAAGTCTACAAGAAACATATATACAAAATTGTATATACAAGTTATGGAATTGTAAATTCTCCGTTGATGCAGAATCAAAAAAGCATTTAACACATAATTTACAGCTAAATTTATAAACTGCTTAGATTAAACAAGCAATAAAAATATGAAAAGCGGTATTTTTATATATCCTTTTGTACGTATTTGTGTATATAAAACCTGTGGAAGGAAATACCAGCTGACAACCCAAAATGGATAAAATCATATCTCTGATATAACTTTATGGCAAAAAACCTGATCTATAGTCATTTGATATTTAATTTCTGCGGCACCAATCTCTGATCTGAAATGAACAGTGTTCATGTGTATACATAGGTATGCATATACATACATGCTTAAAATTAGTTCAATGCTTTAGTAATAGATTCAAGACTAAATTGTTTTGGGTTTTTTGGACTGAAATTATTTTTCTCCCAACCTAGAGACAGAATCAAGCCCTGAAGAAGAATGGCAATCTGAAGACAGTGAAGTACTTTCTGAGTCACTTGCTTAATTTCATTCAAGTATTAGGCTTATTGTTGATTTTAATCTTCTCTCCATTTTTCTGCACCCTTTGCAAAAAGTACCTTTTTCAAAATCTTTTAATGCATCCCTGTGAAGAATGTAACTGCAGTGCAAACTGTGTGGCATTCGCGACATTGGGACAGATGATTTCTATTTTCATTGACTAGATAATTACTTGACTAATTTTCTCATCTGTTGCAGTACACAGATTGTACTAAACTATAGTTCCCATAATCTCACAACAAATAGCAATGGTTCAATACCACTGAAGGAGATAAAGCTCAGGAAAATTTAAGGAATAAAAATGGCTTTTACCATTGGATAATTTTTGGCCAGTTTTATAGCCCAACCTAATTCATATCATTATGAATTATATATTAATGTGGAACAGCTCCTTGTACAACTAACCTACCTTCTAAAAGAGAAAACGGAATATCTATGTTAAATAAAATTGCATTGAGTTGTTGAATTTAATTTGTACTTCAAGATTATACTTACCTTCAGATTAATTTATTTGCTTAAATACTTATATGAATACATAGTTTCTGCTGCATTCTCTTATAGCCTGTATAACCAAGAACATAAACTTTCCAATTATACATACATTTGCTAAAAGTCAACCTTAATGCACAGTAGGTAGCGCGACTTGTTGACTAAATGTTTTAAATCATAATTTTCATTATTCCAGCTGGAATGAGCTTACAATTTAACAACTGGAATACAGCTGTCTACTCTGAAAATAGTTTTTCCTCAAATTCATAAATTCACTCATCAAATTCATAAAGATTATTTATTTGGTCTGAAAATAATTGAAACATGACATCTTTTCTAACAGCATTTATTATTAAAAATATATGCTTTTGAATCAGATCAGATAAAGGAAGGAAATAATTAGACTGAAGAGTAAGAAAGAAGAATATAAGGTATAGGTGTTTGCTGATGACATGGTCTTCTTTGTTGAAGAACCAATGGAGTCAGGTATCTATTTATTACAAGAATTAGAAGAATATGGAATGGTAGCAGGACTAAAAATTAATAAAGATAAAACAAAAATAATAACCAAAAATTTGACAGGTGGTCAGAAAAAAAGAATTGGAAAGGAAATTGGGATTACAAAGTGTTAAAATACCTAGGAATTTGGCTAACAGGAAGGTGCTCTTCCATAAAAGAGAATAATTAACATGAAACTACGTTTACAGATAAAGATCTAAACAACTGGGAAAAATTACAACTATCATTATTAGGCCAAATAGGGGTATAAAAATGAATATACTACCAAAATTATTATATTTCCAAACAATACCTATAAAATTTGATTATTTTTTTTTCAGGATCTAGATAAGACAGTTATGAAATTTATATGGATGGGGGGGAAGCATGATTAAAACTGAAGATGTTACAAGATACCGTGTTTCTCACAAAATAAGGCCGGGCCTTATTTTTTTTTGACCCCTGAAAAAACGGCTAGGCTGTCTTTTCGGGGGTGACTTAATTTCCTCCCCCACCTAGAGTGCCCCATGTGCACGTATCTCTCCACAAGGCCGTTTCAGCCGACAAAAGCTCCCCAAAGGCAGAGTCACCAGCCGCTTTGGGGCGAGGAGTGGCTGCCCGCCTCCCCTCACCATGAGGCAGTGTCTTTTGGGCGATAGAAGCTTCCCAAGGGCAGTCACCAGCCACTTCGATCAGCCGGTAGAAACGGCCTCGGGGCAAGCACCCACACACACACACTCCCCTTGCCGCGAGGCCGTTTCTATCAGCCAATGAAAGGTCCCCGAAGGCAGAGTCCCCAGCTGCTTTGGGGGCGGGCGTGGCTGCCCACGGGTCACTCATGACAGGAGCACCCACGCACACTCCCTCACCATGAGGCAGTGTCTTTCAGGTGATGGAAGCTCCCCAAGGGCAGTCACCAGCCACTTTGATCAGCCGGTGGAAGTGGCCTCGGGGGCGAGTGCCCATGCAAACTCCCCTTGCCCCGAGGCCGCTTCCACCAGCCAATCAAAGTGGCTGGTGACTGCCCTTGGGGAGCTTCCATCGCCCGAAAGACATTGCCTCATGGCGAGGAGACACAGGCAGCCACGCTTCGCTCCGAAGCAGCTGGTGACTGCCTTCGGGGAGCTTTCATTGGCCAATAGAAGCGGCCTCGCAGTGAGGGGAGTATGCGTGGGCGCTCCCCTGAGGCCGCTTCTACTGGCCAATCAAAGTGGCTAGTGACTGCCCTTGGGGAGCTTCCATCGCCCGAAAGACACTGCCTCATGACAAGGGGACATGGGCAGCCACACCTCGCCCCGAAGTGGCTGGTGACTCTGCCTTTGGAGAGCTTTCATCGGCCGATAGAAACGGCCCCGTGGCGAGGGGAGTGTGCGTGGGCGCTTGCCCTGAGGCCGCTTCTACCGGCCAAAGCGGCTGGTGACTCTGCCTTCGGGGAGCTTCTATCGGCTGATGTTCTATCAGTAGTAGATCGGTGTATTCTAGCCTAGGCTACCTGCAGGGCGCTTCTAAAGGCAAGTTTTCTCCCCCCCCCTTCCCCCCCATTTCTCTTCATCTCATGTAGTTCTAACGATGTGAGAAATGGCGGGGAAACGCATGGTTTAAATAGTCCTAAATTTTGGGGGCAGGGCTTAATTTCACCTCATGCCTAGAAATCATGCTGGGCCTTCCTATTCGTGGAGGCCATATTGTTGGAGAAACATGGTAGTAGAACCAGAGGCGGCCTTGGACTCCCAAAATGGGAAACATTACCAAGCAGCAATTTTACTGTGTTAGAGTGGGTAAATCTAAAAAATAAAAGAATCTTGGCAATAGAAGGTCATGACCTCCAAATTGGGTGGCATGCATTCCTATGGGATAAAAAGAATAAGATTCATTTCTATTTTCATACACATCTGATAAGGAACTCACTATTACAAACGTGGGAGAATGTAAAAAAAAAAAAGCACTATCTGAAAAGGCCAAATTGGATCTCACCTATGGAAGCAATATTATATCCAAATAGTAGGGATATTAAAATAATGTTTAGATATGAAGAATTATTAGATGAACAGGGGGAATTAAAAATAGTGGATAAATTAAGAGAACAAGGTATAATATTGGACTGGTGGGCATACTTGCAAATTCAAATCAAACTTAAGATACAATGGAACAAGGGATAGATAAGGATCTACAAAAACTGGACCAAATTTTGACAGGGAGACATAAAATTCATAACATGTATGTATAATTATTTATTGGAGGTGGAACAAGAGGAAGAAATTGTTAAGGGATCAATGATCGCCTGGGCAAAAAATGTAGGTCATAACATAAATTTGGATGAGTGGGAAAAGATTTGGACCGAGAACTAGAAGCTGACTTTGTGACGGCATTTAAGGAAAACCAATACAAAATGTTTTGTAGATGGCACTTCGTGCCGGCAAGACTGCAAAAATGTATCCAAATACAAAGCTGGAAGTGCAAACAAAAAAAGGAATGTTTTTCCATATGTGGTGGCGTAGAGATGGCTCTTTGAAATTACAAATTATAGACTGAAATTGGAACCAGAAACATGTCTATTAGGTATGATTAAAGGGAATTTGAGTAAAGATAAAAGATACCTTATTGTACACATCTTAACGGCAGCAAGAATTACCTTTTCACAAAGCTGGAAGAGCGACAAAATACCACCAGATGAAGCTTTAATTCAAAAAATAATGGATTCTGCAGAGTTAGACAAATTCACTATGGAATTAAAAGACAAAGATGATCAAGATTATTATGCGATATGGGGTAGGTGGTATGAATGGGTGAAGAATAAAGATAGAAACTGATGTATAGTTACAAAACAAGAAATATGTATAAACAAATGACAAATAGAAAATGGAAATGGACAAATGGAAATGAGTTTTGTATTTTTTATTTTTAAAGAATAAAAATTATTAAATATATATAAATTATTTATTTTTCAATAGCAAGCAAGGTTTTCAGAAAGTTGTTTAATAAGTTTCTGTCTTAAAACCTTTGATTTTAGGTGTAACCACACATACTCAGGGCTATCTATTTCCAGAAATTTATATTTAGAGCAATGGTTGATATTCCTGCTATGTGATCCGTTCAAGCACCATATCTTAACTTTCTGATCCCCAACACTGTTAAATTGTATTTTTTCTAATTCTGAGTTTAATTGTGGCTATTGGATGCTTTTATTTTTTTTAATCAGTAGCCCTATTTTTATGTGTAATTATGGCAATCATTATTAGACAATTATCTGAAAGGAACAGCAAAATTTGCCTATTTAAAAAGAAATGTGTCTCCTGTAGCAACTTCTTCTACCAATAAAACTCATCCAATTGGATTCTTCACTCATTTAAAAGGTCAGAACAAACTAGAGACCTACAGAAAACGCCATAGTGCTTTTGCAAGGCAAAATGAATTAATGAATTCAGAAAACTTTATTTAAACACTTTTCCTATCTTAAGAACAGCAAATCCAGTTTAAGACTCACTGGTTTGTGCTCAGTGGTAACAAAAAAATATAAGCCCTCCTTATGCAACTTTCAGTACTGTAAAAGGGGGGGTGAAGTCCTAAAAATTTCTGGCCGAGAGCTGTCCCTTTCCTGCATCAGGTTTAAAAGACGCACTCAAAGCAGATAGGCTGGATCATCTGTTTGCTTTTAAAATGCATTAATTGCCAACCAAATAAGTGACAGACAAATAAAGAGGGGCAAAGGTTCATTTAACAGGTGGGCAGTTATTGAAGATGACTTTGATTCATGTGCTTGCTGGCTTGTTCTTCCATTTGCATGGCTAGCGTTAGTTCATCTAGAGTCTCTGTGGAAAGTGAAAAAGGAGAAAACAGACAAGTCAAAATCAAAGTGAAGTCCAGATTGTAAGAGAATTCAGAGAAAGCTTCTTCCTTTCTATTGGAAGGAAATAATCCCCCATTGAGGCCCATTAAATAGAAACATTAATTGAACCGGGACAAATGGAAATGAGAATGCTGGTCTTTCCTATACATCTGAACTAGAGTGCACCTCTGTGCTAGAATGACTCACAGGCACTAGCATGAGGTTTCTTTCATTAGTTTAGTGGGGTGGGTGGGGGTATTTTAATTGCTTCTACTTTTTCAGGTGGTCAGATAACAATAGAAATAGCATTTGGACATATATTTCTTCATAGTAATACAGCACCCTCTAAATGGTTTACAGAATCAGCATCAGAGTCCTCATTTTACACCCAGTTTATTTTTTGTAAGAGAAGCAAAATGACTTGGAAAAAACGCTAAATGAACTGCACCTTGCATGCAGGACAGCTGATAAACAGATGAAGCTCAGTATTCTTTCCAATTTAAAACTCTTCTTCCATTTCATGCTAACTTCTTCCCTTAGTTTGGCAGGCCATCAATTTTATTATCAATTCTATCTTTCATTCTTATATTTGTTGATTCTATGCCTATCTTGAAAATAGTATTTTTACTCAAGCCATTTTCCATATTCCAAAATTCTCTGTAGGAGCTACTTTTAAACACACAAAATAATTTCTGGACCATCATAGCCTGTACTTTTACTTTTCCTACCGTTCATGCAAGAGCATCAGTTTTCTGGTTGGGACAATGGAAGAGTGAAGGACAACAGGACTGTTCAGTGTTATCACTGAAGAAGGCTTATAAAGCTATTTTCTCTCACCAAAGGGGAATAATAGAAATAGTTTCTTAACAGCATATGCCCAAATTCAGCTCCAAGATTTCTGCATGCATTAAAAAGGGAATGCTTTACAGCCCTCTCTAAGTGGTTTACAGACTCAGCATATTGCTCCCAACAATCTGGGTCCTCATTTTACCGACCTCAGAAGGATGGAAGGCTGAGTCAACCTTGAGCCTGTGTGAATCAAACTGCTGAACAGATGGCAGTCAGCAGAAGTAGCCTGCAGTACTGCATTTTAACCATGCACCACCATGGCTATGCTGATCTACAGGGAGTGGGGAAAAGCAGAACATCTGCCACGTTTTTATAAAGTCCTGCCTTAACTGTAAATATTGAAGCAAAGGAGAATAACAGATAGCTTCCAAATCTTCCGTTTCCTAAATTGGAAACTGAAGATTAATTCAAGAACCATGCTCAATAGAAGCCACAGAATCAATCTGATTATACTTTCAGAAAGAGAAAATAACAATTTGATATCACAAAAAACTATCTTCCCCTGTATTCATTGTGCTGGAAAGTTTCTGTCTGCCTTGTACTGTGAGCTTAGATAGGAAAATTCTAATGGGCCCATTCTGCTGGAAAATCAGAAGAAAAAATGTGCTCTCCTTACTTTCCCAGATGGCAAACCTATGCCACGCATGCCAGAAGTGGCATGCAGAGCCATCTCTCTGGGCATGCCAGACGTCGCCTGTTGCTCCTCTGGGTTCCAGCGTGCACATGCATGCCGGCCAGCTGGTTTTCACACGTGCAGGAACGCCGGAAACAGGAAGAGCAGCTCTCCAGTGTGCATCCATGTGCCGGCCAGCTGGTCTTCATACGTGTACGCATGCCGATCAGCTGGTCTTCGTGCATGCCAGAACACCAAAAACAGGAAGAGCAGCTCCCAATGCGCATGCGCGCACCGGCCAGCTGGTCTTCACATGTGCATGCACATTAGAAACCGGAAGGCCAGGTGGCCAGAGTGCACTGGAAAGCTATGCTTCTGGTTTCCGGCGCTCACGCCTGCCCGTGTTGAGGAGCTGCTCTTCTGGCTTCCGGCGTGCACGCATGCACGCATGCACGCACATACTCCCGTTTAGGTTAGCCACCACTGCCTTAGGGTACTGTGTTTTTCTCAATTTGTAATTACAAGGGCTAGTTTCTCTAAAGCAATTGCATCTCTGCATTATTCTATAGTCCTAAAGGAAATTAACCCCGACCTTTGGAAGGAGAGATACTGAAGCTGAAATACTTTGACCACCAAATGAGAAGAGGGGACTCATTGCAAAGATTTGATGTTGGGAAAGACTGAAGGCAAAAGAAAAATGGAACAGCAGAGAATGTTACAGTTAGATAATGTCATTGACTCATTGGGCATGGGTTTGAATGGACTCTGGGAGATGACAGAGAATGGCATTCTGTGGTCCATGAGGTCCTGAAGAATCGGTCAGCAACAACAAATTATTATACAATGTTTAGAATCGCAATTTGCAAAACTTTGTAATAAAGCTAAATTAATAATTCAAGATGAATGCAAATGCAACTTTGTACCTTTTAGACTGAGGAATCTTTTGGATCCTTCATTTAGGAAGCATTGGGTTTGGTATACAAAGGCCTCTAGGTCATATTCTGGTTGTTCCGCAATGTCCAGGAGATAGTTACAGTCATTCACTTTCTGAATGCAGAACTTATAAGAAAATTGGGGTGGCTTTGTGAGATAAAACAACTGAATTGACAAAAATCAATGAAAATATATGCCAAATTAACAAGAATATGTAAGGTTTTCTTATTAATAAGCATCATTCCAGAGACATAAGCTTCATTTTATTATCTACAGCATAATACCTCAAAAATATTAGTCACTTTAGAAAAGTTTTGAATATTCAAATATACCTCCCTGACTTCCTTAAGTTCTTCTGTTGCTTTCTCTTCAAGTTCACTAATCCGGGTGACAGCGTCACGAAAACTGGACAGATGAGGAGACAGCTCATCTTCAGAAAGCTGCTATTCATAAGGAAAAATATTAGCACAATTGCACCAAGTCCCGTTTTCCTAAATAAATTGGTCTTAAGCTAGACATATACATACTTCAAGAATATGATCCGATTCTTCTCTGCTAATCTCAAACTCTTCATTCTCAGTTTCCATACAGTTTTGTGCCTCGCCAGCTGTTCCATTCCTAGGAAGTTCCTTCACTCTGGAAAAAGAGCAGAAGGATTTCAACTGTTGAAATAAAGAACTCAAGACAGTCTGATACATAACACAGATAAAGAAGCACAGGACTAGTACTTCAGCTTTTGTTTCATATGAACAAACATCCTCTCATTTCTTCCTGATAATCAGTTGTTTCTTCTTTTGCTGACACAGCAAGTACTTCCTAAAATTAAGTTGTTACTAAGACACGTCTACATTGAAAGGGATTTTGATAGATTACTTTTTGAGCAAGGAAAAAAAAAAACCAATTTGTTTCAGAAACTCAGTGCAGAGCTGGCAATTTCTAAATTGGTTCATATGAGAGAACCACATAAGAAACTCTAATGTGGTTCTCCCACCTGATACAATTTAGAAGTGGCAATCTTACAAAAAACATAAATTTATTTTCCCATTTTGTCTCCAAGATATGATGAGATTTTTTTGCAAGTTTAGATATTACTCACCTATCAGCATATCGCAAGGTATTTAGAGTATATTCGCAGGAACTCATGCCTGGGGAAATCATTGCAATCTAAAAGGAAACAAAATTATTACTCAGCTCTCACCTTCTGCTAATCTACCTGCTTGGACTGTCACCGCTGCTTTCTTGGCTTTATTTATAATGAAGCATTTAAACTTTTGTAGATGTTTTTTCAGAATACTCAGAATTTAGGGTCCCACAAACTTATAACTGTTGCAATCAAATATGTCCAGACTAATATAATTTTTTAAAACTTCCAAAAATGTAGATTGATACAATTGAAATAACACAACAGTTCTTTTATTAAGATCATAAGACCTCCTACATAACTTTTATTTAAGATGTTTGCCTCACCTTTATTATTTTCATAAGTAACTCAAACTGGCGAACATACCTAATATTCCTTCCTCCTCCCACATTCCCCACAAAAGAACCCTGTGAGATGAATTGGACTGACTTACCATGCAAGTTCTGGAATTTGTTCCAATGAAAGAATCCCTCAGCACCTGAGTAAGTTTACTTTCCCGAAAAGGTGTATGTTGTTTATTTTGACCCAAAGCACGGATGCATTCCTAAAAGATGGGAAAAAGGAACAAGGAAAATAATTTGCCCATGCGTTTGAGCCATAAGCAACCAGTAGCAAAGAAAGATTGTGGCTACCTAGGCCTCACATTATCTATTGTAGGCAACAGGGCAATAGGACTTTTGCTCTTATTGAGGCCAATCATACACTGACAATGTTAGTATTGTGCTCTAGTCTGTACCTTTAGCGCCAGCAAGCTTTTATTTATTTCTGCTGCTTCCATCCGTGTCTGACGATCAGCACTAGATGTATCAGCACCTCTCTCATTGCCAGCTAAATCCACCAAGGAGAATTTGCCGTGAAGCTTTCCTTTTCTGCGCAGAATAATTTGAAAGCAAGCATGCGATCGAGAGGAACTGGAATTGGCAAATGTATGTCCAGATGTCCTATAATGATAACAGAATTACTAATTACTGTACATGATACATCAATAAAAAACAGTATGTTTTGGTTAGTCCTACCAAGCAAAAAATTATCATCATCATCACCATGCTGTGGTGTAGCCAACCAGATGCTATGGCCAAACAGCAATCAGCGAGGCAAGGGGCAAAGGATATAGAATTTAATGGCCTTTTAATTTTCACTTTTAAAGTTGGAAGGGCCTCGTCCTAACTGGTCAAAGTAAGTGAAGTACAATCCTCTCTAGTTCTGTGCCTGGCAGGCATTCAGAGCATCTACCAGGCCTTAAGAAAGTACCCATATCTCCTTATTTTGAACTCAAAGGGACAGAAAGCCACAATGGTTGGTCTCCATCACTGTTCTAAGGTAATTCACTGAAGTATAGCTTCTTTCTCACAGCTTCCTTTGTATTATTAGTGCAAATAATATTAATATCTGATAAAAAAATATGCATTGAGTATCCCGCATGCTTTATCTTCCCATAATCTGGGCCCATCTTATCTAATAGCACATTTCAATTACTGTTCCTTTTTCCAAGTTTAAGTATTAAAATGTTAGCATATCATGAAGGTCACTAATCTTCGTAATGACTACAAAAGATACTTTGCTACTCAAAGTAATGCTTCTGAATCTTAAATGATCAAATGCCTTCTCTTGATTATCTTCCTTAATTTCCTTAATTCTTTTCATCTTTCTTTCAAAGCTGTTTTTTCTAATAACCAATTATTGGATTTTTAAAAATGTATAAAAACAACTAAAATGTTTTGTATAGAATTTGATGCAAATTGTTTGTTTGGAACAACTTTCTTTTCATTCTATAACATAAACATACTGTACTAAAGGATATCTTTGCACTTAGAACCTAAGAATTATGCCAAACCCAGCCTCTACAATTACGAAGAACAAGAATAGCAATAGCTTCATAGTGCTTTGCATCCCTCTCTAAACAGCTTACAAAGTCAGTATATTGCCCCCCAATAATCTGGTTCCTCATTTTACTGACCTTGGAAGAATAGAGGGCTGAATCAACCTTTAGCCAGTCAGGATCAAACTTCTGGCAGTTAGCAGAATTAGCCTGCAATACTAGTTTCTAACCACTGCATCACCACGACTCTTATGTAATACTCCCTTCTCCCCAATAGACCTGGATACATTAAGAGAAACTATACATGCTAAGCTAAAACGTGCCCCCCAAAACAACTAACCTGCAGGTGCTTCCTATTTCAATCATTCGGATAACATCCTCAGCACAATTCACACGCATTTCTTGTAGGCCAACAACCTGGACTTGTTGTTTGCCATCCTCCAGCACCCGCAGCTTTGCTTTTTTGTTTAAAAGATCAAATAACTGAAATAAGAAAAAAACAGATTCAAGAAAGTATTAAAATAAAGATATTGAAAAGTACAAACTGAAACACTTAAGAAGAGCCCAAGTCTCTTCTGAGCTTTGTGCTGCATCCAGAATTTATTTATTTATTTGCAATATGCAGCTTGAACAGTATTGTTAAACCCAATAGCTATCTTAATTCCTTTCTTACAGTAACGATTCGTTCCCTGCGTAATAATGATTGTTATTCAAATATCCAGCATGAGCATATCAGTTATATATATCCAGTTATAGTTTGACAAAACTATATTCAGATGTTTGAAAGTCTCTACTTATACTAGGTTAACAACACTGTGCTAAAATTGTATCTACCAGTTCAAGTTTCATTGGCTAGGACCAAAGAGCAAGCAAGATATGCAGCAGTGCCAAATGAGTTTGCCAATTTATCCAAACAAAGGAAGTATTAACCCCTTCAATTTCCTAATAGCAATACATTTTATACAAAGGACTTTATTTAAAGTCCTTCTTTTGCACTCATGAATAACACATAAATATACACGATCTCACCTTTCCATTATATATCTCAAAGAAGGTCACATATATGTCTAGGCCTTGGGACCTATAGCGTGGCTGATTCTGAAGGAGGAATACATCTTGTGCTAGTAAGAGAAAGAAAATGCCAAAACAAAACTGTATCAAGCTTATGCACTTTCAGCTCATGTGAGTTCTTTCACAATTCCTTCTTTCAACAGCTATATTGGAAACTATAAGGGTGTTAGCAATCACACAATATTTAAGAAGTAATTTTGGGGAAAGTTAACATGGGTTTCTTACACCCTGATTTAATGTTCTTGCAGCAGAGACCATATAGGCCACTCTTGGTCTTTGAACATTTTATCATGAGACCATACTCAAAAAACATACTTGGACCAAGACAAACCTAAATTTATTTTAATTAAATCTTAACTGCATTCAGTTGAGATGGTATTTCCTATACATTTAATAGCTCTTCCTCCATCATATTAGAAATTAATATGGCAATACCTTTCATAGGAATTTTGGGCATTGTGTCCAAGACTTAATATTGAGCGGGGGAGCAAGCTGTCCAAAGTTACTGATTTAAATTTTAAAATATTGATTTAAATGATTTTACAATATTAAAATTGTGATAGTACGTACATGCAAAAGCATATATTCCTTTTGAGGACTTCTGTAGTTTCCCAGAGAAGTTTCCTCCCATAGTCTAAAAGGGGAATATATATTAGAAGACAAGATCTAAACAGTTAAATGGGAATCTCATTATCTGCCACTTTGATTATTTGCAAACAGATTAGAATTTAATTACTGCCAATACTACTCAACCTAATAACTTGTTCAAAAAATACTCTTATGCTTACTTTTCTTAAAAAGCTAAATAAAAGTATGAGTGTTTCAAATTTGCAAAATTTCAGTCATTATTCAAAAATTTCTTTATATCTTGAAATAATCTTTCTTATATACACATACATAATACTACTAATCATACTACAGGACTACTGCACAGGAATAATAGATTAATACAGTAGATAATTCCAAATGTATTTGGCTTTCCATTTATCAAAATCTGTTCCTCCTCCCACACCAATACTCTATGGACTGAAATTAGAGCAGGCTATTCCTCCTTAACTCTACTATTCCTCCTTAACTCTACAAATTTTAGCAAGCTAAAATAAAATATTTTATTGTTCATCTACATATTGTCCGAGGAAAAAAGCATACAAATCAAGTATCCCATTTTCAAATTTCAAGGCAGATAGGATGAGTTCCCAATTTCAACAGGTTTGCACTCTTATAAACTACTGTAAAAGTAGCATGTTTTAAGTCAATAATTTTTCAGTTAACCATTTAGAAGCAATTTAGACTACTTCTGTTTTATTCAAGTTATTAACTAATTCAGGGAAATGGAAATTAAAAATATAACAGAAGTCAATACTCACATGAGTTTTTCCACTACCAGTCTGTCCATAGGCAAAACACGTAGCCTTCCCTCCTTCAAAAACAGTCTGCACAAGTGGCCTAGCAGTAAACCTGAGAACAAATAGAAAACACCAATGTTTTACATATAGTAACTCCATAAGAACAAATAGAAAACATCAATGAATGAAACTATAAAAAAACTATCTGTAAAATATTATCAACAGCAATTACATCTGTGCTCAATAAAATATTGACAATCAAAATTCTTGACATTTTCAAGATCACAAGTCTACAAAGGTCAACACTGTAATTATAATTGTTTTAATAAAAACTCAAATGCTATTGTTGTATACAGAAAAAGTTAAGATAGGACATTGAAGAGCAGAATTTTCTTCTAAGCAAAGTTAGGTCCATTGACAGAGACATCTTCCACTAAGTATGGACAATTTTCACTATCCTCCAATGGGCAAAAAAAGGGGGGAATTCAAGAAATATTGGTTGCCAATGGATCCATGGGAGATTCATTTCTATCACTTCCAAAGAAGCATTTAAAACAGCTCTGTCTCTATGTCAAAGCGTGATTATGGAACTATGGTTTCTTGAAACACATTAGTTGTATTTTAATGGGAAGTTTATTGCAAAATGCAGCTGTGGAAATATTCAAAATGTTTACAAAATTTTACAAACACATTAACACAGGAGAAACACCCCTCTTCAAAAGTATCTGGTTTAATCTGGTCTCTTTCATGTATGTGAGTATAAAGGCAACATTCTATTACATTGACCAGCAAAGCCCATATTAAAAATACGTATATATACAAGTAGTCCTGACAGCACTGAAAAAAGGGACTTATGGCCATTTTTCACATGACCATTGCAGCAACACCATGATCATATATCAAAATTTGGACACTTGGCAACTGATATGAATTTATGACTATTGGACATTATGCTAGAATGTTTCTTTGTTTGCTTGTTTATTCGATTTCTATAGTTGCCCATCTCAGTCAATGACTCTGGGCAGGTTTATAATATATATATATATATATATATATATATATATGGATCTTTGGTTATTTGGGTTTTCTCCCATGTAAAATTGGAAGTATTTTGGTGACGTTTCGATGAAATCTCATTCGTCATCTTCCGGCTTGTGTCTTCGGCTTTGTGCTTCTTGGAGTAATGTGCCACATCTTCATGTTGTACCAGAAGCCGTACCGCAGCTGCATCACTACCCGCTTCAAACCCCTCTGATCCATACATGAAGCGAACTGACGCCCAACATGAAGATGTGGCACGGCCACGAACATGAAGCCAAACAACAGGATCACAGCTCAACAGCTCAAATCCCCCGACAACTAAGACTAACCTGAACACAGCCAAGCCCCCACCTGAACAGAACACACCCCCAGCCATTCAGAACACAGCCAACCCTCCAACCAATCAGATCACAGCCAGGCCCCCAACCAATGAGAACACCCCCCCACCCAATCAGAACACAGCCAAGCCCCTACCCAGTCAAGCCGCACTCCCACTGGCAGTTAAAAGAAAAAAACAGCTGCAAGCTCACATTACTCCAAGAAGACACAAGCCTGAAGATGACGAATGAGATTTCGTCGAAAAGTCGCCAAAATACTTCTAATTTTACGCAGGAGAAAACCCGAATAACCAAAGATCCACATACAAATAGCCGCGAAAACCTCAGAACACACACACACACACACACACACACACACACACATATATATATATTCATTCTTAAGTTTTCTTAAGTTTAAATCTCATCTGCCATCATCAGCTTCTGTATTGTGTTCATCTGTGTGATGAGATGAGATTCTGCTGAAACGTTGCTACAACTTTAAAAGCACAACTATAATGACGTGGAAAAATACCCGAACAAAGCTGAATACCATACATGCAAGTACCTGCGAAAACTTAAGAAAACATATATTTATATATATATAAAACAATTAAAAATATTTAAAAAATTAAAAAAATAAAAATGCTAACAACTTCCAGATTAAACGTACATAGGATCAAGATACTTGGCCAATCAGGTAAAGATGCCAATAATTCCCACTACTACCATAACTCAAATATAAACTGATATACACTGATATACACTACAGCCGTTTATCCTACACAATCAAAATAACAGTAGTACATATTCCCTCCACCCATCAAAAAATGATGCTAGAGGCTAAGATTAAGAGAGGATAGTCAGCAGGTGGAATTCTAGAAGGAGGTAAGATTAAGGATAAGACTCAGCTACTGAAAAAGTTCAAGGAAGTGACTTCATCTGAGTCAAGCTCACAGCACTGGTTACCAGGTTAAGGAGGTACACTAGAGAAGTAGAGGCCTTCAAAGAACCATGCAAAGTGCACTCCCAATTACAATACAACAACACTGTAATAGCTGAAACTGAACACTACTGGAAAAACATATGGATCCACACTTACTGGCTAAAGTAATGAATAGCAGTGCATGAATGCCTAGTAGCATAAATGAACCAGCTGCTAGCAGCAGGCTCCCACCCAGACTGGCTAACACAAAGAAAGACAGTGATGATCATGAAAGATTCCCACTAGGGAACAGCACTGTCCGACTACTAATCAATAATCTGCCTCCCCACAACAGGGAAAGTCCTAATCAGGCATCATAACTGCCTGGCTACAGGAGTATACAGGTTAGCATATGAGCAGAGCCCAGGGCACTTGGGAGAAATACCAGAAGTTCAAATTACCAGCTGCTCATAGAGTCCAAGACTCAAGATTTAGACAAACCAAGTCACAGCCAAGACTGACTAAAAGAAAGCCTACAAAATCTGTGACCGTATAAAATCAAGAGGACCCTAAGGACCTTCCTCAAGAACTCAATGAGTCTGTGGAAGACAGCACTGGAAATCATCTCAAGACAACTCACACAAGTGGCCATCAAGTGCGGCATATAACAAGATATGCACCGATCCTGCTGGTTTTCTGCATAGGCTTGAACTTCCTCAACCAGATAATCACACGGAGTGGATATGGATACACATTCAAGAGGATAACTGCTATCAGCAACTTCCAAGCTGTATGCTAAGAGTAAATGAGAAATTAACTCGCTGATTCAGCTGACATGAATCTACAGTGAATACCCTGGGATGTCATTTGGACTGTAGAAGTGTGGCTGTATGTAGTCAAGAGGGGTAAAACTACCAGACCGGCTACATTGACCGGCTACAAGTACCTTTGTATCCCACAGTCATATGAGAACTACACGAGGCAAGGAAGACAGCAACATTCAAGTGCCACCAAACAATGAGGTCCTGAAGAGTGAGTTCAATTGGAAGCACAAGATCCAATCATAAACATGTATGCGCTGCCTGTTATCATATACTCTGCTGGTGTAGTAAGATGGCCAAAGAAGGACACACAAGCTTTGATGTGAAACTCCTCAAAATATATGGAGGCTTCCATCCCAAGTCCAGCGGGATCTAGGGACTGTCAAAGCCACTGTCCTGGACAAAACCCACAGCATTCAGGAGTACATCAGTAAGGTGGCATCCAAAGATGAGCTGCTGGGACAATTCCTGAGTCAACAATAGACATGGAAAATCAAGCAGAGGAAGTGCCATAGCAAGACAAGATCTTGCAAGTGATGTAGCATCAACAGATAGCTGAATCCTACTAGTAGCAGTAAAAGGCTGCACTAAGACAGCGCTGATCACAACAGCACAAGAACAAGCACTAAGCACCAGGATCCATAAAAGCAGGAGTCTACCACACTAGGTAGAATCCAACGTGAAGACTGTGCACAGAGATCTCAGAGGTACTGCAATACATAGTGGCAAGATGTATGATGCAGGCAGGAACAGCATACATTGAATGGCACAACCAAGTAGTTGGCATTCTGTACAGGAATATCTACACAGTATATGGGCTAGACTTCCCAGGTCCACACTGGAGATTCCACAGAAGGTTGTGGAGAATCACAGGGCTAAGATCCAGTGGGATTTCCAGATCCAGACAGGCAGGCAAGGACTGGCGATTCAACCAGTCATTGTGGTAAAAGGCAAAGACCAAAAGGTAGCAGTGATGATAGGTGATAGATTATAGCAGTGCCAAGGGACTGCAACATAAGGAAGGAGTATGTGAAGCTGGAGAAGGTTGTGGAAAAGGGCCTAATGGAAGAACTAGAGAGAACATGGAAAGAAAAGATTAAAATGGTCCCAGTGGTAGTAGAAGCACTCAAGGGCTGTGACTCCTAAGTTGGGGGAGTGGCTTCAACAGATCCCAAGAACAACATCAGAGCTCTGTCCAGAAGAGTGCAATGCTAGGAACAGCTAAGATACTGTGCAGAACTCTCAAACTCCCAGGCATCTGGTCGAGGACCTGAGATTGAGGAAGACACATGCCACCTATTGTCAAGTCCGAAATTGGGACCTATAGGGATAAGAAACAATTTGTATATAAAGCAAATACACACAAGGTATGTGTATAACAGCAAATACAAAGAGCAATATTCTTGTTCCACAGTCTCTTTGGCAGCATAGCACTCAGAAAGCATCGTGTATGATGTAATCCTCAATATTTATTGTTAACTTTGCAAAGTGTCACTGTTCTGCCAGGAAAAAAAATTGCATTACCAGTAAACCATCTCATTGGTAGCTTTTTCATCAAATGAGAAGTCAAATCGAAAAGGCTGATTTTCAAGATATTTTGTCAGATCCACTTTCATCTTTGGTTCATGCACCAGGATGTTGTTCTTGCTTACAACAGTGATTATATCACATTCCTTCTTCCCAAGTTCTGTTTACAAGTAAACAAGTAGAAAAAAAGTTCCATGAAATAGGACTTTGTGAACCCCACAAACATTTAAACATGCTAGGAAGACAATAGCATGCACGATTATTGTTGCAGAAGATTAATGTTGCCTTATTACAGATTTTTGGGGGCAAAATTGTGGTTGCTATGGGAAGTGTAAGAAAAAAAATTAAACAGAGAAATTTTTTTCAGTTCAAAGTGATAGGATAATTAAAAGATGTGATAAATTATAACTCCTGTCCACTGCACCCCTAAAGGTTTGTTCAAGAGATCTATTAGTACTGAAACGTATTCTTCCCTGGCTTCCAGTTTTCATTTGACATTGCTTTTTAAAATGTTTTTTTAACTCAGTAATGGTATGCTAGCTTCCAACACGTAATAGCTAAAGAAACAAAGAACCCATTATGAGGAACAATAGTGAAATGAAATGTGAATTGCTAAGTACTGAATGTCATCTTACCTTGCTTATTTAAGGGTCGTTTTCTCACACAGACACAAATTCTATGCTCTTCTATCTTAAAAGAAGATTGCAGATTGCATTAAGAGATAAGGTCAGACAACTTTTCTCACTAATCCCTCAGGGTTGTCCACATGAGGAAAGGGAATATCAAAAAAGTTAAGATTGTAGGCACAGCTGTGTCTGCCATCTTTTTATGACACACATAAAAAAGAGCCAGGGTTTTGATTATGTAGTTGTGGCCATCATCTTGACTTTTTTGATAAACCACACACAGACACAGACACACACAGTGGTGGCACCCCAGAATCCATGCACGTTTTAAGAACAAAGGCATAAAAAAGCTCATCAGAAAAGACACTTCGTTAAGAACGCTACATGACCATAAAATGTGAACCTCAAGGTTGTTGTGGGAGAAAATAAGCAGGAATATAAGGTATGTTCAAGTGCCTTGAGTTTTATATAACAATCAGAGTGAAAACATTTTATTATTACTATTATGAATAGAGATTGAAAACAGTAGTGTCATTGTAATGAAGATTTTAACTTAAACATAAAAATAGTTATTTCAAAGTATCATGAAATCTAAGAAAATTCCCTATATATTATCATAGCATCCAGTAATATATGTTTTTCTGGAGTTTAAGTCTGAGGAATGCTGAATATTAACAGTTCTGTTAGCTTCCCCTATTCCTACAAACATGTAACAGAGCAACCAAAATTACAAATATTTCAGTTGCTCTCTCACATAAGTTATCTGGGCGAAGCGGATAAGCAAATATTGTAAAGAAAATTAAAAACAGCTCTAATGTTAAGTGCTGGTGAAACCAGGAGATTAAGGCAGTTCAAATGAGTATAAAGTTTTATTGCAAGATTAAACTTTCTACAAGAATCTGAACTACTAACGATCAAGGGAAATTAGCAGAAGTTATGAATAGAAAGGAATTCAAGGTGGGCTGGACTTAGATCTCTTGTGGCCACAAAGGGACTGATGACGTTTGACCCTTCCCTCAGGCTCAGTCTGGTCATCTCCTACACTAGTGAAATCTAAATTGCTATTTTTTCCTCTTTAAATTAATTCTTTGTAAGTATATGTAATGAATAATAAAGACATTTAAGATAGTTTACATATCTTTACTTACTGGATCATTCATTGATAATGATTGGCAATTAATAGTATTTCGATATTCTTTAACCATTCGTGCAAAATCCCAATTTGGACAATTACTGTCAAATTCCTGTAAAATAAAATAGGTGATCTTGGATTACTGACAACCAAGGACCCAATTTTTTCCTCTTAACTATATGAAGTGCTAATTTGAAAATAGAGGAAATATAGAAAAGCAAATAATTCAATAAAAATTCCAATTATAAGTTACTTGTTGTACTACCTGCACTTTAGTCTTCTTTATAAAAGCTACATCAGGTAACAATTCAATCTGCTGCTGACTCCCAGTTCTCATTAAACAGTTTGACTAATCATAAGCAATGCCTGGAATGACAATGCACCACCATCTGGAAGGCCAGGACTTTATAGATCTTGGCCTAGAATTTCCCAACTCTGGCAACTTCCAGAAGTATGGACTTCAACTCCTAGAATTTCACAACCAGCACATTGCTGATAATTCTGGAAGATGAAGACCACTCATCTGGAAGCTGTCAAAGTTGTGAAATGACTGATCTAAGTCAGCATTCCTAGACATCTTACTGCAACATATATCAGGCATAAAACTTTTTCCAGAAGTATAGCCAGTACAATGCAAAAAGACACACACACACACACCCAAATGTTCCAGAAAGTATTACAAAGTACTGTAGAATGTTCCATTTCCCCTGTCACCCTAATTCTGATGCAATGGGGTGGTGAATTGAATTGAACTCAACTGAATTCTTCACCTGACAACACTAAATACTACTTCCAATACAGAAGATTAATTTTCCAGAATGTTTGGTGTTATACAGTCCTTATAGCTAGGGAACAGATATCCTGTCAGTTGCAATTACCTCTGTTTGTGGAACTATATTATTGGACATTAGTTACTGAATGCAAATTTGTTTTTTGTTGAAAATATGCATGAAACACAAAATATTTGCACGAATGCAAAAATATGTTATGTTACCTGAGATACTGACAGCATTCAGCTGTTAAATGAAACTTCATGTAGAACATTTAATTGAAAAAAACAACATATCTTTACCTGTGCACGCCTGTTTCTTATTTCAGAAAACTGAGCTCTTTTTTCTTCCCTCTTATTTTTCATTTTTTCCATCTCCTTTACAATATTAGATTTCCTCCGAGCTAGAGAAAACATACACACACACAAAAACTAAATTCTAAACTTCTATTTATACATTTTCAGGATAGCCTAAATAACTGAAAAGTTTACCATTTTATTGCCCTTAAGGAAAATATCAGTTAATAATATTAACTTCTAATATAGGATATGTAGGTTAAAATTAATATATTCATACAGCATGACCAGTAGCCCTACTTACTACTACCATTTAACAGACTGAATTGGTCAGCTGAGTATATTTCGAATACGTGAGGCAATACTCCAAATTTCAGAGCTGAATTTCATTTTCATTTTTGACTGGTAAAATTAATCCAACTTAAAGCTAAGCTTATCAATTCACCAGCTGAATAAAGAAAGCAACAGGCGCTCTCTGTCAGATTGAATACTGTTAACTAAAGAAGCAGAATTAAGTAAACCTGAACACCATTCTTCTACCTTGAATGGCAGCAGATACAATTCTGAGAGACTGTGGAGTTTCTTCTGTCACTTCATGACCATTAGGTTGTATACTAAATCTATCAGAAGAATAATTTCTAGTTCGAGGTCGTACAACTGTTGAAGAAAGAAGCTATTGGTTAAAAACAATAGCCAAGGCAGCATAAAATAATAACACAATGACTTATAATATTTAATTCAGAGGAAAAGACAAATTTAAAGGGCCTCCAATTTCTCCTTTGACTCATTGTCAAATTGATTTCCAGAATTTAATTAATTTATCAAAATAATTCTCCTGTGCCATCTTTATAGAAAAAAATACCATGTTTCTCACAAAATAAGGCTGGGCCTTATTTTTTTTTTGACCCCTGAAAAAATAGCTAGGCCGTCTTTTGGGCGGGTGACTTAAATTTCCCACACACACGCACCCTTGCCTAGAGTGGTCCTCAGGCAGCTATGCCTCGCCACCAGGCCGTTAATAGCCAATCATGGCAGAGTGTGGAGAGCTCCCTAGTCCCTCCAAGCGCCTTTGCCGCAGACCCAGGTATGGTGCTGGCTGCAGGCTGAGTCTGAAAGCATAAGGGCGGCGGTGGGGATGGTGGTGGCGGGTGGGTACTTTGCATCGTGGGACCTGTCAGCTGCTGCTTCCTCCACTGCCATTGCTTTCCCTTCTGCCCTCGCCGCGGCTTATGCCGCATTTGAAGTGCTGCCAGCAGCAGCTGGACACACCCTGCTCATGAGAACTGCCTGCCCTTCCGCAGGGGCATCGCTTTGCTTGACGGCGGCTGAGTCGACAACGTCCTGCAAGTTGGTAAGTCATTTGGGCTTTGGTGGATGGAAGCAGTGGTGGGAGGGTGATGCCATCATTTCTCTCCTCCCCACGCCCTACTTTGCTTCCTGTCCCAGAGCTTCAGGTCACGGTCTCATCGGAGTCTGTCCCTCCCACCTGCATTCTTCAAGTGGACTCTCTTGGCTCATTCAGCTGTACGGTCAGGCGCTTTCCTCTTGCTCCAGCCGCCCGAAACCTCCCTTGTGGACCTTCTCCCCTCTTTAAGTTTCTATATTTTCATTCCCTCCACCAGTTCCCTTAGAATACAGAATGGTGGGGGAGGAGGAAGCTGAATGAATGAATCAGCAGGAGAGTCCTCTGAGAAGTTTAGGGAAAGAAGGAGGGGGGGAGGGAGAGAGGGAAGAGTGTCTTTGGGATTTTTCAGGAGAAATTCAGGAGGTGGATTTCCATCCTATTCTGTCCTTCAAGGAGATGAAGGTGGGAGTGGTTACTTCTTCCATTTAAGTGAGTGCTAAGGGTGAATGAATGAACCTTCCAATCCAAACATAAGATAAAGGGAATCATCCTACAGATCCTTAGCACCCCCTTAAATGCATTCCCCTTCTTCATCTCCTTGAAGGACAGAAATAGGATGGAAATCCACCTCCTGGATTTCTCCTGGAAAATCCCAAAGATATTCTTTCTTCTCTCCCTCCCCCAACTCATTCTTTCCCTAAGTTCAGTGGTACAGCTGAATGAGCCAAGAGAGTCCGCTTGAAGAATGCAGGCGGGAGGCACAGACTCCGAGACTGTGACCCGAAGCTCTGGGATGGGAAGCAAAGCGGGGTGTGGGAGGGGAGAGAAACAATGGCATCACCCTCCCACCACCGCTTTCATCCACCGAAGCCCAAATGACTCACCAACTTGTAGGAGGTTGTCGACGCAGCCGCCGTCAAGCAAAGCAATGCCCCTGCAGAAGGGCAGGCGGTTCTCAGCAGCAGCAGAATGTGTCCAGCTGCTGCTGGCAGCACTCCGAACACGGCATAAGCTGTGGTGAGGGCAGAAGGGAAAGCAACAGCGGTGGAGGAAGCGGTGGCTGACAAAGGTGCCACGATGCAAAGTGCCACCCCCACCGCCACCATCCATGACACCGTCCGCCTGCTGACCTGGCCTGCAGCCAGCACCCTACCCAGGTCTGCGGCAAAGGCGCTTGGCAGGGGTAGGGAGCTCTCCACGCTCCGCCATGATCAACCGTTAGGAGCGGCCTGGTGGCAAGGCTTAGCTGTCTGCGGACCGCTTCTAACGGCAAGTTTGCCCCCCCTAAATAGGCCCAAATTTTGGGGGCAGGGCTTAATTTCACTCATGCCAATAAAACAGTACTGGGCCTTCCTATTGAGGGGTGGCATAGTCGGAGAAACACGGTATTAACCAAACAGTACTTAAGCATTTGCTTAATGCCACTAGAATTTAGTCCAAAATACTCTCCTGGTACCATTTTTATTTATATATTTTCCCCAGATTTTCTCAATGTTCTTCTGAACCAAAGTGACAGCTAATGGCACTCATGGGCTCAACATTTTAAAACCCTAAAATTTGAACTTTTTTCACTTAAAAATTTGCAAGTCAAATCCTGGAAGAATTGAATCCTTGTTCAATATCACAAGATTGTAATGTATATATTTGTGTATATGTGTGCATTTATCCATACACATACGCACAAGTTTATTTTTTAGTGTTTGTGATCCTTCATGAAATAATGAGAAAGTGTCCAACATATGACATCTGCCATAGAGGTTAATTGTGTAGTTGAAACAGTGTTCTGTAGCCTTCCAACGACAAACAAAATTATGACTAACTACTTGATATAATATATCTGATCAAGACAATAGAAGGAAATGTTTAGTTTTGCAATTACAATGTAAACAGAGTTGGCATTAGATTAAAATGTCAATCCATTTTCAAGTATTTAGGGGAGCATTCAAAAATACTGATTTATAGGATGTTTCAATATTGAAAAATGAGCAATACCTTTCTGCAGTTTACTTGCATAAATTAAGTATATAGTCAGATATACTAATCCAGACTCACCAGGAAGAGCTGATTGGCTTCGAGCTGGAACAGAAGCAGAAGTTTCTACCTCCATATCATTCTCTAGAGGACTGTTTGGTAGTTCTGCTATGATCGACATTTTGCTACTTTGGAACCTTGGGGCTAAGCAAAATAAGAATAAAATATTATTAGGAAACAACTTAACAGTATGCAGCCAGGCTAGAAATTGATTTAGTGAAGCAAATTTAAAATTGTGAATGTGGGAAGGGAGGATATAGCTGATGTCAATGGGAGCTAAACCATCTAACAATCACTATTCAAATGACATGCATGTGTGCAAAAATGTGGAACAATTTAATTTTCCTATAAGTCATTTTTATGGGAATTGTTGTTCTTGAATCAAACTGAGCACTGGCATTTAAAGATCCATAACCAACAGTTGTAAACCTCAGAAACACACATGTCTTGGGGGGTTAAATTTATGTTATTCCATTTCTAAAGATATGTTTAACTATTTAAAAACCTACTTTTGTACTTAAAATGCTCCAATAACAAGATAATTATGAGCGTTGAAAACATGGCTTACTATGAAATACACTATATGTACATTTAAAACATCAGTCAGAAATGTGAGGTGGTTAATCAATTAAAGATTTAAAAAATGAGCAAAAATCCTCAACTTTATGCCTGAAGACAAGAATTGGAAGTAGATGAAGTTTAAGAGCCATAAAATACTCTTAATAGTATCATGCTTTGCGGGGGTGGGGGTGACAAAATGGAATTAACCTTTGATCAAGGTCAAATCAACGGAGAATTCCTAAACACAATTTTCCTTGTTTATTTTGTTCATATCATATCACAAGAGTCACAGACTGATAAAACTCTTTTGATAAAATTATCAGTTCGCCTTTAGTATTCTGATCATCATTTTATAATGCTGTTCATTTACCAGCCTTTTTTGATGAGAAAAAAAATATCAATTCCTTCTTCATTCAAAATTCACTATTCAATTTTTGCACATTCATTCCTGTTTTATATAGTGTCCCTTAATGCAGAGAAGGATGGACTACACAGAACCTTTCAAGTTTAGAGTAACATGCTGTTTTGATAAATATTCAAAGAAGTAATAAAACAAGTATTTTCAACTCTCAGAATATAATTCCACACTTCATGTAATATGTGATAGAAACAAAATATGTTTAATTGGAATATTTATTGGGTTGTTTCATCAGCAAAACAAACACTGCTGACAGATTATAGAGGTATAAAACAGAAGGAAAATCCTAAGCAAGTGGAGATTTGCTCAAGGGACATGAATTTGGGCATTAAGATCATTTGTTGAAAAGATTAATTGTTCTGTATTATATCTTTAGAATGTTCTAGCTCTTAAAAAAACAGTAAATTCTACAGTGTAATAAGAAAATACAACAATGACTTAAGCAGTACTGAACAATCATATTATTATTATTACACATATTCAGTAGGAGTGACGTTGCTGTCATATTAAATTGCAGTTATGAAAACTTGCAAGAATCCAAAACATAAAACACTTGTCCAAATCCATGCTTGGAGATAGACACAGCTAATCAGAACTTCTCAAAAAAATCCTGAGTATGCACAGAGAATTAATGTGCACAAATTTTTGAGATGCTGAAATTGTAATAAAACTCTTAATTTAAGAGGCTTACATATTTTATTGTTACTGATCATGTGCCACATGACTAGCTTCAAGAAATCATTTTCAGGACAGAAGACTGGAACTATTTGTAATATTTATGACAATTAAAATACTTTTACCTTCTCTGGGACCAGGTATTTTTGAAACTGTTCTGCGATTTTGTCTCTAAAATTAAAAGAAGTTCCAATTTAGTAAGTAACAAAAGTATGTGTATGTTGCTGAAAACACATGGAAAACACACCAACAATGAAAATTATTCTCTTGAAAAATTGTTTTACTTGGTAATGTTTTTATGTAGGTTGTGAAGAAGCTGATTGTGGGGAGGAGGAGGAGGAGGAAAGAGTGCTAACTATTTTCCCATTGGCCCATTCAGACAACTGTATGGAATTCTGAGCCTGCATAGAATTCCTTTATCATCTACAACAGCTAACAGATATGATGGCTGAAGTACGTGATCTTGAACACAAGAAAAAGAGTATTTATGTCTTGAAGATAGATCAGAAACTTTAGAAACAATTGAATGTAATCTAAATGAATAAGGCAGTTGATAAAAAAAAATACTTGAATGGAATCTGGTGCTCTCCATATCATTTAGACAAATTTCTAGCCAGGGAGGAATAAAACAGCCAAGGAGTCTGCAAAATCTAAGGAGGCCCCAGATTGTCTTTACAAGATACACTGAATACCGATATAAATGCTTACTGGTATTAAATGCTTATCTACACAGCTAATAATAAATTAGATTTATTATTAAGTGTTTAGAGTCTGTCTTCTTATTCTTTGTCCCTAAACTATCTAATCTTACACTAGATAGTTTATATTTTAATTTAATCAACAGTTGCTCGTTAGAAGAAGTCTAAACTGGAAATTAATACATATAGGCCAGTTTTATACCCCTTTCGGATAAATACAAAAACTAAAACTAAATAAAGCATTAAATTAGTGGACTATCCTGATACAAATTTATTCCTCCAATATTCATAAATTTAACTACAGTAAGTACTTTATTGTAGTTGGCAAAAAATGTTTGCCAATTCAATTTGTCAAGATTTATTTAAATATTTAAACTTTCCTGAACAAATCATATGATTTCTTGCAGATGAGCAAAAATGTATCCAGCTGGTTTATTTTCTTTCTACATATTTGGCAAAACATAAATAGTATTCCAAATGTAGTATCAGCTGGAAAACATGTTTGGCTTATTTATGAAAATATACTTTTTATTTACTAGGGTTATGATTTCTGTGTAATTTTGGGGCATCCGTATACTACTCATGTTTGTCTGTTTGTAACCTTCAACTGGATGAAACAATGCATCAATTTTTGAGCTAACTTAAAGACTGCAGGGCCCATGACTCTCATGGGATTGAAATTTGGCAAAATTGTAGGTGCTTCAACGCTGCCATACTGCCGTGGTTATGTGATCTGTATTTCCAATGCTTCCTACAAGCTTTCCACCAACAAAATCAGTGGGGAAGCTGGCAGGAATTTAGAAGTTCCAGACTGGCAGGGAAATAAATGGCTGCTGCCAGGTGAGGGAGTATGCAGGGCCGGCACCACACAGGGCTGAAGAGAGGACTTAAGAGGTACCAAATGGGGTCAGGAAGGTTGCACAAGGATGCAAGAGTGGTGCTGTGCAAATAAATGAGGGTGCACGAGGATGTGCAAGAGATATCACACAGGTTGGGCAGGATGCACAGGAGTGTGGAAGAGGTGCCAATTGGGGGGGGGTTGCATGGGGGGGGTCAGTATGGGTTGGGGAGGGTATGTAGGGGTGTGTGAGTGGGTGCATGAAGAGATGTGGCAAAGGAGACATGGCAAGTGTAAGGGATAGCGTGGCAGGTGTGCAGGTTGGGGAAGGTTTCTGGAGAACTGAGTATAGGCACGAAAGAAAAGGAAAGCAAGGGTTGAAGAGGAGGTGCGGAAGTTATGTAAGTAAATATCTGTGAAAGAATGACCCCCAGCGGGTCATGGATTTGATATGGTAAAAAAATAATGATGCTGAAATTTTGGTAAAATTAAAAGGCACCAATTTTGGATCATTTTACATAAAACCAGGCTTATATACAGTAGTTTGCAACGATTGTTAAGATATGCATTAAGAAATCTTGTACTCAGAAAATATTAGTATTTAATACAACTGTACTAAAAACATTTCCAAGATTTAATATGATAAAATCTCTGATTGCAACCAATTTTCCATTGGACTGTCGATTTAGACCACATTTGATGGTCTATTGTGCATACATTAAAAGGCTTTTTTTCTGAAACAAATTTCCAAATCAGATTGTCTTACAACAACAATCAGCAATTAGAAGCCGACCTGACCTATATCCTTCTGACAATAATAAGGATATTGCAATTACAATGAGTTTGTGAAGATCAATAGTTCTTTTTTGGGGGGGGGAGGGGGAGGGGGGATTAGCAATGTCAAAAAAAAATCACAAAAAAAATCTTCAAGACAATATGTAAAGAATTACACCTCAAATTATTACATCAAGCTCTTCACTAGTGATTCAGATTAACAAACTCAACACATACTGAAACATAAAATAAGCAACTCAGGATTATCAGTTAAAATGAGAGAAGCTATGATAGAAGTGCATCAGAAAAGTTCAAAACCAATTATCCTTAGTGATTTCACACAGAAATTTTACAGTAGCTATAACAATTATTGTATCAAAAGTGATTAAGCCTGATTAGGCATATAATTCAAGAAAACGCGGATCAATTAGAACCTATGTCGCAGGTTCAATTACTACATTATTTGAGAAAATGTGTAAAAAATTAAATGCTGGTAGGAGAAAAATTGTTTCCAAAAACAGAGTCATATGAAAACCAGGAGTCTGAATATATTTATAAAATATAGATTCACTACTTGAATTCATCTATTTTAAATATCATGATACTTAATCAAGAATCAAAGAAATAACTTGAGATTAATATACCTGTATAGTTACATTGTTCCGACCTAGAATGTTCTCTTTTACATCAGCAACAACTGCAGCTGTGGAAAGTTCTGGATTTATTGCTATCACATCATCAAACTCAATCTTCGAATAGAAAAAAAATACACAAAACAGATGAAAAAATCTAAAGTATGCTTAAATATGAATCTCAAATATCATCAATTCAATCAAATCAATAATTTGTTCGGCATGGCAAATTAAAAGTCAAACAGTAAAATTATTGTTTCAGTTACTGAATATTAAGACATTAACCAACCTATCCACAAGTATCATTTTCAATTCTATGAGAGGTAGTATATGTCAAAAGATTGTGAGAAAGCCATTTACCACAAATGTTTTAAATCTTAGTACATCCTAATTTCTTAATATTTATTGTAAGACAGTGCAAGTATTATTACTTACCAAACATTAATTTTAAGAAAGAAATGTTAAGGGTATTCACTATCCAAGACAAAAAGAATAAAGTTCTGCAGGTGACCTCTTCTTCACAAGTTTTATGATTTACAGAAGTACAGTGAATGTCATGACCACCTAGTCTACTTGCTTGAACTTAGAATGACATCACAATCCTATTACTACTGCTGCAATATTCTAACAGCCATTTTCTTGATCTGCAAGCCACATAAAGCAAACACATAAATCTTAGTTTCCAGATAACAATTCAGCTTCTACAAGTATTATATCAGATTCTGAAAAACTGCCACTGTTTAACAAAGCAGTAGGTTCTGATTTTAATGTGTACATTATATCAAATTAATAAGCAGCTTTATATATATTTAATATGCATGTTACACAATATTTAATTCAGCTGTTATCTATCCTGTCATATTAAGTATAACAGTTCCCAACTACATTAGAATTGTAGTCTAAATAGCCAACTTACTAATTCAACCCTTTACTTTTAGATTTCCTGCTCTATTACATAACATACAGCAGGAAATATATGTACAGATTTCCTGCTATATTACAAAATATACAGCAGGGGTGGGATTCACATTTCTTAAAAACCCATTCTGTGGATGTGGCTTAATTTGTGGGCGTGGCTTGCTGGTCATGTAACTGGGCGGGTGTGACTTGCTGACTGGGCATGATTTGGTGGTCATGTGACTGGGCATGGCTTGCTGGTCATGAGACTCACTGGGTGTGGCTTGCTGGTCATGTGTCTGGATAGGTGTGTCCAACTCAATGTCACTCATGTCAAGGGGTGCCTTGCCTGGTCCCTCCCCTCCCAGCCATTCCTTGTCACACCTAGCTTCAACTTATTTATAGTTCTGTAAAAATGTTGGTCACCTTTTTTTGACTTTATTATCTATGTACTGTACTTTCATGGACCACTGAAAGGAGGAAATGGCTTACATGCTTTGCCCAAGAATAGTTGTGGAAAAAATAACCCTGAAATATATATTTAATAATTTCCAGTTAGTTATCTTACTAATTCTACATAAGCCTGCTTTATAGATGATTTGAGGCAGGCTTCAACTCAGAATTAAGAAATGTGTGCTAAATAGTTTTTAAAATGTTGTTTTATACATAGATCATAGTTTCAAATTCTCACCTCTTTTCCTTTGGTCATGTTGTTTTCTGTCCATTCTACAGATACACTCATTGTTTCCAAACTTACAGTTTTGATAATTGCACCATGAACTGAACCTAAAATATTATTATGTATAGTTTTTATTTTTGAAGAAAATAATATCTACAAGTTCATACCTTACTTTTTATCATACCCAAAAAATGAAGTATTAATGTTATACCATAACTTTGCCTCTAATGAGTAACAATCTTACAAGGCATGATATTCCACAGTATATTTTCCCTCTTTTTTTATGTTTGTTGGAAGTTTTAGAAACTGATTATAAGCCTTGAATCAACCACCCCAACACTACTTCTAGAATAAAAACATTCTATAAACCAGGATGATTTTTTAAAAATCCAACTGCTTTTGAAAAGGGATGCACCTCTTCTGACAAGAGCTTCCAATTTACATATGCAAAATTAATTATACCATAGGTAGTCCTTGGCTTACAACCATAATTCAGTTCAAAATGATGATAGTAAGTCATGTCAGTCATTAAACAGGTCACCACTTGATCAAGTCCCATTTTACAAGCCTTTTTGCAATGGTAAGTGAATCAATTGTCCACAATGGTCTTTTTTTAATTAGAAACTGGAGGTAAATGATGGTTTCTGCCCAAAACTTCATAAATTGTGATCAGGATGCTGCAAACAGCCATAAATACTGACCAAGATGCCAAGCGGCCAAAGGGCAGTCATATGACTTCTCAACCTTCCTAAATTGGATTTCCCATCAGAATTCCTATCCATGGAATCAATCGTTCCTATTTTTAACCCCTTAGTTTATTAAGTCATCTTTAACTTGATGAAATCTAGAACACTGATCTGGTTGCTTTCACCTCACGCCACAGGCAATGTAGTGAATCTCCTTGTGGAAAAGCCAGTTATTTACTGGTATTATCCAGGGCACCTATATTACTATCATCTCCAGCTGAAACAATATGCACTCCAAAGATTAAAAATATTGAACCATGTTATCCAAGGCTGTGTTTGCATGTTCTGCGTGCTGCCTCGGGAATTCTGGGAGTTGAAGTCCACATGTCATAAAAGGGCCATAGTTCCCCCCCACCTCCCGTTCTAAAAAAAAGCACCAAGGAGCGAGCCCCATGGAGGTACTTGCTCAGCACACGCTGAACCCCCTCTAGCCAGTCCCAGCGAGTAACATTGGGCAAAGGGGGAGAATGGCCCGACTTCTCCTTTAAAGCAGGGGTCTCCAACCTTGGTAACTTTAAGCCTGGCGGACTTCAACTCCCAGAATTCCCCAGCCAGCAGCAAAAGACCTCCGAAGCAAAACGCCTTTCTCCTCTCGGCACTCACCATTGCTACGCTCAATATTAATCGTTAAACCGGGCTGAAGGCACTTGTAAATATTGGAGTCCATTCTACACGGCCAGAGAAAACGCCTGCAAATTATAGCAACACCCCTCTTTCAAAACCCGGCACCGCAAGAACACTCAACCAACTGCCACCGCTTTGAATAGGCGCGCCGAAAAGGATGCCGGGAAATGACGTCCGTCGGGAGGTTTCAACGTTTGCAGAACTCCATCTCCTAAGCATGTCGTGTGGAAGGTCCCAGCGCTGTCCACATTAAAACTACATTTCCCAGAGAGACTTGGGAGCAGAAAATGGTTAAAGTCGATTCAGATCTGACGCCGGCAGTACTGGAAGTGGTAGTCTCCCTAGCTAGCCTAAGAAATTAAATCATGTATTGTTCTCGTGATATTTGTAAATCGTGTCATCTGTACTCTTCAGGGATGCATTTTGATGGTTGGTGGTCTGTACCTTTAAAAAAATTGGGGCTTTTGTATTTTGCTATTTTTTTTTCTTTTAAAATATTGATAGAAATATCCCGGTTTTTACCAATATTATTCATATTTTATTATGCCCCCTAAACAAGAGAAAAAAATAACGAATCGAAATTAGTAATATTTTCGGAGAAAGAAACGGCCAGCATATTTATTAAAATGCATATAACTCCTTTCCAAGCATGCATAAGTCTGACATTTATGAAAAAGTTTTTCAGTTTTCTTGAAATAAATAAAAACTTAGTTCCATTATTTTAATTAAGTGGGTTTCAAACATTAGATTCAGCATTCAGTCTGTTGCTATAAAAGAATGTCATCAGAAAATTGGCTGCCAAGCTCACAAGTCCCTGTGCTGGCCTGTTGTGGCTCTTGCAGAATCTTTTTCTGATTTTTGAATCTACCTGCTATTGTTTCAACAAATAGAAGAAAGTTTGAGCCATAATTCTGAGAACCCTGAATGCATTGGTAAGGCGACCAACTTTTTTACAATGAAAAGGAGGACACAAATAAATTGAAGAAAAAAACAAAGCCATTTGTGCAAGGCACACTTTTGCGCGCAGCACACTCTCTCAAAACAATTCTGTGTGGAGCGCATGCTTCTCATAATCACGTCTCACAGCACTGTATCGAGCCTTGACAAATCGTCGTGTCAAATACAAATACATCACACACAACGGATCGGCATGATCAAATACGGAGATTTACAGATTAGTCTTCAAATATCAAAAAAGAGGACACGTAGGAGGACACTTTTTGAGAGAGGACAGAACTTACAAAAGGAGGACTGTCCTCCCTAAAGGAGGACGGTTAGTCACCTTAGCATTGGGGACACTTTAATTGGTTCCACCAGAAGGAAGAACTAGAGTTATGTCTACATAGGAGAAAGCCTTTTTATTAGCCTTTCTACCAAATGCCACATAGCTCTATGGTTACCATCTACACCTCTAATAGTTAATAAATGTGTCTGTGTAAAACACTTGCTTTTTTTCCATTGCTTCTGCTTCTCCACTTATTCTCAGGTTCTATGGCTGATTTTATAGGCATGACAAGTCCATGTATTCTGCTAAGCTATGACTGTTCAATCATAGCTTAGCACAATTGGCTGAATTCATACTATACTGAATAATTTTGCAAACTCGACAGGGTTCATGCAACATTCTATATGAAAACTAAACAAACAGTATTATTGGTTACTATTATCTAATAAACTGAATAGCACTAAAGATGTACTTTCTTTCATATTATACATCACATTTATTCTTCCTCAGGATTTAGATTTTATCAGTATAGATGTCGTCCCATGCTTACGCCAGACATGCCAGCTTAGAGTGTTGAAGAATTAAATATAGAGATCCTAGATGAAAAATAATAGGACTGCGAAAGCAGGTAGTAGTCCAGTGCTTACGTGGACCATTGTTATATTCCAGAGAATATCCAATTAAAAAAGAAATCGCATATAAATTCCTGAGTCAGCTTTCCGCAGACTAATAATGTTCAGGCACACTGGAACTTGCACCTTCTAGAATTCTAGCCAGCTTGGTCAAAGAATACAAATTGGGAAGATTGCTCAGTGTAACCCTGGTATTGCAAACATAAACAGTAATAACTGACATGGTGATATTTCAAGCTATTGTGAACAATCTTCTATTATTTTGTCAGGTTGGTTACACCCCATAACTACCAGCATAGCAACCGAAAACTCCAAATGATACTACAGTTCTTTCCTACAAGGAAATATGAGTAGCCAGTACCTTTCAGATACTGATAAATATAACCCTTTGAAAATATCTGGAAACACTTTTCAAAATGACAGATATAACATTTTTCCATTGTCGTAACTGTGAGATGGGATTCCGCTCCAGACAACTGCTAGAGAAGCACATGGAAAAATTTTGCATTGGACGAGAAATGGCAATGAATATAAAATATCGGCACAGGCAAACACAGCATAAAGGGAAAGAGCCCAAGAAAACAGAAATGGCAGACACCATGGTAAATGGGACAATTTGATTTTTATTAATGAAAATTATTTTGAACGATACTTTTGATTGGTCTGAAGATGAGAACAGAAGATTTCAGTTCCAGGAATAGATAAATATAATAGAAAGGTACACTTCAAAAACAGTTCCTGTGATTGTGGATGGGTTTAATAATGATCCTGCACTTTATACCAACTTTTTTCTGATAGACCAGTAGGAGATAAAATTGTTTTGTTTTTGTATGCTAAATAACCACCTATATGAAAATGTTTTGTTTTTCTTATGTTGGGGATAACTATTTTCTTTATATTGTTGATATTTTCTATTGCTCTCCTTTCTTCTTTGTCGTGTATTAAGAATAATCAGTCAATAAACTTGGCTTTAATTTAGGATTTTCTTGGAAGCTACTCTTATAAAACCTTTATTCTAGGGACCCAGATTTTCTATTTGAGAGTCTCCAAAGGAACAGTCAGTGGAGTAAGAAGTGGAAGTATTTGTATGTTTCAGCTATTCAGTATAGGAATGCTAAATTTGTCATCAAGTAAAATAAGCTTTTTAAAAGACTTGAATATGTACTCTAGTCATACAGTAATGATTTATTTTCTCTCTTGGTTGCTGGTATCTAATGGGTCAACATTATCAGCTTCATGTGTCAAAGCCAGAAAGAGACAATTTCAGATATGTCAAGGGAAATGGGGAACACGAGCAACAAGTCCACAATGTTAGAAGCTCTGATGATAATGGAAGAGCTTCAGATAACCAGGCCTTGAAGAAACTGACTGAAGAGGTAAATCTTTCTCATAGATGACTCTGCTCCTCTCAGCTCATCAACCTCTACCAGACTAATTAACCACTGATTTAGGATTTAGACATTTTAAACTGTACTTCAGCTTTTGGATAATTTTAGCATATCAAATGTCCAGTATCTAGTTTAGATTTCTCCTACACATTCCTACTAATGGTATTTCTTGGTAAATGAAATAAGCTAATAGTGTTCATGAATCTTGATACAACAATAGATTAGCGAGCAGGGTTTTTTTTTAGCAACTTTTAGAAAGGAAACATGCTATTTAGTAATTTTTCTGTTTCACAGTTCCACAAATTGAGGATGTCACTTGAAGGCACACTTCCAACATTTCGGACACTCCAGGTAGGGATAAATTAACATAAGAAATGTTAACATCTTTTTGGGGGCCGAACAGAGATTTATAGTATCACGTATACAAGAATATAAACCTAGAAAAATCTATACAGTACTGCTTTTCTGTCTTTTTTTTTTTTTTTGAAAATTTTATTTGGGTTTTTACAAAAAAAAACATAATACAAATAAAACATCTTTTTTTGAAAATAGCATGGTCCCGGGTTACACTTCTTCATACAGACACAAACTCAATTTCATGCTCACTTTTATATTCTATTCCATATCTTATTACTGTTTTACATTTTCTACATAGTTTTTCTCCTCTCTTAATTTTCTCAATTTTATTTTAATTATCTCATCTCAATTCAAATCATTATATTTATACTTTTGTCTATCCTGTTTCAATTTCATATTTTCTTTTCTCATTAAACAAATTTTCTCCTGTAGTTACTAATTGGAGTATGACACCTTTATATCTTTTAATTTTATCCATTCAGCTCTTATTTAAGCTTAAATATATACCTTGAGGTTATAACATTCAATATAATAAAACTTCCAATCAAATTTTGCTTGGTACATTCTTAAAATACACACTATATTCTTAAAAAGTGATTATAAATATATGTAATTAAAACACTCATTCCATTCCAATTCAGTTCTATCATTAATATTCATTAAAATCTTAACATCTTTAACATTTCTTTTCAATTAAATATCATACTTCCTTGGGAACACTGATAAGCTTTCTTTTCCGATTGAGTTCTTCTTTGAGGGGGCCATTTCTGACCACCGCTGCAACCGCCTTCGGGAAAGGGAGTAATGGCCAGCTGAGGAGGAGAGATGCAGCTCTCCTCAACCCTGCTGGCAGTCTCCCCCCTCTTCATCACCTCTACGGGGTGGCTTAGCCCTGAAACCAGCTGGCTCGGGACACTTCAGCGGCAAGCATGGACCGAAACTGCACACGATCGCGGTTTCGGTCTGTTCATGAAGAGGCTCAAACCAGAAGTCAGTACTGCTTTTCTGTCTTGTTAGTAGGGCTACAGTTTATTTTGTAACTTATTATCATTATGATTCCTTGCACTGTCAGCCAGATGTTTATACAGGATTTGACTTTTTTTTTTACACCTTCCCAAGAATGTGGGATAGGCAGAGGTGGATGTTTGATGGTGTTAAATTACAAGTTTATCACCATAATTTAATTATAATTATATTTATAATTAACTGTGTAATACAGAACCATAATTCACATAGCTTGTTGTTCTGGTTTCTTGAGGAATTACTCCGAACTCAATTTTGTAAATATTATGAATAGTCAGTTTATATTGTGGCTTCAGTTAAACACAAATTACTAATTAAAAATTACAAATGTGTGTGTGTGTGTGTGTAAATCTGTACTGCACACAAATTAAAAGAGTCAAAAATCTGTAATAAAATGTATAATTATAAAAACAAATAAACTTTTCTTTGTGTGGTCCTTAAAAAGAATAACAGTAACCATAAAGAGGAATATTAAACATACTTAAATAGTAAAGTGATTCTTAATAAAACATTTTGCATTCTTAACACTGCAGTAAAGATTTAAAAGCTAATCTGAACAGGTGGTATTTAAATAATTAGTACAATGCAATGGAAGAGACTAGTTCCCTATAGAGCTACCACTAAAAAGATCTGGTTTTCATGCGTGCCACTTTTTTCTTGGGTACATATTTGCCCAGGAGACAGATATATAGCATTCATGCTGCTAATGTAGTTAACATTTTTTTTCTAATTGCTTTTCTTTGCCAAGTATAGTAGGAAGTAAGAACATAATGATAATCAAATGCACTCACCTCTAATGAGATACTCTATACTGAATAGGAAGATGAGTTTCACTCTCACTTTTTTAGTATTTAGTAAAATATACCACCTTTGTCTAGTGATTAACTGCCAATTATTTTAATTAATATTTAATGTTGATACAGATTTTGTATTAATTTGGTTATATTTTATTCTTTGTATACTGTAAGCTTAGGAGTGTTGGGATAAACAGAAAGACCAGAATATAAATTTACTAATAAAATAAATAGAAATAGGTTTTCAGTGCATGTTGAGATATTGAGCTTACTCTCTCCCCTTTCTGTGATTGTTAATTAGCTTGCCCGATTACACAATGAATAATAGCAAGTAATTAAATAATTTTAGTGTTAGGTATCCATGGTGCTATGCTTCAAATGTTGCTGTATTATAATTCCTAGACATTCCATCCAACATGTTCAGTGTTGATGGAGGTTGGAACTTAAAGTTCAGAATCTACCTTTGCAGAACTACAATTCTTTGTTCTTGCTGTAGGAGAAACAGCTATTTGAATCTGGCATCTTTCCTTGACTCTTAGAATGAAAACCAAATAGTGCACCAGCAAGAATTCTGTCAACGTCAACGGCAAATAGTAGAAGCACATGAGCGCCAGTTGGCTGAAATCCAAGCTAGCAACCAACACCTGGAACAGCAAAAAGATGGTAAGTTGAAAATTAGATATTTTGCTGAATTGTCACCCTTTTGTTCCTGATTCAGGTTAAGGGGATAGCTGAATTGGAGAAAAAAGTAACAAAGAAGGATAAATGAGCTTTCATTTAGCCAAAAGTGTTCAAAATCCTAGCACACCAGGGTAATTATGCCATGTATACCAGCTAAGAGAAGGAAGCAATTAGTGAAAGAATACTACCTCAACAGTTCTGGTACCTGATATTTTATGTATGGAATTTCCCAACTCAAAACATAGAGGAGACCTGGTTCTCATCAAGAGCAGGTTTGGGTGTAGTGTGTCAGAGTTGTTTAGTCCAAAGGCAACAAATGGTCTATACATGTATACATTATAATTTCAGGAAGAAAAGTTCAAATCTAACTTTCACCCTAGCATATTAGATTACATTTCTGTAGCCTTTTTTATGGAGAACTATTTTATCATTTGAATAATTGCTTGTAGTGTTGTCATATGATTAAAACATAGGTACTACTACTCTACTACTGCTCTCTAATAAACAATTTGGTTTCAGAAAAATAGATGCAATAGACGCAATCTACATAGACTTCTGTAAAGCCTTTGGTTCAGTGGTACACAACAAATACTACTAAAACTAAAATCTTATGGTATCTCTGGACACCTACGTAACTGGATAGAAGCATTCCTGTCAAACAGACAACAAATGGTCAAAATTGGGAGCGTCCTATCAAATTCTGTACCTGTCAACAGTGGTGTCCCCCAAGGCAGTGTTTTAGGACCAACTCTCTTCATAATCTAAATAAATGACCTCTGTGATCATATTAAGAGCAACTGTGTTCTCTTCGCTGATGATGTAAAGCTATTCAACACCACAGATAATATTACTACCCTCCAAAAAGACCTTGACTATGTATCAGAATTGTCAATCAAATGGCAACTTCAAATCTCAACAAATAAATGCTCTGTCTTACATATTGGCAGAAAAAAATCAGAAAATAAAATACAAGCTAAATAGTCAAGACCTTGTTGAGGATCCAAACTTTGTCAAGGACCTTGGAGCACTCATCTCTAATGATCTAAGTGCTAGAGCCCACTGTAACTACATAGCCAAAAAAGCATTAAGAGTTGTTAAACTAATCCTACGTAGCTTCTTCTCTGGTAATATCACACTACTAACTAGAGCATACAAAACATTTGCTAGACCTATACTTGAATACAGCTCATCAGTCTGGAACCCATATCATGTATCTGATATTAACACAATTGAAAAAGTCCAGAAATATTTCACAAGAAGAGTTCTCCGCTCCTCTACTCATTGCAGAATACCTTATGCCACCAGACTTGAAACTCTAGACCTAGAAAACCTAGAACTACGCCGCCTCCGGTCCAATCTAAATTTAGTATATAAAATCATACATTGCAATGTCCTACCTGCAAATGAATACTTCAGCTTCAACCATAACAATACAAGAGCACACAATAGATACAAACTCAAGGTTAACCGCACCAAAATTGACTGCAGAAAATACAACTTCAGCAACAGAGTGGTCAATGTTTGGAATACTCTACCTGACTCTATGGTTTCTTCCCCAAACCCCAAAAACTTTAACCTTAGACTGTCTACTATTGAGCTCACCCCCTTCCTAAGAGACCTGTAGGGGGCATGCATAAGCGCACCAATCGTGCCTACCATCCCTGTCCTATTGGTTTTTGTTATTTTTCTTATAAGTATCTATCTCATGTATTCAAAACTATATTTATTCTTATATCTTGTAAGCGAATGACAAATCAAATGAAATGTTAAAAAATGTATATCTCTCTCATCTATGTAGCAGATAACCAGGCTGAGCCCCAAGGGAGGGGTCAAACGTGTCATCAGTTATGAGTCTCTTCACACAAGAGATCTGAGTCTAGTTCACCTCGAATTACTTCTACTTTATCTTCTGCTAATTTCCCTAGGCCTTTAGTAGTTCAGATTCTTGTAGAGAGCTCAAGCTTACAATAAATCTTTGTACCCATTTGAACTGTCAGAATCTCCTGATTTTCCTGGCGTTTGACAATCTATTCCTTCTGAGAAACATGTCAGAAGAACATATATTAATGAAACATGTATAAAGTGTTCCTGAGCCAAATGGATTAGGATTCCAATATATTTAAGGCAAAATGGCATGTGTGTGTGTGCGTGTGTGTAGCTTGATCTTACACAGGAAAAGACCTGAACACGCCAAGACCTGTACACCTATACCTGTGAAAATCTATGAATATATACATATATACATACATACATACATACATACATACATACATACATATAATCTTAAGTTTTCGCGGGTATTTATATGTATGGTATTCAGCTTTTCTCACGTCATTATAGTTGTGCTTTTAAAGTTGTAGCAACGTTTCGGCAGAACCTCATCTGCCATCATCAGGCTTCTGTATTGTGTTTGTCTGTGAGTCAGACTTTCACAGCCGTTTCTGTTTTAAATTTGGGGCTAGCCTACTGCTGTGCCAGAATGGTTTTTTCTTCATCCTGATTGGTTGGGAGTCTTGGTCTGTGTTTATTGGTCTTGGAGTTTGGTGTGTTCTGCTTGACTGGTGTTTCTAATATCTTCTGTCTGTTTTGTAGCTTTTTTTTGTCTTGATTGGCTGGCAACATTGTGTTTCCTGTATTGGAGGCTTTTAGTGTGGCATGGCTCCGAATAAATGGACAGCTATCATTTATTAGGAAGCTAGGTTTCATCTGGGTGCCTGGTTGGGGTGTGTTTGAGCTGGAGGTATCAGGGGGAGTCTGTTTGTGCCCAGGTGTTTGCCTGGCTTGTGGTGTGGAGATTTTTTTGTTTGTGAGTGCAGGCTTCCAAATAATTGACAGTCTGGTGGAGTCATCTCTTCTATTCATGCTCTCAGGTCTTTTTTCAATCTCTATGGCTTCTCTGATAATTCTGTAGCTGAGGTTTTCTATAGTGGCTAGGCACCAAAACCCTAGCCACTATAGAAAACCCCAGCTGCAGAATTGCTGAATACAATTTGTTCCATTTTGTATTTACCTAGAAATTCGTACCCGCTTATCAGAGCTGAAATTAGGGAACTCATCTTCATCTCAGATAGAAGAGTTGTTGATGGAGCTGAATACCCAAGAAAAAAAGAACAAGTTGACTCTGAATGCACTGACAGAACAGGTGAAACTTCTGCAGGTAGCAAAAGGGAACAGGTAAGACTCCAGGACCGAGAATTCTGGAAATCACATTTTTTCAAGATCTATATGACAATGTTTTAGTCCATACTATATGGCACATCAAAGATAGTCCAGACCATATTAATAAGACTTATCTGGACATCTATAGTATGAGTGTTATGGTGTTCTTGAGGACATAAATATGCATTACCAATGAATGGAGATAGCAAAAAGACTCTTGAATAACACCCAATTTTTTTGCTAAGGAATTCTGGCAGGTGGGGTCAAGGAGAGGAGCCTTTTTCATTGTGGTCTCCTCTCAATACTCTTATCACCAGACATGAGAACTCCCACCCTTTTAGCCTTCTGGAAGGGCATTAAATTTTGGTTTTGCAAGTTGGCTTGGGGCCTGGGTTGGCTTGGGGCCCGGGTTGCTCACTGCTGGAGGTGTTGACAGGGTAAAAAGATCTCATCTCTGTGTCTCAGTTTTGATTTTTGGATTGTTTTTAAAATGTTAATCTCCATAGTTAGTATAGTTAATATATTTTAATCTGCATAGTTATTATCGTTAATATATTTTTATTATTTTTCTATTTGTTTTCTAACCTGTAAGCCTTCTTTTTCATTTTTAGAAGCAATCTGGATTCTGCCACCAACAGAAAGACAGATAGCACTGTAAATAAAATGGACGAGAATGCCATCTTCAAGTCTATAGTGTTTCCAGCAGCTATTGGACCGCTCTCTTCTGAGATACAGTGAGTTGGAAGACAGAGTTGTAAAGACATGTAATGCAATAGTTTCTATAAACTTAGAATATATAGAGATTATTATATCTTTAATTGTTTCTGCCTATGAAACTTTCCCACCTCTTAGCAAACATGTATCTGCAACTCTTAAGGCCATTTCCTCTAGCATCACTCAGCTGCCTTGTGGCAATATAAACCTCTTCATGTTTCTTGACATTATGATGGCTGAATAATAAAATAAAATATCATCAATTGCTAGTGGGGAAATGTCCTAAATTCTACACAAAATGTGGTCTCCAAAAATTTAAAACACTTTTTACTAATTTGAGAAGTCTTAACTTTCCTCCCAGTAAGACCAGTGAAAATCCTATAGCAGCTGCATAAAATGCAGTAACTCAACAAATGCACCCTTTTTCATCAAATTATCTACATCCCATTAAAAGTTTAATTTTTTGGGAATGCAACTATTAACTATTTAACTAGTTGGGGGGAAATTGTAACAATTCTTAATGATTTTTCTTCACATCCCTGACAGGATGCTGTACCTGACTTACTTGCAGAGTGGAGGCAGTGACCATCACATCATCCGTCAGATGTATGAACTGCAGCTGGAGGCCACAGCATTGGAAAAAAATGGCACAAAGCCTGAACAAAGGGGTAGAAAGAAAAGTGAGTTATGTTTTCCCAATCAACTTTACCCTAAATTTGGATGTTGATCCTACACTTAAGCCAAGAATGTTTGTCTCTCTCTTGAGCTCAGAAAACTATTAACAGATAAACACTAGATTTATACCACATGCCCAAACTTAAACTATAATTTATATCTTCAGTGGTTGGGTTCATCCAAGATGGTATGCCAAAACCAAATAAATTGCAGTGTGATTAATGTGAAGTGTTAACCCAGTATGAGGAAACTGTCTTTCACTGGATAATATGACCTTACCCATGAAAACTAATTTATTATGCATGTGTGAACCTTTAAGCTGAACTATTGATAGATCCTGTAAATCTAAAACCTTAGCAAATGCTTCTTTCTTCAGTCACAACTTGTAGTTGTCCTTGCTTCCGATTGACTCTCCTTCCTATATCTGCAGAATATGAAGATGGGCTCAACTCAAAGACTTTGGATGCAGAACTCTTGTCTGTTGAGTTAGAGAATCAACGTTTGGAAGATGAGATATTAAAAATGAAAATTCTGAAGGACAGAAGGAGAATGGAAAATGGTAGGGTTCATAGACTTTTTTCTTAATTGAGTAAAGACAGTGTCCGCAAAGCCTGCATTTCAAAGTAGTCCACAAGAAGCTAAAGGGCAAATTACTTTCACAAGTGTTAAGAAGTCATTTTTATAATTAGAAGTTTTGGTTTATAGCAGAAGTGGCTTCCTGGGGAATTCAGGGAGTTGAAGTCCACAGGTCTTAAAGTTACCAGGGTTGAAAATCCCTGGTTTATAGTTTGCATTTACACATGGTGGCAGTAAAGTGTGGGAACCAAGTTAAATATGCTAGCTTAGAGAAATGTTGACTGCACATTTAATGCTTTTCTGCCTTGAAATGAAACAAAACAGGGTCTGTCTGTGCATGAAATGGAAGAAGAAAAAAGGCAGAGGGATATATCTCCTTTGATTCCTGTGTTGCCAGTGCTGCATGACACTCTTTTTTGAACACAGGTCTGTTGATCATCACAGGTCTGTTGATCATAGGTCACAAAAGAAATGCTAAACATATTTACCAGTCCACCAGTATTCTTGAGATTGGTAAGCCTTGGTCCAAAAATAGCTCAATTGTTAGATCAGTAGGTCAGAGAAGGGATATAAAAGAAAAGCCCTGGCTGTCCTTCAGCCCATTAAGAGCTGAACTATTCTTGAGATTTATCAAATTCACCAGAAGGCCTGAAGACGGAAAAAGGAATAGCCTTAAGGGACAGGTGGAAGAACTGATACCAAGGCAACAATCAGATAAAAGGGGCCTGAATCCAGGACAAGAGCATAACAGGTGTAAACATCTCAGATAAGCCCTTCCCTAGTTCACAGGAATATAAAGGTGTGTGTGTGTGTGTGTGTTAATTCAGACTTCCAAACTTCTATTACTATATTATAGCTTTACAATAAAAGTAGAACTGACCTATATGTCATTGGTTTCCTTTCAATGTTAGAGACAGAAAAACTTATCTTCATTCACCTCCTTTATGCTATGCAAGATTTACTGGTTTCAGTCATGTCTGTCTCAATCACCTTTTTTCTAACCTAAAGAATCCCAAATGTTATAGCCTTTTCTCAGAAGTGTGGAAACTTCCCAATCATTCTGGAAGTTCTGTTCTGCAATTTCTCAGATTCATTATATTCTTTTTCAAGTGCGGCAACCAAAACTGTACATATAGCATATTTTAATCCCTTTTATAACAATTCCTAGCGTTCACCTTTTCACAGTTACCGCACATCTACACTAAGCTACTTACTAGGACCCCAAGATCTTTTTGTTAATTAGTTATAGACAGCTCAGAAACATCAACTGTATATAGGGCACTGGGAGGCGGGGAGGTGCCCGTATGTGGATTATTTTATACTTATTAAACCAGATTGTTTTTGCTATGCACCCAGTTTAAAAATATCCTTTTAAAAGTCTTTGTAATCATTTTCAGTTTTCACCACTCTGATTGATTTTGGCAGATAGCATGACCTTTATGCTTGGGGTAAGAATCTGCTGCGATTATGTAGTCTTGGCATTCTCTCCAGGTATCATCAGTCATCTCTCCCAGAAGCATGCTACCCCAATGAGATTGCACAGCAAGAATTTTTGGGAGGTGTTAGTTTAATATTACCTATAGGAAGCTACGTCCTGATGAAGGTGTAACTAAATGTTGATTGATGTCAATCCAGCAAAACCAAAATAGGGCTATGAACTAACTTTTATGAAAAGCTATATATAAAACACCAAAAGAATAAACATTGTCATTTTCTGCTGGTCTATCTATTCATTTACTCTACAATTAGACCCACCATCTCTACTTCTTTATTGATATTTGGAAGTGCTCTCATTGGATATAATGCTACATTAATGAGCTTTTGTGTGTTGTCCGTTTTCATTAGGTTCTTTGGACTTAGAGTTGGACAAGTTGCAACAAGTACATATGGCAGAAATGGCTCATTTATATGCTGAGATTGGTAGGCTGAGACACAATACTGAAAGGAGGAAAGTTCCGTGGGCTAGAAGGGGATCACCACCCCTTCTTCCACCTCCTATAGCACCACCTCTGCCACCTCCTCCTCCTCCTCCTCACCTTGGGCTCCTGGATCCCACCATTCTGACTAGAAATATGGTAAGTGCCTTTTGCCTTGGACAAATTTGATAGAGGTTTTTATAAAGAAAGGTATACAGAACTCTTTGATCTGCAGGATGTGCTTTTGTTTATATTAGATATTTTCTAACAAAAAAAGGCAAGAAAACATTGCTCCTGAAAGCACAGAGAAAGTAGGTAGAGCTTTCTCAAGGATGGGACTTGTTTTTCTCTAAATCCAGCTCATGTCCATTGGATGGATCGTGATTCTAACTTTTGGATGAAATTCAAATTTTGGCCTCTAGCTTTTATGACAATAATTTTCTTTCATATTTGTGATAATAACTCTGTTAGTGTGTTGTAAGGAAAGAGTGTTCTGGAAAAATAAGCAGGACATACAATCTATAACAATGAGTGGCTGTAATGCAGTTTTGCCCATATATTCCTTCTTTCTTCCCTTATTTCAATATTTTGCCTCAAGGACTACATCTTGCAGTTTCTATTTCCAACAAGTTTGCTCTAGTATCTGCTGACCATGGGTCACTGAGTGGAAAAATTAGCGGCCACAACTATTCACAATTACAGATCTATATTTACAGAAATTTTTGATTCAAGTGATGACATGCCATAAAACGTGTGCAACATTGTATTGAAAAATACACTTACTGGTATTGAAACATACACTTACTAGCTACCGGAAGAGGAAAAAGAATATAGTAAGATATTTCTGCATTTATACGATCATCTTGAAAAGTATTATGGTGCCAAATTTCAATGTCTCAGAACTGGTCTTGCATTTAAGAACTCTTCCACGTGGCATGATACTTCCTTTCCATTCCTTGCCGAGCATCTCAAATGAAATCATCTAATCATCTTAAATCCTGTTAATTTCAGAACATTAAGAATAGGCATGGCCATCTCTGAGCCGATAACTGTTGTTTCCTGCCAAGTAAAGCAAAGTGCAAAACTAATAATTCGGTCAATTGTAATCACAAATATTTCTCTCAACTTCAGTCTCCATGTGGGGAAAAATATCCTGATCCTTAGTCTTTCCAGAAAAACAGCTGAGCTACTCAGATGTGAAGATATCAGTATTTCTGGATATAATTTCCATTTGGATTATGGTATAACGCCCTAATTTTACAGCCAGGCATTCTTTCAGACAGGTATTATCAAGGTTGTAGGTTGCACTGTAGGTTGTGTGTGTTTGTGTGCACACATGCACCGGGGTGGGCGGGGTGGATTTCTGCTTCCATATGTAGGGAATAAAAGGACACAACTTGCCATTAATGCTTTTTTTTACAACGGCACTTTAAACAGTTCATATGTATGGAGTGAGCATCGCAGAGGTCTGATAGTGATCACAAGTGCATGGTGGGGTATATTTTACCACCAAAATTTGTCTCCACTTAATCTTTCTAGACAGCAGCATGTTAGAAGATGGTCTTGGTGGATAAGTTTAGGTTATACTGTTAAATAATTAGTTGGATTTTGCTGATAAAATTCATAAATGTCCTCTTTGTCCTAGGATCCCATCGGATCATCTGCTACGGGAACAAACCAATACTTTCTGGATCCTTCTGACACACTAGGACCAGCTCCGTATGATCCAGTGTATGTAGTTCTGTGTCCTATAATATTCAGTCCTGAGAGGCATTCATGCACATGTGCAGACAGACAGTCCTTTCTAAATTAGTTGCAGTTAGAATTCACTACATCATAAAATATTTGTTTAAAAAATTCAAGTGGCCATTTTCACTTTCATAAAGTAAATATATTAATCCTTCTATTCCTTCTCCATCCAAGCATATAGTGATTTTGATCAAACTATTTGGGTAAGACAGTTCTCATCCAGCCCTACAGAAAAAGTAGCAGCATGGAATACTATTAATTTAACTAACTCTATTCTCTCTCTGCAGATCTGGTTTTGTAATATTCTATGATTTTCTTTTGGGGTTGGATCCTATGTTCTACCATGTTCGCCTGGTCTCTGGCTTATATCGTAATGGGCAGCAACTAGGGAAATCCACACCTCTTCCTATTGTCTCTTCTGATATGGGCCACTCTCCACAGTCTCTGATGGAGAGGCAAAGAGCATGCTGTGCCATCTTAGCAGCTAGACAGCCAGTCCCAAGGTGAGCTTCCACCAGGGTATCATGTCACACCTTTCCTAACCAGCAAGTCATTGTGTGGATTGGCAGTTGGCAGTTCTACTATGGTGTTGTAACTGTATACATCATTTCTAAATTCTAGAAAAATATTTTCTTAATAGCAGTATGACTATGGAGATTCTCAGTCATCCAGGTCATGGTTTTGCTTTAAGGACATTTCGCTTCTCATCCATGAAGCTTCTTCAGCTCTGACTGGATGGTAGGGAATGGAAGGATTTATATTCCAGCTGTCTGCAAGAAATATAAATCCTTCCATTCCCCACCATCCAGTCAGAGCTGAAGAAGCTTCTTGGATGAGAAGCGAAATATCCTCAAAGCAAAACAAGTAAGTCCAGTTGCCTCCTGAAAACAAGCACTTTGGGGACTTAATAGCAATACAAAGTAAGGTTAAAAGTTGTCAAACTAAAATATAGAATAATATAGTATTGCTATTTAATATTTCTATACCTCCAACTGAGTGCCAACTACTGTCATTTCTGTTCCATGGCTATATTCATGAGGTTCCATAGATTGTTAGTATACCTTGTAGTAATTTCTGGACTTTCCGGCTAGATGCTGCTAGGCAACTGAGCTGCTCACCCAGTAGGAGGGAAAAGAAGGGAGGCTCTGAGGCGGCCCTTTGTGAGCTATTATTTTAACATGTCAGATTTATTCTAAGACCTTTTTAAAACCTTGGTGCGTTTGCACTAGGAACAATATATGAAGTCTAAATTTGCACAAAATGGCTTGTTTTCATCCAATTTCAGGTTTCCTAGATTCTGTTTCTTCCTATTCAGGGGATAACTTTAACTTTATATTTTATATAAAAGCTATGGTCTATGCAAAAGCACATTATGAGACAGACATACAGCAGATCCGTCATCAAAAGAAGCCATATTACTGTGGATTTCCTGTGTTTTTCAGAATCCTTCCTTCAACCTCCATCAGCCTTGTAGCTGAGCTTCAGGCCTCTGGAGGTTTTGATGTTTATGGGCAAGAAATCCAGAATTTGTCCCCCAGAGGATGGGCTAAAATCAACATTTTTGACCACCTGCATCAAGTGATGAGTGGGCATTGGAAAGTTCCTATACGAGTGCTTCCTGTAAAGCCAAGTCTTACTGAAGAACAGTTGAATGGTGTGCCCCAGGTAAGAAGGAATAGAGCAGAGCAGAGCAGCAGCCTTCCTACTCAAACAATTATTATTTATAAAAAAGGTATTCCAGTAGTTGTTCATAGCCAGCCTCTTAATATTTATTTATTGTGTTTGTGGTTTTATACAGATTCTTTGCCAGATCTCATCTACTACTGATTCTCAAATTCTAATAATAATAATACTTTATTTGTGGTCACAGACCAAAACACAAGTACAACAAAAGAAGAACATGGGAAAATTAATCATGAACAATTGGTCACCAAAAACTTGACTAAGGGGAATTACAGTGTTCTCCTCTGATGGTTACAGCTCTTAAAAAAAATTGGAAACCAAAGAAGTTATATACGAGGAACCATCCCCTAGATAATATAAGAACAAATTACTAACATTGGGTCTAGAAGGGCCTGTTTCAAGGAGAGACAGTAACTTAGATCTGCCTGCGTTATACCTAGGGCAATATAAAAGGACATGCTCCACAGTTTCAACCTCAGCTCTCATGCCAGATCTCATCTACCACTGATTCTCAAATTCATTCTTACAATACCTGATCTATGGCAATATTCAACTTGCTCAATTCATCGTGTTTGCATTTATCTGTCTGTTCTAATCATGTAATATTTCCTTTAACTTCTCAGATTGGCAAAGCTGAGCTTTATTTGCGGCTGGTGAACGCAAGAGATGCTGATATGCAATCAATGGCTGATATCCAACCTGGCAGAGCTTCCTTATATAAATATCCTTCTACAGTGAGTTGGACCCTATAATTATCAATGTTGCCATGCCCTGATATTGTAACTCTAACCCATTTTTTGGCATTTTAAGCATGTGTGGATGTGAGTCTAATCCTAGCTTGAAAGCAGAACTTATCTGAGAAAAAATACACACGCATATCTATTCATAGGACAGATAGGGGAGCACTTTCCAGACATGCTTGTCAATTCAAAGTGTCAAGAGAGTCAGAATGACCCAATATTTTTAACAACTATCCCAGTCCTACTTTCTACTGGATCTAGCATCACACAATCCCAAGAAATGGCTCAAGAACTGCCATTTTGGAGAATACAGAAGAGCCATTCAAATCCTCTAATTCCTCCTAACTGGTACTGCAAATTTCTGTGCTAGGAGAAGATTGAAAGCTCTTTAGACAGTGAGCCCTTCCTCATTTTCCAAAAAGGCAACAACGAGCATGACTGTACATTTGTTTCGAAAATATAAAAAGTGTGTGCTGAGACAGCAAACTTGGCAGTTGTTAGCACGAAATGAGAAAACTCAAATTATCATTCCGTTAGATCATGGCTGTATTCAGCAATGAGGATGTCTAGGAAGCATCTACTCTAAAAATAACCTCTCTACTGTATTATTTTTTATCACTTTCCAAGGGAAGAAATGTTAACAAACTTAAGCTTGAAAAAAACCCAGCAACTTCACATTCATATTTGAAACAATAAAGACGTAAGCTCTCGAGCAGAGTTGAAATCTTCAGAGTTAAGGTGCATTGGTCTCTGACAGCAAAGATAACCGATATACAATACTTTGAGAGAAGGAGACCAGCTCCAGAATATTTGCAGTGTGCTCTCCAATTGACCTACTGCTTACAATAATAACCCTCTTGTGCTCTCTTCTCTCCTACACAGGCATCCAGTTCCACAGTGCCTCCTACTGATTTCCTTCCAACCCAGCATTCTTTCCATCCTGCCCCCACCAGCCTGTCCTTTTCTGCTTCTCCTTACACTGGTTTAGTTGACCCTCCTCCTAACCAGGAACAGTCTGTCCAGCTTAAATCTAATGAAAGGTGAAAAAGGAGGATTAACTCTTTTCTCCCTCCAAGATTGTCTTTCCTTTCAACTTTAAAACAAATCAGCATCAAAACATAGCTCCCTGCCATGTTTATGGTTTATTTAAAAAGCTGTTACGTATACATTTAAAAATTCTTTCTAGTAAGACATATATTTCACTTTGTATTCAGCAGTTTGGCAACTAGTTAATATGCATCAAAAGTAAATAAGCATTATTGACATTTCAGCTCTTAATGGCACACCCATTAAGCTAAAAATCAGGCAGCCTGGTGAAGTAATACTTCTTTTCAGATTAACAAGAGTGTGTCAGCCTTTGTGCGCTATAGCACACCATCAGAGGCATATATAACTTAAGTAGAGATGTGATGGGGAAGACAAGGTAATGATGCAAATTGGCTGCTACACAGATCACAAGCACCTTTTCAATTCAGAATTGTGGTATGTGAAAAACCCATTGTTAAGATTCTTCACCTCACTTTTTATATCTTAACTATCAAGTACTAAGTCCCATCAAATTATGTGGAGCTCACTTTCAGATAAATAGGCTATAATTAGCTCTGTTTTTTTAAGAGATAATTGCTGTATAAAACTTTTTAAACTATCAAGCAAAATTTATTTTTTTTAAATGCCCATATTGTACTAGTGAAATTTACTTATTTATTTGATTTGTTTGCTGCCCAAATATCTAGAGGTAACTCTGGGTGGCTTACAAGCAAATTTGTATAAATAATCTCCTTATCAAACAGTTGTTATTGGAAAGCTTGCCATTTAATATCCATAGCTGTGATTATGATCAATGACCGGTGTTATAAATTGTCTGACTGAAAGAGGCATCACAGTGATTTACAAACAAAAAATACATAGCTGAATTCCTGATGATTTAAATTATGACTTTCTAATGTTAGTTCATTCTAGATTACTCTGAGTTTACCTTGGTTACTGTGTGTGATTTACTCTTTGTTATTGCTTTGTGGTTTGTTTTGCTGTGCCCAATAGTTTCCCAAATGAATGCAGCGATTAATTGATCAATTCCTTTTTTTTTCTTCCTGTTCTTTCCCATCACTCACATTATCAATTACCTTTAACTTTCCTTTCTGTCCTCTAACATCCAAACGGGTATGAAAACTGGATTTCTTATAGAATCTTCTGGACTTAAATGTTACACTCTGTTCACATTCAGCATACACAAAGCCCCCCTTCCTCATTCATGTCCCCCTTCTTCCACTACACTATTTCCCTGGCTGTGGCATTGGCAGCACCTAGAAACAGATCAGAGGTTTCTCCAGCCTATTCCAGGTAAAAATTCAGCATGATTTGGTTTTCAGATTGATTTTCTTCTCTCTGTGTGTGAAGGAAGATTTCTTTCTTAGTTTTTTTTTTTTTTTTTTTGTGGAAAACTATTTTTTCCCTGGAGCATGATGAAGATGGTACATGTTATTTCATGAGATGTGGAAGAATATCTGAACTAATCAGCATCTAATAATTCCAGCAGCGGTGAAAAAATACCTCCAAGTCCAATTGCCGAGCAAAGAAAGTATAGGCAGCCAAAAGATATACGAGTGGGAATCATTCTTGATAAAGTGAAAGGTGCCCCACCAGGCAATGGGGCCATCCGGCTCACAGGTTACCATCAGAGAACTGGTCAGGTAGGTAGCCAATATGTAACTTTATCATTGGAACTGATTAGCCCTTAGTTTACTAAACTGTGGCTTACTGAATTAGCCTAAATGCCCAAATTTACCCAACACACTGCCAACCACATTTTATATTTTCTACAAACTGAATTTTAATGTGGCATACCATTCAGTTAGAAGATGCAAGAGCATGCAAGTTAAATATGTTCATACACCTGTATTTTATGTCTAGGTATAAAGGAATAGTTAATTTAGGTAGCCATTATGTTGTGTAAATATAATTTCTACAGTATTTCTTATTAAGTCAAATTTATTCTTTTCTGTATAGTTTAGGCATATTTGAATTCTTGTTGCGTTTATGCATACCTAGGAGATTTGGCTCAAATACTCCTACTTTCTAATTTTTCTATGGGGAAAAGGCATATTTTATGCATTCAAAGGGCACAGTCCTTGGTATCTTTAGGAACTGAAAAAGATGTGTCTAAAATCCTGAGATCTATTGCCAGACAATAGACATATTGTATTGAATAGATGAAACAATTGGCACCCATTTGTTAATTTCTTACATTGATCATTTCTTACATTGGCACCCATTAGATGCAGAAGAATATATTGTCACCTGCAGCTTGTGCAATGCCTGAAGTCTAGCCAAAAACAAGGGCTAAGAATTATTGTAATTTAATGTGACCTTATCAAGACAGTAAATCATAAATTTAGAGCTAACAAGGATCTATATGTAAGTGAATTCAGATCAGCTGAATTGGTTATCCAAAATCCATAATGTATATTTGGACTGCAGCATCCCTTATGTTTTGTAGTCTGCCATTCATGTTATTAAGCTTTAATGGAATAGAATTAGCCAAGGATTTGACTCAAATATAAGAAATGTATTAAATGACTTAAGTATTTTTCTTAATCCTCTCAGGTGATTTGCACCAGCAATTCAGGATTTAATTATTGCACTAATTTCATCAGATCAGACATCAAACACAGTTATTTTGTATTTGGAGAGGAACAGGTATGCAGAAAGTTCAGATTATATTTCTACAGGAAATCTTTACACTGCCCCAGAATCAACTTTGTGCTTGAAAGATCTTATTACTTACTCGATTTTCATCCTGCCTTCATTACTTTATAAGTAACTCAAGGTGGTGAACATAAATAATGTTCCTTTCTCTTCCTATTTTCTCCACAACACCCGTCAGGTGAGCTGGGATGAGAGTGAGTGACTGGCCCAAAGTTACCCAGCTGGCTTTCATGCCTAATGCAGGACTAGAACTCATAATCGCCTGATCTCTAGGCCTGCACCTTAACCATTACACCAAATTTACGCTATCTCCTCTGTAACAGCTGCCCCAGTTAATTCCCTACTCTTGCTAAAGGCATTTCTTCTTAGTCTGCAATGTTGAGATTGTTGGTGGGCATTTTCCCATTGGGTGAGTATTTCCAATTTTGTCTCTCTGTTTTCAGATCTCCATTCCCCATTGTGTTAAGAGATTCCTTTACAGGCGTGTCAATGGTTGTACAGCTCTCTTCTAGCAATTGCTTGAATTTATTTGCAAGTCATCACCATGCACAATATGTGGAAAGGGAAGGGATATTAGTAGGATATTGTGAGTTGGAGAGAACACTGAGTGTTTCTAGGTCTGTAGCCGTGAAGGCAATCATAAACCAAATTGTTTTGAAGCACCCAAATTGTTTTAACAATTATGGCGAGAAAAGGTGTAAAATGGGTAAAACTCACTTAACAAATGTCTCACTTAGCAACATGAATTTTGGGCTCAATTGTGGTCGTAAGTCAAGGACTACCAGTATAGATTTTGTGATAAGAAATATCTATTTAAAGAAATGATAGAAGGAAAGGTTTGATAATGGCAGAAACATTAGAGCCTAACATTTTTCTACTGGACGTTGTAGATTTGTTTTTATCTCCTCTCAGGTAATATTTTGGGATGTTAAGCCACAAGAAGATATGATCCTTATTGCTCGCTTTTATCACTGCCCCAAAGGAAGGGAAGCATCTGCATTCTGGGACAACAAATTCACCTCCCATTATCCAGCATTAGGGAGTGAACAATGGTTAGCTGCCTGGGCTGTGTTCAGACTAACCAAGCGGTTTGACTCCTGTGAAGTGATGTTTGCAGGTATGTGGCTGGTGTTTTAGATATCTTGAAGTTATGATTCTCTTCAGGAATGCTCCTCTCTTATACAGTAATACAATTATTTCTGCTCTGCCTCTATAGGTGCAAAGAAGGAAGAGGGATCCAGAATGATTACGTGGAATATTGGCACCCATAAGTCATCTCTGTATCAATGTCCTGTGCCATCTATAACAGTTTTGCCCACTGTGGTAAATCCCCTCTAATGTAGCATGCCAAGGTTTAGTTTAGGAAATACAGTATAAAAACATTAAAGTTAAGATAGTTCCTCCATTCATTCAGGTAAGAAAATGTAGCATTCACATTGTACAATGCAACAACCTGGTTTGCTTTTAGCTTAATATAAACTAAATTAAGAGCCATGGTGGCACAATGGTTAGAATGCAGGATTGCACTATTGCAGGCTAATTCTGCCGACTGCCAACAGTTTGAGCCTGACCAGCTCAAGGTTGTCTCAGATTTCCATCCTTCCGAGGTCAGTAAAATGAGGACCCTAGATTGTTGAGGGCAATATGCAGACTCTGTAAACCAATTAGAGGGGGCTGTACTGTACTAAGTGCTTATTGCTAAACCAAGCCATTGTTTATCAGCATGATTTACAACTTGTGTATTACATAAGCCTAGTATGATTTAGTCAGTAAACAGTAGATTGAGCAAACATGTACACAATATGGCAGTCAGTTGTAAAAATCGAGATGACTCCTAATCCTATTCTTATTATTTCAACATTCTTAATTGGCCTATTTTAAACCATTTTAAAACCCATGTTTTACAAGCCATAGAAGCAATGTCACATGTATAAAAATCAGTTGATTTAGCTTTCATTTTACTCTATGGGAATGCTTTTAGTCAAGCCTTAACATTTCTGTCTTCACTTTAGCCAGCAGAACACAAGATGTATGGCAATGCTACTTTGAGACTACACATCTTTAGCACCCAAAAACCTGAGCTGCCTTTCCCGCCAGAGTCACCAGCCATACTTGATCCTACAGAAGCCTGATCCTGTGCAGATGCTAGAGGAAGAATAGTTTGCTGTTGTAAACTAGAATGGTTGGGATTCATCTATCCAAAACAAAACTGGAAGAACCCAAAATTTTTCTTTTTGGCAAAACATCTTTCAAATAACATGGAAAGAAGTTGGCATTTTTCTCCAGTTCTGCCTCCCCAGTATAGGAACTAATCAAACACATGCTGTGTTCACATGTATTCAGTTCATCTGATAATTAAAAGGGTTTTATTTTTATTCTTCATCTTTGAGGGTTTTGTTTTTGCAGTGATTTCTTTGTGTTTTGCGACCTTCTTGGATGAATACATTTTCTGATTGGAAGTTACAGATAAGTTTAATGATCTAGGATTAATAATCTATCATTATATGAATAACTAGCTATTGAGAAAAGAACATAGCCAAAAATAAATAACTCTTAATTTGGAAAGTTATCAATCCAGATTTATATTCATATATATGATTTATAAATGATACTGCCCATTCCGCCTAGGAACTAGATCTGCACTAAATAATATAATAAAAAGACTGATTTATATCATTCTATTTGATCAAGGTAAATAGTGTTTTAAAAGTTTTTTCCTTGATTCCCCCCTTTTTCATTCCATCAGCAAAAGATCAGGTGACTTTAGCTTTCTCAAACTTCTTATATTAACTTTAAAAAATAAGCAAAATAAGACAAACAAGATACAATAGTACCTGAAAAACTCAAGATATGCTTTATCAGCACAAAGCAAACAAAAGTAGCCTAAGTTAGAAGAAAAAGAAGCTTCTTCCTATACTTGTTCACTCGATTTCCACTGTGAAGATACCCAAAGTGGTTCTGGTCTTGGCTGGCATAGAAAAGTATTCAATGAGTAGAAAATAGCTGAATAGTAAAAAGAGATACTGTATATTTAAATAAGTGTTGCAAAGACATACAGGGTAATAAGAAAGAATAAAAAACCTATTTAAGAAAATTACAGAAATCAAGGGAAAGCTGAGTCACATAAAATTTTGCAATATAACATAAGCCACGGCCGTGCAGTGGTTAGAATGCAGTACTGCAGACTACTTTGGATTGCTGGCTGCCAGTTCAGCAGTTCTAATCTCACCAGGCTGAAGGTTGACTCAGCCTTCCATCCTTCAGAGGTTGGTAAAATAAGGACCCAGATTTTGGGGGGCAATACGCTGACTCTGTAAATCACTTAGAGAGGGCTGTAAAGCACTGTGAAGCGGTATATAAATCTAAATGCTGTTGCTATAAGACAGTGGTGGCTAACCTTTTTGGGCTCCTGTGCCAAAAATTGTGCACACTTGTGTGCCAGCACTCAGAATGCAATGTGCCCCCCTCCCCACACCGCCTGCACATGCATGCTCAATTCTCCCATCCTTACCTGTACTGCGCCTCACAGCTGATTTTTCGGCTGGTTTGAGGCCTTTTTCGGCCTCCCAGAAGCTTGGGAAAAGCCTCTGCAAGGCTTTTCAGCCCGAATTATAGCCCCATTTTGTCACTTCTAGTATTACAGGAAGTGACAAAACATGCCTTTTGGCCTGAAGCGTCTTGCAAAGGCTTTTCCCAAGCCTCTGAGAGGCTGAAAAAGGCCTCAAACCAAGCAAAAAAAATCAGCTGTGAGGCACACACATGTGCATTGAGGTAAGTTTCCCTGAGGCTCGCATGCATGTCACTTGTGGCATGCGTGCCATAGATTCGCCATTATGGCTATAAGAGCAGTACTCCCCAACCGTAGCAACTTGTGAACTTCAACTCCCAGAATTCACTAGCCAGCCAAGGGATTTGAAACTATCAATTTATATTCCAATACTAAAAAATATGCTAAAGGATACTCAAAATGCCTAACAATCAGTCTCACATGTAAAACAAGGCTCAAGTTTGTATTTTGGCTTCAGTTGCACATAGAACTGCCAGATATCTACAGCTCTTAAAAACAGCTACACTGTTCATAGCTCAAAGGTTTACATAAATTACCTAATTTAATTTATATGAAAAAGAATATGAGACTTATTGTGCTAATTCCTAAAAAAAATACCAGCAACTTCAGATATGTTGATACTTTGATGGGTGGAAGTAAGAAAGACCTAAATAATTTTTATTAACAGTTAAAGATACAAAAAATTGTCTTATCTTAAAATTGTAATTAAATAGCGAACATTGCAATTCTCTATCAATGTTGAAGGCACAGTAATAACTCCTTGTTACCAGACCCTAAACTTAGTTTTGCTAATTCAGTCACCGGTGTTTGTATTCTTGCATGGATAAATTGGTGCCCATATATAACCACTCTCTTTTGCTATAGTCAGCTGTATTTAAGAGTGCCCAAAATATTTAGAAACATGGTTAGTTCAAAACTTTACTGATCACCCCACTCCAAATATATTTGAGTTTTTAAGTTATGAACCAGCTGTTTTCAACTTGGAAAACTTTGAAGACACTTGGAGTAATTCATTTATACTCAAATCAGCAGTTTCAGCATCGAACCAAGTTAAAGTGACCAATTGCAGACCAATACATATTAAGGTAACCAAACAGATACTATTTCAGTAGATTTGTACCTTAAAGTCTGGGAAGCCCAATTTCTTAGAACCCATCCTTTTTTGAAAATAACATTTAATGAGCTCAGTATTAGTGTAAAGAGTATTTTTATTCTTGAACAGAGAACCATCACAGCTGTTTTAAATTCCACAGGAATGTATATTCAAGACTGATTTTTCATAATCTCTGTTTATCAGAGAGGTGCAAAATAACAGGTTCAAGAATGTTTCTCCCAGAGAATAAAGTTTAAGTATATTCTAAGAGAGAAATTTCTTAAATTACAATGAAAACAATGTATTTTCCACAGCAGTCCTAGCCAGAACAATTAGGTGCAAAACATCTGTACTACACCTGTATTTTGTGAAGTAGCTCAGCTCAAAAACTTATGATGTACTAGATTACTAAGACACATGTTCTTCTCTTTATGTATGTATACTGCAATTGCCAAAATATTCTGCAATTATTTATAACTCCTGGATCAATGAAGTCTAATCCCAAATATGTCAGAGCATAAATGTGCTTAATCCCTACATTACACCATTACATTCTGGCTGAACTTTTCTTTTCTTGGTAAAAGTAAATGTAAAGCCAGGAAAATCTCAAATCAGAAATCCATATCAGTATACTTTACAGTATAGTCTGAAATTGAAGTCCATGTCAGTTCAAATTAGAAGTTTCAAATGGATACATGTCTCAAAGTCTCTATCTGACATTAGTAAAATGCCATCATTATATTGGTAAATTTTCTAAATTCTTATATTCTCATCAAATGCTACTTTCTTATGCATCTCAAGCTCTACTTTTCCTTAGTAGAAACAAGAAGCTAAAAACGTATCATAAAACGTTTACCAATAAGGCTAGTTACGAAAAATATTTTTAATATCAGGGAAGAATCAACAATTGGATTTGCATGCAGATTAAACACAGAAAAGCATATTGTGTGTGCTTACTTAGTTTGCAAATCTATGGGGAGAGACAATGAAAAGTCCCGTGTAAAACAACTATCTGCAGGTATTTCTCTTCAAAAGCTTGTCATCTGGGCATGATAAAAATATAGAAGAGCTTTCTTGAGGGAATCTTTCCCTTAATTCTTGCTAGCTAGGCACTTTGTTAAAATTACATTTCAGATTTTATACTGTTACTTGTCTCACATTTAATTCCTAAAGAAGTTTTAAAGCCAGTGATTTTGTTCTATCTAAAATCCAAGAAGCTATATTTCTGCTTGGATCAGGATTCAATATTACGGAGTGGTTTTTCTGCTTTGACAATTTATTTTATTGAGCGTACAGTAGTAATCTTACAAAATGGACTATGGTCAAACTTTCTGACCCCACCTGGGTTTTCCTTAGGACAGTCATCTTATGCTTTCCTATGATTTCTTAAACTGGGGTTTTGTCCTAATCTTGATACTTTGTCTCCATGAAATTTCAAAACTACAATTCAAAAATAAACAGAAGCCTCACATTCTAGACTAGACAATTTTAAAAACATACTTACACTACAGCTTTTCCGTACACTTTTCATTTCCTATTTATAATGGTCTGAGACTTCTGGAAATATTTATCTCACGTTAATCTTGAGAAACGTACTGTACCAAAACAATAAGTAACTACCACGCTGATTGCATGTAAGGCAGATAACCAAATTTTGAAGCCAGAACACTAACCCAATAAATTTTAATATTTAATTTTACATATCTTAAAATGACAGTGTTAATATTTGAGTACAATCTTTATTGAATACAAAAAGTTGTCATAGTGAAAAAATACATTATATACAAAACCCACAATCCTTGGGAGGCAGCATATCCAATATTAAAGAACTATCATACAGTACTTTGAACAGTTTCAACTTGTGGTCTTCCCCCTGTCTAAAAAGAAAAAAAAAAGTTTAATAAATATATTTCTTTTGAAAGGCTAATTTATGTATCATTAAAGGATTTGGTATAGTTTGTAAGACTAACATGATGGGCAATTCGAAAGAAGCTACTAATATCTAATAGTGATTAATAATTATGTTTTAGTAGCTTTCTGCACATAAAATATACAGATATGCTTGCATAATAGCACTTAAATAAGCTCACTATTTAGTCCACGTATAAACTGTATGCAATTATCCAGAAGTATAGGTTGCTATAATTTTGTTGGGAAGCAGGAAGCCTGGCATGGAGACAGGATCAAGTGCAGTTAACTTGGAGTCATTGCCCAAGCACAAAAGGGCTAGGATTCCTAAATTTCTTGGGAGTTGTATCTAATTATTTCAAAGGGTAGGCTGCCAGACTGAGAGATTCCTTATAGGCAGGACACAGTAAAGTAGCTAGCCTAAACTCTGCATGTCTAGGTCTGATTGTTTGCGTCAGACAAATTAGGTTTTCTGTTTAGATTTGATACACCAATATGTGTTTTAGCATGGATATATTGTTTGGGAAAAAAACAGCAGGCAATGAAACATAAAAGAAAAAATGACTGGGAAAATTATTTTTCTTTACTTCAATTTATATGACTCCTGACTGAACTGCCCACCTCCTGTTCCATTTTCTCTGCAGCCTCATTTGTATTGGGAGCTGCATCACCACCACCATTGACAGCCGGTTCTGATTTACATTTCTTAGCTTCATTGTCTTCCTTTTGAGTTTCTTCCTCTGGTTTCCTCTGAAGACAAAATTGTTTAGTCTTCATCAAGTAGAACTCTAAATGTGAATCTTAAGAATATTTAGTATCATTATGCATATGCTATTAAATAGCAATGGCTAACTGCTTTAATTTAAGCAAGATTACAAACAACATGCAACATCTATTTAATCCTCTTCAACTGTTTAAACTTTAAAAAGGTTAATTACCTTCAAGTTACTTCACCTGTGTATTACTCTAAAGATCAAATTTAGGACTAGAACCCTAACAGCAGACCAGCAGTTCAAACAAAGGAGATAATCATTATTTCATTGAGAATAATCAATTGATTTAAAGGACAATATTGATATATTGCTGAGCAACTCATATTAGTCCTAACATACAATAGAACATATATAGCTCCGTGTTGAGCTGTAGAGTCCTTGATTGTTTACTTGCAGATATTTTATTAAGTGACTAGGAAACAAAATAAAACATTAGCAAGCAAACAACTAAGCTCAGAGAACCAGACTCCACAATACAAAGATAGATAAGCATATTATTCCAGATTGAATAATGCTAGTGAATAGTTCTTCATTTCCATTTTAAATTAGAGAACCCAATTCAGCCTGAATGTTTGGTTGTGAAGCTCAATTTCTACAGATATTACACCACCTTCTGAAGGACTACCATGGATGCCGCTGCAGGACCTTAACACAGCCAAGCTGAAATGCCTGGAGAACTCCAAAATCAAACTTTGAAATTAAACTAGAGTTAATAAGGTGGGTGCTGCGCAGCACAATAACACCAAAGCTATCAAGGAAACTATATGGTTCCCAGACTGACTGGATCGTAATGGAAAGGATTTTATGTAGAATATATAAAAATTGTTAGAAATAATATGACTTAACCTTTTAATTGCAGAATTACCTGCAAGCCAGTAAGAAGTGGGTTAATTATTACACACCTTTTTCCTAACAAGATGGGAGATGTCTGTAGCGCCATCAGTTTTGTGTCCAACTGGAATCTATTACAGAAAGAGTAGAAGTTTCTATGAAATATTAACTATAATGGCATAAAGCTGCTTGCTATTGCTAATGTCACTTACTGTTGAAGTTGCACTACTTTCAGACCCTTGTGAAAAGCTAGAAGATCCACCAACCTGGAAAGAAATAAATCATTTTAAGATTCTATTAAAAAGCCTCTAGCTACTGAAAATAAACAGATCAGGACAAAAATGCATTTTCTGAAATCTACCTCTTGACTTGTTGAACACATCTGAATAGTTTTAAAAATAAACATTGCAAGGTTGGTTAAAAGCTTAATCTTTAAATCCTCAGTTTTAGCAAACTAATCTTGTTTTCAGTGACAATTATAAAAAAGATCTAGAGAAACAGTTATCTCCTATTGCGTTCAAATGTCAAAATCAATGGTATGTTGCTATGATATTAAAGATTCTCTGCTCAGATTTTAGGTTTCTATTAATCACTTTTCATAGTAAAAGTACATCCTGCAGGCACATATTTATTTGCCTTGATACGTTTTTAAATCAGTTTATTTCAACACAATCAATGATGGAACTCACTAGAGTTGCTTTCAGAGCCAGTTCAGTCACTCTTGCACTGTTTTGAGACTCTTTTGAATCCTCTATCTTTTCTTTGATTTCAGGAAGCAGGCCCTTTAGTTCCTCTATTTCTTTTTCATCTTCAGCTGGCCCCTCTCCCTTTGCTTTTAGTCGCTCAGCCAACATAACTGAAAAAGGAACAGGAGCCATTAGTACTTTTTGTAGAAACAATTCATTTAATTTGCCCATATCATTCACTTGGTACAGAATAATGAAACACAATCTACCCGAACAAAATCAGAGAGCAGTAACTATTCAATTTTCTGTAACCCACTGACTCTTTGAACACAACTTCATAATGAAAACCCAAATTTTAAACCAACTATACGCTCAAGAAAGGCAGAATGCAAATTTTGATCTAATTAGATTTTTTTCCAACACCTGTAAAAACAAACCTCAACAACTTCAATTACCACAACAAAACCAGGAAGAACTTGGCTCATGATTCACAGACCAATACCTTATATTTATTTTAGGTAGTCCTCTACTTACAATTGGTCACTTAAAGTTATGACAGACACACACACCCCAAACCGGGACTTACAACCCAATTTCAAAGCTCCTGTCTCCATAGTCACATGACCATATTTTGGCCAGCAATGAGCCTGCATTTATAGCGGTTTGCACACTCTGTAGCCATGTAACCACAATTTATTATTGCTTTCCCAGAAGCTTATGTTTACTTCCAGTTTCTGGCAAAAACTGGCCCATAGTGAAGGATATGTTCCAGGTGACTGACAGCTTAATTGCTATTGTAAATCAAGGACTACCTGTAATTTGTCTGAGCAATTTATAAGAATATAAAGCCAATCCAATGGAACAATCCACTAAGGCAGAGGTCCCCAATCCCTGGACCAATACCACTCCATGGCCTGTTAAGAACTGGGTCACACAGCTGGAGGTGAGCAGTGGGGAGCAATCCCTATTGTAAATTGCACATATGGGTGGGATCTAGTTGTGCACTCCTTCTCCCCCAACAGTCAGTGAAAAAATAGTTTTCCATGAAACTGGTCCCTGGTGCAAAAGGGTTAGGTGCCACTTGACTACTGAACTGCTGCAAACAAAATTCAGGCCCAAACTCACTATGCCAGAATTGTCACAAAACAAATGCATTGTACAAGCAGAAAGAGGAAGAGCAAGATCTTGAATCTCAGGTGGCAAAGCATTCCAGTGTATGGATACATTGAAGTTACACCAAGAATATACTCTATTAGCTCAGCAACCCTTATCAAGATGAGCACACACAATAGATTAAATCTGAATGTGAGAAATAATCAACACTGCAATCGAAATCCATAACAGACACTGCTAAAGATGCAGGTGGGACACTGCATTTTGGACTGAATATAGTTGAGTCATCTTTGAAGAAAGTCCCCTGTAAATGTGTTGCAGTAAACTAAATGCATAGCAGTAACAGCATAAGTTATTGGCTTGCAGCTAGTTCACCAGCTGAAGCTTGGCAAAACTTGTCTCTTGGCCACAGGTTCCACTTGCTTTTCAGTTACCTAGCAGACTAGGAAGCCTCTTAAGACATGGACTTTGTTCCCTCAGGGAAAAAAATGACACTATCCCAGACCAAACTCTTACTGAAATTTAAGCTTGTTCTGGTCTATCCAGTCCCCTCCTTACAGTCTCCAAAGAGCAAGCCAACAATTCCACAGTGGCTATATGCAACTATGTACCAACATATTGATACTTCATCCCAGGTTAAAGGCTTTCTTCCAAAATTTCACCAGACATTGAATAGTAGAGGATGACAGCAAGTTCAGTATCACCCTATACTGAAATAACCAATGGATCAACTGTTCCTTTCCCAGACAGAGGTGAGCCACTCAGAAAGGAGGAATATCATGTTCATGGTACTTCACAATTTTCTTCTCTTCAAGTTCCTATGAGTAGGAACAGTCATACACCAGAACAAAATGTTTCTGTCTTCCACATTGATATAAAACTGGATTGGAACTGATCTAGACAACACATTCCTTCCAGAATCTTCTTGTAGTTGAAAAACCACTTCTCTAAAATCTTCCTCACTCTCCCAAAACAAGAAATTATGGAAGTTGTCCGAGAAAGCTAATGGCAAATTGCAACCAATGTAAATTTGAAACTTGGAGGAACGTAATTAAAAATATGCAGAACTTCCGCTTTGACTTACCCAATCTTTTGTCAATTACTTCCATTGATTTACTGAATTGCAGCACTGCTTCCTCATACTGATTGTTGTAGTGATACGCCAATCCAAGATGGTAGTGAGTCTCTGCAAGCAACCGGTCATAGGCTTCTAAATACTTCTGCTGAAGAGCCAAGCAGGAATGAAACTCCTCTATAGCTTGCATGTAATTTTCTGCAGAAGACACCAGAAAATCATAACAAATATTATCCTAAAAGCCGACAAACTCAATTCCAAAAGCAATATAGAAAAATATTCACATTTGTTTAGGAAAATAATTGTAACATATATTGGAGACAACTTGACTCAGTTCAAGAGTACAACTATAGTTTTGCAAACCAGGAAAGTAATAGCTAACAAAGCAATATGCATCCTCCATATTATCCTTTTTCCCCTTCTTCAGCCTACAGGTAGTCCTCAACTCAAAACAATTAATTTAGTGATGATTCAAAGTTACAACAGCACTGAAAAAAGACAACTTACAATTGGTCTTCACACTTACAATCACTGCTGTGTTCCCCATGGTCACAGGATCAAAATTTGGGCACTTGGGAACCATCATGTATTTATGACCGTTGCAGTGTCCTGGAGTCATGTGATCGCCATTTGCAATCTTCCCACCCGGCCTCCAACAAGCAAGTCAAGGGAGAAAACTGGATTCACACAACTGTACTATTTATTATTATTTAACAACTATGGCAAAAAGCGTCATAAAATCAGACTGGTCATGTGACAACTCACTTTATGACTGTCACAACTTGTGCCTACAGTGGGAGATTCCATAATGGTTGTAAATTGAAGACTACCTATATCAGTTTAATTAGGAATTAAGTGCTAGAACAGTGAAAAAATGCCAGCTATACAAATGTAATTTAGGAAGCAAAGATTACAATAAAAAAAGAAAAATACAACTGTCAATTCATAACATACATCCAACTTGTCAAAACACAGTATATTAAATACTCCAGTTTATGCCACTTCAATTTTATCTAATTTTAATGTAAAATATGACTGAAAAGTTGATAGTCAATGCATAACAGACATGTACAGTCACAACATGCAAAACCCATTAGAAACAGCATGTCTGGACAACTTTAAGTCAATTACCAGATTCAATGCTAACTTCTCCTAGTTTTAGATGAGCCTGAGCAGCATGGAGCTGTGCTTCTTTAGTGTCCTGCCTAGACCAAAAAAGCAAATCAGAAAATACACTGTAAAAACATTCATCAGTAGTATGGTTAAGGATATTATTTTATTAGAATTCCTAAGAGATACCTTTTATATATTACTTTTGCCAATTCCAGCATATCCCAAGCCAGTTCTAAGTTTCCAACTTCATCTTCTTCACTCTCCTAAAGTAATATGATAGTCATATTAGACAGTACCAATTTCTTATGCCTTAATAGCAATCATAAATATTGGACTCTAGCACTGAGTACTATGAAAATTGTAGTTTTTCTCATAAAAATATTCTCATTAAGAGAAGATTTCACAGCTTTAGAACAAATTATCTTTTTTCGCAGAACTAGAAGCAGCCACCTCTTTATCTGAAGGTAGTCCTCAACTTACGACCACAATTGAGCCCAACGTTTATGCTGTTAAGTGGGAAATTAGCTAAGTGAGTTTTGTTCCGTTTTAGGACTTTTCTTGTCACATTTGTTAAGTGAATCACTGTTGTTAAAATAATAACAGTGAAGTGAATTTGGCTTCCCCATTGATTTTGCTTCTCAGAAGGTTGCAAAAGGTGATCATGTGACCCCCGGGACTGTGCAAACTGTCATCAATTTGAGTCAGTTGTCAAGCATCTGAATGTAAACCACATGACCATGGGGATGCTGCAATGGTTCTAAGTGTGAAAAATGGTCATAAGTCACTTTTTTCAGTGCTGTTGTAACTTTGGTCACTAAACAAACAGTTGTAAGTCGAGGAATACCTATACTAATAACACATAAATTTTCTCCTGCATAACACTAATAGCTTTTAATAGATCTGAATACTGATTTATACTTCACCTTTTCTTCAGCTGTAGAATAATTTTCTTTCTCCTCTTCAGTTTTATCATCTTCTTCTGACCCTTCTGTCTCTGTAAGAGGAGTTTCCTGTTTATATTCACTACTGGTGTGTTATTTACTTGGCTGTTTATTTTATTCAGTGCTATTCTTACAGAATCATTATTTAAGTCTTTCTAAACTCAACTGCACATTATTCAGTTTTATAATTGTAAAGACATTCATGAAACATTCATACAATTTTAGGAATATCTGCAAATTAAAGATTCAATTTGAAGAATACTTCCACTTTTTTTAACCGAAGCAACTCATTTATTGATATTGATTTACTTGTTATTTATGTAAGTTTTTCCAATGCAGAAACTGAAAATAGTTAAAGGTACTTGCCTCTGCTAAATAAAAATTAACTTTTAGAATACTTTAGTGCATTGGTCAGTTTCTCTAATGAGGATTATTTACAATGGATCCCATTCCAAAAGGATTAAAGTGGGATAGTTCAAACAGTTAGTTTGCAATTTTTAAGAAAACATGCTGTTTACAGAGCAAGTAAACAGTATCTTTATTGGTTCTTTTCATTTAAATGTCTAAATACAATCTTTGTAAAAACATTTAGGAGACAGAATCTGAAGCTTCTGCAAGGTCTGAAATATGCTTGCCAACAGGTCCCTTTTAATGTCAATTATATTTTGCAAATAGCTGCAATTAAGACATTTAACTGCTTCAAAACTGAACAGAGAAACTTCCAAAATCATGTTATGACAGAAAATAAAGCATGAGAATTATGAATATGCTAGTTGCACTGTTATATTTCTAGATATGATAGCAAATTGTTATTTTTAAGCATAAATCTATAACCTCGACATCTTAATGTAATAGTACTCTGGTCAATCCCATTGCTTTGGTATATATACAATGACAGGAGGAAAGCTATACTTTGAGTTAATCTTGCAATATCAGAGCATGCAACGAACATCCATTCAGCATTCTCTAATGGCCACTGCTTTTTAGATTTACTACTTAGACTAACAATAACCCCAAATCAGCCACATTTTGCTATCTACCTCCAGTTAACTGTTTGGAGAGGGGAAAAGGGGGGGAATTATACTATTTTAATTATACTAATTACACTATGCTTTGTGTCCTTTTTTATATTTCTCTGTAGCTATATCCCTTCCCTCACTCGAGGCAGAGAATTCTGAATGGATTAATGTTTTACTTGGGTTAGCATTCTAACAAAAACCACCCACAAGTATTTTCTATCCCTGTTACCTTCTCCCTCTCCCATCTCGTGATCCTTTTCTTCTTCCTTTTCTACCTTAGCAGCAGCTTCAGCTTTTTCTTCAGTTTCTATTTCACATGACTGTTCAACAACCCTTGGAGAAGTAATTTCATTTGGAGCTGTAGGTAACACTTCCCCTGAAGACATAGGTTCATTCAATTTTTCTTCTTTCAAATCCAGGTTTTTTTGTCCAGCAACAACGTCTGTTTCTTGAATAATAGCCAGAGTTGTCTGTTCTGCCTTCTCTGCCTGCAATTCTACTTTATCCACAGCAGACACCAATTCTTTTTCCTCTAATATCTCTTGTGAAGTTTTTACTGATGTCTCTATTGAATTTTCTAGCTTTGCATTTGTGTGCTTTTCAGCAGTCAAAACTGTAAGCTTTTCTGCCTTCTGTTCCATCTTTTGTGAAGCTAGCTTTTCTTCTGCAGTCATTTCCTTTTCTATAGTGTCTCCACTAGCTGCTTCTGCAGCCTCTTCTACTTCTAGCTTTTCTTCTCCAGGGGTCTTATCTACAACCAAAACTTTCTTAGGTACAATGTCTTCCCGGATTTCTTCTGCTGCTGGTTTTTCTCCTCCAGCTAGGTCTTCAGGCTTTTCTTCTGCAGCAACACTACTTTCTAATGAATCTTCCATAGTTTTTTCACTGATCTGTTTTTCTTGCATATCTTCTACTTGCTTGCTTGGTTTTTCTTCTCCAAGATTGTTGTCTATATTCACAGCTGCCTTTTCTTCTCTAACTTCTTCCACTTCTGCATCTTTATTTTTCACTTGCACTCTAGTTTCTACCAGAGATTCTTCTGAAGTTTTTCTGGATTCGTTTTCCCCCATGGCATTATATACCTGATCTCTTAATTCCTCCCTTGCTTCTTCTACATGAAGATGAAGCACAAAGAAATCTTCGAATTTAGTGATAAGCATTTATGATCTTCACATTCCACCCTATTTCCCACTAACACCTTGCTGCCAAAATACCAAATACTTATTTTTAATTTAAGAACAAGCACCTATGCAAGCAGTTGAGCTTAAGCAATGAGTTGTGTGCTAGCAAGAATTAACAGCCAAGCAAGAGATGCCAAGCTTCTTTTAACTGAGACACCAAACATTGCAGAGGAAGCCACTATAAATTGAGGGGCTTAAGCAAATTTGACAAGCAAGTATTCACTCTCTGAAGTAAATTTCACTTATGGTTACAACAGAATTTGTACTTCAAATCTTACATAATAAGACCAGATATCAGCGCACCATACATAAGTTGGCTGCAAGCCCAAGTGTTGGAATTTTTATCTGGTTAAGCCTCAAAATTTTCTTTTAAGGTTTACTTCCAATCACTTCTCAAACAAGTATATGAATCAAGGTTTTCATAAAGAAAAAACAGTAGGTACCCATATCCCATGAAGAACAAGTGGAAGGATTTTAATAGAAGCATTGATTTAGCAAAAAATAATTAAGTATTGCAATTTTTACTTAAGTGACCTTATTAAATCAACTTGTGCTATTTAATCTTAATTCATGCCTCATATTCATTCAGATTACATACAGCTTGGCATCTCTCTAATGCATTAACACAGCTCTACATACCATCTACATTATCAGCACTTTCTACCGTTGAGTCTTCTGTTTTTTCTTCTTCCTCTTCCACCTGCACTCCGTCCAAAGCATTTCCCAGCACCCCATTTTCCATTCTAGGACAACAATATTAATTGATGAAGTGATTTACAGGCTATGTAATGCTATTGTGTCATTAACCAGTGTTTAATGGAAACTTTAATATTTCATTCAGGTAATTTGATGCAAGTCTAATAAATTACATATTTAATTTAGGAACACTCTGAGGAATTCAGTGCCATGATATAGCATAACACATAAATTGGCCCACTTTTTTATGTTGCATACTTTTACTCTGGAAAGTATCCATGGCTCATTAAAACGAACAGCTTGGAATGCAGGTATCCAAGATTAATCAACCCAAATAAACTAAACCATACCCTTTCTGATTTTTAATATCTATTCTGGTATCTTGAGACTTATTGGAAGATTTGTGCAAATCTTTAGTATGGGATCTTTCTTGGAAAATAGTGGCATAGAAGCCTTGCACATAGAACTAACAGTAGCAGTAAGTAGAATTGTATGAATTACTGACTTGTCAAATTTTAAATGAATATACTTAAGTTCACTTGGCCAAGTGATAGGACGTATCAACTTACCTTGCCAACTCCAGAAGTGATTTTCCATAAAAAAAGAAAGCTTCAGCACATTCATTTGCTGTTTCACCATACTTTTTGCCCCTAAAGAAAAATTAGACATAAACACTCATTTTTTTGAGAATTACTTTAACTGAACTAATTGTATTATGGAATAACAAGTTATTTCAAATTAACTCATTAACATACTCTCCAGACTACAGGTAACTGATTTACAACAGTTTATCTAGTGACTGTTCAAATTAACAGCACTCAAAAAAGTGACGTGACAGTTTTACTTATGACAGTTGCAACATCCCTATGGTCATGTGATCAAATTTCAGAACTTGGCAAATGGCATATATTTATGACAGTTGCACTCTCAGGATCATGTGATCACCTTTTGACAAGCAAAGTCAATGGGGAAGCCAGATTCATTTAACAATATTACTAACTTAACAACAATTGTGGCAAGAAAGGTCATAAAATAGGCAAAACTCACAATAAGTATTTCACTTAGCAACAGAAATTTTGCAATAAATTGTGATCTTAAGTCGAGAACTACCTGTACTGGATATTAAATCATAGTGCCATGTGGGTAAAAAATAAGCTAGTAAAGAACTAGATAGCAGAGGCCTGAGTAAAGACTTGTGCTGAAGGATTCATTCCTTGACTGTAATGCATTAATCTTGACTATATAAAGGTTTTGTTACAGCTTGACAGAATTGGAATGTGAAGACCATGATAAAACTGTAGCTCAACAAACAAAACCCATTCTTCTGTTTATTTGCGGTTAATTTATTTCTGGTTAGCGTCTTAATCTTAAAACTACCATGTTTCCCCAACCTAAGATCTAGCTTGATTTTTACATGTGCGCTCAATATAAGACCTACCACCAAAGTAAGCCCTAGTTAAGACCCCTGTCCACTCCAGGGTACATGGGGTGGGGAAAGACACACCAGTAAAAATTAAACTAGGGTGGGGAGCTGCCCTACTACCTTCAGACAGTTGCAGCCATGCCTCATCTTGCTGGCCTACTTCTTCTATGGCCGCTTGCGAAGTGGGCCGGCAGCGGGCTCCTGCTGGGTAGAGCTGTTGGTGCTGCCACTGTGAGGTAAGTCAGTAGAAGACACCCCCCCAAAAAAAGACCTGATGCCTTTTTTTGGTCTTATTTTAGGGGAGACATGGTATGTAGAACATATAAAAAATAAGCTAAAACAGTGAAGACTAAAAATGTTCAAGTATTAAAAATATATCCTCCCATTATATATAATCTAAAATCTTCAACATGCTATTCCCATTTAAAAGCAGATTTACAGAATACTCTAAATACTTACAAAAGGCTAGCAGCTTCCTGAAATGCATTAACAGCAGATGGAATATCTCCCATTACCAGATTCTTTTGTCCCAAGCCGAGTAGTCTCTTGGCTTCCCCATCCACATCAATACTGTAAGTATGAAAATATATATTGTTTTCCCATAATAAAGCTTTTTGCATAGCTTTTCACATAACAATGGTCAATATAACAAAATTTAAAAACAAAATATACAAACTAGAATAGTTAATCTTGAAAACTTTAACATTATATAAAGCACAAAGCAGAATAAAAACATTCGATACAGAAATATTATTCAAGAGCCCCCTAAATATTTTGCCAGTCCCTGATTCCAACCAGGTCTTGAGAAATCTCCAGAAAGCTGAAGGGAATGATGTTCATTAAAGGGAGGGGGCATAGCCCAAGAGGCCTATCAACCTAGGACCTGCCAAGTGAAATGTCCTAGTCGATGGGACCCCCAGCACATCCTGTTAGATCTGGTGGAAGAAATAGATGTTAATAGGGGAAAGGTAGTCCCTCAAATAACCCAGTCCCATGCTATTTAGGGGTTTAAGGGTCATAATTAAGAGCCTCTGTGGCTCAGTGGTTAAGAGTGCAGTACTGCAAGCCACCTCGGCAGCCAGCTGCATACAGTTTGGTAGTTCAAATCCCACCAAGCTCAAGGTTGACTCAGCCTTCCATCTTTCCAAGGTGGGTAAAATGAGGACCCGGATTGTTGGGGGCAATATGCTGATACTGAAACTGCTTAGAGAGGGCTGCAAAGCACTATAAAGCTGTATGTAAGTCTAAGTGTTATTGCTACAATTAGCACCTTGGTTTGGAACCAAAAATAGATCGGTAATCAATGCAGCTAACAGAGCAGAGGCATGTTCCCCTGTATTACCAATTTATATCACTTTTTATACTTACTATGCTTGGCCCAATAATACATCTCCAGTTACCTTGTTAAGTTTTCACAAAAAAGAGTACTGTATCACACCAACTCCAAAATCAATAGCACCACAAATGCTCAAAATACAATATGTCACCTTTATCAGCTTAAGTGAGTGAAGAGCTCAATTAGTTCATTATTCTGGCTCTCACGTTTGTTTTTTATCCAGTTATTTTCTTACCTCTCTGTTTTGTCAGAAGAAGTAGAGGGAGCAGAAGCTTCTTCTGTCATCCTGAAACTGAAAATTTAAGTTAGGCAAACTAGGAAGATTTCTAAGTTTAGCCAGAAGGCATTTGGAACATAAACATTTAGCATTTATCACATTTTCAACTATTTAGGCTACCACCTAAACAATGGGATTCAATTTTTTTTTTACTACTGGTTCTGTGGGCGTGGCTTGGTAGGCGTGGCAGGGGAAGGATATTGTAAAATCTCCAGTCAGAGGTGGTATTTGCCGGTTCTCCAAACTACTCAAAATTTCTGCTACCAGTTCTCCAGAACTGGTCAGAACCTGCTGAATACCTGACCAGGGGTGTCAAACTCATTGTCCCAGCAGTGTCACGTGACATACCCAGACTTTTCCCCCTTTGCTAAACCAAGCATGGGCAGTGCCTGACACATCCAGCCTGCGGGCCAGGAGTTTGACACCCCTGACCTAAATTATTAAGTATGCTGTAAAAAAACTTGCTACTTTGGATAAGTTGGCTATTTTCTTCAGTTCTCATGCAGTGGCAAATCAGTAGCTTTTTCATTTTGCCCAGAGAGCGATAAATGAACAGTATTAAAAATGAAAACTCCGTTGATTTATAAGCTTTAAAAAGGATTTCTATATATTTAAATATATGGGAAACATTTGTGATCTGATATATCCCAGTGACAAAAAGCCAGCACAGACAATTATAACTTGCTACTTCCTGTAGCTTTAAATGACAAGTTATACCAAAGAAGAAATATATGGCCCTCTGAAATTCCTACAGAAGCCTGTGAATAATTATTGGAAAACAAATATTTTGGGCAACTGCATTTGAAGCTTTAGTTTCTCAACTACTAGTATGTTTCATTTCCTGTCCTAAAAGAAACCACAGCAGGTTAAACTTCACCAACTGACAAGAACCAGCCAATAAATACATCCCAGCCCTTTAATACGCCCAAATGTATCAAGACGCTTCAAATCGGCACCAGTAAGTGATTTAAAGCCATTTCTTCTGCAAGAGGATGGATCTCACTTCCCACGGAACCCTTCACCTGAAGGGACAATGGGCCACCTTCTTGCCTCTCCTGTGAGCGCTTTCGGCGCCAAATCTCAACGGCCACTTTTGATGGGCCAAGACGGCTAGCCACGTGACTCAATTCCTTCCTTCCACCCCTCCCCTCTCTCACTTTGGCGCGCGCCAGAATGATAGCTATTAAAAATGGCGGCATTAACGCCAGTCAGGTCACGTGGTGTCTCCATCACGCCGAGGACGGCACGTACGAACCCACTCAAAGGGGGGGGGGGGGCGAAGGGGAAATCGGTAAGGTTTCAAAGAAATGAAGAAAAATTATAGGAAGGAAAAACCAGGTCAAAAACCAGACATAGCCGATTACTACCCGGAAAATAAACGCTCAAAACCTCCGGAAAGGCTGCTTGGTATCGCGGCCACGGTCGCCTCCTCATTACACGAACCCCCTTCCTGCTTATCAAGCAGCTCAACTCCCTCCCCCCCACCTTCCTGCTTATCCAGCTCCGGAACAAAGAAATCCTGCCTCAAGTCCTTTGTACCTTAAAAGGCGATTGGCAACCAACGACCCGCCACAGAAAATCAAAAGCGAAGCAATAACCAGCAGACAAACGCAGCCCACCGGACCCTCCGGGTGCTTATATAGTCCTTGAAGACACGCCCCGGTGGCGCGAAGCACGCTCTCATGGAAAAGGAACTACATTTCCCAGAATGCCTTGAGGTGGCTTGCAAAGGGACTTTCGACGAGTCAATAAACGAATGGCAGTCTCTTGACGAGTGACTAGCTACCATTCTTAATAGGACTGTGTGGTTGCCTTGGCAATGCGATCGGCATTTTGGGAAAGGTAGTCCCAAAATCGGAGTAAATAAAGCTCACCACCTCAGCGTGCTGAAAAATATAATTTTACAACATAGTGGTTGTGGGTTGAACGCATTAGACGCGATTTGGAGGCATTAAAAATAATTTGTAGTGCAATATATTTGTCTCAAAATGTCTTGTTTCCAGGGCTTTTGTCCCGCCTTACGTTATTGCTTTGACTAGGATCAACTAGTAGTCTATCCCGAAATAATCCCGAAAAAGCATAGTACTCGAAGATGCTCCCAATCGGTATAAGTAGGATGAAGTGCAACTTAATTGATCCTCCTCTAACAGATGTAACCAGAGGGAGAGGACAAATCTTTAATCTTTTATGCAACTAAGTGCATACCGTTCTAGTCACTATGAAATCTTTCTGAAGGGAAGAAGTGTTGCATTTTGGGGAGCAGTAGTTGGAGACTGTTTCCACATACCTCTAATCCTTCATTTAAAGAATCATTGTTCACCGAATTAATCTGATTGCTATAGTCTGCATAATACTTGAACCATAAACTAACCACCTTTTCAGTGTCCACACAAAATAGCCAATCATACATTACTGTATGATGTAAAAAAATCCAGTCCATTAACAAATCTCATAAATAAGCAGAAACCCTGTATACATGGTTTATTTGCAAAAATAGCAATAGCACTTAGCTTCGTAGTGCTTTACAGCCCTTTACAGTTTACGGAGTCAGCATATTGCTCCCAACAATCTGGATCCTCATTTTAGCAACCTCGGAAGGAAGGCTGAGTCAACCTTGAGCCGGTGAGGATCAAACACCTGGCAGTCAGCAGAATTAGCCTGCATCCTAACCACTGCACTATCATGACTCATAAATAATAAAGATGGAATACAAATAAATAAGTTAAATGTTATGATCATTAAAACTGCTAAGTGGATTTTCACATGTTAAGTCAATAAAGTGTCCACCCTCTTCTTAAGAAGCCCTCGCTAGACTCCACCCTGTTGGATAATTTCTGACCTGTCTCCGATCTTCCCTTTTTGGGGAAGGTGGTTGAGAAGGTGGTTGCCCAGCAGCTCCAGTGGTTCCTGGATAAAACAGATTATATCAACCCTTACCAGTCAGGATTCAGGCCTGGATTTGGGACAGAAACGGCATTGGTCACACTTTTGGATGATCTCTGGTAGGAATGGGATGGGAGTAGTGTATCCATCCTTGCTCTACTTGAACTCTCGGCAGCTTTCAATACCATCGAGCGGTTCTGGGGATGGGAGTAGGAGGCCTTGTGCTATCATGTTCACTTCCTTTCTCTGTGGCCACTCTCAGTCAATGTTGATCGGAAGGGAGAGATCCAGCCCTCACCTACTGCTTTGCAGGGTTCCGCAGGGCTTGGTACTCTCTCCGCTCCTGTTCAACATTTATATGAAGCCGCTGGGTGAGATCATCCATCACCATGGACTGAGGTATCACCAATTTGCTGATGAAACTCAGCTGTACCCTATGACTATTAAGTGTTGTACTGTAGGATTCTTGACTCCTAATTAATGTATCTTTTCTTTTATGTACACTGAGAGCATTTGCACCAAGACAAATTCCTTGTGTGCCCAGTCACAGTTGGCCAATAAAGAATTCTATTCTATTCTGTATGTCTTGGCCCATGGAGAGTTAAATGATGCTGTGTCCTCTCTCTCGCAGTGCCTGGAGGCTGTTAGGGGCTGGATGGGAAGCAACAGGTTGAAACTAAAATAAAATCAAATATGTATTGTCAATACACAATATGTGTACAATGAAATTGAAAATTGAACCCTGGCAAGACCGAGTGGGACAATTGTCACCTTTAGTCTTGGGTGGGGTGGCACTTCCTCAAACAGACCCTGTGCGTAATCTGGAGATTCTCCTGGACTCACGACTTCTGCTCGAAGAGCAGGTGGTGATCGTGGCCTGGAGAGCCTTTGCGCAACTGCGGGTTGTGTGCCAGTTATGCCCTTTCTTGGACCAACAATCCCTACTCATGGTCACTCATGCCCTAGTCACTTCCAGTCTTGACTACTGCAACGTGCTCAACATGGGGCTGCCCTTGAAGAGCATCCGGAAGCTCCAGTTGCCGCAAAATGCAGCAGCCTTCATGGTTTTATGCAGATCCCAGTGTGCACATATATCACCTCTCCCGCGAAGCTGCATTGGCTGCCAATTTATTTCTGGGTGCAATTCAAGGTTCTGGTTGTCACCTTTAAAGCCCTTCAGGACCAGGTTATCTGAGGGACCATCTCTTGACGGTCACTTCTACCCAACCCATCAGAGTGGGGAGGCAGGGAATGCTGTGGGACCCAGAGGGACCTTCTCCGTGATGGCCCCCTCTCTCTGGAACATCATTCCCCAAGAGATTAGAACAGCCCCCACTCTAATACTCTTCTGGAAGGCACTGAAGACCTGGTTCTGCCAGTGGGCCTGGGGAACCCAGAGCGGGATGGAGCCCATTAAATGGCTCATGTGATCTGCTGTCACTGGGGTGGGGGGTGATTTTATTATACTATATTTTATTCTTTTTATTAGTTTTATTGTTTTAAATGAGGTTTTATATTCTGTAACCTGCCTTGAGTTGCCATGGGTGAATAGGCAGCAGTATAAATTCAATAAATAAAATAAACGAATTCCCTATGAAATTAGATCTCAAATCTGTATAAGAACCATGATGAGATACTGTCAATATCCTAACACCACCTAACTATATAAACAGATTGATTCTAGGCAGCCTGTTTTACTTATTTACTTATTGATTTTTATGCCATCTTTATTACAAGCAACTGAAGAGGGTGAACATACATAACAATCCTTCCTCCTCTTATTTTCCCACAACAACCACCCTATGAAGTGACTGGCTCTAAGTTATCCAGCTAACTTTCATGCCTGAGGTAGGACTAAAACTTGTCTCCTGGTTTCTAGGCCAGCACCTTAACCATTACACCAAACTGTTTTAGATGGGATTTTACTTGTGTAGGGCTTGAACCACTGGTGACCTCTTTAAATTTCAGTTGTCATAAATTCCAGGATGACAGGTGCACTAAAGTACAAAAATAAATTGAGATAGTAGTATGCATTGGAATTTTATTAGTTCACTTTCCAATGTTCTGTGACATGCTCTCACCATGGCAGCTATTTTGTGATATGTAAAATCAAACATGCCAACATAACCAGAGAATTACAGATCTTTGTCTGGAAGATAATCCTACTTTGTGACAGAAGTATTTTAGCTAAATATAAGCTGAGGTAGCAAAATATTTTCATTCAGTTCTAAAGTCAGCAGCAATACCATGCATATTGTACTCTTCTGGTCTGTGCTACCAAATATATATTGGGATAGTCATGAAACCTGTGGTCACAATATTTATGTAACTATTAGAAATTATGGCAGGAGATCCAAAATTTAAATTTTGGTATGTGTAAAGCATATACTTCTTGCATTTATTCCTCTTTGCACCCATTAGATTTTGAGCAAATATTTTGGTCCAGATATTTAAAAAAAGATGCAGAAACATGTTAGTTAAGATCTTATTTAAAAAATTTCAGGTTGTACAATTTATATTGTTAAACAGTTATTTCTCTAAAACTACTGTTAACTCTTCCAGATTAAATGCAATCCTACAGATATAAAACTTTATTTAGGTTTATTTTTTAAAATCTAGTAATTGATGGCAGTAGCAGTCATGAATCGGAAATACATCTTTCATTTGGGTAGCTTTACGAATTAATATGGTTCATTGAAGGGATATAGAGGGTGTCCAGCATCCCTTGCTACCATTTTGTCTCCCACCTGCAAAAGATAAAGCAAAGTATTAGTTAAAAGAAAGCACAATTGTTTCTATTATTTCAAAGTGAATATAGCATTGTCTGAAATTTGACATTATTTAATAACAAAATCATCATTTTTACTTCTCTGAAAAAATTGACACTTCTGTATCAATTATAACCTAAAATCAGCACAATACTACATTAGATATGCAAAGATGGCAAATATGTCACTAAACTAACTACAGCTTTAGGCATCTGAAGCAGCACAGCTTCCAGCTTGGTTTTTTTTTTTTAATATAGAGTAAGAAATCAGAATACAAAGAAAAACTTGGTGAGAACTATAAACATTTTAAATATTTACATTTGCTGTATCAGATTTTCAAGGTATAGTTTTGAAAAGAACACTTAAAAGAAACATGTTTGAAAACACCTACCCCAGTGGTAACTCTTAAGAGAATGGGAAGGAGACACTGCACTTCTGCAGATGACCTTAACTAACATTTAGGATTTTAAAAAGGCTTTCAGTCCAATTGACACCACAGTGATCTTTTGCCATAACCAGACAATCATACAAATTTGATCTCCATGGGAGATTTTCTGTGCATCAATTTGCCATTCATAACTCTCAGAATCTGAGTATTGGCAAGAGAAAGTTGAGGTGTCCTGGTGCAGGAAGGACGGAAGGCCGATCGCATTCTTTCTCAGAGAGCCTCTGTTGAAAGTATCTCACATTCATTAAGTGTTCTACACACATGAGTGTATACAAGTAGTCCTCTACTTACCACAGCTCATTTAGTCACCATTCAAAGTTACAATGGCACTGAAAATATGACAATTTTTTACACATATGACCATTGCAGCATCTCCATGATCTCATTGCATGATTTATATTCGTATTCTTGATAACTGACTCATATTTATATCAGCTACAGTGTTGTGGCGTGATGTGATCATCGTTTGCAACCTTCTGACAAGCAAATTAATGGGAAAGCCAGATTCACTTAACAACCTCGTGCTGCAGTGTTTTCAGTTAACAAATGTGGCAAGAAAAGTCATAAAATGGGGGAATACTCATAACAAATTTCTTGCTTAGCAACATAAATTTTAGGCTCAATTGTGGTCGTAAGTTGAGGACTACCTATATATGCATCCGTCTTATTAATTACTGATATCCAAATGGGGCAAAGAAATGTACCTTATACAGTTTCCTAAATAAAAATGATAAATAATATTAATAAATATGCTAAAAGGATTCCTAAGCGTGCAATCAGAAGTAATATTGCTTAGTGTTTTAGGTTTGTGATGGTCTTAGATAAAAAATTCTGACATCTGGCAGTGCTTCAGAGATTTAATGGTCAAGATTCTATATTTTTATATCAGACCCTTCATCCACATGCTTATAGGGATAAGAACAGGAGCCACCTTCCTCTTTTCTAGAGGGTAGAAAGGCATGGGTAACTGGCACACTTTTCATGGACTGATTCAAAATCTCTTTCACCCATGAAATAAATTTTATTTGAAAAATAAAACTGCAGCTTTCAAGCTATGGCTGATTCTTAATAATGCTCCTTATTATCCGAAGGTCAAATTCTCATTACTTATTTAAATATTGACACATATCACTCTTTTAAGCCATTTATAAGAATCCATAAACTGATTAACATCACCAAGAATTTCCAAGAACAGACTGGTTCATCAAGTAGCTTATAAAGAAAAACAGAAGAAAGATTTAAATTAACTATTGCAGTATGCAACCGAGATGACAGATAAGATGATGAAATTTATGCAATACCCATGAAAGTCACTGAGTATTACAATGTAATACTACAGAACAATGCAAAAAAAAAAATTAAGATATAAACATATTTAGCCAGCTAGTCATGTTTTCTTCAAAAACATCAGCAAAACCAACAGTCAAACTTGATCTTCAACCATTTACTAGTACAGTGTATCTCAACCTTAGCAACTTTAAAATACTGTATGTGGACTTCAACTCCTAGAATTCCCAAGTCAGAATGCAGACTAGCATTTCTCCAGCCAGCAGCCAGCAGGTTGTCTGGGGAATTCTGGAAACTGAAGTCCACCTCTCTGAAAATTGTCAAGGTTGAGAAACACTGTAGATGTGAACAGTCGTCATCGCCATCATCATCATTATATTACCATTATAATTTTACCTACTGTACATTATATAATATCTATAATTATAATTAACTATATTATCTACAGTTCAGTATATTAATATGACCAGAGCAACAAAAGTATGGGTTGTTATCTAAATTTATACTACTCTCAAAAATATATTCTGAGGTTTTCTTAATATTGTTTCTTGTTAGTTTTATTTTAATATTTGAAATATTTTAATAGGATGAAACATGATTTCATTCCTTTAATCCTACTTTTCCTCATATGGTCTTAGGTTTATCAAATTGTGAGGGTTTTGAAAAGGAAACTATGTAACTGGCAACAGGTTACTGTATAATTTTGTTCTATAGCTCACAAGCCGCTAGAGGGCACACAGATTTTTACTTTGAGAATTAAGCATGAAAACATTGTTACTGGATGTTATGGATTTATTTGTACTTTAATCCATTTCTTAACTGCAACTTTTAATTGAACACATTAAGAAATATAAAGTTTAAAACATGCATTTGTTTTTTGACAAAACAGGATAGACAAGTTGTTGAGGGGATACAGAGTAAACACATTCAGTGGGTGTTTTACAAATTTCAGTTTCATTTTATTTAGTTTTCTATTTATTCATTTATTTTGTATGAACAGAAACAACATTTACCGTGACCATTGGCACAATGTATCGCCAGTTTTTATTCAGGCTTTCAATAAAGCTCATCTCTTCAATGGTCAGGCTGAAGTCAAACACCTGAAACATATAAATACATTTACTGTTAATTTAGGCTATGATTTTCACTGTTGCTACTTCATGAGTTGTCTTAATCACTTAAAAATTCTGCTTGTAGAACACATGTAAATGCAAACAGGTGAGAACATAACTAAGTAATGAGAGCTATCTACTAAGAGATGTACAAGTCTTTAATACCAAAGCCAAAACATGCTTTAAAGTGGGAATGGGTGTGCACACTGCAACTCCTTAAAGATGCAGCTTCTTTAAGGTGGTGCAGATAGGTGTGGTATGAATGCACCCGCCCACTCTGAAGCATATTTTTGGCTGCAGATCTGCACATCCTAACCATCTAAAGAAAACATAGCTTTTTGTTGTCAGCAAGTATGCCTGATATATAGAAACAATCTTTTTCAGTGTTTCTTACACTTTGTAAAAGATCTAAGTGTGAAAAAAATCCTCATCTGTAAAGTTTCATTATTCTAAAATTGTGAAGTTATCTCCTTTATGATAACTTTCATTATATAAGAAAAGCTGTTTCTAGCATTGTATTGAAATAGACCCAAACTTCAGAAACTTGGCAAAACTATTAATACAGGAAATCTTGCAAGGAAACTGATACTAGAGACAACCTTAAACTCACACTTTCTACTAGGCAGTGCTACATACTCTATATTTGGAGCAGAGGTGGTATGCAGAAGGTTCTGACCAGTTCTGGAGAACCGGTAGCGGAAATTTTGAGTAGTTCAGAGAATGCCACCTCTGACTGGAGATTTTACAGCATCCTCCCCCTGCCACACCCACCAAGCCATGCCCACAGAACCGGTAGTAAAAAAAATGGAATCCCACCACTGATTTGGAGTGTAGATTGCAGAAAAGTTACAGTTTTATCCTCTCAGAGATATACAGCAGAAAAACAAGTGCCAGAAAAGCAGCTATCTCTGAATTCAGAGAAGCAAATCCCTTAGTAGGAGTTCATATTAATAAAATTTGTTTATTACTTGCAAAACCTTCATCACAAAAAAGCAACTAGTGACTATTGTAATGAGTTGGGAAATGTGTGACCTTTCAGATATTACTGTTATTATAATCTCAGCATCTCGCTCTATTGTCTATAGTGGCTGAATTCATTGGAAATTGGAGCTCACTAACATCAGATTCATGACTCCTGCTGTAGTAGCTTTATTAATATTGCAACAAGGTTGAACAGTTACACGGAAGGTGTTCCATGGTATGCTTATGAGTTACAATATATTCAGGCATACTATTGTAGAAGCTTTTGTAAAGATCCAAGTAAGTACCATGGAGTCTGAAACTTTCTCAACATGCCTAATATGCCATAGTTGTTCAGGCAAACTGGGTCACAATACAACAATGAGACGATATTGTTCATGACGATAGAAATTTGACTTCCACTTAGGATTTCATCAACATGAATTTTTGCAAAATCAAAGTAGCAGGTGATTCATCATGGTAAAGTAAGGCCATGTCCTACAGAATCAGCTTCCCGAGTGAGGCTAGTGCTGCCCAACTTACAGCCACCTTCCTTGGTTGATAAGATGTCAAAGTGACTATTACTGATTTATTCCTCTGGATTAACCTACCAAATTTAACTGACTAAAAGATGCAGGAGTAATTTTCATTGGTGGGTTAAGCAAAAAGGATATTTTTCAAAAACAAGAAACAAATTCAACAATAATTCTTTGGAAAGAAAAGCATTGATATCAATTCTGCTTCCCATCATTGCAAAAAAAGTAACTTTCCAATCATCTACAGATGTAATACCTCTCCAAGTAATACGTAGAAATAACATAAAAAGGTAAACAAGCAAAAATGTGCAAATTATTCAAAATTAATATCTCTGAGCTCTTCAAGAGTATTCAAATAAGATAGCATTAATTGTAACACTTTCTGGATAGCCATCTGTTATTTAATGATTTCTACATAAGAGGGCTGATAGAGAAGGGATTTATATTTATCTGATTTTTTTCTAAAGCTTTTTTTCTAAAGCTTTTTTTAAAGCTTTAAAGCTTATAACAACTTCAAAAGGAAATTGCGACATTAAAATAATGTTTGAAGTGCAGTTTAAAGCAATACATTAATATGATACTACACAGAAATGTTGGATTCTACTGGACTCATCAAGACCAAAAGCGAAAAGATTTTCTTTAAAGTCTGGGAGGTAGAAGCTTACAAGTGAAGATCAGTTAAATATATTGAATGCACAGACTGGAAGCACTAGATATATTAAATCAGTACAGTGTAGCAGATAAAAAAAAAAATAGCCTCATAAACAAGCCTAGAATCTGTGGTAGTAAGATTCAATACTAAATTAGTTGATCGGCTGGAGCTTCAAACAAACCAGAATGTGCATGTGTGCCTTCATTGGCTCTAGTAAAATGATATCAGGACACATCAGTTGAGGATTATATTTTTCCTATGGAGGTAGTCCTCGGTTACTAACTGCATTGGGACCAGCAACTCTATCACTAAGTGACACGGTAACAATAAAACACCAGTCACACCTTTCAATATCAGTTCTGGTTGCAATCATTATGCAAATCACTCATTAAACATAATGTATGTGACTATGACTTGGGACTGGCTTTTCCATTGACTCTGGTTGTTGGAAGCCAGCTCTGAAGGTCGCAAATAGAGATTACATGAACATGGGATGCTGGGACTGTCAAAAGTTGCCAAGCACATAAACCATGACTATGAAATTGCAGGGACACTAAAGATGGCTAATGCAAGGATCAGCTGTAAATCACTATTTTCAGTGCCATTGTAACTTCAAATGGTTGCTAAATAAGCAACCAGTAAGCAAAGACTACCTGTACAGTGTATTACCAAGGCAAAAAACACAGCTGAAGCTTCAGTATTGCTGACCAAAGCTGCCTACAGTAATGGCTTTGTCTCGCAAGTCAGTTGGAAGTCCCGCTTACCTGAAGATTTTGGAGTATGCGTGCAGGGGTAACACTCTTGGGAATAACAACTACTTTCCGCTGAACTTGCCATCTATCACAGAATTAAACAACAAGCTGTGATTTTCTCATACAGGATAAACAAAATCCAAAGTCTTCTATTCTGACAGGGAAAATAATATTTTCTCTACAAGGCTACAAACCTTTGGGCTCAAAGTTAAATATAATACCATTGTAACATAGAATACAGAATACTAATCAGGGTTCTTTGAATGGAACTTCAAAGTGTATTCCTAGAATCCAAGGTTCTTTTTTCAAAAAGTAAGCTGCTACCTTGGTTTTGCTAATTTAATTAAAATGTTTGTAAAGCACCTTCTATTGCAAATCTCCATTTTAAATTACGAAGTTGTTTTCAACAGAAGAATAAAAGCATTAATACTGTATAATAAAATAATACTGCACTTCTAACAAAATACAATAATGTTTATTTGCAAAGCAAAAATTAACATTCTTTTTCCTCTTTCTTATTTATTTATATCCCTCCTTTATTATTTTTATAAATAACTTCGGGGTGGAAAACATGTCTCATGCTCCTTCCTCCTATTTTTGCCACAACAACGACAACAACCCTGTAAGATGAGTTGGATTGAGAGAGAATGAGTTGTCCAAGGTCACTTAGCTGGCTTTTCATGTCTAAGGTGAGACTAAAACTCAGAGTCTGCCAGTTTGTCGGCTACCAGCTTAACCATTAAACCAGCTTCATTTCTCACTTAGGAAATTTTTGATTCTAAAAAACTTTGCATTAGAAAAGCCTCAGATTCAATTCCTGACATCTCTTTAACAATGTTTGTTTGAAAACTGGAATGCCTCTGCAACTCTTCGGAATGGACTAAGCCTAGGGCTAGCAGACCAATGGCCTGACTTGGTATTGGAATTATATTTCTACACTCTGTCCTTTTAAGAGGATACTAAATTCACTTAGTCATCACAATCACTGCAATATTTCAGCATTTACACAACCCAAATTCAAATGTTTACAAAATCGGGAGTGGTTGAAATCCTTTTGCCATCACATCATAACACTGTAACACCAATTTGTACTATACAGTGTTTAACTAAATGTATTCATAGGTAACATAAAGAGTTTTAGGGTCTAGCACTCTGTTCTTTCAGATCTTTAATGTTGATCTCTCAAAAGGCTAATTTATTAATACCTGAGAAGAATCTGAGCAGGAGATTTCTTGTACTTTTCTGCCAGTTTCTTTATCCCAGGTTCTTCCAGCAATACTGGCTCATCTGGGTGCTTCCACATCCGGTCAGGTGAACCAAGAGGACTGTAAGCGGTTACTACCAGGCCTCGCTGATGGCAATGAGCTATTAGTTCTCTCTGGGCTAGGTAAGGATGACATTCCACCTATTAAAAGCAAAATACAATAGTGAGCAGGCAGGTACCAAAAAACTAATATCACTTTGCTGAAAGAGTAGATTTTAGAATAGTAAGTTTCAATCATTGAAAATTTAGCGGAAATTAAGTCCACCATGATCTGCAGGTTGGTGGCAAATGTGCAGCTAACTTTCTGGCACATTGTATTGAGTTAGAGTCTATACTGCACTCTATATTTTTGTCTAGCTTAGATGAATATGCCAGGACAGACAGATGAACTACAGTATATATACAGAGATCACTAAAGCATTTTCAACCTATATCTTCTTTTGAAGAAAATTCTCTTAATTTTAATGTTAAAAATGTAATGGCAAAGTGTAGAAATGGCTGTGGTAGAAATTGTGTGTGGCTTGTAAGTTGTGCGTACAACTAGAAGTAAAATAACTTCACCAACTGCATTATCTTCACTTTGCTGATTACATTTTTCCCTCCAGTACCATAATTACATCCATATCCTGGTCCGTAAGGGGAAACCTTCAGAATAATACAAGCTGTGAAACAGAAAGCATCAGAAGAAAACAAATAAACATGAAAATCACTCTTCTTCCTATACCTTCATTCGCTATGGCTGGAGTTGGACATTTCTAACCCTCCTAATACCCAGCCAGCTTTGCCAATAGCCAGGGATCAAAGGAGCTGCATTCAGCAAGATTTGAAGGTTCATAAATCCTCCAATTACTGTTTTACTGGATTTTAAATTGCTTCTGTAAAACTAAGTGGCTCCATTGTTAATAAAAAAAAAACACTTTTGGCTCTCCAGTGGTTCAAATGGAAACAAAGGAGTGATGGGATTCCTTCTTGTACATATGCTACAAGGTAGAACATTCTGTCTCTGCTTCTACACTGTTAAAACAAAGTTACATACTCAAATTACTTTGTAGGAGGATGAAAAGGTGCCCCTTCCCCACATCTTGGGAATGAGACATTAACATCACAAACAAAGGACACTTTTTTGTTCTTTCTCCCTCTTTCAGATTTGTTTTAACTTAAAACTATAATGTGGAGGATATATGATGATGGAGGGAGAAAAAAAGAAAAAACCCTGGAAAGCGAGAGTTGAGAAAACTGGCAGAACAAAATAAGGAATAGGGATGAAACAGCAGAAGTAGGTTGAGTGCTAGTTACTAATCCTGCAAGCTACGGACAGGAGGGAGGTGATATAGAGAAAACGATCCACTGTGTAAATAACACTAATTTAGCTAATTTCTCAGTCCATTTTCCTGGAGTGGAATTAAGGCTGAGGACTGACTGACCTGTTGATTTCCTGCAATATAGAACTGGCTCTGAAGTGGTCCAATCTTGATAGGATACAAGAGAAGAGAAACTCCTCATGCAGGAAGGAAAGCACTGAGATACGACATGGTAGCAGACTCTAAGCTTTACTATGAGTTGAAGATAATGTGAGGAAGTGCAGAACAGGAGAAGAGAAGGGAGTGCTAATAACAATGGGGAAAGGAGAACTTGGGCTAGAGAATTGGAGTGGCCTGAGTTTTTTTGATGGATTGTGGAATGCTGCAAAAAAGACTGAGTGGACAGAGACAAAGTGATATTAACCAACAGATTTATGTTGGTGGAAAAGAGGGATAAGGTTGACTTGAAGAAAGAAAGGCCAGTGATAAATAGCAAGTTTCTGCATCATCAAAGCTCCACGGAAGAAGTGGTTTCTTCACTGCCATTTCTGGACAGACTCAAATAGCTGAGAGATGGTATGCTGAAAGAGTAGCAAACTTCATTGTATGTATGGGAAATCTGGCCCAGCTCTGGGACATGGCCAAAGCAGGTGGAATAGAGGACCAACTTCCAAAGGAGGAAAAGGAAGTTTACAGCATGAGGAAGCACTCTTTTTCTTAGAGGAGAACCAGGAAGAGTAGAGTGGGGGAAAAAACCCCTAAGGGTGGAATTGGAATGGAAGGTTACACTGATTTTAATGGGGAAGGGGATGAGTGGGAGAAGGCCTAGTGGGAGAAGGGGAGGAATAGCTGGAGGTTGACCATGGCCCTTTCTGCTAAGGTAGCTATATTCTAAATGGCAGAATGATTTTCAGAAATACAAACAGGGTGGTAACTGGATTGAAAGGATGGTGATGCCCTGTATTGAGAGGAGACACAGGAGAGGACAGAATGGGAAAGGATCAAAGTAATGATGGGCAAAGAGGGCATAGGGCTTAGTGAAGACAAACTGTTGCAGGCAAAAATAAATTGGATATTTAATACCAATCCCCACTTCTGTCCCCCAGCCCCAACTAAGATCCTAGATTCATTTGATTCTTTTCAATGCCAGTTGAAAAGAATCCAGTTGATTCTTTTCAATGCCAGTTTATTTGGAGTAAGAGCATGTCCCTACATGGCCTTGGGATGGAGGAGGCAGCAGACACGCATGGACATGTACCTTTTAGACTGGATTATGTGAGAATGAAGAATTGCTTCTGCCTAAGATCTGACTGGTCAGGTTTCAGGAGCTATGCCAACTTTGATACCAAGGCTGGGAAAGAGGAGAGGCAATAACATTCAATGAGAGGGTGATGTAAACAGATGAACTCTTTTGGTAATTACTAAATCTAAGGTCCTGTATATGAAACTGGGTATCAAGGACAAGCAGAGGAACTGTTAATGTAGTATTATCCCTGCTGGCCAGCATGCTGCCTTCTAGAACTGCTTAAGATTGCCTAGCTGGTGGTGGACTCACTCAGACAATTTCAACCTATTGGAAATATGTTATAGGACAACTTAGAAGTTTATAGCTGCATGTTTGTTTTGTTTATATTTTATGATCACCATGAAACTATGGTTTGCCCTAAGTTACCACAGTCCCTACTCAGACTGGAGTTATATATTAGATTGGCTTTTACCTCAGGTTATCTCAAAGACATTAATACCAATCCTTTATAATGGTCAGATCACTTTCTGATATCCTTGATATTCAATGGCCACTAGCAACCCTGTAGAGAAAAGAAGCATTAAAGGGTTGGCCCCCAGTCACTTATGAGTCTGCTTGGATTCAAGGGACAACACGGGGAGTTTCTTATCAGTCTACTGAGGAGTGTTTAATTGACACTCTTATTTGAATTCAGAAACACAGAACTGAGGAAGATACTTGACAGAATGCCTAAGCATCCTCTCCCTGTGCATTGATCAGGGGGTGGGGGAGTCCTCTTGGTTTAGAGAGATGCTTCAGAAGGTAATACAGGAGACACCTGCAGCAATAGTGGTGAAAAATAAAAAGGGAAGGTGACTGAACATAGGTGGCAGAAAGGGTGATAAACCTTCAATATTTGTCCAGTTAGTCTAGTGGCAGAATGCCATCCAGAAATCTTATTTAATGTGACCTAAATCATTGTTGGGTCCTCTAGTAGGCCACTATGACCACTTTACTAGATATTTTGCAGACAAAATAATTCTTATCTGTTCAGATTAAATCTATGTAAAGTCTTGTAGCATCTTGCAAGGCCATCTGGGACTTTTTCAAGTCTATGACAGCTTGAAGACAGGAATAGAGTCCTCTCTTGGATGAACTTCATCATTTGCATTTAGATCCACACTCCTCCTGGCTGGTACATGTGACCAGAGAGGGGATAACAGGTTGGATACAGAAGTGGTGAATGAATCCTTGAGAGGGTGGTGGCGTTGGCAGCATTGAAACAGGAAGGTGTGGTGCACTCCCTCCTTAAGAAGCAACTTTTGGCCCAGGTATGTTGACATGCCTCTCAAAAGAAACACAACTTATTTCTTTTACACTGCACTTCCTTTACTCTAATCATAATCTTAAGAATCAATCACATCCTCTTTTTCTTCTTCTATCTTACCTGTAGAACTGCTGGCTTGACAGAAGCTATGCTGAGAACATCGTCAATCTGTCGACTGTTGAAATTTGAGAGCCCAATATTTTTCACCAAGTCTTTTTCCACCAATTTTTCCATAGCTTTCCATGTATCTTTGTAGTCAATATAATCATAACGCATTGTACCATCAGGATTCTTGGGGAAGAGATTATTTCCTCGCCTATTATAAAAAAATAGATAGCAAATCCATTGGAAACACTATTAAGAACAAATACACTTCAAAATAATCACTTAACAACTATTTTACTAGCTTACATATAGCAATATGTAATTGTAATAGTGCCTTTAAAGCCTTTCATAGCTTGGGACCAGGTTGTCGGAGAGAACATCTTTTGCCGGTCACATCTACCTGACCCATTAGAGTGGGCAGGCAGGGAACGTTGCGGGTCCCATCCCTGAAGAAGATACACCTGGTGGGACCCAGAAGAAGGCCCTCTCTGTGGTGGCTCCCTCTCTCTGGAACATCATTCCCCCAGAGATTATAATGGCCCCCACTCTAGTACTCTTTCGAAAGGCACTGAAGACCTGGTTTTGCCAGCAGGCCTGGGGAACCCAGAGTGGGATAGAGCCCATCAAATAGCTAGAGTGATCTGCTGTCGTCAGGGCGGGGGTGGTGGGAGTTGGGTGATTTTTATTTTTATTTTTCCAGATTTTGTTCTATTGTACTTTATTAATTTATTTGATTCTTTTTGTTAGTTTTTATTGTTTTTTATTTTTATTTTTTCTTTTAAATATGGTTTACATTGTGTAAGCCGCCTTGAGTAGCCTTTGGCGAATAGGCGGCAATGTAAATTAAATAAATAAAATATGAACTATATAATTTTTCATAATATTGTGAACTATACAAATTAATAGTAGCCCTCCAGAATGAACACACAAAACAAAATACTTTCAGTAGTCATATGTAATTTTTCTTAGAGTCTTAGCACTATGCTGAAACAAGTAATAGAACATCAACATTGTGATATGAGTTGGATCATACATAATTTCCACAATATTCATTCCCTCCGCCTATTTTTTTAAAAAGGAGTAAATTTCAGCCTCTCTCCCTCTCTGTTCCCCTGCCCTGTGCCCCAGGTTTAAATAAATAACAAATTGGGATTTAGTCTCTTAATGTTTCTCTTATTAAAACGCACTCGAAAGCATGTGGCCAGTGCATAAGGTAGAGGTCTAGGTAATCCAGCTTTAGATCTTGCAGAGTCTTCCTTAAAGCTGGCTCCACATCTTCTGGATGGTGTTTGGTGTTCCATAACTTTGATGTAACAAATAGTTCTTCCCTTTTAACAGCCTTTAAAAAGAACAATGAACAATAAATCATTATAGTTTCAAGTATTTCTTAATACAAGTGAAGACACCTCACCAAAGAAAAGCACCAAAGAACACTAACTTATATATTGCTGAATTCAATATCTCTGTATTATATTTCAGGTTCTATTTTTGGCCAAGAAGGAAATGAATGGGCAAATCTGAGCAGAATGGGAAATACTTTACTTCAAAGTACAAATAAGTTCTAAAAGTCTTATGAGATTGTTAAGACATCCAAACAAAACAATTACTATGAAAAGGTGCTGTGTTTCAAAGTTTTAACATATTACCATGCCACATTGAACATAATAAAGTTCACTTTATGCAGACATAACAAGCAAACTTTTATTCTGTCTAAATCATGTTTTGCATATTTTCACTTCCTTCTAATTCATACATTTACTTCCAGAGGTTTTTGTAGCAGAAACATGATCAAATTGACAATTAGATGCTATCCTGACAATAACTATTTTTTACATATTAAGGGTTCATCTTATTATTTCATGTCCATTCCTTCTTTATTTAGTCATAATCTACCTTACTGTTCCTTCCTCCAAGATGAGTTCATCTTCTGATGATTTGAAGAACATGTCCATGATTTCATGCTGCCAATACTAAAATGGTTTGCCCTTGCCTTTTAAGATGTTTTTTTTTTCCAACCGTCTAGACTCTTGGGTAACCTATAGCCCAGAATTTCCCCACATCTCCCATTCAAGCAGCTTAATTCCCAAGCTCAGAAAAACAAACAGAACCAGGCAGAATTTACAACACAGAATCACACTAGAACATTGCTTTTGATGGTCATATTACGGTACATAAAGAGATGTACAATTATAATTGTTCAGTAAGTAGAACTAATATGAAATAGACATGGCTTTGCAAAGCTGACCTTTCTGCCTTTCCTTTTTAACAGGAACCCAGATAAATTCCTTCTTTTACCTTGTCAGCCCCAACAGTTTCCTGGAGAGCTTCACCTATTTCTGCTTCGTTGCTATAAGCTGTAGCACAGTCAATGTGGCGATAGCCCACACTAAGGGCATACTTCACAGCCTCTTTTACCTAGAACAGAAAAATGAAAAGAACAGTGGATTACAATGAGAGGAAGCATATCCCAAAGGCTACTCTAATTTAATAAGTAATGCTAAGACAAATAAAAGAGTTGTTTAAGATCTGTTGTATGGGGTGGGGCATGTACATATGCCCAAAAGAAAAACAAAAGAATGACAGAAGGGAGGAAAATCTGTAACCCTCACTGCATTCTCAGGAGAATTGGTGCATTCTTAGGAGATTATTATGTCACCACAATTGTTAGAATTGCCACAGATTTCTGTCTTTTGACAAAAACTGATGGCATTTTTTAAAAAGAGATTTTCCTCATCTATTATATTGCCATGCATTTGATTATTTCACCAGCTTTCTTGCCTTAGTAAATAGCTACAAATTGTAAGAATTGGAAAATGACTCTAGGGAGTCTCTTGTTCAATCATGCAAAAAGAAAAGATCCCTCTTGAATTGAGTTTGGCTCCTGATGATTTCATGAATAGTTTTCCTGGTGACACTGGAAAAGTGATTTTTAAAACTTCATACAGCTTGAATTTCTACATGCTCTCCCATTCAAATATTACCACGTCCCACTCCTCAACTTTTTCAAGATCAGCCAAAGTGAGTTATTACTTGCTGCAGACAGGTTGAATAATAGCTAAATTGAAACCTTGATTGTGCAAATTTCCTTAGCTTACAGCTGCGCCTCTGTAACCCTACTTTGGTTTCTTATTATATTTCATTGCTCTCTGCTTCACACAGTAGTATCTTGCCTTGATTTCTATTCACTGTACTATTGCTAGAAAGCTGAATTTAGCAGATATGCTTTTGAACATAAGCAAAGTTCAGAAATAATACTGAGTATTTAAATAACAATAGTAACAACAAAATAATTTAGTAAGAAGACAGAAAACTCTTACCTTCGCCCAACCTTTGTCTTGAAGACAGCGAAATAGGAAATTCCCATTCTCTTTTAAACAGAGACTTACTTAACTAACTCAAGTTCATATGAATATAGATATAAGGCTTTATGTGTGGAAACCTGTGTGTCATCATTTAGCCTAGTGGTCAGACTAGTTCATAAATACAGAGTTGATGCATTCTCAAACAAGTATATACTATTGACTCTAGCTTCAAATTTCTTCTAGCTACAAAATATGCTAAATTACTTTGGATTGGTCATATTTCATACTTAGTCATACTTTGATACATTTGTTCCTTTGGCTGGATGTCACAGTGGCACAAAATTTCTTTCAGTGTCTTGGTAGTGCTTGTGTGGCCAACCTTGTGGTCTCTTCCCAGATTTCAGTACATTATTACATATTCTTTAGACATGCCCCTTGGTAATTTGTTTGGTTAGACCAAGGGTATCCAACATTGGCAACTTTAAGACCTGCTGGCTGGGAAATTCTGGGAGTTGAAATCCATAAGTTTTAAAATTGCCAAGACCAGACAACCCTGGGTTAGACATCATTGTTATGGTGAACCAGATTCTTGGGAAGAGTTTTAATGATTTCAAATGCTTGTTAAACTATATGCCAAAGTATGGAACTTGTCAATTTATGAAGATCTCTGTATATATCAAGATGGATGGACCATCACAAAAACAGTGATCCTGGAAGAACCAGCGCATATTACATTCTAAAGGTCAGCTAAAGGAAATTGGTTAACTCTCAGCCTTTCAATTGGCTTTTCAGTACTAAAAAGAAAGAAAGAAAATATTGGGCAATATGAATCCATATGGAGAAGGTTTACTTTGTTTTATCTGAGGTGTATAATATATATAGAAATGGAGCTATTATTCTTATGCTGCATACAGAAGTATTTTTCTCTGTTCATTAATTTTTATTTAATTTCTTTTTCCTCTTATATGTTATTAGTTTCTATTATCTAGATTTTTTTTGTACATTTTAGAATTTGGGCATCTTAAGAGTAGCATCTCTTATATAATCCCAACAGGTTTTAGCCCCAGCCACTTTTGAAGATGCAACTTTTGGCTGCAGCTACTTGAAAAGCATCTGAGGATTACAAAATGGATGCTAGTGGTCACCTGAACCCTCCAAGACTGCTATTTTTACCCCTGGTTTGGAAGTATGGGAACATAGCCATTATAGTAAATTGGCAATACTATATACATGCTTGCAGACCTGAAACTGAAGGTCATTATAATCTCTAGTTATTTAAAATATTTGCCCAGCTTTTCAAAAGCAATAACACTAAGTAGAACCCAGGACACAATTTCATCAGGTGATTCCATTCTCTTTTATGAAAATTGAGTATTTTGTAGAAATTTATAAAATTTCTCCCCTTGAAAAATATCATGGCTATATGTTTTGATCAATAGGAACACTGGGATTTTTTTTTCTTTTGACAACCACTAATCAAGCCTGAATTTTAGAGTAAATATAACACTACTTACGATTTACGCTGAAGACAAAGGGGGCTAGGAAGGATGGAAATGCAGAATATAATGCGATCATTGATGAAACCTTTTCTTTACCCAATCTTTTGATTAACAGAAAATGAAAACATACCTTTCTATTAACACACAGAATTTAAGATCTTAAATACTTTAAATAACTTCCTCAGCTTAATAGTGAACTACTTACTTTTCCAGCCTCACTCTTCCAAGTACCTAATCCAACAAAAGGCATTCTTTGTCCAGTGTGAAGCAAAGCATAGTTGCATTCAAAAGGCATCTTTATCTAAACAAAACGTAATGATGGTTTATATTTTAATGGTTTAACTGCACAAAACAGAAAACCTGTAGATCGGACTGCATTTATAATGTTGAAATTGCCATTTAATTTAAGGAAATAATAACTGGATGAAGTGATATATTATTCACCAACATTTTAGTTAATATTCAGTGTATTCATTTTACACTCCATCAAGGGCAACCATTTTAAAAGAACCACAGAAAGCATAAAAATAAATAATATCTGAATAAAATGGAGAGAAACAACATACTGAAATATTATGAAATAAAGGAATAGCCAACTAAAACAACCAACTAACAGCTTCAATGCCTACCTGAACAAAAACACCTTGTTCTCAAGAAACTAGGCCAAGAGAATAATAAATGCAAAAATGTCTTTGCATAACTCAGGAAATTAGTTGGGACAGGTTGTTTGTATTGTTTAATTTCAATGTGAACAAATTTTTGTTTATATGAACACAGGCACTTTTTATTGTTTAGAATCACATTCTATCATTTTTTTAAGCCTACAAAGAGGAAAAAATATTTTCAACCTGAATAGGACTATATTTTACACTTGGTTGCCAACACCTTTGTCTTACCTTGCCATTTTCACAGCACAGTAGGAAACCCACACTGTTGTTCACTGACTAATCAGTGAGTGAGCATTGCGGTGCTTATTAAGTGAATATGTATTGAGAGATTCCTGAGTTTTCAAATTGCCAAATGCAAAAGTTGTGTTGCTTTGTTTGGTTCTTGAGGTATGGACAAAAATGACCAAATATAATTTGTTTGTTTTGAACAGGGATATTTTGTTTCTAAGAATTTAAGATTTTTTTTTCTGTATGCTCCTTATCACCCACCCCCTTCCACTGGTGACAATATGACTGTAACTTTGTCGCTTGTATCCTTACAATTTATACTGACTGTTTCCTAGTATGATTTGACTGCTTATTGTACCCTATAACTATTATTAAGTGTTGTTCCTTTTGATTCTTGAGTCTTGACAAATGTATCTTTTCTTTTATGTACACTGAGAGCATTTGCACCAAGACAAATTCCTTGTGTCCAATCACAGTTGGCTAATAAAGAATTCTATTCTATTCTACTCTATTCTATTCTATTCTATTCTATTCTATTCTATTCTATTCTATTTCTATTCTATTCTTCTAGATTCAAGGTAATTTGTAGACGGGCAGTCTATAGGTTAATTCTTTGTATGAGTTCCTACCTTGTGAACTATTCTTGGCAAAACAAAAGATTACAGTTAACAATATGATGTTGTAACACTTCTCCACAACCAGTTATTCTTCTAGGAACAAACTCTGAAAATTCTGAGTGCAACATTTGACTCTAGAAATTATTGACTCTAGAAATTATTCTTGAAGTGATTTTATTGGAACCTGGAATAAAAAGATCTTATTTACCCCTGCTTTTACTTCCCTCATCCTTTCTTGAAATCATTTCCTTATATTTAATTTTAAATGATATAAAACTCCATGGGTAAAGATCTGTGAATTCTTTTTTTTTCTGAATTACCAAAAATATGGAAGTGCTACAAAAACAATTTACCAGTCTCCACAACAGAACATTTTAGAGTATCTTCCCAATTCAAACATGAGGGAACAACTGAGTACTGCTAAAAGTCTTTCTGTGAGAAAGCAAGCAACTACAAGCATCTTTTTTCATCCCAGTCTAGTAAAGTGTATATCAGAGCTGAGTTCTGAGTGATACCAAACTTCTACTTCAAATAAGTTCTATCAAACCTTCCAACTGGGGATTGTGGATAAAAGCAACACTACCAAAATAAGATTTTAATGCTGCTTGCCATTGGACGGAATGCCTGAGTAACCACACATACAGGGGTGGGATTCAAATTTTTTAACAACTGGTTCTGTGGGCGTGGCTTGGTGGTCATGTGACTGGGTGGACATGGCTTGGTGGTCATGTTATTGGCTGGGTGTGGCCAACTCAATATCACTCACATCAAGGCACGCATCTCCTCGCCTGGCTTCTCATGACTGTGGGGATGCTGCAACAGTCGTAAGTGTGAAAAATGGTCATAAGTCACTTTTTTCAGTGCCATTATAACTTTGAATGGTCACTCCACACAAGCAAAGTACCAGCAAAGGAGGTAAAAAAAACTCCAGAGAAGTTCCTGAGACAGGAAGTCAAGTCCTGCCAAGAATGTAATAAGGGTTAACAGAGAGGCAGTTTCTGTAAACAACACCAGAATGTTTCCTTCCTGCCTTCCTTACAGGATTAGGCCAGTAATTTCTTCTAACAACCAGTTTTCCGAACTGCTTCAAATGTTAACAACTGGTTCTAGTGAATAGGTGCGAACTGGTAGAATCCCACCCCTGCACACGTATATTTTACACTAATAAAACACACAGATTCACAAATCAGATTATAATAAGAAAAAGCCATCTCAACTTTCTAAAGTGCATCGGGTAACTGAACTTTTTTTTTTTTTTTAAAGCTATTTTGGAGTTCAGATTCTAACCTGTATAGAAATATGTAAGAGTCCTAAAAAAATACATGTCAACCATTGATAAAACATAACTTTAGCCTGGGAAAACAGGACTTTGCAAAAAAAACTCAAGATTATCCCACCTTTGATTATTTTTGATAGGAGGAGGATAGAAGGAAAAAAACTATCCCGCTTCTAATATTATTTTGCCTGTCTGTCCGTCTATCTCTACAGGGTTCTAGTATTTTAGTACTTCTTTCGATAGCCCTGGTCTGCCATGAAGGGCTGACAAACCTATAAAGGCCATCTTGGATACCCAAATGTTCTTGTCAGCCCTTGCTTCAAAACTATCAATGATTCCTGGATAGTAATCACTTTTTAATTATTATATTCATGCTATGAAAATATTCATCTGCTAATCCAAGTGCTGTTATGGAAAATGACAGCACAAGCTGTGTATTTTCTTAGTTAGCGATTATTATATATTATCAGAACAAAAAACATTTATGAAACTTCCATAAATCTAGTCTACAAATGGAAGTACTGGGCCTGTACAGTTCAGCTTTGTACAGAGAAAAGGAAAGGAAGGATTGGGCACAGGAAGTTAAGCACATTGTCCTACAGTGTTAGCTGCTATTCTCCCACATCTTGAAATCAAATTTTAAGATAATATGAGTATACAGTATTTACTTTGGTTAGGAAATCTGCACAGGAACTACAGACAGGTCTATACATGCAGTTTTCCATTGATTGTATTAGTCATTTTCTGAACATAGGGAAGCCTATCAACCAAGCAATTTCATATGTGATAAGAGTAATAGTGAAATCCCAATTTTATAGCAAACATAGAATGCCAGATATTCATTCAGAAATTCTGTCCATTTTCACATCTTAAATTATATATAAGATTATTTAACTCCTGCACATAGCTGTTAACATGGGTAAATATTTATGATAATCTTGAATTAATAAGCATCCAAAAAAGCTTCAAATTTAAATAATACCTTACAGAACTGCTAGATGAGCTAAGAACTTTTCCCCAGGTGAGAAATTAATACATTAAATTAAATTAAAACTTTCAGTTTTATATCAGTGCATCAGGTGTTACTTCCCACTGACAGAATATTACTCATGAAAAAAACATTTTATATGCTAAGTAATTGTTAGCTTCAGGTCTTAGTGCTCTTAATATTTCTGTGAAGTGAAGATACAACACAACAATATAAATGGCCCTAAGCATTGGATTTTAGTATTTCTTAGGCAGTGACCATAAACCCTTTTTGCTTCTAAACACACTTATAAGACCTACATATATTTATATGGAAGCAGTAAGCCTCATTAAAAGGAATTTGGGAAGGGGGTGAGGGAGAAATCAGGCAAAAAGCCTGCAGGGAGAGATGGAAGAGACAGTCAGTCCCTGAGGTCAGTTGTAAGGGTGAATCTGCCCAAATGTTGTTCATGTGACCGCAGGGATGCTACAGCGTCCATAACTTCAAAACTGGGTAGTAGTAAGCTTTGGAGTAAGGGTGTCCATTGTAACTTCTAAGGTCACTAAGTGATCGATCATAAATGAAGGATTACCTGTAGAACATGTTGCAGCTGTCTAATCACATGGCGATTAGAGAACACATCATTGTGTACAAGGCATCTCAGGTCTAAAATTGGCACATCAGCTAAAGTGGCAACAGCTGGAGGAGCTAAGGAGGATTATAGGCCCTCCTAAACCAGAGAACTATTCCTTTGAAGGGAGCATTATCACAGAAAGTGTCTTACTGTAGCCAACATTAGCTGAATCACCCAACCTTATTGATGGAAAGCAACATGGACTTAGGTGGATTTAATTTGAACTTGTTTTGCACTATCTAGATCAGTGCTGTAAAACTCACAGCCTGTGGGCTGGATGTGTCACATGCTGACCATGCCCACGCCCGGTTTAGCAAAGGGGGAAAAAGTCATGGTATGTCACATGATGCTGCCCTGTCGACGTGACTTTGACACCCTTGATCTAGATCTTGACAGCCTCCAAAACCCAGTTCAGCTGTCAAAACCTGATCCAGCATAGGCTGGTGTAGCAATGTAGAAATGGTCAGCTTACTGATAGCACCATACCCTGGAACAAACCTTGCCCACTAGCTTCATATAAGTTAAATATCATAGAGGAAAAGAGCTATGCCCCACATGGGAGTGGTCATGGATTCAAGCAGTGTTCCCCTATGATAATTGAGTGGAATTCCCTGCTTAGGTAGGAGTGCAATGATTGCAAGACAGTGCCCCAAACTCCCAACCTTCGCAGACAATCCAGTAGGGAATCATGGTCAATGGTGCCAGGTGATATTCAAAATACTAATAGTAGGAACAAAAAGGTACGTTTCCTCAAGAAACTTAAAGGCCAGTGAACAGAACAATGTCCTCTTACCTGTCCTATGATAGGATCTGATAACTGATAAGTATGGATCCAGATAATCTGTTTCATTCTCTAATACTGAACACCTGCTGCTTTCAATACCTTTCCTAAAAATGGGACACTGATGATTAGACAAAGTCTGTCTGTCTTTCTGTATGTCTGTCTAATGGGAGATTTCAATTATGCTGATGTCTGTTGAAAACTGAACTGTGCCTAGAGTTTAAAGTCCAATTAATCCTTTTCCTTTCTTGCTGACAGTTTCATTTCTCAGGCAGTGGAAAAAGGAAGATGGGTAACTGTTTTCCTTTAAAAAAAACTCTTTACTGGCTTATGAAGAACATTTTGTTTCCAAGAGGAACATCCTGCAGCAATCTAAAAGTTGTTTTACAAGCTTAATCATAAGAGGAAATTATGTTTCAACTGCTCTCAACTATGCAACATCCTCAGTTTTTGGTAAAATCAGCTGTAGAATTTTTCCACAGAGCTATTTCTCTTCTTTGCCATAATTGTTCTTCTGTTTTGTTGCGTATGTGTTTGTGTGTGTGTATTTTCTATTGTTATTGGTTGTAAAATATTTTAATGATTTTAAGGATTTTAAGAGTCATTGGAAGTTGGGTGGTATTTAAATAATAATAAATCATTATGTTCTCAAAGAAGTACTACCTAGATACAATTTTAGTCCATTGGAGTTGGATGGATAATAAATTCACATTAATAAAATTAGAATGGAATTTAAATAATCTCTCTACTTCTATAATTAAATTTCTAATAAAAATAATCTATTTTATACAGCAAATAAAGTTAACTGCAAACTGTACAAGAATTCAAAGATGTGAGGAGCCCATTTCCTTTATTTACATCTTTCAAACTACATATTAAAATATGTGTTTGTCTTCTTCAAAGAGATACAGCTACTGATGCATGCATTTTAGTCAGTATCCTTTTCATTTTTAGACAAAGGGCAGCAAACCAAAGCTGAAGGCATAACTGTGACACACTATGTTTGATCACAAATCTACCACATAATTTATTCTAATGTCTTCAAGCAAGAAGATATTGCTTCAATGCTACTATTAAAATTAGATTGTACTACTTGTCCAATTAGTTTCAGTGTTAAGATAAGGGACTACTATCCTTTCCTTTGGAAATGAAGGTTGGATTTTGAAGAAGCAGGATAAGAAAAATAATGAATTTGGTGTTGGAGAAGACTCCTGATAATACTGTAGTCAGTAAACAAACAAACAAACAAAAATCAAACACAACCCTTAATTCTCACTGGAGGCACAAATGGCCAAGTTCAAATTGTCCTGCTATGGACAAATTATGCAAGGATCTAGGTCTCCAGATAAGACTTTAATGTTGAGAAAGGTGAAAGAAAATAGATGAGGATGACCCATAATAAGGTAGATAGACACAATTAAAGGAATGATGAGTGTACCATTGGAAGACCAAGTGAGGGACAGATTGTCATGGGAAAAGTCTGTGATTGCTGACATGATGGTGCTGACTTCTGCACTCTCAACTTCTATAATTGCAGCCTACAATTCTCTCTCTCTCTGTCTCCCCCCCCCCATATATATGTGAGGGGGGGGAGAGAGAGAATGAGAATATGTAGTCTGCACATACTGAAATTCTATACAACTGTTATAAAAGCAGTTTCCTGTTATTTTTGTATAAGGAAATGCTCTGTGATATGTAGCACACATCAGCAAAAAGATAAACTATGAAGAGAGAACAATAAATCTGATTGTAATCAGTATTAAATATATTCAAGGGTTTTTTTTTATGATGTTCCTGGGAACAAAGTCATTAGCTTATCATAACTGCACCTGGTCCAACCAGAAATAAATCCTTCCACCTAAATGGTGTCCAAGAAAATATGGATAGGACTCAGCCTTCCATCCTTCCGAGGTGGGTAAAATGAGGACCCAGATAGTTGGGGGCAATATGCTGACTCTATAAACCGCTTGGAGAGGGCTGTAAAGCACTGTGAAGCAGTATACAAGTCTAAGTGCTATTGCTATCTTACACACTTTACTTGGAAAAAGTAAAATTTACACTAAGGCATACGACTACACCTGCAGTTTGAAATACAAATTTCAAGCATTGTGATTAATTTTCTAATATTCTCTTAATATTCCCCGTTGCATTTAATTTTTTCCCCGTCACCTGGATTGGAGATTCCCCTCCATACCCGCCAGTTCAGCCACACGTTTCACCCCACCCCCTGACTCTGCACAAACCAGACCGACTGACGTAAATCAAGACAAAGGAGATTAGCTTCGGGAAAGTCACTCACCGCGTACCACTTCGAGTTCTCTAGTCCCTTCTCTGGAATTCAAAAGAAAGTTAAAAAAAAAAAAACCACCCGTCGCCTCTGGCTTTAATGTTTCCGTTTCCGGGTTTGAAATTTAACCGAGCATTCCTGTGTCTTTCTGACTTTTCCAAGCCACGTGAGCTTGCGGGGCACCGTATTTCCCTTATTTTGCAAGTTACCGGCAGCAGCAGAAACCCAATTCCCTTAGACCCTGGCCGCGCAATTTATTGAAGAAAAATTCCGGTTGCTTGATCGGCTTTTGGGCACGTTTGTTGTATAATAAGTTTATATGCAGTTCTGGTCACTACGATACAAAAAAGATGCTGAGATTTTAAAAAGTGTGCAGAAAAGTGGCTATAAATCGTATGATGAACGGTTGAGGGATTCAAGTATATCTAGCCCCTCTTCCAATACTTTATTATTTATTTATTTATATTTTGTCAAGCATGCATTTGATAATATATATAAGTATAAAGATGATTATTAATACGTGAAATAGATATGAATAAAAGGGAACATTAAGACAGGGATGGTAGGCACGTTGGTGCGCTTATGCACACCCCTTACACACCTCTTAGGAATGGGGTGAGGGGCTATCACAGAGAAGAATGGAATGCCTTATTCTCCAAAGCACCTGAACACTGGGCAAGATGCAATGGGTAGAAGTTTGTTAAAGAGAGATTCAACCTAGAAGTAAGGAGAAATTTTCTGACAGTGAGAACAATGGTGTAATAGCTTGCCTCTCAGAATTGTGGGCCCTCCATCACTGGAGGTTTTCAAAAATAGACTAGACAACCATTTCACCGGGATGGTATAAAATCTTCTCCCTTGAGCAAAGGTTGAACTAAAAAACCTCTGAGCCCTTTGTTTCTGTGTTCTATATTCTTAATTTTAAAAATGTGATTTTGTTTGCACAGCAAAGGCATCACAAATTAGCTACCTTTAATCACATTTTATAACTTAGCATGTTATGCAAACTCATCCTGTGGACTTAACAATTAAGTATGTTCTATAAACACAGTCAATTAAATTAAGTAAAGGGAAGTTAGCCATCAGCTAGCATTTTATATGAACACAATCACTGATTTTATAAAAAGGTTCAGTCATTATTTTACAACTTATCTACTTAGGTATTTTTATTATAACAGCCAATTATGCACAGATGTGTGGCATGCACAAACTCAGGTTCATGACTGGGAGCGACTTACACATCATGGTAGAGTTCAGCTATTCTCAACTGAGTTCTTACAACATGCTAAATAATAAACCATAAATATTTTTAAATGAATAAAGCTTGTTAAAATTACCAATCATCAAATGTAGAAAAACTGTTGCCCCTTTGGGGTCTTCAGATCTGATGATTTACAGCTATTATTTCAATATACTATTACAGCATTGGCTGATGGTTAGACACAGAATGTGAGGTGTGGAATGGGAAGAAAAAATGATGATATTCATGGGTTGCTCAGTAGCCTGGTAGATTGCTTATTATTATGGCTATGAATTAGACTCCAAATAACTTCATAATTAGTATGTTTGAATATTAGTAGCTGGGTTTGGTAGTTAGGCTGTTGGTTTGAGCTCCGAGCTTAGCAATTTGGTTGCAAACTTTTCGTCACCATTTGAGGAGACATCGTCAGTGTGTTTTGAGTTGTCTGGATGCACTGACAATGCCTTTGAACGGTGATGAAATGTTTGCAACCAAATTGCCAAGCTCAGAGTTCAAACCAATAGCCTAACTTCATAATTTGTGGCTGAATTAATCTTGATCTCTCCAGTCCTCTAACTGCTACACACCAAACTGGATAGCCAATATTATTTATGTTCAAACCTTTATGATCTGTCTAGACAATATTTTAATAATGCTTCCCCGCATCACTTTTCTGGAGTGGAATGGGGAAATGGGGACAACCGCATCCAGATTACCATGGACTGTTTTTCTGGAAGTGGACAAACTATCCCAAAATGTTCAGACTAGCCCATAAGGGAGAAGTGGAGCATCCTGGGAATGGAAGAATTTGTATATTCTTAATTATAGGAAACATTTGTTTTGTAAATCTTTATTTTGGTTTTATTTACACAATATAGGTAACAAACAGTAATGTTATTTGTTTATCATATTGTCATTGCATTTGGACTCAGTTTGTGCAGTCAGTTGTGGTTTATTCACTAAACTACAGTTAAGTAAGTTATTGCTTAGTGTGAGTGCATGTACCTAGGAATGTGGCAATATTTCACATACTTCTTAGCATAGTCTAGCTGGACTTTGAAATTAATTGTTATTGATTAATGCATCTCTTTCATTTTTGCAATTATAAAATTTATATTAAAGTTAAACATTAACCCCCAAAGATCAGGTAACATATTCTGTATTGTATTTTTAAAATAGCTTATTTCCAGAAACTTAAATATTGCAACAGAATCCATAAGAAGAGTTGCTTGAATCAGGGCAAAAGCATTTCAACTTGCTTCCAACAATATTACTTTTTTCAACTCCTGTGTGTACTTATTTGGAACGAAGAATCACTTAATGTCATATATCTTATTTTTATGTAAACACTCCAAGAATACACTATATAGCTTGTTCAGCCTCCTGACTTGTTTAATGTTAATCCACTTTTTTTATTCCACTGCTGTTTCAGTAACAAGATTTTTTGTCATAATATTTCTACCATTGACTGAGTTTGTATGTGTATGTTAATGGAAATACTGGAAGAATCATAAAGGCAACTGGGATTTGGGCACGTGTTGTTTGTTTCTGAAATGATTTATTATTATACTCTCAGTCTACCATCACAAGTGCTCCATGGATTTGGCCCAAATCCATAATTCTGAAATGTAGAGAAGCAAATCCCAGTTTGCCTTTCACATTGTTATACCTCAGCGTTACATACCTGTTATGATAACAGCAAATGAGACATGACCCAAGGGAAAGAAAAGTTGAGTAGGAAAATAAATTGAAGAACAAATAAGAAAAAAAAATTACTACAGGAAAAAAATAAGTACTTCAGAGTTTTCATGCCACACTGAACCCTAAACTAACCCCATGGATGCTAGAGCAAAAATGGATTCAAGTATCATTAAATGCATAATTGTTGAATTGCATCATTTATAGAAAAATAAACCAGGCGCAATATAAATATAACGTGTAGAACAGCCTGATGCACACTTTCTGGAAAGAGAAGTTCCATGAGGATGGGCTCCAAAAGCTTGGAAGAATAAACCTCTGGTTCCAGTGACTGACTCAGATTGGATCTTATAGACAAATAACACATGCATTTGCACATATGGTTTACCATGGAATATTTAACCATGATTTTCTCAGTTTACTGGATTCTCATGGCACACTGAACTATAACAAACATGAGGCTGGCATAGAATTCATTAAGCTAAAACATAGTTGTATAGATGACCTTGTGTATCATGTAAATCCAGATATCTTGTCAATAATACTGGTAATTTAACATAAACTGAATTCCATTGCATAGGATGAAAAAGTTCGAATTCTACAGTAAACCTATTTTCCTTAGATCTACTCACAATCATAAAATAATAAGCAAGAATTTGGATTTTCAAAACTATTTGACAGGATGGTTTAAAAAGGAAGTCAGAGGGAAGAGAGAAATGGCATGTTGAAATCATACTTATTTAATGGCTAGATAGATGAAGCATATTAAAGTAGTTTTTGCTTTAATTTAATACAAAATGTCAATGTAGAAAATTGTGGCCTATATAATGAAAGTTTATTGAATATTAATAACTTAGCATTGTATGAATCTAGCTAAGATGTTGGAGTAAAAAAGGTTGTAGGTTTTCATGTAGTAAAAAAATATGTCAACATTCTTTTTTTCGTTGTATGACTCAATGGTTGATAGCAACATCCAATTTTCTGTTTATTTAATAATTGTGCTTGTAATAGCTTACACATAAAATGAAACAAATACAATTGAAATTTCAATAGAAAATATGCAGATTGGGAAGCCTAACTAACATGAGCTAAAGCAGAAGTATGGCAATCATTAAAGTTTTGGCTTAGGACCTTCCTCCACACACATTTAATAAAGGTGCTACCTTCATTTTGTCTTTATCTAATGCATGAGACAAACATACATCATTATTTGCTATATTGTTATTAAAAGTAGTGTTTTCTTAGGCTAAGAGTACCCAGAAGCAGTTCTCATGTGTGTCAAATCTGACAGGCTTGATTCCTCAGACAGTTGGTAGTACTCTCAGATAAATCATATGGGATTGGATTAACTGAGGGTCTATTAGCCACTGCAGCCACTGATATGGATATTTCTTCCATCTGGGATCCAGACACTTTTCTACCACCACTCTTTCTCACAGAAAGAGTTGGGGAGCTGCTGGGTTTTCAAAGACTGGTACGTTCTGAAAACAGGAGAAACAGTGGTTTGGAACACCTAATCCAAACAAGCCTGCTGAAGAGCTGTTCCGCAACTCCCAAACCTTGGCTTTGTTCAAAGCTGCACACCTCCACAGTCCTACTAAACACTTCAGGAAACTTGTGAATTTGACAAGAAGATCCCAGTTCTTTTGTTTTGCTATACAGAGGCAGGAGTGGGTGAAGTTACCTGTCTAAACATACATCAGTCCCTCCTAAATGATAGCAGTTTTGGACTGGTTGGTGATACTTAGAAATAGATGACAAATTCAGAGAATCAAACTAATTGCATTGCATATTATGTACAAACCCAGAATGCCATAGTTCAGAAACATGCCCAAACAAAGGTGTGTTTGAATGTCAGATAGGGATTAGGAGTAGGAATGTTATATTTATAGTAGCATAATTTTATACTAACTTAAGATCAATTTGCAATTGATCAATTAAATGCAATTTAATTCAGCAGTAAGAAAAAAAACTTTACTGTGCTACCCACTTTGGTTTGCAAACCATGTTGTATAGCTTACTAGTTTTTACTGAATGTATGTGGAATGTACATATTGATATGCACTCTTCTGTTTATATTGAAATTTAAGACAACTTATAAACAACAAATAAAATATAAAAATCCATATCAATGCAATTAAAAATAAAAATTACTTAAGACAGACACTAAAACATTGGTAAAAGAAGATACAGTTCTATCATTTTTTAAATACTAGGAGAGTAGATACCCAATATCCTGGGGAGAATCTTCCATAGACCTTTTCTACATATCCAACATTTGAATTTATGGCTGTGCCCTGATTAATTGATATCTTAACTTGTATAGTTCAGTAAAGACATATGACTATACTGTTGCTTAAGTGTTGCATTTTACAACAAAAGTTTCAAGATACTTTTCGAGTTTAAACAAATGGGTTTGCTTAATGGCCACAGTGTTTGTTTAACAACTGCTGTGGGAAAGGTTGGAAAATTATTTCCACTAACAGGTTACCTCCACTTATGATTGTAAACATAACTGGATTTCCAGTCCATTATTGTCATAAGTGAAGGACTACCTTTAGTTAGGTTTCATTTTGATTCTTAGCAATAAATACATTATGTTAGCAATAAAGAAATAACTGGACTGACAAAAACTGGTACGTCATTCTCCTAGTTAATTTCTGTTTCCTAGGCCATACAATCTAATAATATTTTATATTTCCCTATCTTAGAAGATCAGTCTCTATCACAAAGAACATAAACTTGCATATTATGTCAATTTCAGATTGAATTTGATCATAATAGTCATCAACCCCTCCTCTTTTGCATCAGAATTTGAAGCATAAACTTCAATAACTGTCATATCAAACTGTTTCTGAGAAGTCCAATTGACATTATTCAGTCACTGATTGCATGGTACTCAAATATTGTCTTTTCTAGATTTTTTCCAATTATGAAAGCAGTATACCATTTATTTCTTGCTTTTCCAAGTCGTACATAGAATGGTCTTCTGACTGAAAGTGTGAATTCCAATTATTTTCAATTCACCAGTGTCTAAGATGTTAACCTATAGTCAATTTATTTCATCCTTCACTGTGCTGAGCTTTTCCAAGTCCATACTTATAGTCCAGTGGTGAGATTCAATTTTTTTTACTACCGGTTCTGTGGGAATTGCAGTGGAAGGATACTGTAATATCTCTAGTCAGAGGTGGTATTTGCCGGTTCTCCGAATTACTCAAAATTTCTGGTTCTCCAGAACTGGTCAGAACCTGCTGAATACCACCTCTGTTACAGTCCATTTTCCCACCACATAAAGGATAAAGACACCAGAGACAGATTGCTACATGTGAATCTGGCTATTACAATTGGTTAAGCAACTGAAGTTTTGTATACCATTTTAACTATTCAAGGTTGAATATAATTGCCAGTTTGTATGTGTTGTGCGATCCCTGCTAGCACACTGTGCAACCTAGGTTTGGTTATGTTAGTAAATACTTTTCAAGATAGCATTATCACCTGAACTGACCAAACAAATTGCCTTGGGTCTTAAACACAATTATGAGATGCTAAACTATAAACCAGGGTAAGAATGCTGATGTGTAATATCTATGGAGATTCTCATTCACTCCAGTCATGGTTGTCCGGAAGATGCTCTTTCAAAAGGCAACTGGACTTCCCAGTTTTGCTAGAAGACGTATTGTTTTTCATCCAAGAAGCTTGTTCAGTTATGACTGAATGGTGGAGTGACCAGGTGACCTCAACTGTTCTCAGAAAGGAGGCTAAGGACCACATGACTGCAAGGAATATAAATCCTTCCATTCTCCACCAGTCAGTCAGAACTAAAAAAGCTAGCAAAAAGTCCAGTTGCCTTTTGAAAGAAAGCATGCTCTGATGTGTATGACAAATGTCCCTTTTTATTTAGGAAAAGGCCGATTCCTCATGACTGTGCATTTTGATGTACACTGATTACACAACAAGGTTTCATTAACGCAGGGACATCTAATTAATGACTTAACACTGTAATTAGACATATTAGTAATATTTGATAAGGGTGCCAAAAGAACAACGGGGGGGAGGGCTCCCCACGCAGGAAAAAGCACCAAAATCCGGGAAGACTGCCCTAAATTCTATTAATTCATTTATCCTCCCATCACTCCGAATTTTAATCTGATGCTCTACTAGACAGCCATCCATCCGCGGCCAGGGCTGTGGAACAGCAAATTTGCAAAGTCATGCTGGCGCTGCAGCTCCTAGCAATGGGCGGGAAGAGAGCGGGAGAAAAAGAGCCAACCGATAGGATCCCCGGCTTTGCGTCACTTCCTTCGCGAGATTTCGGACGGTATAAAAGCAGGTAACTCCCTGCGCTTCCTCTCTAGCTTTTACTGGTCGAGCTTTTCTCAGGGTTTGCTTCTCGATTCGCTTTAGGTAACTGCAGCTGGTTAAGAGCCGGGGTGGCGGGAGGTTCCTTTTTATAGCCGGGGATGGATTTGTGGAACAGCTTCTCCCCAAGCAAGGGGGGGAGGAAATCAAACTTAGTTTTTCGGTGATATTTTATTGCATGTTGGAGGAGCAAGGAGACCTTATATATATATATGTATGTATAATGAAAGCGATAGGTTTTACTTTAGCTGTTGCATAGTTGGAAGTTTTTGTTGGCTTTCTCGCAGCAGGTGCCTCTTTCTTGGCTTAACAGGGCGGGGGCGGAAGAGAAAAAAATCTGGTTGAAACCACAGAAAGACGGTTACTTGCACGGCATTGGGGCCACGGATTGCGCTGCGTCTTAGATTATTGAATTAAATTGCACCTCTAAAGGGTTTTGCATTTCTTGTAACGATGTTGCGGTTGAAATCAGCTGGAGGTTTTTACAATGAGCTATTTAAACCAGGAGACCGTTAAAGACGAGTTTCCTTTGCAGAGACGCTCGGGTGCTCGGCTAGAAGCGGAGGACTCGGGCTGGTTGGAGCTCCTTGGGGAGGGTTGCTAGGCGTTTTCATCTATTTGTTTTCTCATTGAAGATCCAGGGTTGGTTTGTTTTAGTTTTAACCTAGACTGTTTTTATTTGCTGGGTACGTTAACATTTCAGCAGTTCGGAGGTCAGCGTGATGTGCAAGTTCGTTCGTGCTTGCAGTTAAGGGTAAAAAAAAAAACCAAAAAAAAAAAACCCGAGATAAAGGCTGCGATCTTTCCAAACTGAATTGGAGAAAAAAAAAAAAGTCATTGAACTCCTTGGAATTTGAGAGATAAAATTTGCAACAGCCGTGAGATGGTGAAAGCCAATTCATAAACTTAACTTCCTCTTCAAGGGTTTCAATTTTCGGTAATTACATAATGGGAAACGAAATTTGTTCCCCCAGAGTAAATCCATCTGAACTTGGATTGTTTAAAGAATGCCTTTAAGATTTAAAAAAAACTTGCTGAATTGAGCAATATTTAGAATTGTTTCAGAAAGTAATGGCTAGCTTGCACAAATGTACACAGTGAACTTTTTATAAAAAGCTGGTTACACCTTGGATTATGTCAGATTGTACTCTTAATTCCCCAGGGTTTGTAACATTGGGAATATTTACATATATTACATACATTTTCTTTCCTGGCCAATAGGGCCAGCACCTGAGGATTATGGAGGTTAAAGGGGTTAGTTTGGGGTAAAGGTAATGTAGATTTAATTGTTTTTTATACTTGGTACAGATTAGGACTTGAATATATAAATTGGATTGGTACTGTTAGCAGAATCTCCAAACACTATTTGTCTACAATGCTTGGCTTTTGCTGGGTCTCAAAATATGTGGTAAATATGCCAGAAGTTTGTGCTTGATAAGATTAGGAATTGTAAAATCTATGCAGCCAAGATTAGCAGAAGGATGTACTGTATGAAGAATTTTAGGCCATGTGTATGATTTAAAATTCAATTTTAAAAATTAAGCCAGCTAAAATATATGGTTTCCTAGGTCATACTCTCATCCCTAGTTAATGGTGATGAATGTAGAAAAAAATGCTGTCCTGTATTCAGGAAAATCTGTATTAACAAAAGCATTTAATCTGTAGTTTGGGTAGCTGGTATATAGATGAATTTTAACATGAATGGTTTTTTTTAAAGGCTTACCATTTTTCTTTTTAAATTTCAGCTGCTAAAATTTCTGAAGTTCTGAATAGTTTGGCCAGCTGTATTATCAATGCTATTTCAGGTGACAGCAAAACATTTGCTAATAATTTCTCTCTCTCTCTCTCTTAACCTTCAGTCAGAATGTCATCAGGAAATGCTTTCATTGGGAAACCAGCCCCAGACTTCAAAGCCACAGCAGTAATGCCAGATGGGCAGTTCAAAGATATTAAACTTTCTGATTACAAAGGTAAGTCTAATAAAGCTTGTTGGATTGGAGGAGGTGATGTTGTAGAACATTATGTAGATAAATAGGATCTTGGTCAAAAAAACAAGATCTTTGCTTCTGAAATATTCTATTTAAGGTTACAAAAATATAGTTTGAGCATCTCACAACTGGTTTGTACCAAAATGCATTACGCATATTCAGGGAACAACATTTAAACTATGAGAAACAAGACTATATATTTAGGATGTTAAAGTATTGTAAATAAGTAGTTCGCTGCTTCTAGAATGGTGGTCTAAAAGAACAACTTTTGGGGGCAGGTGTGTATATTTAGTGCTGAGATCCTGCTCAGAAGATGAGATAGATCGTCTTTTGAACAGGATATATTATAGTTCTAATAAATAGGATGGTATCTTGGAAATGGGCGAGGTGTCCACTTTTGAAGCCCAAATTAGCCAGCTGAATGTAGTAGGCAGTTTGCCTATAAGTATGGAAGAAATGGTATGCTTGTCTCACCAGTGAAATGAGATAATTGTAGCAATTGGTTCTTTTATCATATATATATATACTTTGTGTTATACACACACACACACACACACACACACACACACACACACAGAGAGAGAGAGAGAGAGAGAGAGGCGGGGAAGAGGATTAAATATGGCTTACTTTACAATTCTGCCAGATATAGTTGGTCTCAAGGCTGGGTTTAGGAGAGCAGTTCTGAGAGCCAATATTCTACTGCCTTTGGCAGGAAAAACACAACCCCAAAAGCAAAACAAGCCAGTTCTCCTTTTATTTGATATTAATTATGGTTGGAAAGTCTGCTCAGTGTCAAAATGCTATGCTGATTATGACTCAGCCAAATGTTATTTGGCAATGGAGAAACAAGAACCTGATGCTTCCAAGAATCTAATTGATAGTGGAAGCCCACTGAATAAATCCAGATTGTTATTTGGCAACATTGTGGCCCTCAGCACATTACTACAGAAATATGGCTTTAGATTATTTTTCAATGTTTTTTTTTTGTAAATTTTTTTTGAGTTTTCACAAAGAGAAAAAAAAATACAAGTAAAACATCTTTTTTGAAAGCAGCATAATCCCGGGTTACATTTCTTCGTACAGACACAAATTCAGGTTCATGCTCATTTTTATATTCTATACCATATCTTATTACTATTTTACATTTTCTGCATAGCTTCTCCCCTCTTTTAATTTTCTCAATTTTATTTTAATTATCTCAATTCAAATCATTGTATTTATATTTTTTATCTGTCCTGTTTCAATTACCTGTTATCTTTTCTCATTAAACAAAACTTCTCCTGTAGTTACTGATTGGAGTATGACGCCTTTATATTTTTTTCCCTAAAGTTATAACATTCAATATAATTCATAATTTCCATTCGGATTCTGCTTGGTACATTCTTAAAATACACACTGTATTCTTAAAAAAAGAAAAAAATTATAAATGTATATAATTAAAACAACATTCCATTCCAATTCAATTCTATCATTAATATTAATATTCATTAAAGTCTTAACATCTTTAACATTACTTTTCAATTAAATATACTTCTATGGGAACAGTTATAAGCTTTCCACAGTTAATTCCCCCCCTCTTCACTTATATTTTATAAAACATTAATTAAAATGTTCCCATTCCTTCCTAATTCAATTTTCTCGTTTATTTTATTTCACTTATTTTATTCACAAACATTTCACTAAATTACACTATTTTATCCCTCATTTTAATCGTACGTTGTTTCCAATTTTCTAAAGTTGTTTCTATTACTAATATAACAATACAATCTTATGTACCTTTACAGAATCCCTCTATCAGTTAGATTTTCACCCATTATCTCTAAATAGGTCCTGTTTCTCTATATCTTGCTCCAGTCCTTTGTAACTTCTTTTCCTTTCCTTCTTCCCTCTCTTTTTCTCTCTCCCCTTTTTACCCCCTTGTCTCTCTACCTCTATTTCTCTCTTCTGTATTCCCTTCTTCTGTTGCTTTCCAGTATTATACTTATTTTTTGAATTATTTTTCTTTTCTTTGGTTGTTTTTTTAAGTCTTAATTTCTCCATTCTCTTTCCCCCCTTTCCTTTTTCTTCCCCACATAGAATTACTTGTTCATTAAAGATGGCTTCTTCTTTGTCCCAGTCTTCTTGTTTTGCAGTCTTGTTGTTTCTCATAGTTCCAAATCTCCATTTCTAAGAATTGAAAAACGAAGCCAAAAGAACCCTTCCCTTCTTGTGCATCTTCTTTGTACTTTTTAAGTTCCATTTTCAATTCATCCAGAAGTGGTGCCATTGTATAAATTTTTAAACAACCACTGATTTTAATCATTCAAATATAATAACCAAAAATCTAAAGATCACCAAATAATCCAAATACACGCAAGCTGTTTCTTTTTTGATCTTTTTTTTTTCACTTCCTGGGGTTACTATTTAATTGCAAAGTTTCAGTTAAAATGTATCTTTTAGAAGTCTTGTTGAAGTTTTACTGTAGATTCTTTTTAATTCCAGGCAGTCTCCTCCCTCTTCCAGATCCTGCCCTTATTCTTTTTCTCTCCCTTCTTGCTTATGAAAAAGAAAGTTTTTAATGTCCAGAAATCTTTATTATCCCTTTGGCATTTTGTTTTATTTTCAGCTTAATTGCCTATTGATGTCAAAGCGGATTTTTCCATTTCTTATTTAAGTCTCTTAGTTGTCAGTATAGGGAAGGAGAGAGAAGGAAAAAAAAAGGCAAACCTTTCCCTTTTCACTTTCCTTCGCTGCTTCCGACTCTTCTTTGGGAGCAATGTTATTTTTTGTAAGTTTAAATTCCAGGGTACCTTAGTTGTTGCTTTTACAATTTAACCCAGTCAGCCAAAACTTTCACTTCTTATCTTCCTCCTGCACATTCTTTTCTGGTCAAGTTCTTCTTTGTGGTGGCCATTTCTGACCACCGCTGCAACCGCCTTCGGGAAAGGGAGTAATGGCTAGCTGAGGAGGAGAGATGTGGCTCTCCTTGACCCTGCTGGCGGTCTCCTCCCTCTTCACCACCTCTGTGGGGTGGCTTAGCCCTGAAACCAGCCAGCTCGGGGCGCTCCAGCAGTGAGCCCAGACAGAAACTGCGCACAATCGCAGATTTCTTTGTCGCCGAAGCCCTTCAAACCGGAAGTCCAGATTGTTTTTCAATGTTGAGAGAACAGAGAACTGAAGGGTGTGGGAGCACTATATTGATAGCATCTACTTTAACTTATCTTGACTTTTAGTTACTACAGCTGAAAGCCAACAGCTGAATTATGCTGGCAATTGATAAGTATGTAACATAATTGGTTAGTGAAGGAATAATACACTATCTTATCTGGAGTTTGATACTTTTGTGTTGAAACTTGCATACTTTTAAGTATAAGTGCCTGTTTTATAGAGTTGTGTATGAAGCACCCACAAACATGGCTGCTTAGCAGCAAGGAGAACTTTTGATAATTGTAGATCATTCTCAGTTGTACCAGGTACCTTTTGCGCTGTTTGGCAATGAGTAAATCTGCAGAGATGCCATAAAATTGCTCTAATATTTGAATTTTGGAATACAGAATTTAATACTAGGAATGTGCAAAAGTATGCCTTGCATGCTTTTGGATGATCTGTGGCTGACTTAAAATGCATGTTTTTGGAAGTTTCGGTCCAAATTCTGAATGGAATTGAGGCTGCTTTGTTCTGATTAATACATTAATATAGGGCAAAAATTCATCAAAGGTAATGGAAGTATAAGGACACAGAACAAAGCCCTTGAATGACCACTGAATTTGTTTCAGCCAACCCATGGCAAATCCAAAATGGTTCTGGCAGAACTTGTAGAATACAAGTTTGGTTTGGTTTTGAAATGCTTTCCATTTTATGCACATCCTTAGTAATTATAACTTGCTGTAACTATACCAATTTGAGTATGAAAGAAATGTTTACATGCTACTGACTGCCTTTTCAACTTCTTCCTAGGGAAATACGTTGTATTCTTCTTCTATCCTCTTGATTTCACCTTTGTCTGCCCAACTGAAATTATTTCATTCAGTGACCGTTCTGATGAATTCAAGAAGATAAATTGTGAGGTGATTGGCGTGTCGGTTGATTCTCATTTTTGCCATCTAGCCTGGTAAGAATTTTGGGTTTGGGGCTTTCATCCTGTCAAAGAGCTTTTTCTGATAATGGTAGAAACCTGTATGTTTCTATTCAAAGCAAACCTTTGAGTTAAGTGTGGTTTACACTTGATGAAAAGGTCCAGGTTGGAAGACATTGGTGCAAGTGAAATGAACAACTGCCCGGAAGTGATTTAATCAGCAAGCTTTATCTTGCTAAAATACTTTATATGTTTTCACATTTGTGCTTCAGTTGTGATTGATCATTTTAAAAATATTTATTTGAAAAACTATGCCAATTTTTGAATTCTTTCTTGAACTTTTCTTAAAGGATCAACACTCCCAAAAAACAGGGTGGGCTAGGCAGTATGCGCATTCCTCTGGTTTCTGACACAAAACATCTAATTGCTAAGGATTATGGTGTACTAAAGGACGATGAAGGCATTTCTTTCAGGTAACGGAACAATCTCTATCTGATTTGTATTCTTCAAGCAGATAACCTATTTCCCCCTTCAGATAATTTTTTAAAAATTAAATTCATTCCCATTGAATTGTTGGTGTGTTAACAAAGATTTTGCTGATCTTCAGTAATTCATGGTTTTAAGTTATCAGTGCTTATGTTTAAATGCAGTCATCATTTATCCTGTTTTCAAGTCTACGTTTATCTAGTAGTAGTTTCAATGAATCTGAGTGTATGTTATCAAGTTCAGATAGACTCTACTTAAAATAATTCTTGCTTCCCTTTGTAGGAAGAATTAGTTATGTAAGGAATGTATGTAAATAAGGAATGTGAACTAATTCCTTATAATATGTGGAAACTTTGCTCAGAGTTCTATTTGTTTCAGCAGGGGAAAAAATCAAAACTGAAAGGATGAGTTGTAGTACTTCCTTAGGCATGAAAGCCAGCTAGGTGACTTAAGGCCAGTCGTTCTTGTGGGGTTGTGTGAAAAATGGGAGGCAAGAGCATAAATAAGTATAACACTTTGAACTGAAAAAAGTAAAAGCAGAGCAAAAATCTAATAAACATGTTCTAATGTTTTTCATGGCTGGTTGAGTTGTAGTGACATTACTGGGTTCCATGTTGCCTCTTGTTTAAATTCTTTATACAATACGTGGAACTGGAATGTACTACTTTCAAACTCCAAGGGTTGGTCGCCAATTTTGATTACTTTAAAGGGAATTAGATAAATTCTCAGAGGATAAAGCTATGAATGCCTACTAATTTTCTTTATACCCTGGTGAGTGTATTAAATAAAGATATTAATAGTGATATTAAAACTACTGACAAGTGATAATAGGAAAAAAAGTGATATTCTGATAACTTTCAAGTAACGTGTAATGTATGTAAGCTTGTCAAACTCTTGATCATAGATGTAAAGTTGATACTTTTTGTCTTCTATTCAGTGGTTTTCCTTGCCAGTTTGGGGGGACAAAGCAGAATGACTATGATGCCTTCAGGGTACTTTCCTATGGCCAGGCAGGGAATAGCTAGATAGGAAGTATCAACATTGGCTCAACCCTAATAAGGCTGAGTGACTATGAGTTTTAGGGTCCCCATGTACATCTAATCATCATATTTAGTTATTTTTCCATCTTTCAAGACCTTTGCACGTATATTGTGTGCCAGTTGTACGCTTCCCTAAATTGGGGGTACTGCTCAAGGTCACTCAGTCATTCACCTCTCAAGTGACTATTCCAGTATGCTGTAAATTGGGCTGCCCATGAAAAGCATTTGAAAATATCTAGTTCAGAATACAGTAGCACAGTTTGTGTGTGTGTATGTAGTGAATGCATTTGAATACACCTTGTGTAACCTGTGCTGCTCTCAGTAGACTTTGAAAGGCAATTCCCGGTGATGGTTGTCACTTTTCAAAACCTACATGGCCTGGGGCCAGGTTACTTGCAGACCTGCCTATCCCTGATAGTTCCTGCAATGCAGGATGGACATAGATGAGTCCCGCTAGTGAAAGAATGCTGTCTGACAGGGGTCTCAGAAATATGCTTTCTCTCATCATGCCTGCCTTTATGGAATTGTCTCACGCCATCCCTCCAGCCCCAGGATACAGATGGTGCAGATACTTTTGGCTTGTAGGAAAAGCTGTGAAAACCTGGCTTTTCTACAGGTGCATAGGGGCCAGGATATCAACAGTTCTGGCACAGAGTGGTTAATGGATGAATGTAAGTTTTAGATGTTTCAGTGTTATTTTAAATAGTGTTTGTATTATGTTTTTAATTTATTCACTGCCTTCTAGGGTTGGAGAGCAATGCAAGTTTGATGAATAGTATTAGGCAAGGTTCATTATATCTCACCCATGGTTTCTTATCTAATACTATTCAAGCTAGGGAATTCTGCAAGAAGCTAATGTTTCACATAGCACATGCAGAAATAAGTGCCTTATATTTGATATTTCCTGTGACACGCATTCTAAAAATAAATTCAGAGAAAGTTGAATTGGTGTTTGCACTAACTTTTCTTTATTTTTTTTCTATTTTAGGGGCCTCTTTATCATTGATGATAAGGGGATCTTGCGTCAGATCACAATCAACGATCTGCCTGTTGGTCGTTCAGTTGATGAGACACTCAGGCTAGTTCAGGCTTTTCAGTTTACCGACAAACATGGAGAAGGTGAGATTAGTTATACTTTTAAAAAATGTATTGGCCTCCTAACCTCCAGTGGGCTCTAGCAGCAAACAAAACTTAGGGGAACAAAACTTTATATTTGCCAGCTTATATTGGTAAAGCAGGAAATGGAATGAATTGGTTAGCCAGAACATGCACTGAGAGCCAGTTTGGTGTAGTGATTAGGATCAGGCTAGAAATCGAGACACTGTGATTTCTAGTCCTGCCTTAGGCATGAAGCCAGCTAGGTGAATGTGGGACAGCCATTTTCACTCAGCTGTAGGAGAGAGGCAAGGTAAACTATTTCTGGAAAACTGTGGTGAACTTGTCCAGGCAGTTCTTGAGAACTGGACATGATTGAACGGAACAAAAAAAAAAATGTACTAGTAACATCTTGAGCCACGGTGATGTAGTGGTTAGAGTGCAGTATTGCAGGTTACTTCTGCCTGCTGGCTGCCTGCAATTTGGCAGTTCAAATCTCATCAGGGTCAAGGTTGACTCAGCCTTCCATCCTTCTGAGATCAGTAAAATGAAGAACCAGATTGTTGGAATCAATATGCTGACCTAAGCTGCTTAGAGAGGGCTGTAAAGGGATATATAAGTCTAAGTGCTATTGCTATCTTGTCGACATACCAAAAAAATATTTTTAGAATACATAGATATGAATACATGAGAATTTTTAGTACTTTTTCCACACATTAAAAATAGATTGCAGCTGTCACCTGTATTGTATTTTTATGATTAAGATGTAAGCTGATACAATTCTAGTACTGCAAGGTTGGGGGTATTGATCTAGTTACGAACATGCAACTCAGTTTTTGACTCAAAATGTATTTTCTTTAGTGTGCCCAGCTGGTTGGCAACCTGGAAGTGACACTATCAAGCCAGATGTCAAGCAGAGTAAAGAATATTTCTCCAAACAGAAATAAATGTTGAATGTTGTGTTTTGTACAAAAAAAGCATATACTGTAAACATATGACAGAGCAATCTTTGCCATTTCTTATTTAAAGAATAGCCAAGTTGTGAACAGATTGGTTTATTGCCTCATTTCATAAGTCTTTTATTTTGAATTGTGTGGATCTGAATAAATGGCTAATTATCTACCCTATTAACCTCAACGAAAGTAGAGAATCTGCTCCTTGTACTCGTGTATATAGCTGACAATTGTTAGTATATTAGTGACTATCTCTGGTATCTGTGGAACAAATGGCTTTTCCTGTATTTTGTATTATTAAACTTTTATGAAAAACTGGGAAAAGGTATCAATTATTCTCAAAATAGAAACATAACGAACAATCCTAATACAACATAGTAGTCCTTGCTTATTGGCTGCTGATTCAGCAACTTCAAACTTGCAATGGCATTGAAAATAGAGAATTGCGACAAGTCCTTAAAATTGCTACTGTTGCACCCTCAAAGTCGTATGATCATGATTCAAGTGCTTGGCAGGCCATGCACATTTGCAATGACTGTAGCATCCTGCAGGTAAGACTGCCTTTTGTGCCCTTCACAGCTTGTGTCAATGGGAAAGCCAGCCTGAAGTTGCAGGTTCATTAAGTTCCTCGCTTGATAACCACCACTGAAAGGGATATAGGTAGGGCATGACCATGTGAGGCCACAATTATTTTGCTACTTAGCAACAAAGTTGCCAGTCCGTCATTGCTACTGGTGAGGAACGCCTGTGTGATTCTGATAATTTTGTTTTAAGATGCAATGCTCTTTCTTGCCAGTGGAGGGGGAACAATACTTTATTAATATGTGAATATCACCTTACTGCCTAGACCTGGTCTTCTGTTTCTCATTCAGTCATCTATCAACTATTGTTACCTTCAAGCTAATATCATTCCAAAAATTATTTTACATGCACCATTTGACTGATTAAATGTACATGATTTTCTCAGTTTTCTGTATACATGAATTATTAATTACACTGAATTATTAATTGTAGGTTGGATTATAACAGTATATTACATACAAAAGTGTCTGATTTGTGTCCAGTGTGCTGAAGTAGGACATTGGGCCTAAAGGCCTTCTTTAGTCAGTGTTACATTATTTTGTCACTAGCAGTTTTCCAAAACGTTTTTTTGAACAATCTAGTGAATAAGCATTAATTCTATTTTGGAATTCCTTTAAAAAAATAATCACAATATTTTAGCACCATAATTTCAGTATCTTTTTAAGCCCAGGAATACAAAAAAGATGCTCAGTTGTTAATATCAACACTGAACTATCCTGTCTTCAAAAGAACTTTGGACAAGATGTAGAATAATATCAGAATTATTTTTAAGAAGCTGCAAATGTTTTCAAAAATAATACTAAAGGCTATCTTGTACTTCAAAATAAAGATAACAGACTAATATTGTACTGTATAGTGAGATTTTGATGTAATAGAATTGGAGCAAAGCAAGCTTTAAAAGGCTGGATTTATTTTGGGTGTTGAAGATTTTACATCAGTTACTTTTTATTTGAAGTTATAATTGACCATGTAAAGTACAACAGATTGTAATTTCAGTCTAAAGCAATCCACATTTTCCTGATCTACAGTCAAATTCAGCATTGGCACGTGTTTGCATTTTTAGAGTGATATTTCAGACCGTAAAATTAAATTTCATTTCCATTATTGGAGCTTATCTGAGAACAATTCATAGGGAAGAAAAGGAAAACAAGCTATACATGAAAGGAGAATTCACCATGGTTTTCTGTCCCTTTTAAAGTTTCCCCTAGTTTCATAAATACACAGCTGAGTGTATTTAAATAACCAAGTCTGCTACATCCTATTAGTTGTCCAGAGCAGTGAAAAAAATCAGGAAAATAAACAAGAGATTCACCACTCTAGGCCATAATATGATTTGTATAGTTCTAACATTGGATAAGCCCATCTGTTTCTGACTCAGCTACTTTAATCCATGCCTTTTCGCAACGAGGGAACCCAGCCACTTGAGCCTTATTAAAAAGGCATGATGAATACAGAGTGTTTTAGTGTGATGTTTGAAACCTGTTCTATCAGATGATTTTGATTTTGTTTGAAAACTACAGTTCATTGGAACTTGATGACTATCAAGGCAACAAAAGTGCTTGTACTAGGTCAGCCTTCTATGATTTCTTTCTTTCCAAGTGCAGCAAGACTACAAAATTCCACAGCGGGTCTGACTGCCTAAAGCAGAACATAAGCAGCAGCTACCTCCCTTGAGCCACTCCTTCTGGATTCATGTGTCAATAGGAACAAAATATTTTTGCTTACCTTCTCTGACTGGCTATCACTAAGGGTCCTTGTCACAAAAGATACCACTTTTTAATCTGAGTGGAGGTGGGGGGGAGGCAGCATTGGAACCAGTGATGGTATTCTCCCAGTTTGGCCCAGTTCATCTGTGAGAGAACCGGTTGGCCCCGATGATCGGCTGCTGGGCCCTCCCACCGGCCCCGTCTCTATACTGACCTCTATTTCCTGATTTTCAACCTCAGCTGCTTCGTGTAGCACAGCCGATCGCTGCGCATCAGCTGTTTTACACACAGGGCTTACAGCAGAAGGTGAGTTTGAAACGCATGTGGGCAAAGCGCACACTCACACTAAACCAGTAGGAAATTTTTTTGAAATCCACCACTGATTGGAACAATTTTATGCTAATTTTGAAAAAATTAGCAACTTACCTACTTAGTCCAGCAGAATCCAAAGGACAGGTACAGAACTCTTAGCAAGTGATCTTCGGTTACAACAGCCATGCATTGGCTAGGCTATTCCCCACAGCCCCAAGGCAAGAGGGATCCTCAGTGATGAACTGTTGGAATATTAGGAATATGGTCCTTCCAAGGTAGAAGCCAATCCTGTCTTCTATCTCAATTGTTAGAGATACCAGTCATCAGGCTAAGATATTCTGCTGATAAAAGTAGAAATTCCTCTAGGACAGGGATCGCCAACCTTTTGGACCCCAGGGACCACCAAACTCATACTTTTAAATCCTGGGGACCACTAATATGAATTTTGACTGACGGTGGGAGAGAGAGAGATCTGATCTAACCTCCCTCCCTCTCCTTCTCCCTCTCCCTCTCCCTCTCTCTCTCTCTCTCTCTCTCACACACACACACACAGAGAGACAGGGATGGGATTCCATTTTAACCAGTTCTTGGGCGTGGCCTAATTTCTGGGTGTGGCTTGGTGGTCATGTGACTGGCTGGGCATGGCTTGTATGTAAATATTATAAATATTTATGTAAATATTGAATTTTTAATAAAAAAGAGCAACTTTTACCCAAAATCAGGCAAAGCAGGAAGGCAGATTGAGTTGCTCACAGAATCACAGATTCATTCAGAGATCTATCTTTCTGCCATCGACTATCTGAGTCTGCAACTGAATAATAGAAGTTTCAGTCCTAAGGGAGGTACGGCTGTGCTTAAAAGCAGAACCAAAGATCTAAAGATTAGCTAGAAAGCAAGAAATCCAATGGTTGCCTGCTTCCTAGCTAATCTAAATCTCCCAGCACAGCAGAACAGATGATGGTTGGGGGGGGGGGGGAAGGAAAAATAGCAATTTAGTGGGCAAGTTTGCCAGGTAAGGAGTGAGTGGGCGGGGAAGATTCCCACAGGCCATGTGGGTGGCGCAGCCTTGTATTCCCATGCAGCCTGGATTAATTGCTTTGGGAGGGGCTCTGGGGGTGAGATTCCTCTGCGGCCCACCAAAATTTTCTCACAGACCACCTGTGGGTTACGGCCCACCGGTTGGCAACTGCTGCTCTAGGACAGACTTAACATATCATACTTCTTCTGCAGAAAAGTGACTGACTACTGTCTAATTTTCTGGTGAATTTCTTTCTTAAGCTGTGAATGTAAGCTTATGTTATGGTAGTACATGAACCATGGTTTGCAACCCCTGTGGCTAAGACAAAATCATACATATTGAATTTCCTTGCTACAAGACCCTGCCTGCTGCTGAAGCAGGCAAAATTCTAAATCCACAGACACTTCTTGGCTGCTTGTTGATCCTGGACCTGAAAACTATGTGAATTAAACCACACTTTTAACAGTTCCAAGTTGAATTAATGAAGATAGGGGATTAAACACTGTTCAGAATTTTCTTCTATTGAAATAATTTATAAAACTTGTAAATAAAGGGCTTCAGTGATTTTTAACACAAATGCTATGTGCATTTAACTCGCAAAGGAAAATAAGGGAAGATAAAATAGTGATTTACAAATATTTAAAAAGATGTCATATGCAGTGGAGATGAATTTGTCTTGTTGAAATAGAGCAGAACAAAGTCTTAGCATTTGGTCTGCTTAATTGCAGATTCTTCTTATTTGTCCTGTGCTTGTCTAGTTCCCATAGTGAATTATTAGTGCATACTAATGCAACAAGAGGGTTGTTCTTCAGCTGGGTTTTTGAAGAGCCTGATGCTATTTTTGGTGAGAGGGTGATTGACACGAAGCCTAAGAGAGATCCAGAACCTGTATCCTAATTCCTAGTCTGGCACCTTAATTACTACGCCACATTGCCTCCTTACAATAGGCTAAGGTCTAAGAGTCTAAGGTCTAAGGTCTATTAGATTCCTCCTAGCTGGCAATATTCAAATGGGGACAGAAGAGCCATTATTATTTGTTAATCACTATATTAGGATTTGAGAGTCATTGACTTGTAGTGGTTAAGGCATCAGGCTAAAGATGGGAGACTCTGACTTCTAATCTCACTTTGGTAAATGAAGTCAACTGTTTTTAATACTGCTACACAGCCAAAATAATAAACAGCAGAATAATTTTCCAGCACATAAAGCAAAATCCAGATGTCGTCATGTTTAGATAATTTGCGATCTCTGGGATTGCACTTATTCATGTTTAAATGAACTACTTTGGAATTCATAGCTGGTTCCATCTCATAGGAATCTGTCATACATCCAAGTCAGGTCCTTTAAGCTCAGTACTGTACCCTAACAATTTTTTTGTGTTTTGTTTTCAGCAGGAACTTGTTGCCAGCTTTGTCTGTTGATGCTACTAATTTGCTAGCCCCAAAGAGATAGTATCCTTCTGTAGCTCTAGCATATTTTAACTATGAGCTGAAACATCAAGGCTTCCTTCCTCTGTCTTAAGGTCTCAGTTTCTAGTTACCTTCATAAACCTTTACCACAAATTCATATTTCTTCCCAATTGAACAGAAAAGCAACACAGACTTTTTCTCTGACAGAGCATTTTGAACAATTGCAAAACAAGTAGAAAATCAAAACCCTGATATTCGTTTCATAATTTCAACATTCAGTCTGTTATTTTGCTACAAAAACAGAAAAGCACTCCAATTTTCATAGCAGCTTCTCTGGAAAAATTGCAGTACAGTAGGATACTATCCCATGATTCAAGACTCCTTGTAGAGTTGTAATTGCAGGAATATTCCAATCTCGGAGGGCAAACCTCAGATAAAGAATGTTTCCAAGCAAATACAACTCAGGCAAACAAAGTCACTAATCTAAAGGAGGATTAGAGAGAGGAAGTAAACATATGTTAGACTTTAACTAGAGATAATTAATTGTATTACTGTGCTAAACAGTAACGAAAGTTAAGCAGTAACCAAAGTTAACCAATGATGGAGGATAACTAAAAATGTGTATAAATGCAAGACTAGACTCCAGTAAAGATCATCCTGATTCAGTTGTTCATGATCAAACAACTCGACTGCCTCGTCATTACAACAACTCCCATCTCCATAGGGATAAACTTTTTAGAATAGGTGCTTTTCTCTCTGACATCGCTGATGGTAAGATATTCAACTGCAGCTGTAGAAGACTCCCCTTGCTCCCCAAGTTTGGTATTTATAATTTGAGCCAAATGAAATGCTGATTTAAAAAATAAATTTGTTATGCCCCAATTGCGCTCTTAATGACATTCTTGTCTTTTAGCCAATATCTAAGCCTTGTTATATCCCCTTGTTATAAACTCTGCCTCTGAATATACAACAGCGTTAGGAGCCCTACTTGAAATAATTTTCTTAAGAAAATTGCTGATGCTAAGCTTGAACATTCTCCAGTTTCCTCATCGTTGAGACCTGGATTTAACTGCACTGTATAGAGATGCTGTAAAAAGGTCTTGGCTTCAAAGCAGCTGGAATATCTGGGGTTCTTCTAGAGCAAAAGAGAATGTGGAATTGCTACTGAGCTCCTCTGAGCATTCAAAGCAACCCGAGAAATGTGAGTATGTTGTTTCCCTGAATACTGCAGCACAACTCTCAGGTATGTAAACAAGGGACGTGTCCAATTATTTGTCCTTCGAAGGTCCAGCAAAACTTTTTGAAGGCCTTGCAAAATGCATGACTTTTGTTTTCACATAGTTAATCTGTAAAGAGCGTTCTCTACAGAAAGGGACCAATTATTCCATGGCTCTTCTGATACCTACTGGTCTCTGTAACAATAGCTCAGCACTGTCTGGGTAAAGCAGTAGATTTATTAGTCAGTTTTGAAGGTGTAAGACTCTTCCTTGCTAATGGCATTTACCACTGCATTCATGTAGTAATTAAAAATAGTGGGGGCAAAATGCATTCTTGTTTAACTTCTTTGCTAGCTGGCACCGCATTTGAGAAATACTGAGTGATGGTACCTCTCACTCTCAAACTGGTATATTTACAAAGTATATAACCGAGTCAGTAACTATCTATCTATTGCAGATGCTCTGCTGTTTTATTTCCAGTTAAGCTTGCCTGAGATCTACCAACAAAACCAAAAGAGCTGACATCAGTAACTGAGAACGAGTAGTCCCTGATTTAGGCTTAGCCTGATTTAGGCTTAGCCTGCCCATTATGGTTTTAAGTTGTGACAGTTATGAAGTTTTGTGATCAATTTTGTGGTGGTTGTGAAACGAACCCATGGTTTCCTATGGCCCAGTTTTGCCAAAAATCAGAAGTAAATCCTGGTTTTCAGCAAAAATATCATAAAATGAAGTCATGTGATCGTAGGAAGGTGCAAGCAGTCATAAATGTGGGCTGATTGATGAGTGCCCCAAATGTGCTCATGTGTCCATGGGGAGGGGGAGAGCATCTTGGCCATTGTCACTTTGATACTAGATCATATGTATTCCTGGGGAGATTCATGGTAATCTAAGCTAAGCAAATCGTCATTAGTTGAGGCCTACCTGTCATATTTTTCAATGAAAGGGGAGAGTATTATTCCTTAACTGAACACAAAGCAAACTTCCTGAAACCCTCCCTGTTGAAATCTTCTCTCTTCCTCCACTAGGATGTTATTTCCTTCCAGCCAGTCTAACAGGGTAACAATAAAGACGTCTAGCTAGATGTTACTTATTGTATTATGTTAAACAGGCTCATTGGGCAGTACAGCTAGTCCTCAACCGATGACCATAATTGAAGCCAAAATTTATTTTGCTAAGTGAAAAATTTGTTAGTTAAGTTCACCCCTTTACCACTTTTTCTACCACATTTGTTAAGTGAATCACTGCAGTTAAGTTAGTAACCCAACTGTTACGTGACTCTAGTGCCCCCATCTACTTCGTTTTCAGAAGGTTGCAAAAGGAGATCACATGATCTTGGTGTCAGAGTTTATCCATTCCAGCCAGTAACTCCAAGACAACCATAATCTCAAAGTACTTTTATTAGAATAGAAACTTGATACCTCTATGGAATTTCGAAACTAAAGTTTCCCCCTCAGACCTCCCACAAGGACCCAACCTACAAACCATCCCCCTTTCCCCACATCATACATCACGTGAACCAATCCCCCTTCAGTCTCAATTCTTGATGTGCCATTCACAATGACCTTGAATTACTAAAGAATCTATTTTGTCTACTGAGAGCTACTCAAACAACACCAGCCCCCTCCAATCCTCCGCAGCTATGTGGCAGATTTTAATAATGATTCCAAACCTGACACTTGGGACACAGCAATGGTCATAAATAGGAACCAATTGCTAAGCATCCGAATTTCAATCACATGATCATGGGGGATGCTGCAAAGGTCGCAACTGTGAAAAACGGTCACAAATCACTTTTTTCTGCAAAACTTTATATGGTCACTAAATGAACTGTTGTAAGTCAAGGACTACCTGTATTTCCCTGCCCTGAACGTCTACATAGCACTGATAACTTTCACAATGGGGAAGCCAGATTCACTTAACAACCATGTTACTAACTTAACATCACCAGACAGCAACATCATATGGCAGGGGGGGATTCAATACTCCCTCCGCCCCGCCATATGATGTTGCTGTCTGATGATGTTAAGTTGTGCAAGAAGATGGCTGAGACTATTGAAGCTCAAGCTTTTTTTTTTTTTTAACACGCATCTCTGGCACCATTTTAAAAACTCTGGGGCTTCAATCATGCATTTGCAGCTGGGCTCTTGCCTACTTTGACCATGCAGCTGGTAGTGCTGGATAACAGCTGAAAAAATCTGGTTCAAAATTCCATTCAGTCATGAAACCAGCTAATCTTGAGGCCATCAGTCAGTCTAGCCGAGAGGTCTCCAAACTTGGCAACTTTAAAACTTGTGGACTTCAACTCCTAGAAAGCTATGCAGATTGGAGAATTCTAGGAGTTGACGTCCACAAGTCTTAAAGTTGCCAAGTTTGGGGACCCCTGGTCTAACCAAACTCATAGGATTTTTGTGAAAATAAAACCAGAGGGGAAAAACATGTGTGTCACCTTATTCTTAGGCCAGGGGATAGATATAGTTTTTTAAAAAATGGAACAGCAATTTCTTCTGAGTGAACTGCTGTTATAGAGAAAAGAAGTCAGTTAAAGATTAAGCTTTCACAAATATTTGCTAATCATGTTAATGACACTCAAATATTTCAGGGTCTTTGTCCAATTTGTGGTAAAGGTGAACAAATCCTAAAGCGGAAAAGATCAAATGTGGAAGAATATCAGACAATTTTGATAACTAGGAATAATTTTTAATTTTGGCACCTGAAGCAAAAATTGATTTGGTCATATTTATTTGTGCACATGCTTTAAGTAAAAGACTTTGCTTTAATTTCTAATGCTTCTGATCCATGAAGATATTGAAAATGAAGATTTTGAATGTAATTTAGGATAGTTTTTCCACCAGAATGCGATATTATTTTTACTCAGTACATGATGTATCCATTTTCATCACTTTTACCAATATGTGTCAAGAATAAATTTTCTTCACCAGTTCCTCTCATAATGTCCCGTTACTTATTTAGGCTTCACTCCAAACCTTCTGACGACATACAGTGCAATGTATATAGAAGCAAGTAACATTTCTGTAAACTCAGTTCATTGTGTTTTATTTTCTTTATTCTGGCAAGAATCCAGGAACACCACATACATCACAATCCTCAAATTAGCCATCCAGGTCCACGGATATGAATGTGCCAAATTTATTTCCATTGCTTTCACTTAGTCTGTCACCCTTTCTCAAATTCTAATTCTGATCCTCATCCCATCTAGCTAACTACTTTTCTGAACAGTTTCAGGCTGCAGTGACTGCAACATTTAGGTTACACTGCATACTTCATTGAGTGCAGAAAAGTAGGAAATGTGAAGGTGGGGAATTAAAACTGATTTCCCAGCAACAGAAGACTAAGTGCATGCAGACGTAGACATTAGACAATTGATAGAATATTTGTAGCTCAGGATTGAACTGTGAGGTCCTTGGTGCTCTCTGTGCTTTGAGGTTTTCTTGCAGATATTTCATTACCAAACTAGGGAACATCACATGGATTTCCAACTGCAGCCAGTGCTATCTAGGAAATTCTGGAAGCTCAAGTCCACATATCTTAAAGCTGCTGAGGTCAAGAAACACCGTCCTAGAAGGTAGGTATGGCAGTGAGAAATACCAATCTGCGCTTCCACAAAATAATAGTCTTCTGAGACACAATGTCTAAAACGTCTTACCGTTCAACCTATGGACACAGGCCTTCCGTTAAACCACTCGAGGTCAAGTTAATTACCGGTTAAAACCACAATGAAACAAAAGCTATTATAGATTAATATGATGTTTATCCCTGTGGAGATAATTTGGTATATACTCTTACTGTGAGCAAACATGTTCCTTCCTGAGATGTGTAAATTTACTCCTTAGCTATTTTTTTATATTGTTTGCTTAATTTTTTTTAGTGTAAGATTTTGGGGTTCCTAACAGTTGAGAGTTTATTTCCATACTATAGCCATTTAGTGGGATTCTCTTGTGTGGTGGTTAACCGAATGGTTTTGAGAATGGAGGGATGGTTGGGCTGTGTTAATTCCCCCATGATGGGAATGGCTCTGGGCTAGGTGTTTGAAGTTAGGCGCTTCTTCATTTTTCTTTTCAGGCTGGCTTTTTAATGCTTCCAGGCTCTTCAATTTGTCTCTGGGAGCCTCAGTTGTCATCACAGGAGTACTTGCTGTGTTATTCACCTGTGAAATAGCAATAAGTTCTGATATATTATGAGATGGACTCAAGATGAAGCCAGATGGAACAGTTTAAGGGTGAAGGAAAATGACATATATTATTCTGAAGAAAAAGAAAGTTATTCTTTCAGATCGTTCAGCTCGGTCTCTCCTATTACAGTTAAAGATACAATTGAAATGTTCCAGTTTTGGTTGTTCTTGTATACTGCAAAGGAAAATATGAAACATGCCTTCCCTTTTACTGTATTTCTCTTATCCTCATTGTATAAAATGTATAATCAGAAAATTTGGAGTATCAAAAAATAAGCTAAGCAAATAAGAAATGTTGTGCTTAAATGGGAGAGCTCAAGAGAGAGAGAAGACTTAAACTCTTACCTCCTGGCTGCTGTTCAGATAATACCAGGAACAATTGCCACAATAGTCTTTGCGGGACGTATAGCGCACAGCTGCCTCAACATATGGTAAGTGCAGAAAACTGTATGGCAACTGGATATGGAAAGTGAGCTTCCTGCACCTGCAAAGCCCAGATGCCACGGAAGAAAAGCACAAGAAGTTTATTTCAGAACACTTGAGGGTCCATCTATGCATAAACAGAATATAATTTGGCTAAGCTGACATTTTTTATCAATGACAGAATGAGAAGAAAAGGTCCCTCTCCAAAAGTCAGGGAACATGCCTCTTGCCTTCTTCCCTCTACTATACATGCTCTATAGATAGTTTTTTTGCCTTTAAGTTTTAGCCTAGTCAGTTCCTTTCAGCCCCCACTGTAGAATCTGTAGATGACCAGGCTGAGTCTAAGGGAGGGGTCAAATGCATCATAAATCTTGAGTCCTTGCATGCCTGCAAGAAATCTAACTCCAGCCCACCTTTTGAATGCCTTTTTATCTCTCGCACATTTCCCTTGACCATTAGTTGGTCAGACTCTTGTAGAGAGCTTAAGCTTGCAATAAATCTTTCTACTCATTTGAAGTGCCTGAATATCCTGATTTTCCCCAGTGCTTGACAGAATCCAAGAATGTCATAATCACGTTGTATCTGCAAATCTACTTAATGGATTCTTCCATTGTGTCAAGTACTACCAACCTGTCATATATCAGAAAGTCATCCTTGTTGCCCAGTAGAATTTGCCAGACATCAGGTTCCAGGATTTGTTGCTGGAAAACTGGAATGCCTTTGGGAGCATGGCGTTTGAGCTCCCAGTACATTGCCCTGGAGGAAGGGGTCTTTTCATTCACAATAATGAAACTGACATTGGCCATGCCATCACCAGACAATTTCTCTTGCAAGCTGCCAAGGCTGGTTGTGAAAAAAGCAATAAATAACATTTAAGAAAAGACATGCACAGATGTAATTCAACACCCCTCTCCCGCTCCCAATTACTGATAGTGGAATTTCAGATGTGTTGGACTGCAACTCTCATCGTTGGTTAGGAATTATGAGGCATTAGGAGAGATAAATTAAGAAGGATGCTTTTATAATTTGGGATAAAATCTGTAGAGCAAGAGAGACCACTTTATTTTATGCCTCATTAAATAGCCTGTTATTACAGCTGAAAGTTTTTAGCGATATCTGAATGCACATTATGCAGTATTTAAATTCATGAATTAAACTATAGCCATTCTCCTTTGTATATCACATCTTGCATATTACAGCCATTGGTTCATTTTATATATCACTGAACAGGAAATGATGGAGAATCAGTCCTTTCAACAGTTCAATTAATGCTGAGTTCATTTCAGTGTTTTCTGCAGCAACCTCATCGCCAAGATGTGGTTTCTATTTAGGCACTTTATAGCTCTTGAACCAAAAACTCTACTCTGTGGGCTGAACCAACCTGGCTGCTTGCTTGAGGCAGAACTGTCAGCTGGCTTTCAAAAGGACCACCACTGTCACCTGGCCCTCCATTCCAGCCATTGGTTCTATGCCATTTATCTTCCAGCGTGGGGCCGGTTGGCATATTCTGGTTTGGTTGTCAACCACAACCCCTTCTGTTACCGTAGCAGCAATCACCAGTCCCAGCAGCAAGGCTTTTGTGGTCGGGGGCAAGTAGCCCATCCCGACTATTTCCCTTCAGCCTACGAGAAAAGACAGCAGAATTAAGGATCTTTTCCAGAAAAAAATCACTTTCCATAGTCTATTTTGCACCACTGAAAATAAACAATGCTATCCCATTGTGCAGTGGAGTAGAGTCTTTAGTAATGTATTGAGGGCTGCAGCCTGGATGTTTGAGAGAAAGATTCCAACAGACCTTCTATCTCATCTACTGCAACTTTATCACTTCAGAGTTACCTCAAGCCTGCTGCTCTGTGCATGAAACCATTGACGCACTGAATGTTTTGCCAATCCCTAGTACATCTGCATCAACTTTTTGGGCTCAGTGCAGAAAGGAAATAAGAAATAATATGCAAAAGAAATTAAAGACATGAAATAAAAGAAAATAAAATATAACTACTGGTATATCTAATTTATACCATTATATCTACTACACCTGTGGGAGAAAGGGAAAGAGAGAGAGGGAGAGTACTAAAAGAATGGGAATACAAAGGTGAGAAATGCACTCAATTGATCATACAATAATGGGTTGAGGGGAAGGGAAAGAAAATGGTGGTTGCATGTAGCTGATAAGATCAGCAAAAGCCTTCTCTAAAGTTTTTTTCATTAATTTCCTAGCAACATGCTGAAAAGCAAAATTCCGGTCTGCCCAAAAGCAGTGCTGCACTTCCCAAATGTTTATCATTTTCACTTGTACCCTTTCAATCATAGCTGAGCTCCCTTCTTTGTTCCTTTTATCAGTTAAGAAGTTACATTTCCATTGACTGAAATGGATATTCAGGATTCCAGGAAATGACTCTGCGGCTCTAGCTATAGATTTGGGTCCCACATGTCTAGCTTAATAGAAGTCTTGATTTCATGAAAAAAAAATAATAAGGCTACATCACAAATCATACAAGCACAACCAAAGAGTACAAATAAAACCCCAATATTTATTTAGATGTTCTGTTCCTAGAAAAGAGGCAGTGTAGGAAGATAAAATTCTTTAGCTGAACCAGAGTTAATCCTCTTACTTTGGACAAATTAAATAATTTTCTTTGCAATAGTCTTCTACTACTACTAGCCAGACATAATGTCTGGAACACTATCTGCAGCTTTATTACAAACAACAATGTTGACATACCCAGTAACTATTTACACAGTTTTCCTTTCCCCACCTACCTGGCACTATACAATCTGTCTGCATCATTGGCCCAACATTCCCTTCAAACATGCTCTTTTCTCTCTTCCTGCACTCAAGAAAATAATCCAGTAATAGTAGAGAAGGGTAGGATGCCATGCTCAGAAAATACGTATGGAAAAACTTATTATGCCTTCCTGCTGCAGGACTCAAAACCCGTTACACTCTTAACCATTGAGGCCAGTCTGATGGAAATCCCAAAGATGCTTTACAAAAAGCAACTGGACTTTCTTAGTTTTTTTCCCCCCTCTTGAAAACGTTTCGCTTTTGATCCGTGAAGCCAAGAAACTAACAAAGCCCAGTTGCTTTTTTTTTTTTTTTTTTGGAAAAGCATCTTTGGGATAACCATAACCTGGATGATTGAGAATCTCTATAGACAATCTAATGGAAAGTAATGTGGTATCAAAGTTGTGCCCTTCAGGAGCAAATCAAGAAGCTGACTAGGAAACAATTGTGCTTTTTTACTTCTTCATTTATGTCCTCCTCCCTCCCTCATATTCATAGTGGTAATATTTCTCGGTGAACCAAATTAAATTCCACTTCTTCCAAACAAGGTCATAGACTACCTTTTCTCTTGTGAATCTTGCCGTTGTTCTGCTCCGTCCACTGAGAAACCTGGGACTCTCCTGGTGTTGCTCTGATGGATCCAACCTCCCAACTCTGCACTGACCCCTGGTGTAAGTTAATTTTCATTCCAGATCTCTCCACCCAGAAGGGGTTGGGAGAAAGATAGCTGGGGAAGAGCCAAATACAGGCGTATCCCTGGAGATATTTATAGGATTACGCTTTGTACTTATCATTGCCAGCCTCCCAACTGCACTTCTTTTTTTCTCTCACATTCATCACATACAGAAGTGAAAGAAATACTGTGCAGCACCAGGCACTGTATGTAAGAAAATATAGCTTTGAAGGAGGGTAGCAACTATTTCCTAATATTTTACGATATATGAAGAAAAATGCTAAGATATGTTAACCAGCCTCATTATGAAGCAAAGGAGGCACTTGTTATAAATGTTTCAGAAAAGGCAGTTTGTCTAGCAGACAAACTGTCAGGTTAACAATTTCAGGTGCAAGTATAAAAATAACCTTGCCTGAAATCTGTAGGACAGGGAAACTTATTTTTTATTATGACATTTATTGGCCACCCATCTTACCAGAGGGTAACTCTAAAACGAATCAATAAAAAGTCCCTTCCCTTGCATTCCAAGTTCTTGTTTCCTCTGAAACATTTGGAGAGGCAGATGGAATACTGAATAATTCTAAAATCCTATAATTGCAGGATATAATTCCATCTATTTCTAATAATGAAGAAATAGTGTAGCTCCTTTGGAGCCAAAACAGCCTCACCTAGGCATAAAGAAATTATGCTTCCTTGTGAAGATCTGGCTGTTTTCTCTTTGTTAGGTTTCTACTAGTTCCTAAAGATTGAGCTTCCTTGGAGAGACTTTTCCTGATTTGAGGAGTTGCTACCTTTTATCTTCTTCCTGTTCTTGTACTAGTGATGTATTTTTATTTTGGTTTCTGAGGAGTGAGATTACATCAGCACACAAATATGTCTAATAAATAAAATCAGTTTGCTAAGTCCCAAAGCAATAGACACTATTGTCTTCATACCATGCTTCAGAACGTGCTTCAGTTTTTCAGAAGCACCCAATCTGGCCAAATCTGGGAAACAGATACTGAATATTTGCTTGTGCTATCTAAGCTGGTACATTTACTATTCATTTTCATAGTAAATTGAAATGACCCTCTACTAGGCACCATCCTACAAAGTAATATTTTAATACTCTGAGTGTGGCTTGATACTGAAAATCTACTAAAACTAGAGTCTATGAAATACTCACATATTTGTTTCATTTTGGCAGAGCATACTATGTAAGCCCATTAGAGTCAGTAATCAATGCTTTGTGGTTTAGTGCAGCATGTGATTCTAGTCCAAAGATGTCTAGTTGGTGCAGAGAAACATGCCAAATTGGCCTTGAAAGTCAGTTATTTTATTTTAGGGTACTATTCAACTGAAGAACAGTAATGTACAAATCAAATAAAATGAATGTATAGATCTTTAATATACTTGTTTAAATCCCAAAGTATGTCATTCTGAATCATTTTAACATGGTTGAAATAATGTATAGTGCTAGAGGAATATTATCATGTGAATACAGCCATTGAAGAAATATTTGTTTTATGGTCCTTGTATTGGAGCTCTTAGATACTGACTTCTGTAACTTGTCCTGGCTTCAGTCAATTGAAGCTTTTAAATAAATAAAGTCCTCACCACCAGTAATTGGGATTGGGAAGTCCATCACTAAACAGCACAGTTTAAGGAGCAATGTCATTGGACGATGGCAACTTACGATGGCACTTCTGGCAGTCCCAGTTGTCATCATTAGGCAAATCCTGTGCAATTGCAGTGTCCCAACCTTCGGATGGCTTTCACATTGACTCTGGTTGTTGAAAATTCAACTTTGGGAACATCTTTAATCACAGCTCAACTTTTCTCCAAGTGTGCTCACTCCATTCAGTGTATGCTAGGGTCTCTCATCTGCAGATAAAATACTCATTGCCGGCATCCCATTATCTAGAAAGTGTTTGCTGTAAAAAGAGTCAAAAGCAATAATGAGTGAAATGTATTAAGCAACAACAGACCCAAACGTGCCTTTAAAGATAAATGCTTAAAGGAGATTAGGGGGTCAGAATGATGTTACCACCAAATCTCATAATCTAGAGACTTATGCAAGAAAGCAGTAGCATCTGCTCTTAAAGGAACAAGCTCATAGATTTATTTGTGAAGTAATAGTGCTAATGCCCCAAAACACATTCAGTGATTTTTCTTAACACCCAAAATAAGTGGTACCTATACTTTAAAATGTAATACTTTAGGACTAGGATGTGAGGTCTGTGCACACAAAAAGCATTTCTGACCTTCCTTTTATCTATGCAGTTCAGAAATACAACCAGATATCTGATTTTCATTGTTTCCTGCTTCTGCCTTGCTCTAGCAAGTTTACCAGTAAAATATTTTGAAATTAAAGTTACAGGTAGCCCTCAATTTATAACCACAACTGGAAGCAGAATTTCCATTGCTAAGCAAGTCAATTGATTAAGTGAATCATGGGATTATTAAGCAAATTCACCTTTCCCCATTGACTGCTTGTCAGAAGCTGAGAAGATCACAAATGACAATAATGTCACTGCAATTATCTAAATAAATACTGGTTGCCAAGCACTCTTAATTTTGTTCACACTACTGTGGGGATGTTGTGACTGTTGGGTGAGGACTGGTCATAAGTCATTCTTTTCAATGCTGCTGTAGCTTTGAACAGCTGCTAAATGAATGGTTGGAAATCCAGGATTAACTGTATTAGGATTCATAATACGAGCTGTGGTAGCACAATGGTTAGAATGCAGTACTATAGGCTACTTTTGCTGACTGTATGCAGTTTGAAGGATACTGTAAAATCTCCAGTCAGAGAAGATATTTGCTGGTTCTCTGAACTACTCAAAATGTCTGCTACGGGTTCTTCAGAACTGGTCAGAACCTGCTGAATGCCATGGCTGTAAAGCACTGGGAAGCAGTATATAAACAAGTGTTAAGTGCTATTGCTGGTATTCAGGTGCAGATCATGAGAATGGCCACTAGATGGTAACAAGAGTACCAAAACCTCTCTTTGCTGCCATCTAGTAACCATGGGCTTTCTGCAGTCGAGATCAGGCAGCCGTCGACGTTCATCATTCCTTTCCTTGTCCGAGACCTAAACCCCTAGAGGAATACAGACAGCTGTCTTTTAAAGTTAATTGACAAGTTTAAAAAGTACAAGCCTCTTCGAAGAGAGAGCAGCTGTCTGCCTTACCTCACACAGCGCCTCATGTTTTCTTTCCAATTTCAATTGGAAAACAGAAAGACAGCATGTGTAGAGTTGTAATTGCAGGAATGTTCCAATCTCAGATGGCAAACCTCAGATAAAGAATGTTTCCAAGCAAATACAACTCAGGTAAACAAAGTAATCTAATCTAACTAATCTAACTAATCTAAAGGAGGATTAGAGAGAGGAAGTAAACATACGTTAGACTTTAACTAGAGATAATTAATTGTATTACTGTGCTAAACAGTAACGAAAGTTAAGCAGTAACCAAAGCTAACCAATGATGGATGATAACTAAAAATGTATATAAATGCAAGACTAGACTCCAATAAAGATCATCCTGATTCAGTTGTTCATGATCAAACAACTTGACTGCCTCATCATTACAAGTGGTGCATGAACAGGGACCCTCTTACTTCGTCCGGCAAGGATTTGGTGCACCTTCAACCCTTTGTGGTTTCTTCAACCTTTGGTTTCTGTAAGTATGGGGTCTTCGCTTTGTGAGGAACAAAGGAAGCATGTAGATAAATTAGGCTATTTGTTGAAGAAAAATAATACTGAGGTATCACAGAGAAATCTCTTAAGGCTGGTCCAGGAGATTGCAGCTCAGTGCCTATGGTACCCAGAAAAGGGGTCTTTAAAATTAACTGATTGGGAACGTATAGGGAAAACATTGCATACTGAACCTCGAGCAAAAATAGAAGTTTTGCACGTGTGGCATTTATGTAGGCATGCAATTGAAAAATTTGGTCACAATGATCTTTCTCTTTTAACACCTCCACTTTCACGTTATACTAATGCTGTCATTTGTCCCCCTTCTTCACCTGAATAAATGTCATAAAAATGGTTATACAATGATTCCTGAAGATTGGAACATTCCTGCAATTACAACTCTACAACCATGAGGTGCTGTGTGAGGTAAGGGCGGGGGGGGAAGCTTAGATGCAAGGCTCGGGGTAGCCCTGGATTATCCAAATCCTGTAAAATGCAGCGCAACTGCCTTTGTCCTCGAACATCTTCCGCTTCCGTGCTGCGGAGCTGCTACTTTTAAAGTCAAGGTCGTGAAAAAGTTGGTGTTTTGCCGTGTTCTTCCACCACCGCCGCTGTTATAAATTCATTCCCGGATGGAAGGAGAGAGAATAATAACAGGACTGGAGAAATAAGGAGTTCAAATCAGGTGAGAGGCGAGGGAGTGGAAGGGACGCAGAGAATCTCTGCCGGGCGGCAGCAGATGGAGTCAGCACGTGGCACGGGCGCCCGATGGGGAAGCGGCACCAAAAGAGGAAATAATTACGCTGCCGGGTAAAAAGAAGACGAGTAAATTTTTTAAAAAGCAATCCCTTTTTTTCGACTGAGAATGGGGAGTTGGGAGTGGAATAGTTTGGATAAAGCATGCGTCTTAGATTTATTGCGGAGGGGGGAAACACTCTCTCTCTCTCTCTCTCTTTTTGCAACTTCTTGTTTTGAGAAAACGTGTTTTATTTTTAAAGGTAAAAAGTAGCAGGTATCGGAAGTATTTTAAAATGCAACGTATTTTAGTCTTTCATCTTTTCTACTGATCATTCGATCTAAGCAACTTGAAAGGCAACATGTCTGTCCAGAAAAGTCTCCCTTTTAAAGGAGCAGTTTGCATCTATTTTTTACTTGTAAGTAAGCCCAGAATCTGTTTTCCTCAAACAGTCAAAGAAATAGTAACTCTACAAAAAGTAAACCAACACCAAGTAATATGATCAAATAAAAGTAATATTTAAAATTGTCAGCATGTAAGTAATTTATGAGCTGGAATAGACATAGTAACAGGTCAGCCAATGGGGACTGATTGGAAACTGAAACGCAGTATTTGTTTGTATGGGGCTATAAGAGACAGTTAGGTGTCCGGGCGTGGCTTTGATTTGCTGAACTGTATATAAGAGGTGATTTCCCTCTGAAATATTGGCCCTCTGTATATCTCTACTCTGTAATGACTTGCTTCTGTGAATATTGCTTCTGTGTTCCTGAATTTGTATGCTGACTTCTTCTGTATTGGTATGTATATGAAGAAGTTTCTTTTATAAATGAATCCTGCAGAATTATTGTTTGCTAGTCGGAATACTCTGACAAAAATGACCATTTTATTGCCCCGTGGCAGGGACAGAGCCACGCATCACTGCCCACTTCCTGGAGAGTTGCTTGAAGTTGACTGTGGTATTCTTCATTATCACCAAAATCACTACAAGCCCCCACTATAGTCTACGTTTTTGGTTCATGTTGTATCTGAAGAAAGTGTAACTGTAGGAGAGGAAGCTGCAAAGGCAAAGAAGGTAGCCGTGAAAGACCAGTGTCTCAATGAGTCTAAAGCTCAGGAGGTGAGATGATGTGAGGAACTTACAAATCAACCATCTGGCCCTCAAACACTACAGTTTCAGCATTTCAATCTGGAGGATTGTCTTTAGTACAATTTCAAAGAAATGCATCAGAAAAAGAAATCATTTGGCTCAGCCACAGAACATAATGAGGGCATTAGGATTGCATAGCTCTGAGCTGCATAAAGGCATCCTGTAAGATGTGAATCTATGCTACAGAGTCAGAGTAGCTTCCAATATTTGCTTTAAAGATACATAGCACATAGTGGCTCTGACTGATTCTGGAGGGGTGCAACATCGTCTTATGGAAAAACCCTCAGTTGGGATCAATAAAATGGTTCCAACGCTTCTATACAAATGTGAAATAAGGTTGAAGGATAGCTCAAAATAGTAATGTAGAAATGAAATGAACCTAGCAAGTAGAATGGAGGTTACATTCTTTTCCTCCCTGTCTTTTAGAAGAGACCAGGACCAAACTGGTTTCATCTATTTGCCTAATTCCATAGAAGCCTCCTCACCAGCTGGCAGCACAGTCCAAGGGCAGCCTTAGCAAAAAAATTGGCAAAATTGTAACTTTTCATCCTCTATCACTTGATGACCTGAATATCCCCTTTTCCTTTGCCTAATAATAGAACTAATCCCAATTACTCTGATAAGGACCTAGGATTTCCTTTCTTGTTGCCCCCAACGTCTATAGAAGTCTTTGCTTTCCTATTGTTCAAAGTCCCCCTTTCTTGTAAAGCCGGCATCCATGGTTGATTGTTATGTTCCTTCTTGACGGGATCCATGGCAAAATGTACTTTTAAAAAGGATAAACTATACATCATAATATCTATGCTTCTATATTGACATATATAAAAATGCACCATATCATTGTACTGAAAAAGTGGCAGGTGGCTTTGTTGAAAGACTTCTGTGCATACGCTTGGAAGCTCTCTTTTTTTAATAACTGCCCAGGTAGTTGTGACAACAATGAGTGTAGCTCTGTGCTTTTGAATTTCTTTGGCTGCTTGGGGGTGGGCCTGAGTGGTGTAAATGTCCATACAGCAGGAGCCAAGACACTTTCTTATAGTTGCTGTGATAGTTTTGCTGCTTGTATGTTTCACCAATTGTGCATTCTGTTATCTCTGAATGTCCTGTTCCTCTCCTTTTTCTGAGTGGGAATATTCTGGGATAGGACTACAAAGTGAGCCAAAGGAATTTAAGACATATGTATCAGTGGTGGGATTCAGTTTTTTTTACTACCGGTTCTGTGGGCGTGGCTTGGTGGGCGTGGCAGGGGAAGGATACAAATAAATCTCCATTCAGAGGTGGTATTTGCTGGTTCTCTGAACTACTCAAAATTTCCGCTACCAGTTCTCCAGAACTGGTCAGAACTTGCTGAATACTACCTCTGATATGTATTATTTATTGTGTTTAAAAACAGAATGTACTGTAGCTGCATCTTAAAGAATGGGAAGTGAATTGCGGATTTTGGCAGGACAGAATTGCCTGGACAAGTTCTGACAGTTTTCTTGGCAAGGTTAATTGGAAGTAGTTTGCCATGGTCTGATTCTAGGGCTGAGAGAGTAGGATTGGTTAATCGGTTGGCTTTGTGCCGAAGTGGGACTAGAACTTTTGCTTCTTGGTTTCTAGGCTTTGTTTCTAGACCACTACACCAAACTGCCTCTCCCTATGAAATCAGGGTGGCTTTTATTGGTGCGATAGAACAAGGCCCAGTTACGATTAAATTCTGGTCTATCCTATCTTAAAGATACTGATCTGGACTTTTTCTTTTGTAGATTTAATAGCAAAAGGATGTGTTGCAACTAAGCAGCTACAAATTTCATAATGTCTGCTCTTCCGAAGCGGTTGTGTTACATTGGATTCCATGTTCTTCAGGGCCAACAGCTGGCCAGTCACCTGGTGCAAAGGTTTGGCTTTGAGCTGTTTGCTATACGGGAAGCAGAGAGGAAGAGGCAGCAGGCTTTCCGAAGAGGAGATGCTATTTTTATTGTCAATGAAGAGCGGGAGCTGATTGAGAAAAACTTTTCACCTTCAGATTTACCTTCAGACTGCTGTAAGCATAAAGGGATCCTGTATGATGTGAACCTGCAGTACAGAGTCAGCACAGCTTCCAATATTTGCTTTGAGGTAGAGGATGTCCCTGGAATCTCCCGAAACCTACAAGAGAAAGGCTGCAAGATCCTTATTCCTCCCACCACTGAAGCAGATGAAAATGGCTTTGTTACTTACTCTGTAGTGCGGTCCATTGTGGGCAATGTTAGCCATACTCTTCTTGATCGATCCCAGTATGGTGGGCCATTCTTGCCTGGTTTCTGTGAAGTTGAAGTTGCCCCCAAGGAGAAGGAGACCATATATTTTGACCACATCACCTATGCCTGTCCACAAGGTAGCTCACAAGCTGTGCTGGACTGGTACAAAAACTGTTTTGGTTTCCAGCGCTTCTTCATCCACCATCAAGATGATGCTGAAGAAGGCTTTCGAATCCAAGGGGAAGACATGGGCCTTCGTCTTACTGCCATGCAATACAGTGTTGATCGCCTGTCACCCTTTAAGCCCGACTGTAAATTTGTCCTGGCTGAGTCACTGCCAAGGCAAAGGATGGGCCAGGTGGACACTTTCTTACAGCAGCATGAAGGTGCCGGCATCCAGCATGTGGCCCTTTATACCACAGACATTGTAAGTGCTGCTGCAGCCATGGCAAAGTCAGGAGTCGGCTTTTTCAAACCACCCGTATCATATTACTATGAGAAAAGCAAAGAGGAGGAGATACAGCAAGTTGGGCAAGATCTTCAGCTCCTGAAAGACTACGGCATCCTCCTTGATGCGGCAGTAGATGACCAAGGACAGGACACTAGCCCTAGCCTGCTCAAGGAGCAATACCTGATGCAGATCTTCACCAAACCTCTTTTTACAGAAGAGACCTTCTTCATAGAACTCATTGAGCGCCGTGGGGCTGCAGGTTTTGGTGAGGGAAATGTCCGTGCTCTTTGGAAGTCGGTACAGGATTATATGGATCAACAGCAAAGGCCCACTCTACTCAAGAGTGAAACCTGACAGCATGTTCATTATGTTCTGCTCAGAGGCTCCTTGAACTGGGAAGTGGGTGGCAAATAAATTTGATAAATAAATTATAACTAAATAATACAGTGCTGCCGCCTCAGATTTGTTAATGTAGGATTATTGTCCGTGTTAGAAGAAAGCTTGGTGGACTGATTTGTTTCAAATATGTACTTGCATTTTGCACGGTCAGCACTGGTTTGGATTAAAGAGTTTCCAAGTGACCCGGAAGATCATCTAATTAGAACCCATGACCTGACCATGGCAATGTTGTGACAACAACCACACTTGAAAGCATGTAGGTTTTTGCCTTGCTAGTTGAACTACTGAATTGGTAATTGATTTTTCTTTAACAAAGTACAAAGGCCTGAGGGAATGGCAGTTATGCTTTCCCTAGGAAGAGAGAAATGCTCTATTAGAATAAGTGACTGCTATCTGCAGAAGCCCCACAGTCTTTGGGATCATGGAGTTCAAATCTGAAAAGGTGCAAGATTCCTATTACTTAGCTACAATACTCTTAGTGAAGAAAGTTACCAAGTTAGGTAAGAAAAAGTCTCAATGAAAAGCAAGCTCTGAAGCCACCAAGAACAAACTTTGGACTACATATTCTTTACTATTGGAAGAAAATCAGTTCTCTCAGTTCTTAACTAATTGCATCCTCCAAATTTGGTGTTAACTGGACAAACAGGAGGCAAGGGTATCTGTTAGCCACTCATACATGAATCAGAACATCTTTTTAGCTATCAGAACATGGAACCACAGGGAATCTTTAGTATAGATCCAAGCATTTATATACAGATGGAATGTAGCTATTATGCTATTTACACTCCTAAAAAGTGAAAAGAACCTGACTTAATTTTTATCTAATGCAAAAAACTGTGAATAAATGTTGTGTTTCTCAAAACGTATTGCTAATAAATCTTAATATATGTCCAAACTTGACTCAATAGTTCTGTAGACGGGCTCTTATTTCAGAATCCATTGAATATGAAGAGATTTACTCAGTTCATTTATTTAGATATTACTACTGGAAAGTAGCCATGGTTTAATTAACTTAGTGGTTACTCCTATCAATGAAGCATTGGTCACATCCACTTGCTGTTATTGAATGCTACTGAATGTTAATGAAAGTGGTATGAAGTGGTAACTGTTCTCTCTGTATGTTTTCCTGTTCAGAAATATCTACCATACTTATTTCTTGTCCAAATATAGTTCTATTTGTTGGATGTTCTTGAATATATTGCCTTGGATAGCACAGTCATATTTCTCTTTGCTAAAACAAGTGAAACAAATCCCCTTAAAATACAGAAAGGTTTATAACTCTGTACACTCTATCTTGATTTAAGATCAACTCACTTTTCAACACCACTCTCACAAATTTAATAAGTTTTGGGAAACGTTAAAAATGGAAGCACGCTACTTTTTTAAAAAAACAACAATTGAAGTTTTATTAGTGAAACCACAGTTATAAAACAAGACATTTCAAGCATTAAAATAGCTGATCATATAGGAAAATGGAATGCAGTACAATAGTAGCATGTAGGCAAACAATGATTATTCAGTTATCTGTTCCCAAAAGAAACTGGCTCTAAAGAACACCCTTATCCTGCTTTTGCCACGCTTCTTTCAATGTGCCATATCACAAAACAACTGCTGTTGGTATCTTTCTTTGGCACAACTATAGTTGCAACTGAAACTGTGGTTGGGCATGCAATGTTAAAAGCAGTGCTTATTTAATAAGACATTTAGCAAATGAGTAGGTAATCAAATTACAACAGGATCTTTTTCGCATTGAAGCATTATGCTTCAGTATTTCACTCAACCCATAATGGGCAGACACATCTCACTTCATGGCTAGAGGACCTTCAAAAGATGATTGCAAGATTTCAAAATACTTTACAAGAATATCGGAAGTGTAAAGAAAAACAAATCTTCATGTTTTTTTTTCTATTCTGCTCCTGAAGAGTCAGCTATTGAGACCAGTTCTAAAAAATGAATGCAAAGAAAGCAGCTTCTTGGAAGAACCACTCTGTTCTTCAGGCTTTAATTGGCTGGTCCTGAGAGAGTCTTGTTTCTTCTTCTTCTTCTTCACAATCTGTACAATGATACACAGGTAAAGATTTAACAGAGAAGACCCTGCAAACAGTCACCTATTTCATTCTTTCCCACTTGCTACTGAAAGCCAGCGTTCCCCAACCTTTCTGGGTTGGCGGCTGGGGTGGGTGGGGGAGAAAGGGGGATGGTTTTGTGTGAGGGGAAGGCATGTGTATATACGTGCACGGCTTCATTTGTGTGAGCCACGAGCATGTGTGGGGCTGCGAGTGCCGGTGCCTGCCGTGAACACAAGTGGGGCTGCAAGTGTCAGCTGCTGGGTTCCAAATGGGCCCAGGCCAGGGGTCGGGGATTCCTGCTTTAAGCACTACTGTGATTAGTACCTTGGTCAATCACAAGTTAATCACTGACGAATTTGGGGACTTACTTTAAAAAGAAGCAAGAGACTAGTAATAGGAAGCAAAACAAGGCATGAGCAAAAGCTGCTTGGTTCTATCAAAAGATTAAACTCACCTGGGCATTGTTCATTCTACAGCTCCATTTTTCATAAACGTTGAAGACCTGAAAAAGAACACAGAAACTATATACTCAAGTAATTCTAGGGGCATTTTTAATGTGGAAAGTATGTGGCAATGTTCAGCCTATATATACTAAGCCTGAAAAGGATATGGGACTAAGAGCAAGTTCTGTTCTCAGGAAACCAGTACATCTGGTTCCATTTTGTAGATGCTCATATATTGTGCATGAATATATTCAGAAATCAGTCGGTAAAAGTTTGCAAATGTATCAATGATGAGAAATTTTGACATAGCTACACACGAACTTATCAATTCTACTGCAGAACTTAAGAGACATCTATGAGGCCCCAAGTTGTTACACTGACAGGCTGAGTGTCTGCATAGAGTTGGTTCTAATTCCACAGAGAGGTGGGGAGACAGGATGGCTTGTCTGCACTGAAGTCTTCTATTAACATTCTTTGGATGCACATTGTCTGAACAATGAAGCAAATGGTATTCATATGAAATGAAACAACTGCAATTTTTAAGTCTACCCTCTTGTCACAAATCCCACTGGATGTCTCCAGGCTAATCAGGAGGAAGCTGGGATAGAAGAAAATGGACTGCTATGTAAATTGTTATGTATTCCTACCGGAAAGGCAAAATACAAATATAACACATTTATCTACATATTGATTCCTCACATACAACTTTTTAGAGAAATGTAAAAAAGCCCACTATGAAAGTGTTTAAACTTCAGATTTTCCGTACCTTTTTCATAGCTGTGGAGATGGCTGATATCTGAAATTCTGCTTTAGTCACCCATCGGGATGCTGGCAGTTCCACATTCTTATTCCAATTTTCCTCATCTTTGTCCACATTCAAAAAATAGATCAGGTATGTTTGGCGGATATGGGAGAAGATATGGAGAACCTGGGGAAGCAGTGATATGTGGATATGTGGATGGATCCTGTAACTCAATATTATGATGGGCAGAAGGAAGACACTGAATGGTACAGATAGAAACTAAATGCCCTAAGGCGAGGAATCCTTGGAGTTCTCTTTTGTAATCTTTAGTCTTCCCTGCTTTGAGACAAGGAGCTGCAGGGACATATCTGGATTTAGGAGCAAAGATATGAAAAAAAATATTTTGCTGCATGGAACCATACTTTATAACGATTTGGATAAGGCTAAAATTTATATTAAGATCAATATTTTTGTAACCTTGCAAGTTTTAAAAGTCTTAGTAAGACAATAAACTGATTAATTCTGCTGCTCACATTTCTGGGGGAACCAATTTCATTTCTATGTAGCTATCTGGTTGCAACCTTCGCTAATTTTAATATCCAACAATCATTTCCCAAATGTAGTACACTCATCTTGGTTCCATGCATCTACTCTACTCTAAAACTTTACTATAACTGTAAATAGCAAAAGAACTTCTAATGCTGCCCCAAAGTGAACTGGGCTGAAGATCCAAAACAGAGCAAAAACATAGGACAAACTTGTTGGAAGACTGGCTAACAATGGCTGATTATAAAAGCATTGCCAATTCCTATCTGGGATCCAATTTACCTCTCCAACATACTGTAGTTGCCTCACTGCCAAGTCATTGCCAAGTGAGGCGAGGAGGTGATCTGTCAGAATCACTTTCTGTTGCTTTTCCTGCCCTTGTTCAAGGAGGATGCTAGGAAACTCCCACAGTCCAGCTAGCAGACCTACAAGAAAATGTCTAATCAGTGCAATTTAATATAACACAATGGTTACATGTGTGAATTTAAACTCTGCTTTTAAAAAAAAGCTACTGAAATGCTGCACGCTTTCAACTAAAACATTATTTCTATAGTAACTATGTAAGGAATGAGTATTCTCTGTTAAAAGCAGTCTTTCCCTCACATAGATAAAGGAATTCAATAAACTTTATTATTCAAATGTGTTTTCAATAAGAGTGGAAAAACATGACATTAATCAAAAGATGTTGGGCCCAGATGTTGGGCCCACATCACTGGATAGTATCTGGAATGGACACACAACCAAACTGGGTCTTGGTTCAGACCTATAGATGCTCACATATTTGTAGTTTCTTATTCTAAGTTACCAAAGTAAAATTGGCTTCTTTATCCTAAGAAGAGCCCCTAAAAATTTTCAGAGAAACAATCCTTCCTGGTAATTTCTTCTTTTTAAAATAATTAGACAAAAAAATACTTAAAAATTAAGATCCAAATTTCTATAACTGCTACAGAACTAGAGCTGGAGATGTAAACATTAGTTGACAATGCTTAGCCTTCCTTAATTTCTTCTTCAGCTGGTTACCTGAGCTGGCTCTCCTCACAAGAAAGTACTCTGGATTCCCATCACTGCATCTCCTCTGCAGCACGCATGTGGCTGTGTGTTCTGTTCTGGGCTGCTTCTTGGTAGTCTTTCTTGGGAAATTAGTGACACCAAGGCTGGGCTCCCATGGTACTGAAGGGGGCAGGCAGAGGGAACAGCTCCCTGAGACAGCAGCTGATAATGAGAAGGAAGCAGCAGGCGATCAGCCAAACTCTGAAACTCCTGCTGATGGCAGGAGTAGTGCTCCATTATAATCTATTTTTATGGACATCGAGGACAGGAAGGTTTGTCTTGCCAAGAAGAACCACAATTCCTTTGACTCTGCCCATCCCATGGTGACAAAGTTCAACCAACCTCCCACCCTTCCTTCCCAAGAAAGCCTTGAAAGCCTAATAAACATAATAGAACAGAATACATTTAAAATAGTAATATTAGTAAGTATAAAGTAACACAATAACACAAGGATGTTATTTTTATCCTACTGCCATGACCTCCATATCCCATGATTACATTCAAAAATGAAAGTTGAATGTCCCCTGCAGCAAACACAACCTCAGTTTAAAGATGCAAACTTTCCAAGCCTGTAGGCTGTTTGGAAGCACACCACACATTCAATCCACTTTTCCCCATAAGGACATTGTTAAAACCTTAATAATGAAAGTAATATGAAGACAAAAATACAATTTCTCTTGAGGGACTAAAACTAGCTGATTTGAAAGCATGATCACAATTGCCCCTCCTTATGCATCATCAGGACAATGAAGCAATGTCTGTGAAGAGAGGTTAGTTGGGAATGAAATTCTGAGAGTCTTCCTTGCATTTATGAAACCTTAATTTTCATTCTCAGTATAAACAATCATCCTGGTAACAGAAATTCTTCATTCGCACTTACCGCATTCCTCCATATCTAACACAGGGAGGCTTTTAGAAGCAGTTTTTCCTAACAGTCTCTTGGTGGAATTTAATCGATCCTTTTCCACCTGCAAAGGATAAAGGGTTTTTGTACTGGTTAAAGTGTAGAAAGAGGGTGCAGGTGACAACAGTGAGAGACATATCTGGAAGAACACAGAGACCTGCCTATTTTAGGGTTCAATTAATCATAATTCCAAGTAAAAAAATTGGACTGCAAAGTTTTGTTATGCAGCAGCCTTTCTTGTACAATTTTTAAAAAATATATAAATAAAAACCATTCACTTTCCAAAGGTGAAACTTCAATTTTTAGAACTTCTCAGGTGAAGCATGGACACTAACTTCACAAGTGATAGAAAAGCTAAAAGTGGCACAAAGCTCCATGGAAAGATACATGGTTGGCATTACAAGGCAAGACAGAAAAACCTGCACATGGGTAAGTGAACAAACTAAAGTATACAATATCATCAAGAGAGTAAAAGAATTAAAATGGAAATGGGCTGGCCACTTAGCAAGAAGAACTGAGGGCAGGTGGATCCCACTTGATAAAAAGCATCCACAAGAGAGACCTAGAACAAGATGGATCTACAACATCAGCCAAGTATTGTGGGCCTAGGTGGCAAAAAAAAAAAAGCTTGGGAGTGTTTTGGTTGGAAATATGTGGAAGAGGCCTTCATCCTGCAGTGGATAGACAATGGCTAAAATGATGATGGCCATTAGTAAGAATTCTGGGAGTTGAATTCCAAGCAACTAGAGTATGCCCAGACTGGGGAAGGCAGTCAACACTTTAAAAAAAAGAGTTGTAGTAGAATTGCTATATGGAAGAGATTGTGAACAATTATTTACATCCTGGTAAATACAAATATAACAAAGCCTTACTAGTAGGGCCACGTTTTAGGGTAACAGTGCAAGTCTATCCAAACACACTCAAAAGTAAATCTAAGATCTTGAAGAGTGACTTATTTCTGAATACATATGCATAAGGCTACAACCTTAAATCATACTAAAGCAACACGATGCTATTCAAGTATATTAAGACTACAACTCCCCAAATTTCCAGTCTACAGAGGGAGGCCGTAGCGCCTCTCAGTCTCAAGATTCATACATGATCCTATCTACTGTCTTCCTGGAATACTCCAGACATGAATATGGACATGGTGTTTTAGTTTAAGATACAAAGTCAATGCACCCCACCTCACAAAGAGCAAAGCCTCCTTCATATCATTCTTGCAGATCTGAGTGGAGCATTCAAACAAACAGGGTGTCCTTACTTGATGGAGAGCTCTGCAATGCTGTTTCACTGGACATTCCATGCATAATGGGGTCTTGGGAGTACACACAGTTGCACCCAATTCCATCATTGCTTGATTAAAATCACCTGGATGGGTCTGGTCAACCAGAGTGTGAGCTAAAGCCCTAAGAACAATAGCATTGTTATTAATTAATGCTATACCGTAGGGGAGGAATTCAAGTTGGAGAAATGGATGATTCACTTGTGCAAAAGACTGTCCTGCTATTCCCCAAATTGCATTGCATACAATTTGGCATCAGATGAGACAATCCTGCACTCTATGGAATAGCTGAGATACAATTAATGTTTTTTTCATGAACTAGAAACTAAATAAATGTGGAGAAACAAGTACCATATTAAAAGTTATGTTTAGTTTTCTCTTCAACCTAAGAGTATTATATACTGTTATATAATGTATGTTATGTACACAGAATTTTAAGTATATCAAAACCCTGACTTTTTCCATTACAACCAAGATTTCTCCACAACTTTCCCAAATCAAAAAGCACTACCATATCTTCTTTCTCCAGGATGTATGCCATCATTTATAGCATGCATGATGCAGCTCAAATATTACATTGTAACCTGCTTTCTAGGAAGTGACATTCCTTTTTGTTATTCACTATTGTAATTGCTAAATCTTTGCAGGTACAGGTAGCTCCCAACTTACAACACTTCATTTAGTGACCACTCAAAGTTACAACAGCACTGCAAAAGTAACATGGCCATTTTTCACACTTACAACCAATGCAGCATCCCTAAGGTCATGTGATCAAAATTCAGACACTTGGCAACTGACTCAAAGGTCATGTGATCACTTTTTGTGACCTGTTGACAAGCAAAGTCAAGGAGGAAGCCATATTCATTTAACAACTGTGTTCCAGCTTAACAACTGTTGTGATTCACTTAACAATGGTGGTAAGAAAAGTCGTAAAATGGGGCAAAATTCACTTAACAACTGTTTCACTAAACAACAAATTTTGGGCTCAATTGTGGTTGTAAGTCGAGGACAACCTGTATTAACATTACCCATCATCTGTAAAACCTCTATAAATCCTTCCTCTGGTGTCTGATGTTAGTTTACCATTTTGGAGTACTTTGGACCTAAATTATTAATTAGTATGAACTTGTATCACTTCACATTTTTTATTTTACTAACTCCAGGATGGATTGTAAGAAAAACCTGATATAGGCTGTCCTTACCTTACGATCATTCATTTAACAACCGTTTGAAGTTTACAACAGCACTGAAAAAAGTGACTTACAACTGGTTGTACATAAGACCTTCGCAGCATCCCCAGAGTCACAATTACGATTTGGGTGCTTGGTAACTAGTTTGTATTTACAACAGTTGCACCATCTTGTGATCACCTGACTGCCATTTGTGATCTTTCCAGCCAGCTTTCAACAAGTAAAGTCAAGGGGGAAACCGGATTCATTTAACGACTGTCTGATTTGCTTAATGATAATGACAAATTTGGGCATGATTCCTTTAACAACTGTACGTCTTAGCAGCAGAAGTTCAGGTCCTAACTGCAGTTTTAAATTTGGGGCTACCTGTACGAATACTAGTTGCTCAGCAAGTATCTTGTTTATCTTTTTATTCCATTCTATAAAAATCTAACATGTTAACATGACATGAAGACAAAACTTATTGCTAAGATATTAATGTCCTAATACTTGGACAAAATATTAGATATAGTTATGACCCTCACATGTATATCTTGTGACTAAAAAATCTTGATGTATTATGCTTCCTACTTCAGATGCAATGGCTATGGGGAAGGATGTGCAAATTAGCACCTCTGTTAAATAAAGAATAGAAAAAAGCCTATTTTGTTTAGAAACAATTCATTATTTATCTCACTGTAAGCCACAGGAAAATCTGCCCAACAAATATTTGCACTGAGCCAAGTTTAAAAAGTTATCTACAAATGAATAAGAAATTACTCTTCCTCTATAGAATCTGATGGTACAAACACATCATTTTAAGAATCTTTCATTACATTATTTCAATAAGGATTTTGAGATCTCATAGTTGTGGGAAAATTTTAAAAACATGAAAATTATGTAGCCTGGAAATTTAGCTCCCTTCCCCTTCCACTATTTGTAGGTATGCTATCGTCATTTTTTATAGATACTGTTCATTCCTCAGCACATTGTTTAATCCAATCCTAAATGATTCTTGTGTGATTTATAACTTGCTTCCTCTGCAGGAACTCAAGGCAGTTGTAACTGGGATTTCTCTTCATTTCATCCAGCAACAATCCAGTGAGCTACACTGGACAGAGACCTTTAAGTCCTCTTGACTTCAAAGGGACTTCTTACATGCAAAGGACTTTATTCTCTATTTGTATGAATTATTGCTTTACAGATCTTTAGTGCCTTGTAGGAATGAAAGTAAAGTATTTCCTTACCAGAGTGTGTCTGCAGCAGCTGAATTGGCAGGGTCAGTGCCAATGGCTCTTGTACGACACAAAACTCGAGTCACATTTCCATCTACCACTCCTGTCACCTGTTTTATTTTGAACAAAAACCTATCAGTTCATATGCTTGAGAAAACGTGCGTCCAGGAACAAATGAGAGAGAAAATGAGACCTTGGATATATAAAGGCACCTACAATCTGTTTGAATCAACTTCATGGATTTGAAGAGACTGAATTGACTAAATTGTTTAAAAAGTTATAATAGCAATAGCACTTAGACTTATATACCACTTTATAGTGCTTTACAGCCCTCTCTAAGTGGTTTCCAGAGTCAGCATATTGCCCCCAACAATCTGGGTCCTCATAATCTTCCTACTCTCCAGAAATTACTTGATAGTCCTAAATAAACCAAATGCATTCAGCTTTGGGGCCTATATTTACAAAATGAGGGATGATAATAGTACTGAGCTTCCTTACAAGGCTGCTGTACAGGATTAAAATTAGAAAACAAATACAAACCACACTTCTATCAAAATAGATGAAGCCTAAAGCTGCAAAAAGGCAATTAGATAGAAGATATTTGGAGAGCTGGGAATAATCATTTTTGCAAAACAAAGACATAGATGCCCAATGCTATCTTCCATATGCACCCTAAAGTGAGGTTAAACACCCAGAATGATGGCAAATGCTACCTGGCCAAATGCAATGGATGCAATTGCTCCTGCAGTGTACTTTCCTACTCCTGGCAACTGCTTCTGCAGTTCTTCTGCTGTCCTTGGCATATGACCTTCCAGTTGTGACACCACCTGTAAAAGACCAGTGGATAAAGCAATCAAAGCAAAGGGAAAGAAATGAATGTCTACTATACTCTCAACAAGTAGGTTGTGTTGTAGCCATAGTATTTTCAACACAAATATGTTTTGATTAAAAAACCACATCTCTTAAGAGATTCAGACATGCTGTTGAAGGCTAATAGTTTTTTAAGATGTTCCCAACCATGTTGAAGTTATGTAGGATCTTGAAGACCTGACTTAGTGCAATGTGTTGGATGAGCCCATTTATAATGATTGGAATGTGAAAATGACTGTTTAGCCTTGGATGTTCTTATTTAAATTTATTAGCCACCCAACTCTAGAGGAATCAAGGATTGGGATTTTTTTATTTGTTGATGGCTTGTTTTTGGATTTAATCCTATATGAACTGCCCAGTCTCAATTTGTGAAGTGATTATAAACCAAATAAATACAACTATCTTCTTGCCAAAATTAAGTACCACAACTCATTCACCCAGTAACTCATTCATGTTGTCTAAACTCTAAAGTACCTTATGTGCACCTTCCTGGAGCCGTTTTCCTCGAGAATAGTAGCCAAGACCTGCCCATAGTTCATTCACTTCCTAGTCTCAAACAGAAATGAGGAAAAAAAAACCAAATTAACCCAAGAAGGATAAGGTCATACGCATAAACTTCCTTTTCCCTTTACAGTTAATAAATGCACGCATATTCATATAGATATATTTAAAATCTTTTTACCTCCAATGAAGCTTCAGCTAAATCCTGCAAGGTTGGCCATTTCTACATCACAAAGAAAAACAGGTGTTTATTTACTGGCTCTGCAAAGCAGAACAAAGGCACAAATCATTCAGAACCCAGAACGCTGGATAATATAAATGTGAATTTGTCACAAAGAAAGGAGCTCAGCATCACCTGCATCCAACGATTGTAGTAATTAATTACTGAAGCCACTTGGGTTTGCTGGAGCATGATCTCCGATACCCACACTGCAAGCACAAAAGGAAAACAGCATCAGAGAGTGCTGATTAAAGATACCTAGATCAAGGAAGCATGATAAAAGAGATATGCCTCTTAACAACTATATTAATAAAAAATAATATAAAATCAGATACATGTTACCCAAGTCAAACACCAATCAAATCAAAATTTTGTTGATTAGAATTAACCACATTTTTGACATTTAATATAGTTTGAGACCTCCTGAAAGAGATGAATTATTGCTCTCACCAGCATATGCTCGTCTGTCATCATCAGTTTCAGTTGCAGCCTGCCATAGAAGAACGGAACAGCAAGAATGAAAACCCAATACAATTATCTGCTTATTTTAAGAATATTTCTGAACCACTCCTTATTTTTCCATACCAGTTTCCTCCACGGCAGATCTCGTTTACATTTACTGTACCAAGATAGCAGTCTCTTCTGAAAGTCTCGGATTTCAACTGCATCACTGAATGTGTGAAATAAAGGCTGGGAACGTGGCACCTCTGTGGTAAAGAGAAATTAACATTTTAAAGTTAGCATTTCTTAGGGCTACATTGAGGGGGCAATCAATCTGGAATTGAACTTTTTTGCAATTTTAGTCTCCAAATGTGTAAGCAAATAAAAGATTAAGTTAGGAGTGATCACCTCAAGAAGATAATAACACTTTAAATTATATTTAATTTTATTCAATACAATCAATAGAATAGAGCTGGAAGGGACCTTGGAGGTCTTCTAGTCCAGCCCACTGCTAAAGCAGGAGACTCTATATCCGTGAGGGTGAACCTATGGCACGTGTGCCAGAAGTGGCACGCAGAGCCACTTCTGCTGGCACGAGAGGTCGCCCAAAAGAGCTCCACTTCGCATGCACGCACCCCCCGCCAGCCAGCTGATTGTTGGGTATCTGCCATGCATGTGTGGGGAGAGATGCATGTGTAGGAGATGCGCATATATGCGCAGAGGCATGCGACATGCAGGGGGTTGCATGGGCAGAGGCACGTGGGAGACACAGGGGTTGTACACTCATTGCATCATGGGTGCAGGCATGCGAGCGCGCAGTTTTGGCACGCAACGTGGAAAAGCTTCGCCATCACGGCTCTATACCATTTCGAATAGGGCTGTCCAGTCTTTTCTTTAAAACCTCCAGTGATGAAGCACCCACAGTTTCTGAAGGCAAGTTGTTCCACTAATTAATTGTCCTTATTGTTAGATTTCTCCTTAATTCCATGTTGCTTATCTCCTTGATTAGTTTCCCTCCATTGTTTCTTGTCTTGCCTTCTTGGTACTTTGGGAAATAAGCAGACCCATTCTCCTTCGTGGCAGCCCCTCAAATACTGGAATACTGCTATCATGTCACCCCTAGACCTTCTTTTCTCCAGACTTGCCATAACCAAGTCTTCCAACCATTCTTCATGTTTTTGTCTCCAGGCATTTAACCATCTTAGTTGCTCTTCTTTGCATGTTTTTCCCCCAAAGTCTAAACACCCTTTTTGTAGTGTGGTGACCAAAACTGGATGCAATATTCCAGAGGTGGTTTTAATACTACCCCTGCATCCATTTTTGGTCGCCACATTACAAAAAAGAAGAGACTTGGGAAAAATACAGTACTACATTTGTTATTGTCTGTTTCTTGAGCAAAATCCTTGTGTAGCTCCATTACCTTTGTAAAGTACAAGTCCTTTTTTCACATTTCTTTGATGATTTTTGGATTTTCCCAGATTGCTGCACTTTGACATTTGGCGTTTACTCATTGCCAAGCTAGGGAAGAGCATAAAGTATATTATTATTAGATTAGATCAAACTCCTTCCAAATCTAAATGTAACAATTTGTGCAATTATCTGTATAAATACTCTGAATTGCACCAAATTTAGCATACAAACCAGATAATCCAAATTACAAACTGGGCAATCTGAAAAAATATGCTGTAAGGAGAAATCAGGCGCTACAAACCAGTCTTTTTTTATTCTTGAAACGGACTCCCCTACTCACATAAGAGAGGTGAACATTCTAAAGCACATACAAGGACTTCACAGTGCAAATAAATATTATATATAGCATTATATATGGCCCTGTGGCAACCAAATCTCACTTTTTGAAGAGTGCTATTCCCCTTCAATAATCTGAATTAACGCAGACTATTCTAGCTTTCCATGCCTAACAAAGCCGTTGACTCCTCTAACCACGTGCCAACAACATCCGTGTAGGAGGATTGTTTTGTTCTTACACCCTCAAAAATGGGACAATTATTATAAAACAGACGTCCTTTCAAAGGAGGCATACAACGTTTCTCTTTTTCCCCCTTCCCTCTTATCTGTACGACTCTTTGTAGCCACAGAGCCGTCGCGGAAACACTACCGGCTGACCATGCACACAAACAAAACAAAACACGAACTACACAAAACAGCAGATTGAAAAGGAAAGGGATGTACAACGCCCACCAACCACAGTGCTACTGTAGGAAGCACAAAAGCCCAGTCTCTCCAATGGTTACGGTACTTTTCCCTTTATCGATAAAGGTCCCTCTTTGGGCAGAAGTGAAAGTAAAGGACAATTTAAGAGGATTTTTACCGTACTCACGTGTTTCTTTCCTACAACTGGAGGCTATGCACTTTCTCACGTAATTCTTCCTCCGTATACAAAGAGGTGTGCTTCTAATGGAGAGAAGGGACGAGGTTCTTTGCAAGCTGCCCTGCAATTAATATTTCAAGCAGCAAGTAGACCCGAGACTTTAGTTTGTGTTGTTTCCGCAGGTTTTGCGATTTGGAGGCGCGGAATTTTAACTCGGCGGAAGCATTTGGGGAGGAGCAGAGGCTAACTCTTTTTCCATATCATTTTTATAAATCATACCACCAGGTTTTATTTACGTGGAAGTCACTTTTCTTTTTTTCCCCAGTGACTGATTGAAAAGCTAAGATCTTAGTAGCTAAAGCCTGTTAGGAAAAGAATTAATCCTTGTTAACCTAGTGCTGTTCATTTGATGAAAAACAATCAAATGTCAGCATGCCAGTTTATATATAGTGTGACTGAGTGGCTTGATATTATTTTGTAATTCACATATTTTATGCTTATACAGCTGATTTTTTTTTTTAAAAAACCACCGAGTTGTTGATAAGACTGCAGTGGAAAATCTTTCCTCCCACTCGGCAGTTTTTGTAAAAGACTTAATCGAAAAGTCCGAATGCCAAGTCCCTTGGCAAGTCCGAATATAATATTTTTAAAAATAGTTTTAAAATACATACTTGCATTTATTCTCGGCTTGTGGGTGGGGAATCCGCTTGCAAAGTTGGCTGTTTGCAAAGTAGCGTTTACCCTAATGTGTCGCAAAATGAAAATTTCTGATGGCCTCGGAAGTTAGGTTTTAATTTAAAAAAAATGTGCAGAAAGCACCACAGTTGCTAAACATATTTCCCCATCGCGTGCGAAAAACTTTTAAAGCATAATTTGAATGGGACTCCTGTTTAGATGATTTTAAATAACTGCGCTAGCATCCAACGAAAGGCATTTAAATAAACAGCTACATATATGCGCCATCAGCAGGGGAAGGACCCCTGAATTCACAACGCGCCGGAAGTTTAAATGGTATCAACGGCGGACGAATTCTACCAAGCCTTTAAGGGTAATAGAAAATCTGAAACTTCCAGGGATTGATACAGTTGAATGTGAGTTCCGGGATTTTGTTTATTTTTATTTTTCTCTCCTATATGGTTTTCCCCAGGCAATTTAATACCCAGGAACGCAGAGAAGAGAGCTCTGCCGAACGCAGACTGCTGCCGCTTAGACATTGGCCATTGCAATATGACTTTTTGTTAGAGCTAACATGTCAATCCTGCACAAATCCGGACGACCGGTAGATGGCAGCAAAGAAAATTTCCTGTATTTCTGCCATCTTTGCAGGTTGTGTGGATTTTTGCAACTCAGACATCTTAACTTTACTTTTTTGAGCTTTGATGGAAGAGAGAGTGTAGGTACAGAAAATGTATCAGTTCTTTAAGTTGACTAGTTGGCAACCTTTTGCTTATTTTACTTTTTCACCATGGCTTCCCCAAAACAAAGTTAATACCTGGATTATTAAAATAACGGATCATATGTTTTTTGTTCCCAACAGCTGTATTATAATGGCCTCTTTAAGGGTGCCCGTCATTGATGTCCAGGATGACAATTTCAAGGAGCTCTGGCCATCCATGCTTTTGGCTATCAAAACTTCCAGCTTTATTGCTGTTGACACAGTGAGTAAAATTGCTCTTTATTGGTTTTAACTTTGGAACAAGAGAAAAGGAAAATTGCAATCAGACTTATGAGAATAAGGTAAAATGTATCCCTAATTATTTTATGTAGTTGCATCTTTTACTGAAGACTGAAAGTGTTATCTTTATCCATAGGAACTTAGTGGGCTTGGAACAAGGAAGAGTTTGCTGAATCAGTAAGTACTGTGCTACCATTCTTTTTCTTTTTAAGTAGTATGGTCAGGGACTCCAGGTAATACCAAATTCTGAATGATCAATTTTTTAATGTTGGGACAAATATTTTTTTTCACAATACTTACTGAATATACTTTTGTCAGATTGTTAGATAGAAGCATTCAATAGCTATAAGATAGAATTGATGACTTGATTAAGATGCGATTATTTAAGCAATTGGCCCTTCTGAAAACATAGACTATGTTAGCTATAGGCATCACTACATGGGTCTAATACTTTTGGCATTGGGGAGGATCTTTGTCATGTTTAAAGTTAGGGGGTGTATTCAGGTTAATGACAAGATTCTGTCATCAGATCAGAAATCATACCGAGTATTGGCAGCTGCTTTATAATGTTCAGGTTATTGGTCCATCTAACCCAATGTAGACAATACTAATGATTTTTTTAAAAAAAATTTTATTAATTAAAAAAAATACATAAACAAACTAAACGTAGAATGTAATAACATAAGGCATCTTTTCTGAAGAAACCAATAAAACATCTTATTTAAAGACAGAATAATTCCAAATTATCACATTTCCATGCAAACCCAATTTAATATATATATTTATCTTATCTATTCAACTTCATATCTTATCCCAACTTCTCTTTATTTCTCCCTTTCCTTCTACTATTCAATTATATTTCTTTTGCCTTAGATTATGTATATTCTTTATATCCATCTGTCTTATTTACAATTTCATTATTCTCTTCCAATGTTCTTCTACATTCTTCTAAAATTTGATTAATTCAGATATAGACAAACAAAACACAAAACATAAATACATAAAACTTCTTTTTGGAAAGCGGCTTACCCCAGGTTACCTCTTTTTGTACAGACATAAATCAAATTCATGCTCACTTAATATACTATTTCATATCTTATTTGGCATTCTGTATTTTCTATATATTTTCTCTCCTCTATTCACACTCTTAATTCTATTATATTTATTTCATCTCAATTTAAATAATTATACTTGTATCCTTTGTCCGTTCTCTTTCAATCATCTATTTATCTTTTCTTTCTAATACAATATTTCTCCTGTAATCACTGGTTGAAGCACGACAGCTTTCTATCCCCTAAATTTAACACTTGGAATAATACATACTTTCCACTGATTTTGCTATACAGTACTAATGATATTTGCAGGGATTTTCATGCATTCTGCAGATTAAATTCTCTGTCTTTGCTTCTTATTCAGTTACCTAATGTTTCTCACAGGTGCATTGAAGAACGATATAAAGCGGTTTGCAATGCTGCTAAAACACGCTCTGTTTTGTCTCTTGGAGTTGCTTGTTTTAAACACCTTCCTGACAAGGTATGGTGCTCGTTTTGTGTCTAGCCCTCTGTGAGGACAAGAAAATCCTACCTACTGATGGAGAATATATATTGAAGGCAAACCTTATAAATTTAAATATGATGCCTGGTGTTACTAGCATTAGTTTATAAAACTTTTGAATTTTGGGGGTATTCTTGTATTCATGTAAAAGAGAGAGAATTCAATTTATTACAGTTATCCAAAAATAGTAGATTGAAACATAGAAACTTAACAAATATCTTATTCTGTGTCCAGCTTTCTCAATTAAGATTGCTTACTGTAGCTGAAATCAGTGCTGGAGATTCTCTGTGCCTGATAAATATGTGCATGTCATATAAATGTGTATGAATGTATGTATGAGGTAGATCATCCTCCCAATGCAATAATTATGGTCCTCAGTTTCATTGAATTGGCTTTTATTTTGCAGACAGAGAACACATATCTTTCCCAGATCTACAACTTGACCTTGCTGTGTATGGATGATTACATAATTGAACCACAGTCAGTCCAATTCCTGGTGCAACATGGCTTTGACTTCAACAAGCAGTATTCTCAGGGCATTCCCTATCATAGGGGCAATGATAAGGTACAAGGATTCCTTAATTTAAGGACTAAATCTGATGGAAATGAAAGAAACGTGGAAATGGGTTTGGACTTCTTACCTAGTAGATTAATTTTTTAAAAAATAGCTATTGCAAGGAAAGTTACCAGTAGTAGCATTTTTCTGTGAGATTGGAGACCTTACTGATAAGACCATATTTAGAGGATGCAGTTGTGGGTTCAATGAATGGTTTAGTTGTTAGTTAATAAATGGTAAGCATTGCCTATCCCTGTGATGGCAAACCTATGGCATGCGTGCCAGAGGTGGCACGCAGAGCCATTTGTGACAGCACGCAAGCTGCAGGCAAACTTACCTCACTGCTCATGTGCACACCTCATAGCTGATTTTCGGGCGGTTTGAGGCCTTTTTCGGCCTCCCAGAGGCTTCAGGAAGGCTTCTGCAGGCTTCTGTAGGCTTTTCAGGCCGAAAACTAGGTCCGGAAGTGATGAAACGGGCCTAGCTTTCAGCCTAAAAAGCCTGCAGAAGCCTTCCTGAAGCCTCTGGGAGGCCAAAAAAGGCCTCAAACCGTCCGAACATCAGCTGTGAGGCGTTTTGCAGGTAAGGGGGCAGTGGGGGTGGGGTGGGGATTTTGCACACATGCGTATGGGGCATGGGGGGGCGCATTGCCTTCTGGGTGCTGGCATGCGAACATGAGCATGCAAGCATGCACACAATTTTTGGCACAGGAGCCCAGAAAGGTTAGCCACCACTGGCCTCTGCAATACTTTAGATTAGATTATATTTTCTTTCGATAATAGGTCTAGAAGAAATAACCTCTGGCATCCCGTTTGTCTATCCAAATCTAAAGGACTGTCAGAAGAGGACTTTCCGTATTGGGATGCCTAAATAACATTTTTTTCATTTTCTTTGCTCACAGGGAAATGAAAATCAGAGTCAAACAATTCGTACTTTTTTCTTGGAAATAATTCGAGCAAGAAAACCTATCATTCTGCACAATGGCCTAATTGATTTAGTTTTCCTCTACCAGTGCTTCTATGCCCACTTACCTGACAATCTGGGCACTTTCACTGCTGACCTTTCAGAGATGTTTCCAGCCGGCATCTATGACACGAAATATGCCTCAGAATTCGAGGCACGCTTTGTAGCTTCTTACCTAGAGTATGCCTATAAGAAGTGGTATGTATCCTTTAATAAATAAATGCTGTAAACACCATGACAGATGGTAGAGTTGCATTACTCCTCTCCTGTTTTTCATTTACATATAAAATGCTTCCAATAACCATATGACCAAGTAGTCTGAAGGTTAAGAAGATAATTATAATGATTAGTCAGTTTTCAAGCAGCTTATAGATCATTCTGTTTATATGTATATTGGGGGAAAATATTTAAATATAGTACTTTTAATTGTCCTCTTTTAAACTGTTTTTCTTTTGTGAAAATGTGGGAGGGAAAACATTAGAAATAACTTACACAAAATTTTGTGTAAGTTATTTCTGATGAGCCATTTATGATTACCACTGGTTTTATTACTCTTCTGAAATGAATTTTAAAATCTTTTTTCACTCTCTGCTCTGGTGACTATACTGACTCAGAATAAACTAAAGTATGGCACGAATTGTATGCCTATCTGCTTTTTATGTTCTCCGTGTGTTCTAGAAAACATGAGAGGAGATAGGAGTAAACTTGTTAGCATGGTAGAATGAAATAGGAATGATAGGAACTTTTTCTTTTGGTTGACTAACTGGAGGCAAGGGTCATCAGGAAAAATACTAGTGACAATTAGCTGGCAATAGCATTTGTAAAACTCTACCGGTAGACGAAGAATGCAGTTCTTCTGTAACTCTGTTCTTCTGTACAACAGCCCTTCTATGTTTATTTTCATCTCGATGGCAATTCTGTATTTGTTTTGAATTGATTTCCCACCCACCCCACCATACCTCTTTTTCTCAATTCTCTAAACCTTTTGTATCATCATGTAAAAGAAAAGTAAGTCCTGAAAAAATACCGATTATCTCCATACAATTGCTACTATTATACTGCTCTTGAATTTCAGCAAACGAGAAAACTTCAGGTTGAAAGACTCCAACAAACCGTATCTCAGCATAGAATTCTGCAGCTATCCTGCCAGCATAGATGCCTATGTTGAATACCGGTTCTGCTCTGTGGCTGATGTCAGCCAGGCTCAAACTGACATCGCTAACAAAATTGTCATCTGCCAGCCATTTTCGGTTAAGTATTATTGGGTCTTTCATCTACATTTTAGGATCTTAAAAATTGTCTATAAAACCAAATTGGAAATAACAGTTTTAGTGCCTCAAATGTTAGATGCAGACTATAAGGACAAGCTATTTTGGATAAAAGAAGTCTATCTTGTTAGATCAGCCTTTCAGATGTTTTTTTGGCCATTAAAATATGTTACAAAGAAGCCAATTTCTTTTAATTAAATAGGTTTTTTTTTAAAAAAAGAACAAAACAGGAATTTTCGCTTCATTCAGGAAAGAGCTCTCCTTGGGATCCAAGTGAGGTTTAGAATCAGTAGTTATGTATACTACTACTGTCTAGGAAAGATTGACTGGCTTCCAATCATTCCAAAATTCTCAGAAATTTTTAAAATCTATCCTAATAGTCTTCCTTCTCCTTCGCAGGCTTATGGCTGGTGCCCAGATGGGTTGAAATGTACACAATCTCACAATATTGATCTAATAATTAATGAGGATGAGAATCAGAAAGAATCGAAGCGGAAGACAAGAAAACAGAAATGGAAACGGCGGAAGAACTTAGCAGAGTCAACAAAAGTTGAACTGAGCAGCCCTGTGAATGATGTACAGTTGGCTTGGGATAAGGAAAAAGGTTCCCCTTCCAAACAGTCTTGCCCTAGTAACTTGATTGCTCCTATTGTAGATAGTGCAGATGCAGAAAGTGTGTCTGGTAATGGGGAGACTTCAATGGATGTGGAACAAGAACTAGTTTCCAACAGTGCAGTTGATGCCAATGTTGATGGGAATGCTGCCATTGCCACAGACAGTGAGAGTATCATTTCTTCACCATTCAAAGATTTCCAGCAGGAAAAGGCAATAAGAAGCGAAGGAGCAGAGCCAAAAGTCCAGTTACAGAGCGATTCTGCAGTCACCTCTTTGCCTGTCACAGATACTGTAGCACCATCTAACTGTTCACGGGGGAGTATTCACCGGGCTGGCTTTGATGCCTTCATGACAGGTTACATAATAGCCTACATCCAGATGGTCAAGAATGATAAAGAGAGAGACTCAAATGACGGGCCTTGGTTACCAGAGTGCCACAACAAATTGTACCTTAGTGGAAAGTCTGTGCCTCTTCAGATTGTGAAAAGTTTGTTTTCCAAATCTTCCAAAGCCCACAACCAAAAAATGAAATTGGTATGGGACAGTAGTTAGAAGTAAACATCACACTGCTCAGGATCACAGATAACGCTATTACTATCAATTGTTTTCTTGAAGCCGCAATACTCAAACCAGAGCTGCTAAAGAGACATTAATAAGACGATAGAATATGTGCAGCTGCCTGAATGGATTATGGATTTATTTTTAAATGTTTGTAAAATTATGTATTAAATTTCCTCATTGGAGACAGAACCTTTACACTGTGGATGAAGCATTTCTTCCCCCGTCCCCCAAATGCTTAAGAAAGCACTTTCTTTGACAAGGCTGGTGCACAACTTTAAAAATGGTTTCCCATTTGTTGTGTGTTCATGCTCACACAATGCTGCTTGGGGAATGGCAATGCATATATGAGAAGACAGCTGGCATCAGTTTTCAAGCAGCCTTGTAAACTCGCCCCCAATAATAATAATAATAATAATAATTAATAATATGCCTTAACCATTCAGAGAAATGCTTTGGTTTTAACCAAGGGAACTGCAGAAAAGCCTTTTTACATGATTACCTTGCACCATCATCCTAATGTTCCTAAGGTCAGGTAGTTGGATCTATTCCCTGCTCTCTAACGTCCATGTCTTCAGCAGATGTTGTGAAATCATTACAGCTCTTCGTGCAATCTAGATGCCTGCTTTATTAGACTTTCCGATTTATAGACTAGTACTAGCATTAGCTGCTTTTCAGAAATCCCAGCTTGTAGAACCTGACCAGAATAGGTAAGAAATGCATTACCCACCTTTTAAAACCCTTCTACATTCAGGTGAATACTTGAGAACAGTTATTTTAGTTTTTGCTTAACTCATTAAATTTGAAGATTTAAGCCCCAACTCTACCACAAATATTTTAAATCACCATTAATAGGATTCATTTGGCCTTAGACTAACAAAGGAGACAAGCTTGTCTTTTACTAACAATATAATATGGAATAAATGACGCATTAACGTACTATCCACACGTATTTGAAAATCTGCACTGAAAGCAAACACCTATTTGAATCATATTCTTTACTGGCAAGAATGAGGTAGAGTTTTCAACAAATCTGAGTTTGTCTAAAGGATATGGAATGCATACTTGAAATTTCTAATCAAACTTTCTGAAATTTTGTGGGACTTTTGTTTTGGATAATGAGAATGCAAACGTTGAGTACCAAATATAAGTCCATCTATTTTTATAGCAGCCCAAAAGAGATTGCAGTCATCTAAATCCACTACAAAGCTCTCAAGGCTTCAGAAATCTAACTGAATCTGGCCTACCATAACAGGTGATCATTGATTTTCTTAGCAAGCAGCTGGTTGTCTCTACTCTTTCTGGATATCCTTTTGGAATCATGCTTTGTCCTTAAATGTGATTTATATTATACTGCTTGTATATTATACCCCTTAAGATGGGGTAACAAAAAGTTAAGGAAAAGATAAGGAATTTGTGCCAAATTGTCTGGGTTTTTCCCCCCACAGTTCTATTGCAGCCTTATTTTTCTAATCCAAATTAAGCTGCTTAACTGTTGAGAAGAAACATTAATGCAAGATGGAGTTACAAATCAACTTAAGGCCATAGGCTCCGAGTCCCATTCTAGTATAATAATTCAAAAGGATATTTTATTATTCTCTGCCATCATCAATTTTTGTTGAAATAAAATATTGGTGTTTTCCTTATTAAATAATGTTTAGTTTTTTTGTATAAAAATATTTGACAAACTGGAGGCTTTTTATCGGTTAATTTATTGTGCCAGGTCTTCTTGCAATACAGATCATCAAAGTTATGTATTCCAGTTCCACACAACAAAACAGTAATGAGATCTCTTGGAAGCTAAAAAATGATTTTTTATTAGTCTTATCTGTTCCAGATACATTGCTTGGGAAGCATTATTTGATAATAACTTTAGTGGGGTCAATAATGTTCAACTTTTTGAAAACTGTTGCTGGGGAGAGCAATGAAGTAGCTAAAGCTTGTCATTAATACCAAGTTAGGGAAAAGAAAGCTCAAGCTAACTGGATAGCTCTAGCCAGATGTTGTCAACATGTGGGAATGGACAGCAAAATGACAAAATTTGAAATCAATGTAAAGTGATGCAGCAATAGCACACAAATTTTATATAAATGTTAATACTTACATATTTAATTCTAGGAAAAACTTTAAAAAGAATTGAATAAAACAATAATTTTGTATTTATCTGTATTGCAAACATATTTGATATTTGAACGATAACTGTTAATTGTGAAATCGAAAGGTAAAAAGCAACCAAAACAAGAACTGTTTTTGGTATAAAAAAAAAGATTTAGATCTTTTCACTCGTTTTTTTCTTCCTTTAATGAGGTATAGAAATGGGGTGGTAGGTTAAAAGTGGTGAGTAGGTTTTATTGTACATGCCCAGAGTCCCTCTGTGAAGGAGATGGGCAATTAATTATGATAAATAATTTAAAGAGTAGGGAGACATTTTTGCTCAAAATAGAACCTTGAATCATTTAGTGAAAGTTTACTGATAATTCTGTCCTTGACAAAGGCAATTAACTTGAAAACTTAAAAGGATACATAGATTACTTGGAAGTAGAAATAACCAAATTAATAAGAGCATTGATCTGTATTGTAAAGGAATTCCCATGTTTTGATACTTGTTTATATGAAAGCATTTAATTTAACAACATAGCAACATGGCATTGGCTTCAGTTATTAGCTTTTTAATATAAGGTAACTGCAGCTTACATACTATGAAATGTGTGTCTTGTCTGGAAACAAATATTCAGATAATCTACCACCATCATTAATTGCTGGTGAATACACAATTGGAAATCTGAAACAAGTGAAAGCACAATAAGGAATTCTTCTGGAATGAGACAAGCTCTTTTGGAATCCGACTTTAACAGAAAAAAAGTTATCACTTTTACAACAAAATACTGGAATGTGTGAATATTAAGTCCGAATGGATGTTTCCCATTTTATATTGCTCCTTTGCGTCATCAATTTTGTCTTCTCAACCACATATTTAATTTTCTTTTGACAGTGAACTGGGGAATGGTTTACAAAAACTGATAAAGAAAACTTGCAGATATTTTAAACTACGTTTATCTTTGGTTACTTTTTTCAGTTCCAGTGAAATATACTGTTTATGTAATTCTAAGGTGGAGGGAAATCAGACATGAATCAATACATACAAATCAAGATTTGTTTTCTTTAAACATTCATAAATATCCGAAGTATTAGAAAAATGTTTTTTCAAAAATCCTTTTTCTGGCAGTGTTAAATTATACACATGCTATAAATTTTTTTCCTAAGCTTTAATGACAAAATTTAGCTATTTACAAACAGCAAATATTAAGACATAAAATTCCTTCATAAATATGAAAATAGATCTTATAAAGATCTATAAACCTTAAATCAAATATTTGGCTACCTCAAAGGTTATTTTTGCATAGAAATGTAGTGACATGCAGTATAAACAGCAGCATTAAGTGCAAAGAGGAATTATTCAAGTGTCTAGTTAAACTGGCAAGAAATACCAGTGTTCTTGGACAAGATGCAGCAACCAAGAATCTATTGTACACTTTTTTTCTACTCAGATATCAATTTGCTAAATACATGTATTCACAGTCTTTCATCAGTTGGCCACACGAATAGCCTCTAATATGCTTATTAAATGTAATTTAGACAAAATTAATGAATTAAAAATAGACTGAGGATCTTAGAAGTGTTTTCAGGTGGCTTATCAAAAGCAATAGGCATCTTTGTTAGCAAATCAAACAAAAGCAAAACCATCTAGTATCATTGTGTTTGTACAAATTATGCATTCATTTGGCCACATTCTGTATAGAATACAGATGATGGCCCATAGCTGCTCTGCAATGCTGGCTTTCCATAGGATGTGATAACAGTGTTTACTATTGTATATGAGGACAGTTTTACCTTTATATTTAACCATCCAATAACTGTAGTTATTGCAGTCTAGAAAGACTTACTTTGCATCAAGGATCTAGGTTATCACTAACATTCTATTAAGAAGGTAGAGCAACCACAGTAGGAATCCATCATCCCACTCACAAGGTACCACTTCTTAGAGTATGTAAAAAACAGGAAAATACAGGGGGAGGGGGGATGTGACCAGAATAGAATTTACCTACATAAGCAGTAAAAGTGAGAGACTGGAAGGTTACAAGAGTGGAATCTGCAGAGCAAGTTATAAACTAATGCAGGCAAAGAAGTGAAATACTTTCTGGAAGTGAAATGGCCTCTGAGATACATTGCATGCTTGGTGCTTTCCAGAGCTGAGCATAAGTTACATTCATCAATTATTTTGCTTTGGATGGGGTGGAGGAAAATGCTACCAAATTCAAAATCACACCTGTTTAAGTGATTAGATTTTTTAATTGTTTAAATAAAGCAGCCTGATAATAACTACTGGGATTCTTTATCACTAACCCCGAAAGAGGAAACAACTAAACTGGAATGTGGTGCTACTTATTTTCAAATGAATAACTGAGAAGACAGTAATTTTGTTGTCCAGCTACTGGAAGGAACTTGAGGCTGTCATGAATGTCTATAAATAAACATAACTTGCAAACTTGGTCTGCTCAATATTTGTGACTCTTCTTTTATTGCTTCATATTTTGTGAGGATTTGCCTTTTCTACAGTTTAGTTATGAGGAATGAATATGAGGAAATCTATGTTCACCAGAATTAATTTCAAGTGTATTCTAACTAGAGGCAAGATATGTGAGTTTAATACTTTTTATATCATCTGTATTCATTCATATTAAGTTCTGACCATGTAATGCTGGTCTGGATGTCCAAAGGGACTTCAGTATAGAGATGTTATTTCTGTAGCTTCACTTTAAAATTTGCTTTCCAATTGAGAAATTTCAAGCAACTTATCTACAGAATTTATATAAATTGCACACATAGACCATGTTTCTGTGTGAGCTCATAGACTAATTGAAGACATGCATGCAAAACTGGATTTTTAAAATATGTTGAAGAGAATTCTTCCATGCCAAACATTTGATGGTGATACATTTCATGCTTTTATAATAAAGGGAATGAGGTTATTGAAGAAATGAAAATATTCATCTCATTTTATTTCATGAACAGTTTATTCAGAAACGGAACTCTGCTGTTCCTTCAGTAAGTGGCTAATGGAAAATTTCCTTTCCCGCGAATAAAAACTGGACAAGCAACTAATAATTTAAAAGGAACGCCTGAAGTGGGAATATGCTCAATGCCCCCACTGTTAGCAACTGGATTGGAAAAGGTAAGGGAGCTATTGTAGCCAAATCTCATCTTATTTAATAAATTTTAGAGAATTCAGATGCGTAGTCTTCCTGTTTATTTAAAGCAAGAGTGGGGAAATATGTGCAAAACATTCTATTTTGGAACATTTTGATCCAAAATAGGATATTCTGAAAATGAATCAATCCAAAAATGTTTTCTTCCAATCATGGACCAAGTTTTTTTGAGTATTGTAGAAATGGTTTGATACGTTGAACTACTTACAGAGTAGCTGGTTTTTTTTTTTAAACTAAAATTCCCGTGACAGAAAGTCTTGTACAAATATTTGGGTAACCAGTGGTAATAGTGAAATCCAACTCATCAGCCCTTGTTAATGGCCAGAACAGTTGTGGTTGTAGTCCAGTAAGGTCTAAATCAACTGTCTTTAATTTTAAGCAACCTCCAAAAGTATAAACTTCAATTCCCAGAGTATTTCAACAATGGACATTGTTCAGAATACTTGGGTTTAAAATTCATACTTTGAAGGTTGACCAGGATAAGACCAGTTTAGGATGATCTGCCCCCAGGGTACTACTTGTTTTAAATATAGTCCATATAAATATTTATTGCTGCTTGGCATTTACTGCTAATGAGACAAAGATTTTAAAGGTTCAAGGAGATACTAAGTTCTTAAAAACATTTAACAACCTAAACAGTATGAATAACACAAACAGAAACACAGAGAGATGCCCATAATCCCACTATCTCTATAATTGTGACCCTGCATAAATCAGGCATTCAACAGCAAACCTTATTCCTATATTAGCGTTTTCCTGAGGTATGCTGAGAACTCCTTTCATACATCCTTGCATGCATACAATCTCTCATAATACATTTTAGAATTATCAAATGGACTGGTAACATTGCTACACGGTTTTAGAGACATTTGACACAAAAGTTAAAACCAGAGTAGTTAGTGGGAGTGTATCATCATCACCATCAGCCAATGGTTGACTTTTAAATGTCACATTTCGGCTGTCCACTTATTGATGCTGATGTGTCTGAAGGCAGCAGAGAAACATTTGAAGTGTCGCTATCTACCACTTCAAGGAAAGTAGAGTCTCTGCCTTGCTGTGAGGAAGGATTAATACTGAGCAACCGTTTAGAAGATTCCAATTTAGCGGAAGGCATATTCCTTTGAGTTTCATCTTCCACCTCCATTTCTTCAGAGGTGGTACAGCTCATGAACATTTCTGGGAATTGATTTTCTGGGTAGTCTAAATTGTGTACTAAGATATTAGCCACTTGGCCAGAAGTGTCTTGCAGCACTTGTCCCTCAGGCTTCCCAAGTTCTGCCTCTTCAACGGAACATTTTACAGAAAACCCATTTTTGTTTGGAGGCTCCAATTCATCAGAACAATCCATTTCCTCCTCTTGCAGAAGTGGAGGATGACGTTGTTTAACCTGGAAAGGGGGGATCTCAGATACACCGTACTTATTACTGCATAGCAGCCTCTGGCGCACCTCAGCCCCTAGCTGGGTGGGATCACAGCTACTGACCGTTGAAGAGAGATCTCCAAATGTATTATAATCTTTATGAACAAATTCCGGAGAAACTGGAAGTGATCTGCTTCTCCTCCCAGGAAAGAAAGAAGAGTCTTGCCAATCACAGGCATAGGTGTGCTTGAACAGCGGCTGGCTCATTTTTGGACATCCTCTTGCTTCTGGAGAGTGCAGGTCAAATACAAGAGATATCACGGATTTGCTAGGCAAGTCAAAAAATTTTATTTTCCCTCCTTTCAAGTCTTCCCTAGAATTGAAAGGGTTGACTTTTCGGCTTGCCCCTTTGCTTGGTGTATAATATGGGTCCTGAACATTTATCTTGCGGGAAGGTTTCCGAGAGAAGATGTCTGACTGACTGCGTGATAGCCAGATGTTGCGCCGTGGTCGGGGTGATTTAGGTGGAATCTTGTCATCCAATGAGCTCAGCCTTTTGATACCTTGTCCCCTCTCTAGCAATCCTACAAAATAAAATCAGATTTAAATCCACACATTACTTCAGTGACAAATCTGGACTCATATACACACAATATAAATGTGATATTCTCCACAACCATACACCCTTAGGAAATCCACAAATTCTCATAGAGCTCTTCATCATAAGAAATGATTTTTCAAACAATTTTGTATAAGCCATTTCTATAGGCAGAGAATGCAATCTATCACATATTGTTATATTTTGTCTTTATATTCTTCTACGTGCCTCCTAACCCTCAAATGCATATAAATACTTAGTTAATATGACAATAAATATGTTATTTTCCAATTATTTGTATACTCTAAAAAGTCTTCCCAAGAGTGAAAGTTAAAGAGGACACTCCCCTTTTAATTAAAAGACAGAAGTAAGGTTTCCCTAGAGCAAAAGACACCATTATGCTGTGAAAAGGGCAGGCAAACAATAATACTTCCCTGTGGAAGTGGTTATATTCCACATCAGCCTTGAAACAGCTCATTGTTCAATGTAGAAACTAGGATACACAGCACTTGAGGTTGGGGGAAAAATCTGTTAAATACATTTAGATGGAAAGTGTTTAGCTACATTGCAAAAAAAAAAATCCTTTTCCTTTAAGATATCTGAGTTTATGCTTAAGTTTTCCTAAGCAGAACAAATACTAAAGTGACACTTTAAAACAAGAATGGAAAACCCACGCATAGCCTACAGGATCTCAAGATCGTGCCATCAAATGGCAGCATTTGGGTGGTACAATTTTGGAACATTCTGATTTGGATAATTTAAGGCTGGGACTAGTACCATTTTACTTCCTGGAAACCCCACATTCCTGTTCCATTTTTCTCTCTGGAAGCCAAAATCAGGCAGTTTTGGGGAGACAGGTAGTCCTCATTTAGCATATTAGTAATCATTCACAGTTACAATGGTGATGAAAATCTAACTTTATGTTCAACCCTTGTGTTTATGACCTTCACAGGTCTGTAAAGTAAAGTAAAGTTGAAGTAAGATCATAAACACAGTCGCAGTTTCACTTAGGCACCACTTTCCTTAACGATGAAATTGCCAAGCTCAATTGTGGTTGCTAAACGAGGACTACTTGAATTGGGGAAATGAAAGGATGGGAATCACCAGATTGCTTCTAGTAGTACTCCAATGATCATTTTAATTTTTAATGTCTGTATGTTTCACTTGTATTATGTTACCACTATTAAAATTAAGTAGCTGGCATTAATTAAAAAAATCTGTTGTACAAAACCCAGTGTCATCATGGATTTCCTCATGTTTAAGGGCTTTTTCATATGGATTCCTGTTAAAAAATGCAAATACATCTTTTGGCCTGAAAACTATGCCAGGTTTTCCATGGCGTATTGAAAGCTGCATTCATAAATATGGACTTGCTTTTGGGAGAAATTCTGAGGAATGAGATGGATGCTTAAGCATCTATTTTGCCCAATATGCAAAATTAAGGGCCATGTTTTGCTCCTTAAACTCCCAAAAGCCTTCCAATAAAAGAGGGTCCAACTATTGGCCTAATCTTCTCCTGGGATCACAAAAGACACATACTTGTGGGTTATAGTTTATATATCTTGTCCTTAAGACTGAAATGAATGACAAATTCAAGATTTAAACTGGCTCAGCTATGTAATTCTATACTTAGTTAATTCAAATTTCCCATCTAAATGAAAGCAATGTCTTAAATGTCTATATTGTGGTCACAGCAGTAAAACACCCCTCCCCTCAAAATCTTGCATTTGCCATAATTTAGAATTTTGTTTTAATCCCGCTTTTACTACATTATAAGTAACTCAAGACAGTGAACAAACATAATACTCCTTTTTTCCTCCTATTTTCTTCATAATAATAACTCTGTGAGGTGGATTGGGCTAAGAGAATGTGACTGGCCCAAAATTTACCAGCGGGCTTTTGGATTGCTCAAATTTTAATTTTTATAAATTAATTCAGCTCCAACTTTTTTTTCTATTTTAAAAATTTGCTACAATTCAAGCTGAAAATAAATATACCACAAGATGTATGTGTGATTCAAAATAAGCCATGAAGACAGCACTTAATTTGGGTTAAACTCCAACATATGTTTACCAGGGACTCAGAAGACATAAAAAGCCTTGAACATTTTCTAAAATGATACATCATAAGAAATGACCAGAACATAAAAAGCTAGAACTAGTAATTACTTTTATAATATTTTTCCTAGCTATAGAGTTAGAATTTGGGTGTCAAAGCAAGACAAAATAACAATGACCATTATCGAAGGTTCAAGTCTACAAAAGAGTTCTTTTGAAAAACAGGGTAACCACACCTAGTGCCCTAATTGTCTTCTACATCATTCTGTCATTAATAAAGCATGGATACCTCAAAGAAGATGCTAACCACTAACCACCAACATTGCAAAGTGATCTTCATTCTCTTCCTCTGTAATCTGATTAATATGCCAAACCCATGGTTACTTTAATGCAACCATTTTATTGTGTCTAATACACAATAAAATGCTACAGGCAGGACAATTCTATCTGTTAAAATCTATGTGATATTCATTGCCATACTGGCAGCAGACTACGAGAGGAAAGATCAGGAAGGAATGGTGTTGTTATTTTTCTCACCATTTTTGTTCAAAACAAATGTTGCTCAAGATTTCAGGGGCTATCTTCCACTGTTGGAGATGTGATGGTAAACTGGGACACTTGTGATTCCACAGCTTCATATCATGCATGCCAATTGTGTCCCTTTTGCATGATTTCCATTAATCCTAACGTGAGAGGTGACAACTTTTCAAGGGGCAGAGAGAAAAGTCCTCAGATTTGATTGGTTCTGAAGTAGAAGGCCTCTGTTTCATGAGAAAACCTCAGTAAATTCTGAGTCTATCTATTTAGGTTGGGGGTCTCCAACCGTGGCAACTTTTAAGACTAGAGGACTTCAACTTCTAGAATTCCTCAGCCAGCTTTGCTGGCTGAGGAATTTTGGGAGTTGAAGTCCACAAGTCTTAAAGTTGCTAAGGTTGGAGACCCCTGGTTTAGGCCATCTTCTGATTTGGCCCATCTTTTATTTATTTTGTTTATTTATTTTTGTTAATTGCTTACAAAATAATAGGTATAAGTAAAAACATAGTTATGAATACATGGATACATATAAGAAAAATAAAAAATAAAAATAAAAGAAACAATAGGACAGGGACGGTAGGCACGTTGGTGCGCTTATGCACGCCCCCCTACAGACCTCTTAGGAAAGGGGTGAGGTCAATAGCAGACAGTCTAAGGTTAAAGATTTTGGGGTTTGGGGAAGAAACCAGAGTCAGGCAGAGTATTCAAGACATTGACCACTCTGTTGCGGAAGTCGTATTTCCTGCAATCAAGTTTGTTGCGATTAATCTTGAGTTTGTATCTATTGTTTGCTCTTGTGTTGTTATGGTCGAAGCTGAAGTATTCATTGACAGGTAGAATCTTCTCCAAATCTGCCAATCCTATACATTTGAAGTTGGAAGGAATGTTGTATATTCTTGCCTTTCATTATGAGGTCTGTGGAGGAAAGAACTAGAAAGCCAGCTTTTTCTATGGTAGGCCTTGGTTTGCCTACCATGGTTCACAATGCACCCTCTTGGTTAACATTTAGAAGGGAGGCGAAAATAAAAGCACTTTGTCAAGCCTTTTAATGCATTTGTGGAAGTGAGTACTATTTCTGTTGCTATTTTATTTGCGTGTCTGTGTGTGCTCGTACGTATGTGTGCGTGCAGCACAGACAGTACAGCAACTATTTTTATGACTTTCTGTCTTGCACTTATTCTTGTGATCCATCCAGAATCTCAGGATTGGGGTGCAGTACAAATTATGTAAGAAAATACAGAGACATACACAAAAGCTGTTGAAATTAAGTGTCATTTAGAGGACCGCACTGATGTGATTAGATTGTTCTATCCTTAATTTTTAGTTGCACAGAGACAGTTGTGCAACTCAGCTGGGTATACCATATACAGTATCAACTTGCTCAGGTAGTCTAGACTAATATTGTTTATGCATCTCGCTCAAGTTAACATGAACAACAACAACAAAATTAAATTCCAACCTATCACAGTGACTTAAGGAACTATGTGTCCAACTAATATGTATGTATGTGGACTAAATTTGGTTCTTCAAGGAAGACAAAGTGAATAGATTGGATATACCATGAACATCAAATTGTATTTCCAATTAAACTTTTACAAGTAAATTAACTTGTACTCAATATGCAATTCTATTTAATTAGACTTAATTAGAATATTGTAAATACAATGTTTCCTAATTATAAATAAAAACAAAATTAATTACAACATAAAATATTTAATGTTTGTTGGCAAGCTGAGCAGTTTTATGACCATATTGTTTGATCCTACCTTTGGAAACAGAGATGGGTTTTCGATCTGCAGCATCCAGATTTAGAAGCTTTCGTTCTCTTTCATCTTCTTCTTTTTTCAAATTGCTCAGAATTTCCTCCAGTGTTTTGACAATATCAGTAAATGAAGGACGTAACTTTGGGTCCATCTATGAAGATAAGAAAAAATGATAAATTAAACACATAACACAAAATCTAAGCTTTTACGTTACCAATAGTCTTCAACTTATGAATGATTGCTTAGCAACCATTTGAAGCTACAGCTGATCCCCCAAAGCTACTTACAATCTAGTCCCTAAGGCTACTTTCTACCCCAAGGAGTCCTATACCCTTGCATCAACCATTGCCGCTTCTGTTTCAAAGATCTCTGGAGTACTGAAGCTTGGATTAGGGAAAAGGGACGGCCTGCTCTGTTGTTGGGCTACACAACATGAGCCTTGAAGCAGCTTCTATTTTCCTAGCAGCTGCATTGAATTCTGGCTGCTCAGAAACCGGCAGCTACTTCTGGGATCACGTTGCATGGCCCAGCAATGGAGAGGCTCCCTTTGCTTCCCTAACATGAGTTCTAGAGCATTTTCAAAGGTAAGTGTGATGGACATGATCTGAGGAGAAGGGAATAGGTCTGGTGAGGGCTACAGGGACCCGGAAGGGTGGGAAGCAAAACACGGGGTACCTTGGAGGGTGGGTGAAGGATGCCTTGGGAGGCCAGGGGAAGGACCTTCACTAGCCTCGCAGTGCCTCCCCTAGGGCCCCAGAGACACCCCATGCTCCACTTAATGTCTCATGTTTTGCTCTCTTTAATGACCGCATTGGGAAGAACAGGGATAGGGGTTCGTAAGTGAGGCAGTCATATGGCTGCTTCACTTAACAGCTGTCACAATTTCTGACCATAATGGGCAAACTCCATTATGGTCATGAGCTGAGGACTATCTGTATTCTACCAATATAAAAATGTTTTGCCATTCCATTTGGTGCACACGCAATTATAGAAAAACTCTATAAAAGAAAATTTACTGGATGTTTCATTTTCATTATAACTTGTCTAATATAATATTGGAAAGAACTATAGTGACAGCTTTTTATGTCCTTACTCATTATATACTTATTTGTTGCCCATTTTTATACCAAATCTACACATAAATAACAAATGTTATAAACTAATTCATACAATTCGTTCATATTTTGCCTTCAAATAATTGATAATTTCTGAGCTACAAAATCTCTCAATTTATTCAGCATTGCATTTTTAACTTTAACATAAACTAGGATCATTATTTTTTTAGTATACTGACATTGCAGCAGTTGAAGGCTAACTGGAGAAAGTTGGGAGGACAATCTCCCACCATGTGCTGAAAGGCATCATAATCCAGTCCAAAATTCTACATGAAAAAAACAGAAATACTCTGTTAATATCTAAAATAAAACAAACATGTTTTAAAGAAAGCAGTGGGGAAATTACAAGGGTTAAAAGACAAAACACAAAAGATAGTGAACTTAATTTTTCCCCTGAGCCCTGGGTCAGTATGTCAGGGTTCCAGGTAACACTGAAATCAAAGCTCCAAGGTTTTGATTCAAAGCTTCAAAGCTTCCTCAAAGTATAGATTTATTAGGCATGTCATATCACATCTGGGGAAAACCTGACTCTGGAGAAGCTGAGCTTTTCCCCACTCAAATCAAACCCGAAGTTCTTCCCCTCAGGTGGCAGCCCTAAAGATGCTCCCAAAATAAAAAATGGCTTCAGGGCTGACACAGTACTTCTGTGGATTTGACAAAGAGATGCTGATATATCTGCCACTTTCTCCTCCTTCATTGGCCTAAAAATACTTTCTGAATCCAACATATTATTCTGCTGTTATTCTGATATACTCTCTATATCAGCATTTCTGAGCCTTGCAATTCTAAAATATGGGGACTTTAACTCCCAGAATTCAAGAAAAGGAGCAAGGCTGGATGGGGAATTCTGGGAGTTGAAATCAACGTATCACAGAATTGCTACGAAACACAGAAACAAGCAGAAACAGCTGCCAGTTTCTGAACAACTAGAATTCAGTGCAGTAAATAGAAAATTGGCAGCTGCTTCAAAGATCATGTTGTGTGGCCCAACAAAAGAACAGCCGGTCCTTCTTCCCTATTCCCAATCTATATGTTAACAGCAAAATTCCAAGGATTGATTTAAGCAATAATACATTTTATCATTCTAAAACCTCCAGAAGTTTATTCGTTTGCTGGTAAACCATTAGATCAGGGATGTCAAACTTGCATCGTGATGGTGGCATCACATGACGTATGGGACTTTTCCCCCCTTCGCTAAACTGGGCATGGGTGTGGTTAGCGCATGATGCATCTGGCCCACGGGCCGCAAGTTTGACAGCTCTGCATTAGATTATTTCTTCAGCATGCACTGAATATGTATCTTCAGCCTGTACATAGCTTAGATGCACCACGCTGAACTGGAGAGAATCAGGAAGCTCAGAGAAACAACCCAGAATGCTACTGTATTTATTCAGAACTCAGTTCTAAAACTGAAACTAGTATAGAGAAAATAGATATTTCCTTTTCTGACTGCAGAACACTCAGTTCTCTGAATGTGGGAATCACAGCAACAACTCAGCTTTTTAAAAATGTATTTGGTGTTATAGTATAAGAGAAAGATATTCTAAGAGATAATAGTTTCAATCTCATAGTCCAAATTTTCCTCCAATATGGTCTAACATTTAGAACCATGAAAGATGCTATAAAGAGAAATGTATAAATCTGCCTACACCAAGAAACTTACCCACCAGGGAGTCTAGCATGAAAATGCATTTACCGAAGAAAGCACTACTATATACTTTACTGTACCTAGTACTTGGCCAATATCATATTAGAATGTAGAAACAATTTGCATAGTCAGGGTGTGATGCAATAACATCATAAACCACTTATGAAAATAGTTTTGTAATAACTTTAGTGCTGACTACTTATCACATTGCTGGTTCCCTTAAAGATGATTCTTAAGAATATCTCCACATTTCACCCACATATTTCACAGTGATGTGCCCTACATTAACCAATTTTGTCCATTTATTATGGAAGCAACTCTCAAGAGTATTAAAACACATTTCATATCAACTGCTATCTAATTCTTTTTACTGGGATTGGAATTTTCATATACAAAAATTTTCAAACATAAAACAGACCTTTTATGTCAACTGACTCGCCGAACTAGAGTTTTTTTTCCACTTTAATATTTTTTAAGATTGCTAATGCGTGTATTTCTCAAAACCTAACTTCAAAACAATATGCCATTTATAAAAGAAGACAAAAACACTTTAAAATAGTGTTGATGTAAAACAAACAAATGATGTTGTATAAGCAAAATAGCCACCTTTTCATCATTATCAGTTGAAAAGACAAAAAGATGTGGGTGAGATCTAATCAAAAGAAGAAATATCTTGATCAAACTGCCCTCTTCTCATGAATGAAGAAGCCATAGAAATCTCTTTGGTATTATGACAGTTAATCTCTTTAAAATTGGCTGATTAATGCAATATTCAATCCAACATTATGCAAGGATAATTATGAACTTTAAATGTGGAAGGGAGGGAAGAGAGAGGGAGGGAACAGCATTCTGTGCCAAGCTTGGCATATAAACGTAACAAAGGATTAATGGTTTATTGCAACTTTTATAGCTCATTTGGCAACTCTATGGAAATTGATTACCCATGAAACTCATTTTTTTTCCTTGACGGTCCTTATCAGTGAACTTTGCTCACCTCTGTTCGAGGGAGATAGTCTGGGTCTGCCTGGATCCTTGCAATAATCTCACAAAGGATGATCCCATATGAGAACACATCTGCCTAAAAGAGAGAATATGATCCCAGATTTATTTTGCAGGTATATTCTTTCCCTTCCATCGCAGGTCCCCCATGGTTTAAGAATTTTTCTTTGTTCCTATCACATGGGTGAAAAATGGGTGCCTAACACATTGCAAAAGCTTAAATTACCTACTGCACCACTTGCAAATTTCTGAGGGCACCCCAAATTCAACCAGCTAAGAAAAAGACTGCAGTACTGTTCCTTCATCATTAGAGGGAGCTATAAAACTTGAAAAATATTTATCAGCTTTTACTGATTTTTTTTAAAGCTACAGCTTTTATTGGAAGACAGAATATTGTTATTAACAAAATTATAAATTAAGGGAAAATATGGCATTGTCCCTTGATAAGTAGTGTAATTTTGATTTACAACTTTAAAAATCATTATTTCACAAAAGATGGATAAGTACTTATAATACTGTTCTCAAAGTTAGCTAAAAATAAAATTTTAGATTCTCAATATAGAAAGCAAACAATTGCCCCATAGGATATCAAGTTTATTACAGGCAACAGAATTTTCATGAGGTAATCTAACTAGAAAGATTTAAAAATAGAAAACATAGCTTACATAAGAGAAAAATGCTAGGTACAAGTTCTCCTTGCTTAAATATCCCAGGGCAACATCTTATGTTAACAGTATTTATTTCAAACATACAGGGATGGGCTGCTGGGAATTCGCAGGTGTTCGGGAGAGCCCCTAGCTAAGATTCTGTGCAGTTTGGGAAACCCCCAAATCCCAGTCCTGGCTGACCCCACCAACCCCAATGCGCCCCTCCTCCCAGGAGTCCCCACACAGCCCATTTTTGATGCAGGTAAGTGCAGGGCGTGCTTGGAAGCTCAGGGAGGATGAAAAACGGGAGGGTGAAAAATGGGCCTCCCAGAAGTTCGGGAAGGCTGGAAATGGGCCCCTTTCTGGCCTCCAGAGAGCCTTCGGAGCCCGGGAGGCCATATTTGCCCTCATGGAGGCTGGAGGAAAGTCCACCCCCCCACACAGTGGTGCAGGAGGCTGACTAGGCCATTCTCACCATGGCCACCCCCACCCAGCAACTGGGCAGAGAACCCATTGCTAAAAATTTTGAAGTCCACCCCTGCAAACATACCTACCTTTTCATTATATGGCTCATCACGCAGCACTTCAGGTGCCATCCAGTAAGGAGAACCTACCACTGGCAACTTCTCACTTCAACAAATTTAGAAAAGTAACATGAATGATTACCATTCCATTCCAATCAAAGTCTATAGGACAATATTGTTATTATTTCACATATTTCAAAATCCTGAAAGTTATTCTACTAGGAAATATATTACAAAGCCTACTGAAAGAATAAAATGTTTATGTGCCATAGTGAAAAGTTTAAGCAAAGTTATACCTATGTGTGCAAATCATTTATACATGGCAATAAAATCTAAATGGATATCTTAAAGATTCTTTTTAAACTGTTAAAACTGCAAAAATGCTCTTTAAAAAACATTTATTATCTGCATCAGTGACCTATCACAAATGTATTGTTTATGCAGATAGAGAATGATTATATGCAAAAGCTAAAAAGTAAGGAATTCAGTAAATAATCCAAAACAGTTTTAAGTCAAATGCTGAATTGTAGAAGGCAATGATCAGTGATTCACAATTATTTAGCTTAACATTATAATATTATTAAACTCTAATTGGTGTTTACTTAGAAATAACGCTTACCTATAATCAGGAATTTTCTCTGCCAAGCCAAAATCACCTACTATAGCAGAATATCCATTCTCATCATTTTTTATTAAACAGTTCTGAATAAAAGCAAAGAAACAATAATGAATATTAAGTAGGTATGGTACAGATGTAATATCGCTGCAATAAATAATTTGATTTTGATTTCACTACCTATGAACATGTCAGTATCTGCCAACCTCTTAGCCCATTCTGCCTTTTAAAAGTTTAAAAGAATATTGAATAATTAACAGAATTTTAAAAAAGGCACACTGAAAGCTAAGTGTCATCCTCAGCTTTTGATAAACAATTCCACATGGCCCTATTGGTATTCTTAAAAAACAAAAATGGCAAATGCTTTGTTTGTAACTACAACAATGGTAAGCAAAGACTTGAAAACAATTGGCCTTGAGGGGGCAGTAAAAAGCAAGCCTACTATCTGACCCTTCCTTCTACAATAGCTATTTGGTGAAGGCAACCTTCCTGTGACAGATATTTCACCAAGTGCCTATAACCAGATCTTAAAATATCCACATAGCCTGAGGACATATGGTATCTACACAGTACTGTTACTATAGTACTGTTCTCCCCGCCCCCCATTAAATAACTTCTGCTCCAACTGTGCTGAATATTGAGCATAGCACATAAATGCATATCTGTTAAAAGCAAACAAGAATGAACATCAGAATATGTTGAACAGGCATTTTGTGATATTAACAATATTGATCATGAACAATTTAAAGAATAACTAAAGAAGTTGGGAAAATACATTTTATTTATTTGTATCCCACCTTTATTATTTTTACAAGCAACTAAAGGCAGTGAAGATATCTAATATACCTTCCTCATTCTATTTCTCCCCAAAAAATCAGCCTGTAAGGAGAATTGAATTGAGAGAGGGTGACTGTGGGCCATCATGCCTCAGTTGGGACTGGAACTCACGGTCTCCTGTTTTCAAGGCTGATGTCTTAACCACAAGATCAAACTGGCATTACACCAGAGGTGGTATTCAGCAGGTTCTGACCAGTTCTGGAGAACCGATAGCGGAAATTTTGAGTAGTTCAGAGAACCGGCAAATACCACCTCTGACTGGCCCCGCCCCCAGCTATTTTCTGCCTCCCAAGTCCCAGCTGATCGGCTGGGTCTTCTTTGGTTGCCCTGTACAGGAAAACGGAGCTGGAAATCAGTGGGGGGTAGAGGGAATGGGATTTGCAGTAACCTTCCTCCAGCAGTGGGGAGAGAATGGAGATTTTGAAGTATCCTTCCCCTGCCACCGCCCATCAAGCCATGCCCACAGAACTGATAGTAAAAATTTTTGAATCCCACCACTGCATTACACTATCAAAATTCAAGCATGTTTTTCCATGTACAAAGATACAGTAGTTGATTTTATTAAATAATATTTATCCTAAATATTATTAGTTCTCACCTAAATGAATTTTAGAATGCACAACTCACTTTGGATTTTTAACTGTACATAAAGGCCCCTGAACTCCACATCCAATGTATTTTGAATCTTTTCAATTATGACTATTGTTATTCCTAATAAAAATTTATTAGTTTATTAGTTTATTTGAGGTTGAATATTTGTTCACTGCAAAATGTACATAAATCCTAAAGGAATAACATTAATCATACTGCAATGGTAAAAATATGGTAAAAATCCACACTTGAAACTATCTTTTTGTAAGTAGCTTCAATGATTTAATGATAATCATTTATTTCCCTCCCTCCATTAGCACATAAGACTATTTAGGAATTCTTTAAAGTACTATTTTATTAAGGTTCAATAAAGAACCATATTTAGAATTTGTGGAAAAGATATTTATGATAAATGGTACCGTGATTTCTTAAATTCTTGGTTAGTTTAACCCAATGCTCTAGGTCATTATAATCAATTGTGTTTGCTATGTACCATAGGGAAGTTATTTTAATATGTACAAGTACAGTCATGCAATTTTATTATTGATTATGACAAGGCTGTGTTGTACAATGTACCTACCAGCAAAAAAAGATGGTAGAGAAATCCCAGGACTAACTGTGTAGGATCAGAATATGGGAATATTGTGTGCCAGAGAAGAGGAACATAAAGCAATAAAAATATTCAGGTCTTTCTTCATGCAGCTAAAGTTGTAGCTTCTTTAAAATCTACATGAAGAGTCAATTCCTTGCTGCTGGGTAGGGAGGGAATAAGGGATTGCAAGACTAGCAGAGAAACTGTTACAGAATGGAATGGAATTTTGAAAATAAAAATCAATCATAGCCACAGCTCAGTAGCAGCCAGCAGTACTGAAGCAACCACAACATTCCCTTAATTTCATTTCCTCTGGAGTTACAGATCCTGGAATTTAGGCACATTCTGTAAGTTAGCCCAACTTTATTCAAATTGTTGTCCTATGATGCACCAATTTCACCCATGTAATGAGGAGAATTTTAGTAATATATAGATATTTCGGATTCTCATTTACAGTTCTGGCATACTTGCAGGTGACTAGCTTCTTTAAAAAAATAGGTACATTTTAAATATTTTAATATACCTATTAAAAATAGATACAATTTAGGTATAAACAATTTATACCTAAAAAAATAGGTGCATTTTAAATATTTGAAGCACAGTTTGAAAGCAACATCACTACTCATTTTTAATAAGATATTATGTTTTATACCAATAGATTAGCCTTAGAACGTTATAGAAGTTAAAAAGCTATAACAACATTGCACCAAATGAGTTAATTTTACATCTATTTTCCTGGAAGTATAATTCATAATTCACAATTGCATTTTGCTTTCTTCTGATAATAAGACAACACAGTTTGGAGAAGGGATAAAGAGAACAAAACAATTCCAAGAAATTTGCTGCCAGCAAATACGATCAGATAGAAGAACATTACCTTGGAAGTCAAATCTCTGTGGAAAATTCCCTTATAATGAAGATAATTGAGTCCAAGAGCGATATCCAATGCCAGCTTTACTCGCACTGTCCAGGACAAGTGCTGATTACTATCTAACAACTGTTCCAGGTTACCACAGTTGATGTACTGTAAAGAAACAAAGCTATGGTTAAAATGTAGTTCAAGGCAAACAAATACTGGTGAGAAACGATGGTACATTTCAACATGGAGCTGGATTTAGTGAAGAGCTCTTCTTTGTCTATCACATTAATGCAACTGAATTAAAATATCCTATTATAATAATGGTACACTGTAACCAGTTCCTCTAGCCAAGTAAAAAATATGACTCTATATTATTAAGATAAGATTAAGCACTGGAAGAAAATACAATAATTTTGATTCTTATTTTGCCCAATTCCTTAAAGTGCTCATAAAAATCAATAATGTAAGTTTAAGAATAAGCAAGTACAATAGAAATTTATAACATAGTATCCTGGTTTTTCATAATCATAGTTACTATTTACCAGCACAGCGTGATAAAAGCTTTCTTCTCCCTTATATTTGTATAATTCATTTGCCTGTATCTCACTTATAAATGATTAAGATATACAATTTTGTAAACTGGTGAAATTATTCTACAAGCCAGTTCAATTTTCAGGGCTGCATAGTAATATTATCAAATGATAGATCACATTTGTTAAGAAGAAAAAAATTCAACAATATGCAAAGAAATGAATATGAATTCTTCATACACAGATTTATACTGTATATGACAGCTCGGTATTAACATCAACCAGTATCTTGGTATAATGTACTGGCCAACAAATAGAGGAGCTGTTAATTTCTAGCCAAAATACTCAAGAATCTAAAAGAGATCAAAACATTTTATTTGTCTGGAGATTGGCACAGATCTTAAATACCATATTTAAATAGCATATTTTTGCCAGAAGCATTTTAGATTATGTCACAAGGAATATAGTGGCATGCCATTTTTAACTAGAACTATAAATATATTTCTTTGGCAAATAATCCTTTTTATTAAGATCATCTTGCTATATTAGCCTTTATAAATAACAGCTTGCTGGGCCTCAGAAAAATACAGGTACTATATTGTTCAGTGAGACTTGCATCACATTCAACCAATGTAGCAAGTTTTCAGGATCACTGTTCTCTATCATGGAAATACTAAGTTATTCAAAGTGGAAACTCTTCCACCAGAAATTGATACTTTTTTAATCAATAAAACCAAACAACTTTTATTAATAATTTCATATTTGCAAATAGGATTTATGATTTGGGGTCTCAGAACTACACTAACATGGGAAATATTTTCTGTTAATATTAACTGGAGCAAAATAGATGTGCAATTGAAGACAACAACTATAATTGCAACTATTTTAATTACTGCACTTCTTAAGTTCAAACCAAAGAGAGAGATGAAACTAGATCCTGTTGCTCAGATAAACTGTACTACAGTATCTGCCAAATGACCTAATTATGGCTTTAGAAAATATGCAACTGGATTAAGTTAAATGCTTGCAAACTGTTTCTTCATTCAAAAAACCTGCAAGAGTTTGACAATAGTCAATGGATTGAAATTTCTGCTGCTGAACACCCAGTCAAAGAATAGGAAAACAGTTGGCCAAACTATTTTATCATAGACTAGATTGGAAAAAGGCCTGATTCTCCTTCAGGTTTCTCTGCCTGATTCTCTACATAGCAGTAGGCAATGATACAGAATTTTAGTGGTCTACTATGATATTATAATATACACTAGATGTCCTGATCTTATTTTGAATGTGAGTTTCTGAAGGGTGGAATTCTAGACATAATAGGGTCTACTTTCCTGAGCTATCTGGTCCATGGAAGCACCTGATACTTGGGTTTTCCAAACCTGTTTTGATAAAGGTCACCCTTTTTCATGCTTTACCATAGTTTGACTTCATGACTGAAATCTGGACATTTTATGGATGTGGAAGAAGGTAATTAAAGTGATCCACACTAAAAAATTATGTATTTAAATAACTTCTCAATGTTCCCTACAAAATGTATGATTTTAGCAACCATTTTTTTCTTTAAAAAGAACAAAAGAGTTTCATTTCTTCTTCCAAAATGCAGAAATGAGCTGAAAACCTGGCAGCATGTTCAAGAGCATCTTTTCAAATCTGAATACAGTACAAACTATAATAAATTAATATACTAATGAATTTTATGATTTTATTTGTTGTTATTGATTCTTCTTTCCATTGGTGTGTTGGGCTGTGTTCACTATGGATGTTTTAATTATTATACTGTACATTATATTAGTCGCTAAAAGTTATTTGATTGTGGCAGGGTACAAGTCTACTCAATAAATCAATCAGAATGCTATAGTTGTTAAACAGCCAATCAATGGCTCTACAATCGATATTTATAATTTTCAGTTTACACAATCCATAAATGCAATCAGGTTCTTTGGAGAATTATAGCCACCTTTATATGAACTTGAACCTTGCCTTTCCTTCCTTATAAGGACAGGGAGAACAATGAAATGATTAATGAAAGTGGTGAACATCACTTTAGCATGCAGCTCGATTGTATGACACTTAAAAATGCATGAGAGTTTCACATTAATTGAAATGAGATTGAAAATGCCTCTGCAGGATAATATACTGAAATTGAAATCCAATATATTTGGAGGGCAAGAGGAAAAATAATCTGTTCGGTGATCCGGGTGGCTCTCACTTTGAAGGTGTTCAAGAATCTATTAAAAATTGGTTATTTTCCCAGTCTCTGGAAAAGAGCAAAGGTTGAGCCCATGCTAGATGGTTGTTGTTTTTTCCAGTTTATGATTCTAGGGTGTACAATTTTTTCTGAATTTTGTACATTATAAAAACCTTTTAACTATAAACTGTTCAGGATTTGGGCAGCCTATAAATTGTTTTAATAAACAGCCTCCAAGGCTCTGTTATGGAGTAATATCTTGGCTCCAAATATTTCTGAGTGCAATAGATTGTCCATTTTAATCTAACTTTATATACGGTTATGGAACAGACTTCAAATGGCCCATTATAGGCCCTGACCTGGTGCTAAGGAAAGCTACTCTATTAGTTTTGTAGAAACTATACAACTATTAATACTATTAACCCTTACATACTTCTTGACAACTTATATAAAATGGCACTAGAATTAGAATTCTTTATTGGCCAAGAGTGATTGGACACACAAGGAATTTGTCTTGGTGCAAATGCTCTCAGTATACATAAAAGAAAAGATACATTTGTCAAGAGTCAAGATATGCACAAAATATGCACTGTGGTTTCCATCAACATATTGTCAGTGTTATGGGAAATAAAAACTTAGAAGATGCAATTTCCTAACTATTGCAATTCCATTATTATGTCCAAACTGAGGGAAACTGAACTGCAGCTTGAACAATCATTGTTCATTTAAGCAGAATAACCTCTGCATCCCATTTGGAATATACTAGTGAAGGGACTTCTATTTTAAAAATAGACGTTGACGATCTGAAACCATGCTATGGAGAGTGGAAAGAGGGCATATGTATATGTAACTCACAGCTATTTAGTACACAATTAAAGTACAGTTCAGAGATAGGTGAAGATGAAGGCTAAAGATCCAGATGGATCTTGACAGACTAGAACACTGGGCTGTATCTAACAAAATGAAATTCAATGTAGAGAAAAGTAAAGTCCTACACCTAGGCAAGAAAAACCAAAAGTACACATATAGACTGGGTGAAACCAGGCTCAATAGCAGTAACTGTGAGAGGGATCTTGGAGTCTTAATGGATAACCAGCTAAATATGAGCCAGCAGTGTGCAGTAGCAGCCAAAAAGGCTAATTCAATCCTAAATTGTATTAACAGAGGCAGGGGTGGGATTCTACCAGTTCGCACTTATTTGCTAGAACCGGTTGTTAACATTCTAAGCAGTTCGGAGAACCTGTTGTTAGAAGAAATTACTGGCCTAATCCTGTAAGGAAGGCAGGAAGGAAACATTCTGGTGTTGCTTACAGAAACTGCCTCTCCATTAATTCTTATTACATTCTTGGCAGGACTAGACTCCCTGTCTCAGGAACTTCTCTGGAGTTTTTTTTCCCTCCTTTGCTGGTACTTTGCTTGTGTGGAGTGACCATTCAAAGTTACAATGGCACTGAAAAAAGTGACTTATTACCATTTTTCACACTTATGACTGTTGCAGCAACCCCACAGTCATGAGCGGCCAGGCGAGGAGATGTGTGCCTCGATGTAAGATATTGAGTTGGCCACACCCAGCCAATAACATGACCACCAAGCCATGTCCACCCAATCACATGACCAAGCCACGCCCACCACCTAAGCCACAGCCAAAACTGGTTGTTAAAAAATTTGAATCCCACCCCTGAACAGAGGGATACAAGCAAGATCAAGGGAAGTACTAATACCACTCTATAAAGCCTTAGTAAGACCACACCTAGAGTACTGCATCCAGTTTTGTTCACATTATAAAAAAGATGTTGAGACTCTAGAAAAAGTACAGAGAAAAGCAACCAGGATGATTAGGGGACTGAAGGCTAAAACATACAACGAACGGTTGCAGGAACTGGGCTTGGCTAGTCTAGTAAAGAGAAGGCCCAGGGGAGACATGATAGAGGTCTTCCAAGATTTGAGGGGCTGCCACAGAGAGGAAGGGGTCAACTTATTTTCTAAAGCGCCTGTAGGCCAGACAAGGAATAATGGATGGAAACTGAACAAGGAGAGATTTAACCTGGAAATAAGGAGAAACTTTCTGACAGTGAGAACTATCAACCAATGGAACAGCTCACCCTCGGAAGTTGTGGGAGCACCATTACTTGAGACTTTCAAGAAGAGATTGGCCTGCCATTTGTCAGAAATAGTGTAGGGTCTCCCGCTTGGGTGGGGGGTTGGACTAGATGACCTACAAGGTCCCTTCCAACTCTGATTATCTGTTATCTGTCATCTGATTTGGCACTATTTAAAGACTTTGAATAATGCAACTATATCCAGTTTCATAATAATTGGCCACTTTGTTTCAAGAACTTTGTTCCTTGTAACAGTAACTTAATCTGATCTCAAAGCAATTAGCAAGTGAAAAAGGCAATTGCACAGAGAACATTATACATGACTGGCAGGAAAAAAAATCATCTGGAAAAGCAGGAAACACATTTATGTTTTCCACAAATACAAGATCTGTGCAGCAAGATTTTGCATCCTACACCTCTTTGCTATTATATGGTGCTCTTAAGATTTTTTTTTCAAATCTTTCTTGTACCCACAAAGTCTACAATTTATTTTACCATTCATAATTCTTTCTAATCAAAACCTTTAAAAGAAAGATAATCACAGATTTACTGCCCAGATGTAAATCTGTGGAAGACAAAGAAATGATGAACTGAGAATGGCTCCATTAAAAGTAGAGATGACAACTATGGTGGAATGAAGAGCCAGCAAGTAGAATGGCTCTTCAAAATTTGTCTCTGGACAAGAACACACAATCCCTCAAGCTGCTCCATAAATTTTTTCCTCACATGGAGCTTATAACATACTAGTCTCCTGCTCTGGAAGATGAGGGAATGCAATTTCTGCCCAAATTGCAGTCAGAGCCTTTATGGGCACAGAGTTGCATGCTTCCTTTTCTAATCACTTCTGGAAATAGTTTGTTAAGTCCGGATCGGGGCTCAACATTGAGATCTTTCTGGATGACAATTTTTCATAACACCTGATGAGTTTCCTTCAATCCTTAGTGAAATAAGTTTTAAATACAAGTTGAAACTTTAAAAAACTATTTGAAGGGATTAAAAATTAAGATGGTTTAAAGGAAAAAAAGGAAGGTAAAGTTGGTTTATTTTATCAAGATTAAAATAATTTGTGACCTCTGATAACCTTTAGTGGACTTTTGGTGACCAGGATTGCATAACTGAGCATTAAGGATCTGTTTATAGATAAGAGATGAAATATGGGGAAAAGATCTTTTGTTGAATTTTAAGAGAAGGTAATAAATTATTAAAGTTGTTTACATTTGTTGCGATGAAGAGGGAAGTCATTTATTAAATATTTTTTCTTAATTATATTTTTATTTTTCTCTTTTCTATACTTTTTTCTTTCTATTCTTTTAATTTTAGTTTGTATTATGGTAGCTTTCATCTTTTAATTGAAAACAATAATAAAATTACTGCAAAAAAAAAAAAGACTGAAAGCCAAGAATACTTATTTCTGGGTCATAGAGATGGCTACTAAGAATACTACTTAGCACAATCAAATATTTTGCTATTTTCTTCCATAATATTTTGAGAGATCTATATAGATCTGGATGCAGGTTCTGTACTAATGAAAAATCTTTCTGGAATAAAGAAAGATCTCAAGATCATTCACATATCCTCCACAAAGCTATTTCTCATGAGTAAACCATAGAAAAAGATGTTCTTTAATTGGTTTGTGGAGTCATTGAGTATTGAGGGATTTCTATTTGAGCTCACAGCTGTTTTGGAGTCAAAGTTCTACCAATTCTCACTTCTTAATTACTTTGAACTTTTTAAAACTACTTTTTTAAATATTAAGAACCTTTTAGATTTTTAGTGTGTGAGATTTTTTCTTCAACCTTTTGTGAACAAAATTTTAAATAAGATTTCAAGATATACAAAAATTTAAATTAAGGAGTTAAAAGGGGAAAGGGGAATTGAGCATTGTTTTTTAAAAGTTATGTATGAATGAATGGCCCAGATAGATTTATTATAAATGGATTAAGTAAATATAAGAATTTTTCCCGTGGGAAAGAAGTTATGTTTCACATATAAAAAAGATGGATATTTGAAAGTTGATCACTAGAGGGTGCCAGAAGTAAAAAGAACAATGGCTGCATGGAGAAATGGGATCAAATGACTCAAAAATTAATTTTAAAGATTCTGTCGCTGTTGATAAATTTATTGACAAAATAGATGATGGTATGGAAGAAAAAGAAACATTGTACTGGACAAGGAGACAAATATATTGTATTGAACAAAAAATTGATTTAACATTGGATATAAAAATGACAGATTATACGAACATAAAACAAGATGATTTAACCCCAATAAGCATGGAAAATTAGTCATAGACTCTGACCTAGATCCGGAGATTCTTCAAAATTTTCAAATTTGGGGAATGGTATCAACTAGTAAAATCTCAAAGGTGGGAAAGCACAAAAAAAATATGAGGAATGGTTTCTTCGGAATAATGTCCTACTAAGAACCCCCATTTGAATAACTGCAGTCTGAATTATGTATATCAGTTGGGGCTTGGAGAAAAAAGCGAGAAGTCTTTTGTATAGTCTTTGCCTCTTCAGTTAGAAAATCAGCCCAATATCTTACATACACCTGTGACTTCCTATCTCGAATCTTGCACTGGACTTCTGGATTGACTTTTTGGACTCTGACTCAGTTTATACTCTGACTTTTGCACATATTGGTCTGAAACTTTGAGTATATGCTTGACTGACTCTTGAACTGTCTTTACAGTACATTTTCTGCCCAACCCTTTGATTACATGTTGATTATCTTTGAGAAGCTTTAAGCCCATCCAACTATATCTACCCCAATTTTGGTGAGCCTCCTTAGACAGGAGGAAAAATGAAATAATAGGTGAGCCATGCTTTGTATCTTTACTTACTCATGTGTCGCAACATATTAATTTAGATTTTAACATTTAAGTTTTGTATTATATATATTTTCCTATAATAAGTAGTGGTTTAGAACATTTATTCTTTGTTCCAAAATCAACTCTATATAACTCACTTATTCATGCTTAGACTTTGAAAACTTAAGTGGAAAAAAAAAACATACATAGCAAGATCTTTATTTAAACTAAGTCACAATTTTCTTTGTTAAAGGGATGTTGCTCCCTGTTGCTTAATGAAACAGTAATAAAAACATTTCTATTTTACAGTTCTATTGTTTATATTTATACAGTTTCAGTACACTGGTTTAATGAGTTTTATTTTAGGAAAAAACATAGTATCAAAAATTAACACTCCAAAAGGAATTTTTGGTTTAAATGCATTAGGTTTATAGCTATTTTGTTATCCTTTTAGGATTGAGGCAGCATATAAATTGTTTGATGAGTCACTATTTTTTGTGATATATTGGAATGTTCTAGTAGACTTTCACATCTCTATTCATATGGAAGAACATATAGCTGTCAACTGAATGAACAGGAGCAACAGAAGCAGACATTGTGAACTGACTCATATGTACATTAAATGGCTTGGCCTCTTAATTTTCTCCACAAGATTCCAAATATGTATGGCATTATATCAAGGAAACATCATGTGAATCAGATTATACATAAATCAATGTATCAGGAAAGAAGTCAATAATTATTTCTACAAGAATAACGACACATGTTTTGCAGCTATAGAGAGAGATGCCTCCACCCTGAATGTTTAGGTGCATGGCTCTAAATTAATATTAAGGATTATTTATGCATGTCTATAATTGGGAGGAATTAGAATGTCCAACAGCATGAAATACAGACTTATTTCAGGCATTGTTTAACTAACAAAGGTACACAGAATTATGAGTACACATTTTAATTGCTAGACCTTTGAGCACTCATACATTCTTATGAGATGTTCTTATGTGTTAAACCTTCAAGCATCAGCCATCTAATTCATGCTAAAAAAATGGACAGAGTCCTATTGAAATTGACATGGGTGTTTTGAGAGCATCCTAAGATGGTATACCCCCAATACTAATAATGTGACAGCCTATGTTACCAGAACTCTAAGAGACATGCAAACTTCCAAGATAATAATGGTGTTAAAATACTATAGGTGGATTTACTCTATGGGCTGACTTACTCATAAGTAATAAAACACAGTGAATGTTCAAAGTTGCAGAAAAGGGAATATAAAGTTTTCAAAACAGCACTGTCTGAGGCATGGAGATTTCTTCCTTTTAGAATAAATCTTAAAAGCTTACATAGAAGAAAATTAGATTGCAGTTGAAACACACATTTATTTATACATATATGTTTATTTTTAATTTTAATATTTGAGACATCTATTTATTAATAAGTCTGGGTGGCTAAAATGACCAAATATGCCATATTATTTTAAATAAAAGTACACAAATTCAAACATTAGGCAGATTAAAGAATGTTGTTCTTAGGGGGAAAATACTGTTGTTCACTGTATTACTGAAAGAAGATAAAATCTATCTTTTGAGCAATCAGGGGAGAATCTGAATAAACTATGACTCAGTTAAGAAGTATTAGCATCAAAACTGGCAACCAAGACTCTTGTGATTTTGCATGCTTTTCGTATCATTATCCTCAACTTGCTGCTTACCGTATTTCATTATATATGATACTTAGTACTCATTACCAAATTATGATTCACAAATCCATTTCAATCCATGTTCTGAAACTGACTTGAAGTAGATTAGCGAAAACTAGAAATTGAGGAAAAACTCCATGTAAAGAGGGGAGAAGAAAAAAATAGCTTGTTGGGATGTTCTTCCGCATGTTATAATTTAATATTACATCTGAAAGGACTCATAATGGAGGTGAAGCGACAAAACAACTTGCTCCACAAAGGAGCTCTGGCATACTGCAACCCATTTGATCTGCTAATAATTTCAACACTACTGTACATATTTTGCCTCCTGCAATCCTCATCAACTGGGATTCACACTTCCCTATTTTCTGTGACAGTGCAGTTCATGAACAATATTTTCATCCAATCACTTCTCATCTTAAATTATCCAACAGCTGAATGCAAAAATACATCCAATTGCAGCCAATCAATGTGTTAAAGCCCCATTCCCTTTCACAATGAAAGCAACCTTTGGTCACCTTTTCGTGTGCATGACATTTATGGAGTTACCAATTCCTTCCCCTAACAAGCATTTATCTATCTCTTTTTCTGTATCTCTATGGTGCCATATTAAACATTCACCCCTAGAGGCTGCAATAACAGATATTGTGTAGAGGTGTTGTGGAGGAACTGGGCAGTCACGGGATTCTTTCAAGGGAAGAATTCATTGTGAACCAATTAACAAGCTCACTAAAAAGCTAGAAAAGCTTCTCCATTACTTCTGCTAAATCAGCTTTGTTGTTGGGAGTGTATTTCACATAGTGGAGAGTTTTATGCTGGCAAAGCAGCGTTCCTGGACTTTTCCATGACTAGGGATGATCAAAACAGTAAGGAGAAAGGGGATGCAGTAAGCATTCTATCCAAAAAGAAACTACATGGATGATCCCAGAATGTATCCATCTGTGTGTACCTTGCATCTTTACAGAGACAAGGGACAAGAATGACAGGTCACTCACAGACTATAGGCGTTATTACATCCTGCAAAAAATGGGGACACATAGTCAACATATTTAATTTTATAGATATGTTAGAATTCATAATCCCTTGATGCTATTTTAAATTTCTCTAAAAATTCTCATTATAGGGGAAACGTGACTAACTTCTCTGTTACTTAATTGTTCGTGTTTAATCTCTCTTCCCTTCCATTTCCCATCTCCCCACAACTTCTCACCCTCATCCAAGTGCCTGAGGGGAGGAAAATCTTTATCATTTAAAGCTCTATGATGCCTTCCCCAGGAATCAGAGAATCAGAGCTTACTAGTTTATTGTGAGAAAAATGACAAACACTTCAACGGTGATTTTATAAAAACTATTTCATTTAGGGGTTCTTTTTTTAAAATCAGGGACAGACATATGCATTCAACAGATAAATGTTGAATAAGAAAAAACCATCACATTTCAGTAATGAAATAACTTCTATTTGTGCAGTGCAAGTGGTAAAGTCTGTTCAATTTTTTCAAAAGGCCATGACAGTTACTAAAAATAATTTCATGAAATATGCATTAAGATCTCAAGAGACTTCACCACTAAAGTATCTGAATCATTTGAAGACAGTATCCAAGCCAAAAATAATACTAAGGGTTTTTTTAAAGTACAGCATGACTTCTTTGTTTCAAACAAAAGTACTCTCATACAACAATAAATATTTCATTTAATACTGGTGAACATGGTCCAGATTTTTCCCTGATCCAGTGCAAACTAAGCAGTATGTATCTTCCACCAAATTACTTGATCTTGAAGGGATGCCTGTGTTAAAGAGACAAGTCTATCCATATCTCCCAGCAATATCAAAGCAACTATCACCAGTGCTCAGAATGTTTGTGTTAAATAGGAGCTCCCATTATCATGTTGTCTACTGCTTGTATTTATCCAATACTTCAGGAAAATTTTGGCACTTTCTTGCACTACACAATTTCTGCATTCATTGCAGTGGTATTACAAGGATTAGAATAAGTGCAATAAGCTCATTTTATTGTATTTTTTGTCTTCCATCTAACTGAAGAGACAAAAATCTTTTTAATTTTGTAATTCTTTTCCTTAATTCTTCTTACAGAAGAAGCAGGTGCTACTTCAGTAAGTAATAAAATCACATGTACTACATATCCCTTCTCCCAATGAAATCGACAGCCTTCTCACTCAATCCCAAAATCAGTTTTTTTGTGTCAGGAATAGAGAACAAACAATGGAAGTCACAACAAAGCAAACCACCAGTTAAAAACCAGACATTACAAAAAATATCAAACCCAAGAGTGTATGCCATGTCCTTGGATATTTGGTACACCAAATTGGAGTGTGGTGATATATTCATTTCTCAATTCTGGCCTGCAGCATTAAATAAGACACACATAAGCACATTCTACAAAAGAATCCCAATGGCAGTAAATTCTGCAAGCTGAAGTTTCATTTTACAGATATAAAATGTGACATTCCTATTACAAAAATATTACATGTAAGACTTCTTTTACAATTAATGAACAGATGTATGGAAAATGTAGTAAAACTAACATGTAAGAAAACCATGATCCAAACAAGAAAATAGGAAATAGCTCCTACTTTTATATATTGCAACTGGAAAGCAAAAGACAGTATGGAACCTTCTAGTTCCACACTGCATAAGCAACTAGAAGCAAACAAAGATCAAACAGAAAAGCAAAGATCAAACAGAAAATCATGAAACAAAGTTCAGAGATTTTGATCAAGGTAATCAACTCTTAATAAAATAAATACTCTCAACTCCCATTTTGCTTTAGTTAGTAAAAATTGCTGAGAATTTAAGTTCAGCATACCAGGTTGCCCATTAAACAAGATTTTCTGTCTGTGATACCATTATATTCATAGCAATCTTTCATTTTCCTTCACTAAATCCTAAAGTATAACTGACACTCACAAATATGCACAAATATGTCACAAGAACAGCCAACAATTGATTAGTAAAGGGATTGCTTCTTAATCAAGGAGCTACTTTACTTTGCCCTTACAATATTTCAGAAACAATGAGTTTGCTAAGAGAAAAAGCATGTCTAAAGATATTTTCATTGTGCGAAAGAGTGGGGCAACTGAGGCAACGAGGAAGAAGAGCCAATCAAAAGAGGGCAATGCAGGACACCTCCTCCTAGGTTATACTCCAGGAAGAGGAGGTTGGAAGTAGATGTGGATTTAGGTGGTGGAATAACTCAACGAAGGCCAAACCTCAGAATACATACTCCTGTCAGGAAGACAGTATTTATCATCAGGACTGGTTAATATTGACAGGATAGCAGAGGTATTTTCTAGAAGTCAACCCATTTTAAATTATTTAATATAAATCAACTTGTCCCTTGTTTCTATGTTAACCAAGTGTTTGTTTCAACCTACTGTATATCTTGTTCCATATTCTACCCTGTATTGTTATTTTAGATATTTTAAAACTAGAAAGGAGATTTAATGACAGCAGCATAATAAAATAGACAAGGAGGGGAAGACTACCACAAGGTATGCAACAATAAGATAAGGTGCATATTAAATAAGTGAATAAACATTACCCAATTAAGATAATGTGAAAATTCACAAATTCAATATCTTTTCTGAACATAAAGATTCTTATCAAAAACTCTCAAAGCATCTTCCTAATGTTTCAGCCTACAAACCTAAATTAAGCATTTTACTCTTCTTTTATTGTGGCCTGCCAGGCTTCTGACAGAACACAAATGTAAGGAACTAAGAATAGAAGCAGCATTCATATCTTTGCATAGCGTCATACATAAAAATAAAAGATCTGTTAAAAGAATGGCTAAAAAAGAATCAATAAAAAAGAAAAACAATCTATACAGACCGATACAAAATACATTGCAACTGTATATTAATGCTACTTACTACAGATAATGGTATACAGTCATTTATAGGAATGCTATGTAGCTATCAGATGTTAATATCCCACTTTATATTCTAAAAATTGTGTTGCCTTTAAGAGATATTTCAGTTCAATGCCATATGATATAATCGGAAGTGATAAAAATGATTCAACCATAAAGCCAGACATTTTCTATTTTGATAAGATATTTAAAAATGTGTTCATGCCAGATTAAAAACATCTGCTACAATCATTCTATAAAGCTTGATCTGCCTAATCACACTCACTCACATGAATGTAGTATCTATGTGTCAGACAGAGAACCCAGAAACCTACTGGGGAAGGATGAGTTAGAAAAATAATTGCAGAGCTGTTCTGAGGAATTTTCTATGCATCTGGAGAATAAAATTTTTGTGATCTACTCCGAAATGAGCATTATCTGAGTAAGTCTCAATAGACTACTTCTTGAAAGCTTATCAGTTCTCAGCTTTCTCTTTCTGGGGAAAGCTACTGAGAAGGTGGTGAGGCTGCAATTGCAGAAAAAACTTTAACCAATCTGATTTGTGTTCATAAATGAATGCAGCACCCAGATTACACTGCTTTCCTTAGTTGACTCCATGAAAATGGGAAAGTGAATACAAGACCCTCCTAGTACTCTTTGATTTCTTAGCAAGTGTTGATATCATAGATAATAGTATCATTTTACACCATTTCCAAGTATTGGGCATACTGGAAAGTACTATTTTGTATCTCTGGTACCTGTGTCAGAACTATACTAATCAACTTCATTAAATACATTATTTAGCATCACCATAAGAAATTTTGCAAAGCCGAGAGAAGGAGAGGTAATTAGCTTACCTCAGTAAGGGCATGCAATTGTCCTTGATGTACACAGACACCCATAAACCTACAAAACAAGAATAAAATCTTAAATCAGAAAAAGTGGATTTTTAGGGGTTTATTATTTTTGAATCATTGTAGAACATACACAGTTTTAAAAAATTAGAAATATTGGATGACACCAGTTCCAAAATATTACACAACTCTTCTATAATCAAATATACTGCTATGTATGTAAATTCAAGTATAAATAATGAATTAGTGTATTTAAGAATAGGAACTAAATTCCAATTGTCCTATACTTAAATATATGTAGAAGTCTGAGAATGTATGTAATTGTTCACATTTTCATAAAAAGTTTAAACTTTTTATGAAAAAGTCTTATGACCATTTTTCACACTTATGACCATTACAACATCCCCATGGTCATATCAATTGACTTATATTTATGATGGTGGCCGTGTCCAGGAGTCATGAGATCTCCTTTTGCGACCTTCTGATAAGCCAAGTCAATAGGGAAGCCAGATTTGCTTAACAACCATGTTACTAATTTAACAAGGGCAGTGATTCATTTAACAATGTGGAAAGAAAGGTAATAAAATAGGGCAAAACTCACTTAATGAATGTTTCACTTATCAACAGAAAATTTGGGCTCAATTGTGGTCATAAGTTGAGGACTACCTGTATGATACAAACTTGTTAATAAATTAGAACTGGAATAATAAGCGGATATAGATAAGTATACCATCCATCATTTTAAGCAGAGTACCAAATGATTCTTTGTTAAATAGTAATAAACAATTTTAAAGACTTGTAGCCAAAAGAATACACATAATTTTACATGCAATACTAATAAAACATTATAACAAAATTAGAAAAAACATGTCCTATTTATTGCAAAATGTTACATTAATTGAAAGTATTGATTTTATACACTAGAACGTAATTATATGACATTTATAGGTCTTACTGCATATGAACACATCTTCCTAGTTGTTCACCAACCCTCCCGTCTCTAATTTTTTTTTAGGAAGAATTGGAGAGGACAGCATTTATGTATTTATTTTCTAAAATCACCTGTTCTGGCTAGAAAGCAGCTGAACTTTGGCCTCCATCCATAATACACCTTTGAGTCTCACGTGTACATAAAATATTATTCAAAATGAAAGGAATCCAGAGCTCAGTTGTTTCGTAGTCACTTGCCAAAACTTAAGAAACATAAAAGAGGGAGAAGGAGAAGAAACAGTTCCTGCACTGAGGAACAAATGATGGGAATGGAGAAGTCACAATGAGTGAAATGGAATCATGCATCCCAGGAGCAGAAAGTCTGAGGCATGATTGTATACAAAAACCAACAATGAACTGGCTTTGTACTTTATGGTTTAGACCAGGGATCACCAACCCCCAGTCCTCGCCCTGGTACTTGGCTGCGGCCCATTGGGAACCGGACCGCACAACTGGCAGGCAATTGCATGAAACCATCCCCTCTCCCACTCCCAACGCCACCACTTCTGCCAGTCCACAGAGCCGGAAAGATTGGGGACCACTGGTTTAAACATTATTGCCACCATTCAGTTCTTGGGCAATATGTTGTTTTTCTTTTAACATCAGACAAGTACCTCTGTCAAATGTTTCTTTGGTATTTTGCTATTTTAGTAACTGCTATTCCTTATGCTACCTAACCATTTTCTAACACAGACATTTTCAAAAAAATTTATAAACTGAATTTGAAAATGGAGGTCCGGATTAAATATCATGAAACCTGAAAAACAAAATGGTTGATGTTATATCGTATGCAAATGAGTTCTTAGTATTTTATATTGCTTTTGGGAAAATAGCTTTGAACTGTCATCTCAGATGACTGCAAATATACATTTATCATTCAGTTCAGGACAATACCAAATTCTGGATTTTTTCATTGAAGAACTAAAAATATATTTCAACAATAAAAGTAGGAAATAAATCTGAAAAACTAACTTACAAAGAAAGTGGTACTTTATATTCTCAAATATCATTCCTTTAAAACTAAAAAGCTGGTATTTATGAAAATCTGTCTTGAATTGCAGTTAATTCTCAGCACTGAGTTGCCTATTAGTGAGCTTATTTTATTTATTTACTGGGTTTATAAGCCATTCCAATTAGCCTACTGTGAGAAGCACACAATTCACCAGTACAGCCCCCCCTATGCTTCTTCTGGGCCTCAGGAAAGCCTCCCAGGAGGCGTTTTTGTTCCCAGGCGGCTTCCTTGGGGCTCAGGAAGGCAGAAAATGGAGCATGGGGGGCACAGCTCCCCTATACGCTTTGTTTTGGGGCCTCCCTGGGGCCCAGGAAGGCAAAAAATGGAGGAGGGGCGGAGGGAGTTTTTTTTGCCTCCTTGGGCTTCAGGAAAGACTCCTGGGCGAAGCAGTAAGTAAGCAAGGGGAATCCCGGCGCAGCTGATCGTAGGAACAGTTGATTGTTGGGAGGGAAAAAAAAAACTTAAGGAGTGACTGGGTGGACTAGTGTCAGATGAGCGGAGTGAGCGAGCATCAGGCAGATAGGGCAAGCCAATGATTGGGGGACCAGTGACTGGGTCGGGAGTGTGGCCAGCCAGAAGTTATTACCGATTCGGCGACCCTCGCCAAATCCTTGCTACTGGCTCGCCCGAACCAGTGCAAACCAGCTGAATACCACCACTGATCTAGGGGTCAGGTTGGATATCATCAACATATCAATAAAATCTAGGCTTGTACCAACAGAATTTGCTGTGGTGTCATGTATATACTAAACAGGAGAACAGTGAGCCTTGTGGCATTCCACAATTGAGGGGCACAGGTTTCAGTCTTTTCCCACCACACTAAATGAAGTTGTCCCTTCAAAAAGGAGGAGAAAACAATGCCTCCCCTGCTTCTACACCCGCCCAGATGTCTCAAAAAGATAGCATGATTGATAGTATCAAAAGCTATAGACAGATCAAACAGAAACATGAAGGTCACTCTGCCTCAATTTCAGTCTCCTCAGAGATGACCTATTACTGTATAATCCCATCCACTTTCTCTTATCTCCTTTCCACAAAAATTGTCCAATATATCAGACTGAATGATAGTTTCTTAAAGAGTATGGTTTCAAAGAGAGTAGTGATACCTCCCCTCTCAAAGATGAATTCACTATTGTCCCAACTTAGCTCCTGCCACCTCCTCAAAGGCTTTCACTAATCAGGAAGGGACAGAGTCTAAACTGCTGTTCTCTTCCTCAGGATTCACAAGATCAAACACATCCCCAAATTAATCAAATTAGAGTCCCGAAAAAATAAGAAACTAAGCAAAAATAAGAAAACCAGTTTATATCGGTGTGTGTGTGTGTGTGTGTGTGTGTGTGTAAAACACTACTACTTTAACTTGTAATTAAAGTTAAATCTAGATTTAATTAGACTGGATTAGTGTAGCACATGGATTCTTTGATGAAAACTTACTTTCAAGTGATTGTGGTTGTGCTAGTATAAAGTGGTTAATATAATTATATTTTGGAATATTCAGTTTCAAAGGAAATATCATTAATTATGGAACGTAAAGCTAAAAACCTCCTTTTTGTTTTTCAAAATTTACTTTCACAACCTCTTTGTAAAAATAGAAAATGCTGACTGAATGTCAATTTATGAAATGTTATGAAATTTTTATTTTCCTATGTCAGCTTTTCAGAAAGAAACATATTAAGATGCACTGGAAAACCAACTTTATTATAGAAATTGTTCCTGAAATTTCTTAAGTTTAATCTAAACAGAGCATACATGTACTAGTTACTAGGTACGACTTCCAACTGTTTCATGTAGTTAGGAAAACAATTTTGCAGCCAGAAATAATATTTAAAGATATGGATCCATAATTTCAAATTACACACAAAACTTTAGTGAAAATTTATTTAAATTCTAAATTCTCAGTGTAGTTAACAGAATCTACCAAATGAAATATCTCACTGTTAAAAAATGGTTTCTAAATATAATTCATGATAGTTTTTTAACCTATAAAATTATAAATTATCTGATACTTAAAGGATCACTTATTTCTTATAAGTACTTATTTCCTGTTTACTAAGATCTTAATCAAAGTACTAACTCAGTGTTTTAATTTAATTGCAACTTTTTAATCCTTTTGTTGCTAGTCAGCTTTGGGGAGAGAAAAGACTGGCTATCAAAGTAGAAAAACAAGTTACATATTGGTTTAGGTAAAGAAATTGAAGAACTGTAGAAATTAAGTTATCAGCTCTTCCAAATATGATTTTTTTTACCTTGCATAGTGACTGCAAATCAGAGATGACATTAACCTCCATTTCTTGATCATCACTGGAAAGCTGTCAATTTGCTGGAAGAACACCTCATAGATTTTTTTTTTTTAAAAAACAGTATTGCATATCTAGGGTTCACTCTGCAGTGCCAATCTGGCACATAATGAAGAGAAGGCTTTTTAAACCTCTTGATGTGCTAATTAATTTTAAAAACTGAATCTTTCCTTTTAATCACCTCCATAGAAGTCTGTGAAGCAAAGCATTTTGCATGTCACCAGAAATATGCAAATAAATGTGATGAAAACATGGACTAGGCATGTATTTGAAAGAAACTCCAGAAACCTATTTGCTTTGTGCTGGAAAAGGGGAAGGCTGCGAATTCTTGGAGTATTAAGTTTTAAGAGCAATAAATGCAGTAATGGGCCTCTGAAGTAGAAAAAAGCTAGCATTGAGGGACTGACATCCTCTGGATTCAGCTATCTTTAGAAAAAGATTTTTTGAAAGCTCCAAACTCACCAACAGGTAAACAATACTATGTTGAAACAATTTGCAAATGGCAACAATAGTGTAAAACAGGAGTGGTGGCTTTAAAAGTGTGTTGGAATAATTAGCAAATAGAAAGACTAACAGTATATATTGGATCTCTATGTCCATATAAAGCTCTTTTGCAAGATCCCCCTATCTGAAAGTGTTTACATGATATGTCTGAATTTTACTTTCACAACTTTATTAAAATCTTATTATGATGGATTCAGAAATACATTATCTGATCCAGATTCTTTTCCAATCTACAATATTCTTCTGCAAAACTTGCTGAAAGAATTATAATATTTTATTCCTTCCTAAATACTAACATACAATAATACTCCCAAAATATGGATTCTTTTGTAATAAACAAAAACAGATGAAATGTAAAAAGGAACATTTGGAATGACTCATTTTTGTTTAATTGGCTCAGAATGGGTTTAATTAGCAAGGGAATTGTTAGATTTGTGTAACTATAAAGTAAATCTGGGCCAGTCACAATTCTCCTACTCACTTCAAAGGATTATTGTTGTGGGGAAAAATAGGAGGAGGAAGAGGCATCACTTATGTTCATTGCCTTGAGTTATTTATAAAATAAAGGTAGAATAAGAAAAAAATAACTACACTTAAAATATTTCTAATGTCTCTTATTTGGGGGAACTTAGGTACTTGAAGAGGTTTTAGTAATAGCCACATTTTCTACAAAAACCAAGCAAAGTAAAAAATGAAGAACTGCAGAATTAAACTCATTACAAATAGAAAAAGAGCACATGCCAGATCCTCAGTTAACCATTTTTTATTTTTAGCTCAATACTATCTATTCTGACAACAATTTCTCAAGGCTTTTGATAAGAGAACTTTCCCAGCACTGATAATCAATAATGGTTTTAACTGAGAAATGCCAGGAATTGAAGCTGAAATTTTTCAAATGCAAAGCAATTTATATTTTCCTTGGCACGGTTATAAAACAAATAAATACCAGATACTTTAAACCAGGATACAAATAAATCATTTCTGTAAAATGCATGTAGTAAAAGCTCATTTCTAAGAGAAAACTACTATCAGCAATGTTCAACTATGGAGGCATAACACAAGTAGTAATAACTCAATCATCTGTTTAGAAGGTTACAAAAGCAAACACCAGTAGAAAGTGATTTATAAATTTTACCAGTGTCAATTCTGAATATTCTGTAATATATAGTAACCTCTGGCAAAGTTGCTATTGTATACACAATAATGTGACATCAGAGCTGCCAGTTCTTTAGCTGGTGTTGGTGTTCAAGTTCAAGTTCTTCCCAAGAACATAGGATGTTATAATGTATTGGCATGGTATACAGTGATGGTATTACTACTCTATTAAATCTGTATACCATCCACTTTTCAATAACTCTGGGTGACTCACAAAAATCAAAGAAAAAAACAATAAAAATTAACATAACTTAATTTTTTTAAATTAAAACCTTTGAATAAGCATATGTCATATCAAGATGCTTTAATAATTTAAGTCTGACAATACAGAGTTAAGAGAATGACTAACAGTACATTCTAAATTAGATACAAAATTAAACATGATTGTTTTGGAAGCATAACTATTTATTCTGATTTTATAACTTCATTTTCTCCCCAAACTAAGCTGATTCATTTAGAGAAAAAGAACACACAAATCATGCGTGACTTAGTTTATTATCTACACAAATGCTTGTTTTATATTTTTAATCTTGAGATTTCGTGTTCACATTTTTTAAAATATTAATGTCAATCATAGAATGATTGGGTTGGAAAGGACCACAAAGATCATCAGTTCTCTGCAATGAGGGGGAAAAACTTATTAAACTTTCCTTGGGAGATGAAACTTTAAGAGATGGAACCACCTGTCAATTAGATCTTTGCCCTTCCTGGACAGTGAAAGCCTCCAGGTCTTTGATGTCATTATCCTCTCATGGAACTTGGAGGCTGTCAGGGCCCAGATGGGGACAACAGGCTTTGGCTGAATCCTGGCAAAACTGAATGGGTTTGGAGGCACAGAGCTTCAAGACTTTAATTCTGGGTGGGGTTGCACTACCTCAAACATATCTGGTCCACAACTTCAGGGTTCTCCTGGACCTCAAAAGCAGGTGGCAGTCACAGCTAGGAGAGCCTTTTCCCAATCTTGCATTGTATGCTAGTTGTAACCCTTCCTTCATAGGGAGTGCCTGTATCAGTCACTTAAGTCCTGGTCATCTCACATTTCAGAGTCTGCAATGCACTCTACATGTGGCTACCCTTAGAAGAGCATTCAGAAGCTACAACTTGTCAAAGTGCGGTTGCATGAGCAGTTCTTGGGGTCCCTAGGGTGATCCATGTTATTCCACTGCTCTGTGAGCTGCACTGACTGTCAGTTTATTTCCTGGTGCAATTAAAGGTGTTGGCTATTACCTTTAAAGGGGCCAGGTTACTTGAGGAATCCATCCCAATGGTACTGGCCCATCCCACTGATACTGGCAGAGGGGGCATGTTGTTGGCTCTGTCAATCAGGGAATTTTGGCTGCTAGAGTCCAGAAGAGTTTTTTCTCCTGTGGTTCCTCCCCTTTGGAACATCTTACCCCCTGAGGTGAGATTGAAGAAAGAAGTACATTCCCTGCTTGTACCTCTATCTTTCAAAACAAGGATGTAAATAGCTACAATCTGGATGTAACAAAGGACTAGCAAATAGTCTAGCAGCCAATATTTTTTAAAATTGCAGGGAAGTTTCTTGGTAATATCATTAGGGCAGAAGAGCAAGGCCAAAAATATTAGCTCAAGAAAATAGGAATGAATAATGCATTTTTTCTCACAGAAGCGTGGTGTATCAAATTGTACTCTTATTTTTGCTAGAAACGGTACATCCAAAGATAATCTATTTTACAACTGAATTTAAGGTGCATGATGTGGAGAAAAATGCAGATTAGTGGTTACATATGACCTGCATACAGACTATTCTGTATTATATTTTAAAGCAATACATTATATCAGAATATTTATTATTTCCTTGATTCCAACTCACATAAAGGAAGAAGAGATCCAACATCCACCATACTACTTAAAATTTTTATATATTTATTATTTTAAAAGATTTTTAAAATAGGAATATGTATTCTAGGTAGCATAAAATTTGAATGGAATTTGCTTTAGATTTTTTAATATAAACATAATAAATATTTACAGCTATACATGTTGAGTTTTTGATTATTTTTGCTACTACCCTTTAAAGCTGGACAAGCTGCCATCACTTATCTGAGAGGCCATCTTGCCCCAATGGGACTAGCTTGGCCCACTGGCGCCAGCGGAAGAAGTCTGCTCCAGATGCATCTGCTAGGGAATTCTGGCAGGCAGGATCAGGGAGAAGAGCCTTTTCTACCGTGGCCCCATCCCTGTGGAATACTTTACCAATGGAGATGAGAACTGCTATCGCCCTTTTGACCTTCTGGAAAGGTATTAAAACCGGGCATCTTAACAGCATTATGGGCCCTGGGCAAAGCAGTGTACTAGGGCCCCTATGACAACTACTCACAGGAATAAAAATGTAAATGGTCGATAAAATAAGTACTACATGCTTAGCGTACAAGTGTTCAATGTTGTGAATGAACCTCAGATTTAATCACTAATAATCTATGCATAGCCCTATACCTATGTTCACCTACAACGTATAAATATAATCAATAAGTATGTCATTAGGTTCATTAGATATATCTATGAACTCATTGGATTGAACAGAATGATGAGCCTGCACAGAATAATGTGCAGGCTCACCTCATCATCTACGCGAAAAAATCAGTGTTAATTTCTATTAATGCATGTTAGTATTAATAAAAATGCAGTAAAATGTAATAAATATGTATATCATAAATATATGATACAAGGTGCACTGAAGGGTTAACATACACAGATTAGTATGGGGCTCCTATGCCTATCAGGCCCTTGTGTTAAAACAGCCCTGATTAAAACTTGGTTTTGCCAGTTGGCTTGGGGCCTGAAGGGGGGCACTCACCGTAGGAAGTATTAATGGGGTAAGAAGACTTTATCCCTGTCCTGTTTTTTTTGTATAGTTTTAAATTTTTAATTTGCATAGTTTTAATACTTTATTTTTCTACTTGTCTTTATATAATCTGTAAGCTGCCCAGAGTCACCTATAGGGGAAATGGGTCGCATAAACATTTACTAAATAAAGTTTAATAAATTTATGTTTTCTAACATTCCATGAATTCTATTCAGTTATACTCCAGAAATTTCCAGTGCAAGCTAAAAATTAAATTAGTAGTTATGTGTATAGAAGTTAATAGCATTCATAACATATTTCAAGGGCATGTAACATTAATGCAAGGTTCCTCATAGCTAACGTATTTCCCTAATTAGTCTAGACATGAACCTGAGAGATAAAAGTGATTAGGAAAGCAATTAATGCAAGCAATACTTACTTCCTGACCTTTGTAGCAGTTTTCAATCTGTACAAAAGAATGAACCCTACATGTACATCAGTATTTAGACTGAACATTCATATACTACTCCAATACATTTGGTCCTTATGTTTCAAACAGATGCCTAAACAACAGATGTGAACGTTTTACATTTTGCAGGACTGTGAAAAGGATTCAAAGGGACTCTTTTAGTGCCATAGGTCATTAAAGCAAAGGAAGCATTAAAATGCTGAAATAGCTGTGCTAAAAGGAGAGTTAATTCAACAGCTTTCTCAGATTATACCTGCGTACACATGCACATATATACCCACTTCACTCCTATCAGTCCCAGGGGAAATGCTGTATCTACATGCATAGAGGCTATATGGTTAGGTCTTCAACAAGTCAAAACTTGACTCCCATGCCATAACAATTTGAAGTGTGATTTTTTTGTGCCAACATGCTTGATTAAACTATTATTTGATTGCTTTTCACTAATATTTTCATAAATTTATTTGATCCAGGAGGCAAGTGAATAGAAAGAAGACCCACAGACGAACAGAAAGGATTAAGAATAATAGAAAGAGACAAGGAACTAAGAATATACATAAGCCTGAGACAACATTGGCTTCTGAGCTTCCAAAAAGAATATTTAAAACATAAAGGACCATATGCGGCATGTAGTAAAATTAAAATTAATTTGAACCTACACAGACAGATGCACCTGTGAGCACACAATCACATACATGCAAACACACACACCTTTTCTTACTTTAATATGTTTGGATGTGAAAGTCTATTCATGAGCTGAACTTCTTTCAACATATTTGCACGATTACTGCTTAGTGTATTCATCTTCAGGGCCATGATTTGATCCGATACTCTGTGTCGTACCTAAACAAATCCAAAAAGAAAAAAGATGAGCTCATTTTCCCAATGGAACATAAGAAAAACATATTGATTCAACATAGCATGTAACATGCAACTTATTTAAAACACTCTTGACAAATTAAAAAAATTGCCACAACTTTAGAGGTTATGTAATTCCATTCTGTTTTATTAATCTAAGTACATTTGCTTATATTAATTTGCTTTAATTAGTAAAATTTTAATCCATGAAAAAAGGGCATATATTTTCTTTTATGACTTCACTGGTAAATTAGTATTTGGGTATGTTTAAAGGGCTGATCTACACATTAGTACCATTTCACAAGCCATAAAGTCTTTTATGGTACATCCACAACAGACAGCTACTGTTATATATCATAATGGTAACAAAAATTAATATATTTTAATCATTTGACTTCCTGTTTGAATGCTAATATTTGACAGTGAAACTATCTGATTTGTCCAGTGTTTGCAGTTGAGCACATTCCCTTCTACTGCAGTTATTAAGTGGAAAACGGTTGGAAAGGCTTTATTTCTGGGCTAGGTTGTATTTAATTTGAAAGAACAGCTTGGGGGACCTCCTGGGCTGATGGCTTTTGTTTGAGGATCAAGTAGAGGCCATAACCAGGTTGATCTTTATCCAACTTTGGCTGGTGTGAGAGATGTGGTATTTCCTGAAGTAAAGGACACAAAAGACAGTCACTCCCATCCTTTCTGCTGGATTGCTGTAATTTACTCTATATGATACTGTCCTTAAAAGTCCACCTTGAAACTTCAGCTGGTACAAAATGCAGCTGCACAGATGTTTTATAGGACAGAATGCATGAAAACAGAGAATGTTTGCTATGGATCTCAATATACTGTGGTATCCAAGAAGGGGAGGCATAGAATCAAGCATTCTGTTACTGTAATTTGCTCCGGAATGAACATCAGCCTACCCTTTAGAATATTCCAGAATCTTATCAAGTCATGACTATTCTGGAAGGTCCTTAGTCATTTCCCCCATTGCCTAGTTTAAAATGTGAAGCACTACAAATAAATGTGGATGAAGGATATCACAGTATTACAATAATTAGCAATAGGTTGTGATATTATTATTGTATTGTTTTATATGAATATTTTTATCCTCCATATAATTGGATTATGAACTACATGGGTTGACTGTAATAGGATGGAATAAAATCTCATCGATGAACTATTAATTTGTGTGGTTATTCATAAATCATTTTGTAAACTTCTGATAATTCACAGAACTCAGGAGAAATATGTACAATAAAAATACAACGCCATACAAATTGCCTACTAAATCAATCCAAAAATTTAAACCTTTTCTGCACACCGACACAACTGCATCAAACCACAAATGATGAAATAGGGAAAGTATTACTAGGTCTTTGCAAATCCCATGTTCCAAAAAAAGAACCTGTTGAACAAGATGCTGCAAACAACCTTCTAAAACTACTGAATACTTATAATTGGCATTTTAATTTTATACTAGACATAGGGTTGATGTACACAATGGCATGTACGTATAGGTGGTCTTTGTTTAATAACCAGTAATTTAGCAACCATTCAAACTCATAATAGTGCTGAATAAATGGTATTTATGATTGGTTCTCAAAGTTCAGTTGTCAGAGTGCCCCCACGATCACATGATTGCAATCCAGGTGTCAACTTTGAAAACGGATCAGGCCCTCCACAGCCATCTTTCCTTTTCTCAGCTGCCACACATTGGTGGGAGGGGGGAGCTCTGGAATGTCAGACTAGACAGCAACACATCATCCCGTGGGAACCAAGGTCATCGCAACAGGTGCTGGCCAGAGTCCGTGGGAAGTTGCCAAAGAGGCACCAGAACACCTAATTGGACAATGTGACCTGTGACACTGAGGGAGGGAATTATCTATTCTTTAATTATACAGAAACCACAGGAAATATTTAGAGCTGGTTTTGCTTTCAAATGGGCCAATATGATGTACTCAATAAAATGGTTCTTTGAGAAAACTACAAATCTCAGAGTGCTGAACTGGTTGGGTTCATTTGTCGGAATCTTGGTACCAGGTCCTCGGCAACTGGCCCACATTTCTGATTCTTGCAGTGTCTTGCAATCACGTAATTGTGATTTGCAATCTTACCTGCTGGCTTCCCACAAGACAAATCAATGGGAAAGCTGGTAGGAAGTCAGAAAAAAGTGAGGTCCTCATTTTAAAACCCATGGTAAGCAATACCATATTGTATATTAGAATACAACTAGTATAAGTTTTTGAGTTTTATAAGGCACTTAAACAGGAGACATCATAAATCAGTTCATCAAATAGAAAAGAAAATGTACATACAATATATATTCCCAAACTATGGAGGACTGTTTTTGGGGGGTTTAATTTTTTTTTATATTGGATTTTTTGTTTGTTTCACTGGTTGGGTTTTTTTTGCATTTGGGTTATTTATTTTGTACTTTTGATTCTTAAATTGTTAGGACTTAATTGCTTTAAGTGTTTTACTGATCACACTAAATATGATCACATTTATGATTATTATCAAATGTATTTGCCGCCTATCTGGCAATTCAAGGTGACTCTGAGCTGCTTAGAGAACGATGTACATAATTATTTTAATTATGAAACAAAGCCACAGGTTATGTTATCATTAAATCATTTCTACTGTAATCACTTGATCTTCCATTACAATTTTAAAAAATGGAACTGTGTGGTAAATAATTCTAAATGATGATTACAATACAAACCTATAACTACTGAGCCACTCACTCCCTTGAGACCAAATTCCAAGTTCAATGCCCAGGGGTAGGATGCTACTTATTCTGCCCGGCTCTATAGAACTGGTAGCTCTGACGTAGTCACCAAACCGGTAGTAACACCGGTTGCATCCCACCCCTGTCAATGCCTATGAAAGGAAGTTATCCTGGAAGTCACCTGTTCTATACCTAGGGAAAAGGGTATTTTTTTTCAAACTAAATCAAACTGAGATATAAATCTTTATCTAATAGTTAGTGAGAACTAAAAAAGAAGCATTAAACTTTGCCAGCAAATGCATATACTGCAAACAACAGAGACAAAAATACTGTAACTAATTTTTAAAATAATCTTACACATTATGTTTAACATATTGTTGCATGTAATTATAACTGATAGTACATAGGTTTAGATACAGAATAAGTTGACGTAACTTAAGTTTCACTAAAAATGCTGATATATTGGATTACAACAGAACCCAACTTCAATTAATTAGTCTAGAGTAGAATTTCTCACATAGAACTCTGAAAAAAGTGTCTCTTTGTTTGCAAGCTAGGTATACAGTAAGAGGAAGTACCGTATATACTTCCAGTTTTAAAAGCTAATTCATAGAAATTTGCACAAGCAGCAAGGAACTGTGGCTACACAATGTTTACAGCAATAAACCTCATGTTCTAACTGCCAATATGAAATCTCCTCACACTGTCCCCTATGAGCATCTATGGTACTACATTTAATTTGGTTGAAACGCAAGGTATTTGTTTCCCAGAATTGTTTCCTAGAATCAACTGAATGCGAAAAACTGAAATTTAAACAGGTCTACAATTAAATATTTATCAAATTTGAATTACTGTATGAAATTTAAATTCATAAGTTTTTATAATAGTGGTTAGTGGTTTATAATAGTGGAGGGAGGGAGGGAAGGAGGGAGAGAGAGACTGTATATAGTATATATATATGTATGTATGTATGTATTTAAACTTTATCTCACATTTTTAAAGAGCAGCCTTAAAAGAGCCAGGTTAAAAAAACACTAATGCATACAATGAAACTCTTTGGATTTGGGAAATGTATTGCTTATCTTAGTTTTTTTATGCCATATGATTATTCTGCAGCTGCTACTTTATCTTTTCTATTTATTTGTTTCCTTTCTCATATCTTTATTTGCCACAGTTGTCTTCTACTATATTCTTCCTCTTCCCTTTTCACAGAAAATTAGGCTGTGGTTTATATTAAATATCAGAATATAAACAGATGAAATTCTACAGTCTCATTTTTACAGCTAGGTTGCTTCAAAATTATTTTTCCTTCATTAGATATATCAGCAAGACAGACTACAGAAAGGTCACATAACTATGATGAAATATATTAAAACATGCTTTTAATAAAGGAAGATTGAACTATTATTCAAACAGTAACATTTTTTTAAATACATTATGACAAACTTAGCATACTTAGAATAATTAAAGGCTCAATTTAACTAACGTTACTAGAATTAAATACAGATCAAGTTATAATAAAAATCATTTAGTCTTAAATCTAGCCATCCTAAATATTTAAAACATAAACCCCAGGTATTTATTTCTGTGCAGTCCTAATATGAGCTTTAATGAGTTTCAATGCATTTTGACAGCAGGACATCTATCAACTGTACTTGTTTTGCTACTAACAGATCTCTCCTTGTAAGTTCGATCATACAGAGGATATTTCTGTGAATTAGCCACAAAGAAACTAATTTTCCAGACTACAAAACCTTCCTATCTGGGATTTGGCCCCTGAGAAAATAAACACTACATGTTCTTAAGTATCTAAAATAGATAGCTAAAAGGGAAGAGTACACGAGCCAATTATTGGACAAGATCCATCTATTTCTCATCCTATCACATCTTTTTCAATGGGCTTGTTCATATGGTGTCACCCAAAGTGACTCCTGATATGTTACTGGGTTTAAAACAGGGAGCCTTCGTTATAAGTGGCAATCATTTTTATAGTATGTTTCATTCATCTGAACCTTTGGTGGGATTCAAATATTGTTGCCACTGGTTTGGTGGGGGTGGCTTGGTGGGCACGCTTTGCACGCACATGCCAAACGTGCACTTTGCGCAGACGCAGAGGCATTCTAACTCACCTTCTGCAAGCCTGCATGACCCCAGTCGCTTCAGCAGCTGTCATGTGGCACTATTCTGTGCTGCACAAAGCAGCTGCACTTCAAATTCAACGGATAAAGGTGAATATGGGAGGTGGGTGGGTCTAACACAGAGCAGCGGAGAGAACCGGTTCTCCGCTGCTCATCGCTGCTACCAGCTCGCTAGAACCAGGCTGAACCAGTAGAATACCACCACTGATCTGAACCCTGTCTCACGTGCTATTCAAACCCAGACAGGAGAGTTAAGCAATGATCAATTCCTCTTTCCAGCTCTCAATCCAGAATCAGTGAGGAGTAGCTGTAATTTTAATTCTTCCTGCAACTGTCTTCATTGCTTTTAGTTTAACTGAAGAACAGTTAATATTCCACCATTCTGCATATGACATCCATATCATGAGGGATGGACAGGGATAGATTTATGCGTAAATTAAGCAAGCTATATCTTAGGACCTTGGAGTCTGAAAGGATCTCTCAAAATTTCAGGGTGTTTTTTTTTCATTTTTTACAGTTTTATTCTAATTTTATATCTGAAAATCTCCTAAATTAAGCCATAACATGATCCTAATCGATTTATTTTTGCATTCATACCTTCTTTTCTGGGCCTTCACCACCCCAAATTTGTTATGCATCTTACTAGCATAAGGTTTGTAACATAAGTTGAATTATTACATAGCCTTACTCTCTGTTAGTACTTGCCAAATATAGCTTCTCATACCTTGTGGTCTCACCATGTGTAAATCCAGCCTGGGGAAGGATTTTTTTTTTTAAATCAAGCCTAAAAAGTTTACCTAGTGACCACTGCAGTGCCTAGGATACTAGGAGAGGGACTGAGCTCTCCTGAGTAGGTCTCTTACCCTTACTTAATTTAAAACCTGTATAGTTGTATAAACACCTACCCACCCACCATCTAGAAAATGAATAGTAAATGTGGCTTTATTTTCAAATTATCCTTAGATAAACAGAGTTTAATTGACTGTGTCAGTGAATGTTCCTACAATGGATACCTTATTAAAAATAAACTTAAAAGTCAAAAATCAAAGGCAACTTCTTTAACCTGGATTTTCACTTTGAATTTTAACGACACAGAATGTTTGTGAAGACTAACGTGGCACTTAAAGTTGAATATGTCCGTTTAAAACTAGAGTATTGATTGTGTATCTCCATTTTTTCTAGTTTTCAGGTAAATAGAGGATGTATTAAGAAAATAACTTCGGGTATTGGATACCACTGTCTATTACTTTGTTTTCTATAGTGAAGCAGAGGTAACTATAAGTCTGAACTTCATCAGCAGTCATAATCCATAGCAAACCTTACAGTGGGGAGGAGCTGATGAGCAATTATTTTGATAATTTTTTACAGGTGGAATTCTATCTTGAAGGAAACCTACCTGAATGCTATATTAGATTACCTTCAAAATGCATTTAAAAACTCCTTTATGGCTTTTTAAAATACAATTTTTTTGTATTCTCCATTTACATTTTAACATTTCATTTTTGTTCTGTATACTTATATGTTTGCTGTTTTATGTTTTTATTCAAATCACTGGTTCTATTTGGAAAAAGGAAGGTTAAACAGGTAAATAAAATGTACTGTATATGTTTCTAAAAATATTGTGGATAAATTATTCAACAAAGTTTTTATATAGTTTCATTTAGAATCTTTGACACACAATGAATTTTTCATATTCAAAACTTTTCAAGGAGAGACTACCGTAGGCTGCAAAAACCAAAAAAATCCCATGGCAGAAAAAGGTTTGCCACCATTAATGGTCATTTGTATTTCTGCAGTCAAATGCCGTAACCCTATATATTATATAGAACAGAGTATTCATTATGTTTTGTTCCAATTACTGTATTAAAGAGAAGATATGGAAATGTTATTACTCACCTTGAATACTTCAGAGAAGAAACCAGATCCTATTTTCTCACAAGAGAAGTCATCAAGTCTTGTAAGTCTTGAAAAGGCACTTATCAAGGCTTTATATGAAGAAGTCCAAACTCTGCCCATCTGGGACATGGTCCCATCACTTCCGCCACCTCCATCAAAATCTTCAATGCGCTCTAAGCGTGGTGGGAATCCTGCTATTGAATTTCGCTTACTCCGATCCATTTTGTAAAAACAATCCTTTAGAAGAGCACTTTTCACATCTTAAGTGGTCGATCTCTGTTTTTTTCCTCTGGATGAATACTAAAAATGAAAAAAAAAAACCATTAATGTATCATTTTCTTTTTCTAATTAAATTAAATTTATTTTTCTTTTCTTATTAAAAAAAAGAATGTGTGTAATTTACATAGGATAAATTAAGATGAAAAAAAAGAAAAAAATGCTTATTCAAGACATTTAATCAAAAAATAAGTGAGTCCAGGAGGAGGTTCCACAAATTATTTTTTCCATTTTAGGTAACAATACATATTTACTTTGTACATGATTTACTAAACTATTGTGACTAGTGGAGATATAATTTCATCCACAACTAACATTTGTCAATATGTTAAAGTCTTTGCTAAACATTTGTAAATGTAAAGACTGTCAAGCACTAGAACTCCAAAGACTTAATTCAACAATTAAAAATAATGATTGATTTTATTCCACAATATATTAGATCAGCCTAATTTTCCATCTGAATTGTCCTGTTATTTGACTATCAACTATCTATACACAGTAGCTTAGTGGAAATTCATTATAAATAATTTCATGATACAAATATTTCATCACAGTTTACCAAAGAAAAGCCAGAAAATAACTTGCCCAGGAATTCCCTCTTTAGATGGAGTTCATATATGCACTTTCCCCCAGCCAAAGTATTTTAAATAAGAACAGTTTACTAGTGCACACATACACACATATATAGTAATTCATTCATTCTTGCAAGACTGCCAGAAATATGGTTTTAACTACTATAAACTTCTAGAACCATGTCATAGGAATGTAGTTGCTAGTATTTCTCTATGGCTTTGCACTAACAAAGTAGTCCTTCTTAGAGGTTTGTTTCTTTAAAGAAACAAAATTTGTCCTTTTTAAAATACTACTAGAATAGAATGGCACTTGAATCATACACTATGTATACCATCACTAGTGAGGATATTCCAAAGATGCAGGGACAACATTCTCAGAGTTGCGTATGCTGGCTGGGAGCTAAAGCCTCAATACAAATAGTCCTCAACTTGCTTAGTGACTGTTCAGAGTTACAACAGCACTGAAAAAAGTGACTTATGACCATTTTCCACATTTATGACAAGTTGGTCACATGATTTACATTTGGGTCATGTGATTACATTTTGCAACCTTCTGACAAGCAAAGTCAATGGGGAAATCAGATTCACTTAACAACCATGTTACTAATTTACCAACTGCAGTGATTCATTTAACAAATGTGGGAAGAAAAATTGTAAAATGGGGCAAAACTCACTTAACCAATTTCTCACTTAGCAACATAAATTTTGGGCTCAATTGTGGTTGTATGTCAAGCATTACCTGTACATCTGAATTGAAGGGTTATCATCAACTTGAATTTACAGCAACATCTTGTTGATAGTATTCAAAATTATCAGTAGCCTGTATTCATATTGATTTAAAATTGTTTTCCATTAACATAGTTGTCACTATATTAGATAAGAAATTGGATGTGAATTGTTAGATGTGAAATTATTTCCCCATTCTGATAGCAATGTGCTGAATAGGTTATGGGCCCTCATTTATCACAAAGTTATCAGAAAGAAGAACTATCACTTCCTAAAGTCTCTGGAAGGATAGTATACCAAAATATAATCAGCAAAACAATTACACTGTTGTTTGATTAGCCTGTTCAAATACGACTCTGTTCAATTCAATGAGATTACCAAGTCATCAAAAGCATAAAGGGTGTCCGATTGGAGTTAATTAGCCCAAGAAATAGTTACAGAGATAGCCAGATCAAAGCATGATGATGTAATTTGGAAACAAAGTCTGAAGTCCAATTTAGATGACTGAAGTGTAAAAGTTCAGGTAAGTAAGGCAAGGCCAGGAGAACTAGAATTCAAAGCTAAGAACTGAAGAAATGACCATTTTCAGCAACTACCAACCTTTAGCTGTTTTAAAGAACTCTACCCAGAGGTCAGCTGTAAATAATTAGTGTACTTCTCAATGTCTCCTCTTTTTTTGCAACAAAATACATTGGTAGAAAAATCTCCAATTGCTTCAGATGGGAATTTCTTTAATGCAGATGAATCCCTGACTCATCCCACTATGGACTTCCTGGCTAGCATCAGTTTTGACATCATACTTGAAGAAAAGGGATAGACCATATGGTCTAAATAGAAGAAGAGAAGGTAGTGTCTATAATACTTAGTTGAAGATTCAGCACATGTGGACCTGATGCAGTTATCATTGTACCACTTCATAGCAAATATAAGTAAGTGATTTTCTACACTTCATGGAATTCTTGACTACGGTTAAGGGATAAATTAAACCAATTTGATCTTCTCTGATACCTATTTTAATCTAACTTCTCTCACTACTAGCTTGATCTTCATAAAAATGGAGGACTTCCCTTATAAAAAAAAATAAGGTTTACACAGCAAAATGTTGCAACACTAGAAAACTATATTTTAGTTTGGTAGAGTGATGTAATACTTTCAATTTTTTACAACTAATTATAATATTCTAGAAAATTATAAAATGAATTTAGTGATTCATTTTTTAATTTTAATTTTTCATATTTATCTTTTTTAATCTTCAATAAAACATATAAAAGTTTTTTGTTTTTATTTTATTTGGGGGAGGTGCATTTGAGCCTGTTTCTGTTCCTGGCAACTGTCTGAATTAGTCCCTGCAGTTTTTCTTGGCAAGTTTTTTCTTTGGAAGTGATATTTTTGGAAATGGCCAATACCAGCTTCCTAGCACACAGACTTACTACCCCAAGGTTTTGTGCACAAAGAAAACTACACCTCAGCATCTCCCCATTTCTAGACTAATGCCTTAATGACTACTAGCTAATTTGTAAAAACCATACTGTACTTTTCATGATAGCGTTCAAAGTCTATGGCATCATTAATGCCTACCACGTTCCTTTTCTTATGTCAGCACCATTTTAATACCTTTACTCTAATTTATAAAATATAATACACTAAAAGTCTTACAAATCCATATACTTTTATAGAAATATTCATGCCATTTTCTTTTGTAAATTGGGAACATTTTCACACTTAGCACAGTAAATTGGAATATGTTGTATCTTTTTTTCTACCTGTCAACACCATACATTCTTTTCAACATGGGGAAAATGCAGTTATGGTGCTAAATGGGGATTAGAATTCTGTATCAAAATGAAGCTGAAAAGAGCTTTGAGGTCAAGAATTGAAAAGAACATCAGGTTGGGAAAATATTTTAGAGTATATTTTAAAATATTTTAGATAGCAATAGTTTATGAGGTTATTTATAAAAATTAAATCAGACATATCTGAAATCAGGTTATCACAAATTCACATTTATCAGTCTATATAGCCTTTTCTAAAAATAATGGCACCTGTCGTCTAACAATACTGAAAAGCATCCAACAGGTATGAAAGCTGCTTCCCTCCCGAAAACATGCTTGTATTCCTGTGAAAGGCAGATTTTTAATATACAAGAGATAATTCCACCAATTATATACACAAAAAACCTGCTGCATTCAGAGAACATTATAGAAGCACAGACTGCAGTAATTTAAAGGACATCAAAATAGATGCACAAATAAATCCCTGTGCAACATAAAGGGGACAAAAGAAAACTTCCAATTAACATTCAGCTTTTCCATTCAGGGCATGTCTATCTATATTGAATGAAAAACCCTAAGCTGAAGCCACAAATCTTAAAAGACTCAGTGACACTTAATAGTATCCACTCCATAATTTCAAAACACCCACTGAAACAGGCTCTATTTAATAACGCACAGTAAGATTTAGTGGTTCCTAAATGAGAAGGTAAGCCAAGCAAAATATTACTGTGTGCAACAGATACAAGTGAAAATAAAAAGAGAGAGAGAGGTAAAGACAAGGAAGTTATTCTTTTGCCTGTCCCCAACAACTTCCATCCAGGTGTCAGCTACTCCATCTTTGACTGGGCAGTTGCCTGGTATCACTTTTTAGGGCACAACATAAGGGCCGATGACAAGTTACACAAAGTTCTGCTAAAAGTACAGCGTACTACCAACATACATGATCCCTTCAGAGCACTGGCATACGTTCTCTGCAGAAACTGTAGGTAAATCTAAGTCTTAATTCTTCGGGTATTGACCTCCAGGAAGTCACCCGGATCCTCACGCCTCTGTAACGTCGGCGTGCAAAACTTAGGGAGGCGCACGCGCGCGCCCACATACACAAACACACACTCACACTCACTTGTTCCTGCTAGGCTCAGAAGAACCCACCCAGCCCCGCTTCCTTTCCCTTTCGCTGCACACCTTGGGAAAGACCCCCGCTCTCCTCCCCCCCCCCCCACTCCGCCAATAAGGCATTACGATTCGCCATATCGGTCTGCTGCCTTTACCTGCCTCGAAGAGGAGAACGAGGGGCGGCGTGTCCCGCACTCCAAGGGACAGCACATATTCCCAGGCCTTCCAGGAGGACAGTGGAAGCGCGACACAACCGGGGTAGACGGTCTAATGCTCCGCGGTGGATACCCCAGGCAGGGTAATGGGACACCGAAGGGAGCAACTGGTCGTTTTCCACAAGAACCAGTTACACAAACCTGGGCCGCAGCGGCCGAGGGCCCTTCCCCCCACACCGCGCACTCCGCCCCCCAACCTAGATCCGCAGCACAGAGAAAAGAAAGGACGGGCGCGCGCCCAGCTGAGTTCCCCGGACCCTTCAGCCCAAAGTAAATCGCCAGAGCTGGCTGGAGGCCACCGCAGGGCGAAAAAGGGCGGGACCTGCTCGCGGATGTCCACCAATCGAGAGAGCTTCTTGTTGGATAGGCAGCGAAGGTAGCTAATCGAATTGAAGATTGACACACACACACACACACACACACACACACACACACACACACACACACACACACACACACACACACACACACACACACACACACACACACACACACACACACAAAGAGAGAGAGAGAGAGAGAGAGAGAGAGAGAGAGAGAGAGAGAGAGCCGCTTTGGTTAAGAGAACGGGAGGGGGGTGGGGGAGAGCTTGAGTGGCAGCTCAGTTTGACTTCAGCGCAACCACAGTTCGGAGCGAGCGCAAGCGAAAGGGCGGGACGAAGAGAGAGCTGGTGTGGTTAGGCACCGATTGAAGGCGGATGGGGAATACTGCGGAATGTCAAGCCATTAAGAATAAGTTTGCCATTGAAAGCGAGAAATGCAAGCGTTCTACATTGTTTGCACAAGGAGGGAAGAATTCAGCTGTCAACCGAGGCAGAGTGAATTGTTTGCTGCCCAAGGCAAATACTTCCTAAATTTGCTGCACGGAGTCTTTTGGTAGGCGAACAGATTTTGCAACAGGCTACAGTGTTGCACGCGCGCGCACTAACAATTACTAATGGTTTTTGGAAATGATATAATTCATGAAAGTCCTCTGTGTCCCATGAACAGTAATAAAGCAAAATTGCCACAGGACAACTTCCTTTTTGCTAAAACCTTTGTTACTGGGGAAATGCCCTTAATCATATGATTTGCCTTCCTCGGTGTCTTTAAACTGTGGGTGCCTTTTGTACTGGGGCATTTTAGGAGCAGGATTCATTTCATCCATGGAGCTTTCATTCATCCAATGCAATTTGCTCATGAAAAACTATTCATTGTAGTAGTATTCCTCAAGACTTCCATATTGAATCATATATTTAAACAAAGGGTCCGATGCTTTGTCAAAATAACTAAACGTGTCACACCATCACAAGGCAAGCTCAGTTTATAAGTGTGTACAATATCACAGCATATGTGTAAAAGGTATGGAGCTTGTTTCACCATTTATACCCCCTTGACTACTTCCAGGACTCTTCTATTTGAGGTGGCATAATGAAAAGGGTGGGTGTATCCATTCCTCTGACTGTTTCAGCCTCTGCAGGAGCGATTGCTCTCCTGATAATTACTCTCTCAGATTAATGCTTTATTTCCTGAATTGCTTTTATTTACATCACCATGCCATGTCTGTTTTTTCAGAAAACATTTTATACATCTACTCATTTTATGAATATGTGTGTGTTCAAAGTAATTTAAAATAAAACTGGATTTTTAGTTGGTTTCTCCAGACTTGAGAATGGAATGTAAAGCTTATTATTTTGTGAGAAAATTGCCAATTTGGTAATAAACTAAAAGGTGGGGGGAACATTTTTTTTTTTCCGGACTGAAAGAAGTAATCCTTGAAAACCCTTTAATTGGAGACGGTTGTCAGCCTATATTGCCCCAAATGCAGTACAGTTATTGCTAAAAAAGTACCTCTTGGTACTGAGCCATTGTACCAAAGTCTAAGTATATAGTACTTCCATATTTGTGCCATTAGAACTACCCATTGGAAGAAATTGTGTGATTTTATTGATTGGAATATTGCAGCTCCTCAGCACAAGCAAAATCCTTTCAGCTCTCAAAACTTATGTTCTGATGACTCTTGGTGAAATCTGGCTCTGGTTCTGTACAATCAGTTCTCTGTTCAACAACACAATACTGGTTACTGTATAGAAAACAAAATACCAGCATGATAGACATTGTCATGAAATGGAGAGACCTGAAAAGAAAAGTTGTTTAAAAGAAGAGATGAATGTGTTTCATGTAGCTGCAGGTCAAGGCTTTTCTTAAAAAGAAAACCAGTTCCAGAAATATGTACATGTTGCTTAATTTTTTTTTAAAAAAAGGTGGGGAGAGCACTTTTCCATGAGCTGCAGTCATTCATATGGGCCCTGAAGGACCAGATCCCATTTGGAAACAGGTAGAACAATTCCTGCTGATGAGTTATTTAAATACACACACACCATGTTGTTTTTCTGGCCATAGTACAAAAGTGATTTACCATTGTCTTCTGGGATATATTTTTGATCCACAGAATAACCCTGGTATTCCCTAGAGTCTCCCATCCAAATACTAGTTAAATTTAAACCTACTAAATTGAGCTGTTTCTGCTTTGTAACTATAACATCAATGAAACAGAATTATTTGATAATGATATGTGCAAATAAATATTTCTAGAGAAAATAGCCAAATGGAAGAAGAAAAAAAGCCAGCACATGAGCACTTGGCCCAAAACCATCATAGATATTGGAAATATGCCCATTTTTATGGCCTTCTGGTATAATTTTCCAAGTAGAAGCTTGGCATAAATGCTCTTGTGGAATGAATTTTCCCTATTTGGAATATAGAAAACAAATGACACTGGAAGGTCTAAAATCATTGCTTATTTACAGAGACAACTGGAAAACACAGTTCTGCTGAATTCTCTAGGGCCCCCTTAAAACCCAAAAGCATTCCTCAAAATGTTTGTTGTGTAGTAAAATACTTGGCAGAAATAGTATTGAGCAGTTGTTTCCAATCTTTTTATGTTGTTCAGGGAAAATTAATATATTCTAATTAAAGTGTAAAATTTGTCCAGGATAGCAATTGGGTGTGTGTCTGCAACTTTTGCCCAGGAAACTGAGCTATAGATTAACATTTATAGGTATAATGTATCACTCTGTGATTCAATAAAAGTTAACATGTGAGTGACATCTTGTGTTCAAACTAGTGAACAGCTTCAAAAGTTCAAGATACAAAAAATGAAAATCCCTAACATTTTGTGCTATAGTTCTACTTCTTTAGAAATTAAAATAGAAAAAAGTATTTTAAATGGAAATGGATAAAAGGCAAAAACAAAGCTGGTGAGAAAGAATGAAAATATGAGACATGACTGAAATAAGGATTGACAATTAATGTTAGGTCTGCAAAATCTCCGTCTCTCAAAGCAGTTTGTGTTAACTGGGGAATGCTGGCAGAGCAATTCCTTTTCAGAATGATAGTAGCCATCAAACAGATTACTACCTATGTGTTCATGAGTTCCAAGGAGGCCTGTTGGTTTCAAAGAAACTGAGAGATAAAATGACAGAAGAGGGCAGAAGAGATCTTAGAATGTTACAAGGAAAAGATGAAGATCAAATCCAATTAAACATGCACACCGATAGGAGTCTTTTAAGGATTATGGTACTTTCTAGTACAAAGAACATCAAAATATAACTATTTTTCTGCTTTGATAGTGTAGGAAGTTAGCACTCACCCCTCTCCTAGAAAAATGAAATCTCCTGGGAAATATTAAAAAGGCAGAAACTCAGAAGCAGAAACTCATCTCAGAAGCAGAAGCTCACCCCCACCTTTGTTAATGGGTGGGCCATTAAGGCCTGGGACAGAATACATAACAAAGATCTCCAGGTAAAACTATAGCAATTGCCCAAAAGCCCTTTTCAATGCATCATCAAGGCTCAATCAAGCCTGGAACTCAGGACAGCCTACAGAATTGTCCTGCATGGCCCCATGGGAGTCTGACAACCAATCAGAATACAAGCTCCAATTCAAATCCCAACAAAGGTTATAAAACCCAGGCTCTCTAAGCATATCAGTCCTTTCTTGATCTCTTCTTTCACCTTGAAGCATGTGATCATCCTTCCTTTTCACTCAGGAGCTCCAGGCCATGTGGTCCTGTCCACCGTTAAACCTTCCAAACAGCCTCCATGTTTCCAGTGTCTTTTTCTCCACTTGGAACTGAACCCAGAAGGATATTTCTTCCAACAATAGTATCCACAGATTGCCATCTGTGGATCTTGCTAGGGTGGAGCCTAAGTCTCTTTCTTCCAATGCAAGTCACCACAACCTGAATGGCTATAATTTTAAGGCCTGCCCTAGATCTGGTTATTTTCTAGTAATGAACTAGGTTGGGCTTTCCCAAACAAAACTGGTGTGTAATTTGGGGTTTCTTCTAGAATGCTTGGCTCCTTCTTAAAGAGTAGATGGCAGCCATCGCTAAGTGACTTCCTATACAAATCCATATTGTGCACCAACTGAATTCATTCCTGGATGGGAGGTTCTGCTCATATTCACTCATACCTTGGTTACCTCCTATCCGATTACTACAATGAGCTCTACAAGTAACCTCTACAAATCACCACTCAGAAGCTGTATCTGCCTCCATAATGCAGCAGCACAAATTATGGGCACACTGTAATATGAGCATATAACATTTTTTTGTGAGCTGTATTAGCTCCAAGTAATTTTCTTCAATACAAGATGCTGGTTGTATTTAGAGAGCCCTTCAGGCACAGAGCCACATTATTTGCAGAACAGCCTATCTGCAGGTATTTCTGCCCAATCCATAAAATCTGACAGGATGGACATGTCCTTCTATTAAAAATATCATTTTTATTTATTTTTAAATGTATTTTATACCATCTTTGTTATTTATATAAATAACTCAAGGTAGCAAACTTATCTAATACTCTGTCTTCCTCCTGTTTTCCCCATAACAACAATCCTGTGAAGTGGGTTGATGGGATCTAGGAAATCTATCTTCTGACTGTGCCTCCCTTGTAGAATTGTTTCCGAGATCCAAGATGGCTCTCATCCTGCTTGTCTTGTTTTTTCTCTTCAGATTTAGTGCCAAGAAGTTAGATGATCTTACTTTTGGGGGATTGATTTATATAGTGATTTATATAGTTATATCAAATGCCTCATTTGATAAACAATTCAATTCAGTCGCTGCAACTCCACCCTGAATAAAAGGATTAAATGATCATAAAAAGAAAAATAAAATAAAATGCCTCATTGGATTTTGATTTTTGCTAGTGGCTTTGTTGTTTTAACTGGATTTTAGAGTTTAGAGTTGCAACTCTGCTCAGAGTTGCATGTTTAGTGGGAAGGTTGTACAAACTGAACAGATAAATAACAGTAGGATAGAAATGGTCCCCTCAGTTCAGCTTTATTTACAACAATATCCAGTAATATTTTGAGAGCTCCTAAGTCTGTTTAAGATAGTCAATACTGTTTCTTTAAAAGCGATTACTTTGACAAAATATACTAGGTAAGTAAAATCTGGTTGGCTAAATTATTCAGTAGGTTTATTCACACAACATTAAACTATGGTTTACTGCATTTGGCCAATTGACTGGCTCTGCATAACAAACAGCATAAAAACTAATCCATCTAATTGGGTTTAATCTGGTCTGCATGACATAACCTGTCAGCCACTTAGCCACAGTAAACCTTAGGTCAATATTTCCTTTAATTTAGTTACCACTACTGCAAGACTGGGTTTTTTTAAAATACACTGCCAATATAAGTATTGACATAGAATAAAGTTTTAGTTCAAATATAGTTTGTGCTAATATTAAGAGTAGTTGTAATTCTTAGGATACTATGAGGAGGTTTGGTACCTGTACAAATTATACAACTTGCAGCATTTGTGTGTTGATGTCATGGCACATGATGATTCATCATGGCTCATATTGGCGTATGCTTTTGATATAATAATTGTAAACTAATCTCTAATCTGGCATAGCAGAATAGCCAAAATGCATATTTTTCCAAAAAGTCAGGTTTCTGTATTCAGAATGCAATTTGCCTTACAGTAAAGCTTATTTGCCTTTGGCAATTCTATTAATTAGTAGTAATTAATCCTTCCCTTCATTATACATGTATTTCAATGCAAAGGAATGCTTGATTTTAATAATTACCTGGAGATTAAATGGGTTAAATAAATTACATTTTCTATGACAAATGGTTTAGTTTTAGCCAGCTAGTGAGCTTTTCAGCCACAAATGTATTCATTAAAGATCTGACAATGTTGTTTTTTTCCCCAGAATGAGCTATGTGCTGCCATCTAGTTGAGTAAACTTGTTAGGTGCTATTTTTAATGGAGCATTATATTGGTTTTCGGCGTGTCAGCTCAGAAAAGGTAAGCATATAATCTGAGACTTTTTTTTCAGATCTGCGGACTTTACTTCTGGATTCTCCTTCGTGGATTCTCTCTCCAGGCAGGGCAACCAGACTTGTTCAGCCAGCACGGATGAACGTTGAACAGATTTTCAAAGCTCATTCCGTCCCCTATCGCGGAGGAGACGATGGTCTGCTTTGACCCACTGGCTCCGACGGTGAAGGGGCGGAGCTGTTCCCGCAAGCGCCGCCGGTTTGTTCCCAGACTTTGTCAGCGGGACGGAGTGTTGCGCTACCAACCAGGCAAACGCCGCCTCTTGTTGCTCTTCTAGAAAAACTCTGGTCAACTGCGGAGAAAGCATCAGCTTCGGAGTTTCAGCTGGGAGAGGGGGCGGCCCCCAGTCCGTGGGGTAGATTTTTGTTTTCGCAGGGGGCTCTGCGAACGATGCGGGACAACTGAAGAACCCGGGCTGTTTTGTCAGGAGTTGGGGAGGCCGCAACACGCCCCGACGAGTCCCATCCTTGTGTTTGCGAATGAACCACGTGGCAGTGACTCACGCTCCAGGACCAGATCTTTACAGACGCTGCCGGGGGCGGCGGTTCTCTTTCTTTTCCCTCCCTTGCCCCGACCGATCGCCGCTAGGGCTGGCCCACCATGGTGGGAATTCGTCGCTCCCTATACAACCTCACGGCCGTTTGTTGCTTCCTCGCTGGAAGCCTCCTGTCTCTGCCAGGTACGTGCGCCGCTCGCTCCATCCCTTCTCAAAGGGTCGGGTCTCGGGTGCAAGCAGGCGCCGTTGGAAGTATCCCAGACTCCTGAGGAACCTGAGAAGCCATTGCAAAAGCAAAAGTCCCTGGCAGACCTCCCCCTGGCGACTCTGCCCGTCCAGTTTGGGTTGGACGCGCCAAAGTTTCTGCTGTCTAAGAAGCCATTGCTCTCCTTCCTGCGTTGAGCCTTTCTCTCTGTTTCGCTTTCAGCCTCAATTTCCTGGAGGAGCTAATTCATTGGCCAGCTAGAAGTTCAGGCTTCCCTTAGTTCACAGTGTGATGGGTTGTGGGGTGTCCTTCCTTAGGACTGGCACCCAGTTCTTCTCCCCGGGGCTGAAGGTCCCAGGTTTGATGCAGGTCCTCACCACTGCTTGGGCTTGTTGTTTACCAAGTGAGTGGTGATAGAGCTGAAGCTGCCACGTCCACCACCACAGCATTTGGGAACTCAAATAAGGCTTGATCAGAACAGTAGTTTGGGAAACACACTCTGAAATACAACCAGAAATGCTCTTACTTTCTATTCCTATATTTAAGAAGTAGACTGCCAGGTTCAGAACAGTTTGGGTGGGATCTCTGGTTCAAAACCTGGCTTGCTTTCTTTCCCACTCAGGTTATATGTTTATCTACACTACTTAGCAGAATCTCATCACTCGCTTTTTTTTTGCTTGCTAGCTTTCTTTACGTCTGCTACCTAGGAAGCCACAATTTTCTTTCTTCGGTGCATTTGCTGCAGAGTTAGAATATTTTCTTCAAAGCATTTCCTGATTGCAGATTGAAGATTTGGGGGGTCCAGGACATCTTAATAAGATGGAATATGGGAAGGTAAAACTTCTGCCCAAAGAGGTGTATTTTTTACAATACACCTATCTGGGTCAATTATAAATCCAGCAGTTGTACTTACCAGTTACATACCTAGCCTCGGAACTCACAAACTTTGATTTTGTGCATATGTATATGTATTAGCATGTTATGTAAATTTAACCTGTTTGATTGGCTTATAAGTATGTTTAAGGAGAACCCAGTAAACAAGTTAAGCATGTTGTGGGAATTCAGGCATAAAGCACGTCTGTTCTAAGGGCCTTTCTTTTGGGGTTCAAAGTGACAATCACTTCAGAACTCTAAATCCAAGCTTCCTAGCACTGATTTGAAAAGCAAAAGGACCACATGGGTGAAGACAAATGAACTATTCCCTCTCATCTACTCATAATTCTATGGCTCCGGGCACTGTTAGTTATAAGGTAGTTTTTTTATCATTGTTTCAGGCCATTTAGAAGACCATAGCATTTTGATAATGGCATTTATATGTCCTATATTAGCTAGGTAATAGAGTAATATGTTTATTTAATATCTGAGTCCATAAAATGAGGGAAATCTATAGAAGATAGAGATTTTGAGAACACATCAAAATAATTTTGTTAGAGCCAGGCTGGCTGCATCCCAGAGTACAGTGTTGTACTTCATACATACTTTGATAGTATCAATTAAATTAGCATCTCTATCCCGGTAGATATATAGAGGATGTTTTTAAAAACAATTCAGTTTCATGGATTTATTTACTCAGATTTGTATGCTACTTCAATACTTTAATTCTTGTATGTTTGGTAAGCTTAGAATTTTATGCAAATGTTCAAGGTCTCATTTCACAAATGCCAGACTGACATGCCCACCCTAGCCATTTTAAGGTAAGGTTACAAACATACCTTAAATTATATGCAAATAGATGAGGGCATTTTTACTTAACTGATTAAGAGTTACTTAACTGATATTTTAATTCTTATTTGTCAATAGAGTAAATGTAGAGATATTTTGGGTGATTTTATTATTTTGGTTGCTTTATATAAATAATTTGTAAACTGAGATTTTAGATTTGGGTGGAACAGTATTTCCTTTTATGTTCACCACTTATAGTGAGATACAGAAGAATTAATAACATAATTACCAATTTGAACATTTTAGCTAATATAGATATAAATATTAATGAAAATATTATTTTCATTTGCAATTATGTATCTTCATCACAAATGTTTCTTGATTAAGGTTAAAATAGTTACATATGACTATACTTCTGCTATCTTACCAGATTCTTTATTTAAGAATGACACGGTATAAATCAGAGATGTACAGCTTCTATCAATTTAATGATTATGCAGAATGTCAAAATGCTCAAAGTTGAGATTTCAACAATAACCACAAAATTAATGTGTATCTTCCCCCACACTAAGACACAAGTGTCCTAGATTTACTAATTTATTAAGTGCCCTAGATTTGTCCCCAAAAGTAAATTACATTAGACATAGTTGGATTTTCTTTTGAAGAAATTTAAGATTGTAGCAAAGGGAAATTAATCATCATAGATTAAGCATTTTGATTTTTCTTTGCATTAGGGAAAAGGGGAAAAAGTGAAAAGGCAGTAGCACCATAAATATATGAATGTAATTTCTCTTGAAAACACGCTCAACAAAAGCTGATGTTTTAAATTAAATTTCAAGTGATACATCTTCATTGTAATTTTAAAAATGTAAACATGTTTAGATGTTAATGTTTGTTTTGCTGATTGTAGAGTGCAATGAAATATTTTCAGTTTTAGGAGAAAATATGGATGTCTAAGCCAAGGGCAGGTGCTGTGCGTTTCCTCCCAGTATAAAGATTCTGTGGAAATTCTGAAGTATCCGTTAGGAATATCACGTTTATGGCACTTTCAGATTTTAATTGCAGTAATCTTTATAACAGTCATGCAAGAAAGTCAAGTGTGTTTACCTTCATATTGCATATGTATGATTTCAAATTCATTTGACTAGGAAATGTGAACTTCCCAATTTACATTTGGGAAGGAGAAGATGGAGGATTTTATCCTGTCATCTGCTGTCTCAGATAAAGATTCTTCAGAGAGGTATCTCATCTTCCTAAAAATATTATAGTCAAAAACTTTGTTGGATATTAAAAGTGACAATGATACCAAATTAAGGTTTAGTTTATTGTCATATTTTCTCCGAAAGATTTATAATGAATGCTAATAAGTGAATCAATAAAGAGCATTTATTATCTGGAAGTTTTTAGGAACCTTTTTCTGAAGATAGAAGATGATGTATTTAGCTGAAAGAAAGATTTTTTCAAATAATTAATTTTAAAAATGGAATGGTTATCTTCAATTACCTGAGAACATGAGAAAAATTGAAGATTGGGGTTTTTTTAAATCTAATTTTTGTTTAGGACCAGGTCTAAATTTAGGATTATCTTCCTTTGTAAAATACTTGTTGGTATTTTTTGTCGGATTGTATATATTGCAAATAATATCAGCTTCTAACATAAAATGAGGTTGGAATAGAAAAAAGATCAGTATAAAACATTTGTGGACTACAATCTTCTTCCTTTTTCCTCACCCCTTTTCCCACAATTTACTAAATTGTAGTCACTAACAGATTAATCAATTATCAGATTATTCAACTGATAATTTTCCCTCTTACGCTAATTATGCTAGAAGAAAGTCTATGCTTATTAAAAAAAATGCCAAACTACTCATTCGTTTTAGGAAAGAATTCCCAGCACCGCTCTAGTGTTGAAAAGTATACTGGAAGCAGTGTGTAACATATAGTCAGTGTGGATTTGGGATGGTTAAAGGGATGGTTCACTCCAAGAGGATAAAAGGGATGGTTCACTCCAAGAGGATACAATATACACAGAAACAGATTTGAGGAATACAATCTCTGAATTGTTGATTATGGAAGGGAATCCTTCTTAACTATCCTGTTGAAATAACTTATTCCATTTATAAGGCTTTTAGACAAATATTGATATATTTCTTTCCGTTGCTGTTAACACTTTTTAGATATTTTGTGCTCAGGTAATATATTTATTCTTGGGCTTCAAATCTTCTGTTCTTGGCTTGGAATTAATGTGTTGGATTTGTGCTCTTAGTACTTTTTATATTAGTAGAAGCACAGAAATGAATGAAAGAGTGTCTTGAAATATTTTGCCATGCAAACATATCACTTTCCCCTTAAAGTTCTTAGATACATGACTCTTTAAATGCTCTGGGCAAATGTAAGATATGCAGGCAAATATTAATTTTATCAGGTCACAGTGGGTTTATCATATACATCAGCCTTTCTCAATCTTCCCACCCCCATAGGGACTGCAGTTCCCAAAATTCCCAGTCAACTTTGGAATTGGATACCCATTACATCTGGGGAATGCCAGGTTGGGGAAGATAATGTATGCAGTTTTGAACTCTTGAAGAAGTGTTCCACACAAATACTGTATGAGAGTTACTTTATTACTGAGCAAAAACTAAGCTGAAAAATAAAGACAATCTCCCTTCTAAGTGCCCCTATGTACTCTAAGGAGTTGCTGGCCAGACTGCACATTAGATTAACACGTACAATAACCCAAATCAATAGTGTTTGATTTGATGTACATGTTAATAAAAATAGTGTAGCATTCATTGTACCAATCCATAGCCATGCAATGCATACTGTTGTTCCTACGGTGAGTACACAAAACTATGTAGTACAATATTATATTTTAATTTAATTAATACTAAATGGGCACTAGGTGGTTTTTTTCATGATGAAATAAATATTAGAAGTACAAATACTCTAAATAAATATTACCTATGGTAGTTTGGGATTTGATAAGGAGGTAGTTGTTTTTTTTTTTACTGTTAATTAAGTTCCATTCACTTTTTGACTTTCAATGTCCTCTTTAGAAGCATTCTAAATGAGAAAGGACACACTGAACACAGGATTAAGAACTTTTTGAGGATGTAAATGTAGGAATTTTAAAAAACAAGTTCACTGTGTGTGGTCTCTAGGATGCTGCTGCTGTGAATGGTTCATTATTACTATTAATTTATCTAATACCTATTAGTTGCAGTTTGCATCAAGAGAGGACCTTTTTTGTAAAGTTGGTGCTTTGGAACATATTATATAAGACTGCTATGTCCCAGTTTTCATGTTCAGGATCATAATATTGTTCCGATCCCAAGTTTGTCAATAAGGTGGGCAAAGAGCAACACAAAATATTATTTTCAAGCCAGAGAGAAAACCTGAATGAATAAGGTACTTAATCTAAAATCCTGCATGTTCTAATCTGGAATGAAATAGGCACACCCAGGTTTTGTGCGTGTATTGTTTTCTGTCTGCCTAATAAAAAAAATTGGCATTCCCTAGTGCTCTCATCTAAATACTAATCAAGTCCAGTCCTGCCTAGTTTCTAAGCCCAGGCAAAACTGACCTGGTGCCAACTACTACTTGTATTAATACGAGTTGCATGTAATTCCCTTTTTCCACTCTCAAATCAAAGTCTAGTTTATGTCTTTCAGAGCAATGATAGTCTGTTTTATGAAATCTGGGTCAGATGCTCCAAAAATCTGAAAGTGGTGTCCACCCTTCCCCCAAGCAACATTTTACATGACAAAGGTCTCTTTTATTTTCAGTTTTTCTACGGAAATCAGAACAGCCCAAAACATAGTTAAAACTGCAAGCATAGCTCAGGGAAAATATTATTCTACTTGATTCATGATGCAGTAATTCTGTTGATACCCCTTGAATTCTATCCATGAAAATGACAGTGATTATCACATGCAGTTTGATCTCTACACAATCTTACCCAATTACTTTATTAAGCTTCCTCTATTAGAGGAAGGCGATTTTCATTTGTACAAAACATGTCAGCTGTAGTAACTTCTGAAAATAATTCGGTTAGGAAAGAACTTACTCCCAAATTCGTTGTCCCTTTCACAGCAATTGTTTTGGATATGGATCTATTTCTTCTCTTTTCTACTTATTTCTCTAGCTGATCTTCTAGGGAAGGACATATATTGTAAGGATGCTGCCAAATTGTGTTTTCCTGTTTGTTTTTCCTGTACCCAGGAGATGGGAAGAATGAATCATCTGCTTCATCCAGAGCAGTTTCTCCATTCACGCTTCCTCACACTGAGGCTAGAAGCTTCCAAGCCACTGCCACTAGTAGGGATGACACTATCACAAGTACCCTACAAGTCAGTGTCAGCAGCATTGGTCAACCCGATTATCTGACCACTACTATACCTGGATATTTGAATACCACAGCAAGGATACAGACTCAGACTGCAAATAATGCCTCTAATAGTAGCACTGCTCCTTCTTTATTTCTTACTCCAACTACAAACTTACCGGAATCTAATACGTTTGGCCTGGATGATGACAGAAGATACACCAGTGCCACATCCTTGCTGACTGCCAGCACTAAGGTCCCGGCTACAGACATTTTGCAGTCAAAGGAGACCCAAGGTAAGACTGGGCAATTATCAATAATTTATCATGGTAGCAGGGGTGGGATTCGACCGGTGTTACTACCGGTTTGGTGACTATGTTTTGCTGCGTGCGCATGTAAAAAAACCTTAAGCTGTGCCACCCGGACAGCTGAAAAGTGCTGCGTGCAGGTGTGCAGCATTTGAAAAGCTCTTTTTTCCTGCTTTTTCAACCTCAGCTGTGCTGTGCAAAGCAGCTGAGGCTGAAAAAGCAGGAAATAAAGGACAGGTAAGAGCCTGGGCGGGCTGGTGGGTGGGCGGGCGAAACAGCAGCAATCACAGAACTGTATCTGTGTCTGCTGCTCTTCAGAGCTATCGGCTCCATAGAAACGGGCAGAACCGGTAGCATCCAACCCCTGAATGGTAGGTAGTTTAATAAATATGGCCAGGATGACTCAACTAATTCATCTGCACAATCACAACCTGTAAAAACATTATATTAGATTACAATTAGGTACTCTGTATTTTCCAAAAATGGAAAAAAAGAGAACACCATCTGAGCTAAAAAAAAACTAATCCTACATTTGCAGCGTTATGGCCAACTATTTCTGTGGCCTCGGCGTTCTAAAAAATATGTTACCGATAGAAGGGAAAAATTTGTAGCTCAAGGTTGAACTATGGGGTCCTGAATTTTATTCCTTTGAAGTTTATTTAATGGTTTCGTGTGTATTCTCTAGTTGACATTTTTGATTGTGACAGGATTGTCATCTACATATCAAATCCATATTTGAGTTGTATATATATGGGAATGTTATTGATTCCAGGTATTGCATTACGGTCTCTACTATTATTCCTGAAAGTGGTGATCCCGTGTGTGTTCCTTTGATTTGTTGATATATTTATTAGTTGAACTGAAAGTACAGGGAGTTACCGACTTATGACCATAATTGACCCCAAAATTTATGATGCTAAGTGAGACATTTGTTAAGTGAGTTTTGCTCCATTTTACGATCTTTCTTGCCACATTTGTTAAATAAATCACTGCAGTTGATAAGTTAGTAACATGGTTGTTGAATTTTGATGATGTGACCATAGAGATGCCGCAACGATCATAAGTGTGAAAAATTGTCATAAATAAATCATTTTTTTCAGTGGCATTGTAACTTTGAATGGTCACTGAATGAGCTGTTGTAAGTCAAGGACTACATGACTAGCTGTATATAGTTAGGCAGAGGTTGATAAGATTCATGATTCTAGGTATTTCAATCTTGGCGTATTTGGTTAGGTCGGTTGTGTGCTATGTAATAATGCTGTCATGGATTCTTTGGCAAATTTTGGGTCTGTGGATGTAAAAGTGCTGTGACATCAAATTCTTCCTCACTCAAGAAAGAATTCACCACTACTAGCACCTTGCGTTCAGCTACATATCAATTATTTTATTTTATTATTTATTATTTAAAACATTGATATAGCCACTCATCTTTATGCCAATTCTGCAGGGCTCCAGAATTCTGGATGGCTCCAGAGGGTATATGAAATCATTATAAAAACTATAATACACAGCCAGTAAAAGCATAAAACATTGTTCGTGGTTTTTGTCCAGGGATGGGATGCTACTGGTTCTGCCCGGTTCTATAGAGCCAGTAGCTCTGAAGAGCAGCAGACACAGAACTGGTTTTGTGTTTGCTGCTGTTTCGTCCGCCCGCCCACCCACCCGGGCTCTTACCTGTCCTTTGTTTCCTGCTTTTTCAACCTCAGCTTTGCGCGGCACAGCTGAGGTTGAAAAAGCAGGGAAATAGAGGCTTTTCGAACACTGCGCACCTGCATGCAGCACTTTGCAGCTGTCTGGGGCACAACCTAAGGTTAATTTACACGCATGTGAAAAATGCAGAGGTGCCTGAGTTCACAGTCATGAGGAGCCTACCTGCTTTCTCAGGTCCGATAGCATCAAACTCTTTCCTGATAACTCAGCAATACAGTGCCCCAGTTATCTTCATAGAACCTGCTCCCAAGACTGGAGTCTTAACTGTGGACCTACTTTATTCACATAATTTTGATTAGATTTGCTAACAACGGTACCAAGGTTTATGTTAGAACTGTAGAAACATTCAGAAAAGATCTGGCCAAAGTAAGATTTTTTTTTAATTTCTGTATTAAGTAGAGCTAGGATTCCCACACACCTTTACTTTACTGACAGTTAAATGTTTCTCTGCAGGAACTTCAGCTGCTTCCCAGTCAAAATCTTCTACATTCATTACCACGGGGCCAGCAAAAAATACTCTACCAGTCATGGACCATAAAGTTTTAACAGAAGAGAACGCTATTGCTTCCACATCATCTCCAAGGACTACTATTGGTGAACAAGTGAACACAATAACTACATCCAATACTTCTCGATCAGTAACGTTTGAGGTTGCCTCCTCTACTCTCTTACCTCACAAAATCCTATCAGCAGAGACAGAGCAACCAACTAAACCTGAACACAAGACAACTGCATTTGATGTGGGAAACAATCAAGGTATACATTTAGCAATCTTGTCTCATCTAGGGAACAACAGATTTTGAATGGGTTGGTGAGAACTGAGAAATAGTTAAACCCAATTTTGGATAAAACTATGGAAGAAATATATAGCACAGTGACAAAGCATATACTCTGCAAAAAGAAGGGAAAAATCACTTACTCAGTCTCTGACATCTCCAAATTAGGCTAGGAATTCCTTTTGGGGAAAACATATGTTGGGAGAGGCTCTGCAAGTTTGTATAAATAATATAAAATGCAATGCTGGATTTGGGTTATGCAGCTGAATGTATTCCTTTGATTGTTAAAACAGGTAACTTGGTGAATGAACCTTCATAATTTTAAAAGATGATCTACATTTTACTGCTTCTTCTTGCTTTCAGGTCTGCCCAGTATACCAGTAGTCAGTCCAATAGGAAAGGATCCCCTGGTGATTGCTGTTGTTGTAATTTTTGTTGTGACAGTAGGGATTCTGACTCTCCTGAGTTTCTTGAGGTATCGACAACGTAGTAGTAGACTACGGTTTAGACGTCTCCAGGACTTGCCTATGGTGAGCATCTGCTGGGTTTTTACCCATTTTGTTATTTTTCCTCTAGATGGGAACAGGAATTCTACAATTTTGAAGGGGAGGAGCAAAGGTCACAATACCAATGTGTACGTAGAAAGGCAAATGTTGATAACCGATCCTTAGCAGCATTCAAATATAATTGGTAAAGGATTATGTATTGAGAATAGCAAACATATTTAGTGAATACCCAAGGAGATAGGAAGGGATGGCTGTGTCTATAGCTGGAGCTGAGTTTTTCCAAATCAGTGGAATAGCCTTATTTGAATAGTCTAAAAGTTGACATCATGGCAGCTATCTAAATCAGTTCCCCATTTTAAGCTTTAATGAACTAATAGTGTCACGACTCCAATAAAGAACGGACTGGAGCCGAAACAGCCAGGATGTGATACGACCATATTCTTTCACTTGCCTAGTGTTGCCACGTGGATGCTATAATGAATATTTGTCAAATAACTAACATCGGCTTCCTGACAAGGAGTAGTGTAATAATAATGATTCATGGCTGGATGTCAAGGGGGTGATGAGGGTACATGGGCTCGTCGAGCAGGGGAAAGGTGCAGTTACCATGTTTCTTTAATTTAGGATGTTAGGCAGTGAAGCCAGACGGAAGGTGGTTATAGTAATTATATTGTTATCCAAAGTATAACAAGTATAAATACAGCTCTGGGTTTCATTGCAACCCAGAGCTGACTTTAAACATAATTTGATCGCTCTTACCTGTTGTGGTGGTGTGGAAGACGAATAAAAAACCTCACTAAAGCTACAGGAGTGAGTTGATATCTTATTGTTCACCCCCTCAATCTCGGACAAACAGCTGACAATAGTACTTTTCTCATCAGAAAGCATGAGAATCTGGTCTGGGATATGGCCTCACTGCCACTGTACCTTAACATTAGTTGCCTAGTCTGTCTGTTCCAAAGGGTAATTCTTTGAGATGGCAGAAGCTCAGATTCATTACGGGATGGTTCAGAAGTCACTAAGAATATGTATAGTGCATGACTTAGACTTTTCTCATTAATGTCTGGGCTAGCACAAAATTAAGGTTTTCTCTTTCTTACAGGATGACATGATGGAAGACACACCTCTTTCCCTCTACAGCTACTAAACAGTTGAAAGACTTACAAACAAACAAACAAACAACCTATTAAAAGGCTACAAAGCTTGTAAAAGATTCCAGCTGGGGAGCAACTCTGCAATTTTGGAGCTGCTATACTGACCTGCAAATAACTATAGAGTTGCAAGTCAAATAACTTTACTTTTAAAAAATGCTTGTCTTTTTTTCTTATTTTTGAGAATCACCTTGACCAAGACCTTTTTCTCAATACATCTTCATTTACTGTGACTGGATACATGCGATGTTAGAGAAAAAAAATGCAATCTTTTCAAATGCTGGCTTCCTATCAAAGATAGGCTTGTTGGATTCTGAAAAAAATACACTGTATGGGGTGCTTTTTTTCACAAGAAGTAAAAAATATGAAATATATGGAATATGGTGTGTTTCTTGAGAATGGAAACCGCAACCAAAGTGTGACTTCAAGGGATATCAAGTTGGCTCTCTTATTTTCTTTGAATTACACTTCATGTTTTTATCAAGATTTAAAATGTGTTCCAGAAGGAAATAGTGATCTCATCCTTTTAATCAGGGCCCTCTGAATTATACTAAGAAAATTAATCTAGCATTCATTTTCGTATGGGGCTGTGCAAATATCTCTAGCAAGTTGAGACAAAGCAGTAATCTTCTACTCCAGTTAATGGTATTCAGTATTCCCACTGCATAGTCTTGGCTATTGCTACTGGAGCACCTTTTCCCCTCTGCTTTTTCTTTATTTAATACTAAGGGATGGCACACAAGATGTTTTTTGTCATTCTAAGTATTTTATCTAAGTATATGTTTAATCCTGCCAGTATTGATGATAATGCTTGGAACAATAATATTGTGCAATAACTCTAATTGGTGCTGCTGTTTGAAAGCTGTATCTAGCTTTCTGTGCTATTTACTATTTGGAAGGCATGAACATCTGAAATTTGCCACATGCAGCCTTTATTCCCTTCTCTTCCTCTTCACCTTCTGTCAAAGGTTAGACAATTCATGTCATTCATCATATTCAGAAGCTGCTATGTTTTCATGTACAAGCTGGGTTTATATACTAAATATAAGCCTTAATATGGAGAATAGAGAAGCCGGAGAGTGATAACTTATTGAGGAACTCTGTACTAGAATCTCTAAATGTCAAGTGGACCTTTTGCAGGATGAAAGAACGTCAAGAGTCAATTCTTAACCAGCCTATATAACATCACAGGTCTGCTACTTCATTTCAAGATCACCTTATTTTGTTTTTTAATTCCCTTTATTATTTTATAAGTAACTAAAGACAGTGAACACACCTAACACTCCTTCCTCCTATTTTCCCCACAACCATTAGACAGGAAGTCACCAAATAATATAATATTCTTATGTCAGAAATGTAATGACATTAGCTCCCAAATGTTTTTATTAAGCTTAGTTTTCTAAAAACCCAACAGCTGTCTTCTGAAAACAAGACCAGTGATTTTAGCTGAGATTTTTTTTGTCCAGCATCACTCCCATGCTTTCTATGGTCTTCAGAACCAAAAATAAATAAAAAGAGCCTTCAGTTGCAAAAAGGGTTCTTGTCCCTGTACTAGGCTATTTCTCAGAAGGTCTTCAATGATAATAGGCCTCAAATGTATCAAGGAATTCCTAGGCAAATCTGCAAAGGATTTTCTACTTGTTCTGTTAAGCTCAGCTGTCTCCTTTAGTGTTGTAGTTTCCCTGAGGCTAGTACAAAATGGTACTCAAGATTTCACTTCACAAGAAGTAGACTGTAACAGCATTAGTGGGCAATGTGCCAAGTCCTTATAGATCCCTTTGAAGGTGACAGAAAGCTTTGATAGCTTCTGTGGGTTAATTTTTATTAATTCCAGGCTCAGGCATAATTTTGTTCATTGGCAAGAAACTAGAAATCACTTTCAGTGGTTACCTTTGAAGTTAGAAAGGGTGGGACACTAATCAAGATAAAAGGAACTCTTGTTATTGCAACCAAATCTGTTTGCCATTGCAGCATGCATTATGGTATAGCTATCAGATCCAGGCTACAAAAATAGATAGCCACTAGATGGCAACAAGATGATACACAATATAAAATTTTTGCTACAATTTAGTGATCATTCACATCTTAGCTGTATAGTAGCCCTACTGTGCATTATGTTTATGTACTTATGATAAAGTATCAGTACAGTATGACTTGCTTTCTGCACAGCAGAAAGTTCATGGCCTTAAAAACATATTGAAGAAGTTTGTTTAAAGGTAAATTATATTCAAGGCTGAGGAAGAAAAACCTGCTTAAGTAGATTTATTCTGAGTCATTTACAGCACTGCAAATGTAATTAGACTTTGAATATATCAATACCCAATTATATCTCTCAATTCCAAACCATCCAAGTGTTGCTGCCAAGATCTTGGCTGAGTACTTGGAGGCTGCGTGGGCCTAGATAGGAAGGAAATGGCTGCCTTAATCCTTCCAAGATTGAGTGGTTATAGATATAAGGGCCCCCTGAACCTTCCATTCAAGGACCTTCCAGCCATACTCTTGTATGAGCTAGCACTTCTCGATTTGCAGGGTATGCAACGGGGGAAGGGACTTCGCTCAGCTCAATCTAGTGTGCAAGTTGTGTCCTTTCAGATAGTCACCCATCTATTCCTGTGTCAATCCAAGGCTCAACTTCTATGCACTCTATATGGAGCTGTCCTTTAAAATAACTCAGAACCATCCTGTGCAGAATGTAGCGGCGTGGGCAACGATGAACGTGTTTTAGTATGTCATATGGCATCTCTGTTCCACAGCTGCATTGGTTGCCAGTCTGCTTCTGACTGCAGTTCAAGGCAATTGTTACCTGTAATGCCCTACAAGGCATAGGGCCAATTTACTTCAGGAATTTCCCATAGTTTCAGCTTAGCCAGTATGTGCCAGTATATTTGGCACACTCTGGATCTCTTTGATTAAATAGTGCCATTTACAATATTGGAACCTGAGAAGTATGCCTACTTTGTCATGACACCTACCCTTTGGCATGCGATCTTTCAGAAACCTATGTGCCTCCCATCCTATCGATGTTCTCTAAGGACTTGGATTAGTCATTCTCTTCCTCATCCCTCCTAATTGTTTAAAAACTAAACTTCAGAAAAGAATATTTCTACCAAAGTCCAGTTTATTGATGAATACATGCAAGCTTTATTGCATTAATACAATCAGCTACATTCATTGTGATAAATTGTTTCGTCCAGAGTTCACTGAATTAGACTTCTGTCCACGCTTCCCCAAATCTGAAGCAAACAAGTCACGAATGCAAAGTGTGGGAGCAACCATTGCTTCTTCCCATCACTCTCTGAACTATTGGACTATTCAGTTTAAATCTGTTGCTAATTCCTCACCTTTTCTCCTCTCCCTTGCCTGTACCCCTTTTCCTCTTCTGAAATTACTTTTACCCTGAGATTGGGGTTGTTCCTATTCAAGGCTTTTTTTTTCAACACAGGATAGGTGAGAGATTCAGCCTTGTCCAGTATGCTGATATGTCATACCAATGGGATTTCAGGGGTTCTATTAATCAGAATAAGATTGAGGACTTCATGACAATTTTAGCAGGTCTCTACTAAATCTAGGCCTTGGAAAAAAGATGCAACTGTAAGAGCTGCAATTCAAAATTAGTTTAATCTTATCTTCAAACCTGGATGGTTCAGAAAAAGATAAGCAGCTTTTGCATTAATCTATTCTAATTAGTTCATTTGTCACTATAAAGATGCCTAAGGCTGGGACCTTCTATGATTAAGAATTCTGGGGTTGCAATTCAGTTAATAATGGTTGTCTCAAAAAATTTGCTCAATATTCTTTATTTCCATGAAGCAAAATGAGAATCCCACATACTGAGAAAAACAAGCTAACACACTGGGGAGGAAAACGTGCCTTATTTTTAAGTTGTTTTTTTAAATCTGTGGGTAGTCCAATCAATAAGAATGCATCACTGCATAAATTAAATCCAGACTTTTAACAAAAATGCAAAGACTACACATTTGACAGGAGATGTAATATTAGAAACACCTAATATGTTATATTCTTATACTGTAGCTTTATTTTTCAAACGTCATTCATGACTTTTCTGTTAATTCCCACAACTGGAAATCTTTCGCTTTAAAAGTTGCAAGTATGTCTTGCTTGTGTGTATTATTTTAACCATAAAGTTGTCAAGGAGAAAGTAACCTTTATTGCAATATTATTCTCAAAAGTGTAGTGACACAATGCAAACTAAGGAGAACTTCATCACAAATAAATCCACGTGTACTTTGACGTATTTCCTCATTGACTTAAATAATATAGGCTTAATTTTAGGTTGAATAAGAACCCAACCAGCATGACTCTTAGATTTTATTTTAACATTTGCCATTCACTGAAAATGACCCAAGGCATGATAATTAAGAAGCTACACCGATTTCTTCCCCACCTAATCGAAAATCAGTATCCTTGGATACACTGTCACTTAGACAAATTAGTTCCCTTATGACTGTAACATGTCAGTGGTAAAGAAAACAAGATGGGCACACCCAGAATTATCCAATAATTCAAACTGCCCCTAAACAAGACATGTTGAGCCCCACTGTCCTGAAAATTTGTCTACGAGCACAAAACTGTAACATGCCTCCATATATAGCAAAGTTTGTCTTAATAACTTGCTGGTGCACTGTGGCAAATCAATGGTTTCATACATGTAATATAGTATAGGCTCTTCTGTCCTTTAGTAGATGTTTCCTTCCTTCCTGGATTACAGATACCGACCAAATTAATGGGCTTTGTTAATGTTTAAGATGAATTAACTTCCAGAATATTTTTCTTGCCTGTGTTAGGTTACAGACTAAGTTTTGGAAAAAAAAGATATATGTCATATTTGATGTATATTGGAGTTCATTAATACCATTGTTTCATTTCTAGAAAGAGACACTGGAAGCTATTAACAAGATGCACAGTGTCATTGAAATGATTCCAGACCTTCCCACCAAATCTTGATGTTCCAATATGACACAGGACATGGACTAAGATCACTCCTCCTCCTCCTCCTCCCTCGTGCAATATCTGTACAAAAGCATTTTAGCATGTTGAAAACAACTCCTTATGTTTTTTCCTTTTTAATTTGTTTCCTCGTTAAAAAGCATGAGGCAGCTCTTAAATGATGCTTTAAAGGTCACTGAAGTTCAGCTCAGGCAAACTGGTGGATAATTCACTGCTGATTTCTTCCCTCTCCAACATGCCACCAATTGCCTCTCCGGGGATATTCTCCAGTTTCAAACTTGGTAAAGAAACCTTGTCATCTAAAAGGTACAAGAAGTGTAATTAGCATATGATTATGAACCATTAAATAAGTTAACACATTTTCAAGAGGACTCTTTATTTATTTGAATGTATTAACCACCTAATTTATTAACTGCCTAATTCCTATGGGCTCTGGTTGGTACAAACTTTTAGTGGGATTTCTTTTCCTCAAGTGATGCAAGTGGGGCATCTGAAAAAAAGCTTTAAAACAACCTGTTAAATAATTAGTATATTTTTGTAAAAACAGGATTTTTAGCTGACGTTAAAGGCATACATGTATGGCACAATGAGTAGTGAAGCTCCAAAGTACTGGAAGCTTCTTGCATGGAGGAGTGGAATCAGATGTACAGAAGCTGGGAACTGCCCATCTTCTTCTTTTTTTTTAAAGTAAATTAGGATTAGAACAGAGCAAAATCCAAATAAATTTAGGAAAACCATTCTTCCAAATACTGCTAATGAGAATATTTAACATCTTAATGAAATGGTATTAATCTCTTGGAAGAGAATGTTAACCCTATTATTCTCCCAAAATATAGTCGTCGTCCCACCCCAGTGTGATGAAATAGACCCTGAAGTTTCAAGAAGTGGAAAAAGAAAGAGGTATCTATTTAGTATCCCCCCCACCTCGCAGCAACATCAGAGTTCAGTACTTCAAATTAACGTAGTGCCTACCAGCAAGTTGTACAACTTCTGTCTCACTGAAAAGTTCATCCGAGCTGACATCTGTGAGACTGAACTCAGAGATGGAATCATCACTACTAAAGGAGAAAGATAAGTCTTCATGCAGTAATTCTTCATTCTTTTCTAGCAGACAAAAAGAATGAAAGAGATCAGGGATCCAGCAGCAACTCACAGCCACAGGCTCTATTTTCTAAAGCAACATGTTATTTAGTAAAGAAATAAAAATATATTAGAAAGACAATAGTGCACTTTGTTCCATCTCTACCATTTGTATTTGCTTATATTGTAATTTGCATCATGAAGTAATTAGGAAATGATTTTATGTTATACAAACATTACTATTCAAAGAAAGGAAAGTTATAGGTATGATATTTTTCAGATTATATTAAAGGACACTAGTTAAAAGATTATAGTTAATTATCATTGTTGCCATTTTAAATTAGTAATGGATTTACAGCTTGCTTTTCAATATAAAAGCAGATTAAAAGTTGGACTAATAGGAAGTATCTATCTTATTACTACCAGCCTTTAATTCACTGGGGATACTAGAAAATTGCCCCACCTCTTGACAGTCCCTCACTGAGTAGAAGAGGTATCTATTCTCTAGCAACCAGAAGGCTATATCATAGTAACCATGGCCATCTTTGGAACGTTTATGTCATTAGCAAAAGAAGTTAAACAAGGTGCTAACTAGTATAAAACACAGGGAACATAAGATGCCTGTACCAAAAGATTTGTGTTGATTGCCAGCGGCTTATCAGGTACAATTTAAGCAGCTAACATTGATTTTTGAAGTTTTAAATGGCTTTGGGCCCGATTCTTCCATTATAATTTGGTTCGATTGTTAACATCTATAATTTAGCTTAATTTTTAAATAAAATAGGAAAGGACCCTTGTAGGGAGAGCCTTTGCATATTTGTCTTCATTGCGAGAGACACTCCTTTCTGGTACATCAAAGAAGACTTCCTCCTGCATTATTTTCAGACTACCGAACAGTCCATAGAAGTTGCATTTTGCTCTCACATCCTTCCTATTTAGAAAATCTGCATTGGCACATCTCTTACATGGGCTATTGAATGGTTTTATTTTTCAAAACATTTCATTTTGAGTACTTCCCAGATTAGAAAAGAGAGCTATATATCAAATAAATTAATAGCTAATTAGCAAGCATGTTGTATTGTTGACTGGTAAGAGTTCAGGTTACATTTAAGGTACATCCCAAGGATTAGTGTGTCTAGCTTATGTCAGACCATTTCCCCGATTATACAATGTTTTACAAAGGATCATGTGCATCTCTTCTAACCAGGTATAACCCTTGTGGATAGGAGTACAGAGAAGAGTAATGATGATTAGGGGATTGGAGGCTAAAAACATATAAAGAATGGTTGCAAGAATTGAGTACGTCTAATTTAATGAAAAGAAGGGCTAGGGTTGACATGATAGCAGTGTTCCAATATTTGAGGGGTTTGCCACAAAGAAGAGGGGGTCAACCTATTTTCCAAAGCACCTGAAGGCAGGACAAGAAGCAGTGGAAGGAAACTAATCAAGGAGAGAAGCAACCTAGAACTAAGAAGAAATTTCCTGACAGAAAAAATAGTAAGTGGAATGATTTGCCTCCAGAATTTGTGGATGTTCTAACACTGAAAGTTTTTAAGAACAGATTTGGCAACCATTTGTCTGAAATGGTATAGGGTCTCCTGCCTGAGCAGGGGATTGGACTAGAAACACCACCAAGGTGCCTTCCAACTCTTGTTATTTTGTAATATTGTACAAACCAGCACTTACCCAGATCAGTGCTATCCTCCTTGGCTTGTGTAGTATACTTGTCTTCTAAGCCGAGACATTTCACCTGTTCTTTTAGATCAGTCACTGTAGATCTGATTAAAAAAATAACATCCATAGTAGTACTGGTTCCAAAGGAAGAAATATATGGAACCCGAGACAAACTTAAATTCAGGGCAGTTTTAAAGAGTTGCAGTATAAAAAAATTAAGTATATTATTGTGCTTGTGGTCAGAAATATAACCCATTTGACAGATGCTGATGGTCAAGGCAAAAGACTCAATATTGTAATAGGGAACAGAACAAAGGCAATTTATCTTATCAATCCATTTTCTCTAGATGCATCAAATTCATGAAGTGGTCACGCACTTTTATTGGTAAACTAATTATGTAAATAGGGAACCTCCTGGTGGGCAATTGCCTGCTAGTCCCTAACTTGACATTTCCCCCCTTTACCATCACATTGTCTTTGAATTACAGGAATAACCATCAGAATTTAACCATGTTCTTCTCCCAAATCCTTCATGAAGCTCTACATGAACACACGTTCACTAAAGCATACAAAGCACAGTATAGAATGGCTTACTTGACAACATTGAGTTCCTGTTGGGTGTTCTGAGTTTCATTCCTTGTTTTGTCAAAATCCAGAACCTGCGTTTTATGAGTGTTTATTAATTCTTCCAACATCTGGAAAGGACATAATAGTGACGTAAATATAGGTTTTTATCTAATTTTTAAGATGAACAAGAAATAATTAAAAGGGTATTTTTTTCTTATAGGTAGATGGTTCCCCATTTACTCATCTGTACAATTAGGAAAAATATATCAGTATACAGAAAACAAATTGACCAATTATATCCACACTCTTGTAGCACAACATTATGACTAAATTCCAGCCTTAAGAGGAAGCTAAAAGGGCAGTTGCCATGATACTATATTATGTAGTTGGAAAAATACAATGTATTCATGGCTGCATATGCTCATTTCCAACATAGTACTGTTCCGGGATCATCTGTTTTCCTCTTATTCCATCCTATTTTTGCATAGATGTTCCTGATGCTAGAAGAAAAGACAACCAAACTAACAGCAGTTTTGTGTAGCTCCTCCCCCCAAATTATATAAAAAACCCTATTTTAAGGAAGAAAGAATGTTTGGGCAAATGAGCCATGGGTGGATTATTAATTTTTCCATTTATTTCTTAAATTTAGCTAAGAACTACACTGTGATCTTCCACATTCACTTCCAACATTTTTTTGTCTAATATAGATTAGCTTTATTAGACAAAGATTGAATTCACTTTTTATGTGTGGGATAACACTGTTAGCATTAAATCATTGAGTAGCAATAGTTGTACCTTACAGTACCGGTTTTGGATTCTCTTAATCTCATGAGTTGCAGAAACTTGATTGTACAGTTCCTCTTCTTGGCAATCTAATGGATAAATATACATTTTTTAAAGCTGTGTATCTCTTTTTTCCTTCCTTTGCCTGATGCAGAAGAGAGGCTATAGGAGCAGGAATCTCAAGCACTACTTGCCAAGTTTATGTTTCAGCTGATCTATCTCTCTTTTGATGCACTCGTATTCTTGCCATAGGATTTTTTTACTGGAATGAGAAGAAAAGCAGGAGAATCAGCAACAAGACAAGGATTAGTTCTCTGAACTAAATAAAAGCTCCCTTAAAAAAGCAAACATAAGATTTAAATTATTAACAGAATTAAAAAAATAGCAAATAGGCTCTATGAAATTCCAGTGCACTGAGAGATAGTAAATTACCCAGCTTTTTTATGAGCTAGAAATGTCTGAGACAGACAAGCTCACTCATTCCTAATTATAATAAGCCATCTCATTAATATATCTATTACAAGCAAATCATTGTTAAAATCACTATTAGGAGAAAAATTGTATTCCTTCTAATGGTATACTCAAGCGTTGACATATAGGGATGCATGTTTATCCCAGTAAGCATGTCTTCTCAATAATAGTAGAAAACTATACCTATTGTTCTCCACCATATTATCCTGCCAAGTTATTTATGCTTGTTATTTCAAAAATCTGACCTCTCCAACATATCTTGCATGACGCCAGGAGTACAATCTCCATCAGACCGATGAAGCACATGCTGTCGAAGGCTGCAGAGCTCATTCTTCAACCCTTCCATTCTGCATCCCAGCAATGATTCAAAGCTACCAGGTGAATTGTGCTGTAGGCGATTCATTTCACCTACATAAATAACCAGGATAAAAAAAATAAAATTAGTTCAGGCCACACATTCTAGCTGCTAGAACAGACAACAATATTTGGCTTTAGTGTCATTTATTATTAGTGTTAAGTACTCCACTGGAGATTGATTTATCCCCATTTCAATAACAAGTTGAAAAAAAATCTCCAAAATCGTACTTGTAGGAGAAACAAACAGGGAAATAAAAATAAGGCAAAAAGAATTTCCATAGCTTAGAATTTAGGTACCATTCTCCATAGCAACTGATTTTCACTTTTGAATACATTATGCACTTGAACATATGTACAGATTTCATTGTCACAAAGTAAGGATTTACAAAAAGAAAGTATCCATTTAATAATACAAACAGAAGCTTATATACTTCCCTTCCAATGAGGTGTTCATATTCAGTACATGATCAGAAAAAATTGAGAAAGACTATAGTTCTATACTCAAACCATTATTTAAGACCCAGTTTTGCTTTTATTTTAGTATTAACTCAAGTTTTTATAAAGTGTGGGATATAAATGGAATAAATACTGATCATTCTGAATTTTGCTAAGACTCTCTGTTCACTATCATCCACCTCTTTTAATTTTCATTATTTCTTCTAATAATGGGATGAAATAATGTTAAATCCATCGTATGTTTCTGAATTTGGGGAGTTAGAAATTGAGTCTTTTTTAAAAAAAAAATTATGGCAGATCTCTGATATTTCAACAAAGGTACCATAAATAGTAAATACTAAATTTACCAGGACAGGGGAGGCAGAATCACAGGTTTTCTGAGATTAGAGAAGCTGTTTGGAAAATTCAAAGGAATGTGTCAGCTTTGTTTTGATAAGGCATGTTTATACCTGAAGATGGGAAAACTTTTGAGCTTTTGTTAAATAATTGTTAATTATTTACTTTATAGGCTCAAGCGAATTAGAACCAGGTTGTGAAGATAATGTCCTCCAACTAGAATCTCCTTCATTATCTGCTTCAAACCTTCTTTTTTTGTATTTCCTCAAGAGATTAATTCCATTTTGTGAGAAACCCTCTTTTATTACATGCCTAAGGGCTTTCTTCTAGTTTCCAAGAATTCTCTTCTGGTAAATATTTTGCCTGCCAATTCACCAAGGTTCAACTGAGAGAGTGAACTTTTCGGTGAACTTCTTAAAGTAGTTCCTAATCATCCTAAATATTTAAAATATTTAGAAAAGGGAACTGGATTAAAAATTATGCTTCTTTAATATTCTGAAGAGAAGTTTTATCTCAAAGATAAATGTCACAATAAAGAAAGGGGAACAGCTTTGGAAAAAGAACTGCTAATCTTTCATACCTTCTAGGTGATTGATACTCTGCTGCTGCTGTTCTTTCTCTTGTTTGAGCCGACAAACTGCTTGGGTGAGTGACTCTATAATCTAAAGAGGCAGAAAGGAGAACAGAGCCATAGTATAAGTAAACATCTCCAGTTACATATTCAAAAAAGTTTCAGGAAGAAGGTGGTTTGAAAAATTGAAATGATTAGAATTTGGATATTTATAATTTCCCTCCTTTGCATCTCCTCTTCACTTTGAATTTAATTCTTCTTTCCATGGCTGAGTTTTCCCTCTATCCTGTTCTACATCCTCCCAACTTAATAAGACATAATATTTTGGCCCAAGAGAACATTAAGCTATGATAACTGAACTTACATATAGTATCCAAACAATGTGAATGAAAATTTACTTGGCTCAAAGGCTACAGTCAGTTTGTGAAGCATATGAATGTCAACATATCCAAAATAGGTAGTCCGCAACATAAAGAGAATCCAATTTTGGAGGAGGTAAATGTCTTTATGCTGTAAATAGGTGCTTTAATCTCAACAGAGCTTAAAGCTGCCATCTGAATCCTAAAATTTCCTCATTCGCTCTTAAAAATGGGTTAAAATTTTGAGTCTGTCTATTTTGGAGGATTTCTAGATGCCACAAAAGTAGTACTGGTGGATTGTATAAGGCATACATTTTGCTTTCTGCACAGAGCCCAGAACAAAAACTATGTTATAACTTAGCATTATGAATCAGGCTAGTAATACTAAACAGTCATTTGGAAGCCAGAGCTATCTTTTTTGAGCATAATTATTCAACTGTTTTAAAGCATTTAAAGCACTTCATGTTTTGGTGAAATTGTTTTAATTAATTTGAAAACACCAAACTACAACTTCACGAAACCTTAACGAAGGAGAAACAAAATGTGTATGCATATACTTATTTATATCTGTCCCACAGAAAATAACTATGTATCCAGTCAGTATAAATTACCTGGGCTTGTGAATGTAGTTTCTGGCTGATGGTTGAAAGCTCCTCATTGGCCATTCTACAGCATGGATGAATTCCACATGTGAAATGCAAGGGTGGTAGTCCAGTCTGTGGCTGAGTCGGAACAGTACTCCCAATATTTATTCTGCCCATTAACAAATCAGCTGCAGAGGTGAAAAATAATGAACTAGACTAATCTTGCAAACATGGAAGCATTAGCGTTATTTTGTTTTAATTGCTGGAGACAAATTCCAGTTGAGTTAATGATATTTTTTTCTTTTCATCCTCGTTTTAACAACTACTCCATAAACGGGCAACAGAATCAAATATGTAATACATAGAAGTCAGAATATTGATATTTTCCTTGAAACTTTCTATTTCAGTCAGTTTCATAGTTCAAATTTAGATGCAGAAATTGTTTTTTAGTCCTCATTATCATTTTTTCTCAAAATTCATATTAATTGGCCTTGTAGGTAGGACTAAGACTAGAACTCAGTCTCCTGATTTGTAGTCTGTTTTAACCACTACTGAAGTTAATTATAGTAATTTTTAATTGATTATTTTTCATTAACTCCTTTCTAGCTAGCTTATTTCCTTTAGCCTCATGTTTCTGTTTTTTTAAGATTGCAAACTTGAGAGAGAAAAAATGTTGTAATGTTGGAAATTACCTGGAAATTGGATTAAATTTCAGTTTTTAGAAGATGGGGTAAATGGCACTGCCAATGATTAGATTTAGTGAACATTAAGAATTGTCAGAGAAAATCAGACCAAGTTCTGCCTGAAGGATAAGGAATCTGTAGCTTTCCAGATGGTGCTGTGCTTCAATACTTTCCTTGGATGGCTATTCAGCTTCCAACACACCAGCCCGGTAATGCTATTAAAGCAGGACACTTAAATCATAACCATCTTGTGTTTGCTTGAAAAATATACTTCCTGGAACTTCCAGTTTGGGCTTCTTCGGTGATGGACAGAAATTGCGATCATCCATGGTTTTGATCCTTGCTCGCCACTGGAGCACCCTGAGCCCCCCGGATTCGGGGCTGAAGCCACCCCGTAGAGGTGGTGAAGAAGGGGGAGCTGTCAGCAGGGTTGAAGAGAGCCGCATCTCTCCTCCTTGGCTGGCCATTACTCCCTTTCCCAAAGGCAGTTGCAGCGGTGGTCAGAAATGGCCACCTCAAAGAAGAACCCGACCGGACAAGATTGTGCAGGAGGAAGTTTAAAGGAGAAAGTTTGACTGACCGGGTTAAATGGAGAACATCTATTTAAGGTACCTGGAACCTGAATTTTAAAGACTAATACTATTCCTAAAAAAGATTTTAAGCTGAGAAAGAGAAAGGGAAAGGAAACGGAATTGGCTTTTTTTCCACTAACATCGGCAGTTTTACTGACTTGGAACATTAAGAAGAGATTCGAATAAGAAATTGATACTAATCCACTTTGACATTAATAGGCTATTTCTAGCTGAAAATAAAGTGTCAAAAGGGATAAAGATTCTTGGATAATTTAAAAACTTTCTTTAAAAAAAAGAAAGCAGCGGAGGGAAAAAGAAAAAAAGAGGGTGGAATCTGGAAAATGGAGGAGACCACCTGGAACTTAAAAAAAAAATTGATAGTGGAATTTTAACAAGGCTTGCAAAAGATACATTGTAGCTGAAACTTTGTTACAAGAGAACAAAGCCCCTGGAAAGAGAAAGTGAGAAAAGAAGCAAGAAACAGTTTTGGATTATTGGATGATTCCTGGAACTTTGGATGGAGGATCCTAATGAAATAAAATAAAATCAATTGGGGGTTGTTTAAATTTTTTAAAAATGGCATCACTCCTTGAAGAGTTAAAAATGAGACTTAAAGAACAAAAAGAAGCACAAGATGGGAGAGGATCTTTTGGCTTCGTATTTCAATTTTTAGAAATGGAGATCTTGAACTATGAAAAAAAACAAGAAACGCTGGCAGAACAAGAAGGGCGGGACAACGAAGAAGCCATTTTTAATGACCAAGCAATTTTAAGCGGGGTAAAAAAGGGAAAGGGGGAAAGGGAGTTAAAAACTTAAGCACTGAAGCAACAACCAAAAAAAAAGAGTAATTTGAAAAGTAATCATAATATCAGGAAGAAGCAAAAGGGAGGATCACAGAAGGGAGAATCAGATAGAAAAGGGAATAAAAAGGGGAGGGAGAAGAAGAGAAGGAAGAGGGAAAGGAAAAAAGCTACAAAAGATGCTACAAAAAACAAGATATAGAGGTAACAGGAAAATGTATAAGAATTGAAGGTATAAACCTATTTAAAAGACACAGAGACAATTATTAAAATTTAACTTAAGGAGAGGATTCTGCAAGGGTGCATGGGATAGCATTGTTATATAATATGTTAGATGATTAAAGTGATAGAAAAAATTTCTATTGATGTGTAGTGGAATATTTGTTTGTAAAGAGAATAAGGCTCTCAATGATTTAAAAAGAACGTTTAAAAAAAACTGAAAAGAAACATGGAAGATTTTTATCAGTCGATAAGATGAACTTGAATAAGAATAATAACGTTATTGACTACTGTTAATAACTATTGGTTGGTTTTTTTATTTAAAGACAGTAATAATTAAAATATGAAATATAGATGATTAAAGTGAAAGACAACTGATATTACTAGATAAAGTTTGTTAAAAGAAATAGAAATGTAAAAGATTGTTATTAATACTAATGGCAGAGCTGTACTTGAATAGAATAATTATTCCATTTACTATTGTTATACATGTATACACAGATATATATATACATATATACTTTTTTCTTTTAAGAATTTAGTTTGTATTTTAAGGGAATGTACCAAGCAGAATTTGATTGAAAATAGGTATGTGTTATAAAATAGAGTTTAGAAAATGAATGTTATAATTGTAAAGATGTAACTTAAATTTTTAAATAAGATTTGAAAAAAGATGCAAAGGTGTTACACTCCAGTCTAGTAATTACAGGGGAAAATTTGTTTTATGAGAAAAGGTAATATGAAATTGTAAACAGGACAGACGAAAGCATAAAATCATTGATTAGAAAGATTTTAAAAATTAGAAAAAGATATGTAATTGAATTAAGAAAGGAATGAGATAATTTAAAATAAGGCTATAGGAAGTAAAGAAAGGGAAAAGCTATTGAAAAAATGTGAAAATAGCTATAAGATATGGATTAGAATGTATAAGATAAATATGTATAAATATGTATGTCTGTATGGAGAAGTGATAACCCGGGGCCACGCTGTTCTCAAAAAAAGATATTTTATTTGTATTTGTATATTTTGTGAAAACTTAAATAAAACTTTTATTTAAAAAAAGAAAAGAAAAATATACTCCCCTGAATCTGAAGAAAGCTACCATTAGAATTCTAGCAAGAGGGTTTTTCTTCCACTTCCTGAAAACTTTTTGCAATCAAGAAATTATAAAAATCTCTATTTTCTAAAAGATGTTCTGAAAATATATGGAACATGTCGATCATTTTTACCTTTGGAAGATATATTGTCTGTGTTGAGATGTTGCTGCAAAAGAAAAAGAATGATTAGAAAGTTACCATATATTTAAAAACACAATTTGGAATTATGAAACAAATGCAACTGTAAATTGGTATCAAATCTGAATCTTTAGTATCATTAAAGTTTTGCAAAAACTTGGTACAAAAAGTATAAGATATAATGTTTTCATTTATTATATCACTTTATTATGTCATTTATTATATCACTTCCACATAGACTGGTGTCTAAATTTCTGGACCTTGGACTTTCTTATTCAATCTGGCTTTGGATTATGGATTTCCTGTCTGGCCGCTCACAGAGGGTCAGATTAAATAATCATGCTTCTTCAGACCTTATTCTTAACACTGGTACATGATGAGTCCCTTACTCTATACCAGGGGTAGGGAAACTTGGCTCTTTTATCACTTATGGACTTCAACTCCCAGAATTCCTGAGTGAGCCATAAAAGGTTCCCCATCCCTGGCCTAGTGGTTTTTCAGTTGTGGGGGAAATCAATTTTTGACTTGAATGGGACTGTTAAATTCTGGGAGTTGAAGTCCATAAGTGATAAAAGAACCAAGTTTCCCTACCCCTGCTCTATATTCTTTATGTGCATGATTGCATTCCCACTCACGCTAGTAATACTATTACTAAATTTGTAGATGATACAACAGATGATCTCCAGGGGAATGAGTCTGCTGACTGAGATGAGGTGGACCGGTTGCTTTTGTGGTGTGGAGACAGTAACTTGGTCCTCAATACCAATAAGACCAAGGAACTTGTAGTGGACTATAGAAGGAACAGATCAGACATCCAGCCCTTGCTTATCAATTGAGACTGAGTGGAGCAAGTAGCCAGTTTTAAGTTTCTGGGTGATACCATAAAAGAAGATCTGACCTGGGGTGCTCACATTGCAGCACTGATCAAAAGGGCCCAGCAGAGATTGTACTACCTGAGACTTCTAAGAACATAACAACTGAATGAAAAACTGTTGGTGACCTTCTACCACTGCACCAAAGAGTGTATCTTAACTTACTGCACCTGTGTATGGTTTGCCAATTGCACAGTGGCAGATAGGACAGCACTCCAGAGAGTTAACGTCATTGCCCAGAAGATCAGAAGATCACCACTCTCCTCTTTGGAAGAGCTTTATAGTTCCCGCTGCCTTAAGAAAGTTCAAAACATTCTCAAAGATCCATCTCATCCTGGGAACCTTTTTTTTTGAACTATTACCATCTGCCAGACAGTACAGGATAATAAAAACAAGGACAAATAGACTGAAAAACTATCCCAGGGCAGTAACTCTATTGAAATCTACTGTATGATACACTGAAGATGGTATTTAATTTCATTGTATGATGTTCAGTGACAATAAGTAAACTAAACTAAATTAATTGGCATGCAATAGGAGAAAATGCATTCAATATAACATTCAAAAATAACTCATTTACAACTTCAAAGGAACATTCTTTATTCATAAAAAGAATTCAAAATTGTTTCGTAACTGCTGTCTCAATATAGTATATAAAGTAATGCAGAATATATCATCTCAACATTAAATATAATTAAAATAGTTAATTCAAGCCTATGTAGTAAACAGTTTACGAGTAGGAAAATACACAGGACTAATCTGAATGAAATTGGTGTTTTATCTATTAGTTTATTTATCCACATCAGCAAGAAAGTCAATGAACAGTGTTATTATATAATTATTTTTTACTTCATAATACTTCCAAAATCTCAAGATGCTTTATACTGCAGTCAATGCAAAATATACAACATTACTAATGCAAACATTACAACAGCCTCGGTCCATTGTCCACATTCTTAAGGTTTTTTTTTTAGAATAGTCTCTTTTTGTATCTTAGAGGCAAGGTGTTTCATAATTCTACAATTCGTAAAGAGTATTTTTTTCCTGGAGACTAGATGTTAAGCTGATACATGGTTTGTTGGTAAATCCCTAACTATATGAACATATATAAGGGATGAAGATTTCTTTGAGATAACCCAGACCAGATAAACTACATTGTCAGCTCCCCAGCACTTTTTCATACCACTGATGACAGCTGCAATTCAGCAAACATTTGGAGGGCCACATGTTCTCCAACTGTTTTACTGAAGAAAGCCTTTAGCTTAACTTAAATCTTGATAAGTCTCTAGGAGTCTACATTATTAATTCAATACAAATCTAATGAGAACCACAAGTCAGGAAGAGGTATTCAACACTTGTTACATTTTCCATCCAAATGTAAAGGTCAATGCTTGTCCAAAATGTTGTCATGTTGTTCTACTGTTTGAACTGAGCATTAAAACACTGGTCCCTTTAGTCACTATCCAAGTATTTAAATATGACCTCAATACAGATGGCAGCATGTAGCCGAACAATGTTACCATGTACTTGGATGGGAAACTATCACAAAATATATGCTGTGGACTTTCCAGGCTAGTGCTTGGAAAGCTGAAGAGAGTTTCTAGAAGAAACAATTAAAAACAACTTATGTACTTTTGCTAACAAACTGTACCGGAATATACATGTCCGTACAAAGTCACCAGAAATCAAGCTTCAATTAAACACTTTATCCTTTTTCTTTTTGTCATTTATTATAACTTGTTCACCTGCCTAGTAGCTGCTGTTTAACAATGTTGAAAAGCTTGGTAGTCAAAAGCTACAGTATTAAAGAGAGGAAACTACCAACATCCTTTCACTTAACAGAATACATCTCTTAAGGTGTTTTTGTATCTACTAGTACATATTTAGTATATGTTTAGCATAGGTGTGTGCATCCAAATAGAATACTCAAGCACTAAATATTTTTCACCAACAGAGTAGAAAAACAATATATTGCTCTGCAGGTTAACTTGCCTTAATTTTGGCCATGTTGCTGTCTGTTTCAACCAATATGGAACTGAGGCGTGCGTCCCAATCCATGCTGTTGAGGAAAAGATGCCTTTTAGAAATCCACTGGTTACCCATTGGGAAAATCTTTTACTAGAAAAAGAATATCTGCAAAAGCAGTCAGAGAAAATGTTTATTTTCCTCTGTTATCTTCACAAAAATATATTGCAGCACACACAACAAAGTCATCACAGGATGCAGACTTGAAACTGCAGATTGTTCTGTATAAAATCCACTGTAAATTTTCTGTAGAGCAGCTGAAGCATACCCAATATAGAAAATACCGTTAAAGTAACATAAACATATACTCTCCAGTTTTCTTTTTTTAAGGTCTCAAAAAGGACGGAGAATGGGAACTATGCAAAATAATATGTGACAAATATTTCTTTTAATGTTCAATGGATGAAAAGAGTTTTAAAATGTTATTATTATTGATGTACAAACCAAACAGCACAACCAAGTACTGTAACAAGAAATGTTAATATCTGAGATGCCTTTCAATAAAATGGACTGAAATACTACAGTGACATTTTCATGTCGGGAAAGGGATTCACAAGCATTCTTTAAATCACAGAATCAGATCCAGATTTTAAATGCATGCTTCAGAACAATCTTTCTTATCAAAAGGTAAAACCATCCAAGTGGGTTCCTTTCTAAAGAGCAACTGAGTATTGCTACCTCTTTTTACATGCAGGAAAAAATAATGGGGAACAAATTCTTTTTTGAGTACTTTACACAACACAATAAATATGTTCTTATGACAGGGAAAAGCAGAACTGAACTTCTAGTTGGCTGAGTTCATAGAATTACCTCTGGAATTGTCCTGTATTGGCATCTTACCAGCAGGCTTGCATGCAGAGGTTTTATTTACGTAGCATTTTCCTGATAAGGTGCAATCGTAAAAGAAACCAGTTTTTCCACATGTCAATTGGAAGGGAGGGAAAGGAGAGGCATCAAAAGAAGAAATGGGAACGCTTGCCCCCACAAAAACCCCAGGACTGCAGGAAATGCTCATTTCTCTGTTCCTCCCACATGGGAGACCAGACAGAGAGGACAAGTTGAGAGCACACAGGAAAGAAGCAGCCACCCTTTTGTCTACCCTTCCCGCCACCGGGTTGACTCCACCTGCTTTTCCCCCTCTAAACCAATAGCGGCAGGGAAGAAGTGCGGAGCCCGCAGCCATTGTACCAATAAATAAATTTAAATGGATGACGAGCGACACGGTTCTCCCCTCCCTACCCGCCTCAACTGCTTCAAAGCCGGCCTCCTTCGGGGGAATTACATCCGCCGACTCTCCCTCAGAAATTACCCAGTTAAGCTGCCTCAGGCCGAGTCCGTGACCCAGACCAGCATCTGGGGAAGGCGCCTTTCACCAATTAACCTCGCTCACCCTCGGCCGTTGCACCCAGCCAACGGAAGAAACTCGGCGGTCACCTGAGCGATCCGGAGGGGGGGAGGGAGACTCGGAACCGGCCTAAGAGGCTTTTTAGGCGACGACCCAAGGACGAGGCAGCCGCCGCTCAGCTCCGCCAAAACTCAGGACGGTTCTGCTCACGTTCGTTTGAGAACCGCCAGCAAGCGAAAGAGCCGTAAAAGTCTTCGCCCGCGACCTCCCGGCGCCCTGGTCTCAGCGCCGATTCAAGCGCGTCCTCCTCGGACGGCGAAGAGCCTGAGGTTGGCCGATTCCGCCTTCCGCTACGCCGCGAAGGCTTCTGGACGGGGAAAATCCGGGCGTCCCCGTTGATTACTCCGAGTTGATTACGTTAGTGGCAGGGCCGCAGTCGGGGATGTCCCGGAGACACCGAAGACGTTGCTTGTCGTAGCCAGTCGCGGGACACTCGGAAGAAAGACAAAAAAGGGGCACCGCCGGCAGTCGCCCCCGATCGCTTTACATCCTCTCGCCACGCCGGCCATGTGGGCGAGGGCCTTTCGTGCGCCGCGAGAACTACATTTCCCATAGGACCTGGCGATCGAGCACTATGGAGTTACATGTGGTCCATCTGGAGAGAAAGATCCGAGATCTCCTGGAAAATCTGGGTTTTGAGATTTACCCGTTTAAGGTACCGCGGGCATGTTAGGAGCTAGATAGCTCAGTTAAGGAGGGAGAGATCGCTATATACTTTTTAATGCGCTGTACTGTCACGCAGAAAGGCTTTAGTTGTAGTTCACAAAATACGTGTTAGTCGGAAAAGGTGCTACCAAATTTCTGATGTTTTTGCACTGTAGACCAATACAGCTCTTTAGCTATACTATCTAAAAAGGGTTTCCTTTCCCTGACGTTTTGCAGTGCTTATAATGTTAAGGAATAACTGTCGTTTTGTTTGTGTGTGTGTGTGTGTGTGAGAGAGAGAGACAGACAGAGAGACAGACAAGGCGATTACTGATTTACTATTTATTTTTTGTACTTTTCTACAGATTGGACATATTTAAATTACACATTGGCATTCATATGTGATATAATTGGCAGGCAATCTTTTAATATTCGTAGAAACAATATGTGAGGCATCAGAACATTTTGCTGCAGCATAATTTTGCGATTTTTAGGTGAGATACAGGTAGTCGTCAAACTCCCAAGCACAATTGAGCCCAAAATTTCAGTTGCTAAGGGAGACAGTTAAGTGAGTTTTCCCCATTTTATCACCTACCTTGCCACAGTTGTTAAGTGAATCACTGCAGATGTTAAGTTAGTAACACAGTTTGTTAAGTGAATCTGGCTTCCCCAATGACTTTTGACTTGTCAGGTTGCAAACGACGATCCCATGACCCCAGAGACACTGCAACTGCCATAAATATGAACCAGTTGCCAAGCATCTGGAATTTGATCAAGTGACCATGGGGAGGCTGCAACCATCGCGTGAGAAATAGTCATAAGCCACCTATTTCAATGCTGTTGTAACCTTCAAACGGACAAAAATGAATAGTTGTAAGTTTAGGACTACCTGTATTAGGAAATGCTGTTGTATGAGAATGGTGCAAATAATAAATAGATCAAACTGGCAAGTTACCTCTTTCATCATTTTTTCTCCAATTCATTTACACAGATGCAATTAATTTTGTGTTACTCGTTTTTCTGAGCTTTTTCTCTAATATCACTAACTTCATGTCATGCTTTATTTCTTAATCGATAGTTCAATTATGGATTTCCTTTTTGAAGTTTTTGTTCCATTTAAAGATCTGTTGAGAAAGATACACAGCTTGAGAAAACTAGTGAACTGTTGATTTCAAATGCTGCTTGGCAATCCAGCATCCTTTTTATATATCAAGGAATCCTTTTGCTTAGATTGGGAACAAAATCTCATTTGCTTATTGTTGTTATGGTCTCTTCAGATTGCGTTGGTTACAGAATTCTGAACCACGATGTGGCTTGATTGGGGCTGCAATTTGTAAATCATAACTTCTTTCTTAGGATACTGCTACACAATTATCTAATGCCGTAAAAAACACATGTTCTGAATATTATATAAACCAAGTTCATAAAAAGCATTTAGTCCCACTTATAGTTTATCAGATTTTGTCTTAGTGTGTGGTATCAAATAAGCTTTAATACAGGTGATTTCTGACAGGATAAACCCAAGGGCTTTAGAGTGCCATATTGGGTTTAGTCATGTGGTTAATAATTGGCTCCTGTTGTCATATTAAAATGATAATTTAGTAACAATTTCTGAAGATTTCTGGGAACTACAATAAAGTCTTTGTGGGCCTAATGAGGTTGTGGACTTCTAGGTTGTGGACTTCTGATTTGAGATGTAGCACAGAATGTGAACTCAATATTACCTGACAAAAATATGATTAAGCCAACTACTGATCACATAATGTGTGATGTGACATATAAACACTTTGTAGAAGCTGCTTTGCTAAGATCTATCAAAACTGTGGCATTGAAAGGGAATGCAAATTAATATAAAATTGGAGATATGGCCAATAATAGCTTATATGGAAATGAATATCAACTAGCACTGTCTTGCAAGTTAAACATTGATGCTGAGGAGGTAAATTATTTGCATAGATACAGGTCCCAGTTATAATTTAACGTGGCACAGAGGTTAGAATGCAGTATTGCCAGGTAACTGCCCAAGTTCAATCCTGTCAGGACTCAAGGTTGACTCAGCCTTCCATCCTTTGGAGGTCAGAAAAAGGAGAACCCAAATTGCTGGGGACAATATGCTGACATTATAAACTGTCCAGAGAGTACTGTAAAGTACTGTGGGGTGGTATATAAGTCTAAGAGCTATTGCTATTAATTGAATAATCTGGGCAATCAAAAGAAAATTGTATATACAGTAATCTCAGCATGGTAAATTGCTGTTTCTAGTTGTCTCTTCTAACATTTGAAGAGCTAAAAGACATATTTAAAGGGTTTAAAGGGGAAGTATCTTATTTGCATTTTCTAACAAGTCAAATAGATATTTTTCCAAGCAAGTTGATTATAAGCTACCAAATATGAGCAATCATTCTCCAAATTATTTAGAGGATACAACATGCCCGACAAATTGTGCCAAATACTTTTTTTAAAAAAATCGTGCAAACAATAGGAACGTGAAGCCAGTTCTGTAGAATTTCAGTGCTTCAAAATCAGCAAGGCAACCAGCCCTATTATCTTGCCACAATAGTTGCCAGCCAATGATAATATGGAGTAATTATATTACAGTTTGGCTTAGCCAAACCAAACCAATAAATACCTATAGAAATGCTAGGGCATTGGTTACAGAAACCCTACCACATGAGTAGGCCCAACTATGCTATTAAAATACAGAACATCAACTGTATACACAGTCATAGTGTTCTATATAACACTGCTTTTTTATGAAGCCATCAAAATGCAAGGCAGTACTGCTCTCTAAACAGGTTTAAATTCTTTTACAAAAGCTGGCTTCTCACTGATTAATGAGATAGTCATAAAAATATATAAGACATTAATTAACCACATTTTGTCTAATGGGTTGTGGAAACTCAACCTGGTTTGGCATTGCACTTTCTGTAGATAATCCTATATTTGAGAGTGCACACAGACACCTATCATCTCTGAATTCAGATTCATCAAAGAAGGGCCTCAGTGTAGAGAAAGGGAAGACTAGATTGCAATTAAAAGAAGCATAGTACTTTTCTAGGACTCAATGCTAATAATTTTATTGGATGGTATGCTAGGAAAGAAACAGTCAATGCAAGCTTAAATATAGAAAGAATAAAAGTCAAAGGTAACAAACATGAGTAAAGTCAAACCTAGACAGAAATAATTATTTTAGAGGCAAAAAAGGCAGCTCCTTCCTGCACTTATGATGGAAGAAGGTTGTAGAAAGGAAAATATATAATGGGTGTATCATGCCATGGGTCCAATTGTAGGTGCCAAGCTATGATTGTATAAAGTGGTGATTTTTCACTAAACAAGAGACCAAACACTTAACATTCATCTGTTGTTCATTGTCAGTTCACATAATGTACTATTTGTGGTTTGTTAAATAAGATATAATAGCTGGATTTACATAACCCCAAATCAGTGATTTGCAAATGTAACATGACATGTTACATCAAAAGTAAATATTATGAATTAGTGCAACCATGACTTCTTACATCATTTGAATAATCTCTCACAATTTTTTATTTAAATGCATACTTACTCTCCATGGTTTCTTGGCTGTATGAGTTCTTGCCACAGCAGAATAGCATCTTTATGTTTTTTTTCTGATATGAGATTACATGGTCCATCACAGAAGTAATAACAGGAATTAGCATCCTTTTTCTCATTGGAGCTTAATGCTGAGATGAGTCCTTGTAATAAAAGTCTTTTGGGGTTCCATTTAGAGTACAAGACTTGCATATGTTAGAACCATATGATGGTAGGTTGGACCCCATCAATTAACACCGACTGACAATGAATCAATTGCTATATCCCTTCCTCCTCCTCTGAGGATCTGCTCTGCTCTGAGTGGTACAAGGATCCTCTATCTTCCTGTCCTCCCCAGTTAGAGGAATGGGAGGAATAAATGAGCTCCATAGGATTGGAGATTTCCCTCTGAGGAGGGGGGTTTCCCTGACAGAAGGAGGAGAGGATACTAGCCCCCCCCCATAGGTGGAGGAGCTGCTGGAATCCCTCAGCAATGCCCTGCCTGACTGCCACAGAGACCATAGCTTGGATATCTTGGGGTTTGTTTTCTGGGGGAGGGGCCATGCGATGGAGCTCAGCTGCCGTTGGGGTAAAAGATGCCTCCGCCCTATGCCTGTATCCCCCCTGGGGCAATAAACACTGAGGATTGTGCCTACCAGTATCCCAACGAGCAGGCCTGAAACAGGGTCCAGACCTGCTGAGGTCCTGGGGAAGGGTCTCATCTGGCCTTTTGGGGAACCAAGCTTGAAGATGGCTTGCTGAACTCCCAGCTGACACCCCCCCCCCCCCAGTTCCTGGGGCCTGGTCAGTGTAGACCTGAGATTCTCCTGACTGCGAAAACCCCTGCTCCTGCAATTGCTGAATTTTTTTTGTAAACTGTTTTTCTAGGGCAGCATGCTCCGCTTTTCTGCCCTAAGTTCTGATTTCGAAGCTTTCTTGGGGGCAAGGGTCTTAGTCCTGATTTTTGCTGCTGCCTCCTTGTTGGCTGAAAGGACTCTTGGCCGTCTTCTCTTTAAAGGGCTCTTTGAGACTTCGGGGCCCTGGATGGCCTGCATGCCTAATGGTCCTGGCTGGGCCCAGTTATTCTCCATTACTCTAGAAAAAACACCAGCTCCTCCACAGGATGCCTTCTGAGATGGAGGCCAGGGAGAATGGATCACTGCTTTGAGGCCCAATCAAAATGGTGCCTGAAAGATCACGATCCTAAAATGGCCTCCAGCCATGAGGCCAGAGGCTTGTATGAGGAGCTTCGCAAGTAGGCCTAAAATCTTGGAGCCTTGGGCTGGGAAGATTCTGTCTGCCTGAAACGCTGCCTTACGCTGAAAATGGTCCGCTTTTCTGTGTCTAAACACTAGCTGGAAGGTGCAATTAGAACGGACCTAGTGTCGCTGGGGGACCACATGGGAGGCTAACTGATGACTGGGCTCTCTGAGGCCTAATTCTGCACTCCGGGAGACTCGTGCCACAGACAACCGCGTGGGAAGTCTCCTGGTGTAAATGCTCTTTGTGAGCAGCGCACCTCAATAGAATGACGAAGGAGCTGAGAAGTGAAAGAACAAGCCTCGAGGATTTTTGCTGGCTTGGAGGATCCGCAGCTCTCTCCCAGGCCGCACTTATTGTCAGGTTGTCAGCACCCTGCTGGGACAGCTGACCGGCGGAAGAGAACGGATCCCCGCTCTCCTCACGAGCATAGCTCTACCTGAGCCTCGGGAGCTACGCTGATGGTATATAGTCACTGTTTTTGCTTTCGTTGTTGTTAGGAGATTGCTGATTTAACTATGCTTCCAGCTCTTAATATTACAAGAGCTGAGTCAAAAAGCTGGGGCTCTCAGTAGAGGCTGGCTTTTTATAGTGGTAGACTCAGCTCTATGACATCAGAGGGCAGAGTCATATCCCAATGCTGGATTCTCAAAGCAGTGTGGTGGAGAACTGTTTGGTTCATTAATACAGATGCATCAAAAAGAATACCAGTGATCCTGTTAAAAGCTTATATTAGCTAATTAGGTTGAAATATGATTACTGTTTTATTTAGTTCCCTCCTCCACACTTTAATTCTGTATAACTAGTTCTAGTATTAGCCTAATAGGTAAATCTAATATGCAAACCAGCTTCCCATTTCTCTGTTTCTACCGTTTCTGTTTCTATCCAGGCCTTGAAAGATAGTTGAAAATCTTTCCATTTTGGAAAACTGAATCTTAGGAAAAATATGCAGCTGATGTTCAATTTATGTATGCTTACCTGTCTTTTTTTAAATACATCCCATAGCACCAGATTATGGAGTAAAGATAACCTTAATCTTTTGCTTGTAGAAAAAAATTAACTGCTACTTTTTTTTGGACAATGAAACTTCCTATATCCAGACTCAGCCATCCAGTCATTCTTAGATGCCAGTCTTCCTATTCTAATAACATTTTTTTCTTCTCTCCTGAAGGTAAAATGGTACAATGAGGTTCTTCCTACAACTTTACATCTGCGGTACTCTGATGATACTCTGGCATTTGTAGTACTTAGCATTCCTGCTATGTTTGACAAGGCATTCAAACCCTTTCTAAAGAAACGGCTGCTGAAGAAGATTCACGATCCAGTGGATCAATGCATTTCTTATCATCTCTCGATGATTAGAGAGGTAAGACTAATCCATTCCCCCTTTTTGTCTCTTCTCCATTACAAATACAAAAACAGACCTGCTTGATTATGGCAAGACTCAATCCACTAACCTATTCTAACAGCAGATAGCCATTACATCCATGTAAGGCCTATTATTTATACTTATTCAAAGGCAAACTCATGAGTTCAGCATATAAATACAATGCTGGCATGGTTTGGCAATGCCTTTTCTGAACCAGATCATGATGTCCTGCTTCGATAAGCAAGCCTACAAGAGCTCTGTTCCTGAACTCTAGTGCATGGCTTAGCATTATTGTTAATCTGATCAATTGTAGCTTATTCATGAAACTGTGAAGTATAGCATAGTTTTGTATGTTCAGCAATCTCAGCTAATGTGTCTAAATCTTCATTTAGCCAATATCAATGGATGAACATATTTATGAGTTGTATCCATATCTAAGCCAACAGCTACTGTGAACTATTCTGAGAACCAGTGGGGTATGATGGTGTAGACCAGAAAACCCAGGTTCTGGTCCATTCCTAACCACAGAATCTTGCTAGGTGATTTTGGGTCACTCACTTTTTTCAGCCCTCTCTACCTCATATGGTATTGCTATGAGAAAAGGTAAAGAGAGGAAACATGATGCTATCTATGTCACTTTGAATTGCTGGATGAATAGTAATATAAATCTAATAAATAAATGCAATTTTTTGTCCTTACATATCAACATTTTCTCTAATGCAATATTATACCTAGCTTACCAATTTTGCTATGCTTGTTGATAGTGTTGATAGCTAATAAAGCAGAGCTTACCTGATTTTTCCTCGGGAACGCTTCTTGCTCTTAATATCTAGTTTTAATACCTTAAAATTTAATACCATTAAAACAATATCTAGTTTTAAAACCATAATGCTTTTCACACATCTAGGCAAGATAGAATTAGGTTAGCAAACTCTTTGTCTCTTTTTTAAAAAATAAATCAGTATTTCTTTTTCTGTTTTCCAGTCTTTCTACAGAAGGCCAATTTTAGTGACAAGTTGCTTTTTTGTAAAAGGTTAACAATACTACATTTGAATTTTTAAAAAACACTAAGCATATGCCAGTGAAATACAGGTATTTTTTTATTTTGATATTTAGCTCTGAAAATTCATGTCTTTTATTTAGCTGTTTAATTGTGTTCCTATTAGGTGTCATAATTTTAAAAAATCATATTTTAGAGTGAGTTGGGAAAATAAAATAGCTAGATTAATAGAATTAATCAGCAAAGGACCTTGAAGCATTTTACAACATTTGTTCTGTTATAGAAATGGAAGTCTTATTGGCTAGTCTTTACTATAGTTGTCTACAATCTGGGTGTCCTGGCCAAAGATTAAGGGAATTTTAGTCCTATATATCTGGAGCTATCAGTCTGAAAGGCAGTATGAGATTGTTGCTATGGGAATGAATAAGAGTAGAATACCACATGGCAAAATCAAACAATATATAGTTGACATTTTACAGACCACAAAGCACTTATCAGGCCCAAGAATCCAATAATCACAGATAGATTAGAATGACAACAAAGAATCAGGCTTTTCTGTATCTCTTTGCTGCCATCTCTTTGTAAGCTGGAGTTTTGTAATTCATATATGATTGCTCTGGTATGTCCATGAAAATAACTAACGGATATGGTAATCCCATTAGGTTAGCTCATTGGGGAATTCTGGGAGTTAAGGCCCACACATCTTAAAGTTGCCAAAAATATAAAAGAAAACACTGAGTCACATTGTTGCACTTTAGGGAAGCACACATTTACATTTTTATCACTAAAAACCTAAATAAAAGAGACTGCATATCTTTCATAGTTCTGATTGCATTTTAATTTGTAGAAATCATGGTTATGTTTTTAATTTTATTGGGATTAGGAACCGTGTGGTGATATTACACAGAGATGATTTAATTCATTTTTGGCTAAAGATGAAGGATAATTTTTCAAAATATTTGAAATTTTGATGAGGAAAAAAACTAGTACAAAGATGAACGTTATTTAATTATATCTGCAAGCAGACACAAACAAACATCATTCTTGAAAACAAAGTTGTTTTCAAATGTAACAACTTAAATATGCTTTTCTATATAATAAGAGGGACATAGAAAATTATCTTTCTGGACAAGTATATCACTTTCTTAGGAAATTATTTGTGGAGCAAATAGTTGCCTCAGACATTTGTTTTAGTTATTATCTTTGTACAAAACTCACAATATGCTGATGCAATTGGCAGAAAGACTTTGTGGAGTTTATTATTTGATTCTTTTATAAGCAATAACATGATTGTAAGCTGCCCAGAGTTACGCTGAGATGAGGTGGGCAGCCAATAAAATTTATAAATAATTAAATAAATTACTCCATCATCATAATGCCTTTATGTCATGTGACATGATTTTACCTTTTATGCCTTTTGTTCAAATTTGAAGATGGTTTGACAGGTGTGCAAACTTAACAACACAGCTTTCCATTATACACATATCTGTTGAGTGGTTACTTCTACACACAGAGGCAATTATGGTTGTTAAGTTTCTGGCATAGGATAATTTTCTTTGCTTTGCTTCAGTTCGCTTCAATCTACCTATTATAACCACCCAGATGGACTTTGTGATAGAGTGATAGACTTTGCTTAGCTATAGTTAAGTTAGTGCTATACAAACGTAATTACCAATAAATTTGACCCTTCAGAGTAGTTTTTCTTGTTTCTCCACCTTCCAATGTTTAGAATGTTAATTCAAATTGATAACATTCAACTGCCTCAGTTTAATATGTATGCAAACAAAAAATAACAAAACCTTTGTGTGGAGACTTTTTAAAAAAAAAACTTTGGCACTGTTTATATACCACTTATTGAAGGTCTTACTTCTTTTATGCAGGAGAAGGCCTATGAATTTTTTTAAAGGGATTGATGAAATAATTTCTGGAATCCCAAGCTAAAAATCAATGATATCTGAGACAATACAATGCCATGTACTTCAAATCTTACCAGAAGCTGTAACTTCTTCATCACCATTTCATATCATTAGATGAGGCAGGAGCTTGTAGAAATGCTTCTTACATTTCTACACATATCTGCAGCCACTATTCCTTTACGTTGCAGGTTCACTTGTAATAGAAACTCTTCTTTCCAGAGTCTTGCTGACCAGAAGATGGATATCATGTATGATTATGAGATCCTGCCCAATAGGAAGCCCAAATTCCTGGCCCAAACAGCAGCACATGTGGCTGGAGCTGCATACCTCTATCAGAGAAAAGATGTACATCGAGATTCCTGGGGAGAAAAAGTAAGCAGATTGAGAACAGCAGGACAGATTTTTTTTCTTTGAGAACTGATGGGTCATTTCTGATTTTATCAATTCAGAAGGATCGAGTATGTTTTACAGATTATGTACCTGATTTCCTCTTCCATTCCACTTGTATTATTATCAAGCTTGCATCTTGCACTTACATATCTAATTCTATGGTGTAATGCAAGATTCTTCCCTTGGACAGATTATAAAATTGGAGATCAATGTAAACCAATTATTTTTCTTTAGTACAATATGTTTTGTTAGGTTTTTCAAATATGTTGACATGGATTGGGAGTAAAAAGAAATAAAAATCTCCAACATCCATTGTGGAATAGTGGCGGTTGCCTAGGATCTGATTATATTTTAAAGTTTCAGCACATTTTGCCTCCAAAGTTTGAAATTTTTCTCAGCATCTAATAATGTTCCATAAATTATTTAAAAAGTTACTTTTGAAAATAACTTGATTTTTTAAAAAATAAAGTTGTGGGATTCAAATTCTTTCTAATGATAAATGTATATTATATATATCTTCATCTGGAATATAGGCAGGTGTGACTAGTTTTGATTTTATGATTTGATCTGTTAGGAATGAAAATATAGAGAGCTTGTTTCACTGCATGTGGCAGATAAATATTAAGGTGTCCTAAAGGATTGTCTAACAGGGTTGGCAAGATAGAAGGGGATTATAGCTTGATAATTGACCACTTATTTTATATATTCCCATACAAATGAAAGTCAGATTAGGTATGTATTTACATTATCAATCTTATGGTACAAATAGTTGAGAGCCAACTTCTAGATTATTTCTGTTTTTGAAAACAGATGTTTAGTACTATTCTGCACCTGACTGTTTCATAGCTTAAATAGCAAATTTTTAGTTCCAAAATGTAAGTCCTGGTTTTCCTGTAGGGAAACAACACAGCAATTAAACAATTGGGATACCTTCCCTCAGTTTTTTTGAGAGAAAACCAAGATCAAGTAATAAAAATACATGTATCATTTAAAAATTAGATATTAAATCTAATGTTTAAAAATATTCACAACCAAATACTGTAAAGAACTAATCAAGTACTCACTTCTCTGAGAGTACGTAACAATGAACTCAGGTTTATTGTTTATTAAATATTATATTCTGGTGTAGACATGTATAATGGCTGAATGACTTGAATAACAGCTGGGAGAATAGGGGTATCTCTGTCTCTGTCCCCATTTGACAAGTAGTTCCTGATATTCTCCCCCAAGAATAATTATGACCCTTTGTCTGATAAATTTGCCATTCTCCTGCGGTAACAATTTTTGCATATTCTTGCTTGGGAATTATTCCACTGAATTTAGTGGATTTATTTTCAAGTTAATATTCATAGATTTCTAGTTGTACTATTTGACAATAAATTAGTAACCTACTTTGTATACTGCTGTCAAATAGGAGCCTAATTTGTTTTGTTTTTCCAAAGCGATATATGATTTCAAAAGCCTTTATGCAAACCTGTTTCACTTTATGTAATAATGGGACAAAAGGAACCTCTCATTACTAGTTTTCAACTTTGTTTGAAACTATTTCTTAAAGTAACTGAAAGGCAAGTTTCTATAGGTGTGAGGGTTTGAAAAATCGTTGCAGTAGAAAACTCCAGGCCAAATCCTGTTAGTAAACTTCCACAGTTACCTTTTGAAAAACATAACATTGTAGCCATTTATCTATTTAATGTAGTTGTCAACTCATAAAACATTTTGTACACACATTTTATAGTTGTCAACAGAAAGAAGATGGGGGAGAGTTTCAAAGAGCAAGCAGCAGTGTGGAATCAAAAGTACTGTACATTCTGCTTGTTTAGTCTGGGCTTAATTTGCAGAATGCTCCTCCTCCTCCATGGGACTCCTCTCCAGCATTCCCCAGTTTTGGCTCAGCCTTGTGAGAGATAGACAGTGCTTTTCATTAATCCTTGGCTGAAACAGGACAATTCTCGTTAAGATTTGCAGATAGTCAATTTCGTCTCCTTCTAACAATTGTTCTTTTACTTACCGACACTGCCTTTGTCATCTGGCCATCGGGGATCGCATTATCAGGAAGCGCTCCTTGCGCTCCTAAACGCAAGGAGGCTTCGATTTCATTCTGCCCCCTCAACCGCTAGCCCTACCCTTGCCATTATGATCGCCAAGCCGTTTTAACGTTTAAATGGCGTGGCTTTTTTCTCTTTCGCTCTCTCCTGAATCGTATCGTAGGTTGGTGTTTTTTTTTCCCCCCAAGAACACCGCTTAGGGGTGGAGGTGTGATCGCCTGGTTATTTTCATCCCTCCCTGCTGGTTTAGCCCTAAGGGAAGGCTGTTGGAGCTTATCCCTTTTCTCGGCGGGAGATTGCTGCTGGGGCGTGCGCCACAAATAATTCCAGTTGCCATTTTTTTGCTGAGAAGGGACCGCGTGGCCACGTTGAGTGCTAATTCAATAGACTGTGTGAGGTAATCCTTATTCCAGAGTGAAGGGGATTTTTACACAAAATACCCCAAGGAATTATTTCAACCTCGTTTCCAACCTATTTGAGGCCTTTGTTAATTCATGTTGTTGGCTCAACCTTCACAATTCTCCCTATCCAGCGGCACAACAGCGAGCACCTAGGCCAGCGTCTGCCTATGCAGGGAAGCTGTTGAAGGCCTGTGAGTGATAATTTGGCCTGCTTGGCATTCTCAATTTGGCTGATTGGGACATCCAAATTTGATATATATTTGCATACCCATACGCTCTGATAATAATAATACTAAGATAATCATATGAATCATACCAATATAATAATACTAGCAATTTCATAACAATAATAAATTATTTGTTGAGATACAACTCAATTTTGAAGCAGATATCCATATTTTAAAAGGGGGGGGGATTGGATTTCAGGGCACCCTGTCCATTCTTGGCCAGGTCCCTGGGCGCGCCAACCGCTGACACAATATAGCATTAAATAACGAGGATACTGTTCATTCCACAATCAAATGGCAAGGGATAGTGGTTCACACACCTCAACCTCAAGGGGCAAGTCCAAATCTCAACACAATCCTAATTAAAAAAAAGGGACTTTTAAGGCATCAGAAAAGGATGCCAACAGGCGCCGTAAGGCACTGGAAAAACAAATAGATAAGTGCACATGGGAGGCACACAGGACCTCTCAAGCTTCCTCACCCCACAGTCCAGAGCCATCCTCCTCTTTCCTCCCTCCTACCCCCCTAGATCTCTCCCTCTCATCCGGGCACAGCGTGGCTCCCCAGAGTCAACAGGCCCAGTCAGCTCAATCACCAACCATGCGAAGAATACCCGAAGTGACGTTCACACCAACGGCTTCCGGTCTTTGACAGGAACAATCTCTTCCAGACGATGTGCCAGAGTGAATGAAGACCTGGATGGAGATGGCTATCCGTCAGGGAATTGCAGCAGGCCTACAACATGTGGTTCTGACCAGGGATCATCCTGCACCCACTGAGTATGATTTGCAACACTATACCCAGGTACAGTTTCAAGGGGGTATGCTCCTACAGGAGGAGCAGGAGGAGGAGCAGGAGGAAGAGGCGGAAGAGGTGGAACACATTGAGCAGATGGACCAGAGTGAATCAGAATCAATGCATGATACTGACCCGGCCATGTCGGAAGAAGACCCCTTAGAAAGGGGGATGTCTTAGGATGAGGGCCTTGTTCCCGACCAACCTATATTTACAGTCTTGTTCCGGCCACAACTTTTCAAATCTCTATTGTTCAAGGCCATAAACACTGCGTGACTGGACAAGCCGGCCCTTCTACCATTCCAACTCCGTCAGACGAGGGACCAGAGGATCTCATCTTCACCCAACCTGTAGTCGAGGCAGACGTGATTCCAGTCCCTCACATGTTTGCAGACCTGGTACAGAAACAGTGGGCTTCTGCAGCAGTGTACCCGCCCCCCACTGGTTATGACAGGAAATTCCTTAATTTGGCCCCAGATTTCTTAAAATTGTTGAATACTCCTGAGGTAGACGAACCCATTGTGGGATTAGCATCCTTGTCCATTCCCAGTGAGGCGCTGGAGGCATTAAAGCCGTAGGACAAATGGGCCGAGTTAGTCCTATGCAGGGCCCATCAGTCTGATGCGTGGGCCATCAGTGGCCACAGCCACTTCCTTCTTTACCTGTTCTTCCCTTAGATGGCTCCGGCTATTACGGGAGCATGTCCCCAACTCTAACAGTAGAGCACACCAAAACATTGCAAAGCTTATAGCAGCCGCCGAATTCTCAGCTCATGTAACCTTTCATGCAGTTAAGTTTTCAGCCAGAGCCATTACTTCACATGTCACAGCGCGACGCTTGCTATGGTTAAAGAATTGGCAAGCGGATATTAAACATAAATGCAAGCTCGCTTCATCTCCTCTAGCGGGAGACAGACTGTTTGGCCCTTCCGTCAATCTGCTACTCATTGAGACTCGAAACAAAAAGAAAATTTTATCCTCCCTTTATCGGAAGTCAGACCCTAGAAACCCTCAGTCCTTTCAGAGGGGATCCTTTCGGCCCTTTTATCAGGGACCATTCTTAACCAGATACCCTCACCTTTCCAACCAGGGCAACAGCCAGAGAGGTCAGACTTTGGGGATAGGAACAGAGGGGGTGGCCAACCAAAGAAATCCTTCTGAGGAGCGGGAAATAGATCTTTCTGGCGTCCAAGATAACCCCATGGACCCGGCTCCCATTGGCGACCGCCTTAAATTATTCACGGACCAATGGGACTCCTCAACGTCTGATTCCTGGGTCAGAGTCATAATCAGATTCGGCCTCGCATTGGAGTTTCAATCCACTCCCGCAGACTTTATGTCGTGCCCTCTTTCCAGAGATCCGGTTAAACAAAATCTTATGGAGACAGCTATTCAGCACTACTGGACATACGAGCCATCCAACCAGTAGCTACCGACCACGAGGGCAAGGTTTCTATTCACATCTTTTCGTTTTTCCCAAAAGTTCAGGGTGGTGGAGAGCAATTTTGGATTTGAAACGCCTTAATCAATTTTTAGTATATCACAAATTTAAAATGCACACCCTGCAATCTATCTTACTTGGTGTCAGAAAAGGTAACGTCTTTACATCCATAGATCTGACAGAGGCATACTTACATATTCCAATTTGGCCTTCCCACTATAAATTTTTACAATTCTGTTATAATAATCTCCATTTTGAATATGTGGCTCTTCCTTTCGGACTACCCTCTGCCCCCAGGACCTTCACAAAGGTTCTCACAGCCCTTGCTGCTCATGTCTGGGGTGTCCCCATACGACTGCAGTGTTACCTCGATGATATCTTATTTTTGTCATCTTCTGTTCCTCAATCAGTCATAGATACTCAGACCGCATTACACTCCCTACAACTACACAGGTTCTCAATCAATTGGGAAAAGAGTCATTTAACACCTTTGACTCGATTAATCCATCTGGGAGAAGTCATAGATACAGTGGAAAGCAAAGTTTTCCTGTCACCAGATAGACAAAACAGCATTCATCAATTAGTTAAGGAGATCAGGGTTCATAGGAGGGTGTCCCTAGCTGATCTATCAAAACTGTTAGGCAAGATGATCTCATGTATATCTATTATTCTTTGGGCCTGACTCCACACTAGATCCCTCCAGTGGTTCCTGCTCCCGTACCAGCAATCCGGCTGAAGCAACTCCAAATACAAAGTCAAAGTTCCATCACAGGTCCTCATCTCTCTCCTCTGGTGGACCAGACCAGCCATAAACAAAGGTTGCCTATTCAAAGAGCCCCACAGACTTACCATCACCACCGATGCTAGCCTAATTGGATGGGAAGCTCTCTTTCAATCGCTCACAACCCAAGGCTGCTGGTCCTCCATAGAACAATTGTGCAGCATAAACTGGCTGGAGCTTCGAGCAGTACACCTGGCTCTCCGCAGCTTCCTTCCACAGGTACGCAACCAACACATATTAATATTGACTGACAACGTAACCGCAAAAGCTCACATAAACAAACGGGAGAACTCAGTCGAAACACCTCATGCGAGAAACGGAGCATTTGTGTCGTTGGGCAGAGAGCAACCTGATTTCCATCAGAGCAGAACACATTTCAGGACTGTCGAATACACAGGCCGATTGGCTAAGCAGGGCCATGATAGATCCATCGGAGTGGCGTCTCCATCCGACCCTCTTTCAAGAGGCGGTCAGGACGTTTGGGCAGCCAGTGGTAGACCTGTTCACTTCCCCCCTCAACGCTCAGCTCCAGAGATTTCTTTCCAGATACCCCTCGCAAGGAGCGGAGAATTTCAATGCGCTCCGTTGCCATTGGCCCCTGGGGCTTCTGTATGCATTCCCACCATTTCCATTGATCCCCAAGGTCATCCAGAAGCTGCTCGACGAGAGGGCAGAGCTGCTTCTGGTAGCTCCCTACTGGCCCAGACGGTCGTGGTTTGCAGACCTCCGCAGTCTATCTGTATCACCATGGAGAATTCCTCCAGACAGGGTCTTGTTAACCCTAGGGCTCCTTCAACATCCGGACCCTCAATAGTTCCACCTGACCATCTGGAGGTTGAGCGGAGTCGTCTGAAGAGCGAAAAGTTTTCCAACAGAGTTATCGCCACCATCCAAGCTGCCAGACGTCCCCCAACAACTCGCATCTGTAATGCCACGTGGTCCAGTTTCTGCAAATGGTGTACCAAGTCTCAAATTGATCCCATTTCTCCATCTGTGGCTCAAATCCTAGAGTTCTTACAAGAGGGGCTTGACAGGGGATTATCACCTAATACTTTGAAAAGACAAGTGGCAGCCTTGGCATCAGTCGTCACTTATGAAGATCTCCTATCTCTTTCCCGTCATCCATGCATACAGTGTTTCCTTCGAGGAGCCACAAACTTAGGCCCGTCAACGGTTCACCATTATCCCACTTGGGACCTTAACAAGGTCCTTCTTGCACTCACTAAGTGCCCTTTTGAGCCTTTGCAATCGTCAAGTCTCCAATTTCTGACGTATAAAGTAGTTTTATTGTAGCGATCACTTCTGCACGTCGTATTTCAGAACTGTCAGCCTTGTCGATCAGACAAGATCTTTGCGTCTTCCATTCCGACAGGGTCATCCTTCATCCTGATCCTACATTCATACCCAAAGTTAATTCAGCCTTTCACAGGGCACAAGAAATGATACGTCCTAATTTTTGTCCCAGGCCATCCCAAGGGCTGGAACGACAATGGCATCGGCTGGATGTGAGGCGAGCGTTGTGAATATATATTCACCGCACAGCCTCTTTCAGGAAAACAGAAGCTTTATTTGTGTCTTTTCAGCTCAACAATCAGGGATGCAAGGTCTCATCCTCCACAATAGGTTGTTGGCTACGGGCCACAATAGCGAAACGTATCAGACTCAATCACTACAGGTGCCCAGGGACATAACAGCTCATTCAACAAGGAGTGCCGCAACATCGGCAGCATGGGCCATGCAGGTACCAATCACTGACATCTGTTGTGCCGCAACCTGGGCCTCTTGATCGCCTTTCATTAGGTGTTATAAAATAGATGTGTTTGCATCAGCCGAGGCCTCCTTTGGCAGAAGGGTTCTGCAATGGGTCCACAAGGACCAGGAGGGGATCCCAAGACAGACGGAGTCCCTCCCTTAGGACAGGCCAAGCTTTGGTATGTCCCACTACTGGATGCTCTGAGCAGCTCGTGGGAGAAAGGGCGTTGGTACTTACCTGACATGCCCGTTCTCTTTGAGCTGCAAAGAGCATCCAGCCCCACCCTCTTCCATCTGGTGGGATCCTGTTTCGGCCAACAAATTTTTACCGTATTATGGGCAAGGGTGTTTGTTTCTCTCATCTTCACCAAAACTGGGGAATACTGGGGAGGAGTCCCGTGGAGGAGGAGGAGCGTTCCGCAAATTAAGCCCAGCCTAAACAAGCAGAGACTGAAGCACCTCCCACTACTGGATGCTCTTCGCAAGCTCAAGGAGAATGGGCGTGTCAGGTAAGTACCAATGCCCTTTCCATTCATATTTTCTTCAGAGACTGATTAGACGACTGAAGCTTCTGCCAGGCAAAAATCTAATTGGAGAGCATGATTGATGACTCTTGGTTATGGACGTGTTTCATTGGATGATACACCCAGAGGGGTGGGGGGGAAAGCAGGATCAAGGGTGACAGTGAATTACGTATCTCAGAATCGGCTATGCCCAGGCTAATGTCCGCATGTTAACTTCTAATAAATCCTTTGCAGTTTTGGGAATATGGCTCGAGGCTCATGATTTAATTGGAGTATCTGCCAGAATCCTGACAGTAGTTTATTTACTTTAGACATAAGGTGTTGTGTGAATTCAGCTATTGTATTATGTTTAACAATCGAAGGATTAACATGATGCATGTACCGAGTCAGCATTGTCTTTTTTCTGCATAGGATTTGAGCATCTTTGAGCATCATGTCTTAAACTTGTTTTCTTTCATTTCAGAAGATCTATGGTGTTTGTATTCACCCCTCTTATGGAGGTTGGTTTGCAATTCGGGGTCTTCTGCTTTTCCCAGATATCAAGGTACCCTTCTTGCTGCAGAAAAGCCCTATTGATTGTGTACCAACAGAAGAAAAAAGAATAGAACTACTAGAGAAATTCAATTTTCACTGGCAGGACTGGAGCTATCGGGATATTATTGAAGTAAAAGATAAATACTCAGAAGAACAGAAAACCTATTTTGCAACTCCTCCAGCTGAGCGGTTAAAATTGCTGAAACTGGAGGAAGAATTGCAGAGAAGAATAATAGCCTAAGTAGCTATTTTCACTGTGCAAAAATATACAAAATACATGCTGTTCTGCCCATTGCTATATAGGGACGGAATCAATGGATGAGTTGGTAAACCCAAGATGGAAGGCAAATGCACTTTGCATAGAGTTAGTGAGCACAGGAGGATTTGCTTTCAAATAAACACAGAATTGAATTACAATGTTAGTAACACCTGTATATTCAGGCATAGAAATGTGTAAGCTATATTTTATTAGTGATTGGGGGAAGGGGGTCAGAATGATTCTTTGATAGAAGGGGTAAAATCGTATGCTAAGGAAGGATATATTTATAAATGGCACTTTTTGCTATCCTGTGGGAGAAGTTCTCCAGACAGCAAATGTTCAGAAACATATTGTCTGGTATTTCACAATATAAAGTTATTTCTGGTACGATACCCTTTTAGTAATTCCCAGCACATACTCTGAAGCTTTGAAATCATTTTCATTTTGTTTGGTTGGTTGGTTGATTTCCACTCTTTCCAATGCTCCTAAATGAGCATTTGGGAGGCTTGTCTAACCCATGTGATGAAAGAGAACTTAAGCAGTTTTAAAGAATGCACAATTAAAAGACGCCAAATGATTTGATCTTTACTATATGTTAATTGTGTGAAAATTGTGTGGCAATTAAGCAGTTTAGTGAGAAGACATATTACTGAATCACACTGAACAGCAATTTAGATTCAAATTTTTGAGAAAAGCAATCCTGCAAAATTATGCTGCTGAAAATGGATACTTTTGCTGCCAAATTTAGTATTAGATCCCTGTGTTGCCATTAGAGATATCTTGTCCTCCCCTAACATAGGGGGTAAATGGAAACCAGTGCATGCAGCAGGAATTCTTAACGGTACTACATTATAAAAATGCTTCATGATCACAAATGGAGACTTCTTCTGATTGAAGAAGAGCCAAAAGACAATTGACTCTGCAAGTGTACAGAGTGGATCTTCCTGTCTCGCCTCACTGCTATTATTTATCCCCATGGTTTTCATGTGATTTCCAAACAGTTTTGATTTCTTTTGTTTCATTCAACCAAGGTTCTTTTTCTCTCATTCTTTTTTTTAAAAAAAACAAGTTTTATTGATTTTACAAACAAACAAACAAAACACCATTAAACATTAAAAACATAAAACCTCTTTCCATTGTAAATCTTTACAAGGCAGGTAACACATTGTTTTATATCACATATTTATAATTTATCCCATTTCCATATAAACACGTAAATTCCCTTTACCAAATTCCACATTGTTTCTCTTTAATCATTATTCAATCATATTTCCTTTCTAATTTATCTGCTATTCAATCATCACATTTATATTTTCCTCTGGCTTGTTTGTAATTGTTCTCATCTAGTCTTCCTCTGAGATTTTATTATTTAATTCTTAATTGAACACACACACATAAGACATAAACATAAAAACATAAAACTTCCTTTTAGAAAGTAACTTGGCCCCAGATTACCTCTTTTTGTATGGACTTCAATTGAATTCATGCTCTTCTTATATACCATTACCTATCTTGTTTACCATTCTATATCTATTATATAACTCCTCTCCACTTTTCCCTCGTCTTAATTCTGTTTTATATATTTAATCTTGCTTTAAAGAAAAATATTTTTATATCTTTTGTCCATTTCTCCATTTACATCTGTCTCATTTCCAATATAAAAAAGAATAGATTCCCCTGGAATCACTAATCAGAGTATGATGCCTTTCTATCATTCCCCTAAATTAAAATTTAAAATAACACCTAAATCCCAATCGGATTCTGCTTAGTACATTCTACTATTTCAAAAACCAATACTACAATAATAAATCCATAACAGTCAACACATTAATCCATTAAACTCTATATTTAAACTAATATTTTAAACATTCCCTTTAGTATTTTATTAAAACTTAAAATCATTCATTATTAAACATTTTAAAGTTATACCTTAATATTTTAGTCTTTTATTAGATCTTAAAAAGTTCTGATTATCTACTTAAAATACAAATACCACTATTATAATACTCATGCGTACTTTGCAGAATCCCCCTTTTTTTAAAGAAAAAACCCCATACATTACCCATTATCCCTAAAAAAATTTTCTTTTCTCCATCTTGTTTTATACCTTTGTAACTTTTTTCCCCCTTTTCCCTTTCCTTCTTAGCCCACCTAAACTTTTACCCCCCTCCTCTCCAAACCTCTGCCTTCTTGGTTTCCCTCTCTGTTGCATTCCTCTTTCCTTTTGCTTTCTAGCATTCTGTTGTTTTTGCATCTTCTTTTTCTCTTTCATAAATATTTTTTTATTTCTTAAGTCCTTCCTTTTCGCTCCTCTCTTTCTCCTTTCTTTCTTAGTCACACCATTTAGTTCATTAAAAATGGCTTCTTCTTCCTTGGCTTCTTCCAGCTGTTGTTTAATTTGCTGACACATGACAAGCGCCATATCTAGGAAACAAAGGGCTTCTCCTATAACATCTTTGCCTTCTTTCCTTATTTTTAAATATTGTTTTTTTAGTTCATCAAGAGATAGAGCCATTTTAAACTGTTTCTTCTTCTTTTTCTGTATCCTCTTCTTATTAAGCCAATCAGTTATTTCCAAACTTAAAACAGTTCCCAAAAGTCCCAAAATCCCGAAGTCATCAAACAATCCAGGCAGAGTACAAACTTCTTCTTTTTATAATTTCTCTTCCAGGGGTGAAGTCAAATTAGGGAAAGTAAAAACGTCCAGTCTGTGCTTTAAATCTTTTTTACAATTAATTTCTATTCTCTTTATCTTCAAGGCATCTCCTCCAGCAAAGTCTTAGAATATTTTTTTTTTCCAAGCCTCTCCCTTCCCACTTATAACAAAGGGGTTTAGGTTTTACCTTCTATTAAAAAGCAGGTTTTCCTTGTCCATTTGTTAATTCCATAAGGGAGGGAGAGTAACCTTCCCTTTTCATCACTTTTCTTCGCCGCTGAAAACATCAATCGGGAACATTGTAGGGACCAGAAAAAAGCCAATACTTTTCCAGGTGTTGAATATGTCCTTAAGGTCCCAGTTTGACCAATAGAAAACTTTCGTTTTAAAACTCCTTCCTCCTGCACATTCTTTATCCAGTTGCCGGCTTCTTCATGGCGCCCATTAAGACCGCCGCTCCACCGTCTTGAGAGAAGGGGGTTATTGCCGGCTGGGGAGGGGGTTTGCGATACCCCTCGACCCCTGTCCAGATCCCCCCTATCTTCAGCTGCCCCAACAGGGCAGCCTTAGCCTCAAAATCCGTCAGGATCGGAGGCACCAAGGCGGCTAGCACAGCAGGGATCGCGGAGAGACGCGAATCCCTGCTGTCACCGAGGCCAGGCAAACAGGAAGTCCCTTTTCTCTCTCATTCTTTCAGTAAAACATGAATTTTGTAATTGTCTACTATGGGACAATGCTTGGATTCATTCCTGTAAGATTTGAATATATATTTTCAGTCTTCTTGTATGATTTGAAAATGCAGTGCAACCCTTAAAATCAATTTAAACAGTTAATACAGAAACGTGTTCCATCTAATCCAGGAAAAAAGGTGCCCTCATTGCTGGCTTTACTACACATGGAAAAGAGCCTTGGTCACCTTCTTTTGTAACTCAGTCTGCCTTCACCAAAAACGAATATGTGGTCATCTAAAGGTTGTCAATTAACTCTGTCCTAAAAATTTTTTTTTTAAAAAGAATATCTGCACATTTTTTGTCAAAACTGAATACTCCTGATAGGTGAGGACAATGGAAGTATACTGTACAGTATAAGGAAAGGGTCCATAACATTCATCCAGGAGAAGATTCAAGAGTATCAAAATGAAGGGATGTGTGTCATTTTGATGCCATTGGGCAAAGGACGAGAATACTGGGCTTTTGTTAATTTGTAGCAGATTGCATTGTGGCACAATTATATCATTGTGACATTTGTGTTAATATATGATACATATGGCATCATTTCCCTGGCAATACAAATGCAGATATCAACTATTCTGTATGTAGTCACATGTAGGCTAATCTAACAATCTGGTTTGTTTTATTTTAGCTTTTAGAAAGCTGAAATAACTTTTCTGACAGGGCTTTTAGAAACTAAGAATTATGCTTTTCTTCCGTGATCAGCAGTGTTTTTTTAATTTGAGATTGTTTTTATTTGTATGATTTGACATGTAATTTGCCTAAAGATGGATAATCTTAATGTTGCTAAAACACTGGAAATAATATAAATATATAGCTGTAAGATGTTATTTGGTATTTATTTTGAAAGGAGAATAAAGCTGCAAAGTAGACAGAATTCAGTCAAGTACCGGTAATGTGATTTATTTTGTTCTTAAAAATATGATTGAAGCTCATTATAGTGAAATCTAGGTAGTTTCTTTTCTTGATGTCAGTGCCAGTGCTTTGGACAAGAAGAATCCCAAAATGTCAGAGGGACTTGTACCCTCTGAATGAGCCAGAACACAGAGGAAAATATCATGTCAAATATTTTAGGGGACTTGGCAAGCAAAGTCCCCTAAAAATACAACTGTGAAAAATATCTCTACAGAATTATACAGTTAGAACCAAAACATTCTACATTACTTTATGCCAGAACTTGTTTTTGTCTGAATTCCTTAAAAGATCTTATGTTGCTTATCTATAGTACCAGGTAAGGTTGTATCTGAGCATTATTGTGACCTTCTTAAGGGAAGTGTAGAAGTTTTATGTTTATAGAATATCCCAGGATTTATTTTATGTTTGGGTAGTTGAGAATAGGTGAGGTCAGTTTTACTCATCCTGATGACATCTAGATGATTAGACTACAGTTTCCATGAATTCCAGCCAAAGCATTGTGATGTGTTCCTTTAATTCTTTCACAGTTTTTCCATGTTTATTGAGAAGGTCATCTCCAATTTATAGCAGAGCAAGCCTTACTTAAACAATACAATTTGATTGTGTAAATCTGGGGTCCCCAAGGATGAAATTATATTCCTTTGGTGAGTTAGGAGCCAGACACATTTTTCCTATGTTTGAGACTATCATTGGTTTGTTTGCTCATTTTTTCCCTTGGCAGCTGTTCTGCTGCACAAGGCTGAAATCCATCTGCATTAAGCAGCAAATTGGGTGTTTAATCCTCACTTGCTGTCATCATAAGCAGCTAGGATTGGAAGGCCATATCTGAAACAGTCATGTCTGCAATCTGTCAGAGGATACCTAATTTCTAAATCCTTCACAGCCCCTTTTCCATTGGTCTTGCTTTTGCAGCTTGCCAGCTGAGTGGCTGCTGTTGGAAATCTTAAGAGCAGAGTCAGGTGCAGGGTTTCCTTGGCATTTCTGCATGAACAGTTTGATACCTAGTGATAATCTAGGCTTCCTCTTAGAAGCAAACCAACTATTGAATCCTGCCATCCAGTCAGTTACACTGTTTTTATTTCAAAGAATTCTGATTTTTAATCTCGAGTCCCTTTCTAGCTGTTATTATTTTTTACATTCTGCAAGGATGATACCTCATCGCTATGTAGCATGAAGAACTGCTGCAGTGTCTTGCTTGGCTGCCTTGAAATTACTTTTTGCCAATTGATTCTACAGTCTGATGGAAAATAAATCTGCCCAGTAGAACATTAAAATGGCAGAACTTTAGAGAAAGGTTATATCCCATCTCCTTAGATCATTTCCCTTATGCATTATATACCAACAATTGAATCCAGCAAGGACTTCAAAGGAGCCAAACTTCTTTTCTGAGATGGGAAGGAGTTTAAATTCAACCGGCCTACTATCAGCTCAACTAACATTTTATTTTAGATTACTTTGTGCAATTGTGCAATTCTTATTATTTATAAAGGACAACAACATTAGTCAAAGAATATGCTTGGAATCAAATGGAAATAGAACATGCTGTTTAATTATTGTTTAAGAAAACAATCATCCACTAAATTGCATTTTATTTTCTGTTCCAGAAATGGATTACATATTTTTTTTCTTTCCTACTTCTACAACAGCTGTGCGTTACTCAGTAAAAATTGGAGAATTACCAATGGGACTTCATTGGAAATATTTCCTTAGAGGCAGCAGCTGAGATTGAAAAAATGGACTATAGAAATACAGACATAAATAAAATCATATATCTGAATTCCTAAATTTAGATTTCCCCTCACTGTTGCACCTAGGAGGAAATGGAGGAAAAATTAAAAAAGGAACCTTTTCTTATCTCTTTGATTTATTGACGATCTAGACATATAAGTGTCTAGATAAATTCCCATAGTCAATCAAACTGAAGGAAATACTTGATGAAATAATAAGGTTTTAACAATTTTCTTAAAATACAAGGAGAGAAGGTGCCATTTTGGCATTCAGGGAAAGCATTTCCCATACAAAGTTAACATTACTCGTCCAGACTGACCAAATTGACATGGCTTATTGAGAGTTGTTCCCTCTGAGAGGCAAAATTAATTTTGGGAAAACAATATATGGCATACCTCTTTTGATAAAGGAGCAAAAGCAACATAATAGGAATTATATCATTACTGTAACCTAGTCCATAATTATGTATTATGCACAGTATATTAACTGGTTAATTAATAGAATAGAATAATAATAGAATTGGAAGAGACCATTTCAGAAACGTGGCTGTCCAGTCTCTTCTTAAAAGCCTCTAATGATGAAGCACCCACAACTTCTGAAGGCAAGCAGGTCCACTATTGTTCTCACTGTTAGGGCATTTCTCCTTAGTTTTAGATTGCTTCTCTCCTTGTTTAGTTTCCATCCATTATTTCTTGTCTTGTCTACTGGTGCAACCTGAAGAATAGGTTGACCCCACTCTTCTTTGTGGCAGCCCCTCACATATTGGAACACTACAATCGTGTCACCCCTAGTCCTTCTTTTCTCTAGCCATACCCAGTTCTTGAAGGTCTTCATATGTTTTAGTCTCTAGGCTAAATCATCTTGATTGCTCCTCTCTGCACTCTTTCCAAAGTTACCCTGGTTGCTGCAGCCATTTCAAACCAGTGCCCTTCAAATTGTTGTTTGTATCCATAATTCCCAGTCAAGAGAGGATCAGAAGATTTCTGCTTTTTTAGGGGTAATTATGGGATTTGAGGCCAAGGTTGAGGTTTACGGATAAAAATGTCTGCCTCAATTACAGCACTGACCACTTGTTGTCATACTAAAATCTGATACTAGTCTGACTAGATGAAAAAAGAATATAAATCATCCTAAATACTAATTTTAAATGTTTTGTTTATTCTTAGTTGGTTTTATTTTATCCATGTTCTTTTCAAGTTGGAAAATTATTACCACCAAGTTATTTTAGCATTTCTTATGAATAGAGTCAATATGAATGAGGGAAGGATGGTTTATTAGGACTCCTTTTTGCTCAACTTAGCACTTCAACGTAGGCCAGCTGGGCTAGGAGCCTTTCCTGGATTGGTGAGTCACATTCTGGATCTTAAACCCTCTTATTAGCATTTCTTCTTGAAGGATGAAAAGGACAGCAATTCTTTCTCCAAGAACCTTGGGCTTTCCTTGCAGCATCTGTCTACTTGTTACCCCATAGAATAATTGTTGGCTTCCAGAGAAAGTGGTTTTATAACTGAAGGATAAAGCAATATACAGGATTACTTTTCTGTTAGATTATGTTAGATTTTGTTAGTGGTTGGGCACCAAGTTTGAAAGAAAGTATACCAATAGCAATAGTACTTAGACTTATATACCACTTCACAGTGCTTTACAGCCCTCTCTAAGTGGTTTATAGAGTCAGCATATTGCCCCCCAAAATCTGGGTCCTTATTTTACCCACCTTGGAAGGATGGAAGGCTGAGTCAACCTTGAGCCTGGTGAGATTTGAATTGCCACATTGAAGGCAGCCGGCGGTCAGCAGAAGTAGCTTGTAGTACTACATTCAAACTACTGCGCCATCAAGTATAGTCCATTTCCTCTTAGTTCGTTTATATAATGAAGTTCAGATAGTCGACTAAAAACCAAAACAGAAGCAGAAATCTGGAAGACAATTATCAGTCCATTTAGACCAAGGGTCTTCAAACTTGGCAAATTTAAGATTTGTGGATTTCAACTCCCAGAATTTCTGAGCTAACATGACTGGATGAGGTATTCTGGAAGCTGAAGTCCACAAGTCTTAAAGCTGTCAAATTTGAAGACTCCTGATTTAGACATAGAATTCTGGGAGTTGAGGTCTACACATATTCAAGTTGTCATGGTTGAAAACATTGTCCTAGATAGAAATTTTACTGCAAGTATCCCAAGAACTGCTGCAACTCAACAAGGGTTTAATGTACCTTTAGAGAACATCTTTCATGTTTCTGTTAGTTACAACTGAACCTTCAGTTGATTTCCACTTTCTGCCACAAGGGTGACTTCAGCTTTTAAACACCATTACTTAAGTCTGCTTAATTTTCCTGCAGGAAAAAAATTCTACCTCTCCCCTCTTCCACAGAACTGTAGAAAATGATCAAATAATTGTTAGCTTCTTCCAGGGATGGGATTCAAATTTTTTAACAACCGGTTCTGTGGGCGTGGCTTAGGTGGTGGGCATGGCTTGGTGGTCATGTGACTGGGTGGACATGGCTTGGTGGTCATGTTATTGGCTGGGTGTGGCCAACTCAATATTGCTCACATCGAGGCATGCATCTCCTCGCCTGGCCTCATGACTGGGGATGCTGCAACAGTCGTAAGTGTGAAAAACAGTCATAAGTCACTTTTTTGAGTGCCATTGTAACTTTGAATGGTCATTCCACACAAGCAAAGTACCAGCAAAGGAGGGAAAAAAAACTCCAGAGAAGTTCCTGAGACAGGAAGTCTAGTCCTGCCAAGAATGTAACAAGGGTTAACAGAGAGGCAGTTTCTATAAGCAACAACACCAGAATGTTTCCTTCCTGCCTTCCTTACAGGATTAGGCCAGTAGTTTCTTCTAACAACTGGTTCTCTGAACTGCTTAGAATGTTAACAACTGGTTCTAGCGAACAGGTGCGAACTGGTAGAATCCCATCTTTGGCCTTTTCTTATTTCGAATTGGATCTAATCAGCTATAAAAGGCAAAACTACTATGAATTTTCAAATGAAATGGGGGTGATAGGAGATAGTAAGAAAGTTTAAGGAATTCCCTTATCTCCCTGGCTGGTAGGAATTTAGGAACATGCTGACAAATGATTATACATTATAGGCAAATGACTGCAATGCACGCAGATAAGCATTTCCCTTAACCTGATTACTTATTTGTCTTGAGCAACAAATGAAATATATACATATATTTGAGATTTCAGTTGTTATCCTAAAATAGAATTTATACAGCACCTTAACAGTAAAGCTGCAGGCTTTGATATATTTAATGACTGACTACTAAAGTTTAAGAAGTGTATTTAAAATTTTCTACCTTCAGGAAATGTCTGTCTGGACTAATGAGTTATTTGATTATAGAATAATCACTGCCTAGCCATATTGGTATTCCTGCATATACCTTCTTGGAAATTTTCTCAGGGTTCCCAGATGGAAAGAAAAAGCTACAATTTTCTACATTTCTATTCCGAATTTTGCAGTCCAGATGTGATAGTCCTAATTTTGTTATTGATCACACAAAGCACTGCAACAATTTTTTTTTACTCAGTACAAACTATTCATCTGTCCGCTATTAAAAAAATAAATTTACCTTGTACTAATATATGACTATGTTTTGTGGGTAGAAAGGTAGAATTGAGGGATCACTGGTGTTTTCAGAGCTTGGTTTTCTTGCAGACATTTCATTACCCATTTTCTTAGTGAAAAACAAAAGTAGATATTCAAGATATCATATAGGACACCTTCAAAAAAAATGGAGCCTTCTAAAGCCAAGGCTATAACAGAATGAAAGACCAATTTAAAAAGATCCATGATTCATTGACTCACAAGTCCCTAATATATAGTATAGAAACTGATTAGCACTGATATTAGCTGATGAGAATTTGATTTATAATTAATATTGATAGGAATCATCCGTTGATTTTCACACTCTGCCATCTATTCTATTTCGATTCTATTTTGAAGATGTGGATATGCAATACAATCAAAAGTTTTTCTAATTCTAAACTGTACATCTTTCAGAGGCATACATGAGGACAAAAGGAAAGACATTTATTGTCCTAGGGCTAGGCTTTTGTTTTTGTGTAACAGGCACCAGAAAATCACATTCACAGAACACCCTTAATTCTTCCATTCATAAGACCTTGTTTCAGTCTTGAAAAATTAGAACATTGTCTCATGTTTTTTTTAAAAATGACTTGGTTTATTTAATTAAATGATTTCCTACATTCTACCATAAAGGAATGGGCGCTGTATTAATATTGTATAGTGGGAGTGTGGGTTGTTAGAAAATCATGATATGAAATGCATTAGGAAGTGGAGCTTCAGATTTATTTATTTTTGAGATTTATGTTCCTTCACCCAACAAGAATGCTAAGGGTGATATTTTTCAAACATTAATTGAAGCCCAGCAAAACACTCTGTAAAATGATTAAAAATACAATATATCCTGTCCAGATCTGCTACGGATCAAAAGTATATTAAATGCTACTTTTCAAATATTACTTGCAACTGAAGGCTCTCTAAAGAGAATCCATGAAGGTTACAACTCTGTAGGAGAGTCTGTGAATACTTCAGGGTATCTGAATTGCAGGTGACAAGAGAAGAATCCTCAGTTTTTAAATATCTGGGCAGCCCCAACTGAAGGGTATAGTCCTTTAGGTAGCTTTATAAATCGTAACTAGCACTTTGAACTGTGCCCAGAAACAGACTAATAGCAATGCAGTTATTTTTTTTTTTTTTAAAGAGGCCATTTTTCAAAAATAGCAGGGACACAGAATTTTGGAATACTCTGAAGGATTGGGAGTTCAGAAACAGAACAGTACTGGAAGGGACCTTGAAAGTCTAGTCCAACTTCCTGTTCAAGCAGGAGATCCTACACCATTTCAGACAAATGACTGTCCAGTGTTTTCTTAAAAAATCATCCAGTGATGAAGCACCCACAACTTCTGAAGGCAAGCTGTTTCACTGGTTAATTGTCCTCATTGTTAGGAAGTTTCTCCTTAATTCCAGATTGCTTCTCTCCTTGATTAGTTTCCATCCATTGGTTCTTGTCCTGTCCTCTGGTGCTTTGGAAAATTGACACCCTACTCTTTGTGGCAGCCTCTCAAATATTGGAATACTGCTATCATGTCACCCCTAGTCCTTCTTTTCTCTAGACTAGCCAAACCCAAATCCTGCAACTGTTCCTTATATGTTTTAGTCTCCAGCCTTTAATCATCTCAGTTGCTCTTCTTCCACTTTTCCCAAAGTCTCAATATATTTTTTTGTAATGTGGCCAAAACTGGATGCAGCATTCCAGGTGTGGTCTTACTAAAGCTTTATAAAGCAGCACTAATACTTCACGTAGTTTTGATTCTATGCCTCTGTTTATACAACCAAGGATTGTATTAGGTTTTTTGGCTCTCACAGTTAACTATTTTTGAGCCAGGTTTTGCCCAATCTGTATTTGTACCTTTGGTTTTTTTCCTGCCCAGGTATAAAACCTTGTTTTTCTTCACAATTTTTTTTGGGGATAGGACCCATTGTTCAAGTCTGTCAAGATTTTTTGGATCCCGAGCTTGTCTTCTTGGGTATTAGCTATTCCTGTCAGCTTAGTGTCATCTGCAGATTTGATGAGTTCCCTTTCTATTCCCTCATCTAAGTCATTTATGAAGATACTGAAGACTAGGCCTAAGACAGAATCTTGTAGTATCCCACTGTTTACTTCTCTCCATGTAGATGTAATACCACTAAAGATTACTTATTGAGTATGTTTGGTTAGCCAGTTACAAATCCATCTGGTAGTGATGCTGTCTACCCCACTCTAGCTTACCACGAAGTAGATTGTGGTCTACTTTCTCAAATGCCTTGCTGAAGTCCAAATATACTATGTCCACAGCATTTTACTGGTCTACTAAATTCAATCTATAAAGTTCAATCTACAAAGTACCAGTAACTTTTTCTTATGCACATACATAGTGTTCCTGTCTAATCTGCAAGGGAGGAGAGGATATGCATACTTACAATCATGAGATATATCTATTCCTTTTTATCTCTTACATCCTGGTAAATGTTTTTATCTGTGTCCTTGTCTGTTCTTTTCTGTATTAACCATTGCTTTCCAGACTCAGACTAGTCTCCCATTGGTTTGGAACCTCTTTTAACTTGCATTCAATTTTTGGATGTTTCTAGTTATTCCTCCACAGGATTACTGGGCAGAGCATAAGTATATATTGTTGCCTACTGTATATCACTACAGTAAATATTTTTTTATTTTGCCCTTCACACATACACATGCACACACACAAAATGTTCAGGCATGCAAAAGCTGAGGTAGGACCATCATATTACTCTTCTTTTTATAATCCTGAGTAATCATCAAAACCAGAAATCATATTCTTTTTTTCCATTTTATGCCAAATATCAATAATCACCAACAATTCGAGCCGTTCTCTAATCAAAGAAATCACTTTATCCATGTCAGCAAAATCTGGCAATCTCCCAATGAAGTCAGCCATAGAGGTAGAGGTGGTTGCTGTCAGTTTGTGTCTGTGGCATAGGAGTTTTTTTTCCTATGGGAGGGACTTTAATGCTTGACTCGGAAAATTTTTGTGTGCTCTCTGCAGGCTCTTCCCCCAAAACATACTTTGCTCCATGCTTGGAATGAACTTCCCTTCCCATGACATTTTCATTTTAAAAATAGGGTACAATATAAGAGCAATTAGGGAAATGTTCCTGTTGGTTTGAATTTATTGGTCAACCCTGTACCAAGGAAGATGGCGGAGTTCCTAACCAACATTTTTGGTGTCCTTTTTACCATGGGCCTGAACACAACTAGGACTTGAAACCCTGTGGTTGGTATTGCCAGTCTCAGTATACCTAGAAGATTGTTCTATTACTGATGTTGTAGTGGATTGCCATCAAAATTAATTAAATAGAGAAAATATATAGATGTTTAATAAAATACTACCTTTCTAAGTTAATATATACTTTTTTACATTGCTTTGCTATCTATCAGCAAAAACTAACATTTTCTGCATGGCACAAAAATTCCTTCCTGCAGTTATCAAAATTTAGGGAAACATGATTTAGCTTTGTATCATGGAATGGTTCGTATAGTTCTCTCATTTCCGTAGATTCCCTTATTGGCATGGCTGTTCAAAGCATTGAATGAGTTGTGCATGCGTGAGTGCTTTGCTTCAAAGAAAATAATCAGCTTCTACAGAATATGGCTGAGTCAGGTAGGATTCAGTCAGTCTCCACACTCATCTTGATTTGAGGAATTTAACCTGGGTGAAGGTCAGGTTTAGACCTACAAGCTTTGGCAACCAACTTATAGTTTGATTTGGAAATTTTCTGCTAGTATATACCAGGATATGCCACCCGGTCAGAAAACAATCTACATGATTTGATGGTTATAGTGAAATAATTATACTCTACATATGCTCAATCTGTGGACTGTTCTAGAAATGATAAATACTCAGTTATCTTCCTTTTAGTTAATCTATATTACAAAGGCTTAAAAAAAGAAAGAAAAGGGCATATTATTATTTTTTAAAGTGAATTGGGACCCTTCGTGATCCAGGAAGTGTATTTGGGGTGGAAGTCATTGAAGAGATAGATCCTTTGAAAGACATTTTATTCATGAGAATAGAAATAGTGATCGCTTGCTTTGTGGCTTTCTGGTAATACGGCAGGGGGCCCTATGGAGTTCTGCTCTGTGAGAAGGCACTTTTCTCGGTCTTCGACTTTAGTAGGATTTACTGGCGAAAAGAATATTAATGCCCTGTCATGAGAAGCCACAAAAACGGATTCTGCGCGATGTGAATGGAGAAGGCAAAGCCGCGTCCGTACGAGGGGAGACGCTTCGCTATTCGACGCCTTGTTTCTGAAAGCAGGAAGGTGGTGGAAAGTTCAAGCGCGTCTATCAGCCTTGGCACCAGCCTTCGAAGGGCTGCTGCTTTAATCCTAGGCGAGAGAGCCGATCAGCCAGCAATCTCCGGAACGAAAAGTGGCTGCTGGAACCGGGCATATCCGTTGAGTCCCGACGTTTATTTCCAGTCAGGACGCAGCCCACGAAAGACCGCGGCAAGCAGATTCCGGAGCAGAGCCCTGGGCGCGCCGCGAAGTAATTCCCCGTGAACGTTGTCCCCGCCGTCAATCTTGCTTCCCCCGAATGCGAACAAAAGCACTCGCTCCTCTCGCGCCCCCACCCCGTCCCCCTTTTCCACTTTGCGGTCGTTCAAACGCCAGGAACACCCGGGAAAGGAAATCGCGGTCGGATTAAAGAATGGGAAGAACGGTGAGCGTGCAAGGGGAGGGGGGAGTCAATTCGTGAATAGAATAGAACTCGTGAATAGAATAGAATAGCGCGCGCGCGCACACACACACACACACACAAACACACCCCGCGCGCCCTTCCCCCCCCTCGCACCCACGCAGGTTGCAGCCAGGAGCGAGTAATTGTTCGGGCAGGGGGCGAAATGGTCGCGGCAGGGGCCACGTGATTCCCCCCTTCTCCCTGCCTCCCTCCCGCCTCGGGTCTCTGGGGCAGCTGCCCACACCGGGGTGCCCGTCCACCCTCCCTCCCTCCCCCTCCGCTTCCCCGCCGCCGCAGTCTCCTCCCTCTACCGCCCCCCGCGTTCGCAGGCGGGCACCGGCTGGAACTCAGTGGGTCGGACGCAGCCATGGCGGAGGGAGGCGAAGGAGAGGAGCTGCTCCGACCGCCGCTGCCCGCCGCGGGGTCGCCGGGGCCCAAGCGCCTGTGCTCGCGGGTGGTGGGGGCGGCGACGCTGCCCAGACCCGGGGTTTACCCGGGAGGTCCCGTCGGAACGGCGGCGGCGGCGGCGGCGGGCGGAGGCGACGGCGGGACGCGCGGCTGCTGCCCCCCGGGCGGGCCGGGCACGGGGCCTGGCTGCGGACCGGAGGGGGCGCTGCTGCCCCTGCTGCAACCCGAGTCGCTGCTGGACGCGGCGGCCAAGCGGGTGGCGGGCAGCTGGGCCTTCGAGCGGGTAGAGGGCCGCTTCCAGCGCATCCCGGAGCCCGTGCAGCGCCGCATCGTCTACTGGAGCTTCCCCCGCAGCGAGCGTCAGATATGCATGTACTCCAGTTTCCAACCCGGACGACCCAGCGGCAACGGGGCATCGGGCAGTGCCGCAGGAGCCGCGGGCGGCGGCGGGACGAGCATCGGAGTTGGAGGAGAGGAGACCCCGGCGACCGTCCCTGGTCCAGCTGTTCCCTCAGGGGCGTCCGGTCCGGCTCCCCTGCCGGCCGCCGCCAGCGCCGCCATCTCCGAGGGACTCCCGTTCCGCAGAGGCATCCGCCTCCTGGAGACAGGCGCCGTGGATAACGTGCTGCAAGTGGGTGAGTGCTGCCAGGGAGGTCGCTTCTTCTGCCCCGCCATTCCAGATATCCTTTCCGTCCGCTTTCCTCTCTCGTCCTTCTTTATGCCCTGTCTGCCTCCCCCCACCCTCCTCCTCCTCCTCCTCCTCCCGTCTGCCCTTCCGCTGCCCTCCCGCCTGTCAAGTTCCATTCCGGTTCCGAATCTCGCCCTCCGCTTCTCTTTCCTTCCCTTTCCACCTTCATCCCACCCTTGCCGCCTTCTTCTTCTTCTTCCCTCCCCTCTCGTTATATCGTCTTTTCTCCCGTACCCCTGTGCTCCAAGATCCCGACCACCACCCCCAACACACACTCACACATACGCGCGCACACACGATCGTAGCCTTTTGTCTGCTCTTGTTTGTAATTTGACAGTACTTCCCACCGCGGCCAGCGCTGAAAGCTGAGGTTGGGGGCGGGAAGAGCAGGAATGTGTTTTGTGGCAATTGAGAAAAGGGCAAGCACTATTCTAACTATCGTTATTTCCGTAACGTTGGTAATTGGGGGTGTTGTGAATGGTTCGGAGACAAGACATCGGTGTGAAATCTCCGAAAGCGCTAGGCAGCTGCCAGTTGAGTTGCTGAACCAGACGGAGTTAATACACCTTTCACCCAAATGGTTGTCTATAAGCATTGCTTTTTTTGCCCAGTCGCTCCCAGCTATCCCCTCCCAGCTATCCCCTCCCTGCCGATGAGAGTGGGGTAGCCAAAAGGCCAGATGAGGATAAGAAAAATATCATCACATAAAAAGGCAATTTGGAAAACTGGAATCTACTGCTTTCTACCCAAAGCACAACAAATAGTATTTCTTAGAGAAAACAAAATATGTCTAACTCTGACAAGTATCTGGTTAGTTGACATTTTACTATTCCTTTTCATTTAATGTTAGAAGATATAGCTTCCAGCGCTGCGTTTTATTATTCCATTGGAAATAAAAAAGACACGAAGCCTTTGACTACCTTGACACTCTGCACAAAGTTCATCATTGTTAGGTTGATCAGAGACTTATGAATGAAAGCAAAGCGACAATATGAAAGAAATCTTTTGTTTAAATCTAACAGAAAATAATCTCATTTGCATGGTTTATAGAGATAAATGAAATGAGTGTTCTCATCGAAGCTAGTATCCTGGTATAATTTGTTTTGCAAATCTGAAATGTAAAGTTATTTTGTCTTCGGTCTACTGTCATTCATCAGCAGTAAGGTTAGCAAATCCCCCTAATTCATTTTTGAGTCATTAAAAAAATCCCAATACAATGAAGGAAAGGTACAGTGGTGCAGTCTAGATCTAATTCAAATGACAATATTATATTATACATTGATTTTGGTATCATACTCTAGTATATTTACATGCCAAAATGGTAGAGAGATTATTTTGTTTTTTTTCCAGACTGGAACTTTTTTCAGTTTTGATAATAGATCCTTCAGTCATTTAAGATAATTAAGAAAGGGTGAAATGAAACAATTCACATAATACAAGAAATGAGTTTTCATAAAGACTTCATTAGAGTCTTCCTTTAATAAAATATTTAATTATCTACCCAGTTTGGCATCTCTACATGATAGAACATTTCAGACTGAAGGAATAAAACATATTAAATTTCTTATAAAGGAAGACATTAAATTAGTAATAGATTTTACTGAATGTTGGGGCTGGGGATTTCAGGTTTGATTTAATGTACATAAATTCATTTGGAGTTATTTTTAAATGATTTTTGTTGCAATAATATGCTCCATCAAATGGAACATTACGGGTAAATTATAAGTAGCTTATGCTCTTATTTATAGGGATCTTCAAGTCATGCTAAATGCTTTAGTATTCTATTATCAATATATATAACAATTTATATATAAACAGCTATAACAGTTTAAAAATGCTTCCTCTAAAATGAGCAGTCTTAAAACATAGGGAGTAAGTAAACAGTTTGTAAGTGACAAAAATTATTTCAGTCTCTTAATTATATGAAAGACAGTACAACCATGTTCAGTTTCAGTGTAAATCAAATTATATAGGCCTGTGATACTTATACCTGAAGTATGGACATTGTTACAATAACTTGGCCATTTTATAATTCCATGATTAGTATAAATATATTGAGACTTGCAGATAGTAACAGAAAGTCTTATTTTGTTAGATACCGTATTAATAAATGTAAACTTAAATGCAGACTGGTATTTGTTAAATGTTTTTTTTAAATGGATTACTCAGCAGTGTCAGTGATAGTTTACTTGTTAAACTATGAATCATGAATGTGTGCTTCATGTAAGTATATAGCCTATTCAGCCCATGATACTAAACAAAGGTTTTCAGTTTGCACTGATGCTCTATCTCATTTTTAAAAATATCCAAGTCATAAACTAATTCCTAACAAGGTTGGAGAAAGACATGAAAAATTGCTTCCTTAATAGAGGAAAGAGTTAGTGTCTATTTGCATAATACTGTAAGCTGTTTGCCAGAAAGGGGCTGAGTAATAATTTAATAAAATAAACATGTTCTGAGGTGATAAGATGTTTATTTTGTGCAGATGATAGGGCATAACTCATTCTCTAATTCTACAGGTAACCACATTTTTAATGTAAAAAGAGGCATAACCCTAACCAGGAAAGAAATTTGTTAGGTCTAGAAATATTTGCACTGAAATTGGAAATTTGATGCTTGGATATACTGTATGGAATCCTATTTTAATGAAAAAAATCCTACCTATGAAATCAGTTCAACTGCCAATTTATACGAAATACTACCTGTGGTTCTGCATTTGTTTATGTTGCTATACAACCAATGCATTTTTATATCTCTTCATGCCTGGTAAAATTATGTGTATACAAAAGAAATATTGTTTCAAAAGAATTTACAAAACATATAGTTGTGTATTTACGCTTAGAGGTGGACAGGATAAAATGATTTTTGCATGTAACCTTTTGGTACCTACCATTATCGACAGTTTATTGCTCTTAAATATTTGGAAAAGCAAGCACTGTTTCATTTTAATTTAACTACAGTCACTAAACTGATATTTTATGTTTGGAAAGCTGTTGGACACAAGCATCTTTATCTTTTAATAAGCACATAATAGTATATATTTAGTTTTGTGTGCCAGTGGTAGTAGTATTTAAAAATTACTAGAGCCATTAAAAATAAAAGTACACAGAATCTTAACATGAAATATCTGGTGGGATTTTCTGGAAATCTAAAACATGAGGATATCAATATTTAGTATGCTAATTTTTATATTTTTTTCTGTAATTGTGTAAATTGAGGCTATTTTTTAAAGCAAATATACTCAAGCTTTGCAATGCTCAAGTAATAAGTACATTTGTGTCAGCCCTATTAAGGATTTCATTTGGGTTAAGACTAGGCAAGGAATAAATGTAGCATTTACTACAAAATGTATGTCTTTTCATGAGATATCTTTTGCTCAAGCTTACTTTTAGCAGTGCTACTGGTAGATTAGCTTTTGTCTTAACTGCCTAATATTTCTATCCATTTTGAAAGGTTAAGAATTTATAATAACAGTTAAAAATGCAGTATTGAAGTTTGATAACAGAGAAGTATCTATAGACATTCCAGAGACTGCAGAAATATTCTTGTACATCATGTCATGTAAGTGTGATAGGCAGTATAGAAATTTGATAAATAAATGTCATGCTAGAAATCATGAGCTGATGGAAATCCATTTACCAATTGCAGTATAGCTGTGATTGACAGATATTTTTGACAGATGGCTTAAGTAGATCCACACATTTAGCCCTCTGACAAAACTTTCTCCAGACTTTGCTTGTCATTCTAATGGTGTAAGCTTGCTGTGGCTTTAAAAACATTGTGCAACTCATTACTAAATTTCTCATGTTTCTCCTGGAAGCAATAACCTACATTTGAGAACCCCTATTGAATGGAGCTGTTGCTATTAGATATGGTTAATTAGCTATTCAAAATATTAGAACAAACATATTTAATGGAATATAGTTTGTCCTTCAGTGGCTAACTTTCAAGCTTAAAAGCTTGAATTGTATTGATTTTTGTTGTACAGTTTATAGACTCATAATCAAGTGGAAATTAAAACATCCCAGCTGGTTGAACAAATTCAAAAGAGAGCTCAGCATCTCGGTGGGTAATTAGTTCTGAACTGTTGTGATAGATTTTTTTTCCACCTAACATTCAATTGGAAACTGCTTTCCTGGAACTTAAATCCATTATTCTGTGTCTGACATTTTGGAACAAGAGAGAACATGTGGACCTTCTTCTATACAATTGTATCTGGGTATGTGTTAATTGTGACCTGGGTACTTGATATTTGTGATGAAAAACAAAGTCCAGTTGCCTTTTGAAAAAACACCTTTGGGACAACCATGACCTGGATGCCTCAGAATCTCCACAGGCATTAATAGAAAGTTGTAAAATAATAAACAATAAGATAAAATGTGTGCAGGGGATCAGACACACAACACATATTTGACTCATGTGCTCTCCTGGGACAGTACCTATAAAAAAGCCCGGTCTTCAGATCCTTCATAAATGCTGACAGGAATGGGGCCAATCACATTTGGGGTTGTTGAAGGATGCTGTAATTGAGATTGTTTCATAGGGCAGATGATGTAACTTATGGTTCCTCTATGTTGACATTATTTGTTGGGTCCCAAGGCATTCCAGTTCTATTGGATCATATAGAATGGGCAGAGACAATAGTAGACAAATAACCCAAACATAATAAAGGCTTCATAGGAGAATCCTTTCAGTGAATCCTTAGTGTAATGACCAGAACTTGAAAGAAAAATCTGACCAAAAGCTAATAAAGTATAACTATCATTTCTTATTGCTTTGCAAAATGTATGTCTCTTGATGTGATCCAAAACTGTACTTGCTTCTTTGTTTGGTCTTTTGCTTTTTTGTTTGGTCTTTGTTTGGTCTTTTGCATTATATTGCTACCTCACATGCAATTTACAGTCAACAATTATTCTGAGGTAATAATAATACCAAGTACCATTATCAAATTATGTATCCCCCTTAACTACACCTCAGAGATTGAGTTTTGTTTCCAAAGTGAAGAGCTGTGCACAAAATTTATGTTAACTTTAATTCTATTAATTTCAATCACTGACATTACAAAGATTGTACAAGTACTGTACTCCTCGACTTAAAACATTTTATTTAGTGTTAGTGGTTTTAATTTTTGTGATTGAATTTTTCTACACTTGAAGTACCATATACCTCTAATCTAGAGAATATTAAATGTGTCTTTCATAAGAGGTACTGTACAGATGAAGTCTAGCAGGGAGAGGTGGAAAGATATACATATCTGGCTAATTTACAATTGCTCAATGGAGGAATTGATTCCTGTAGATAATTATCCTGATGAACTGAAAAAAATTGACATAATTAGGAAATGAATTTAGCTTGAAATGATTGTAAAATCTATTATTATAGACATTTTTAGGGTTCTGATTCTAGAGTTCTGATAAAGAAGATACTGTAGTCAATTCTATGAAATCTGCTTGCCTCAGATTATAAAAAGTTAATATTCCAACATTTTAACATATTGTAGTCTTTTGAGGATTGTTGGTTAAGTAACATTTTTATCTGAGCATTTTTAGTCCCTTGGTAAACAGATTTTGCAGATTTTTGTATTGTTAGTAAAACCTCTAATTTCATACCTGTTTTAATGATAATTAGTCTAAAGAAACAATATACAGGGAGTTCTTGAGTTATGGCTATTTGTTCAGCAACTGTTTGAAGTTATGATGATACTAAATGAAGAAACTTAGGAACAGCTCTCAAAGTTCATGTCACTGTGAGGGCCCCAAAGTCATGTGAACAAAATTTGGACACTTGGCAACTGGCTTACATTTATGATTGGTTGCAGCAGTCATGTGATTGTCAACTTCTCTGCTGATTTCCCACAAGCAAAGTCAGTGGGGAAGCAACAGTGAAGATCACAAGTTTCTTCACTCACACACACCATCCCCTTCATTCGCTCACACCCACCAGCTCTATTCTTCCCCATCCCCCTTGCATTTGTGCATAGACATGCATCTACCAGCTCTCTCCTTCCCTGGACTTCCCTGTGCTCCCACACAGGCATGCTCCGCAGCATCCTCCTTCCATGGCTTCCTGGAGCTCAAATACAGACATGCACCCACCAGCACCCTCCTTCCTTGGGTTTTCCTATTTTCACAGACAAATATGCATGCACCTCTCACACTGTTTTCCCAACCTCCATGCATCCTACACTCTCTTTCGCATGCATACATGTACCCCATACCTTCTTTCACTGGCCTCTCGAAGTTCACCCTGCAGTGCAGCACCGTCCAATTTGTGCGTAGCCTGCACCATGTCTCCCTGAGCCTCCTCCATTGCCTCTGTAGCACCCATCTGGTCCTTACCTGAGGCTGCCTTTGCATCCTACTTAACAACTTGAAGGACTGCCTAGATCGAATTTGGTTAAATTTGGTTAATGACCGCAACAGGGAATGCCAGGATTGCCATCACTAAGCAATGCAGTCATGCAATGTCATACTTCACAACTACATACATTAGGGATAGCAATCCCAATCCCAATTGCCATTACAGCTCTAGGACTACCTGCGCATTTATACAACGTAGCCCTTCTTAAACCATTTTCAGCTTTGAGCACTATTCAGTGTTAAACTACATTGAATTTTTAATCTTCTCACTCTGACATCTGTCTTCTTCTGGAAGTATCCCAACACATTCTCCCAACACGTTTGACGCTCCTTTTCTTTCGATTGTCTGCTTCTTTCCAAGAATGATTTTTGGAGAATTCTTTCAGGGTCAGTAATGAGAAGAAGAAGAGGCAATTAGAGGTGAAACAGGAAAGTGATAATAAAGAAGTAAGATATATGTGAACATCAGTTTGGAAAGCAGTGGTGCTTTTCTAATGGAGTGTCTAATCAGCAAAGCGGCTCTTATTGGCAATCCATAAAAGCATATGATATATGAGCACCTTTTTCAGTTGCTTAGGCACTCTATCAAATGTTCTATGGAGCAAAGAACAGAACTTGCACTCTGTTGCTTTATTAGTAAAAATATCACTGCTATTTTTCTGTGCAAACTTACAACCATAATTGACCCCAAAAGTTCTGTTGTTATGTGAGATAGTTATTAAATTAATTTTGCCCCATATGATGACTTTTCTTCCCACAGTTGTTAAGTGAACCACTGCAGTTGTTAAGTTAGTAATACGGTTGTTAAGTGAACCTGGCTTCCCAATTGACTTTGCTTGTCAGAAGGTTGCAAAGGTGGTCGACACTGCAACCGCCATAAATATGAATCAATTGCCAGGTATCTGAATTTTGAGCACATGACCATAGAGACGCTGTAGTGATCATAAGTCCATTTTTTTCAGTGCTGTTGTAACTTCGAATGGTCACTAAATGAACTGCTGTAAGTCAAGGACTACCTGTATCTAGAAAACAAGGATATAATATTTTAGAATAACAGAGTTGGAAGGGATCTTGGAGGTCATCTAGTGCAACCTCCTACTCGATCAGGAGACTCTATTCCAAATATTAGCCCCTACCCAGGATCGAACTCACAGACTCCTGATTGTGAGGTGACAGCTCCACCTCTAGGCCACCAAAGCTTCAGCTTCTGTGGAAAAAGGAATCTTATGTCTTTACAATTATAGATTTGCCTGATGGCTATTGTGATGGTGAAGCAGAGCATGCAGTTAGTTGATGCGGTTAATATGTTCTTTGAATTTCCTATTATTTTTGTTTTCATCTAATTTGCAGGTCTACAGTGGTATATGACCTGGATTTGTGTCATGAGCACAGCAGATACTCTTTGTTATTGTCACATGACTGTTAAGCGGCTACTAAGCAGCAAGCATGTCTAGAAGAAATCCACTGGAATGGTGCCACATAAATGAAAAGGGCTACATTATAGAACCTGCCCCTGATGTTCCTGGATATGTATTGGCAGTGAAAAATCCTCAGCAATTGAAACTTGTGTGAATAGGATGGGCAGATATAGGAGAATTAATGTTTCTACATACATAACACTCATACAGGAGCTGGTGATTTTCATACAAACTGTACTTCCTGCTCAGTGTTAAAGGTACCCCTTACACTATTTCGCATCCAGGCATCCTCTGAACGCAGCCTTAGTTTTCCAGGGCTCATTTTTATAATTGTAGCAGATTTCAACTTTCATGGCAATGGGATTTATTTCTGGTTAAGTACAACTTTGTGTTTCCTCTAGGCAATATTTTACATTTTGGTTTAACAACAATTACAGGGTACTTTCCTCAACACATTTTGTAAGGATTAAGTCTCACTAAAGTACATCAACAGAAAACCTTTCTGACTACTCTACTAGACCTGTTGAGGTGAGGATGCAGTGATATATACATACAGCAAGGAGTGAGCGTTTACGTTATTCTACAAAGCAGCTTTGAAGAGCAAATATAGTGTTTGAACTGCTTAGTGACATTGCAATACACGGGGTCCTTGAGTCATAACCACAATCGGGACTAAAATTTCTGGTGCTAAGCAGGTTGCAGGGTTAAGTGAATTGCTATTGATTTACAATCTTTTTGTCATAGTTGTTAATGAACCACTTGGACATTAAGTGAATCTGGCTCCGCCCACTGACTTTGCTTGTCGGAAGCCTGCTGGAAAAGTAACACATGGCAGTCACATGACTTTGGGATGGTGTAAATACATGCCAGCCAGTTGCCAAACACCTAAATATTGATCACAGGACTATGGGGATGCTACAACAGTTGTAAGTAAAAGGACTGGTCATGTCACTTTTTCCAGTGCTGTGGTAACTTCAAATGGTTTTTAATGAATGGCTGTAAGTCAAGGACTACCTGTATTAGAACTGTCTTCTCAGAGATAAATTTCAGTTGGTTTAATGGAATTTATCCTGGAAATGTAATGAATATAGATACCTTTAGATGGGCTATTTATACTTGTCCAAGAACATGAAACAAACAAGATTATAGGTTGCTAGAGTTAAGCAGTCATAAATTCCTATTGTTTTCTATAAAAGATTAAATCAAAGGCTTTAATTTTCCCATTAAATTTAATAGGGCATTATGATTTAAATATTCTGTTTGCAGTTTTGACAGTTAAATATTCATAATTTGGTCTTTAGGATCAGATATAAGTTGTTCTTTTATGTAGAAAAAAACAGCTGCATCACTACCCGCTTCAAACCCCTCCGACCCATACATGAAGCGAACTGACTCCCACCATGAAGATGCGGCACGACCACAAACGTGAAGCCAAACAGCAGGATCACAGCTCACCAGCTCAAATCCCCCAGCAACTAAAACTAGTTACCTGAGCACAACCAAGCCCCCACCTGAACAGAACACACCCCCAGCCAATCAGAGCACAGCCAACCCCCCCAGCCAATCAGAGCACAGCCAGGACCTCAACCAATGAGAACACACCCCCAGCCAATCAAAGCACAGCCAAGCCTCAACCCAATCAAGTCACACCCCCACTAGCAGTTAATAGGAAGAAGTAGCTGCAAGCTCACATCACTCTGAGAAGCACAGAGCCAAAGACACAAGCCTGAAGATGATGAATGAGACTTCATTGAAACGTTGCCTAGATACTTCCAATTTCTGTAGATATAGTAGTTCTTAATTGTAATGTAGCACTTGTTCTTTACTGTTGTGAAGCTCTGGGCCAAATTCCATTGTATTATTATATACTATATATCGTATTGTATTCAAGTGTAAAATAATGTATTTTAATAAAGCCCAGTTTTATTTTGTACTTTGCAAGCAATACAACTGGAAAGAGGAATGATGAGTAATGTTAAGGGATGGAGCTTTGCTTCATTATTTGTTTTCTGCTGTATATTATCCAGAATCACATTATTTGAGTTGGGCAGCTTTATACATTCACTGAATCAATAAATAATGGGACAACCTATAGCTCTCTGGAGAAGTCTGTAATGCAGGGAAAGGTAGAAGGAGAAGAAGACAAACAGCAGGAAGTGGGATAACCTCAGTAACAATGGCAAAGGGGACACCATTGGAAGATCTGAAGGGCCAAGTTGGGGACAGGTCTATCTATGTGGTTACTAAGGGGCAGCACCATCTTGATGACAGATAATCACTCAAATCAATCAATCAATCAATATATCAAGTAATCTTCAGAATGTTTTCTCCTTTACTCTTTCCTTTCTACAACCCTTTCCTTGTTTCTAGCATCCTTGTTACATAAGAAGAGAGGAATCTTTTGGTGACCAGGTGCTACACCTAATAGTTCTGGTGGCCCAAGGGCTATATTAGGATGTGCTGCATGATATCTGAGGAGGCATGCCATGCCTTGTGACTGTGGCAAAGATTTTACTTTTACTTTTTCCTTTGTTTTCAAGGGAAGCTTGGTGAGATTTCTTTTTCATTATTAAAATTTAAAAAATGACTTCGTTGTTATTACATTGGTTTTTTTTATTATTGTTAAGCATGATTTAATGATTATAGTAGTATACATTTCAAACTCAAATAGTTGAAAATTCTGCTGCCAGTTTTAAGCAACTATGGATGTAGAAATGTGTGGGCATCACAAAAATATGGTACCCATCCAAATATGAAGGTATCCATACAAATAGGAAGTCTGGATGGTTTAAATGCTTCTGTTTGGCTTTCATGCCTCTTCATTCTCCAGTGCTCTGTGTTTCTTTCATAACTTGATTTGGAGCCTTTCTGTTCACACAGGACTGTTTTGCACTTCTTTGTAAGTCATACACAGCAGCAGTTGTTTGCAGGGCGAAAATGTGTTTTTACTTTCAGTTAAACTATTCTCTGTCTCGTGAGGGACTCTTGCCACAATCATTAGAAGTCTCATAACATTCAAGTTAGAGAACCTCAGATAATGAGTCCCTCACAGGGAACAGATGGTTCATGAGAGACTGTGCGAGAAATAAGCATGATTCAGCATTGCAGTACTAGAGCAGTCAAAAATATGATATCTTTTTCCATATATTTTCAAAATAGGAAAGGTTTAGTATTCCTGTTTTGTACATACAAAATGAATCTCTCTCTCTCCCCTGCTCCCTTTTATTCTGTTCCTTGTCTGTTTCTCTCTCCTTCTCTCTCTCTCTCACACACACACACGTTTGTTTGTTTGTTTGTTTGTTTGTTTTATAAATCAAGGCAGTGAACACACACAATAATCTTTCCTCTTCCTATTTTCCTCACAAAAACAAGCCTGTGAGGTGAATTGGGCTGAGAGAGAGTGTGACTTGTCCAGGCTTGACATTTTGGGCTTCGACAACCTTGAACTATGCTACCTACGGTTAGACTTAAGTGTAGCACACAAAATTATCTGCTATAATGTCCTACCAGTCAATGACTACTTCAGCTTCAACCACAAAAATACAAGAACACACAACAGATACAAACGCAATGTAAACTGCTTCAAACTTGATTGCAGAAAGTACGACTTCAGCAACAGTGTAGTCAATGCCTGGAATGCACTACCTGAATGTTATTACATCCTCTAACCCTCACTTCTTTAACCTCAAACTAACCGCTATTCACCTCACCCATAAGAGGTCTGTAAGGGGCGTGCATAAGTGCACCATCATGCCTACCGTGCCTGTCCTATTGTCCCCATTTATTCGTATCTATTTCCTGTATTCTTATTCACGTTTATACTTATATCTATTATCTTGCAAGTGATTGACAAATCAAATAAATAAATAAAATAATCTCCCAGCCAGCTTTCATGCCTAAGATGGAAGTAAAACTCATAATCTCCTGACTTCCAGCCTGGTGCCTTAACCACTAGACCAAAGTTGTCTAGGTTTTTTTTTTTAATTTAATAAGTATAAGCTATCATTTCTTTCCTGAAGCCAGGTGCATAATGAAAATTTGAAGATGTGTGAGTTTCTTTAAAAGCAATGATCCCTGAATCAAAGAGTTTCATAAAAAAAAAATCTATGAGTGCAAAGTGCACATGATATAAAAGAGGTTGAAGAATTGTGCAAGCATCAATGGTTATTGTTCTTTCACCTTTTTATTCCTTGAAAAGTACATACTCATTCACTGTTTCAAGAGCAATGAATCCCGAAGCCTTCGTGTGAGAGATAAAAAAAATGTTCATGTTTCTATTTGTACATGAATGTGCTAGCGTTTTGTGAGCATTTTTATCAGTGTAATCATTGCAAACTGGAAATCAGAATAAAATAAAATATGCATTTGTTTATTTATATTTGGGCTCATCTTCTGGCACAGTGGAGCCTGAGCAATTGTGTTAATCCACACTCAGCTGATGACATCCACAAGTCACATTTCTTGCCCCTAAGGGGAGTCAAAATGCTCATGAGTGCTTGATTAGCAAAGGTCAGGGTAGAATTCTCTAGACTTAGCATTGGGCGGCCTTAATTGCTCGGTCTCTGTACCTACGTTGCCTTTGCCTGTTTCAGTGGAATAAATGTCTAAATACTAAATGGGGTTTCAGAAACTAGAATGAACTGCTCATCTGAATTTTAGACAAAGTTGAAGAAAGAACTGCTTCCACTCATCTGTTCAAAATTTTACTCTGATTAGTAAGCAGTTCATACTATTTTCTGACATGCTGTGTGTGGAAAAAATGTTTGTGTATAAATAAATTGCAAATACATACAAAATGATATGTTAAAATGTTTACATCTTAGTTAAAATATAGAAACTAGAAAATATTACATCACATGACACACTCATTAAAGCTGTGCCTTCAAGTCAGTTTTGACTTTGGTGATTCCTCACTGCATTTTTCAGAAGTGGTTTGTCATAGCATTTTTCTCTGGTTGAGAGAGAATAGCTGGCTCAAAATTACCTGGTTTTATATCTAAGGCAGGACTAGAATTCACAATCTCTCAGTTTTTAGCCTGCTGCCTTAAATACTACACCAAACAAGCTCTAGATATAGTACTTACAAATTATAATATAATTTGCAAGTCACTAATGGATAATAGTGATTGATAATTTGTAAGCAGTTAAAATAGTTTATTTTTAAACCTGTTATTTCAGGGTAAGAAAAATTAAAATAAAACATCACACACAAAAATATTTAGGTATTGAAGCCCTCTCTTTTCCATTTCTTCCTATTCTTTTCTTTTGGGGGGATGTATTTTGAAGTTATTTAAACGTTAATTACAGAGAGTCCTTTACCTGTGAACAGCTTACATTCTAAGAGGCTGTTCATAAAACTGTTTTGTTTGAGTCCAACCAAGTATAAAAAACATGCACAGTACAGTAGTCTCTGAAAAATAGAAGTTAATATAAGTGAGGAAAATGTTTGGACAAAGCTTATTTAATAATTTTAAAAAATATTCTTTCATTTTTTCTTTCCCTTTATATTTTCTGATCAAATATATCATGTTCTTTAATGTATGTTGCCTGAAAACATAGGACTTTCTCCTATCACTCTTACAAGAAAAGACAGACCAACCCAATATTTTTAGCTAATGTTGTTGTATACAAGGAGGACTTCCAAGGGGACATGATTAAACCATTTATTCGGAGCTTTTTTATATACATTAAGTACAATTGGCAACATAAAGATAAATGAACTCTGACCTTTTTCCTGCCATAGCATATTTAAAAATTTCTTATCCTTGTGTTTGTTCTGTATTGTTTTATATTATCTAGAGTTCTATTAAATGAAATTTCTCTTTGACTTTTATCTTGAAGAAAAACAGGCTACCCCATTTATAAAAGAAATGTTGTAGTCAGCAAAACTGCAAGGTTCTGGTTTCCCATGGCAGATAGGCTGGGAGAATGTACTGTGGACTTTGCTTTAGGAAACAGTATCTACTAAAATTAATCTTTGTCAGATGCTAGAACAGACAAATAAATGCTGTTCCTTTTTCTTACCTTATTATACCTTTCTCCGAAGATCTTCTATTGGTCCTTTTAATAAAACTGTTTTTGTGCATATTATTTAGAAGGTATCAATAAATATTACAAGGGATGGTACTTTTTTAAAGCACAGTTTGAGCCCATAGATGTAACCATTTTGCTGTGAAAATATCAATAATGGAATTTTTTAAATTGCAAATGTCTGCTTGTTGCAACTGTAGTGTTTGAGTATAAAAGCTAGAAAAAGCATTTCAGTGATTGGATGGCATAATCTTTTCTTTTTTTAATATGGAACAAATTCCAAGACTATTCTGTATCTTCTTCTGCGGAACGTAGTCACCAGGTACACTTTTAGATGAAAGTCTAGAATCTAAATTAGTGCAAAAACAATGTTATTTTTGGCTATGTGGTAAGTAGCTCTACATGGCCTGCATTCAAAATCCTAATTATTCTTCATTTCCTGTTACTTATTTGCCTTCATTCAGCTAATAATCAATATTTTCAGAACACTCTAGCACTTCTCATAGAGAGTTAGGAATTTATGTAAATTGACAGGTTATAGTCTTGTTTAGTACGGAATACATTTTTCCCATTTAGTGTATTTGTATTCAATTCTGAGAGACTCAGCTATTGATTCAACATGAAATCCAACGACCTCAGCAACTTCAGAAAAGTTATTCAAAAGAGAATACATTATCAGGTCCTTGGAAGTAGGCTAGTCATGTAGTCCAAATGTGTACACTTTTGTTTACTTATCAGTTGCTTACATTTATGTGAAATTACTTTTGATGTTGCAGATTGTTAACATAACCTTTAGTTTTATTTAGCTCTAAGGAACTCCTTCTCTTTAGATTTTTTTCACCAGCCACACAGAAGCAGGAAATATTGTTTTTTTTTCTGTCTGATTGCTGTGATGCTGGGCATCATCTGAGTGCAATTAACTCACTTTACAAACAATTCATCTTCTGCAGAGCTGCTTTTGGCCACCTCTACCTCGCTGCTTTCTCATGCTCTTCTCTATCATGAAGCCAGCAGCAAAAACCATGGTTTCCTACATCTTGCTGCCTACCCTTCCTGCCGTTATTGTGCATAAAAGGGTCTGTGCCAAACTCATACGACTTTGACACACAACTTTCTAATTTCAGTGCAATTAGTAGTTCCCCAAGTTGAAATTCCATTCCCAACCAACATAATTCGAAAAGTATCTCCAACTGGCATGTACAATGTTCTGGTTATTCCATGCTATGCGTTTTTTCCTTTTATCTTTCGCATTATATCAATCTGAACTTTGTAAAAAGAAAAAACCCAAAGCACAGATTGATTGGGGAAACTTTTGATCAATAGGCGGGAGCAGAGTGTTTTCTTATATTTATTTATTCGCTATCATCTTATTTTCTCAATCATTGAATAAGTGTTGAAGAATTGCAGTCTGAGAAAAGGATTATGAACATGTGTATGGGGCTGCTGGGAAGAATACTATATGTGAGAAGACGTGGGAAGCCAAGACTCCTGAGACCAGTGACCACAGCAAATGGAATCCTTCTCTAGGCTACAGAAATGAATGCTTTCACTTAAACTTTCAAAGACAGCTAGATTTTAGTAACCAAAAACTTAAAGAGCTGGGATTAAGCTAATCAAGCTTGTTGTACAGACCCACCCATTAAAACACGCTAGAGTGGATACCAGTTATTTGCACTCTCTAGGTTAACCAGTTGACTGACATGTTGATTAAAAAGTACCCAGGACAACTTAGGCTCTCATTTTCTTCTTGGCCAAAAGAAGGTAGGAGAACAAGTTGGGAACTGAACAGAAGAGGCAGCCTCTCAGAAAAGCAGCAAAACCAATTGAAAGCAACAGGTTTGCTGATATGGAATTGATATGTCAATTCAGGCTGCATCTCCCATACACATCACACTGCCCTACATTGCCCACCTGTAGCAATTAGAGGTAGGATGAAGGAAACAGTGTTTCCAGAATGGAGTGCCTAAAGCCATCCTTGGTCTGCCTCAGTATTGGTAGACAATTAAATACAGGTGCTGGCAATTGGCTGTATCTTCTGGAAATTGTTGATGGGGCATTCTCATTTGGGAAAGGAAGCTATATAGATTTGTTCTCTGGCCAGTCATGTACATTCTGGAGTGTTGTGAGAACCAATGTCATCATGAGCTCGCAAGGCAATGGAACCTATGAAAAGGTTCCACTAAGGGTTATTTCCCAGTGTAAGGTATCCATCTCAGGCTGTTTAATAATAAGGTGTGGCAGGGGAAGCTTGTCTTTTGTTTTGTTTTTTTGATTGTCCCAGAGTTCTGCACTGACGGTGGGCACTGACTTTTGCTTTGTTCTTTTGATTTGTTCCAGAACCTAATCACGGAGCCCACCAACTAAGTTAATTATGTCAAATGAAGAGTCATAAGGACAAGCAGTATATGTCAATTCTACTCAGACTTATTTAACTAGTGATTCAGGACATTTAGACATGCAGATTTACATTTTTTTATCGTTTCTATTTCTCTTTTTCACAGACATACAAATACACACACACATGCACACACACACAGAGTTCTTATTTTAAAAGCTATCAATCACTAATTACAGCTAGTTCCATTAATTTCACTATCCATTCTTCCTTTGGGTGAATTGTAAGTTTTTCCAGCTCTGTGCATATAAAAGTTTATCTGCAGTGACTATATATAAACACAAAGTCCCATGATTTTTCTCCGTCTGGTTATCCAACATTTTCATTCTTTTGAATGTTAATTCAGGAATTACTTCTATGATGCCCTGACAAATTTTTAAAATGTTAATTGCCTGTTCAAATTAAACTATTTTAAGATCACAGGCGTTCCTAAAATAAGAGATACAATTTTGTTTTGCAGCTGAATAATAGAAATAAAAAAGCATAAATGCATGGATGTTCTAATCAATATTCAGGCTGCAGTAAGACTTAATATTGTGGATTTTATGGTGACAGGACTCTTTGAAAATAAATGGAAAATTCAAATTCAGATATTACGCCTTTCTTTTGCAAATAGCATTGCCTTCCTCAAAAAACTCGTGGAGATTACTATCTGAATAGATTCTTAGGCATAAAAGATTTAGCAACCATAGTAAACTTTTCCACAAAGAAATTTTGCACTGCACTAAATAGTACAATATTAGAAATGCTCCCTGAAATTTTCTGTGATCACTGACATTGCATGCATGAAAATTCACTGCCTAGAGCTAACCATTCATTTTGAAAATACCTGACTTATCTTACCTAGAACCTGCCGTTAAATTGATTGATAGAACATCAATAGAATAGAATAGAATAGAATAGAATAGAATAGAATAGAATAGAATAGAATAGAATAGAATAGAACAGAATACTTTATTGGCCAAGTGTGATTGGACACACAAGGAATTCATCTTGGTGTAAATACTCTTAGTATACATAAAGAAAAGGTACATTTGTTAAGAATCAAGAATCATAATGTACAACACTTAATGATAGTCATAGGGTACAATCAACAATCAAATCATACTAGGAAACAGTCAATATAAATCATAAGGATACAAGCAACAAAGTTACAGTCCTATAATCACAAGTGGGAGGGGGTGGGTGATAAGGAATGATGAGAAGATTAACAATAATAGTAGTGTATACTTTGTAAATAGTTGGACAGTGTTGAGGGAATTATTTGTTTAGCAGAGTGATGGCTTTCGGGGAAAAACTGTTCTTGTGTCTAGTTGTTCTGGTGTGCTGTACTCTATAGTGTCATTTTGAGGGAAGGAGTTGAAACAGTTTATGTCCAGGAAGTGAGGGGTCTGTAAATATTTTTACAGCCGTCTTTTTGACTCGTGCAGTATACAGGTCCTCAGTTGAAGGACTACTACATGAGTAGTAATGGTTTTTTCTGCAGTCCTAATTATGCTCTGAAGTCTTTGTCTATCCTGTTGGGTTGCAGAACCAAACCAGACAGTTATAGAGTGCAGATGATAGACTCAATAATTCCTCTGTAGAACTGTATTAGCAGCTCCTTGGGCAGTTTGAACTTTCTGAGTTGGTGCCGAAAGAACATTCTTTGTTGTGCTTTTTTGATGATGTTTTTGATGTTAGGTGTCCATTTTACCTCATGTGATATAGTAGAACCTAGAAATTTGAAGGTTTTTACTGTTGATACTGTGTTGTCTAGTATTGTAAGAGGTGGTAATATGGGAGGGTTTCTTTTAAAGTCTACCACTATTTCTACGGTTTTGAGTGTGTTCAGTTCCAGATTGTTCCGGTTACACCACGAGGCAAGTTATATAACCTCCTGTCTGTAGGCAGATTCATTGTTGTCTCAAATGAGACCAATCACTGTTGTGTCATCAGCAAACTTCAGTATTTTAACAGATGGATCATTTGAGATGCAGTCATTGGTATATAGGGAGAAGTGGAGATATCACACAGCCTTGGGGCTCCTCTGTGCTGATTGTACAGGTTTTGGATGTGATTCCGTCTAGCTTCACCTGCTGCTTCCTGTCTGTTAGGAAGCTTATGATCCACTTACAAGTATGTTCGGGTACTGCTAGTTGGTTTAATTTACTTAGAAGAGTGTCTGGAATGATGGTATTGAATGCTGAACTGAAGTCTACAAAGAGGACCCTTGGAGATTTGGTATTTGGAGATTCAAGATGTTGTAGGATGTAATGCAGAGCCATGTTAATGGCATCATCTGTCGATCTATTTGCTCAGTATGCAAACTGCATGGGATCTAACAGCGGATCCGTGATGGTTTTCAGGTGGGACAGCACAAGCCTTTCAAAGATTTTCATAACTACAGATGTTAGAGCAACTGGTCTGTAGTCATTCAGTTCCTTGATGGAGGGTTTCTTTGGCACTGGGATGATGGTAGAACGTTTGAAGCAGGAAGGAACATAGCACATCTCTAGTGATCTATTGAAGATTTGGGTGAAGATGGGGGCCAATTGATCAGCACAGACTTTTTAAGCAAGAATGATTTATCTTGTCTGGCCCTGGTGCTTTTCCTGGCTTCTGTCTGTGTAATAGATCTTGCACTTCTTTTTCTGTGATCATCAGAGGTTGTGAGCCCAATGGATTGGGGCCAGTTGTAGGAGGCTTGGCTGTTGTTGGTGTGTTTGAGATGTGGGTTGTGGAGATAGGTGGCTGTAGTTTCTTTTCAAACCTGCAGTAAAACACATTCAGGTCATCTGCTAGTTGTTGATTTCCTTCTGCCTAGGAAGGAGGTTTGCTGAGTTTTCCACATGTTTGCTGGTTGAGAATTGATTCTTCAACTTTTCAGAGTAGCTTCTTTTTGCTGCTCTGATCTCTCTTGTTAATATGTTTCTGGCCTGGTTGTATAGCATTCTGCCACCTTTTCTGTAGGCTTCCTCTTTGGAACGACGTAGCTGCTTAAGTTTAGCTGTGAACCGAGGTTTATTGTTACTATATATTTGCAGGTTCCTTGTTGGTACACATAAGTCTTTGCAGAAGTGAACATATGATGTTACAGTGTCTGTGAGCTCATCTAGGTCTGCAGAGGCATCTTCAAAAACATTCCAGTCAGTGCAATCAAGGCAGGCCTGGAGTTTCAGCTTTTCCTCATCCGACCAAGTCTTCACTGATTTAATTGTTGGTTTAATGGTTTTAAGTCTTTGTCTGTAGGCAGGTACAAGGTGAATCATGCAGTGGTCAGAGTGTCCCACAGCTGCTTGTGGTAAAGACCTATAAGCATCTTTTACTGTTGTGTAGCAGTGGCCTAAAGTATTTTTGCCTCTGGTGGGACAATTTACATGCTGAAAATATTTTGGGAGCTCTTTCCTTAAATTTGCTTGATTGAAATCTCCTAAAATGATGAGAAGGAAACCTGGGTGTTTGGCTTCAGCCTCCATAATTTGATCAGCAAAAGTTCGTAATGCCTTGTTTACACAGGCTTGTGGAGGAACATACACAGCTATTAGGAGAAATGAGGAGAACTCACGTGGAAAGTAAAATGGCTTGCAGTCGATGTGTAAAGACTCTAAATTTTCATCACAAAACTTATATATTATAGTTATATCCCGAGACCAGCTGTTGTTGATATATATACATAATCCTCCACCCTTTGTTTTATCTGATGTCTCTTCAATTCTATCTGATCTAAATGTCTGAAATCCTGGGATGTATATGGTGTTGTCCCTATGAAATTGTGGATTAAGCCAAGTTTCAGTAAAACAAAGAACAGCTGAATTATGAAAATCAGAATTCCATCTATTTAAGAGATGAATTTCATCCATCTTGTTAGCCAGTGAGCGTAAATTTCTCAGAAAGATTGAAGGGAGAGGAGTTTTTTTCCCCCTATTTCTTTAGTCTGTTTAAAATTCCCGCTCGTTTACCTTGTCTCCTCTTCCGGCGTGGTCGCTTCTTTGCTTTCTTCGTTGTAATTCATAGCACCGGGGAATTGGTTAGAATCTCCTCCACCTTTGCAAAGACAGGTGGGGGTGGGGAATCAGAAAGCTGCTCCTTAAGGAAACATTGCCTAATTCTTAGCAGATGGTCTCGTGAGTATGAAATCCGTAGTGAATTGCAGACAATAATAAGGAATAAAGAAACCATTAGAGAGCATTTCACTGAGGCAGCCGTCGTCGGCACTTCCTTTTCTTGTAATGTTATAAAAATAATTTCTGTGGTAAATCTTAAAATACTGCTCAAAGAGATAGAAATAATTTGCTTGTGGCATTACATCAATGACAAGACTGTTTGACAAGTGCCAATTAAAAACCAAAATGTTTATCTACAATTAATTGGTCAGCCATTGGTCAATCAGTGTTTTTTGTATCTAATGTGCTACTGCATGATTAATTTAAATACAGTTAGCATTGTTAGTTTAATAATATGCAATTACAGAGAAAATGGGCCACTTAAGGAATAAAAGACAATACAGTATAGTTCTTTTTCATGTGGTTGCCATTGCTTATTTCAAATTATTTGGTACTGTCTTGCGGTCTGTAGCAGACTCCCCTAAAATGTTTTCACAGAAGTCACAACAATATTGTTCGTAATATGACTATCAAACTATTATTTTATTTAAAAAATTGATTTTTAGGTGCTATAAATATGATATCATTTCCAGCAAAACCCACAGCTACATGAAGTCCTTGCTTAATGATTGCCTATTTAGCAACTGCTGAAAGTTATGATTTGGTTGGAAAATAAATTTTATTACCGCTCCTGACTATTATTGCAACATCCTCATAGACATCTAATTAAAATTCAGGCACTTTGCAAACAGTCGGTATTTATGACTGTTGCAGCATCACTCGATCACAAGATCACCATTTGTGCACTTCATAGCCAGGCTTCTAGAAAGGCAGCAAGTTAATGGAAAAGCCAGCAGCAAATTGCAATTATGTACTACTTTACTTAATGTATCACCTAGCTATTGAGTTGCTGGTCTCAGTTGTGTTTGTTGAGCAAGAACTAGCTGCATTGTATTTTGTTACTCTTCGAGGGAGGATATTTTTAAATGTATTTGTGCTTCTGAAGACCATTGTGGTATGCATATTTAGACATTTGCAGAATGGTGGGAGGGTGCAAATAACAAAATGTGTCGTGACATTATGGTACAAATCCTGTGATTTACATATTTACTTCCAAAGTTTGGACCTGATACAAAAGACTGGTGGTTGCATCATGACATCACAATGGACATTTCATCATTTTGGTATCATTGCAATTTGTGTGGGAGGCCTGTGTGTGATAATATACACAGCATACATGAAACTATTATTTTCCTTACCCCAAATTCCCCTTAAAATACATGTGGGCTATTTCAATTTGAATATACTGAATATGGCACACATAACAAACATTACAAGTAGCCTTGAGGAAATGATTTTGAATTTGTATGTAATATATGTATACATATTTATAATTAACCTTTGGGTAATGAAAGCATGTTGTGAAAGTAAACACCATAATGTTTTCAAACTAACAAACAAACCCAAAACATTTAATTAGCCAGTACTGCATACTTGTAAGTGACTGAAGTGATGAATTGTTTTGAAAGACATATGCTTGGTAAAATAGCTAAAGATACAGAGAATATAGCATCTCCAATATTGGAGTTGTATCTAAATGATTTGACATTTATTTGACCACTTAGTGTTTCCAGAAAAAGCACTCATTATGCTTATTGACTGAATATTTGTATCAATCTAGGCAATGTCAACTTTGGTTTATATTTAATTCATAGAACTGTATTAAGGAGGAAGAACCAACTTTTTAGTTGCTTAACTTTTTTTCCTGTAGTTACCCCAGTTTCATTCATATTATTTTCCAAACCTAATGCTTCATCACATTGCTTTGCTATAGGGTGATAACAGTTGTCAAAAGGGGAACTTTTATTTAAGAACAGTTTTCCCAATGGTGGAATCCTTCAAATGTATTATGAGTCACTCTGCCAACCAATTTCTGAACATATCCAACAAAAATCCATAGCAAATGTTGGCAAATAATCAACAGGATGTTTGGCAACTAGCATATATTTATGACAATTGCAGTGTCACAGGGTCATGTGATCACTTTTTGCTGCCTTCTGACAAGCAAGTATAATGGGGAAGCAAAATTCATTTAACAATCATGTTATTAACTTAACAATTGCAGTGATTCTCTTAACTGTGGCAAGAAGGGTCATAAAATGGGTCAAAACTCACTTAACAACTTTCTTGCTTAGCAATGGAAATTGGACTCAATTGTGGTTGTAAATCAGGGACGACCTATAGTAAATCACAGTCACATGACCACACAATGCTGCAAATAGTCATAAATGTGGACTGGTTATGACACAGTGACTGTGGTGTGTGTGTGTCTGTGTGTGTGTGTGTGTCTGTGTCTGTGTCCTAGCCTTCAGAACTTTGAATCCAGGACATAATTTGGACCCTTTTTGAGGATCTTTCATAACTTAAATTGGTTGCTAAGTGACCAGTCATAAATGAAGGATTATCTGTATTTAATGTAACCATTATGTTGCAACAAATAATAAAAACTATTAAATACGTTAAATTCAATAAGGTTTTTGGTCCATATAACTATCCTATAGATCAGTGATCGCCAACCAGTGGGCCAGGAACCAAGGTGGTCCACGAGAAAATTTTGGTGGTCTGCAGAGAAATGTCACCCCCAAAGCAATTAATCCAGGCTGTGCACAGGAACACAAGGCTGCGCTGCCCACATGGCCCATGGGAACACAAGGCTTGCGTCGCTTGGATTGTGAAAAACATGAAGTAGTGAGGGGAGTGGGGGAAAGGGTGGAGGGGTGGAACTTGCCCCACGGGCCCCATGCGCCTCGCGTGGCCACCAGGCTGCTTCTTTCCGCTTCTTTCTTCTTCTGCTTTTAGCTGCATGCAAGGAAAGCAGCAAAAGTCTTTCTTTCTCTCCCCCAAACTCCACCGGAAATGAGTCTTTGGGACCTTGCAAGGCATCCTGCTCCAAAAGGCTGTGCCAGCACAACAAGTCTCATAAAGACTCATTTCTGGCAGAGTTTGGGGGAGAGAAAGAAAGGCTTCTGCTGCTTTCCTTGCAGGAAGCCAAAAGTCAGTCAGTCTCTTTCTCTTTCTCTTTCTCTTTCTCTCTCTCTCTCTCCCTCCCTCCCTCCCTCCCCCTCTCCCTCTTCCTGAGAATGGAGCTGGATCCCAAATAAAGAATGATTGATCAATAGGAAAATGAGGTGGAGAATTTTCCTGCAGACTTCTTTTGGGATTTTCCCAGGGTCTCTGGTTTGTGGAATTTAAAATTATGAGTTTGGTGGTCCCTGAGGTCCAAAAGGTTGGTGACCCCTGCTATAGATCAGTGGTCTCCAAATTGGCAACTTTAAGACTTGTGGACTTCAACTCCCAGAATGCTGGCTGAGGAATTCTGGGAGTTGAAGTCCACAAGTCTTAAGGTTGCCAAGTTTGGGGATCCCTGCTATAGATTAAATTTTGTTTCAGTTAACACTTGATCTTACAAATTAATCCTGGTGTGCCACCTTCAACAAAAGATTTAATTTTATGTTTATTGGATGTTACAAAGATATTCAATAAGAAATAGGTTTAACTTTCTGTATGTTAATAATGTAGTACTAGAAAGTGGATACTGACATATATTTTTGGCTTGTTGTATAGTTATACGGTATACCATATATATATTAGTATGTATATATTTCTAATATTAATAAGTTTTAAAGGTTAGAATTCTACATATATTTATCTGATGCAAACATTCAAGTACGTATATATTTCTAATACATTTACAGTATATGAGTATATGTGGTGAACATAGCTGCCTTCATCGTTTATATATATTAATAAAAGAATTAACAAACTGAAGAACAAATTGCCATAGAATATTGAGACATCCCAGATACAGGTTTAACAAAATGCATCTGTTCTGAGTTGCTGGCACTGATGTAGTTTCAATATATTTCTTTTTAAGCATAGAGCAACAGTAAAATGTTTTGGAAAATATGAACTGTTCTGTATCAGAAAAGCTCTGGATTCCTCTATTTTGGAAAACAGAAACTGTTTTGTATCAGAAAAACATTGGTCTTCAGCAAGTAGTTTTGGAAAATAAATGTTTTCTGTCTGGTTTGTAGTTATAAACAACTTCTGGAAATAATACTAAACTTTTAGACTTATTGCTCTATATCTACCTAGCCAGTGGGATAAACTTAACCACACTTTGCATGACTTATGACCAGTGGTGTTTAAGTCCAGTCATACCAGTTCAGAACAGGCTTATTGTTATATGTTCTGTGAATTGGTTTAGAGCACAGCAGAACCGTGACACCTAGTGAGTTGGTTAGTTGTTTGGTGGCTGGTGGCAATGGAGTTAACAGAGCCAGTTGTTATATATTTATCAACACACTACTGCTTATGGCCAGAACCTGGGTAATAACTGCTACAAGCCACTCTTACGTTCTATGTTTCAGCCTCTTGTCAATTCAGACTAGTTGCACTTCAGGTGCAAGCTTGACAGTGCTGATCAGAGAACCAAACTGGAAGCAGGTGTACAGCTTCATGGCAAAATGGCATTTGTGATGGCCTATGGCTCCTCAGGCTTCCTTAATGCCACCACAACAATCTGCAGCGAAGATTCAAGGTACTAGCCTGAGATTTTTCTGGAGCACATTTTTGAGGCAGGATGAACTGCCGCAAATCATAATTGCCCCGAAGAAGGATAATTTGGAGACATGGCACAAGGAAACAACAATGCGTTATTTTGTGGCTTTTGGCAATTACAAAATATTATTTAGCCTAGACTAGAGTGACATCCTACTACTATACACATCGTATGTCAGAGGTCAAAGAAAGTGTAAATTATACGCTGGAAACTGTGACTGTGGATTGACATTGAGATTCTGTTTTCAAAGCAGTTTTATATCCCATCCTGCCAGCATTTGCTTTTTTTGAATGTTTAAATTATGAAATGTAAAAGAAACCTCTATTAGAAAGATAGGCCAACTGTTCTAGCTCTACGCCGTGTTTGAATGAAGTAGTATTTTTCCTGACATAGAATTTCAGAAGCATTGTTTTGTCATCTTGAGACAGAAGTTTGCCTCTTGATGTCAATAATGTTTGTATTAACTGTAAAAGAAAGAAATTTAAATAACTTCTTGTGTGTTAAAGAGCAGTCCTGGAGGTATTATCTACCACAAAGATATTTAAGACATCAAAATGGTATCCCTGTTTGATATCGGACAAGTATGCAGTGTTTAAATTCTGGGTGTTGAAAAGAAAACTTAATTTTAGTGCTGAATAATTTTAAAAGATTTTCTGCATTTGAAGCTACTTCGTATTCTGCATCAAGAGAGAATCTTGCTAAGTACAAAGCAAAATATATCCAAGGCCCCCTTATCTGCACATGATAAATTACCATTGTTTAGGAAAAATACTCCAGGGGACTGGAGAATTTAATTAACTACATAAAGGTTATGAATATGCATGTAAATTAGACAAGGTTGAGCTAAAGTAGCTGTACTGTAACCGAAGGATTTTTTAAACCTTAAATAAGCTTAATTTTTTTTAAAATCTGAGTATAAAAACCAGCAAGCATCCTTTTCTATTTTAGCCTTGATAACCTGATAACAAATAATAGCAAATCATTTGTTGACAGCCTGTAAAGATGGCACACTTGATCCTTTTTCTGTTATCCTGGCCCTAATGAATCTTGACACTAGGGTAGAAATTGTGGTTACACTGACCCAGATAAAGGACCAGGAAAGCAGGGAGGAGGTGTTTTTATTGTGCCTGAAATAGAAGGGATAACACAAGCTAATTAAAGATTGGACAGATTTCTGCCTGCTTACATTCTGCGATTAGGGCATATGCAAACAACATGAATTTTATATTTAAACAATTACTGAAGAATTCATATTGCCTTTGCTGTTGCGCTCTTAATAAAAGGACTAGCATAGTTAATGTTCTTATGGCTGGATATGGCTGTGGACAAAGATTTCATAATGTTAAAGATGCCTTGACTATTGCTTATATTTTAATTGAAAGCTTCCCCCGCCCCTTTGTCATTTGTACAAATAATATCACACCATATTTCTATGTGTAAATGGTGTTGCAGCAGAGAATCTCAGAATATATATATATTAGTATATTTGTTGGAATTGAAAACTGGCCATTCTCTTTAAGACCTTGGGGACCTGAAAGTTAATTGCATGTCTGTTTTCCTTTTCACGGCATCCTAGTGAAATGTAATAGTTCTTCACTGACAAATAAATAGGATCATGAGAAATCCCTGATGCTGGTAACACTTGGGAATATATTTTACCTGATTACTTACTCTTTCTTGAATGAAAAACATTGATCCATCTGATAACTTACAATATTGAATTATATTTTCAGTGACATCTCTTTCTTGTGTAGTATCAGAGACAGATATCTCAGGTGCCTCCTCTGAACACATTTCTGAACTTTTTAACAGAATGATTTACCTTGGTTAGGTGTCATATTCATGTGTCTTGTTTTTAAATTCTGAGAAGTTTTTAGAAAATGACAAATTGTGTGCTATATTTTTGGGTACATATTAAAGAAAAATAAAATAAAATTAGTGAAGCACCAGGCCTAGATACTTTCTGGCCTCTCTGTATGAAATGCTAGAAAAGAAACTAGCAGACCCACCTTTGAAAGTGATGAAATTTGAATAATAAAAAATAATACTTTTAACATGCTTTCAAAATTCTGAATAAAATTCTGTCCTTCGGCTGGGCAAATATTTTGGAGCTCAGTGCTAAACTGTTGTTTGAGCAGAAGGCTTGGAGAGAAAGAAAGAAAGAGAGAAAGGAGGGGAAATTTACCTCCATCTCTATCCCATTGCTGACATTAATAAGAAGATTGACTCTACAGCTGGCAACACATAGGTATTTGTCCAATGTAGGCTGATTTCTTTGGTAAAGGAAAGACTCTTATTTCTTTAAAGCTAATCAGTCTTGTAAAGAAGATATTTGCTTCCTGAGGATGAGGTTGGACATCTCTGGGAGAAGAGGCTTTAAGGTTTTCTTTCAATCTACGTCTATTGTTCCCCCTTCCATGATCCTTAAGAAACAGCTGAGCTATAACAAAGGAGGAGCTGTTTCTTCAGAAGATCATATTTCAAAGAGTTTCAGTTACTTCATATTGAATGGAAGTCAAAGAAGGATGCTTTACTCAAATTCCTTATTATGAAAAATAAGGGAATCTTATAGGAAGTGACATTTCAAGAAGCTCCAGGTGACTTGGCCATATTGGTATTTCATATTGGTATTACTGTAAAGATTTGGGGATTCAGAGGATGGTCTAAATCAGGGGTGTCCAACCTTGGCAACTTTAAGACTTGTGGACTTCAACTCCCAGCTTTGCTGGCTGAGGAATTCTGGGAGTTGAAGTCCACAAGTCTTAAAGTTGCCAAGGTTGGACACCCCTGGTCTAAATCAAGATTTTGGTGGAGTTCAATGTGCCCAACTACCGATTTAAGTAATAAAAATAAGTGACATCCTATTTCTTTACACTAAAATTTTAGATATGACTTTAAGTTGCTCTTACAAGGCAAGAGTAAGGCTTGAAAATAAACATCAAGCTTCTTGGACCAGAAAAGATTGTGTAGCAGTAGGAAGACAAACTCTGTGTGTAAAAATGCAGTCATATTAATCTCTCCCCTCCCTTAAATACACGCTGTTCTCAAGGGAAAATGCTCTTTCATTACTGTAATGGATTATTGCTTACAGATCAGGCTCTGGATTATATTTCTTTTTGACAGTGTATTGCTTTATATAAATTTGCCTTTTTCTGCCAAGATCACAACTTGTGTTTTCAGACTTTCCATATCAAAGTGGTGACAAAGAAAAGCTGCTAAGTAAAGAACAAAAACAAAACTTGATTATAAAATCCTATTGAAAGTTATTGTTTAGTAGAATAGAACAGATAATTATACATATTAGAGGGGCATAAATGCTTTTAGAAATGAATCACTTTAAATATTTGTGTAGTGCATGTACTGCATAGCCTTTAGTTATGTCCTTTATGTTATGCATGTCAAATATAAATTTTCTATCAAATATTGTTGTGTTCTCAGATAATGCAGAACCATACAGTTTGAATTTATGTTACAATCAAGATACGGTTGTCACCAGCCTTTGTCTCCTTCATCTCCATTATCTTTGCAATATCTCACTAATGTATTGTAAATTTGAGGAAAATATATTGTCTGATATATATATATTCAGTATTTCTTTTGTTCTAGTTAATTGAGCTCCTGTTAACAGGAATCTGGTAGATGTTGACTATGATGAAATCAGACTATACTTTTCTTTCATCAAATGCTACTAGAGAGATGTATATGGGGAAGAAATTGCAATTCTTAGGACTACCCTGTTTCTCCAACAATACAGCCTTCCCCAATAGGAAGTCCCAGCATGTTTTATAGGCATGAAATGAAATTAAGCCCCTCCCCCCAAATTAAGGCCTATATTAAAACATGCGAAATGGGGGGAAATGGCGGGGGGGCTTGCTGTTAGGAAGTACTTTTGTTGCACACCCGGATATGGTGCTGCCTACGTTGACCCTGATACAAAGTGCCCCACCAATGCTGAGGTCAACATCCAGGCCATCTCCGCCCGCCCTAAGATGCAAGGGGGGGGGAATTAAGTCACCCCCCAAAAGATGGCCTAGCTGTTTTTCGGGGCTCAAAAAAAAAAAAAGACCTGGCCTTATTATATGAGAAACACGGTATTTGTTGATGAACAATGACCTTCGAAATTTATTCCTACAATAAATCAGTATATTTGACTGAATATATACAATTGAATAAATAACAGTGTAATCTAAGATAATTTTACACCTTAATTTTATATCTTGTCTTGTTTAAAAGCCATTAATAATTGCTTTCTGGTGATAATGTAAAATTGATCGATGTTGTCTTTTTGGTGTGTTTCCCACTCATGCCAAAAGAACAACAAAGGTGAAGCAAATTATATTATTCATATTCTGGTTTACATACCAGACTATTATATGTATCCGATTAAGGAGAATATGGAAATAGGACAGGTAATCCTTTTGACTTAGTTTTGATGGAAACCAAAACTCTTCAGTTTTTCTCCAGGGACAAAGGAGAAGCATGTTTAAAATTATATGCATCAACCTTTTCACAGAACAGTGAATAATCCTGATTTATCTATAATCCTGACATGCACATTGCAGACAAAAATGCCTTTGATAATGAAATAAACCCAGGATTCTTAGGAATCAACATTTTGTGTTGCATTGTGCATTATGAACACATAAGAATCCAATGATTTATTCATTCTTTGTGTCTATGGAACAAATTGTATGAGGTCACATGAACTACATCTTAAAACTTTAGCAGCCAAAAAACATAAACAGCTTTGACTTCTTATATAGAGAATAGAGATCTAAGAATAGCATCTACCATTTTGTTATGAAAATGCATTTCATGTGACATGCTAATGAACCAAACTTTCAATTCCCTTCTGCTTTTACTTTGATAAGGATTTATCTGTGATTTATCTGTGACTATTATTGTAACTGTTCCAACTTAATATTTTAATTTTGCTGCTGAGGAGCCATTGAACAATTAATAATTTATTATCAAGGAAAGCTTATTATTTTTTAGTAAATGAGAGTGATATATGTAAACTAGTAGATCAGTTTGTCTGTTAATATTACACTAATAACTAGAGCATACAAAACATTTGCTAGACCAATACTCGAATACAGCTCATCAGTCTGGAACCCACATTACATATCTGATATTAACACAGTTGAGAAAGTCCAGAAATATTTCACAAGAAGAGTTCTCCATTCCTCTACTCATTGCAGAATACCTTATGCCACCAGACTCGAAAATCTAGAACTACGCCGCCTTTGGTCCAATCTAAGTATAGTATATAAAAATCATACATTGCAATGTCCTACCAGTCAATGAATACTTCAGCTTCAACCATAACAACACAAGAGCAAACAATAGATACAAACTCAAGGTTAATCGCAACAGACTTGATTGCAGGAAATATGACTTCAGCAACAGAGTGGTCAATGTCTGGAATACTCTGTGGTTTCTTCCCCAAACCCCCAAAACTTTAACCTATCTATTATTGAGCTCACCCCTTTCCTAAGAGGTCTGTAGGGGGCGTGCATAAGCGCACCAACGTGCCTACTGTCCCTGTCCTATTGTTTCTTTTATATATTTTTTATTTTTCTTATATGTATCCATGTATTCATAACTATGTTTTTACTTATACCTATTATCTTGTAAGCAATTAACAAATAAAAAAAAATAAGTATTGAGGTTCAGATTGACCTCCATCTTCCAGCAAAGGGAATCATAAGAGCATTCAGGTTTGTTGGATGAAAGGATACCAACCTGATTTGGAGTAGTGTCAGTGTAAAAATTACTCATCACTAATTAAAATGTGTGGAGACAAACTACCAATACCCATGGAAATTCTTTAAAAAAAAACTAATTCTTTCTATAATTGATCCTAAAAGACTTAATGGTTGGTTATTGGAGCCTCTCCTTAGCATTGAATTTGTTACGTATTTATAGATAATTAAATATTTGCACAGGATAATAATTGAAATTGATGACTTCTACTTGTATTTAAGGAATATTCCTCAATTCCTTTATGATTTTGAATTCATAAATTGGCACTAAGCTGTAGCTTAATAGTTAATTATTTTAGATACTTTGGAGAAATACGGAAAATCCTTTTGATATAAAACAGTATTTATTTAGGTTTTTAAAGTCCCTATGGTTGAATTTGAAGTAGTTTGTTCAGTATTTATAGACTGAAGATTTTTCCTGTGCCGAACAACATTTAGAGAAGTCCTTTAGAAAAGCAGCAGGAAAGAAACATGTAACCTTTCTTTCTTTAGACCAGGTTCCCCTGCTTAGCTGTGACTATAACACTGTTTGCAACAGAACTCACTGTTGCCTTCTTAATTACTAGAAAATATAAAAATAAACCCAGACTACTACAACAACTATTATCTGAGTGTAGTAGATGGAAACCAAAGTCACTATTTTAAATCTAAACAGCAAAATTAATTAGCAGCAAACACAGCTGACATTTTGTTCCTCTGGAACCATGTAATAGGCTGCAATCTCCAGTGGGATCATTTACCAAATTCTTTTGATTACATCAGCACAAAGACATCTCAGAGGCTAGTAAAAAAAATCTTCATTTTGCTTTGCATATAGAAATAGAGTAGCTAGCAACATTGGCTGGTTTTGAAGAAAGCTAAGCAGGAAGAGATCTCGTTAGTGCCACTTGGAAATCTATGTAGGCTATATTGGCAAATTGGGGGGGAAACATAGAAGACAAAGAGCAAATTGTTTATGAAAATGTTTCATGGAAGCAATTATGGAGACACCAGAAGTCAAACATGACTTGAAGGAATTTTTACTTCAAAAATCATTCATCCTTTCTGAAACTCATACAGAACCAATTTCAATAACAATTCAATTAAGGCAACTGGCTTTGGATTGAATGAATTTAATTTGAACATACTATTTTAAACTAAGTCCTTGTTTCTTTCCCCCAGTTTTTTTTTTTTTTTGAATGTTTAATGTATGAATGCAACAAATGCAATAAACAGTTTTGGAATCACATGCATTATATAAATAGATTCCTCAGGGATCCAAAATGAGATGCCAAGTCCCTAAATAATGTATCCTTTCTAAACATTTGCTGTTTTGGGGCCTATTTAGAGAACCGGTATTCAAACCCTCTGAAACGTTGACAAATTTAGGATCCAGTTATACTAAACAGATATCTTCATTTCCAGCTAAACATATTTGGTTATTGGTTATTGATAAATGGTTAAGCCAAGATTGCCTGTCAGCAATTGCTTCTTTCACTTCTCAGGCTTGTGTTTCCAATGATAGGTCTATGGCAACTTACCATGGCTAACTTGCCACAGTCAACTCGCCATCGCCAACTTGCCACAGTCAACTTGCTGCAGCCAACTCACTGCAGCCAATTAATCGTGGGACAACTCACCACACCAATTCACTGCAGGACAATTCACCGCAGGACAAGAGTTACTCTAATATAGAAGAAATAGTGGAATAGAATCATTAAAGAAAGCATGCCAAAGGAGGGACAAAATGAAATATGAATGGCAATTTTTAAAAAATAATTAAAAATTATTTTAAATAATTGAATTGTTGAATTTCAATTCAATTCAATTGTTGAATTGTCCTCAAGCAAGTAGTCCTGTGGCCATATCGAGTTGTCCTGTGGCCATGTTGAGTTGTTCTATGGCAGTGGTGAGTTGCCTACGGTGAATTGGCCGTGGTGAGTTGGCCATGGTGAGTTGGATGTGGCAAGTTGTCCCATTCCGACCAGTGACAGTATCTTTTTTGCCTTTTATCAGCCTCTTTTTCAGTATTTTCAAGCATCAGAATCTTCTCTAATGATTGTCTTTGCATTATGTATCCAAAATATTGAAGCCTTAGCTTAATTATATTTGACTTTTAGTTTTCAGAAACCTATAGACATGGCATCTTTTATATTCTCCAGGATTTCTTAGAAATAGTTTAAACTTGACAGGACTGTGTGTATAAAGATAGCTATATGTCTTATTATGTTGTAACAACTGAAAGCAATAAGACACACCAATAGCAAATTGCTTTTCTTCATGAGTTTCTGACTTTCAAGCATAAACTTGCATTGTTTTTTAGCTGGGGAATTTTGTTTTTCTATCTTTTTATACAAATCAAATCAGTTCATGTTGATTTCTTTGGTAAATTGTCTTCTGGCTTATAAATGTACTTTTAAATAAGATTAGGATGTTTTATGGATATTGCCCATATGAGTGCCATTCAGTCTTCATAGCTACCATGCCAATCTGTCTTGGTAGCTGCCATGCCATTCTTATTCTCATAAGAATTAGCTAGCTCAAAATCAGGAGAAAGGAGAAAATATGTGCTGGCTTTATCTGTTTATTAAAAAAACACACACATATACCCCAAGTTCTAGTTCTTTGGACATGGAAAAATCATAAAACATAAATGAACTTTGTTGAATAAAAATATTGACTATACATGGTCTTGTTTGCACTCCAATGCTTTGGGGTCCAGAAATTTCAAGAGCATCTCTTAAGTCAGGGGTCTTCAAACTTGACACTTTAAGACTTGTCAACTTCAACTCCCAAAATTCCTTCTCCAGTCATGTTAGCTCAGGAATTCTGGGAGTTGGAGTCCACAGTTCTTAAACTTGCCAAGTTTGAAAACCCTTAAGTGTTCTATTTAAATGGGCAATTTCCCATTTGCTTTTTTTTTTTAAACAAAAGCATCTTTTTAAAAAGTCAAGGAGGCTTTGCACCAAAGAGAAGTATAGCAGACTGATTGGTGTCCAAAAGGTACTAACTATATTGACTTTCTTTAGGGTAAGCTAAAATGACTCTCATCCCAACATGTGGTGTAAATCCTATTGCCTTCCCAGAAGCTGTTATGCATTTTTATCATGAGACTCCCCACTTGCTTCAAGGATTTACAAGTTTAAATGTTGTAAAGCTTCTTTTGCCCAGTTGGTCCAAGCCTAGTTTTAAAATTTTAGCAAGTCTTTTTTAAACAACATCACTTATCTACTTATCTCATTAAGTTTATCTGAAGCCTTAATTAAGTATGCAAAAGGACTCCTTGGAGATGGGGAGGAATGCTCACTGAGTGCTCACTGCTTCTGTCAGTGGGTGTCTACTCAAAAATAGTTACTGGGTTCATTACTAATTAATTGTCCAATTACTGTATATGATGTATAACTGAATCCTACTCTTATCCTGTATCTAATTTGTGCAATTGTTCTTTAAAGTGCTTGCATATGCAGAAAAAAAGTGAAATTAATACATATATATTATAGAAAGAAAAGGGGAAGGAGAGAGAAGAAAAGGACAGGGGAAATCAAATCACTGTTCATCCCTACTAAGCTTATGAGCTTTACCAAAATCCACAGAAAAACCCTCAGGCCTCTTTCAAGCATGCCAATGTAATTTTCTATCCAGGCAATACTATCTCTTCTTAAAGTTCATTTAAAGATGAATGTATATTAGAACCAGGAGATAATGTTATAATAGAAGACTAAAGTAATACACAGTCTGGGAGATAGTAAGGGGATGGGGAATGACCATATAACTCTCAGAATTTAAATGGAAGTAAAAGATAATGAAGTAAGGGGAGTTGTAAACAGCATTGTTTGGGGCCTCTTCAATCATCTACTGTATTTGCTTGCTGGCTGATGTTTTTGCAAAGCAGAGAGTAGGAGCAATTTATGGATATTCACTTGAGCTGAAATCAGATTGTGAAGGGGGGGAGGTGGAAGATCTACAAGCTGAAGCAGCCAATCTAGGATAATGTCTGAGAGAAATTTCCTCTAATCCAGGAGTATAAAAAAGAGACCAGTGTAATTTCTGGGAGGAGAATCTCTTAAACCGACTGCCTGTCCTTTGTTGATTTTATTAGGTCTCCTGTGTTGGAAGAAACAAACATATTGCTATTCTAAGGGTTTTCTCCACTAATGATGTTAAGTGCTATCCTCCCGTCTTTGAGTCAGCACAAAATAATGCCTATATAAAATGTGCTGCTGCCATTGCCTTTCTGTATATGTTCCAAACTACTGTTGAATGGCATTGTCCTGAATTGTGAGCATGCCAATTTATGATAGGCGGAGTGATTGGTTTTCTCTTTTGATTTTGCTGCTATCTTGTCCTCCTTTAGCATGTCACTAACTGGCTGGAAAAAACCCCCACCATTAACAGCACTGCAAAACAAGAATGAGGTAGGACAACTCAGTTCAACATCCCTCATCTTCTGAACACTGCAAAACAGAAAAATGAGGCTGCTATATCTAATGTCAAAGATAATTTCAGAATGCTTTGAGATAACACAAAAAACATTCCCATTCTTATTAACAAAAACACCCTGTGGAGGTTAATGTCCTCTCCTCTGTCTTGTTTGAAGCCTGGAGAGAAATTGATGTCAAAAGTGGTAAGTGATGGACATTAAAGAAACAAATTGCTAATGGAGAGAACAAATGCTGGAAGAAAAATAAATGGATGCTCTGGAAGTTGGCCAGAAGAGAATACCTTTCAGCATTAGCCAAATATTGTTGTATCACATCCACAATTAATCAGCCGGTCCTACCTCCAAAATAATATACCACCAAGCTTTACAGATTTTACACCCTTTGAAGATGTAGTAGGATAGTGTTGGCTTAAGGGAAGAATTGTACTTTAAACCAGACTGGGGCAATATCATGAGCATGGCAAGTCCATACTTGCTACAGTTTTGAGAGGTGCAAATTCTACTGGGTTGGAGAAGCTGTTGAGATTTTGGAAATGAAAAAAAAAAGGTGCACAAGTTTGTCCATGCTATAGCATCTTGGATATTTCTAGGGAGTCTCCTTAAAATGATTATAGGACAATATGGGCCTTGAAAAGGTCACAGGACTGTTATTTAACCCGAACCTTTGATTTCAGAAAAGCTGTATGCTACTACAGTATACATTGCGGTTATCATTGTAGACTATAGCTCATTTTCTTGTTCAAGAATCAACATTAAGTCTACTCTATAGATAACATTCCTACTTAGAGGTGAACATTTCTTCTCAAACCATTATTAGAGGGAACAAAAAGGCATTCAAACTCTTTGTCACATGAGCGCAGGTGGCTCTGAGTAAACAAATCAGAGTGAATACTGACTACTTTTTACCTACAGTAGCATCTTACCAAGTTCCTGTGAATGTATAAGACAAAAGTTTTCTATACAGTGAACAGGTGATTCTGTAGCATGTGTGCTGTGAACAAGATCATAATATCAGCCTGTTTTTTCTTTGAAAACATGTCATTTTATTTGTGTGTTTGGTACCAAAGCATTATTACTATTCACCAATTTAGCTTTTTTATTTTTTTCCCTTCACTTCTAAACATTTCATTGATGATGTAAACTCTTTTGAATGAAAATAACTGAGTTGCCAGCAACCATTTGAATTTTGTATATTTAGTAGAGAATGCACTCAGCCTCACATCTGGCTAACTGTGGCACAAGGATGCCTTACTATTTCTTTTAAAAAGATACTCACTATACTGGCTTTGTCTCATCCTCTGCCTGCCCTCTGAGAAGGCAGCCTTATTTTATCTTTAGCCCTTCCATTTTAAAACAGTGCTTCTTCTCTTCTTACAAGTTTGGAGGAGCTGATCACATTTTTGGGCTGGGACTTGCCTAACTATTGTTCGTTGCTTTAAAGAACTGCAAGTACAAGTTTTCCCACTGGCCCTTCATGGCAATTTTGGCTGGATCTGCTGAAGAGACTAGTTATCTGGCTCCCGCAGAAGCAGTTACTGTCATAGGCCTAACAGGTGTTTTGTGTTACATGGACTGATTGTAAATACAGGTATATCACTGTTTTAAAGTAAAGGTACACACTTCACTTTTACCTGTGTAAAGGTAAAAAAAAAAGGTAAAGGAGTCCCTACTGATTTTATAGGTAGTCCTTGATGTACAACCACAATCGAGCAAATTTCTGTTCTGTTGTTAAGGAAGACACTTGTTCAGTCATTTTTTCCCCATTTTATGACTCCTCTTGCCACAGTTGTTAAGTGAATCACTGCAGTTGTTAAGTTACTGACATGGTTGTTACGCAGATCTGACTTCCCCATTGACTTGCTTGTCAGAAGGTCGCAAAAGGGGATCATATGACCTTGGAACACTGCAACTGTCATAAATATGAATCAGTTGCCAAGACTTTTGATCACATGGCCACATGGATGCTGTAAGTATGAAAAATGGTCATAAGCCACTTTTTTCAGTTCTGTTGTAACTTTGAAAGGTCACTAAATGAACTGTTGTAAGTTGAGGACTACCTGTACTCCATTAGTCTTTGCTGACTATAAAGGGGCAGTACTCATCTCCATTTTATATATATATGTGTGTGTTTGTGTATAAAAGGGAGATGAGCACTGCCCCTATAGTGTGTGTGTGTATAAATATATGTGTATGTATGTGTGTGTGTATGTGTATGTATATGTATGTGTTCTATCTCATTTTTCTTCTTTCCCAAAAGATGAAAGAATACAAACTCACACAAACACAGGCAGGCAAGCTGGCTCCGACTTCACAGAATTAATTCTTCGGAACTGATAATGTCCTTGGCATTCCAACATGCTCTGCCTGCCAAGTTCGAACTGATAACAAGTAAAAAGCTACTCCCAGAAAATTACAAGGCAGACCATAAAAATCATTCACAAAGAAAACCTGAAGCAAGATTAAACTTTGTCCCGTACAAAGTTCCAGCTGACAACACACCCACTTTTATCCCCTGTGGGGGTGTGGCTCAATGACTCAGCTCACTCTCTGACCCTCCCACACCTCCTACGTTGCTGCTCATGTTTCTTCCTACGACGCTGCTTAGGATCAAGCCAACATTATTACTCTTGACTCCCTGTCAGGGGCTGCTCCTATATGCCTTCCTCCTGATTCATCTCAGGCTGTTCCTCTCGGTTGTCTGATGAAACCTGAGGTATTATCAGGGAGGAAGGCATTGCCAGAGAGGAAGGTCCTGGGGAGGAAGGCATTCCCAGTTGCTCCTCCTCATCTTCCGAGTCCTCTTCCTCTAACAGCACAGGCTCGGGAATCGAAGCCACAACATGTATGTATATACACACTGCTTAGAAAAATAAAGGGAACACTTAAACAACACAATGTAACTCCAAGTCAATCACGCTTCTGTGAAATCAAACTGTCCACTTAGGTAGCAACACTGATTGACAACCAATTTCACATGCTGTTGTGCAAATGGAATAGACAACAGGCGGAAAGCATAGGAAGTTAGCAAAACATCCCCAATAAAGGAGTGGTTTTGCAGGTGGTGACCACAGACCACTTCTCAGTTCCTATGCTTTCTGGCTGATGGTTTGGTCACTTTTGAATGCTGGCGGTGCTGTTACTCTAGTGGTAGCATGAGACGGAGTCTACAACCCACACAAGTGGCTCAGGTAGTGCAGCTCATCCAGGATGGCACATCAATGCGAGCTGTGGCAAGAAGGTTTGCTGTGTCTGTCAGCATAGTGTCCAGGGCATGGAGGCACTACCAGGAGACAGGCTAGTACATCAGGAGACATGGAGGAGGCCTTAGGAGGGCAACAACCCAACATCAGGACCTCTACCTCCGCCTTTGTGCAAGGAGGGACAGGAGGAGCACTGCCAGAGCCCTGCAAAATGACCTCCAGTGGGCCACAAATGTGCATGTGGCTGCTGAAACGGTCAGAAACAGACTCCGTGAGGGTGGTATGAAGGCTTGACGTCCACAGGTGGGGGTTGTGCTTACAGCCCAACACTGTGCAGGATGTTTGGCATTTGCCAGAGAACACCAAGATTGGCAAATTTGCCACTGGCGCTCTGTGCTTTTCACAAATGAAAGCAGGTTCACACTGAGCACGTGTGACAGACGTGACAGGGTCTGGAGACGCTGTGGAGAATGTTCTGCTGCCTGCAACATCCTCCAGCATGACCAGTTTGGCAGTGAGTCAGTAATGGTGTGGGGTGGTAATTTTCCTGTTCCTGTCCCATAAAATTTGCCAATCTTCCAGATTTATACCATATCCAAAATTTTCATCCAGGCCAGCATCATTTCTTTCACCTTTTCTTCTTCCAATTTACATTCCAATAGTACTTTATAATTTTTTAATCAATTTCTCATCCACTCCTAATAATATTTTAACTAATTCTGTTTCCCGTTTACTAATACCCCATTCCTTCATATCTTTACTTTACCTTGATTATACTCCCTTAAAGTCTTTTATATGAAACAGACATCGTTTGCTTATTAAATCACATCTAAGTTATTGACATTTTCTAGCTGTGTTAATTGATGCCTTAAGCTACAATCTCTTGCCTGATTACTTAAGAGCAAACTTCATTAACTCAGGAGTATCAGAACTGAACATTTTTTGAGATGCTGACTAGATGTTGCTATTTTGTAGAATCTTATAAACTTGCCATTGTTCCTCCTGAAAATCAAAGAATCTTCCAAATTGTCATAAGCACAGGCAGTAATTAAGATAAAAATATATTTCTAAGTCGAAACATTAACTACTTGCAAGAAAGTATCTCTTTGTTTACTGTAATGGAAATTAAAAACATTATTTTGTGTTTATTCTTAACTGCAAGTGTTTCCATTTTAGCATATGGTTCTTCTAATTTTTAATATGAAGTCATGTATGATCTGTTTTTGTTTTAAACAGATAATTTCATAGCTTAATTTGGACCGAAGTTTCCCTTGAATGTGTAAATTATTAAAAGAGAGTGCTTCTGAGTAAAACTTTTTTCCCAACCAAAGCAATAAGAAAATCACATCCATCCATTGAAATTAAAGGAATGCACTTTTTAATTCAATTAGTTTGGTTTTCATGCAACATTAATGCGGTCCCTGACATTTCTTGTCTGATTCTTCTATCAACCCTACTTAGTGGTTTGGGACTTCCAACTACAGAAGAAAACTGCGTTGTATTTTCAGAAGAAGAAAGGGGCATGGAAACTTAGTATAGTAATAAGAAAATGTAAATCAGGACTGCAAACTGATGTTAAAGTTGGAACAATTAATAACGAAGCATCCAAAACTCTAGGTGTATAGGGTCAGTTCAGTAAATGATAAATATCTTGATGAGATATGGGTATTATTTGTTTTGTAAACTGGCTAGTGTGGTTATTTGCATTTCATTAGAGAAAAGAAGCTAGGTAGATATAAGAAAATAGTAATGATACTGAGACAGGGGAAGCAATCTATCTTTGCTTTTAAAAAGACAATTGCAGAGTTTTCTTTTAAGAATCTCTTTTTAAAATCCAGAAAAATACTAACAATGCTGTAGTGATGTAATGATTAAAGAATTGGACGTCAAGAAGGAGACATAAGAATTTTCCATTCTTGAAGTTACGTTTATCATGTAATGGCAACTTTATGGGATATTTTGACATCAAAAATAGCCTGAGACTGAGTGTAGTATTTTGTATCATCTTAATTATCCTTGTTTAGCTGCAATAGTATCTTAGCACTTTCTAAAAGGAAAATACATTTTACATTCTAAACTATAAACTGGATAGTTTTGACAAACAAAAAGCATTGATGGTCTCTATGTGATTCCTGAGCTAAGGTAACAGGGTTTTGTAAAGTATTCAACAAAGGAATACTTTGGGAATGGGATAATCAGTACTGATATATTGCCTTTAAGAAATTTAAGATTCTTCAAATATGAATGTCTCATGGCAAAATTGCTTCAGGTGTTCCTGGATGACACATGTTGTCTAGAGTGTTTTTAGTGTTGTTTTTTTATCTGGTTGTGTAAACAACACAAGTTTACTTACCTTGATTGTCACTTGGAAATAGAGCTGATATATTTCTCTGTGGTTTGCCTTGTCTTCTTAATAATGTTAATCCATGTGGACTATGAATTCTTCTTGCACCATCCAGAATATTTTAGGAAAATAAATGTTTACATTGGATCACCATATCTTATTCTTGTCAGAGCAGTCATTCACAGTATTTACTGATGGCTGTATCCAGTGATAGTTGAGTAAATATAATTAATACAGTGGGTACCCTTGTTTCTCTTCCACTCTGCAATTACTTCTCACATCTTCCAAATGCTCTTTACTCCATTTTGCTAGAGCAGATTTAAATAATTTATTTCCCAGTATTATCTGTTCTGCTGGGTGGAAGAGGAACATTTGATGCTTTCTAGAAGATGCAGTAGAAAAGATTGGACAAGTTAAAGTTCAAGTTAAAGTCATAGAATGAAATATTAGGGACACATGCATATTTGACAGAAATGAAAATGGTATGAGTTACCTAATTGTGAACGAGATTTCTAGAAATGTGGTGCTTGCATGTAAAACAGACCCTAACTGAGATTCAAATCTTTAACTGCACTGAATTTTGTGTGTGTGTGTGTGAACATCTGCTACACTGGAGTAATAACTCCAAACTCTGTCAAGGATCTTGGAGTACTCATCTCTAATGATCTAAGTGCTAGAGCCCACTGTAGCTACATAGCCAAAAAGGCATTAAGAGTTGTTAACCTAATCTTACGTAGCTTTTTCTCTGGTAATATTACACTACTTGTTAGGAATGTAAGTCACCTAACAGCTATTTGGGTTGGAAATATATAAACCAGGATAAACATTTTAAAATTGTATCTTTAAGAAAATGCAAAACTGTAATTGGGTGTGGTTTCTCAAACGGCCATAAGATGGAGCCAGAAACCTGGGTTGTTTAGTCTTAGTCTTAGTCTCAAAAGAAGTCTCAGTGAGTCTCTGTTTTCCTTCTGTTGGAGAGTATTGCTGTTCCTAATAATTGACTGCTATTCCTGGATTTGATGTAAGTCTGATACTGAACTGTTTTTGACACTGGACTTTGTTATTGGATTATCCCTGGACTGAAAACTGACTGATTTAACCGTGAATGACTTTGGACTGCTTGTTTGAACTTTACTATTGAAAGTAAAAACCTACATTTACTGTACAGCGTGTCTGTGTGCTGTGTGTGTATTGTTCAACACTTCTCTCAATACATTTCCCTGTATGCGCTCATTCTTCTAATGGGGAATTACCTCAACACTACTAACTAGAGCATACAAAACATTTGCTAGACCAATACTCGAATACAGCTTATCAGTCTGGAACCCACATTACATATCTGATGTTAACACAGTTGAGAAAGTCCAGAAATATTTCACAAGAAGAGTTCCCCATTCCTCTACTCATTGCAGAATACCTTATGCCACCAAACTTGAAATTCTAGACCTAGAAAACCTTGAACTACGCCACCTTCGGTCCGATCTAAGTATAGTATATAAAATCATACATTGCAATGTCCTACCTGTCAATGAATACTTCAGCTTCAACCATAACAAGACAAGAGCAAACAATAGATACAAACTCAAGGTTAATCGCACCAAACTTGATTGCAAGAAATATGACTTCAGCAACAGAGTGGTCAGTGTCTGGTATACTCTGCCTGACTCTGTGGTTTCTTCCCCAAACCTCAAAAACTTTAACCTTAGACTGTCTACTATTGACCTCACCCCTTTCCTAAGAGGTCTGTAGGGGGCGTGCGTAAGTGCACCAATCTGCCTACCATCCCTGTCCTATTGTTTCTTTTATTTTTCTTATATGTATCCATGTATTCATAACTATGTTTTTACGTATACCTATTATCTTGTAAGCAATTGACAAACCAAATAAAATAAATAAAAGTAAATAAATATTTCAATCGTGCCTCAGTTAAGTCACAGCTCCTGACATCTTCACATCTTTTTTTTTCTTTATACACACACTTTAATAAAGAAAAAGTATAAATAAATGGGGAAGGAATGAAAATATTTTATACTTCACAAATGCTGTAGACATAGTTTGACTTTGACCAGTTAAAGTATTTCTAATATTGCAGTAATTAATTAGAAAATAGACTATTGTCTGTTTCATTCTGCTTCTTCTGTCCCTTCTTTTATTTTGAATTGAAAACTTTAAAAAGAGATACAGAATTGTTTTTATGTTTTGGCTTTCCAAGTGTTATATGGTTATGGTAATATCTATATATTGTGTAAATCACATACAAGATCCCAAGTATATTCTAAATCAGGGATCTCCAACGTTGGCAACTTTATGACTTGTGGACTTCAACTCCCAGAAATCTGGGAGTTGAAGTCCACAAGTCCACAAGTTGCCAACGTTGGAGACCCCTGCTCTAAATAGGAGGTTAATTAACGCACTTCTTTTTGTAAGAAACCACTTTTTAAATTGATATAGCTAAAGTTTGCTTCTGTTAATTTCAGCAAAAGCATTTTTCACTTAATCTTTTAGAACGTAGTACAAGAACATGCATTGTTCCATTACTGATATATTAGAGTTCAGCACATGAACCATTTTTATAACTGTGTACTAAAAAGAATATATATAAACCCGCAGTATGCATAAGGAAATAATGCAATAAAAAAGAAGAGGAAAAGTTTTGTCATCTTGTTAAGTCCTGACAGCTACTATCCAAAGGACCAAACAAACCTGAGCAGTTAGGATTTGTTATGCAATTATCAAGGAATGAAATTTGCAGGTCTCAGCTTTTTCTGGAAAAGGTAAAGTGTGTCAGAACTTGGGCAAGCACTGGCTCACGATAAATCCCAATGTGAGGCTTGTAAGGATAAATCAATAACATTAAAGGAAAGGTTCTTTAAAAAGCTGCTGCTGCATTTAAAACGAAAGAAGTACAAGGTTCTTCATGCCTATCTTGTGAATTAGATTGAAGAATAAAGCTCTTTTTTAAGAGGAGACGGAGTTTCCCTGTTTCAAAACTTTGCTATCTTGTTTCTCTTATTCTGGCTTTAAAAAAAAAATGAAAAGCTGAGCTAAGTTCAGTCAAATGTCTATTTCCTTACCAATGGTATGTTTATCCGTGTTGGACCTGATGAAGGAAAATAGAGGAATTGGTCCTCTTCCCACTTACAATTAACCTTGGTGTTATTTCCTTGCCTCAACTAAATGCCTGTATTCTTGTATTCAACCATTTGTGAGATAGCTAAGTTACCATTTGCAGTATTTTCTCTTTCATTGGCTACCTCAAGATGCATAACACCCATTTCCCGAGATTAACAAGATTTAAAAATAAAAAAAAGGAGAAAAAAACCCCAAAAAAAAAAACCAATCATTTGGAATAATTGTTTCTTGAATTATGTTCATACGCATCCTCTTTTTTACCTGATTAGCTACTGGGCTACTATTTTTCTTACTTTACTTATTTTTATTGCAGAATTTCAACAGTGTAGAGAAAAGCAGAACAGAGATCTCCACAGTTTCATTTGGGGAAGTAGAACTTATACATGTTTGTCGCTGTCACTAGTTTCAATAATTTTGCCCCTTATTCTTCCAGTAAAATAAGGAGAGATAGTTGTCCTGCTCAGTGGTAGAATTCAATTTTTTTTACTACCAGTTCTGTGGGCGTGGCTTGGTGGGCATAGTTTGGTGGACGGGACAGAGGAAGGATACTGCAAAATCTCCATTCCCTCCCCATCCCACTAATCTGCTTTCCAGCTCCATTCTCCTGTGTAGGACAACAAAAGACCCAGCCAATCAGCTGGGATTCAGGAGGCAGAGAATAGATGGGGGCGGGGCCAGTCAGAGGTGATATTTGTCGGTTCTCCAAACTACTCAAAATTTCTGCTACCAGTCTCCAGAACTGGTCAGAACCTGCTGAATACCACCTCTGGTCCTGCTGCAGGTCAGGTGTTGCCCCCTAGGAAGTTCTGTCTCCTTCCTGCTGGGAGCTATTTCTCTACTGATGTTGCCTGAAAAGTTTATTACACTTACTGTAACTTGGGAGAGAGGAGGAACAGACACATTAGCTTACAGAAACACAAGACAAGATCCGCAAGAAATATAAGATAAGATCCACCCCATTTCTTTCACAGAGTTGCGACCAGTAGATGTTTTTCCTTGGAACTCTGATCACCTGTTGAAAGGGAGAGCAAGCAAAGCTAAAACAGTGGGATAGATTCAGAATGGCAATAGGAACAGGTGCTAGTGGATTAACATTTCAATTTTTTGTTTATATTCTCAACAACTGGAAGAAAGTTAGAGGAAGCTTCCCTATTGCAGAAGATATTATTTTTTCAATGAGGCTTTCTCATGTATAGATATGATTTGGGGTAGGTATAATTTATTATTAATACTTTTCACCCATTTAGCTATGCAAAACAGAAGAATAAGAATATTATTTCACTTTTATTCTCTCTTGAATATTTGGTTTTGTATTAGTTACTTCAAATCCTGTGGTTAAGAGGCCAATCTAATTACAGTTTGCATATTTTATCCAAAAATTTTGCATGTTAATTCTTTAATTATCAACCCTTGGGAATTAAGGGATGGATTGTTGAATGTGGAAAGCATAAATCTCTGAAGGATTGCTCAATTGACAATTTGTAGTTAAATGTTATTTGGTAATACATTTGATTTTGGCAGATAATTGTAAAATAAGTTTATATTTCAATAATTCTTTAGCTACTTTCCTCTCAAAAATGCTGTTGTGGAAATTGCCTAAAATATTCTCCGTTGAATATTAAAATAGTTAATTCATTCAGTTTTTCTAATGCCTCCCTATTGTCCTTCTGCAACTCTTTTACCTCTTTCTTGGCACCTTCCTTGGCTACTTTCCTACTGTATTTAAATTAATATCAATCTATTTTAATGATTTTGGTTTGCTTATCTTATTGAACTGATTTGTTTTGTTTATTATTATTTTTTATGTGAGTTTGACTTTTAAAAGGAAGCTCTCTAAATAGTACTCACGTTGTGTTGTATTTGTTCATAGTTTTTTAGAATTTAATTTAAAAAATCTCCAAATTTCTAACAAGGCTATTGAATTCCTGAGGATATTTTCCACTTCTAATTTTCACAATGCTAAACCATACTACATTAGTTCATTCATATGCTAAACTAAAAACAAGTAAGCCTAATTATGGTTTAGGGTAATACATACCTTAGACAAGATGGTACAACCCAGGGGTGGGGTTCTACCAGTTTGCACCTATTTGCTAGAACCGGTTGTTAACATTCTAACCAATTCGGAGAACCGGTTGTTAGAAGAAATTACTGGCCTAATCCTGTAAGGAAGGCAGGAAGGAAACATTCTGGTGTTGCTTACAGAAACTGCCTCTCCGTTAACCTTATTCCAATCTTGGCAGGACTAGACTTCCTGTCTCAGGAACATCTCTGGAGTTTTTTTCCCCCTCCTTTGCTGGTACTTTGCTTGTGTGGAGTGACCTTTCAAAGTTACAATGGCATTGAAAAGAGTGGCTTATGACCATTTTTCACAGTTATGACTGTTGCAGCATCCCCACAGTCATGAGCGGCCAGGCGAGGAGATGCATGCCTCGATGTGAGTGATAGTGAGTTGGCCATGCCCACCAACTAAGCTACACCTACAGAACCGGTTGTTAAAAAATTTGAATCCCCACCCCTGGTTCAACCTCTAGATAAGAACGTAACAGAAGAGCCAATATGGTTTTAATAGTTCAGAGATGAGCAATCTAGATGTAACTATTAATAATATACTAATATTAATGAACTTCTAGATTTCTTGCAATAATAATAATAAACCTGTATTCACTGTGTTCCTTGCTTCATCAACCACTGGGATCTTTACCTGAAGAACCAAATTTAGCGCTCATTTTATAAAAGCTTGTCTTGAAGTTTGAAGGGACCTTTGGTAATCTTCTAGTCCAACCCCCAACAGAAAGGGTGGGTGTAAGATGTTTTGGCTCTTTTTTTCCTGTTTTGTGGGGATTTTTTGAGGGGAAAATGGGAGTGGCAGTTTTACTGTGGCAAGGAGTTCCCATCCTGTCCCTTAAAGCCTTGCCTTCCAAATGGTCTGAAATTGTACTTCCAAAATTGCAAATTTTGCTACGAAATTTCTGAGGTGTGATTTTTGAGAAATTTCTGAGTAATTAGTATATTAGGATTATGCAAATGCTTTGAAATTTTTTGAAAGAAGATGAATAGAAGGGGCGTTGGTTCTTACCTGATACGCTTCTTTTCGTGAGAGCTGTTGAGAGTGTCCAGGTTGGGAGGAGCTCCAGTCTCGGCTCTTCCAGGCTGAGCTTGAAATTGAGGAACCCCCTCACCGTCACGTGGTCCTCGGGCGCTCCCCAGGTTTTTGCACAGACGAGGAAGGAAAGTCCTGTTCTCATCACACTCAGGAAAAATATATTAGATTGCTCGGTCGAACAGCCAGGTTTCCCACCAGACGGCCACGGGTGGGGCTGGACACTCTCAACAGCTCTACGAAAAGAAGCGTATCAGGTAAGAACCAACGCCCCTTTCCATAGAGCTGTCTCGAGTGTCCAGGTTGGGACATACCAAAGCTTGGCTAGTCCTGGGCGGGTGGGGCCCGTCTGGCAGAATCTCTCCTGGAACCCTGATGACCCGCTGGAAGGCATGCCCAACAGGAGAAAACCCTGGATATTGGAATGTCTCAACAAGGGGCCTAAAGAGGAGGCGGAGCTATCCGGGAGGCAGTCCCGCCTAAAGAGGCCAACAGGTGTGCACTGGGACCGGGATTCAAGAAACTGGGAAGACTGACTCCGTGTGGGGAATTCCCTGGGAGAACTCTGGGACAGAGAGAAGGAGGAGGTGCAGAGATTCTGTGTGAGGCCCGGGAGCGCAAGAAGGGACCCGGCTAGCATTGAATGGGGGGTAGATGTGTTCACCAGTCGCCCAGGGCAGGGTGAGGAGGACAAGAGTGCCCTGGGGTAGGAGCCTGTTGCAAGCAGGGGGTTAAAGGTCGGAGTAGAGATAGGCCTTCTCGCACTCCTTTTTTTTTTTTTTAAAAGGACAAGCGCCTGAGGGCGACTGCATTATCGAGAACCCACGTGAACGAACCTCTCCCGGATCCCCGGAGGGCTTCCTGGAAGGATTACCTCCGGACCCATCCGGGGCTCCGCTCGGTAGGGAGATCTATAGGGAGAGGATGGTAGTATCTGGCAAAAGGAGGAGGAATGAGAAGAACCCTGGCGAGGAGAGGGGGAGCCTCTGAAGTCGGACCTCCTAGAGAGGGAAGGGAGGTACTTGCGCTTGTTCCGGTCTCCGCCAGGAATGGGTCGAGAACGGTCCAAATAACTTCCCCAGAGATGGGGGCTGTTGCTAGCTTAGTCTTGTTTTAACGTCCGCTTGCCAGTGGCGGAGCCAGAGTAGACGGGCGGGCGGTAACCTGGGATGAAATGGCCCTGGTGGAGAACTTGCCGCCTGGAAGGTGGCGCCTGTCGAAAACTTGGCCGCGGCCAGGATCTTGGCAATGTCCTGGTGCGCCTGAGATTGGCTGTGGGGACATGCTGCTTGAGCTGCTGGAGCCACTTGATGGAAGACCTGGTGAAAAACGACGGCAGTGGGAAGCCCTGACTGCCCAAGCGTCAGAGAGGTGAGCGCGGCACAGGGCCAGTTCAGCTCGCTTGTCCTCGGGCTGGAGAGCATCGAGTGAGTCGCTGGGAGTAGAGCGGGAAACCAGGCCTACCACGGGCTCGTCCACGGGAGGGATCGAGCAAGGTGGAGAACTGCGGTTCCAGGTTAAAACCGCTTGTCCTGGGCGTTGGGGGAGGGGGCCCCAGGAGGCCAGCTGCCTAGAAACCATGTCTGAGAATATGGGCGGGACAGGGATCACCTCAGTTTCGCCACGGGCTGAGAGAAGAGAGAGTCGGGAGGAACCCCCGCCGCTGGGTTGGGTGGGGGGGGGTTCAGGCCCGAGGTGGTCCTGGCTTTGAACAGGAGGGACCTAAATAGGTGTGGTTTAAAGAGCCCTAGAAACGCGGCTGACCTGGAGGAGGCCCTCGTCCCTCCGACATGTCCCCTTCTAGGGACCTGTTCCCAAAAGAGTTCACTGCCTATGAGGGACCTCATGTCAAGGTCCTGCTCGTCCCCAAAGAGGGAAGGGTCCTCGGGTTCTTGGGCCTCCATTCCCTCCAACTCCAAAGGTAAGGTTAAGTCCTCTTGGGAGTTGCTTGACCATGCGAGGCCGCTGATCCTAGGGCCTCGGGGGCCATGCGGGCCGAGGAGCCAGACCGGCCAGCTGCTGCATCTGTTGTGCTACCCTTTGCCGGATGGCCAGCTCCATAGCCTGCATTAGGTTTTCGGGTATTTCCGCCATGGAGAGACTCCTCCGGGCGCAGTTCTACAGCAGTGGTGGGCAAGGTGACCTCAGGGGCCTGTCCAGGCTGTGGGGGAGAAGCAGAAGCAGGAGGGAGGGGGAGGAGGATGGGTGGAGGTTGATGGAACGGAAGGGTCCCGGGGCACAGAGCTTGACTCCTGAGAGCGCTCTGTCAATTTCCCTTCGAGGGCCCTGTGTCGCCTGGAGGGCATCCCTGGGAAGCTTTGGATGGTTCCTGTGCCTGTTTGCGCAGGTGGTGGATTTGGCCTTGGCCTTCAGAGAAGTGCCACGAGAGGTATTGTCGTCTGCCATCTGGAGAGGAGAGAAAAAAAAAAAAAGGAAAAATTTTTTTGGTTAATGCGAGGCGGTTACGGGTCTGGGTACAGCCAAGCAGAGGCTGGAACTCCCAGTGCTCGTGTTGCACCCCTTTTTGTCAAGGCCACAGAATTGTTCTGTAACGTGTTGGGAAGTAGGGCCTAGCCCGGGGCCAATCAGCCAGAATAAACGCCAAGCTGTCCCTGCCGGGCGAACAGGGGAAGAGACATGGCAAGCAACCAACTCCTTAGTTGGGGGAGACTTAGGCAGGATTGCAAGGTATTTGAGCAGTCCTGGATCTGCCCAGGAGTCAGGAAACAATGCGGCCTACTAGTAGGCCTCTGAAAAAACCAATGACCCTGGGGCCGCAGGCAGAAGGAATAATGTAAGCTGAAACCAGGTCTGATGCGGCCCACGGGAGGCCGGGAATCCCAACGCATCGCTCCACGCCCCCTTTTAGTCAAAAATTTTTTTCTGTTTAAAATAGAGGTTTGTAATGAACCAGGGCCTAGCCAGAGACCAATCAGCCAGAAAGGTGAACGCCAGGCAGCTACTGCCGGACGGACCGGGAAGGGGTGGGGGGCAGAGCTGCTACTTCGCCTGCTGGGGAAAAAGGCTGCAGGGCCAACAGACCCTATTTCTGCAGGAGGCCTTTGGTAGAATGAAAGACAGGCTGAGACGAGGGAATCCCAGGCCGCCTAATAGTCAGTTAAGGCTGCGCCTGTAAAAGGCCTCTAGTAATGGCGGACGGCCATGCGTGCCACTCCCAAGATGGCGGCCGCCCAGGGCACACCCAAGATGGCGGCCGCTCCAGGGCACACCCAAGATGGCGGCCGCTCCAGGGCACACCCAAGATGGCGGCCGCTCCAGGGCACACCCAAGATGGCGGCCGTCCAGGACACACCCAAGATGGCGGCGCTCCAGGGCACACCCAAGATGGCGGCCGCTCCAGGGCACACCCAAGATGGCGGCCGCTCCAGGGCCCACTCCAAGATGGCGGACGCCTACAGGGGGGCCCGAGATGGAGGCCGCAAGTAACGGAGGCAGCCCCAGCGGTAAACTCCCAGGGAAGATTAGAGCCTTTGGGAGAACCAGGAAGCGTACCCTGGGCTAGAAGGCGCGTTGGGGGAACGGCATGCTAAAGCGAGAGGAGAGGCAGGCAGGAACGGCGGCCTCGCTGGAGCGATTGGGCGGCAAACGAAGCGGTGGGGGGCAGCGCTCAAGCGCTCGTTTTCTCCCCTAAGGTAACAGTTCGGAAGTTAAAAAACACTCCCTGGGAGTTCAAACCTGAAGTCCTGCGCTGCCTGCCGGTGATCCAGTAGAAAGCGATGAGAAGGAGAGGCCTAGAATGCTGAACGACCGGAGCAAAGGGAAAAACAGCCTGTTAGCCACGCAGGCTGAGCAAAAAAACTGGGGAGCGCCCGAGGACCACGTGACGGTGAGGGGGCGTTCCTCACCCCCAAGCTCAGCCTGGAAGAGCCGAGACTGGAGCTCCTCCCAACCTGGACACTCGAGACAGCTCTATGGAAAAGTGGTACCCTAGCTCGTTAGGTCATATAGGATCCTCATGCTTTGGGACCCCTTCTTTGAAGCAATGTAATCTGACAAGATCTAAGAAGCTTCATGTCTGTTGCAGCATCTGCCCTCTGGACCAGGGGTCTTCAACCTTGGCAAATTTAAGACTTGTGGACTTCAACTCCCAGAATTCACAAGTCTTAAAATTGCCAACGTTAGAGACCCCTGCTCTGGACTGATTTCTCTTCCCCTTGTCCTCCACGATATGGTTGGCCCTTACCCTGTTGGCGTTCAGGAAAACATTAAAAACATGGGTTCTTGGCCCCATGATCATTTGAATTTCTTACAGGAAGGTTAAAGGGCATATTTGTTTTCTAATCAACTTTCAATTTGTTGTTATCACTTCAATTGTTTATGCTATTTGCTTATTTTATTACTTGCTTAGTATACTGTCCAGAGTCAGTTGCAGTTTGACTGAGTTTTTATTTATTTATTTATTCATTCATCACATTTCTATATCGCCTATCTCACTTACTGATTCTTAGATTGGGCAGCCATATAATCTCTTAAATTAATTAATTAAACCCAGATGAAAAGCAATATTGGACAACATCTGTGAACCATAACCCCTTAGTTGCTTAATATACTGTCATAGTATACAGTATATATTAAAACATATTTACTTTAGTTCTTACAGTAAAACCACTTAAAATATTCTAAATTTAAAATCCTGTGAAAGCTGCAATATGCAAATTTTAAAGTCTTGAATAGCCTTGAAATCAGAGGTGATATTCAGCAGGTTCTGACCAGTTCTGGAGAACCGGTAGTGGAAATTTTGAATAGTTCAGAGAACTGGCAAATACCACTCTGACTGGAGATTTTACAGTATCCTTCCCCTGCCACACCCACCAAGCCACACCCACAGAACTGGTAGTAAAAAAATTTGACTCCTACCGCTGCTTGAAATACATTAAATTAATTTCTCAAAAATACTAGTATTCCATCAACTCTCTAGCACAAGGGTGTAAAACTGGATTTCTTCTAGGGATGGATCAGTATTGTAGTTCTCTGTAGGCCAGGGTGGGGGAGATGGGGGCAGATGCCTCCTACAGCCACCCACGGCCCTTTTTTTGGCCTGGACGGCCCCCTGCAGCACCCTGCTGGCCAAAATGAGGTACGGGGGGCCTTGCATTTCCCCCCTGCACCCCATTTTTGACTTCAGAGGCACCATGGGCCAGTCCTTTGCTATTTTAAGGCTGGCCCCACAGGCCAGATTTAAGCAGATTTATCCAGGCCTTGGGCCTTGAGTTTGACACCCCTGCTATAGCAATTGCTTAGATTCAGCTCTTTTATTAAATGAATGTAACCAAGAACATTTAAACAGATGTTCATTTAAACTGAATCTGATGTTCAGAACATAATTTTAATATACAATCAGCAGACATGGGTGTCCGCAGGGTAGGGCTAGTTAGTCATTGGGACACCAGTAAGTAGAACTGCATTCACATGATGAGCTAAATGTTGGTTGTGGCAGATGCTGATCCTGCCAAAATTAACAATTGCATACCTGGAGTGTGTACATTGATTAGTAATAATCTGAATGTAAGAAGTACAATTTTTTTTACAACATTTAAGGATTTGCAATTTATCAATAGAACAATCATTCAATTTCACCCCCTCCCCTGCTGGCAAAGCTATTCCCTTCTGTGTTCAGAGAAGGGAGGGTCTCACTTGTATCACTGATACATTTTTAAAGTTGCTATGAAGTGCATTTGGCATATTTTGAAAGCTTAGCTTAATTTTTAAGAGAACAATTTTTTCTTTGAAAACGGATAGAATAAAGGATATTGATTTAAAATGTTAAAACTGGTGTTATGGAATTTAGAAAAAAGAAAAGGAGAAGGAGATTTAGTGTTGGCATGGGTTGCTGCCTTAGGCTTTTGGTGGTTTCTTTTTTTCCTTTTGCAAAGAGAGGGTTGCTGGGGGCTATGTAGGGTGAGAGGATAGGCAATTGTGTTTGAAGTCTGGTTTGCTGGCAGCTGGCAGCCAGCTGTGAGACACTCCCTGAATTGTGGTTTCCTATTCATGTTGAAATGTTTGATACGAACTCCTAGGCCTCCATGTAAGTGAAGTTAAGTGAATTGCACTGGTTTCCTGCAGTGTGGCTTTAGAGTTGCTTCAGCTTTCTTGTTAGTCTAATTCAAAGAGTCTGAAGAAAACAAAGCAATGGGGGAAGGGAACAAGGAAAATTAGGTTTGTTTTCAAGTCTATGCCAGCTGCACTTTTATGCTAGAAATAATATTGGTGGAAAGCATATTAGAGCAGCAAACCTAGTTCTGAATAACTCAAAAATAATTCAGAGGTTAGAAAAATCCTGTGAAGAATATTCAGGAAATACAGAGTATTTTGTAATGCAATGGAGCAATCTGAATTTGAAGGATGACGGAGAATATGTGAGTGCGAATTTTCCACCTGCATGGAATTCTTTAAAGAATCTTTATCTTTCATGGTTTTCCCAGGAAATGATCCAGATGTAACATGTGTGCTCCAAGTCATCTTTTCTTTGGAATTCAGATTTTTGAAAATCCTTCTGTTTTTAATATAGAATTATTCTGATAATAAACTGGATTATCTGTGGAGATTCTCAAGTCATCCAGGTCATGTTGTCCCACGGGGGTCTTATCAAGAGGCAAATGGACTTGTTGGTTTTTATTTGAAGACGTTTCACTTCTCATCCAAGAAGGTTCTTCAGCTCTTCTTCGGAGCTGAAGAAGCTTCTTGGATGAGAGGCAAAACCTCTTCAAAGAAAAACCAGAAAATCCACCTGCCTCTTGATAGACTAGATCAGTGGTTCCCAATTTTTTTCAGTCCACCGCCCCCTTGGTGCTACAAACTCAACCTCTGTGCCCTCCACCCAGGATGGAGAATTCAAATTTCTGTGGGCGTGGCCTAATTTGAGTATGTAGCTTGCTGGTCATGTGACTGGGTGGGCGTGGCTTGGCGGTCACATGACCGGATAGGTGTGGTTTGGTGGTCATGAGACTGGGTGGGCATGGCCAGCTGACTGGCAAACCAAATGCATGTGGTCCTCACTTAATGGCCGGTTGCTTAGCAAGTGTTCTAATTTATGACTGGCTTCCCCAGAGCTACTTGACCTATTTTTGGAGTTTTGACAGCCATACACACACACACACACACACACTCCCTTCTAACCCTGCTGGAGCAAGTTATTGGACTAGAATCGGCAAAAGATCTCTGATTAGATTCTAGTAGTGAATAGAATCTAATCAGAGACGCTTTGCTGATTCTTCTTGATTTGTTAAATTTGTATTTCTTTATTTTATGTTGCTGAATTGCATTGATATGTGTGTCCCTTCTTGTGCTCAGCCCAGAAGCTTTTGTGATTCTTTGTAACAAAAATTATCGACCTCTGGCTTTGGTCTACTTTTCAAATGTGCCGCCATGCCGCATTCTAGGTACCGGCCCCGCAGGCCCACCCCATTAAGTTTGCTGCACCGGAGGGACCTGCCCAAGCAAGTCCAAGCAGACCAGTGGGGAAAGGGTATAAGCCATTTCCGCCCCACCCAGGCACCCTAACCCCAATTCCTCCTCCAAGCTACAGAATGCTGCCAGGGTGTGTGTGTTCCAGATCCCGGAGTGAGTGGGTGGGTGGGTGGCAGGAGACTTCTTAATCCGGATTGGAAACAGGGAAAGGATGCAAGCCTGATCTGTTTTCCACCCACTCACCCCCCCACCCTCCCCCAAATTTTCCTGGCTTGGGGGAAAAAAAACCCAGTGCTGCTTCCCCCCCTGCCATCGGTCTGTTCCTGTGCATGTGCCCATGTGCTCATGCTCAACTTTGCACCGATAGGGCATCCTTCCCCTGCCTCCCCCTATCATTCCCGTCCTCCACTGTGCAGGCGCCCTTCTCCCTTTGCTGTATCTGCTCCCAGCCAGTGGAGGCCCAGCATGCTGGGCCCTGCTGCGCATCTGTCCCATTAATCCCGGCGCTGGCGGTGGAGGAAGAGGGAGGTCTCGCTGCAAAAGTGCAACTCGCTCCTCTTGGCATCCAGTGTTGCAAAGATGCCACAGCACGGGTGGGTTAACTGGTTGCTTCCCCCGCCACTGCTTTGCACCAGGGGGAGCTGAGCAAGTGATGTTCCTGCCACCCCCGGTTGGCCACCCCTCCTGTCCACCAGCTCTGCCGCCGGCGCTGGCCGATGCCCCAGCCAGCGAGGTGGACCTGGCCGGCTGCAGCAAGGAGGAGCTGGTACACCTCTTGCGCCAGGAGGAGGGTGAGAAGCTGGCGGAGGTGGTGCAATGCAGCTGGCTGATCCAGGGTGTGAACTGGCAGCTGCAGGAGCACCTGCGCAAGATCCGTGAGCTGAAAGCTGTCAATGGATGGCTGCAGGTGGAGATCCACGGGCTGCGCGATCTCTGCTGCTTCCTGGATGAGGACCAGCTGAAAGCCAAGTGCCTGGCCCACCACTGGCAGCTCTTAAGGCATCATACAAGTCCTGCGCAATGAGGTGGCACAAGCTGGCTGGCTTGGAAGGGCTGCTCTTCCCATTGAGCCCCTTGTACCGCTCTGGTGGGGTGAGCCTGCGGGGCAGGCGCCTTGAACGCGGCAGCAGCGGCATTTTGGGAAAGTAGAGCAAAACCACTCTGGCTTTGCTCTACTTTTCAAACACTCTGCCACTGCCGCGTTCGAGGTGCTGACGCTGCAGGTCCACCCCACTGAGCCTGCTGCATCGGAGGGACCTGCCCAAGCAAGTCCGAGTGGAGAAGTGCACCAAGTCAATGGGGTGAGCCTGAGAGAGGGAAAAAGAGAGAGAATTGGTGTCCCACCCCTGAATTGTGTCCTGTGAGAGACCTCCAGTGCCCCCCTGCTGCCTTTTACTGCCCCCTACCAGCCCCTTTGTCTCTTAGCACTCCCTTAAGGTATCCCACCGCCCCCCAGGGGGAGGTACCACCCACTTTGGGAACCACTGGACTAGATCATGTTACCCAATTTTCTGAATTCTGGAGATATTTCAGAGATGGTATTCAGCAGGTTCGGACCAGTTCTGGAGAACCAGTAATGGAAATTTTGAGTAGTTTGGCGAACCAGCAAATACCACCTCTGACTGGAGATTTTTACAGTATCCTTCCCCTGCCATGCCCACCAAGCCACGCCCACAGAACCGGTAGGAAAAAATTGAATCCCACCACTGATGTATTTGTATCAATTTTAATAAAATTGAATAATGATAAGAAGCAAACCTCCTGTAATTCATACAGAACTATTGTTCCTTGATTATTGAATATACCCTTCTAGGATTTATAAATTCCACTGTAATATGATAGTTATCAGACAGTATTTTCTAAGCTTTTTCAATTGTGGATCACTAATTAAATCTCCAGGAAATGGGAGGATCACTAAGTTACACAAGCATAATTTTAAGAGCATGAGTATTTAGATTTTTCATCACATAAGTTTTTTTGTATCAAAATAATTAAACCAAATTAAGTATTTAAGCATTGTTTGATATGTTTATGTGCTCGCACTATTACAATAATTCTTAGCATTCACTCACTCACCAGTCAGGAACATAGCTCAATAGAAATCTCTGAGTGCTAAGAAGATAAAAGGCATGACCAGCTCAATGAAATTTAATTTTAACATATAAATCATTTGTCTTATTTGCAGACTTATTTTGTGGAGTTGAGGGATGCTTGTAGAAGATCACAGTTCCACTTTAGCATAGCTCAGAATAACATACAACCAGTAATTATACTTGAGACTGTTTCACTACTACCAAGTTTTGAATGGTACTACTTGTGTTACTATTTGTATGTTGTTAACAGTGATCTATTTTGTGAACCAGACAGCAGGCAGGGAACATGAGGAGGCAGGGTCTGAGATGGTTGAACATTGATTGTCAGTGAATGCAAGTATAGTAAAGGATATCTTGTGGACTGTGTGGCCACAGATAGTGCACAGACTACAATTTGGAATCACTGGTATGGAAGAGTAATCTTTTTCTGTTAGAGTTGCTGTCCCTTGATCTAAAGATATTTCCTGTGATAGGGATTTTGTACTCAAATAATCCTAAGAGTCTTTTGAGAATTAGTTCATTAGCCCAAGGTGTCCAATGCTTATGCCTTCTCATACGTTGATATGAAAATCTAATTTGTACAAAATTAAGAAAATAAAGAGTCTCTTAGTATGCCAGAAAACATAAATTTATTAAATTAAAAAAAAAAACTTTGTTGTTATTTTTCCATCATGTTATTTGGCTATTTAAATTACAGCGAGAGTTGTGCCAGGATAGTTGGGGTTCTTAGTGATATTGAGACTGAGAGTGAGGGAATGGCTCTTAGGGAGCAATTGGTTCTATGAATAAGACTCTGGGAGCCTTGTTATATTTCAGACGTGCTGAAAGTCCAGGCACAGATGCTTCCTCTAACCCCTTTCAGAGCTGGGCCTGGGCTATTGTCCTGCACTGGGCTCACCAATCTGGCCAGTGTGATGTTTCCCCTGAGAGAGGGAGAGAACAAGGCCATCACAGCAAGGTTACGTCAGTTATCTCATCTGGTATTGCAGCTCATTTTTGTATCAGGTTAAACTGGAGAAATGCAGTTCTTTGCTCTGATAGGGCAAGCCAAGGAACAAGTGCACACCTAGCCCTACTTCAAGGTACCATCACAACTAGAGCCAGGACCTGTTTATACCACCATTCCCATTGTTGCAGCCCCTTCTTGCTGTAGATTTAGGATGAGGTGCAGATCTGGGCCCTTGCAATGAGTATGCAGGTATAGTGATGCCTTGAAACAGAGCTGGGATATCCCTCAGCGTGCCCTACCTGGGTATGGAACTATTCTTCATACTCTAAAAATATAGGAGGGGTGGTAAGAAGTTTGGCTGGCCTTCAACTTGTCCCACATTTATTCACAAATTTCACACTCCTGCTTACAGGTAGTTGTCAGATAGATTGATGCCAATCTGATGCCTTCAGACCCTTGATCTTTGGTTTGCACTATAAGGCAAAAGTCACACAATATGATTGGAGGTTTTGAGACCTCTGTGCTATTATCCTTTCCCAGCAAATTGAGAATATGTACTTCTTGTGGATTGTATTCCACAAACGTTTATGTTAAATGCAGCTCTTACTTTTTAAAGGACCATAGTACACTGTTCTTATATGTAAGAATGACTTGCAGCAGCAAATGTTCAAACTCACATTTGAACATTGGAATCCCTTTTATTGGAATCACACTTGAAAAGATTAATGGAAACTTCTCCATCTGCATTAAATTAGGAGAATACCATATGTCCACTCTATTTCATAAATGATAAATTTATAGAGAACAGCTTCTAAATCTGTTTGTTTTTTTACTTTAAAAGGCATTAGTAGTGTGGCTTTCTGAAAGCTACCTTTTCATGTTTTTAGAGTTTGTGAATTCTTAATGTCATTAAAATGTGATGCTGGAGGTTAATGATTGCAGTGCGTATGCTAAATAAATAAATCCATATAATCAGTCAATCAATCATGATTGTAGTTGGCAAATTGTTCATCTGTTTTCTCAAACTACTGATGTCACATCAGTAACATTCTTACAGTGCAAGATAACCCAGATCTTTCTGAGGCTATTTCCTTGAGGCAGCATTTGCAGGCATCCACCAAAGAACTTAACTAGGGTAACAAGATTAAGAATCATAGGCACCTTGTGATTTCTGAATCATTTTCAGTAAAATCTTAGTTTGAGTAAAGTCCAGCTTCCTTAGAAATTTGGCCTTCATTTTAAAATAATTTATAATCTTCTTTAACTTTTATTGGAATAACTGATTGACAATCATTGAGAAAACAAGGAAGGTTGTTGTCTGGTTGTTGCCTTCTGCTTTTTATTGGCCATCCTCCATTTTGTAGAGCATTTCATGATCAATGTGTTGACATCTCTTGTGGCAACCCTTATTGATGCTGAAGTCACAGCCATGAAAAACTACTGTATTATACACGTGGTTAGGGGTGGGATTCCACCAGTATCACCACCAGTTCGGTGATCGTACGCTTTGCATACTTACCTTCAACTGCAGCCTCTGTGAAGAAAACAGCTGAGGCGCAGCAAACTGTTCAGCTGCGCGAATCAGCTGTGCTCTAAACAAAGGCATAAAGCATACGAAAGAGCAGAGGCAAGTGTGCGGGCCCACTTCCTCATTGCAGCGAACCAGTTCAGAGTGAGCTGAACATGGGAACAAGGGGTTCGGCTGATCAGGTCCGAACCGGTAGAATCCCACCCCTGCACCTGGTGTTTGGCTTTGAAAGAACGCAGTAGGATTCTAACTGATACTAGCAAGGGTGGCTCATATATAGGGTTGAGTTACTCATGTCCATTTGCTCTTTTTTCATATTGCTCTCCATATTTTAGTCCAGAATAATTAATGTAAAAAAGCTTTACATAAACAATCACAATTTCTTGTAATTTGCATAATTATCCAAGTCTGAGTTTTCTAGGTATGACAGCCAATCAGCTATCTAAGCATGGATATATAACAAAAATAAAAATCAGCAAAAGAGTTGACTAGTTTAAGTTGGTAGATAAATTAATCACTTGTCCCAAGCTGCTTTGCAAAAGGCAACTGGATTTATTGCCTGAGCCTGACATCATGAGCTGAGAGAGGAGGACTGGCCTAAAATCACCTAGCTGGCTTTTATCCCTAAGGCAGGACTAGAACTTACAGTCTCCTAGTTTTTAGCCTGGTGCCTTAACCACTAAACCAAACAGGATCTCTTATGGTTTATAAAATAAAATTTTAAGAGCTGGGGTCCCAGCCAAGCAACCTGAAGAATTTAACTCTTAAAATTGCATATATATTTATATATTTAACCATAAAGCTATAGAAAAAGAAAATTTATAAAACACTTCCATGTGTTGGCTTCAACCAGGTTAATAATTGACAGCTTAGTTTCTTATTGCAACAACATTGCAAAGCTTGTCAATTTATATAAAAATTGTAATTTTAATTGAAAATTTCTATATGCATTTAATTTTTAAAAAATTGAAAAATCTATAAATTGTTTGTAGGTTAAGACTTCTGAAATAAGCACCATGGAGTATTATGTATTTACATTAACATAGTCATTGTTGTAAGAAACTGGACAAGGTATCCGTTGTATTATATTTCCAACCTATGATAGGCCTAGTGAAAAATTCTTGTCTGCCTCTTATGGCCTCTCTCCTCTATTTCCACTCCAGTAGGATATTGGTTGTTTATGTAATATGTATATGTCTTTCAATGCCACTCTGCCTGCAAGCCTAACTTCGTTCAATGATAAAATTGTTATAATGCAAGCATCAATTTTTGGCTTAAACAATTTGTTCAATACGTGAAAGTAATTGTTACCATGGGGAAAAAATGCTAGGCTTGCAAGACAACTAAAATGGCCCTCTCACTGTCTTTTGCTTGCAAGAAATAGTAATCATACAGATATGATTTATAGGGATTGTTTTAATTAATTTTCCATGTCATCAATTTGTCTGCCTCAGGTAGATACAGGAAGTGTTGAGATTTATAAAACAGTTTCCAATTTAGATGTGGTCAAAGAGATTGAAGGTGTATATTTTAACATTTAATTCCATCAGATTCCTTAAGATAACTCAATATATTTTTAATAAGTTTTAATTCTTTCTGCAAGGCAAGAAACTGATTTGAAGTAATTTGAAGTAATTCTTATTCTACTTATCAAATAGTATTATTATTTTGGGGATCCCCAACTGTTTTGAGTACTTATTCAGTCGTTCGATCCTAGTTTTGACTCAGGAACTCAAGATGCGGTATGGGATGCTCCTATTGTTCCTGCTGCAACAATCCTGTGAGGTAGATTGTGGGATCTAGATTGCCTCTTCACAAAATAGCTGCTGTAGTGGCATGGCCAGTCACAAGACAAATGTCCAAAGAGGACATTATGGTATACACAAGTTCTACATTAGTGATTTGTGCAGTACATAAAATACAGATACCATCAAAAAAAAAAATTATTCTGTTAAATATGGGTTAAAGAGAAAAAAATATAACTTCAGTAGCCAGTACCGAAAAATGAAAATGTCTTGTTTTATTTCAGTTATATTGCTTCCAGAAAATTTGTCTTCACAGAATGAAAACAGAGAGAGAAGAAGTTTAAGAAAGATAGGTAGAAATATTTTCCTCCAAGGGATTTTCTGATGAGATTATTGTTGAGGTGGCATAATTGGCATTAACAGGATATGGATATTATATTCATATAGTATTGTGACCATAATATCCATTTTATACAATATCCGCTATGGAAAATAAATTCTTCACAATTATTTCTGCTTAATTAAAATTTCTCATCGTTCTTTCAAAAAATTATATGATCTAGATTTTTTTCTTTTGTAGAAAAGCCTACAATCCCAGAACAAATTATTCCAACGTCTTCTGGCCTTTCTGGCTTAAGGTGCTGCTTTGAAAATGTGCAATAGTGCAAATAGTTCACTATTGTCTTCTAACTGTCTGATACAAATCACGATTAGTGTATGGAGCACAGAAATACAGATACAGTATACTTCAGGATGTTCAGTATACAGCACAGGCCCTTCACCTTGCAGTACTGTTTTAATTAATTAAATACAGTGGTATGTTGCAGCTGGCCAAAATCTGTTTTAGATATAACAGCTGAGTCTGCATTATGTGGCCAGAAGAATGAAACATTTTCTTGAAGGCAGTCATTAGAGAGAGAGAGAGAGAAAGAGAGAGAGAGAGAGAGAGAGAGAGAGAGAGAGACAGGCCTGGCTTAAAAAAAAAAAACAGATTTTTAACAGCATTTCATATATTGCTAAAAGTATCACCATCACTGGAATGAGTATATGGGTGGGGAAAACTTCTCTTATAGACAGTGAAGGGACTTGTTTGATATTACTGTACATTTGTATATATTTTCTCTGTTAAAAGGCTAGAGACTGAAGGACAGATTCAGAAACAAGATGACCAAAATTCTGAAGACATGCTACAGTCTCAGTAATATTTTGAAAAGGCCTTGCTTTATATCATTTGATAGATTGGTATGTGGCAGCCCATAAGCTAGCCATGGTAATAAAACTCTCTAACCTGCCTACAGTATAGTCCCATTCTCACATTCCATAGACAGGTGGGAAAAGGTTCTTCTTAAAACAATGAGAGGCTTTTGTTAACTTGCAAAGTAATTGGGAAGGTCATAGACCCAGAGGGTAAATTAACTTCTCTCTCTCCACAGATGATATCCCATAGAAAAGCTCTCCCCATGCGGGTAACTTTTATAAAAAGTCCTCTATTTCCTTAGTGGGACCACTACTCTGAATTTTATTTATTGGTTTACTTTGCTTCTGTACTGCCACAAATCATATATAATCATCATAAGAGTTCTATTTTTTAAAAAAATTTAAAAACAAGAACCATTCAAAATATGTAACTCAAAAGTGATATAAAACCACTAATCGTAATTTGCATTTGATGACATCGATCTAATAGTGGGAGACCTCAGTTTCCAAAGACTTTACAGGCTAATTGTGTTCAGGTAGTTTTTCAAAGTGATGCCATAGTAAACCTAATTCTTATAAGAGAACTCTTCATAATTTGTTTTATGGATAACATCTTTGCATACGTAAGTGGTCTCTGTGTATATTTGTATGTGTATGAAGAGATTATATAAATAGGATATGTCTGTGTCTTGGGCTCTGAGTATACTTGCACAGCGCACATGTATATTTGCTCAGAAAACGCCTGTTAATGTTGTGGAGAAAATTTACTTTATTGAAATATTTGGAAAAATATGTGATGTTATATAATTTATTGCAATGAGACAATTCAGAGACTGCAGTTGGTGTTCTGAGCAATTTGTAAAATGTTGCTAAAGGAAGATGATCTGCTTTATTACCAGAGTTAGAAGGTTGCTCTTGTTATTTCAGTAGTTTGTATGTGAAAAACCTCTTGGAGTGGTGAGAGGAAGTGTCTTAAATTATGAGTTAGAGTTCCCTGGGAGGCTGCTGTATGACAGGAATTGAAAAGCTGTTTAAAATGAGTTGAGTTTTGGGGGATTGTTTGCTTACAAATTTTCCACTTGTTTCCTTTTCTCAGCAGAGAGTTCTGTGAATTGTCAACAATGTTATGTTTTTGAAATTTATTTCTGTAAAACACAAAACATATTTCAAGAGGAACTTTTTGTATACTTGCATATCCAAATTGCAAATGTTTAAATATTTAATAAATTGTCAAGATGTAAAAAAACCTGATAAAAAGTTGTAATATACTTTGATGAAAGTGTAATGTTATATCACAAAGTGGGTATTTTTTCAATGCAATTGAAATGGACAAAACCCATTTCTGCCTTGTCTGAAATTGTAAAATTAAATTAGCAAAAACATTTCAAAAATCCAAGAGTGAAAAAAACACTATTAGTTCTCCAATGCAGACTTAATTAAGATATCTAATTGAACAAAATACCTTAATGACTGAGTTTGGGATATGAAAATAAATTGAATAGTTTTTAAATTTCAACTTTTAAAGGAGACATAACATTGTATTATCATTGTACTATATTATATACAATAGAATACTTTTATTTTGATCATTGATCAACATGAAAATAAAACTGCTAATATGAGATTAGCTCCTAATCACAATGATAAGACAAAATGATAGGACATGCATAACAGAGGTGGTATTCAGCAGGTTTTATCCAGTTCTGGAGAAATAGTTGTGGAAATTTTGAGTAGTTTGGAGAACCAGCAAATACCACCTCTGACTACCCTTGCCCCCATCTATTGTCCGCCTCATGAGTCCCAGCTGATTGGCTAGGTCTTCTTTTGTTTCCCTGCACAGGAGGACGGAGCTGGAAGGCAGGTTATTCTGGGAGGGAATGGGGATTTTGCAGTAACCTGCCCCTGGAGTGGGATGGGAATGGAAATTTTACAGTATCCTTCCCCTTCCACTCCTGCCAAGCCACGCCCACCAAGCCACACCACGCCCACCAAACCACGCCCACAGAACTTATAGTAAAAAAAAATTGAATCCCACCACTGATGCATAAGCCATCCTCTAATACTTGTGTTGTGACGTGAGATACAAGTATGAAAGGAGAAGTGTTTGCATAGTAACAGAACAAACAAGCAATACTTTTATTAGCTCCATAATTTAGAAATCATAAATGAAAAATATTACAATATACTAACATACCTGCTGACAACTACAAGAACAAATTTGGTACAACATAGGAAAAGAGGAATCTTGCTAATGATATTAGATTGGGAGACCAATATTTGAAAATATGCAGCAATGGCAAAAATCAAGGTCTGTATCTATAATAGAGGCATAAATGACCAGACATAATGATTTTTCTTTGGACATATTATGCAATGTCATCTTCCCCAGGTTGATCAGAGAGGAAATGTGACCAGATAAGCTAATTCTTTATTGTAACAGAATCTTTGCAAGTCTGATAGTACAAATCTCCTGCCATCCCTTTTACAGCCTAGTAAATTAGAGAGATTTTCTTCCCTTGCTCATTATGCAGCTGTGGGCTATTCCCTCTCTTATCTGATCTATCCCCAGGCAGCATCTCTTCCCCACTTCCTACATCTCCAATTATGCATACCACTACATATACCACCTAGCTCTCTGGAGAAGCCTGTTATTTATTTATGTACTTTATATATCTACTGTCTGTATGTATTTAAATTTATATGGCCTCCCATTTCATGGAAAGAAACTCTGGGCAGCATACAATTGTGTTGTTTTATATACAAAAACAGCAATATTGCTGGGGAATGTGGAATAAAAGACAAGAAGAGGATGACCAATGGCAAGGTAAATGGACACAGCTACAATGGTAAAATTGGTACACCATTGGAAGACTTGAAGAACCAGATTAGGGAAAAGTTGTCTTGAGGAAAATCTATGTGGTCGCTAAGAATAAACACTGCATTGATGACACATAATCACTCTACCAATCTATCCTATTTTATTTTAGAGGTCTAATAAAATTTAAGTAGAAATGGTTCTTTTAAATCCGGGATCTCCAAACTTGGCAACTGTGAGACTTGTGGACTTCAGCTCCCAGAATTCCTCAGCCAGCATGGCTGGCTGAGGAATTCTGGAAGCTGAAGTCCACAAGTTTTAAAGTTGCCAAGTTTGGAGACCTCTGTTCTACATACTGGTCATTAGACAAGAAGGCAAATTTAGATACTTTTCTAGGAAAAGAATTATGAGACTAATAAAAAATAATAGATAAAATAATTTAAATAGATGATAGCTAATTATTATCTCTGTCAGATATAAACTAGAAATATCTAGGTTGTGATCTGCAGTTAGACTGTGTTTAAATATATTTTAAAAATATCTTTAAAAGGCTTTGTCTAATTCATGGTTTCCAGCAGCATAACGTATGCAGACAGAATTACTAACCTTAACTTTAAACTTTAGAAGTGGGGACATTTGAAATATTGCCTAGATCCAGTGAATAGTACTGTTTGGCATTTGAAGTTGGACTTCTCAGTGTACAGGGGGTGGAATCATTGAGCAGGAAGTGTTTGAGTTCTTTTTTCATCTGGATGCTTCCTGGATGGATTTTGCATGCTTTTCAGAGAAGTAGTGTTTATGATCTCATTATGATTTAATTGTAGTCCATCCCTCATGTGTATGTTTATGTGTGTGTGTGTGTGTGTTTTAAATTAGGTCATAACTTTATAAGCATTTGTTGGGAAACAAATCAGCAGATACACCATGTTTACTTACAACTTAAAATGATTCCCTGATTTTGCTACTAAAGCAACAGAGTAGTCAATTGTTAAAAATATTTTTAAAACAATTTAATAAGGCTCCATAATATCATCAGTAGAACTTTTCATGACTCTCTGAATTGTGATCTTTTAGTTACTACTGAAATAATAAGAAAATTAATTTCTTTGTTCTGATATTGAGGGACTTTAATACTTTGAAAATTTCAAACCCACAGTGCCACTCCCTGAATCATCCCTAAACTATTGGAATAAAATATTATATTTATGATTAATTCTTAACAGAACTGAAGACTTTAAAAAGAACTGGAAATGAAGATTCCAGATTTGTATAGTTTCATTCCAGTAATGCTTGTGAAATGACTTTGCACAAAGAGATTCCCCCTACCACAAGTCTAGAAGTACAGTAATGTTAAACCTATAAATGCAAATTATATAATTCCATAGTCAGGAGTCCTTGGTGCTCTCTGAGCTTGGTTGTTTTCTTGAAGAAATTTTATTACCCCAACCAGGTAACATCAGTCTGGGAGAACACCAAGGACCCCTCATTTCAATCCTCAGCTACATATATTTTCTTTTATTCTCCTGAAGTCATTCATGTGGCATGTATGTGTGCCAAGTGACAGCAGCATCAGGAAGAAGGAGTATGAGAAGTTGTAGAAATACCAGGGCCTGAACTCAAGGCAGCAAAAATACCTAATACTCCTTCCTTTTCCTCTTTTTCTCCACAACAACCATCCTGTGAGGTGGGTTGGGCTGAAAGCATATGAGCTTTCATGCCTAAGACAGGACTAGAACTCACAATCTTTTGGCTTCTTGCCCAGCATCTTAACTGCTATACCAAACTGGCTGCCAAGCTCTAGACTAAGATTCAAGCTCTGCTCTTAAATGATGTTGTTATTGAGTAGCCCAGCTATGCTCCCAAGCCAAACACCAGACAGAAGTCAAGCCAAGATGGGATACTTACTGTGACTTGTGATTAGGGATAGAAAATATGCTATCTGGGAATTTGTAGAAAAAGGTACTGTATCATCTCATTTGCATATTTCAAATGGGAGCAAAAGTAGCAGATATTAACGAGAATCTGAGGTCAGAGAGAAATCAAGTAATTTCAAACCTTATGAAAAATGTTGAGGCAGGGAGAGCAAAATTAAGTTTGGAAAGTGGATTGGATTTAAAAGAAAGTAATTTATGGAAGGGATTTTCAGCAGGGATCCACTAGCAACTGCTATAGTTGTTAATGGAATATGTGTGGACTCAGTAATAGTATTAACCCAATATTTCCTCATAAAGAGTTGCTTCTTGGGGGTGAATATTTTTAGGTTGATTGATTGATAAATGCATCCTGATACACAGCTATCCTGTGAAGTCTGTGACTACCTAGATCAGCTGTATATTCAGAATTGTATATTGGATATTTAACTATTTCTTGCAATCTTGTGTTTCTCCTCCCCCTTCCCCCCCCCCATCCTCTCTTTCTGTGTATGTTTGAGTCAGTTTTGACCCTATAGTTTTCTTGACATATAAGTGACCTTGTTAGTATAATTTAACTGACTGTGTGTGCTGCCTCCCTATTCTGTATTACTCCATATCATATCATTTCTTTTTAATAAAAATACCATGAGTAGTTCGTCTTACAACACTACTGAAAAGTCACATATAGATCAAGATTTAAAAAACGCATTTCCCCTTGACCTTCTAGCTCTGAGTTTTGTGGTGTCAGATCAAACAGTATGCCATGGTTGAGTAAAATATGAAAGTAACAAACCCTTATTGAAAGATTTAATCAACTGGATATTTTTAAACAAAACGACAGTGCTCTCTGCTTCCAACGCACATGCATAAATTGAGCCCTTTATAGCTCTCTCAGATTTTTTTCATATTAATGTATTGGCAAATTTTGTAAAGGTAGCTTCAATTGCATGTACTGCCTTTGCATTACTTGGCTACCATTTTAATAAGTGCTGTTTTAATAGCTGGAGCATCCCAATTGGGCATGAGGAACTAAGCCAGAAAATCTAATAAAGAGATATTAGGAGGTTACAGCTTTCTCAAAAGGCAGCGTCTCCAGTGGCAAAAGGATTGTTGCTCCTCTGCTGCCGTTGATCATTCAGAATGCAAAGCCAGCTACCCTAATTCCTCCAAAATTATGTGTTATAACGCAAGACTTTGGCTGAGTGCCTGGACTGGCGTTCTTCTGAAATGCCACTTCTTGCTGAAGCCATGGGGATGGTTGCAAAGGGCTTCTGGAATGCAAGCCAGCATTCCTGCATCACAGCCTCTGCCGAGGAAATCCAGAGGGTTATTGTGTCTGGCACGTGGCAGGCATTGGTGCATGGAATGGGGGCAAAGATGTGACTGAGGTCTTCATAATTTTTGAAATGGATTTCTCTTACTAAGCAGAGTACTCCACGTTCTTAACCAATCAATTTAGATTCCAAGATTATGAAGAGTTCCAGAGTATCAATTGCATGGAAAAATATCAGACAAAAAAACTGCCAAATGTCCAACATCCTGTCCCTGGTTTTAAAACATGACTCCAAATGAGCAATTTAATTAGCTGGAACTTTGCCTTCTCCTTTTTTGTTTGCCAGCCTTGGATACAAATTAGCTTGTACAATATTTGCATTGTACATCTAACAGCCAATATGGATAAAAATGTAGTGCAACATTATAGAATTCAGTGCTGCAATATGAGTTGAAAGGCATCCTGGCAAGACAGAATAATTAAAAAACTAATCTATATTTTAACGTCATAGTGACTCATTTGCTTTATGCTGAGCAAGTGAAGTTCAGAATAGAAAAGGACCACAGGATGTGAGAGACAGGTCCAACTACATTCCCAGAATTCCTTCTGAATGTGATTTAACACTGGAAATTAATATTTTGTTTCTTAGGAAATAAACTCAGAATGAAGTAGGTGTTTTAATGGCTTGCTGTCAGATCCAGTTTCCAAGTAAATTGTATAGATATATCTTTGTAAGTACCAGAAGTCAAATTTAACTTGATGTCGTCTTACCTTTTTTTGAAAAAGTGTATATGATTTTCAACCTTTTTTTTAAAAGCAAGCTGGCATTTATCAGCCAGATTAAGACAGTTTATTGAAATGTTTCTGTGCATGATAGTGGATCATAGTGCATATATACCATTCATGAACATGATGAATGATGTATCTGCTGCAGGCACACCCTAATTTTTTAAAGTTATTCATTTAATTCCATTCCATATCCTAAGGAATGATTTTTCCTTCTCTAAAATCAGGGCTATGGATGTTGTCTCTAACAGGCAGCTAGGATCTATCAATGGGTTTATGTTCCCAGAAAATAATGAGCTTTATTTATAGCAGTATAAACAATGTGATTTATGTTGTCATTGGCCAGCAATAATCTAATACATTCTACACAGTCCACTTTCTTGCAAAGTAATACAATCTGACATTAGAAATGACAATATTCAAAGTCCTTACTGACATTATTTTTGAATAAAGAAACTTCTGTGGGAACTATATGTCAGGGCCATCTAGAGAGCTTGATTAAACAAAAGCACCCCAGCATAATTTGTTCTTTCCCCACAGCCAGTCCCTATTCTGTACCACAAGGGAGACTGGTGCTTTCATGACTGTTTTATATGAACCAAATTAAGGTGCAGCTACTGGTGATTTCCTTTCTCTTCCTACCTACATTCCTACTCCCACCTACCTGGCAGGAAAAAAACAATCTCTGTCTTTAAGGCCATCGTGGGGTGAAAGCAGAAGCAATCTGACAGTGTAGACGATGAAATTGAAAGAAATCCTCTGTGCCACATTCCAGTTTTCAGAAGTGCCAGGCTGTTGGTATAAATCTATCAAAATGTGTATCTATGTAGGGTTGTTGCAGCGAGGAGTTGGCTCCCCGTCTCTGTACTCCCTACTTCCTCTTGTACCTTCCTATCCCATTTATTCCAGTGTATCTTGCAATGTTCACCAAGGCTGCAGTGCTAGGAGTAACTGAATAGGTGATGTGGTGGTATATGGGAATGACCTTGGGAGACAGCAGGAAGACCCTTGCATAGGCAGTGATGGATAGCAGTCTTTATGGCAATTCCAGTATCAGTTCTTCTATTGGCTAGTAAAAAGAAATGTCTGGGAATCAGGGTGAAACTGAAGAGAGTTTAGTGGATGATTTCTCAGTGCTCCCCACTGTTTCTTTCCATACAGAGTCCCCTCTGTTTTAGCATGCTACAGCCATAATATATCTGGCAGATGATTAAACGATGGATTATTGCAGCAACTACTTGTTACCGATTAGCAGCACAGAGATCACTATGGAGAATGACAGCAGAAATATCACTGTCCATCACTGTTCCTGGGCATCCAAGAGAGTTCCAATGAAAAGCTGTTCTCATGACTATGTTGTGGCTTCTTGGAATTTCTTGCATTGAAGTACAGTATGAATCAATAATGGTGATTAGCAATGCATCAGTGGCAGAATCAAGCTTTCTTTCCCAGCAAAGTTAACCATCTGTGCAATTTTTTGAGAGCAAAGTCTATCACTCTCACTGGTGCCACTCACAAGAGCATTTAACATACATTAAGGAAGAGGCTTATTGGGAAGCCAGCTATCAGTTCAGCAGTGCAAACCAAAAGCGGCCACAGAAGACAATCCAATGGAAAAGAGAAGAAGTATGTATGGTACAGCACTAAGCCACCATTAGGAACTGGGCAGATTTGTCTCCCTGATGGCATCATCACCATGGTTACTGCCAAAGTGTGACAAATTGTGCTTTCAGCTGGACCTGTGATAAGAGAAGGTAGAAAACACATGTTCCACATTGGTCGATTAAATGGGAAGTTAGCTGTGATTTGGAAATGGGAGGAAACATACATCGGGTACACATGTCCTTTATAACCTGCTGTAAAACCAGTGGAGCACTGTTGAGTCAGGAAGATATGTGGATGTGTGCATGGTATAGCAAGATGATCAGTTCTACCATTTAAACTGGGATCTGTTAAAAAAAAAGTCAACAATAATTTAGTTAGCTAATGTTTGGTTATCAGTTCAATTATTTTGTTCATGGTCATACTGTAGCTGATAATACTGTTCTCATGTATTTCATGAATCTTTTGAGCTCAGCAATAAATGATACCTTAGGCTGTGTGAGTCACCTGTTAGTCTTTAAAGGGCTCAAGGATTACTGATTTATTTTATTTTATTTATGTATGTATTTATTTAATTGCAGCAAGTTATTTATCTGGAAAAGCATGTCAGATATTTTTTAAGGATTTGAAATGTGTTTGGAGAATTGGACTTTATTTAGGAAACAGATGTAAGGGACCTCAAATTTTATTTCTGAAATTATAAATCACTCTGTTTTTCTCCAGCTCTTATTATATCTTCAGACACATGCTCACTCAACCATGAAATAGCAAATAAAATAGCTACATATTTAAAGCTTGACATCAGTTGCTTACTTGATGAGAGCCCTATCAGAAACAAAAAAAATAAAATTATTAATCCAAAGTAAATGATTGAACTTTCCCAACTAAATCCCATCTATGTAATGTGCCACTTCTCCCAACCTGGTGTTATCCAGACGTATTGGGATTATGCGGTACTGTGCTGTCCAGACAGTATATAGTTAATTGGGAATTGGGCACTGTTCCCTTAAGGGAATGCCTCATGGTAAATGTAGTTGATGCATCATGGGAAATGTAGTTCATGTCATGTGGTCACATCTGTAATCCTGATTGGTCGCTGAATTGTTCATTGGTTGGGTTGGGAGAGTTTCCTTTACTCTTGCTTGGACCCCAGCACCGTGCTGGTGTCTCACCTTTTGCTCCATCATTGTGGGATGAAGATCACTATAATTTCATGCTATGAAGTCAGCTATGCAAAGATTTGAACATTAGATGAATATCAACCTAACTGTGAGTTAGTTATACCTTGAGAATGCCTTGTGATCCAATAAAGAAACTTTGTATGGAAGCCTTTGTAGAGTTTGTCTCTCTGTCTTTATATTCAGCCAGCAATTACAAGTACTATCAGATTTTTGAAGTAGGCCAATCAAGAACAGATACCATGGGGATTCCAGGAATGCTACTTTATTGTTGCAGTGTATGATAATTATGAAAGCTTCTTCAAATTTCTCTCTTTTATAGTAAACAAAACCAAGCCAAGGTATTCCAAGTTTCTTCTCCAATCTCTGGATTGTGAAAACTCTTTTCTAAGTCCCTCCTTAATGTTTCTTTAATACCTTTTCCACAAGTTTGACAACCCTGCTCTTAGTTAAAGCAATCCAAATTTGCTTGAGTTTAGGTGTGAACTTGCCAAAAAAAAGTGCTGCCAAGAAGTCAACTATTTAAAACAGCTGCATTTCTTTTTCAGGCTGATTGAATAGCAAATATGTATAGCCAAGGACCTCATACGTGTGCATATTATACAAAGTTTAATACCATAGGCAAATTGTATTAATAGGTTTTAATAAAACATTGTTCATTGTCATAATCCATACATAATCTGCCAACTGCAAAGAATTCTGCAAATTGACATTTACATCAAGTCTTCAGTGAATAATAGTGCACATATCTCTTTTAGCAATATTTTTCCATTTCACTTTCGAACTAAGGAAAATTTTAAGAAAAAAATTAAAGCGACTAGTTCATTATGTTTTAAAGGTTTAGATGACCTTCAATGTTTTTTGTTGATCTCCTTTAAAAATCAATATAAAATTATGTTTGTGATTCTTTCCGCTTTTGCCTACAATTGCTGATTTGCTTACCCAATGATAATGTGGTCCTCAGACTAAAGTAAATATTACATTAAGTAGTAATCAAGATCCATTGAAATATTGAGCCTACATCTCCACTATCTGTTTCTGGCTTCTATTGTTTTGTCAGATATTAATGTATATAAGAACAGGTACAAAATTATGATTTCACTGTAAATTTGATAGCATTATCTAACTATATATCTAACTGTAGCAAGAATACTGAATATTGCTTGCTACAGATATCTGAGATCAAGCCAAAAAGTTACCAATGAAGAGAGTCCCAAAGGTGGTTTTTCAAAAAGCAAGTAGATTTTGTTTTTCCTTGAAGATGTTTCACTTCTCATCCAATAAGTTTCTTCAGTTCTGACTGAACGGTGGAGGATGGAAGGATTTATATTCCTTGCAGTGATCTGATTGTTAGCACTCTCTCTGAGAGTCGTTGAGGCCACTTGGAGATTGTTTTCTGTGCCCTCATGGTCACCTGAATAGTGCAAAAGTGTGTGGAACCTTTTTGGAACTGCTGAAAGGACTGTGTTGTAACCAGGATATAGGTGGTGTCAATCCCTCCCCCTCTGTTGTGAGAGGGCTGTTCAGTCTTAATGTAGATGGCCTCTTTGACCTTCTTTCAAATCAGTAGGTTCTCTATCCCCAGAATGTGGACTTTGCTGTCATCAAAAGAGTGATCTTTGTCTTTCAGATACAGATGCATGCTGAATCTTGTCCTGATGCACTTGTTCTCCCATGTTGTGTCATACATTTGTGACATGGTTGTTTTATTTTTCCAATGTACAGATCTGTAAATATCTCACTGCATTGTACTGCATATATCACATTGGTCTGTTTGTGTCTGAGTGTTTTATCCTTGGGGGTGAAAGGAGTGATTTTTGCAAGAAACTACTTATTTCAGAAATGTTATAATTGCCTGCCTTGAAATATCTTGTACAGAGAAATTGATCTTAGACCTCCATTGGCTTTGAGGTAATAGAAAATTAATTTTTACATAGTCATACCTGTTTAATTGAATGTCCTAATATTTTGGGGGAGAGGCTATTCTGTTTTTATGCTTCATTTTGCTCCTTTCTTCCTGATTGCTCCCCTCAAGATATTTATATACAGATTTAGTTAATCATAGTTTACAATATTAAATTGTTTTTGGTTTGGGTGTGTGATGTCATATGCCTGTTTAAAATATAAATTGTATTAAAAGTTTTAAACAAAACCTAAAAACTAACACAAAATAATAGAGAAAGAAAACAAAGTAAGAAACGATAAAAACAAAAAGAAAGAAGCTTCAGGTTTCCTTTGAGCAAGTATGTATGATTAAAAATTATTTCTTACTTTATGACTATACAAAAACTCACTTTTTTCTATCATCTACTTTTTCCTTCATTAAAGCAACAAATGATAAATACATTAGTTTCTGTTTCATGCAAAAAGTTTATAAGAAGTTTTCAGTGAATCATAAATTTAGATATTGTTCTTTCTGTAATCAAAGAAGTCTGTTTAGTCATCTCTGCAAGCTCCATCATCTTCACCAACTGGTCCTTTTGAGCATGTAGCAATGTCACTGCAGTTGTCATATGTAGCTCCATGGTTTCTTTCCTAGCTGTCTATCCATTAGTCCCAAAATAAAAGCCTCTGGTTTCAATTGTTCTTTAAAATCTTTAAAATCTTCTGAATTGTTGTGTTTATTTGTGTACAAACATTTTTGGTGTCTTACTTTCTAAAATTTCTATTCTATCCTTGATTTGTTTTACCTCTTCATATAAACTTAGAATTAAAATAACTTTATTGTCACTTTGAATGTAATTGGCATACATAAAAATGAAATTTTGTTGCATACAGCTCTCAAAGGGTCTCCACCTCTAATATACACTACATAAACATGATAAAATAAATAAATACAAAATTGTGCATATACTCACATATATTATATGACACAGAGAAACAACACAGTTTCGTTTGGATGTATACATGTACATGGCGAGAGAAACAAATCTTGCAAGTTTACCAGACGGATGGCAGAGGGAATCAGCCCATCTTTGATCTCAAAATGCTAAGTATTTTTAGATCCCACTATGTTTGGATGAAAGATCACCAAGAAATATTGAAGGGAGGGAGGGAGGGAGGAAAAGAAGGAAGGAAGGATCCTTGAAATTAATGGAAATTACGTTCACATTATTTATGGAAATATTTTTGGCAACACAGCCATGAATTCATTAGAAACTGAATTCAGCTCAAAATAATTTTTCCCAAACAAAGTTATTCTAGGTAGAGGCAATTGATAAATATGGTCTACTATGTCAAATAAAGCAAAAAGCCTGAAAAATTGCAGATAAAGGAGGGAGCCTCTTGCTGAAATGCAGGTTGAGAATGGAATGTGGAGAACAAAGGAAGTAATAGAACACAGATCACAAACGGAGAAAATAAATACAAAGAGACTACTATGAACCATTAATAGGATTAAGCAGACATAAGAGTTATTTTCTTCAGATCGGGTTTCTGATACTAGGCAGGACCTGAACAAATTCTTGGAACAGTTCAAGGAGAAAGGAAATGGTCTTGGCTTTTGACAGTTCTTGAACTGAGCAAAATAAAATATTTACTGTACAATTCCAGAGTGCTTCCAGGTTGGACTTGGCAATCATCCTTGCCTCAGTTATAAGAGATTCGGAAATTGTGATTTTCCACTTGGAAAACTTCAAAACTGTTTTCCTGTAAAAACAAAATATGTAAAAATATGAGACACACATTAAAATGAATAAACATTCTAAAGACCGTATGTCCATACAGTAATGACCACAATACGGTAGCTTACAAATCCTGGATCATTGGCATTCAATAGCTCCTTCCTGTATAAACAGTGAACAATTTGTAAAAGAGCAGACAGTGTATCAATTGTCTTGGCCCAAAGATGGTTAGGGTTTTATATGCATACAAAGAATATTGAAACACTTTTTTTTACCTAATTGTTAGCCAATGCAGTTTCTTTAGCACAGGTGTCATATGCCCTTGGCCAAATACCCCACACCTAAACATCAACTGAAATGTCCAGACCAGAAACAAGGAAAAACTCAAAGGTAATCCAAATGTGAGTTTAACAGTGAATATATAGCAGTAGCTAGATTATCCAGAATAGGATATACTGGAATATGGGATTCCTCATCTGAGAAATTAGTTCTAGACAACACTAACAACTATGAAGATTATAGGAGCATCCAAAGATTTTATATCGCTTTCTTATGAAGGCATGCAACCCTATTTAGAGTAGGTTTCCCAATTCTCATACCCAAAAACTGTCTATCTTGAAAGTCTAGTCTAGATATAGATTCAGTTTATTGGCTCTCATTGAGTTTGTGATTGTAACTTGACACAGTTCAGGGCATGTATAGCCTTTCCTATTTCAGATATAAGGAGAAGTGGAGCTGAATTTTATCAGCATATTCAGGGCATCTTATCCCCAAACTCTTTACAGCCGTGTCCAGTGACTTCATATTGATGTTTAAGAACACTATAGACAACATATTTGTCGGCAGTGTTGTAAATGATTCATCACTAGAATGAAACAGATTTTAAAATTTTAATTTTAGTTTATTTGCAATATTTATGATATTTTTTACTAAACTTTATCAAACCATATAGTCCCTTTGTCAAAGTTTACTGAACTAACTTTATATATTCTAACTGTTGCTTGGATATTTTATATAGTACTTCTTTCAAAAAAGATTATCTCTTTCCTCTTTGGAAGAATAGTTTTGTGGGAAATAATTTAGTACCTTAAGAAACCTAGTTGATATTTTAAAAACCAAAGAGGAAGTACAAACAATAAACCCAACAATGACCGGTATATATTTTTTATTCTGCATTTACAAAAAAGTCTTATTAAAGCTATGAAGAATTTTGTGAGAAGGAACAAAGAAGAAATGAAAAGAAATCAAACTGTACAACATTATATGAATGTCTAAAGATTAAGACTTAGAATTAAACAGAAGGAATATAAACTATCTGATCAAAATTAAAATAAGATGTTTTTACTGGTACTTTTTAATGGACTTTCTGCTGTCATTAGGACTGAAAAAGTGCTTTATGGAGAAAAGATGGAAGATGGGATAAAGAGATCATTGGTTGATAACTTAGAAGAGGTGAAGAATTATAAAATTGTTTTTACTTGTGATGAAATTGGAAATAGTTTTATAAATTTATTTTCTTTTTCTTTCTATTTTCTTCTTTTTTCTTCTACTTTGAACTTCTCATTCTTTGTTTTTATTCTTTCTTTTAGTTTGTATTTGATTTTACTATTGCAATTAAAATCATTAATGAAATTCTCTATATATAAATAGAAGACACTTGCCATCTGTATGGGTGAAAATTTTTATATATATAATTTTCACCCATGGATGGTAAGTGTCTTCTTCATTTTTGAATGCACTACCAAAGACCCGGGAGTCTGAGGGTTCTTATTTGTATGTCTGCCATGTGGCCTGCTGGAACTACCATCCCATTAGACTTAACTACCTTCCCTCTCTTGACTACTATTAGGCCATGCTTCTCCAGTTTGAATGACATCCCAATGTCCTCTTGGAATTGTGTCAAGTGGATCAACGAGTCAATGTCTCATTCACTATTAGCATACAGTTTGATGTCATCCATGTAGAGGAGGTGGTTAATGGTAGTTCTGCTCTTGAACTTGTATCCATATCCAGTGCTTGCGATTATCTGGCTGAGGAAGTTCAAACCTATGCAAAACAGCAGTGGGGGCAGTGCATCGCCTTGGTATATGCCACACTTGATAGCTGCTTCTATAAACTGTCCTGAGTTGACTTCCAGTGTTGTCTTCCACACTCCAGTTGAGTTTTTGAGAAAGATCTTTAGTATCCTTATTAACATTGTAAAGCACCAGGCATTCTCAAATCCACATATGTGGCATTGAGTCTTAGTGCCTAATGGAGATTCTCAATCATCCAAGTCATAGTTGTCCCAAAGGTACTTTATCAAAAGGCAACTGGACTTCCTTGGGTTTTTTTTTCCTTTTGAAGATGCTTCATTTCTCATCCAAGTTTGCCTTTTGGAAAAGCACCTTTGGGACATTGTGTCATAGGTTTTCTTGTAGTCAATCCAGGCTGCACTCAGACTGATCTGTGTAGAACTTGAATTTTGGGTGTCTTGAAGTTATGGAACCTGAAGCATACACATCCTGGTCACAGGCTCAAAATTCAAATATTTGGCACACCGCCCACACTTATGACTGCGTGCATGGTGGATCGGGGAGGGTGAACAATGGGAGGCCTTCCTGGTGCCTCCTGGAAGTTCAGGAAGGCCGGAAATGGACCCGTTTCCGGCTTCCAGAGAGCCTCCGGAGCCTGGGGAGGGCAACCCGCCCGCCATGGTGCAGGAGGCTGACTAGGCCACACCTACCACCATGGCCACGCCTACCCAGCAACCGGGCAGAGAACCCTTTGCTAATTTTTTTGAAGCCAACCCCTGCTTTGATCCTCCACAGCCCCTGCTGCCCTATTTGACCTTCATCTTCTTGCTCCTATTGTTGACCAAACAAATCCAGTCTGGCTCTTTCTGCAGCAGCTGCTGACCTTGTGAGGATCTCCTCCCAAGATTGTGCAGAGTGATGTACTCTTGAGACCTGGGGATGATGGCCTCATACGACCAGCAGCTGCCTCACGAAGGGCCAAGCCAGGCATGCCTTGTCAGCAGCAGGAGGAAGAAGATGGTGAATGTCTGCTGGGGTGGCGGAGTGCTGGTGGTAGAGGCCTTAAGTGGTGAGGTTGCCTGCAGCTGGAACTGGGCTGGCATGGCTGAGGTTTCCCAAGGCGACTGCAGCTTTGCAACATGCACTTGGGATTCCTAGGGCAGCAGCAACTTTTCTTGCATTGCTGGGGTGAGCTTCAAATGCAGCTTCACCCCATGCTATGTGGCTATTGAAGTCTCTAGGAGAAGCTGCAGCTTTGTGCTGTGTTGTGGCTCAGGGACTTCTTGCAGCCCCAGAACTGGGGCACACTAAGAAGCCCCTGAAGCCACAGCATGGCAAACAGCCCCAGAGCCATGCAGTTCTACAGCTGTTTTCACGTTACAAGGAAGGATGCAAGGCAGCCAAAAGGGCAGATATGGAAGGAATAGGCAGTTAGGGGGAGTAGAAGGGGAAGGCGGTCCTTTGCCATGGAAGAACCAAGGCCCAGAGCTGAGAGGAGCCAAGCTCAGAATACTTGGCTAACATCCAATGGAATTTGGTCAACAACAGCAACCAGGAGTGCAGGGATAGGCTAAGCGATGTGATCATATGACATCGCACTTTATGATTTGCATCACTCAGCAATGGAATTTTCTGGTCCAATTACTATCGTAACTTGAGGACTAACTGTAACTTACATTGACTGCAAGGTGGCCCAGAGACATACTTAATTCCTTGGTGAATTAACACAATATGTGTATATAATTATGAAACTGCTATTATTTCTTTTTTTCCCCCTCATGCAATCACCATTAAAACACACAGTCAAACAATTTTGCTTTAAAGGAACAGTATTGGTGTTTCAGTGAAGCACATTTGTTTTATGCTTGTAAATTTAATTCATTGTCTAGTATAGTTCTTGAACACATCTGTTCTTGTCATAGGCAAATTAATAAATCCAAAGCTATAGTATTGAATGAAAACACCCTTGGTTGATTTTCTATAGATGAAGTATATGTGTCTATGAAGAATTAGTATTTAATTCCTTTCAAATGTGTAGGTTGTTTGGTTTACTGCAAAGCAAGAATACAAATATATTCCACTGTTAATGTGATCGAAGATTTGTGGCTTGATTCTGCTGACAGTTTCCTCTGACAGGAGCAGCAGACGTAGGAGAAGAAAGTCCTGTTTCATGGGCAGTGCCCTTCTCAAACAATGACTTTTTGAAAATATTTTTAATTTAATTTTTCTTTCACAACAACCATGGTTGTATGAATTTGGTATCTGAAAAGCAGGAATGGGAAGATTAATGATCCATTTCACTAAGGAATGACAGCCTAGTAGATGCTAGGTTGGCTGTTGCCTGGATCCAGACTGGAGATAGCCCAGGGCTTTTGTTAAAACATGTTCTAATACATTCTTCTAATAATTTGCCTGAAATGGATATGGTGGATTTTTAGGGTTTGATTTGTTTTACAGGATAGAAGTGCAGAGAATTCTAAGCTGGCCAATGGGAAAAATACTATTCTTTGACTTCCAAATTAGCAAACATTCCAAATCCTGTATGGATAATAGTAACAAACAGTGAGAAATTGAGTTAATACTAGGGCATCTGTGTAAGTGAATGCTTATACCAGGCTAGCTGCATTGTTCTTTAACTCTACTAATGCTGGAACAGATGGGAAGCGAAGACCACTTCACGCATTAGCTGGCGCAGATAAAGAGCAAAGCAAAGAAGGGCCCTTGTGGGTGATTAGAGGTTAACAGGAATAGAAACTAGCAGACTGACTCTTGATTTGCAGGAGGTGTTCTGGGAAAGGAACAGATGGCAAGAAGAACATCCCTGCAGCTTATTCAGCTGCTCGGAGAACTTTATGGCGACCTCTAATATAAACAAGCCAATTTGGAATCTTTCATTTCAAGGCAACTCTGTGCTGTTTCATTCCATTGCGAACATGGCTGTTCACCTAAACATGTGGGTGTTTCCTGCTCCTTTCAATCTTTTTTGTGTGTTGCTTTCTTTAAATGCAGTATTTCGTTTTAAAATGTTATGCGAGGCAGGTTGGAAAGTCCGTTTTTTTAAAAAAAGTAGCTTTGTAATCAGATTCCTATTTTTCTTTGTTGAATTTTTCTATCTGGGTAAATTATTTATTGTTTCCTTTTTCAGTAGAGCAGAATCCTGACTTTATTTGGACATTGGTGCCAAATAAATGTGGAGCAGGAGGGAGGAATGGGAAAGACAATTGCAAAGTTAATGAAATACCTCCATATTTTGCTGCATCAGCATTAATCCCAAATAAAAGCAGTCTCCTCTTGCTGAAGGGAGGACAAACAGAAAAAAAAAGTCTTTTCTGCTCCTGTTCCTCCCTGTACATTGTCCAAAGGTCCAGTTGCCTTGAAAAAAATATAGCTTTCTGAGGGAGAATGCCTGCACAGAAATGAGCTTGCTCTTCTTTGTTGTAGATTGTTGTGAAATTGAACTTATACCTGTGTTTGAGAAATGATAATATTTACTTCTCTCTATCTCTCCCCCCCACCCCATGCCTTTCTCTTTTGAGGAGAAGTGAAAGAGGATATGTTATATTGGAAAGATTAACATTTCTTTCCCCCTTTGTCTGTAGCAACATCTGCCCAGGGAATCTCTGAATTAGAAGAGATGCAAGAAAAGCAGGTTTAATTGCATGCATCTTCCACCCAGCCTTTCTTGCACTTGTAACACAAAAGACGGTTACTGAGCTGCTTTCAGAGAGTTGGGGAGGGCAGGGCTGTGAGAAGACCCCTCCATGGTTCTCAGAGGCAAGCAAATCACTTTGCAGGATCATTGTCATGTGGAAATGAGTTCATGAGCCCATCTTCTTTCCAACTGCAAGGTCAGGGATAGAGCAATTGTCAGTTTCAGTTGGCTGGAGCCATTAATCTGTTCACTAGAATTTTGCTTATTCAGTTCTTCTGTGCCAACATAGAATTATAACCATACCCACAAATGAGCATATGAGGGTATGCTTTTACATGACATGGATTGGCTTAAAGTAATTCATAGAAATTCGGAGCTGATTAACTTTGGGAATGAAATGTGATCACTAGACAATGAATGGAATTCAGTAATTAGTAGGTCTTTTTACTTGGAAAAAAATATAAAGGTTTCTTTCTCCTATTCTATCAGCCCATATAAATATTTGTACATTGAAAAAAAATTACACATTTTCTTTCCTATTTTTCAGATCAGGAAAATATAAAATTATTTTGGATCATAATAATCTTACCTTGGTGACTTTTTTTTTTTTACAGAACCTGCACACATCTCTCTAGTATTGTTAGTTCCCTCACTGCCCTCATTTGTTCATTTCTCTTACATCAACTTGGTTATCTGAAAGATAAAACATTGAACATTATTTTATTCACAGGCAAATCACTCTCTAAAAGGTCCTGGAAGTTTTAGGATTGAAATTTGATTTGGCCTGGAAGGATAATGCATTTAAGGAGAGGAAAAAGGTTGCTCATGATTCAAATTGAAGAAAAGACTGATACAATTAAGTTGGTTCTGGATGAGTGTGCAATTTTAGCCAATTCAATGTTATGATTCTTTGGTCTTGATAAGGGCTATAATCAGACAGCAGATTGTTATACAGCAGACACACACTTGAAATTGGGTTTGCCCAATTAGATGTTGGTGTTTCAGAGCTGGAAACCGAACATGCTCAGTAAGATAATATGCTGTCTCAGCATGATGAAGAGAGTCAGAAAGCTGCTTTGTTTCTGAGCAGGTGCAGCTTTCTGGTCACATACAAGAAAACTCATATGGATTGCCTTTTCCATTCTGTAAAGTGAAAATGGCAAATTATAGTTTACAGTTCATAAAAGACTTACAAGAGTTTTAATTCATACAGAGCCATGTTTGTATTCATGTGCTGGCAACGTTTCATGTTAATTTTGTCCATATCCATGGTAGGCTCTTTGTATCACCCAGTAACATTCTTCCCTAATTTTCTGCTTATACTGTAGAAAGAGACAATGGTTTGTAGGTTTCAGATAGGAAAGGGACGCTTTGTAACAAATTCAAAGACCCATTTAAGGATGGAACCATGATTAAGATTATTATAATAAATTCATAATTGTTACTAAGGAATAGTCTTTTGCTATAGAATGTTTGGAAAAGGAGAGCTGGTTCGCTTAATCTGAACAGAAAATATAAATGAGGTAATTATGATATATATTTTCTGGTACAGCCTGGGAAAAACTTTAATGTTTGCTTCTGCTAATTCTATAAGACTGATTCCCTATTGCTTCCTTGAAGTTTGGAGAGTGGAAAAGATCACATAGAAAGAAGGAGCAGGAATAAGCTGCTTGCAAACCTCTTAAAAACTTTTTATGAGATGATTTGAGGAAGAGGGAATGAAGAAATGTCCCCCTTTTGCATATTTGTTCTTTGAAGCTGATACTTCTAAACAGCAGGCTTTGGGGGAAATCCCTCATTTATGTGAAGCCCTGTAAGCAAAATTTTGTGGTTTGGCAAGCATTGAAAGAAAATCAGACATTTACTGGGAGCTTGGGGATCTTTAAATAAAACGTATGATGTTATTAATCATGATTCTTCGGAGAGCTAACTTTTTAAAAGATTAGAATATAAGAGGATAAAACAGACCAAAGACCTTTCTGGTCCAAGATTCCACAATAGCCTGTCAGAAGTCAATGGGAAGCTGGATATTAAGAAAATATTGTTTTATTATGAATGAAGGTGAATATATTGTCCCAGGATAATGTTGCAGGATCCAATCTGGGTCGGCCACTGGAACCAGGGGTTTTGTCTTCTAAGCTTTCGTCATGTAGGACAGACGGGAAGGAAGCTAACCACCAGATTGCAAGAATACGAGTGTTCAGACGAGGAGACCCAAGCTCATTGGCAGCCTCACACTGCAATCAATAAGGACACACATTCAACTTTGCAGCTACTAAGATTGTTGGATGAGCAGGCACAAAAACAGCCAGGAAAGTGATTGAAACCTGGGAAACAGCCCCGTCGTCCGTCAACAGGAGTGCTAATTTACCACCAGCCTATCAAGTAGTTAGAAGGCGAGGGCTGGCTAGCATAAGCAAATGACAGCTAATGACTTAAGAGCCAGCCATCCACACACCCCAATCAACATCTAAAAAGCCACTCACAACAGGCACTATAAATACAACACACAGAGCAGCACACACTCTGCTAGAGAGAAGTTCTCTGAAGATGGGCTCTGACATAAGTCCAGAAGCTCGGAAGACAAAACCTCTGGTCTGAGTAGCCGACCAAGATTGGATCCTGCATATTAACCTTTGTTGTTGTTCCATAGGAGTTGATATGGTGTATCGATTTCATGAACAATATTCTCCATTTCCCTTAAAATAGTTTAAGTTGATTATTATCTTTATATCCTCTAAGTGAATACCATACAGATGAATTTATGGTTAGACTTATATCCCTCCCTTTTATGCAAGAATTCAAGGCCCCATACCTAGTAGTCCACCCATTTTTTCCTATGTCCTTTGGTTGAGAAGTTGGACCCAAAGTCATCCTGTGGTGAGTTTCTGTAGCTGAGAATGGACTAGGCAGACCTTGAACCTTAATTATTAAATAGGTTGTGTGACCCGAATCTATCATTCAGACTCACTAGATGATTCTGAGTTCTAATAAAATAGAAAAGAAAGAAAAACATTTCTCTACTGATTTTCTTCATCCTCTGCATAATTTTATGTAGCCCTGTCATAATTCTGTTTTTCCTAATCTTGTTCAGCACTGCAGCATATTTTTTTCACACAGTAAGCAGTAACACAATGAATACATTGTATTATTTAGTGGCTGCATTCTAACCTTGGATATTTCTCTTTTTCTTAATATGCAAAATATTTTGAATTCTGTTTGGTTCAAATAGAAGTCAGTTGTCTCAAGGTTTAAACAATGTCAAGGTTTAAACAATAATTCCATCTTAAAGCTTAAAGAAATATTTTTGCCCTCAAAATGGGTTTTAATTATTTGTAAAGTTTTAAACTCAGAACCGCTTTGTTTCACATTCTGTGGCTGAAATGCAGAAAAAAGGCAGAAATGTTCCATTTCAAGCACCAAACAACTGATTAACTTGAAAAGACATTTCAAATTGGAAATGGTTAAATATAAAAAATATTTTTTTTCAGATTCTTAATATATTTGTAATTTTATTATATTACACAAATAATAAAATGTGTGAGGGCTTAACTGCTAACAATGTGCTATAAGCTAAAAAATTTAAAAAGAAAGAAAATGTCAGGTATATTGTATTAATTTAAATAATTATATTGATTAATTAAATAAATTGGCCTAGTTGGCTGGGAGTTTTTTTATTGTTCCTTGTAACAAAACACAAACAAAAATTAGATCAAAAGTTGGCAAGCAAAACAAAATAGCAACGCACAACTAAATATAAGTATTTCATCAGTGCTGTAAACAATACTGGCTAGAAAAAGGCTTACAATTCTTGAGGTCTTGACGTAATAAAATCCACTTTTTAGTCCTGATGCCATTGCCTCTTCTGAAATGCCCATCAGTACTTGAGTGGCTGCATGTTGAATCAACTGTAACTTCCAGATGATTTTTAAGGGCAGATCTATGAGGGCATTATAATGAACCAAAGGTTTAGTCTTTATTCTTAGCTTCAGGAGCAAGTTGCTTATCTGGAGCTATCCATGGTCCTGTAACTATCATACTGTCTTGCTAAGGCCCTGTTAGAACCAGAACAGGAAATTTGTAGATGCCATTTTATTTTATTCACTCATTTTTTCATATTTGAAACCTGCTTATTTATTTATTTTGAAAATGACCACTGTCATTTTCCTGCTCTTTAACCAGTTAGTTGATTTATAAAGGAGCTAATCTTTAATCCCTGACTGCTAAATTTTGTCAAGACTGATAACTGCGTTATCAAAAACTTTTTGAAAATTCAAGTATACTATGCTTATTCCATTATGATATATCATTCAACAGATTGTGTATATGTGCATGCCACTTATTTGCACTTCGGCCTTGTATCAAAACCATCTCAGGTGTAAATAGGCTTTGCCATGTTTCTGAAAAAGTGTATGTCAGTTACCAAGCAAGGAATTGGCACTACATCCAATGCAGATTTCCTTGGAGCAGAGATGGCTAACCCTAAAAAAAATGTTTTTCCCCATCCTCAAGTGCTTGTTGGGTCATAGTGACGTTATTGGAGGGGGTTGGGTTGAGGTGCTTGGGGATTTCATTTGAAGGGAAGTAAATATGTTAAATCCCCAGTGGATTAACATACATGATTTAAATTTTGGATTTGGAAAAAAAAAACCCTCAAGATTGCAATCTTGAATCTATGCATTTTGCTGCTTAAATATGGGGTAAAATCTGGTGAAAGACAGAGGCTATGTGTTGTCTATCCTCTTGTGGAGTGATGCATCACAGGCAATGAAATTGTAGCATATTTAAAATGAAATACTTGATTTCCCCAGTCCATGCTATTAGAATTCCCAAGCTTGTGCAAAACCTTTTCAATTAGAGGAGGGTTTTCTCTCATTAATCTAACAATCTTTATTCCTTACTACTTCCTAAAACCTTTAACCCAGAAAGCAACTATTTCAACTTTGTTATATTAATAGGATGCGTGTATGGGAAACATCTCATGGTTAAACTATTGCATATTATTCACTACATCTGCTGTAGTGACACATGAGAACACAAATCTAAGTATTTTATCAGTATTCTCAGGTTTGATAAAACATCTAGAAAGATGGTACTATGTGTTATTAGTTTTCATTGCTTTGATCACTTAATCTATGTTTGCAGTGAATGAATGCAAATCTTTTTCCTCTCTACAATACCATAAAAAAATTATATTCAATGGCAGCTGAGTTTGATGAACTAGATTTCCTGAATAGATAGAGACAGTGATATTTTGTAAAAGTTGTATTCTTTTTTTCTGGTTTCTGGTTTCCCGGTACTATTAGTGGCTTCCAAGAAATTTGACCAAATGCATCTGAAATGTTAATGTAAGTGAACTATTCATGTTAACATTTCCTGCCATCAAGAACTAGTGTTTAATCTCTGGCTAAGCTTTTGATAAATATTTTGCATATGCTTTTCCCAAGTTAATCTTTGACAGTTTAGTGTGATGACAGCTAGAAATTAAAATGATCAAACATTTTAAAAAGTTGATGGGTTCTGGACACATTTATATCTTACTTAATATTAAAAAATGAATTTTCTCCCTCTTTCTTGTAAACTGTTTTCAGTCTTCAAAATTGGCTAAATGTACAGGTAATCTTCATTTAGCAACTACAGTTGAGACTAGAAACTCAGTTATTAAGCAAAGTGGTCACTAAGTGAAACTAACTGTGCTTACAATTTGATTTCAGCTTTCCTTTGCTTTATGGACCTGCAAAAGTCATAGACGTCAGGCTAATTATTTTAAGCTGTATTTGAATAGGTCGCAAAGTTACTTTGTCATCACTGTAACTGTGAATATTTGCTAAATGAGTCAGTTATTAAACAAGGGCTACCTAATATGGTGCTTCGTTACTATTCACAGAACCTGGAGGAAATTTTTGAAGTAGAACTTTTACTTAGATCCTGATCTTCTTTATTAAATTCTACACTTTAACCATTACAATATCAGCCTTCTAATATTCTGAGCTTGATTTTACAGAGATCTCAGAGAGCTGGGAATGTGCTGCAGACTTGCAGGCTTTGTCTCTTTCCTCTATTTCTGAAATCCTAGAACGACATTTTGACATGACACTGGAACTGGGCATACTTCCAGGTTACTTTAAAATCTAAACCAGAATCTACAGATTAGCATACACTATTTATTTATTTATTTTCCAATATTTGTACAACTGTCCAACCATTCCAATTCTTGGTGATATATCAGAAAGCATTCATATAATTAAAATACAATATAATTTACCTTAATGGAATAAAATAGAAATGTTTATTTTTAATCATCTGTAGTCAAAAGTGCAGTTGAACAAGATTGCACAGTGCATGACAGGTAGAGGCCAAATGTACCTGTGGAGATAGACTACTGAAAAGCTGAAAATAAAAAACAATGATTTTTAATTTGGATGTCATGACATGTAGTCTACCATATAAAAATGCAGATACATAGCAGGAAAGGAGTCTGTAAGCCTATAGCAGTGGTAGCTAACTGTTTCGGCACCGAGTACTGAAATGGGAGCGCACGCACCAGAAGTCAGAAGAGCAGCTGCCCAATGCGCGTGGGTGGGAGCGCCGGAAACCGGAAGCTTAGATTCCTGTCACATGCATGTGTGCCGGCCAGCTGGTCTTCCAGTTTCTAACACACATGCGTGTGTGAAGACCAGCTGGCCGGCGCGTACATGAACTCCAGGGAGCTGCTTTTCCGGTTTCTGGCACTCCCGTGCACGCGAAGACTAGTTGGCTGGTGTGCATGCGCACACTGGAACCCAGAAGAGCAACAGGCGACAGCTGCTCTGCCTAGAGAGGTGGCTCTGCATGCCACTTCTGGCACATAGGTTCACTATCATGAGCCTATAGCATATTCAAAATATAACAGCATAAAACTATGCACATTTACCACAAGGTTAGTACTCAGTATTATTAGTATTCAGTAATTTTTTTATGGCAAGTGTGCATTCTGAGTCATGGTAAGTAATCTAAAATAAGCTGTTGTATACGAAGTGTGTCAAGTTGCTATCTTTCAATAGAGTTTGAGCTTAATATTACTTGCAAAAATCCTGTAACAAACTAGTTCTTTCCAGGGTCTTTTCAGACAGTTTCCTGACTAGGACAGAAATATGCCTTCCTTGGCAATAATTTTTTCTCTCCCATATCCAATGTTGTCACCTTCATCCAATCCCAGTTCATGAGTCAGTTTAAAATTACCTTTAGCTGGTGTTAAAGTAGTATTTTCTTTCTTTCTGACACTGTCCAATAGTGTATAAAATCTGTTAGGATTTGTGATGCATGAAGTTGTTGCAGGGTGTGGGGTGAGTGGGAGTCAGTGACTGCAAGTGATTGGATACACAGAGGGGGTAGGCTTTGGGGGCAGTTTTCTGCTTGCTCCTGTTGTGGTTAGCCGGCAGCAGATGCAGATGGCTGAGGAGAGCAAGGACTCAGATGAGGGGACAGGACCATTAGGGAGTGGACTGCTGCCTTCAGAGATTGGGGGGGCTGGCAGCAGTGATGAGGATGTTCTTGAGGAGCCTGTGCCAAGTGCGCGTACACGCAGGATTGCTCAGAGGAAAGAGCAGCTGCAATAGCATGGGCGACTCGGGAATAAGGCTACAAGGTAATGGCCCCTTCTTCAAGAAGATAAAAGCCAGCTGTGAAATTAACCTTCTTTGCAGAAGGCAAAGAAGTTTTGAACTCAGCCTCGTGGACATTACAGTTGGTATTTGAAGACTCTCGTAAACTATTTTTTATCTGTTGTTTTTTGGCAGACTTGAAAAAACTTGGCAAGGCTTTTTCTTGTCGGAGCTAATTATTTGGAAGCAGCTTTTTATCTGTGAAGAAACAGGATTCTTAGCTGAAACTTGAAAAGGTTATACTGCTGCCTTTGTCTTGTGTTTGCTCTCTTGGAACCAGGTTTGGGTCAGACCAGCTCCAGAATAGATACAAAATACTTATATTCATCAGTGGAGAATAAAGGAGAAACTTCTGTAGCAATGAGATCAATTATATAATCAAATAGCTCAAGAGTTAAGAGCATGTCATCTGTCTCTTTTTCACGACTTTCATTTCATTTCAAAATAAATGAATACATTCAGCGATGCATCTGTCTTGAAAACAGTCCATGTTGAACTGTATTGCACAGTCAAACATTAGCACAGGAAAAGTTTTCTGAAGTTTGTTGCATCTTGTCATAAACTACTTTATGATAATGTCACAAAACATTTTTATAAAATTTGCCAAATTTAAATTCTACAGGAGTCAGGGAGCATAGAGTAAGGACTCCAATTATTTATTCAATGGATTCTTTTTCTGGCTAGTCTAAAAGGATAGTAGTAGCCATACCCACCATGCAATGAGATAGTGGGAATGATCATCCTTATTCTTGACTAATCCATATTAATTGTTAGTATAATGGGCAAATGGCCCTGCTGTGGTATAAAAGTAGAGCCTGAAAAAAATGCTCCATATGCTATTTAAAGTGAAATATATGAAGATAAATTATATCATTATCAGATAGGTTTTCAGTGGATGAGGCTTTTCTGAATATATTTCTGGGGTTTATATTAATCTAAAAGCTTTCATGTCCTATTTACAAGACTTATTTTTTAAAAAAATGGTTTTTAAAGTGAAACACAGTCTCTCAGTCCTTAATCAGATCTGTATGTGGTTTTTGGCACTGCTTTAAACAGAAATCAGTATATGGATAGTTTTGAGGCTGTTGATTAAAATCGTCTGAAAGAACTTGTCTTATAAAACTTGTAAGAGTTGGCAAAAACATAGGCGTATATGCAATTAATCATTTTTTCATCTTTTGCTACACATATATGCCTGTCAGATTCCTCTAATATGAATTTGCATTAGAAATATACTTGTAGAGTATTTCTAGCAGGCTAAAAATATAGAAAGGCAATAAGTGAATTACGTGGAGAATGTCATAGATTAAATGAAATATAGTAAGAATCCAGACTTTGTATCTAATCCTATTATGAATTTAGGAAAGTCCATTTATTTTATACCTTATTATCTTCTTTAAAACAGAGACTGCCTCAAATTGGGCTCAATTCTTGATTTTCTTGACAATAATATAAAAATGTTGTTGCCAAGAACAATATAGAAAGATTTACTTTTTATCTTCTTCCAACACCCTAAGCATTTCTAATGATAGAGCTATCCTCTCCTAGAGCTACTCAGTAAAGCAAGGGGACAACTGGAATTGATGAACAAAGAGAGGCTGCTTGGGAACAATCTTGCTGAGGGGTCAAGTTGCCTTCTGTTGCCAGTGGCTACCCAGACAATCAATAGAGCTACCTATCAGGTTGCCTGGTAAATGACCAGCTGCCTGCTGAAGTCCATCTGGATTCATAATGGTGCCTGGGGCATACCATTTTAATCAGTCCACTTTCCCTGCAGGGGTTCCAAGAATCAGACAGTCTCATTTGGACCTAAAATGATCTGACCATCGTAAATGTTAGAGGATATAACTTCAGAATCCAGATTATCTAGCAACCACTCTCTGAGGCAAACACAAAATCAAAAGTGTGACTGCTGGTGTGAGTCAAGCCAAGGTCATTTTGTATAAATCCACAATCATCATAGAGGCCATGGAATCTCAAGTCTTCTCAGGCCTTGCCACAGATCATGATTGAAATCACTCAGTGCCAAAAGATGTTGTGACTTCAGCCTTGAGAGTAATGCAGAAGTTTTTCAGAGATTGTAACAGGCAGCACAACAACCAATGCACAAGAAGAATCTTTTAACTTGTTTCTCTAATATGTAACACACAGACACTCACATCTAGTAGCTCTGTCATAAGTAACTTGTCCCTAGGTCATTGCCACCCCATATCTAGTGATGAAATCAAAGCTACAGTTGCAAAAGATAAAACTGAGGATTTTCCCTATCAGGGTTTGGCGATAATCATAAATCCAGTGTCCCATAATGCTAGACTATTATATTATTTGTCCCTTAATTACAAATGAGTTGGTTGATGCTTAGGATGGTTAGCAAGTAGGCATTTTGACAATGCTATAGACATGATACAATGTGAGACTTCCTAATTATCTATAAGCCTGAGAAGGAGATAAATAAATTGAGCAAGGATGGGCAAAATAAATGCTTTTTTATACTGATTTCATTTATTTCTGTTTTTCCTCTTCTGAATTGCTTTCAAAGAGGTGGGATTATAATCACTGAGAATGTAAATTCCTGGAAATACAATTTTATAGCGGAAACTCCTGACAAAGAGATACACACTTACACTGCATTAAATCAACATCATTCTCATTATAAGACTGGGCTACACTTCCATCCTGTCTTAAGGCTCCCCATTAGTCAATTGTCTTATTGATATTTAACTTGGGGACTTCTGAGTCTCAATACCTCTACTATAGACTGCACAATTCTGGTAACTAGAAGTATATGCACTACTGTCCTTTTCCGAAAATTTTACCTTTCTTTTTTTACCCCTCAAAACGATGCCACAGGGCACCGCACACCAGAACAACTAGACACAAGGACAGTTCCCCCCCCGAATGCCATCACTCTGCTAAACAACTAATTCCCAGAACACTGTCAAATTATTTGCTAAGACTGTATTACTATTCTTCTCATCCTTCCTAGTAACTCTTCCCACTTATGACTACAACCATGTTACTTTTATCTTTACAATTTATATTGTTTTATTTGTTTTCTAGTATGTTTTGATTGCTTATTAGTAACCTATGACTATCACTAAGTGTTGTATCTGGTAATTCTTCATGAATATATTTTATTTTTCTTTTATGTAGACTGAGAACATATGCACCAAAGACAAATTCCTTGTATGTCCAATCACACTTGGCCAATAAAGAATTCTATTTTATTCTGTTTCTATTTCTATTCTATTTCTATTTCTATTCTTTTCTATTTCATTTTTAAAAAGCAGAAGAACAATTTTTTTGGCTTTTATAAGCAAAAAAGAAAAACTGCACTGTTAATTAGGTATTCTGAAATTTTGTGCTGATGCCAGCTTTGATGGTGTCTTACCACCATGTTTTGTTGTGGCTTATCATTATACCACTTTTTATATTGAATAATTAAGATTGAATAATTAAGATTGATTTGCTTTGATGATCAATTTTGCAGTTTTGTTATCTTTGGGGGTAATTTGTGGGAATTTATCCAGCAAAAGAACCCTCTTTCTGGTAGCCTTGTCCATCCTAGATGTATTCTGTCACTGTTTTTTTAGCATCTGTGATTCATGAGATTACTCAATGATATTTGAGGTAATATTGTGATGGAAACTGTTCTAATTATGTCAACATTTTTAATGTCTGTCCACCCATCCATCCATCCATTCATGAAATATGACTTATCTAAGCATACTTTGTTCAAAGTTAATGTAGTTTGATAATCATATTTATCTTGCATAATTATCTGACCTTCAGATAATTTTAAAAGGTTTGCATTTTCTAAAATATGTGAAATCATATCTTCTTAAATATTTTTTTTCTTGTGACAGCCCAGTAAGCATGTGGGAATACTAGCCAGGTTAAGACTTGGCTGCACTTCTATACAGTTCTACGGCAGTAGCCTTCTGAAATCAATGTATCTTACCTCTAATAAAATATCAATAAAATTGCATTCCGAATCAAGTTAAGCTGGAATGGGCAATGGGAGCTTTTGTGATTCAGAAACAAATTGAATATTGTGCAGACTCATGGCTCTTGCATTTTATAGTTATTCTTAACTGCCCCAAATCCAAAATATTGGCTGCTCAGCTGGAAGCAACATCCATCAATAGATATACTTTTTAATGTTAACTATATGTTGATATTTTGAGAGAGAGGCGTATAACCTGTGCTATGGATATTTCTATTCTGGTTGGGCTTTGAGGGAATTATGTGCCCAATACACCTGAAAGGTACCAGGTTGGGGAGAACTACTGAAAATATCTTATGAAAATGAATATAACTAGGTAGTGGTCTGTTATAATAAAGATCCCTTCCTGGTAATCTATTTTTCTTTCTTTCCAGGATTCCACCTGAGTGGCACTGTGACAGAAGCAGCAACTGCAACTGAACCAGAAATGACCTACAAAGTGGCCATCAGTTTTGACCGGTGCAAGATAACATCTGTGACATGTGATTGTGGGAACAAGGACATTTTCTATTGTGCTCATGTTGTGGCACTCTCCCTCTATAGGATTCGCAAGCCTGATCAGGTCAAACTCCGTCTTCCTATTTCAGAGACTCTTTTCCAAATGAACAGGGACCAGCTCCAAAAATTTGTCCAGTATTTGATTACGGCCCACCACACTGAAGTGCTCCCAACAGCCCAGAAATTGGCTGATGAAATCTTGTCCTCCAACTCTGAAATCAATCAAGTGCATGGTAAGTCAATGAGGGAGAAATAAATCTCCCATATTATTAAAACATGCTCATTCTTGACACACCTGAAGAGGAGGAGAATCTCACCAGGTCTATAATGTCTGAAGCACTTAATGCTTTAAAATATAGAATCTTTACAGCTCCCTGACAAATTGTATGCAGGCTCATATCTCTTATCAAAAGATTTTGGCTGTCACAACTGTTTGTCTCTCTTCTGGAAAAGAACTTTATAACAACAAGCAATGCTGGGTTGAGTATCTAACATTCTGGACTCTAAATTCTGGACCATGTCTGGATCCTGTCAGGCTATATGAAATATTTGTACTTTCTGCTTAAGAGCATAAACAAGGAGAGAAGCTAGCCACTTTTCATAAAGTAGCACCATATTTCTGTTCTGAAAGTTCATTTCTTAGCATTGATAGACGAGAACAGTTAACTTTCTCCAATCTGTTCATGTGGGCAGTATGATGAGAGTGGTTCTCCTAACACATATGGAGCTTGCCTTGTTGGAAAAGCCAAGTGCAAAGCGACTATATTTTAAAAAGCTCACATTTCAAAGAAAGTTGAGAACGGTGTTCAGTTTTTCTCTTCTATAACCACTGAGCTTTACAAGTCAAATGCCCTGAATATGTTACTGTGTGGGGATATATCAGCTGCCATGGTGCTAACAGAAGGTACTCAGAAGCTTGTTACGCTGATGTCAGAAAAGATGTGGTTGCTATTTCTATGTATATTGAAGTGAGATTGAGTGATATTTTTTTTACGTTCTCAATTTAGACTCCAGCTAATTATTTTGAGTTGACAGATCGGCTTATAGAGTCCTTTGTGCTCTTTGAGCTGGGATGATTGCTTGCAGAAACATCAGCAAGCAAATAACCAAACTTGGGGAGCAACAAGGACTCCACAGTTCAACCCTATGTAGATCAGTTTATATCATCACTTTTTAAAATTCCGCTTTTATAAATAACTCAAGGAGGTGAATGTAATATTCCTTCTTCCTCTTACTTTCCTCACAACAATAACCTTGTGAAGTGAGTTAAGCTGAGAGAGAGTGATTGGCCTAAAGTCACCCAGGCAGCTTTCATGCCTCAAGTGGGATTAGAACTCAGGCTCCTGGTTTCTAGCTTGATACCTTAACCACGAGGCCAAACTGGCTCTTATAGCATCTTGCTTTTTTTCCCCCTTTGAAAAAAATAAGTTTGTAATCAATCCTTGTATTTACGACCTCCACAAGTCTGTTAAGCAAAGGAAAGCAGAAAGAAGATCATAACCTACAATCCCCTAGTTTCTAGCCTGGCACCTTAATCACTAGGCCAAACTGGGTCTCTAATTGATAATTTAGAGAAAGGGAATAATTAAGGCTTAATAATTAAAAGGCAACAATTAAAAAACAAAGGTAATCAGAAAAAACACATGTTACATAACACAAAGCAATCCACCAGGTATTCAACAACCAACCTAACCCAGATCTAGGAGCACAACCATGTTTTCATAAACTTGTGGAGCTCCTGTGGAGTGGAAGCTGCACAAATCTCGGGGGGGTGGGGGCATGTTATATTAGGGAGACAGGCACCATAACAGAGAAGGTACACTTCTAGAGTACTTCTAGCTGATATTATTTGATAGAAGGGAGCTAGAATGCCCCCTCTCTATCTGGTTGTATTGGATGGGTACAAACCTAGTTAGTTAAAATAACTAGGGTTTTATAGCTGACAGCCAGCAAGTTGAATTGCACCACAACCAAACTGGCCATCAATGCAACTCATAGATATTGATGATATATTGGCATATCAATGTGTGCCTGTCATCGGTCATGTTGCTTTATTGTGGACTAATTGAAGCTCCATGGATGAATTTCAGTGGAAATCCATGCAACACACATTGTGAGGTAACTAGAATGTACTTGATTATCTATCTCCCAATTATGGAATATTTGTAGATACAGGAGTCTCAGGATCTGGAAGTTTATCGTCTTTAGTTCTGGATGGAGTTGCTCTATACCAGAATGGGCCCAGTGCGCAGGACCTGGAAGTCCTCCTGAACTCATGATTCCTGTTAAGAGGATCTTTGTACAACTTCATGTTGTGCGTCAGTTGTGCCCTTTCCTGGATTATGAGGCCTTGACTCAGTCAATCACACTTTGGTCTTCTCCCATTTGTACTACTGCAATGCACTCTAGTGCTTGAAGAGTATTTGGAAGCTGCAGACAGTCCAGGATGCAGTGGTGCTGACAGCCTTAGCTGCACCTTGGATGGTGCCAGGGGTGGGATGCTACCAGTTCTGCCCGACTCTATAGAACCAGTAGCTCTGAAGAGCAGCAGACACTGAACCGGTTCTGTGTTTGCTGCTGTTTGACCCGCCCGCCCAGGCTGTTACCTGTCCTTTATTTCCTGCTTTTTCAACTATCAGCTGTCCGGGCAGCACAGCTTACGATGTGCGTCAGGCACGCATGTGTGCGCAAAATGTAACCATGGAACCGGTAGTTGAATCCCACCCCTGGAAGGTGCATGAAGCACTGCTGTTATGAAAGATGCATTGGTTGCCGGTTTGCTTCCAGGTCCAATTCAAGATGTTGGTTATCACTTTTAAAGCCCTTCAGGGCCAGGTGATCTGAGGAACCACCTCACCCCAAAGGTATTAGTCCACCCCTCTCATTCCAGCAGGAGGGCCATGCTGCAGACCCTGTTGCTCAAAGAGCTTCAGATGGCAGAATCTGCTGTGGCCCAAGCTCTTTTGGAATATCTCAGGTGAGGTCTGCCTCTACCCTTTTGCCCTTCTGGAAGGGTGTTAAAATGTTTGTTTGTTTGTATCCTGCCTTTATTATTTTTACAAATAACTCAAGGCAACTCTGCCAGGTAGCCTGTTATCCTCATAGAGGTGCTCAATCTTGAAGATGGTTGATGTGATGATTAACTGAGAAAGATGCCACCACTTTATTGATATTATCATTTGCTTCTTGTTTCTTTAATTATGTTTTTAATGGTTTTATATTTATGATTTTAATCGTAAGCCACCCAGAGTCATTTTTCAGAGTGTGACGACTGGCATGTACATTTAATTAATTAATCAATCAATCAATCCTAGCAATGTGTGCAAGTAGCACACAACATAAACCGGTACAAAAGCCATCCTCATCACAATTGCTGCCTGATCTTGTGCAGTAGTTATAATACAGAGTTGGGCACTAGTTTCCAAAGGGGAATGCCACACAAGGGCAAATCCCAGTCTTCTCACTTTGATCTGCCAATCATAGGTCAACACCAAGTGGGAACTCCAAATATTTTAATTGTAAATAGCCTTTTCTTTTATTGTTATGATCAGTTATGCTGGGCATGGCAAGACATGTTCCAAAATATATGAGCTATTTATCATACTTACTGCTTTTCCAAAGGCCCTGAAGACAGTCCCCAAATGGAACTGGAGCCTGTTCTGTCTTTAAATCATCCCATAACAATGGAGCAAAGCAGCATGTTGCTGCTGGGGTCCAAGCAAGAATAATGGAAACTCCCCCAACCCAACCAAGGGTCAATTCAGTGACCAATCAGGATTACAGATGTGACATGAACTACATTTCCCATGATGCATTCCCTTAAGGGGACAGCTCCCAATTTCCAATTAACTATCCCAATTCCCAATTAACTATATACTGTCTGGACAGCACAGAGCCCATCAAGTGGTTTGTATTACCGCTGCCATTGTGGGGTGGGTTGGGAGAAGGTGTGGTTTTTGTCATGGGTTTTAATGTTATAAGTTTCTTGGAGTCACATGTATGTGAGTTGGGCAACTATATACATTTGTTCAATGAATCAATATATATGTCACCATGAGGAACAAACATCTCTCTTTCTCTGGGTATGACTAACCCACAAAACCCGTTGATGAAGGACCTTTTTCCAATCACTGCCAAAGCCTAAGAGCTATTCATTCCCATGCTAGAAATACAGATAGTCCTCATCTAGCAAAGACATTTGGGACCAGGAATTAGCCAAAACAATCACTAAATAAACGTTCTTATAGCTTACTTCAACTTTCCTTTGCTTAACAGACCTGTGAAAGTCATAAACATGAGGATTGGTCACAACATTATTTTTTTCATCACTGTCATAATTGCAGATGATTGTTAAATAAAGCAGCCACTGTATGAGGATTATCTGTAACTAATCCATATGGTATTAAACAAAGTTGTTCCTTTCTGTGATATATTTTTCCTGTTCCTAGCAAAGTTTCTCCATTGCTAGGCATCAACTGTTGCAAAATTCTGTCTGAAAGTTGCTATTCATTTGTAATCTCCCTTTGTGTTAAATAATTTTGGAAAACACTTCTCTCTTTCCCTTAACGTGGGGTGGTATCAGCAATAATAGACTTCTGGGGATTTCCACCCATGAAGTTCTATTGAAAAACTTCTCCACAGCATGGAAAACTGAATGACCAGACAGGGAAAAGCTCTGATACTGAGCTGTGAACTACTAAATGGCTGTATCTATCTCTCTTCTCTCCCCATTCACACACTCTATTCTTTCGATTTGGCTTTGATTCACATTACCTATTACTGTCTAAATTCATTGAGAGGCTGCGGTTAAGAAAAGGGTGTTTCTAGTAAAGGCACATAGAGTTCACCCACCCTCAAGGAAATGCTTGAATTAATTAATTCCTTTGAAAATAGTTGATTCCAACGATGTCAGTCTAGTTAAATCACTGTTTAAATCAGAGGTCTCCAAACTTGGCAACTTTAAGACTTGTGGATTTTAACTTCCAGAATTCTCCAGCCAGCTATGCTAAGCTATGGTGGCTGGAGAATTCTGGGAGTTGAAGTCCACAAGTCTTAAAGTTGCCAAGTTTGGAGACCTCTGATTTAAACCATCCCAAAGAACTATAATAAAAGATTCTGCAAAATTTTAATACAGAGTGAAATTAAATTTACTGATTATTAAGCTTTCCCCTCATAAATTGCAAGAACCATTGCAGGTTAATTAATATAGCAGGCTTAAAACATAAAACTGGGAATACATATAAGAGTTGCTTATTTTGGAATATAGAAAGAAACATAAAGAAGGAAAACTTTTATTCATTGTCAATTGGTACTGAACAGCATGACGAGTACCAAAAAAGATGAGTACCAAATAATTTTTCCCCCATAAGGAATAATGTAGTGAGGCACAATGCAGCTGATACCAAACAACTCTAGCTTGTGTATTGAGTACCAAACAAAGTATGAGTACTGGGATAAAATTTTCGCATCCAAATTTGTTGAGTACCAAATTTGATGAGTCTCAAAGTTGAGTACCAAAGTACCACTTTATTGTTTCTTTTCCTTTTTTCTTACTCTTCCTTTGTTTAGAAAAGCAATCCAGTTGCGCTCAGCCTAAAAATAAAGACTAGTCTTTAAAAATAAAATAAAATCAAAGCTGACAGATATTTGGACCTCTCATTGTCTGACAATCGTAAACCAAATAATTGTTACTAGTATGCGAAAGGATAAAATCAGTAATGAAGAAAGCTAAGGGAAATGTTTCAATTGCACATGGTTTATGGTGGCCAGAAAGATTTTAATGACTTGAACATTGAGTGAAAGTCTTCCTGCTTACGCAAAACCCAGTGAATGCTCTGAAAGTTGAGATAATTATAGACTGGCATTTTTTCTCCAAGGTACAAATCAAACCCTGAGGCTTGGCAGTCAAGCCTCTTCACTGGCTGTTGAAAATTCTGGCAAATAACCCAGTGCAGTCAAAAGGTTTTGGGCAACATGTCCTAAAATCCTTTGCCAGTGGCTGTGCTTATTGAGGCTGATATAAATTTAAATTCAAACTATCTGCAGAATAATGGGTTGCCTGCCCCTGGGTTAAATTAGATAATAATTAGAGTAGACATAGAACAGAGGTGCCAAACTCGTGTCGTCACAGCGTCGTCATTTGACATATTGGAACTATTCCCCGCTTCGTTAAACCAGGCAGGGGCAGGGCCAACACATGATGCATCTGGCCCATGGGCCGCGATTTTGACACCCCTGATATAGAAGGAGTCAATCTATTCTCCAAAGCACCTGAAAGCAGGACAAGAAGCAACGGATAGAAACTAATCAAGGAGAGAAGCAACCTAGAACGAAGGAGAAATTTCCTGATAGAGCAATTAATCAATGGAACAACTTGCCTCCACAAGTAGCAGAATGCTCCAACACTGGAGATTTTTAAGAAGAGATTGGACAACCATTCGTCTTAAACAGTATAGGGTCTCCTGCTTGATCAGGGGGTTGGGCTAGTAGAACCCAAGGTCTCTTCCAGTTCTGTTATTCTGTTACTTTCAAATGCCTATCGATTGCAAAACTGCTTTGCCCTATTGCTCTGCCGTCTAGTTCTTATGAATCATCCGGCTTCTATTTTGATGGGACAGTTCCAATATGATTTTTCTAATTTCATCATTATAATATATTGGTTTTGCTCCACAGTGCTGCTTATTTTGAGAGTGCTAATTGCCTCTGAATAGGATCAAAGTAGGCATTTCCTGGCCAGCTTTCTCTTAATGGTTGTAGAGAAGGAGCTTTATTGACAAGGATAAATCCAGTTGACTAATTCCAGTTGGAAAGGGCTGCATCTGTCTTTTGCCATGTCTCCTCACTCCAGTTATGAGCTATTAACTCACTGAAGAGGAGTAATAAACATTAGAGAAATGGGATTAAGGTCAGAGTTGCATGTTCCTGGCACCATGGTTTATCTCTAACTGAAATTTCTACCCAGGATTTTTCTTTCTCTTCTTTTGCATAAGCCAATATAGGATTATTTTTATTTTGTTTTTTGTTATTTAATGTCAGACATCCAGATTGATAATGTTGATAATTTCCATATAGAAGCAATTGACAGCTTGTCTTTATAATGTTGCCATTGAAGAATTTCAGTGATAAGAAAACAGGATATATATTTTTTCTTAGCTTTTCAAGTTGAGTACAACGATGTAACAATGTGGGATGCTTCCTAATTTCTGTACAGCTGAGTGCCTTATAAATATTGCCTTATTCTCTCCAAGCATAAATTTTATTTTTCTAGTGGCTTCAAAAAATGGGGGGGGGGGGAAATGCTCATCAATTTGGCATCTCTCATTTTATAGCGGAGCTCCTTTTGACTTTAGAAAGATTTTTGCTTGGCATTAAGATGCTTTGCAAGGAAAGATTTCATTGTTACAAGCACATCAATGAGGCAGTCAGCTCTTCTTACAGACCAATTGTGTGCCTTGCAGCACTGCAAAATTGAAGCTTGAAAAGTAAGCAATACTAAATGTTTGCATTTATTGGACTGTTTTGTGTTAGGGGGAAGACATTGAGAAACAAGAAAAAAGTATTTGAAGCTTTAGGAAATAGAAACGAGTCTGCTTTTTGGACACGGTTATTCTATCTTAATAAGCATTCTGCTGAAACCTTTAAAAGTTTTAAGTGTGGAAACAGACAATATAGCTTGCAAGAGTAAATCTTAACTATTTCCAGGGCTGTAGTTATCTAAAGTGATGTAAAACACCTTAGGGTGTATTAAAGCAAGAGGATTCTAAATGATTAGGAGTCAGTAACCTATTAAGTCCAGGTCTAGTCTTACTAACTTCTCCTTGACCTCATCCATAAGTGGAAAAGCATGTAGGCATGTTACCAATAATATACATAAAAGTGTATATACATGTATAGAATTTAATAGCTTCCAGAAATTACTGCAGCTGTTCCTGGCTAAATAGGATTTTTCCCCTGCCTTCTTCTGTTCTTTCTTACTGATGGATGAAAGGTTTTTTAAAAATCCCATTTACCAGTTTATCTAGGGGATGGATGCTTGTGCCATCCCAAAGATTCAGTAGTCAGGAAACAGTTTGTTACCTAAAACCATGTTTGGGATCAGGAATTGAAAAACACTAAATTCTTCTTTAAAGTTTGAAGGCTTTCTCAAAGCTGCTTGAATGATAAACTGGCATCTTTATTTATTCCCCACCCCCCTTTCTTGAGGTGGGCTTGCACAGTAGTCAGTGAGGCTATTATTCCAGAGTTTCATTATAGCAAATATTAATTACTTTAAGATGCTACCCAAGGTAGTATTATGAGACATCAAGCAAAAGGAGGACACAGTACTCCTTTTTGAACTCATGTCTTCAGACATGCTTTAAAATCAAATATTGTCCAGCTTTTTGAGTGTCTTGGTTTCTTTGGGGATGGGGGTATTTTTGGACTATTTTCACAATGGCAGTCATCCAAACTTTTATTTTATGTATTGTGACCTTATAAATTGCTTCTTTCTGTATCTGTCAACAAACGAATACCCTAAATTTACAATATTTAAATTTATTTCATGATTTCAGCAATCAGGTTAAATCCAGCCCCTTCATCGATCACTGTAACCAGTAGATCATATGACTTGCCATGTTTTTCTATGGTGAAAATTGAAAAGCACGTCATCACCAATTCTATATTATTGCTAGCATTTGTTCTTCAAAATAAAGATTTATTGGAAAATATTGTGATTAGAAAAATCAGTCTTTCTAATGGTGGAAAAAGTGATTTCATATACAGTACACGTTGGCCTAAGTACATTTCTTTGCAATTTGTTGTAATTTTTGAAATGGATGCCAAGAAATGTGTTTTCCTTTGCAATTGTTCATGTCCTCCTTTGCCTATTCAGATATCTGGTAACCCTAGCCAAAGGAATCCTTGACAGATAACTCTGTTATAGTAACAATATTGATTCCTTCACTGATAGAAAGAAATCATCCTCAAGCTGTTGAAGATAATATTTATTTCGACCCTGCCATCACTGACTTTCATTGCTTTCAGTCTGTTTCATGTAATCCTTACTGAGTCATTCTTAAAATAGCCAAAATAGCTAAGATTAAGTGTGTCAGAAGAATGGTTATCTTCTGTATAGAAATCTCCAAACATTTTGTGAAGCCTCTCTGAGTTCAGCAATTTAATCTTACACACACACACACACACACACTGTGTGTGTGTGTGTGTGTGTGTTGTCTTTGGTTTATGGCTTTAGAGAGAGAGCTTCTCTCTTTTGAGGCCCAAGAAAGATAGTCATATATGAATTGTTTAGAGATCAGCACAGGAAGACCAAGTAGAAGTCTTGGTAGGAGTCATTTGGATCATCTTAGAATCTAAACTGGACTTTCTTTGCCTGGTAGTTAAATTTACCAGGACGGCCTCAGTGGGGGAAACTGATCTAGGGAGACTTTTCATGTTAGATATTAAGGCTTCCACCCAAAGTGATGCATTACAAAGTTTTTAGCAACAAAGAAGGCAATGATTCTTACTTTGTTTTTAGCTTACTGTAGAAGCTAGTGTGGCGAATACTAGTGTCAAGCCTGTTAGGGCAGAATAGAGAAATTTCTCCCTTGCTGTTCAGATTCTTTTTTAAATAATTATTTGTTATTTATTATTTGTTATTTTACTACCTTTGCAGTATTTTATTTGGCTCTACTGCAATTATACAAACATAACCCTACATTTTGTTTGTTCTGTATTGAAAACAAAAGTACTGAAGAATAAATATTGATTTTTTTAAAATTAAAATACTGTGGTACTACACTGTTTATTTATTTATTTTTTCTTTTGTATATATCTCAGCACATGGGTGGCTGAACCTGTCTGTGCTTGGAAGCTAAGTAGTTAGAGCCTGCCTAATAACTTAGATAGGAGACTACCATAGAATACCAAAGATAATTTAGGAATTTAAGGGACATCCTAGAAAATGAAATGGCAAACCAGTTCTGTGTTGCATGGATATGTAAAGTCACCAGGAATTGTTCTCTACTTACGGAGACCTTACAGCAGAGTTTCTTAACCTTAGCTACTTTGAGATGAATCTGGCTGGGGAATTCTGAAAGTTGAAGTCCACTCATCTTAAAGTGGCTAAGGTTAAGAAACGTTGCTTTACTACAGGGGTGTCAAACTCACATTGTCATGGTGATGTGATGACGTGCGTTTCCCCTTTGCTAAACTGGGTGTAGGTGTGGCTAGTGTTTGATGCATTTGGCCCCTGGGTCGGGAGTTTGTCAGTCCTGCTTTACTATATGATAGGGTTAAGGGATAATAGGCAATTTTGCCCTTTTAAAGCCATGGAGAAGATTTCTTTTAACAGCTGAGTTTTCTTGCCATAGGTGCTCCAGACCCTACTGCAGGAGCCAGTATTGATGATGAAAATTGCTGGCATTTGGATGAGGAACAGGTTCGAGAGCAGGTGAAGCTATTCCTTTCCCAAGGAGGATACTATGGCTCTGGGAAGCAACTCAATTCCATGTTTGCTAAGGTGAGACATAGATTCCCTTTTCTGTCACATTTGCAAAACTTTCTACCCTTGAAGTTTTATAATATTCTTTCAACTTGCTGTTCTTTTCTCTGTGAAATCAACATTTAGGATTATATCGTTCTGTCTTTTCCAGAGATGGACTGGAACTGGCATGTTAAATTGCATTGGTGTGATGGCCACTAGGAATCAAAAACAATATTGTATCTTACTCGCAATTAGCTTATCGTTAGGTATTTCCACTTATGCAAATTTTGTTTGGATAGACATTTTTGGTGCTTTCTAATGATTAACTTCACTCAAGGGAGATTTATCAATCAAACCTTTGCAGTAGAGATTTTGGTTTTAATAAAAGATTGTAACATAGAAAAGTAATAGTGGCAAAAGTGGAACATATAACCGTGTGTTTCTCCATTGCTGGATTTTGGCATATGCATGTATGGAAACATGCACAACCTCATCAATATTGTTTATAATGAGTAAAAATGCAACCGTATACAAAGCCATCTGAACAAGCAAGACTTGCTTATGATTCTGATAGCAGCAATGGGTTTTTTTTTAAATAATTCCCCACAAGAATCCTATAAAGGGGCTTCTGGTTTGAGTTCGTTCGGCGACAGACAGAAATCCATGATCGTGCACGGTTTCGGTCTGGGCTCGCCGCTGGAGTGCCCCGAGCCAGCTGGTTTCGGGGCTAAGCCACCCGAAGGTGGTGAGGTGGTGAAGAGGGGGGAGATTGCCAGCAGGGTTGAGGAGAGCTGCATCTCTCCTCCTCAGCTGCCCATTACTCCCTTTCCTGAAGGCGGTTACAGCAGTGGTCAGAAATAGCCACCTCAAAGAAGAACTCGACCAGAAAAGAACGTGCAGGAGGAAGATAAGAAGTGAAAGTTTTGGCTGACCAGGTTAAAGTGCAAAAGCAACAACTAAGGTACCCTGGAATTTAAACTTACAAAAAAATAACATCGTTCCCAAAGAAGAGTCTGAAGCAATGAAGGAAAGTGAAAAGGGAAAGGTTTTTTTTTTTCCTTCTCTCCCTTTCCCTATACTGACAACTAAGAGACTTAAATAAGAAATTGGAAAAATCCGCTTTGACATCAACAGGCAATTAAGCTGAAAATAAAACAAAATGTCAAAGGGATAATAAAGATTTCTGTACACTAAAAAATTTTTCATGGGCAGGAAAGGAGAGAAAAAGAATAAAAGGGCAGGATCTGGAAAGAGGGAGGAGACTGCCTGGAATTAAAAGGAATCTACAGTAAAACTTCAACAAGACTTCCAAAAGATACATTTTAACTGAAACCATAGAACCCCAGGAAGAGAAAGTGAAAAAAAGAGCAAAAAGAAACAGCTTGCATGTATCTGGATTACTTGGTGATCTTTGGATTCTTGGTTATTGTATTTGAATGACTAAAATTAATTGGGTGGTTGTTTAAAAATTTATACAATGGCACTACTTCTGGATGAATTGAAATTGGAACTTAAAAAGTACAAAGAAGATGCACAAGAAGGGAGGGGTTCTTTTGGCTTCGTTTTTCAACTCTTAGAAATGGAGATTTGGAACTATGAGAAACAACAAGAAACGTCTGCAAAATAAGAAGACTGAGACAAAGAAGAAGCCATCTTTAATGAACAAGTAATTCTATGTGGGGAAGAAAAAGGAAAGGGGGGAAAGAGAATGGAGAATTTAAGACTTAAAAAAACAACCAAAGAAAAGAAAAATAATTCAAAAAATAAGTATAATACTGGAAAGCAACAGAAGAGGGGAATACAGAAGAGAGAAATAGAGATAGAGAGACAAGGGGGTAAAAGGGGAGAGAGAAGAAGAGAGGGAAGAAGGAAAGGAAAAGAAGTTAAAAGGACTGAAACAAGATATAGAGAAACAGGGCCTATTTAGAGATAATGGGTGAAAATTTAACTGAAAAGGGATTCTGTAAAGGTACATAAGATTGTATTGTTATATTAGTAATAGAAATAACTTTAAAAAATTGGAAACAATGTATGATTAAAATGAGGGATAAAACAGTTAATGTAATTTAGTGAAATGTTTGTTAATAAAATAAGTGAAATAAAATAAATGAGAAAATTGAATTAGGAAGGGACGGGAACATTTTAATTAGTTAATGTTTTATAAAATATAAGTGAAGGGGGGAAATTAATTATGGAAAGCTTATAACTGTTCCCATAGAAGTATGATATTTAATTGAAAAGTAATGTTAAAGAAATTAAGATTTTAATGAATATTAACATTAATTATAGAATTGAATTGGAATGGAATGTGTTGTTTTAATTACATATATTTATAATTTTTTCTTTTTTTAAGAATATAGTGTGTATTTTAAGAATGTACCAAGCAGAATCCGAATGGAAGTTATGTATTATATTGAATGTTATAACTTTAAGGTATATATTGAAGCCTAAATAAGAGTTAAATAGATAAACTTAAAAGATATAAAGGTATAATACTCCAATCAGCAACTACAGGAGAAACTTTGTTTAATGAGAAAAGATAATAGATAATTGAAACAGGACAGACAAAAAGTATAAATATAATGATTTGAATTGAGATGAGATAATTAAAATAAAATTGAGAAAATTAAAAGAGGGGAGAAGCTATGTAGAAAATGTAACACAGTAATAAGATATGGAATAGAACATAAAAATGAGCATGGCACTGAATTTGTGTCTGTACGAAGAAATGTAACCCGGGATTACACTACTTTCAAAAAAGATGTTTTATTTGTATTTTTTTGTGAAAACTCAAATAAAATTTACAAAAAAAAAGCATCCTATAAAGTGAGTTGGGCTAAAATAAAGTGATTATAGCAGTGGTTTAAAAGCAATTGCTGAAGGGTTTTTTAGAAGTATGTACTACCTTTATTTAGAATTCAACGCTCCTAGCTTTTATTCTAAATCAACAGAGTTTGAACAATGTAGCAGATTAGATTGTTCTGTCACAGGACTATCATGAAAAAGGAATACCTAGAATCCTTCTTATGAATACATATAACCAATATGAACTGTATGAATGGACAGAACAGCAGCATGTAGACAGTGTATAAGAGTATTGAAGGCAAAAGTATAAGCATTCAGATTAACAAACTATAAAGATATTTGCATTGAATTAATCTATGTATGCTTCTGAGAAAAAAAAAATTACATGACCTGAGACTAATCCATAAGCATTAATGTCTAGTTTTTCATAGCTAAGAGCAGTCAAGATGGTCAAAATATTAATGGTATAAAAAAAGTGTGGTTTTTTTTTTTAAGAATTGGCAGGAAATACTTGTATGTATGGATACTTGCAAGATTTCTTTTTAAAACTGTTCCAAATATATTGTTGCAATTTTATATCAGTCATTCATAGATAGATGGAAAGTTAGTTAATCGTATTTAGGACAATCTATATAATTAAGGATATAAGCAGTCCTTTCTGGATTGAACCTATTTCCATGTAGTCTAGCAGTCTATTCTCACTTTGGACAACTACAAGGAAGTTCACTAGCCTCCCTGCAAATAGCTTTATAGGCAGTTACACCATAATCAGGACTAATAGCCACTGATTCCCATAACTTCTTTTATAAATACTTCATACAAAGTAAAGGATATTGTTGGTGTATGCTTTGATCTTAATTCTAAAATGTTCCATCTGAGCAATATACTTTTTGAGAAAATATTATTCTAGAACCTAGTGTGTTAGAGAAATTCTAGTTAGATCTAGTGATAAGTTCCCTTGCAGAATCCAGCATGCAAGAAATGATAAATAGAATTCTGTAAGCACTTATATCTCTTGAGCAGGATATGCCTTCCTATATTTGAAAATGTCCAGGTATGGTGATTCCACACTTCACTTCAAAAATCTGTTGTATAAAGTCTTAGATATCATTTAAACCAAACCTTTTTATTTCAAATAGAGTTTGCATCAGATTACAAGATTAGACATTTTACTTGGAATGGTTTTTGTAATGATTTTTAATAATCCATCATTGTGAGGGATTCAAGGTCTAAAGTGAAACATCTGTTTCTTCAGCCATGACGCATTTCCCCCCCAAATTATAGAACAGTAAAGGGAGACAAGTTGATTACAAGAATTCTCATAATCTAAACCCACATTCCAGGGTATTTTTTGAGGAGGGAATTTGGAAGTTCAATAATCCACAAAGCATTTGGATTTGATCATTGTTGGAAATGGGGATCATGATTTGAGTATATCTGGCTCAATCTGTACTGGCTGAAGACTATAAAAATCACCATCTGGCTTATCATATTCTTTAGTAATGATTTTGCATGCCTCTTATTCTCAGGGAAAAAATATTTCTTTGGCTTGCCTGAATAGCTTGATATTTGTTCAACAAGGTAGAGAGACATTTAGAGACATTTTCACAACCATGTAGGCAGCTTGATGATGGCAAGCTTTTTATCATCTTGTAAGAAGAACATAATCTCCACCCCCACCCCTCAAAAATCTGGTTATCTCCATTCCTATCAATTGCAGCCATCATGATCAGGATAATTGGAGTTGTAATTTAGCTCCAAGTGTATGGTGGGACATCCTCTGGGCAAAATGAAAGACCATGTAGAAGCTAATTCATGTCACCCTTAAATCCAACACCTATATGATTGAAAGTCTATATGTCCTCCTTTTTTATTTTAGGTCCGTGAAATGCTGCGCATGAGAGATTCCAATGGAGCTAGGATGCTGACGCTAATAACAGAGCAGTTCATGGCAGATCCACGTCTTGGTCTCTGGAGACAACAAGGAACAGGCATGACTGACAAATGTCGACAACTGTGGGATGAGTTGGGTAAGTCCAGCAGTTTGTAATGCTTGAGGCTAGAAGGAACTCAGATCGGAAAGGCTGCAAGAAAACAGCAGATGACTTGTGGTGGCAGCTGGAAACCATACAGAGCTGGGAATAGCATTACTATAGACTATAGGCTAAATGAGTTAGTAAATGAGTTTGTGTCTGTGTGTGTGTGGGAGGAAAGGAGAGAAAGAGAATGGTTCAAAGTCCATTTTCAAATGAGCCTTTCTCCTCAAAAATAGGAAAAAAAGTTATCCTTTCCCACTATCTGCTAATTGATTCTTTCTAATGGGGATACAGGGAAATTTTGTATACAAAAAATATGTTCTATAAGTGATCTATAATCTCTGCTAAAAGTAATATTCCTGTTTTCCCGGGGCATAGGCTTGCACTGGAATTTAAAGTTTAATATGAAAAAAAAAGTTTTTCTTTCATCAACTTCATAAAAATAGATTAATACCCAGAACTTGCCTGAATCTCTGGGTTTTGTGCATTCATGGTAATTTGAGTAGAGACTGCTAGGGAAATAATATAGTTGACCTTAGCTTGTGACTCAGCATTGAGAATCGATATCTAGGATGTCAATTGATGTTGGATGCTTACATTTTGAAAAACAGTGGTACATCATTTAAAGATTTCAGTAGCCCTTGGCATGGATCTCCAAAGTTTTCATCTCCATTCTTGAATAATCACAATGCATAATTACATCTGAAACTTAAAATGAGATTAAACTTCATTAGATGCATCAAATGGAGCTTAAATCTTGCACAGACAAATGTTTGCCATCTTGATCAGTTATAACTTCTGGCAGTTCTGAATATTCCAACAAAGTTTTTGATCCTACCCACTGAACTTACTAAAAGAGTTAACATTGGTGAGCCAGACACACACACACACACCGATTCTCACATTGGCTGCCACCTTGGGAGAGTATGACAACAACTTCAAAGTGGCAGGTACAACCAATGATCAAAGTCCTGTCCTTTTTAAGTGTGTGTTCAGTGTGTGTTCAACACATTTAAAAATGGGAGAAGGTTTCAATTGACCAGTCATGCTTTTATTATAACATAAGTGACCCCTTCCCTCCCTCTGCATGTGATCCTATCAACACCAGAAGTAGCAGCTTGGGGGTAGACGGCAGAATGCTTCAAGTGCACCCAAAAATCCATAGTCTAAAGAAGAAGAAAGGAACCCGGGATTTGTACCTTGGTACTGATACACATAGAAACACACAAGGCAAGATTCCTATGTGTTTGCATAATTTTTTTTTGTATGTATAGCTTCCTAATTCAGTAAAACTGCTTATCTAAATCTTATGCCTGGTTGGAAATACAGAACTAAGAAAGAGTTTTTTATCATTATATTTGGCAAACAGTCCCATCATTTACCTGTTGCTTTATTTTCTTTTTCTCTGTGTACAGCTTTTGTAACCAGATGTTCCCTTGGTAAAACCATTGCTTTAATTATTCTGATCTTTATTGCCACATTCTTCATGGTTTTGTTTATGTTTTTCATTCCTTCCTCCTTAGTATTAATATTCCCTTTGTTTCTCCAGCTCATAGTTTCACAATTTGTGAGCTTGGTAAAACAAAATTACCTAACTTTGCCTCGCCATCAATTGTACATTCAAAATGATCTCAATAGTTCATGCTCAAATAGAAAATCTCAGAATTATGACCTGATTTGTAATTTAAATAAAGAGGGCAGGGGTTGAAAAGGGAAAGTTTTTATTTCTGATCAAATCAAGACATTGAAAATTCCAAATAAATGCTCTCACATGATTCTCCCAGCTGAAACACAAGAGGAAAGCTGGTATTACCGTCCCTGAGAAAATCTGAAGCTTTAATCCCATTGCAGTGATATTAAAGATTAGATCCTAATTAAGTTGAAAACAATTGGATTATAGCTCGACCTTAATCTTTGAGCAGCTTAACCTTTATTTTGTTTACAGCTGGAGACCAGAATGGGGAAGAAAACAAAATGTGGGAAAAATTAGCTTGTTTCAGGTGAAACATCAAATGAAACAAGCCTGAAGCTGATATGCTTCAGTTATTTCTCTGTTGGCCCTTTTGCTAGAATCTGGCAAACTGTGATTTGTGGAAACCAGTTGGGAAGAAGAAGAGTGCACCAGCTGGAGACTTGATCTTGTAATTCTTTGGCATTACATTTGAACTGAGTAATTGTATTTTTTAATTGAGTTGTTACTAGAGTTACTATTGTTCTTCCTCCTGATGGAGGGTAGTTTCTCTTTACAGCAGAGGAGTTAAAGACACATACCCACACTTGAGTAGTATTGTCCGGAATATTTGTGTGTAGTTCTAGTCATACATTCGGGATCAGTGAGGTTTAAGAACTGTGCTCCTATTCTATACCCAAACAATATTATCTCTGCTATTAAAGGTACTATTTTTGTGGTTCTCCAATGAAAAATTTAAGATTGTATCCTTTACTCATTTATAATCTGGTTTTTCAAAAAATACAAGGTTACCCAGTTTTAACTATATGAATACCAGTAGTGACTGAGATTTTGAATGATTGAAAAATATGCCAATTGGGTATTTTATGGGACTCTACACATTTAATTGGGAAAATAACTTTAAAAAATACATAGGAAATTAATATGGAACTAGAGGAGAGGCAAAGATTCAACTAGCTTTGTTCACACAGGATAATCATTATAGCTAAAGGTTAACATAGCGTAGATTTCTGTAAAAGTAGTCCTCATCTTATAACCGTAGAATCCAGTTGTAAGTCATTAAGGTTGTAATTTTTTGGTCTTTTTCACCATGGAAATTAAGCAAAGGTAGCGGTGATTAAGTGAACCTATTTTTTGAACGAGCATTTATTGCTAGAAACCAGCAAAAAAGTTGCCAGAAAGTGACAAATAACATTGCAAATTGCAGTCATATGATTGTAGAATGCTGCAAGAGATTGCAAAGCTGATGCACCCAACATATGTGGTCATGTGACCAGTGTGTGTGTGTGTGTGTGTGTGTGTGTGTGTGTGTGTGTATGGAACACAACTATTTACAACAGCTGGGGATGGTTTACTGGCCATAAAGCACCCATTCCATGGCCCTTGTAACTTTTCAGAGGTCATAAAATGATTGATTGCAAGTTGCAGACTGCCTGTGCAAACGTAAGCATGTATATTTGAAGGTAGAACGAGGATAAAATGGGAATGCTATAGATCAGTTAGGCCATCTGGGAAACATACTACAGCATTAGCAATCAAAACCCCAAATATCTCAAATATATTGCTTTGATGCCTTTATACAACAAAACAAATACTAATTCATAGTCCCATAAACATGTTTCATTCTGTTTTCATTAGAATTTCCGAAAATATCAATATATGCCCAACAGATGTCTAGTGAACCCGGATCCATGTTTTATATATTATCCTTATGTTGACATATTGTTTCCCCTGGCAGTAACTGGGACCATATTTCAGAAGAGCATGCAAAGGGAACAGGGCAATTAGATTATTTCCCATCCCCGGCCATTTATTCCCAGCAGTTTGAGGTTGAGAGCCGTTGTTTTGTATAAGCCCAGAAAGAAGACTTTAAAAACCTGCCACCCAGGAGTCAGATCAATGTATTATTCTATGCTGAGCATTGTGGCTCTTTATCAAAAGAACTGATTCTTTAAACTGCCAGCTTTGGAAAAGAAGCCCTTCAGGAGCAGGCTTGCCAGCTAGGAAACTTAAAAAAAAAAAAAAAAGCGAGATCTATAAAGCTGCTTTTTTTCCTGTTCTGTTTGAGGGGTGAAACTCTTAGAAGCTCAAGGATGGCTGCCCTGCATTTACGGTTAGGCTCACACAAAAAAATCCCCAAACCACCCCAGTTCCATAATGAAGGGGACAGTCTGAGAAATATGAGGGAACCTGAGATGCTTATTAGCAGAGGAGGTTGGGAGTAGCTATTTACAGATTCAGGGCTCTTTTACTCTGCCACTGATTCCCTAAGCACTCAAAAACACTTTTTAAAAAAATAGTCCACACTTCTAACAAGGAATGCAAAAAATCATTAACTTGCCTCCGGTTGATACAGGAGCCGGAGGAGCAAAACGTTTCTTACTTGCTTTTCTATCAAAATGGAAACAAATGGCTTGTTCTGCTCTCCATCTCCATCCACATGATCCTTATGTCATGCTGTATGCAGTTTTCTGATTGTACCCCAAAACCAAACAAAACCGTGAGTAATTCCTAGAAGGGGAGTTGCCAAGCCACAATGTTTCTTGAAACTTCTGCTGAGGGCTGAAATCCTGGGTGAGGCAGGAGTTTCTGTAAATGGGAAGAAGACTCTCCACAGCTCTGTGGAGTCACAATCTTTCCTAGTTACAACTAATTGATTGTGGTTTTTAAACATAACCATAGCTCAGGGGTGTCAAACTCAAGGCTCACGGTCCGGATATAGCCCACAAGGTACTTAGATCTGGCCTGCAAGGCCGGCCTGGAAATAACGAAGGACTGGCCAGTGGTGCCTGTGAGACCAAAAATGGGGCGTTTTGGCTTCCAGAGTGCTGCTGGAGGCCGTCCTTGACTCAGAAGGTTATAAAAGGAGGGAAAAGTAAAATATTTTATCTTTCAGGCTTGCAGGATTCTGCTACTATAGGCTACGTCAATAATTTATGGTTCTAGTCTTCCTATGAAGTCAGTTTCTTGATCTGGTCTTCTTTCATAGGGTAGATCAAGTAGATCAAGTATGCATTAAATAAACAAAATCACAGAAACACACGCGTCTCTATTTTTATAAGTGTATAAAACCATGTGTGCGGAGGTGCAATCCTGTGTCACGCCCCTTGGCAATGCCCACCCTGGCCCCACCCTACAACCTCCTCCCCACCCTGGCCCTCTGAGGTCAAACAAAACCGTGATGCGTCCCTCAATGAAATCGAGTTTGACACCGCTGCCATAACTGAACCAGAAACAAATCTGCTTGGCTGTCAAATGCAACTGGTGACATGGGATCATAGATTTCTAAGCGATGGTTTAAAATGGAGCATCTCATGTGAAAATGTCCTTAGAAGTATATGGAAAAGCTGGAAAGGGGAAGAGATAGAAAGATTAAATAATAAAAAGGCTGACCATTAAGTCTAATTTATTTGTTTGTTTTAATTTAAAGTCCCATTCTAAAGATAATATTTGTACAATTCTGTCACAGATACCAAGTACAACAAATTTATAGACTCCCGTTAAACCAATATAAACACGTAATTGGTGAACATTCATCTTGGTGAATTGCAAAGCATAAAGTCAAAGCATAAAGACTTTGAATGAAATTGATCCAGGTTTAGGAGGAGCCCTAGCCAATTCCAGTTCTAAGAGGTGTGAAACCTGCTTAAAGTGCGCATCCTGAGAGTTTTAATTTGCTGGGTATAGAAAACCTTTTCTTAGAGCTCTTTGTACAAGTTTTCCAGTTATACACAAATCTGCACACTCTGTTATTAGAATACTTAAGCATATATCTGCATTTACTGTATCCTTATGTGTCTCAAAATTTCTGAATTTTTTTTAATCAAATGGAGTAATGAATAAAATGTGAGATGATTGCTCACAGGAAGAGGAAAAGTATTTTTAGAGATAGTTGCAAAATATGAAGTATGTCATTAAGTACAGCATATAAAAATAAAGGTAGCCACAAATCATGTGATATACATAAAACACATAATCTCTTTTAAAACTCTAAACAACCACCCAGAGTAAAGAGTGGGTTTTTTGGTTTTATATCTGTATCCCTCATCAGCATATAATTGACCTCAGCTGGCCTGAAAAAGTAAGTGTTGAGCCGGTTGGGATAGGAGATCATTAGAAAATGCAAGGGTTGAAGGCTACATTGGAAACTGAAAAAATAGTTGTGGAATAAAACATTTTCCCATATGGTTGCCAAGAAAACTATATGTACTCCTGGCCACAAAGTCATCAGAAGTGAAACTCAATTGCAAGGCAACTGTTCCTTTAGTCTTTGCTTAATTTCAGATTCTTTTGCCAAATAATAATATATATTCTTAGATGTACAGCATTAACGGACCTGCAGATTTGAACTACAGTACTGGGAGCAGTAATTATACTGTTGCTGCTGATTATGGGGCAAATGCCACTTTTCCAAAATGGACTAAATGCGCAGTATAGAAATCAGGCTATCGTGGGGTTTCCAACATTGGGACTTGCTGGCATACATTTAAGCAGTCTTTGAAGTACAGTTCAAACAGTTGATATATCCTGGCAGACAGGAATAATCTTGGATTCACATTGCCTCTCCATTTTAAGCTCTGAGGGATACAATTAAGCTGATTTATGGAAGATGTGTTCTTGAGTTAGTTAGCTAGTTTCTTTTATAAATTCTCCCTCTGGGCTCAGTGCAATTCCCTGAAACAAGATGTAAACATTTCCAAACTCTTCAAAGCAAGGAACCTATGGGGGGAACTCTTGTTGTCTGCTCAACTACAAAAATACATTTCAGCGCTTGGCTTGCTCTTACAGGGGCCCTATGGGTGTGCGTTGTATTAAATCCACACTGCACGCTAGAAGAAAAGGCATGCTGGCTGCGACAGCTCCGGAAGTGGGGTGATATGGATGTTTGTCCACTGGAAGATGGAAACTACAGCAATGAACTTCCCAACATCACTAGTGCACTTACTCAGAGCTCTAGTCACAGGCAAAGTAAGTGTGGCAGAGATAGTTTCACTGTTTATAATGTAACATCTTTCTTTAGATTCCATATATAGCTAAAAATAATCTTACAAGATCCCAGTTATGGGTTAATAGAAATCCAGTTCGTGGTATAGGACTGTTCTGCATTTCAGCTTGGTAGGTCAATGAACAAAAGAATGTTGCCCGATATTACACGTTAGGCATAATATTAATCTATATACTACTAAAACTCTTGTGTCTGTTTGATTGTTTGTAACCTTCAATTGGGTGAAATGGTGCATCATAGAGCAACAATTTTTGAATCAATCTACCTCAAATTGGCTAATTTACAGAATTCAGGACCTGTGACTCTTGTGGGAAAAAATTGACAAAGTTGGCAAAATTGTGGCTGCTTCAATGCTGCTGCGCTGCCACAGACAGCTGCAATGATGTGACCATCATTTGCAACACTCCTTGCCAGCTTTTTACAAGAAAAGTCAGTGGGGAAGTTGGCTATCGCTGTCCCTTCTCACTATTTTTTTTGCTGGCCAGGGGTCATTCTGTTTCTCTGTTTAGGTAAGGGATTATTTTTTGAAATGATGACCCAGTGAGGCACAGGTTGCCTAGTTCTTATTAAAATTTCCCAATTGAAGTAAAATGGTTTTGATTCAGATTGTCAGAGATCTATAAATCTTGTCTTCTTCCTAGCTCCTGCCTTCATAATGGGATATTTTAGTGGCCTCTTTCTCTCTGTCTCTTCCTCTGTTCCTGATTTTCTCTTTAATTCCCTCCTTGTATTCTTCTCAGTTATTAGTACCAGGCAATGGATGAACCCCGCTGTAGGTTGTTTGTTGCTTGTTTGTTGTTGTTGTTGTAACGTTAACTGGAAATTATCCAGTTTAGAAAAGAATTGGTCAGCTTTATTTGTCTCCTCAATTATTTCCCCATGCTGTTTTGTGCTGGAAATACTACAATTTGTATACCTGGATTTTATAACAATATTCTGTTATAACAATTTTGCTAACAATACTCAGCAAAAACATCATTTGAATGCTTTGCAGTCTCAAACAATTCCTGTCCAGCCTTGAACTCTGTGCAAGCTGAATGCATAAAAATTGACTCATATTACTTAATATATAATACATCAGGGGTTACATTTCCCAATCTTTGTGTGCAAAGTTTCCAAGTCTTTGCTTCCCAATGTTCATATTGGGAGAGATATTTTCAACATAGCACTCATAGCAACAGTGTTCTTGCCCTGATCTTATATTGTAAATGGCAAAAAAATGCTGCTAATAGACTTCTTAGGATGACAGTAGACCTGGAATGTTATACAAAGATTTTGATATCCTCTGAGTCTGTTTTTTTTTTAATGCCAAAAAGCAGATTAAAAATGGTGTGAATAGCACAGCATAGCAGAGCATAGAGTTCCCGTGCTAGTATGTAAAAGAATGTAGCATTTGGTCAGTAATACTACTTAGAACTCTTCCTAGCTCTTCTGTCAGGGATTGAATTGTACTTTCCTTGCCCGATGTTCAGTTTTAATGCATGTGAGCAGTTTGGTTGTAAACGGGTCCATTGTGACCAATGGGTTGCCCCAAGCAGGGGGAATAGTTTGGGAAGACCACTCTGTATTTTGATGTTCTATCTGATTACTTTGATGGATGAGGGACTGCTTTCAATGGCCATCTGCTGGAAGACTAGTTGGCTTCCTTGTGCAATTGATTGTTCCCTGTGAGAATCGATGCCATGTTGGATCCAGCAGGGTTTTTATGTTCTTACCTGTTCTTTTCCTTATAGGCTCTTTAACAAGGCCACGTCGCACAGTATTCACTCGTGCCATTGAAGGCTGTGATCTCCACTGGCAGGACAGTCATCTCCAGCGAATAATCAGCAGTGATTTCTACATTTCTCCGTCTTACCCCAGGGAGGGTGAGGGCCTTCTTTTCAACTCACAAGGGCAACCATTGTGGCTGGGTAAGCTTCCTGGTTAATGGTTGCTGTGCAGTTTTATTTTGTTTCGTTTTTAGAATATTTATCAAAGAAGCGGTGATCTCTCTAGGACAGAATAATATTCTTGCATTTGTGAGTGTTGTCCCGTTCTCCCGTTCTGCAACAGATCAGGAGTGGGTGTTACTCTTGTCCTAGCTGCTTAGACTGAGTCTGTCTGAAAGGCTTATTAGCCTAGCTCTGCCCACTCTGGGTAGCTCCTCTCAGCTTTTGACTCAGTCCTCAGCCACGACGGACGCAAGTCACTGCCTCTCCTGCCTTTGGAATTTTTTTCTCCAAAGGCAGCCTTACTACGTTCAAAGGGGGAAAAAAGCCTCAAAACAGCTTTATATTCAAATATATGCTGCTCAGCTTCTCAGCTGTTTTTCGGAGCCGTGTAACAGCTGAAAGCTGCTCCAATGGTCCGGAGCAGCCTCTAGAGGGCCGTGGGGCCATTTGCAGCCCTCTGTAGTGAAGAGGAGGCCGCGGACACCAGATAGCCATTTTTCGGGGGCAGGCTTACTTTCCAGAATTTGAGAAGCCTGGCACGTAGTCACTTGCAATACTCAATACTTAGCCTTTGGAGCAAAGGTAGACCTGTTTTTCCTTGCTGTATATTGGGATACTGTGTATTGAGACACTCCTAATTTAGTATGGAAAGAGTTTGCTGATGTTGTAATTAAATGCAATAGTGCACTGGTAACTAAGCCAGAAATTCTACTAATAACAAAATAACAAATTGAAATTAAATGAAAGGCATTAAAATTGAAATCTGTAGCCAAACACTGAAGTTATAAAATGATTGTACAGTAGGACTGTAATAGGCTTTTCATCTATTCTAGTTCAATGAAGCTTACCGTGCTAAATTAATCCCATATCGTAACATAACAGATCCACCTCTTTATAGCTTCATTAGGAAAGTAAGACCTATGTAGCACAGAATATAGAAATTCAAGGACATAGCAGCCAGTGCATGGGACCTTGGTCAGGTGACAAAACTTTTTAGCCATTTCTGCATCTTCCTCCTTCTCCTCAATCCTTATTTGGATAGATCATTTGAATTTGTCAAAAGACATAACTGAAATGCATTGTCCAATCCTCTTGCTTCTTTTTCTTGGAGCTCCCCCTGGAGGAAATTGAGAGCACTGAGGATTTGTTTTTGATTTGCCAGCAACATCTGAATGATATAATTTTAAAAAGGTGTGTATACTGCACATAGAATAGGAACAAACATTTTTGAAAGGACCCAAGCATTTTCTTCAGGAGCCCTAAAAACATGGAGCAAATCAGCTGAGGATTTGGAGGAAAGCAAAGGAAAGGGATGCATCTGTCATGAAAGATCCCGAGATACCTTACAAAAATATTTTCTTCACAGATTGTCCACTCCTATGACTTTCTGCATGCATGTATGCATGCATTCCCCATGACAGGGACATTTAGAGAGGAAGAAGTTCTTTTCAGCTTTCCAACCAGTCTGTGTCATCTGTTTCTCTCCTAGTCACTGTCACTTTGGGGTGGGCGATGGGGGGAACAATAATCAAGAACAGATGAATTTCTAGGCCATGCAGTTGTGTTGCCACAGGACATGTTGTTCTCTGGTAATAATACTATCAGGAATAGCATAGAACATACACGTGATACAAAATCACTTCCAGAGAGGTATTCTAGAGGTTGAGCAGAAGTTATAAAAGATAGAAGATACATCATAAGGGCTCTGTGTAAATAGGAGATTTGAAGGATAGAATTGTAACTGTGGCTCAGTTTGAAAAATGTAGTAATGTAAGACTATGGGACTAGGGGAGGTTCAAAACATACAAAGGCAATTTCCTTTTGCAATAAAATTAGAATGTTAGGAGAAAAAGGCTATGCTAGGATACAATTGTTCCCTCATTTGCCTTCTTTTTCTGAAAGGGGAATCTTTCAATATTTTTATTTAATGTTACATATTATAATCAGGGAACATACTACGTCTGTGTATGTGGGTTGTCTTTTGAAAGGAAGGAGTTGAAAAATCTGTTTCCTGGATGAATATTATACCACCATGGCTTTATTAAAAAATACAAGGTTAGGATAATAACGCTTTGGCAGATACAAGAACTGAAATACAGTACATGAGCTGCATATTACACACATTCAATGCTGCACTATGAAAAAGGCAAAGAGAAAACTAAGCAAGCATCCAAAGGCCTATTTTTGCATGTTAGCCATCATTAAATGGGGGGGATGCAACAGAACAGAATATATAAATAAAGGTTAGCCTTAGACTGCCTGTATGGTTTATTTGTCTCTAATCGAGGCTTAATTACCTTCTATCCTGACATGATGCCACAGAACATGTCCCAACTGCTTGCGCCCGGGTTGATGCCCTGCGATCCCATGGCTACCCCAAGGAGGCTCTCCGCCTAACTGTGGCTATAATCAACACTCTGAGACTGCAACAACAGAGGCAGCTGGAGATATACAAACATCAGAAGAAAGGTATGGATTAGCTTGTGTTTGTGACTTTGGTACCAATCCAACTTTATGAATGTTAATTTGGATTTCTTGATACATTCTCTTTATGCTGTTTGGAACATAGGAGATCCCTAGGGTTGCCACTCTGATCTTTCCAAACAAATTTTAGCCATAGGGCAATTATTTTTGCAAGTATCTTTTAAAGAATGACTGTCCATTTGAAATTAGTGTTGCCCATATAAAGGATACTTGCTTAAATGGATGCTATTGGACTGAGTTGGCCATTGGTCTTTTTGTAAACACAGAATGCATGGAATTTACAGTACTTCAGAATCTGAAGCCAAAACCGGGCACGGCCTTGTTGGAACAACCTTGTCAAAATGGAAGAACAGAGAATAAATACAACAAATTGAAAGGAATCCCTATTACCTATCGCAAGTTTTGAGGGATAGTTTTGAGCATTGTGGCTTGGAAGATGAAGCCAAAGAGGATTCCCCACTGTGACCTTACTCTGGGATTTTCCTTGTTTTGTGCTGTCTTCTAGAACTGTTGCAAAGAGGAGCAACCACTATCACAAACCTGGAAAGCTGGGTAGGGCATCCTCTCAATCCGATTGGCTGCTTATTTCTCACTTTGACAGAAGCATGTCGAATAGAGGATGAAAACAGCCTTGATATTTCAGGTATGAGAATGAGAACTTCAGATTGCAAATTTTGAATTCAAGCCAGCTTTTTCCCTATGTTCAGTTTGGAGCCATCCAGATTCCTGTTGTTGTTATTGAATGCCTGTTTTTTTTTTTGTCTAAAAGCTGTATGTGTATGAATAAATATGAAAAACCCAGCTCATAATTTTCAATGGAAATGTTCCTGTGAGAGAGAAGATACAGCCTTCCAATAGTCCCTTAGATTTTCGTCATGTAGCTCTTTAGCTCTAGCTGATAATAATATGACATCTTTTATGTTTTGCTCTTTGGCATCTGCACTTGGCATGGTTGACTTCTCCTGCTAAGCACAGGATATTCCCCAGGAATTGATATCAAACGAAGTTCTCTCTGTGAAAAATGCAAAAATCCGTTTCAGAAAATATCCCAGCTAAGAAACGGAGTAGGCAGTGTTTCGCTCTTTTAATTTGTTCATAGTCGAAAGGTTTGTGTAATGCTCCTTATGATTCCTATGCAGTGTTTATTTCAGAAGGTGTGGGGTGGAATTAATGAAGCTGTGTAGTTCAGCCCAGCTGCACCAGCATAATTGAACACATGAGCTGCAGCAAAAACAGCCACTGTGTTGTGCAGTGAGAGTGGATCGTTTGGACCAGTAGCATTAATAGAGCCAACCTGATTGTGTATCTTGGAAGGCATGAGAAGAAATTATAATTACTATCTGGAGTCTGATCCACCTGTCCTCTTAACTCTTTTCTTGGCCATCAGATGCTGGTGAGTCAAAGCCTCCAGTGTATCAGCATGTGCCTGTGGCCAACAATTGCCCTGAGAGTGGGGAATCCTACCTATCTCTGGCTTTGGAAGTGGCACTGATGGGGATGGGGCAACAACGGGTGATGCCAGAAGGCCTTTACGCGCAAGACAAAGTGTGGCGTAATGAGGAACAGATTATTGCCTGCCTGCAAGAGCTGGAGCTTGATGCTGTATTGGTGCAGACCCTACGCAAGCAGTGCATTCTGCTTCTGGAAGGTGAGAGAACTGAGATGCTACTGCGACCGGTCACTCATGAGAAACAAAGCTGTGTGTCCACAATCCAGGGGGAAAAAAATTAGATTCACTTTAGTAAATTCCATATTGGAAACCCGGTCAGTGTCCCTTGTTCGCAATGGCATATGCCAATGAGATAATGGTATCAAAATATTTTTGAATAGGAGAATTTGGTAGTGATATGCATTGAAAAAGAGGTTGGGAATATCAGGATTAGATAAAACAGACTACATAGTGTTAGAGATTTTAGGAAGAGAATTGTTTTAGTCTTTGATGATCAGGAGGAGGCTGGTAACTCTTTTTCTGATGAACCAGTTTTATTGAGAGACACAAGCTTTTGAAAGTTGCAACTCACTTCATTAGATGCGCAGAATGGCTAGATTTATGTAGGTAGAATTGGAGTGAGGGAAGCATGGTGGAGGGGAAGACAGGATGGCTGTGCAAGTTGTATGTAAAACAGATTGAAGAACCTTATTAATGAGCAATAGTAATGTGTTAGAAAACCATTGAGTTTGATGAGACATTCTGAGATTGCCTTTGCTTGATGGTGCTGTTAAAAGTCCGGCTTTGCCCTAACAGCCCTTTTGCGATCTGCAGTGATGTACCACCCTGGCAAGTTGCGATGTTTTGATATTACTTTGTCCTTGTTTTGAGTCTTGATATTTTGATATTACCTTGTTCTTGTTTTGCGTCTTGACACACATACATTATTTTGCACAAAGTTTGTCCCATTTGTCCTACGTAGCATTAAGAAGGGCGTGTGGCATATGAAGAAAAGCATATGAAAGCCCTCTAATCTTTTGTGTGTATTTGTTGGGGCGTGTGACAGTGCTGTTGGCATAGATGTGAGGTCCAAGTCAACCTCTGGGATTGTTGCAGGGGCCAGTTCCCATGTTATCTCTCGTTGAATGTGAGAATCTAATTCAGGTTGAGTGGCTGCATGCAAGTATAGCTTGAGAAAATTCAGTATCATTGCCCAGAATAAGCTGTAGATTATTAATAACACATCTGAGTGGTTTGAGCTCTGAGCTGTAGGTGACAACCAATTATATTCTATTGTTCTATTTCTGTGATCTGTCTTTTAATATGTCCTCCCTGGGAATCGATCTGGCTCTATTGATTTGTCTATTGATCTTGATGAGTGAGGATAGTTAGATCCAGTGTCCTGGATCTCTGAGCATTAGAAGTGCTTATCCCTCCCCATTCCACTGTGGGCTCTAAAACCTGTGCATTCATGTGCTGCAGTTTCCTTTGAAAAGTGGAATTAATGGATAACTTGGCCATTGCCATAGGGATGGAAGGGGAAGGAGACAAGCTCTGCCATTCTAATCACAATGTCTGAGTTGAACTTATCAGAAAAATAAATAGGAGGATCTGATTTGCAGTTTGATGGTGAGAAGAGGAATATCTCCAAACCATTTGTATCATAACATTAGAGACCCTGGTTCAAGTCGAAGCTTAGTTGCAGTAGTTCGCTGGTTGACTGTCAATCACGTACTCTGAGCCCAGTCTCTCTCATTGGAGGGTTTATTTATTTATTTTATGTATTTATTTTGTCAAAAGCTTACAATACAACAGAAACAAGAATAAACGTAAGTTTAAATACAAGAAATAGGAACTAATAATTGGAGACAGTAGGACAAGGATGGTAGGCATGATTGCGCGTATATGCACGCCCCATTCTTAGGAATTGGGGTGAGGTCAATAGAGGTTAGTTTGGTGGGACAGTTGGAGGAAGGTGTACTATATGTGCCATCTTGCGCTCTTGATGAAAAGATAAGACATAAATCTGATAAATAAATAGGGTTGGTTGAAGGAGAGACACTGATATGCTTCTGCTCTTGCCTAGGTGGTCCTTTTAGTGGCCTTGGAGAAGTAATCCACCGGGAAAGTGTACCTATGCACACTTTTGCAAAGTACCTCTTTTCTGCCTTACTGCCCCATGATGCTGACCTGGCCTACAAGCTGGCATTGCGCTCCATGAGGTTGGTACCCCTATTTTTTTACCCCCTTTGTTAAGAAAATCAAGTGAAAAGAACAGTGATAGATTTCCCAAAGCTTGGCGTATCATACATTCGTCTCAACTTTCTCCAATAGCAAAATTCTTGCAGCATTTTTAATAGATTTTTAAAGAAAGCAGGTTCACATACGTTCATCCTTTTTTTTAAGGATGTGAAAATGGAGTTCCTGATTAACAAGTATGGTTGGTCAATTTCATTGATAAGTATCAATTCTCTAGGATTGATATTTGAATTTGCATTTTATTTGAATTTGAATTTAGGATTTTATTCAAACAGAATGAATTTACATTTTATTCAAATAGAATATAGAAATTATAGTAGCTCCATGCTTGCAAGTAACAGTGGTACAACATGGCTTCTGTCATATGCTCATAACAGAGAATATAAAAATCAAGAGTTTAACAGGAAGCCTTCACTTATTGGCCGCTCTTGGGACTGGCAACTCTGTCACTAAGTGCTAGAGACACAAAGCGAAAACTCGTGTGTCTGCACCAGGTTTATATTATCATCATAACTTGAGGACTCTTTATATAAACATGTGAACGAGTAGCTCTAAAGTGCATAAGTGCATAAGATATCTAGCAAGAACTTGCACATGCAGCCCCTTCATTAAGGAGAGCAAGATAACTGCAGTGCAAATCAAGTTTTGCTCTGACATAAACCATAAGAAAAGTGTATGTCTAAAGTTTCATTTTTCTTTACAAGTATTTAAATCCATTCTTAGTTCTCTAGTGATCTTTCCAACTTGTTCAAGACTAATTTGTAACCATGAAACTCAAATCCTTTGGCCACCTAATGAGAAGGAAGGACTCGCTGGAGAACAGCCTAATGCTGGGAAAGATTGAGAGCAAAAAAAGAAGGGGACGACAGAGAATGAGGTGGCTGGATGGAGTCACTGAAGCAGTAGGCGTGAGCTTAAATAGACTCCAGAAGATGGTAGAGGACAGGAAGGCCTGGAGGAACGTTGTCCATGGGGTTGCGATGGGTTGGACATGACTTCACAACTAACAGAAACAACTTTGTAACCATATGCTGCTGAAAGTCTTTGAAAGATTTTCCACATCATTCTGAGCCTCGGTGGCGCAGTGGTTAGAGTGCAGTACTGCAAGCTACTCCTACTGCAATTTGACAGATCAAATCCCACCAGGCTCAAGGTTGACTCAGCCTTCCGTCCTCCCTAGGTGGGTAAAATGAGGACCCAGATTGTTGAGGGCAATATGCTAACTCTTTGAGAGGGCTCCACATGCCACAAAAAGACAATACAGAGAGTATTTGGTATGATTACCAGCAGGTATCCTTCTATTGACCTAACGTTGTGGCTTTGTTCTTCCTAGGCTGCCTGTTTTGGAGACAACTCCCTCAGGTGATGTCACACATCCTCACCACATTGTTTCAGTGGTCCCTAGCAGGTATCCCCGCTGGTTTACTCTGGGGCACTTGGAATCACAACAGTGTGAACTTGCTTCCACTATGCTGACAGCAGCCAAAGGTGGGTGAAGGATTCCTAATATAACTGTACATAGTTCACTAGAGAACCAGGTGAAATATTCACCAGCTGGTCTTCAAGAGTAATCTAATAGAAAGTCAATTTGTACGTGTCATTCAGACCCTGTTGACTGCTAGAATAGTAGGCACAGTCATTTCATTAAAAATAAAGGAGAATTATAGAAGTTACTTTCTGAGTAAATTGTTGGATGCAGCAGCTGTTTCATCTTTCAAGCATTTCTGCCAATCTGTACAAGAATGTTCTGACACCGAGACACTTTTGATGCCTGAGAAGTGAAAAGAATGTGCATGAGCAACTGGAAACATCTGCTGTATGCAGACAGTGGGCCTACTCATAAAAGCAACTGCACACTCCGTGCAGCCTTTATGATTAGTACCAGCAAGCTGCAGACTGTTTCCTGCTGGGCTGTATGGAAGAGGGAAATAATTCTTTCTCACTTTATCCACAAAGACAAATTGCATTTGTTGATGTGAGCCCAACCATCTATATTAGGGGGAAGGGATTCTTACCTGACTGGATAGTTGGAGTCCCAGAAATCCCAAAAACTCCCAAAAAGCAAAGTTGAGTTACTCCTAGGATTCCCATCCCATCTATTGCAGTGCAGGTGTGGTTCTTGCCGCATATAGGAGAGTTGCTAATACAGGAATGATGGGCTGGTGGGACAAACTACTACTGTGTGACATATAATTGCTTCCTTCGTGTCCCCTTTTCAGACAATTATTTTTCCTAGTTAACTATTGAAGAAAGCTTTGAGACACTATCTTTTGTCTGATTTCTGTATAAGAACTGTAGATCTAATGGGATTCCCACTTACACAGGGCTCATCAGTTTCTGCCTCAGGTTCTCTTCCTGAACTGTGCCAGATGTTATGAGAAATACAGTTCTGAAACAAACCTGAGCAAATCAGGCTTATTAGTTACAGATTTGCTAAACTATAGTAGGACCCAATTGCTCTTTGTCTCATTTTCCTTTGAATGGTTTCTGGCTCTCACCACTGTTATGCTTTCTGCATGACACCCTTGACAATGTTTTACTCTCTAACCACTTTTGATAGAAGTTTTGGTTCTGATCTTATGGTCTAGTTTTCAAGACAGATGGACATTTAGCTACTTGTGGTGAACAAAAAGGCCAGGAAATTAAAGCTTTATGTTTCAGAGACCAAAGGCATCTCCAAACCAGGAGTGGGATGCTTCTGGTTCTGCCCGGTTCTATAGAGCCGGTAGCTCTGAAGAGCAGCAGGCACTGAACCAGTTCTATGTTTGCTGCTATTTGGCCCACCCTCCCACCCAGGCTCTTACCTGTTCTTTATTTACTGCTTTTTCAAAATCAGCTGCTTTGTGCAGCATAGCTGAGGTTGAAAAAGCAGGGAAAAAGAGGCTTTTCAAACACTGTGCACCTACATGCAGTGCTTTTCAGTTGTCTGGGAAGCACAGCCTAAGGTTAATTTACACGCGCGCATAGCACACGTCAGGCGCACATGTGCACAAAGCACACAAAACATAATCACCGAGCCGGTAGTAACGCCGGTTGAATCCCACCCTTGCTCCAGACCTATTCCAAATAGAGAATATTTTTATCTGTAGTTGAATTGAATTTTTTAAAATAAGTTTTGCCTGTTGCAAATTTAAAAATGAAACTTGACTTTGACTTTTATAACGCAATCTAATGTGAGCTAGTATATATTGCTAGCATATTTTTGTCTGGTAATTCATGATTGCAGTTCAGATTGCAGATTATATACATTGAGTTACAGCCTTTTATTTCTGTGCTATATCTATGCTTATTTCTCTACTTGGCTCTAGAAACAGGCAAAATGGAGATTTGTCATAGAATCCCTTGGTATAGTTGCTTGAGCTGAAAAAAGTTAAGTGGAAAGACACTGACGGATCTGAGAAGAAATCCGTAATTGAATATTTGAGCCCTCAAACTGATTTCTATCTAGCAGGATATACAAAATAAGAATAATGTTACTTAGGCTTACCAGTTTACGTAGGAAGGTATTTACTATTATTTTAGAAAGGTTTATTGTAACCAACAAATGGATAAACTATCTTATACTGCAGGTGACATGCTGCGTCTACGGACTGTCTTAGAAGCAATTCAAAAGAACATCCACTCCTCTTCCTTGATCTTCAAACTGGCTCAGGATGCTTTTAAGATTGCCACACCTGCTGATAGTAATGCTGATACAACACTACTTAATGTGGCATTGGAGTTGGGGCTACAAGTAAGGACATTAATAATCTTCAGGAAAAAACGAATAATTTCCAAATCTTTACAATAAGTTGGAAGCCTGCCTTGAGGGTTAATGAAATGTCCATGTTAGCCAATGAAAAAAATCTGCCGAGTTGTGATCTTAAGTGATAATCCTGCTCTCTTACAGGATTTTGGGCATACTGGCCATTTAAATCGGGGATCCCCAACCCCTGGGCCACAGCCCAGTAGCGGGCTACAGTCCATTCAGAACCGGGCTGCACAAGCAGCAGGCAATCTTGTGCAAAGTTCCATTTGTGTGAGCAGTGTGCATGCACACCCGCTGCTTGTGCAAATGGAGCTGCATGTGACACCTGCCACTCACACAGAACCATTCCCTCCGCCCCCCACCTCTGCCACTGGTCTACAAAGCCGGCAACATTGGGGACCCCTGATTTGAATAATTAAATAACCACAGTTACATTTCTCAGCTAAAAGATTCAAAATGGGACATAATGCTTCCCACATGGCCTCCAACCTAGGCAGTTTATGAAGTTAGAAGCCAGACCTGTTAATCTTCAAAACGGGTTGAAACAACTTATTGTGATAGGCTGATCTAGGGAAATGCAACCATTTCTTTGGATATCACTGGTGGGTGAAAAAAAATATTTTCTACTCACTTCTACCGTTCCAGGTAATGCGCATGACCTTATCAACATTGAACTGGCGACGGAGGGAGATGGTGCGATGGCTGGTGACCTGTGCTACAGAAGTTGGTAGGTATTTTCACAAATCCATACTTAAAATGAAGGCTGCAGCCTGGAGCAAGCCTCACTCAGCCTTTCCCAACATTGGTTTGAGATTCTGGGATCTCAATTCCCCAACCATCAGGACGGTACGCCCGTGTAGTATATTCTGCTCACCCAAGATATTAAGACGCTATTGGGCACCAGAGCCAAATCTGGATGACAACTAATATCCAAACTCATGACAAAGATGAGTGATTTCTAACTCAAATAGTCTATTCCTCCCAGTGTTGACTCCCTAGGTAGCAAACATTGAAGGATTTAATTATAAGGAAAACACACGAAATGAAGATAGGATATATGACATTTTCCAAATGAATTCAGTAAGTAGCTCAAATTATAGCAATCTTTGTAAATCTTTTTACAATAGAGCTCAAAACTTCATTGCAAAAAAAAAAGGGGAGGCCAACTCCTACAGGTTAGTGCTGAACTAGACTGTGATGTGCTACTTTCAAGACAATGAGAGACAAAAATATAATTGACTGCAGTATTGGGTGTCCTGACAGAACAATGGGCTTGGTGCTACAGGTCCAGTCTGTTGCAAAATAAAATACAATTATTGCTCAGTTTGCTTACTACCATTGCATGCACCTTGCTGGTTCTTCCCTAACTGGCTGAGCAGTTCGTGATTCTATCTTGCAGGTGTCCGGGCCCTGGTTAGCATCTTGCAGAGTTGGTATTCACTCTTTACCCCGACTGAAGCAACTAGCATAGTAGCAGCAACAGTGATGTCCCACAGTACCATTTTGCGCCTCAGCCTGGACTATCCACAGCGTGAAGAGCTGGCTAGTTGTGCTCGCACGCTAGCCCTGCAATGTGCCATGAAGGATCCGCAAAACTGTGCACTCTCGGCTCTGACCCTCTGCGAGAAGGACCACATTGCTTTTGAGACTGCTTACCAAATTGTTATAGATGCTGCATCCACCGGCATGACTTACTCCCAGCTCTTCACCATTGCACGGTATATGGAGCACTGCGGGTACCCATTACGGGCCTTCAAGCTGGCCTCGCTTGCCATGACACACCTCAACCTTGCCTATAACCAGGACACACACCCTGCCATCAATGATGTCCTTTGGGCATGTGCACTCAGCCATTCCCTTGGTAAGAATGAGCTGGCCGCTATTATTCCATTGGTAGTAAAGAGTGTTCACTGTGCCACAGTGCTATCTGACATTCTGCGCCGCTGCACCATGACGGCGCCAGGCCTTGCTGGCATCCCTGGCCGCAGGAACTCTGGGAAACTGATGTCAACGGACAAAGCACCTTTGCGCCAACTGCTGGATGCTACAATAAGCGCTTACATCAATACCACACACTCCCGTCTTACCCACATCAGCCCACGGCATTATGGGGAGTTTATTGAGTTTCTGAGCAAAGCTCGGGAGACTTTCCTGCTTGCTCAGGATGGCCACCTTCAGTTTGCGCAGTTCATAGACAACCTTAAGCAGATCTATAAGGGCAAGAAGAAGCTTATGTTGCTAGTGCGAGAACGATTTGGTTGAACTTCTGCATTGGGAGGGCGGGGGAAGGGAAGAAGACACTCTGATCATTGTTGGTGGAATCATGCTTATCAGGCAAGACTAATCGTAATTTTCATCGTAGAAAATCTCCCAATTCTTCTGAGGAACATTAAACCAAAAGTAGCATGTTAGGAAGAGTTTGCTTCCCAATGACCACTTACTTGCAAACACTTCAGCAATACCAAAAGGCTAACTAGGAAACTGAATACCTCTTTCCCAAACAGCATGGTGGATGGAGGCAGAAAAGCAGCCAATGTGGAAGCACATTACTCAGCCTCTTGCGCGGCCATCTGTGTTCTCAGCTGGTGGGTTTCGAGATGTGCATCCTGCCATAACTGGCGTCACCATTTAGTTAGTGCAGCCTTCTCCAACCTGGTACCCTCCAGATTTGCCAGACTTCAAACTATTTGCTTGGCTGGGGAATAGGATGAGTTGACTCCAGAGTAACTAGGGTGAGGGGTGGGGGGGAAATAGCTGGGGCTGGTTGGTTTAGTATGTGTGCAAGTGCGTGCGTATGAAAATCCTTAATTAAAAAAAAAAAACTAAAGTTAACGGTTCTCAGGGATTGCTTTACTAAAAGTAACAGAAGCATTTATGATACTGTAAATACAATAGTATATGTGTCGAATATTAAATTGTAAAGTTCTAATTATTTATAATTATTGTTTTTTGTTTGTTTTTGTTTGTTTGGGGATACTTGAAATGTGTTGTGGGCTGGGCTAAGCATTTCTAAACCTGAGAAATGTGAACGTTTCTCAGGTTTTACCCCAGCATTGTTGGCAAAAAAAAATAACAAAAGACAAGCGGGTGGGATTTGACTAATGGAAAATAAACAAAAGCTTGAGCAGACCTACCACAACACGTAACCTTGGAAGAGAGAAGACCAAGGTGGAAACCGCAAAGCCAGATACACCTCAGCATTTCAAGGCCATCAGGGTGTGGATTTGGCCCACTGACTAAAAGCCACAGCACATTACTTGACTGCTACTTTGTACCATGGCTCCGTATATGGGATACAACATGACCCCAGGAAGCTGGAACAAGACTGTTAACCGGTTGAGCCCATAGTGCAAAATGCTCTATTTTTGGCCTTTCTCCAAATGCAAACGAATTGATTTGTGCAAGAGTTGTATTACTCTGTGAATTTAGAAAGGGTCTTCTGTTTTTATTTTATTTTATTTTTGGTCATCTTGAGGAGCAGGAGCAATTAGCCTGCATGTGAGTCTTTATTTTCAATTTCATTTCAAAACTACTGTCCTTGCTGGCCTCTGCTTAGGTTGGTGCCTTCTTGAGGACAGCTTTCCGCCATAGTTTCTGCTACTTGATCTCCTACTACTGCTTTGCCTCCATCTGAATGTTTAAATGGAGCGTAGCAGGAGCAGAATAGTTTTTCCCCTTTTCTAAATGTCTTTGTGTTCCCCTGTTCCAGTGCATTTTAGTTCTAAAAGGGGCAGGGAGGGAATGGATGGGGCAGGGGTTAAGATGAAGCGTAGTTTAGGAAATGTGGATTAAAATTACATACTGTCTGACTCCAGTTTTGTTTTGATTTTTTTGTGTTTTTTTTTTTAAAAAAATCCTGAGAAACTGGTTGGAAGACCAGATAAGCCCTACTCACCCAGTATTTGTTGCCATAAAAGTATCATTCTTCTGTCTCTTTATTTTGTATGTACAACTTCTTGATCTGATGTTTAATAAAAAAAAAAAGGAAGGAAGACTTCGTTGTATCACTCCAGCCCTTTTGGTATCAGTCCATTAATGCTCCCAGTCAGAAATCCTTCAAAAGGAGAGCCATTCAAAGACACTCTGTGCTGCTACTGAGATCGGACTAGAGAGAGGTTACAGTTCCATATTCTGTAACTGCAAGGGGAGAAAATAGTTTTTCCTTTTCTGGGATAAACAAGATAATTTGCATATAAGCTAAAAGGGGACAGATTATCCCTTTCTCAGACACAGGATACTTAGCCTGCAGAAGCAGGCCATTGAGGAATATGCATGAGGCCTATCTCCTCCTCCTCCTCACATCTTGTGATACTTCTGAATATTAAAAGCAACTCAAATAATAATAATAATAAAAAAAACACTGCTGCAAGAAACAGATGGGTAGGAAGCAAGTCAAGACAGCCAAATCCTGTACGGAAGGACAGCTGAAGTTCAATTACAATAAAAGGTGTTCATTGATTGTCGGAGGCACTCAGATTAGTTTTGTAATCAATAGGAGCAATTTGGGGATAAGCAGTACACAGTTGGGACAATATATATTTCATAATGAATCCATTTTCTATGGTAGAGGCTGAGAAGAAGATAACGTGTGTGAAAAACCTGCACTCCCCGGTTCCTTTTGCCAGTTCCTGCTGCAGCCTTTGTAGCTAATTACATCGAGATCCTTTCCAGGATGTTCCCTCTCAATAACAGATACATTTGCTTAGCAGATGACCCATTTCTTTTCTTTTTGCTTATGGATTGTTTCTTCCGAGTCCCTTAAGAACATTTGTTCAGATTGCAAGAATGCATGTGCACAGCATCCACAAAAGCCCCTACGTGTTCTGGATTGATGTCAGGATAGAGACCGTGGCCCAAGTTGGCAATGTAACGCTGGGAGCCAAAGCCTTCCAACATCCTTTTTACCAGCTCCCCGATCTTCTCCTGTGGAAAATGAAAAATGATTAAGCAGATCAGATAGCAATAGCACTTAGACTTATATAGCACCCCATAGTGCTTTACAGCCCTCTTTAAAGGGTTTACAGAGTCAATAAATTGCCTCCAACAATCTGGGTCCTCATTTTACCGACCTCAGAAGGATGGAAGGCTGAGTCAACCTCAAGCTTCTTCAGGATCTAACTCCAGACTATGGGCAGTCAGCTTGCAATATTGCATTTTAAGCATTGCGCCACCTCAGCTCTTTTACATCACATTTTCAATCTTCAAAACTATTGGGAAACTGGGTAGACATAGCCTAGCACAATTCCTTTGCTCGTTTGCCTAGCTTACTGTCACATTAGATCGGGGACTTCAAACTTGGCAAATTTAAAACTTGTGGACTTCAACTCCCAGAATTCCTCCTCCGGTCATGTTAGTTCAGGAATTCTGGGAGTTGAAGTCCACAAGTCTTAAACTTGCCAAGTTTGAAGACCCATGCATTAGATAAACAAATGGTTAGAGCTGACTGTAGTTTATGACCAATCCATGTTGGAAGCAATCTGAATTAGAGATAGCCACATTTTGCTCACACTATGCAAAATTCTGAATGGGTTACATAAGTAGGAGTGGAAAAACCAGTGCCTTAAAGCCAACCTTGGTTTGTTTCCATAACAAAAGCATGGTTTGAAGTCATTGATTGGTCACTTGGTCCACAGCACAGAAAAAACAGTTGTTGGCAACAGCTCATTTGACCTTCGTTAACCTATAAGCAAGATTTCATTTACAATAGGAAGGTACTGATCCGTGGCTAGTTTAGTTGGGTTAGGATTTGAAAATTGTCTGTACTCCATATCTGAACTTCTCTATCATGGTGTAGGGTCTCCCGCTTGGGTGGGGGGGTTGAACTACCCTGTTTCTCCAACAATACGGCTCCCCCAATAGGAAGTCCCAGCATGTTTTATAGGCATGAAATGAAATTAAGCCCCTCCCCCCAAATTAAGACCTATATTAAAACATGCAAAATGGTGGGGAATGGTGGGGGGGCTTGCCATTAGGAAGTACTTTTGTTGCACACCCAGATATGGTGCTGCCTGCGTTGACCCCGATATGAAGTGCCCCACCAACGCCGAGGTCAACATCCAAGCCGTCACCGCCCGCCCGAAGATGCATGGGAGCGGAATTAAGTCACCCCTAAAAAGACGGCCTAGCTATTTTTTCGGGGCTCAAAAAAAAAATAAGACCCGGCCTTATTATATGAGAAACATGGTAGATGACCTACAAGGTCCCTTCCAACTCTGATTATCTGTTATCAGTGAAAGGCCTTGGTTTCTTGTTTCTTTTTACAAAAAAAAAAAAGAGAGACAAGAACATGAGTTTTCAAACTTTTTCAAGCTGGGGAACTGATTTTGAAAATAAAAAAGACCCAGAACCCCTTAATCAAGAGGGTGGGGCTTCTGAATGTCAAGCTAGCAAGTCCTGCCACACTGGTTCCTTAGTGGCTAAGAGGGGAAAAGCTCTTTCCAGAAAGGGCCCAGGGGGTTAAAAAAAAGGGGGGGGGGCTTTTATTCAGGTTTCTAGAGATTTTTTTTTTCTTTGCAGGATCCAATCTGGATCAGTCACCTGGACCAGAGGTTTTGTCTTCTGAGTTTTCAGATTTGTGCTGGAGCCCATTTTCAGGAAAATTCTCTCTAGCAGAGTGTGTGCTGTCCTCTGTGGCAGGGGTCTCCAACCTTGGCAACTTTAAGCCTAGAGGATTTCAAAGCTGGCTGGGGAATTCTGGGAATTTAAATCCTCCAGGTTTAAAGCTGCCAAGGTTGGAGACCCCTGCTCTGTGGGGTGGCTTTTTCTTTGTCACTAAGAGCTTTTTCCTTCCTACTCTCCACAAGGATCTAAGGTAAAATCCTCTGCAAGGGAACTTTTCCCCCCTTTAATATCTTGTAGAGATTTTTCCCCCTTTGTCCAGCAAAACCCATTCAAGTCCCATAGAACCCAGGGAGAAAACAAATGAATTGATGCAAGAAGCCAGCGGCTGCAGGAATGAGCGTAACCTGATCGTTACAATTTAATGCATGTTTCCTTACCTTGGATGCATATAGAGCACATGGATCTAAATTCCCTTGTAAGGTAACGGTTCTTCCAGTTCGCTGGCTGAATGGGGGGTGGGGTAGGGGTGGGGATTAAAATGTAAGAAAGACGCTTAACCAAGATAAAAGGGCTTGCTGGACTTCATTGCCTCAACATACAATGATAACTCCTAAATAAAAGACAAGCTATCAGTCAACCCCATCCATCCTTCTCTGACTAAATTCCAGCTAAAATGCTGAAGCAGAGGAAAGAAGCTACCCTCAAAATCAGGGCTTAGGTAGCTGAGTGGAAATAGAAAACTACTAATTTTCCCATGTGGTACCTTATTTTTCTTATTTCTAATTAAAAAAGATAAGGTACAAATTTATTTCTGATTTTGTAAAAGAAGAGCAAGAGAACATTCTGTCCATTCTGTTACACTGCATCAGCCTAACCTGTCCTAAAACAGTCATCTCTACACAAAGGTAATATTTCATGCACAACCTACGATTGGTATCTTTACTTAGTCTTAGCTTCAGCTACCATCCCTTTATTTTTCAAGTATCATATGAGAGAGGGATTTGACTTTTATGACAAACTACTCTATTGCAGAACTGAGGAAGAATCCCATTTAGAAGAGATGACACTCCTACGGAGTTCCCAAGGGAATACAACCCATTTCTCACCGAGCCTCTTGAGGACATGTGGTCCAGTCCAGGCTAACCACCTCGTATCCAGACTGTGCCAAATCCTCCAATGCATAGTGGGCATTCTTAGCAAAGATGATCTAGTGGGTGGAGAGGGGAGGAGAAGACGGAAAACAACGAGGACAGGGTTATAAACGCTTGGTCACATAGGAACTCGAATTTTGCATGAAAAAAAAAGTTATATCATGTCATGGCTTTTAAAATTATGCATAGCAACATGTTTATTTGAAGATTATCCTTTTTCCTTTATTTGAAGATTATCTTTTTAGGCATTAGAGACGATGAAAAAGACACTTCTATAAAAAAGTAGTAGAAGTGCAAGCCTATTATCCACCACCTCTGATTATGGAAAGTCTACACTCTAAAACTAAGTTTTGAAATGCCAGCTTTACGCCCAGTTATGATTTGAGGGGAGGGCGAACTGTTCTACTTCAGCATCCAAATTCTTTCATTTAGAAATGTATACTTCTATACTAAAAATATGAAGTTCTTCATATTTTCATACTGTTTTGATTCGTCAGGAAAAAGTTCTGATAAAGGAGACTTGAAGAATTTTTTTTAAAAAGAGAATAAAGTTTATTTTCTTTCTTTGGCTACTAAATCAGGGTAGCTATGAACTTTCTGGCAATAGCGGAGGCTACAATTTTTTTGTATTAGTTGGTGGAGTCCATAACTAACTGTACTCCTAGCCTACTTGCAAGCGCTCCATAGCTATCTGAACATTGGATTGTGTAGGTCTTTAGTCTGATCCGGGTCTTTTTACCGGCACCTATATTTTCCTCTCTTCTACCTTTAAGTTTTCAAGAAAATGTCTGTTAATGGTCTTTCAATCGTTGAGAAAAACATATGATAGGCGAAACGAGCTTCAGGATTCTACCAAAATGTGATATTTGCCTTTAAAATAAACAAAATGCTGCCATTCTGGACAGAATCGCTGTAAATTCTGGGTAATAATTCAGAAAAAAAGGCAGAAGGAAACAGTCCCATCTCTTACCATTGGCACTGCAGGGAGAGCATTTTCTTGTAGCTTATTCTTCACACCTTTGGCAATGGACCGAATGAATGGGAGGGCAAACTCTGCAAACTGGTCTGGCCCCAGGTGTCCTGCGTGGGACTCAAAAACCTGCAGAGCCTGTCAAAAAGGACAAGCAGAGAATCAGAATAGACTTCCTGGTTAACGGCTATTCTCCCTCTCTCCTTCCACTTAACTGGAAGGCCCACCCCACTGTTCAAGGCATTCAGTCCAATCTGTCCTGGCATAGAATGTAGGGTTCTTCCACTGGAAAAAAATCTAAGTTTCAATTGCCTTTGGGTGCACCAAAATGTATTTAGGAGAAAATTACACCAGAAAACCCTCAGGTAGTATTGTCCATTGTTCTTGTCTTTGTTGAAGGTTTTGTTCCAGGATTAGACTGTCACATGATAACTGCATACGGCCATAGAGAATAGCTTTAAATCCTATTCTCAAGTGAAAGAATATTGACCACCAGGTTGCAGTTCCTACATATTTGGTATAATACAATATTGAGTATTATATAGTCAGTTATATAGTATTATATATGAGTATTATATGCTAGGCTTCTTGAATAAACCTAGCATGGTAGCCAGTTATATGAATAGATCCCAGTTTCATCATAATAGTTGTCAACTCATAAAACATTTTGTATACATGTTTTATAGTTGACAACAGAAAGAAGGGGGGAGTTTCAAAGAGCAGACAGCATTGTGGAATAGAAAGTACATTCCATTCATATTTTTTTCAAAGACTGATTAGATGGCTGAAGCTTCTGACACGAAAAAATCTAATTGGAGAGCATGATTGATGACTCTTGGCTATGGACGTTTTTCGTTGGATGATACACTCAGAGAGGTGGGGGGGAAAGCAGGATCAAGGGTGACAGTGAATTATGTATCTCAGAGTTGGCTATGCCCAGGTTAGTGCTGGACATAGAATGGTAGCTTCAAATAAATCCTCTTTAGTTTTGGGAGTATGGCTCAAGGCTCATGATTTAATTGGAGTAACTGCTGGAAACCTGACAATAGTAACTGCATAGTTGGATAGTTGGAAGAAGGGCAGAACTCATCAGAAAACTCTTACTGTCTTGGCTATATATATGAACTAGCTGCAAGATGTTGTCTCTTGAAACATTTTGGGAAGAAGAAGAATCTGGGAGGACAAAAAGAGTTTTCTAGAGCTCATAAAGCCAGATCAAAAATTTCAAAAGTTCAAAGTGACTGGTATTTTATATACCATTTGCTGTGGTGCAGAGTTTTCAGGGGTGGGATGCTACCGGTTCTGCCCGGTTCTAAAGAACTGGTAGCTCTGAAGAGCAGCAGACACCGAATTGGTTCTGTGTTTGCTGCTGTTTAGCCCACCTGCCCGCCCAGGCTCTTAGCTGTCCTTTATTTCCTGCTTTTTCAACCTCAGCTGCTTTGCACAGCACAGCTGAGGTTGAAAAAGCAGGAAAAAAGTGGCTTTTAAAATGTTGCCCACCCGTGCGCAGCGCTTTTCAGCTCTCCGGGTGGCACAGTTTGTTGGTTTACACGCGTACGCTGGGAATCGGTAGTAACACCCATTGAATCCCATCCCTGAGAGTTGTGCTCTGTCCAACATCATCAAATTCAGTTTCGATTTGTTCTTGTGAACTCCAGAAATCTATTCTTAAAAATAATAGAGGAAATACAATCAAATATTTTTGAAAATTTATGTTCTAAGAACAATGGCCTAAATAATGCACTGCTGATTTATCGATTCAATTACCCTTCCTTGAAAGGATCCTTTTCGGCAGAAAGATAAAAGGAATAGTATATCTTCAGAAACCAGGAACCAGTCTATTTAAGTAAATGTGATGACTACAAACTTATGGACAGAGGCTCTTCGGAGTCCACTCACCTGAGCACCTGCAGCCACCTGTCTCACCAGATATTCCACAATAACATCAGTCAATAAAGTGAGCAGCCGATAGCTGGCCTCAGGATGCCGGTAGAGCCAGGCCTTGGCTTTGGCCATTGTGTTGGAGCCACCACCTTCAATCATATAGGACATCAAAGTCCACTAGGGATTAGAGTAAGCAAAAATAAAAAGTAGATATGAATAAAAAAGTCAACTTCCAAAGCTAAGCCAGCTTCTACAATCACATGAACCTTGTAGAAACAGTGAAGCAGTTCTATTACATACAGATTACATGGTTTGCATTGTACTGTACTCTCCTCTGAAACTATATCAACACTTTGTTTATTCTGGAGAGTTACACATCCCGTCCCCAAAAAGGAGCTTGTGAAACAATTAGTTTTCATATCTAACCACGTCTCCTTTGGAATGAAATGCAATAGATAAAAAAACCCACCTGGCTCAAATTAAGTGTCACAAAATAAAACTGGTAGATCTTTGTGGAGTAGATGGTTGGCTAGGCAATTGATCAATGTATTAAGTTAATGGTGGAGGAGCAAGAATATAAAAGGTCTGGCTGAAAGTAATTCAGAACCAAGACATTTTCTCCTTCCTAAATGACTTGTCAAATGCTGCTGCCAAAGGCTCAGAACCTTCCTGGTGTCCAGTAATAACACAGAAATGTAGCACATTCCTATACTACCCAATAGAAAAGTATTAAGATGCAAACAGGGATTTCTTGAAAGGTTTGTGTTTCCAAATAACTGAACTCACCGGGGCACCAGAGAAGCCGATCAGAGGCACCTTCCCTTCCAATCTGTGCCGTGTCAGTGTGATAGCCTGGAAGACATAGGCCAGTTCTGTTGCCACATCGACCTTCTGCCGAAGCTTCAGCAGGTCCTCTACTTCCTTTAGTGGTTCTGGAAATGTGGGCCCTTTTCCTGGCACCATCACCACTTCCATGCCCAGTGCCTGAAGGGGACAAGTCATGTGGGATAGAACTCATTCTGGTTTTAAAGGTTTGCAAGCACCTCTTCTCCCATGTAAAATCAATTAGCAGCATCTCCTCCCCCTCAGCCGTTTCCCATACCTGAGGCACCACCAAGATGTCAGAGAAGATGATGGCAGCATCAAAAGGAAAGCGTCGTAGAGGCTGAAACCAAAGAGAGTGGAGAAAACACACAAACTTGATTTTTAACTAGGCTTGATTTCTACATGCGTATTATATGAAATAGGTGAAATCTAGCGTTCATGACGGTAATGGAAATATAAAGCAATTTGATATGACAAATTCAGAGAAAAAGTAAAATGGGGCTAGCATTTTTTATGATGCCATTCTGTGTGGAGTGTTTTTCTATATAAAAGAAAATTAAGAAAACGTAATTGCAGATCACACCAGAGGCAGCTTCAAGTGCTTCTTGGATAATTAACAAACCCAGCATTGCTGTATCAATGACACAATCTTGCCTACCATACAGACATATATTGTGCACTAAAGAGTTTCTCTATAGACCATTCTACTATTTTCAGAATCCACATCACCTCTGATAGTACTATATTGTTAATATTATTTACACTCTACTAATGAGGCACCACCCTTTTATAAATATATGCTGAAATTTACAGGGAATATAAGAATGCCTATCTTAGCAGGAGGGAAATTATTGTACGTTTGGGGCAGAATATTGTTATATAAAATATGATAATTAACGAGGGTCTTTTCAAGAGCTACAATATGATTCTACAAGAACCGTGGTGGCATAGTGGTTAGAATGCAGTATTGCAGACTAACTCTGCATTTCGCATTGCTGGCAGTTCAATCCTGACAGGTCTGAAGGTTGACTCAGCCTTCCCTCCTTCTGAGGTGGGTAAAATGAGGGCCCAGCTTGTTGGGGGCAATGTGCTGACTCTGTAAACCACTTAGAGAGGGTTGTAAAGCACTGTGAAGTGGTGTATAAGTCTAAGTGCTATTGCTTTTGGAGGGTGGCAATAACTGTGTGTAGGCATTCCAGTCACAGTACTAGAAATGTTGGTAATTCTAGGACTATGTGCCGGATTCTTGCTGACCTTTTGTGTCTAAAGAAAGAAGTAATTTGGTTCAAAAAATTTGCCCTTGACTGACTAGGTGAGCCCTATAATGTGTGCATGAACAGTTACATGTAATGCTTTAGTTACTATTGGAGAATATTCTTCACTTTGCTTAATAAAGATTAACTGCTGTTGTTGTTGTAGTTAGTCACGAGGTTGTATCCCACCCATCATGACCCCATGGACAATGTTCCTCCAGGCCTTCCTGTCCTCCACTGTCTGGTTAAATATGTCTGGGCGCCATCAAATCTTTCATGCCCTCTCTTATGTTCCACAATTACCCTGTTCCCCTCCTCAAAGGAACAGCCCTTAATGACAAAGAGGAGGAGGAAGTGACCAATAAAAATAGAGGGAGGGAATGATTAGCAACAGCAACCACTTAATGGGAAAAAATTGAAAATGCGTGTGATTGGAAAAGTAAGTAGCTCAGATGAAGAGGCAACTAATGTGGGATAGTGTGCGAAGTTGCCAATGAAAGTATTAAAAGTAGTGATTTAAAAATATTATAAAGGGGGGGAATATTATAAAGTTAATTTTTAAGAAACATATTTTTTTCTATTTTTAAATTAAAATTATATTCAGGTTAAAGACAAAACTCTCAATGGGCTAAAATAGAATAACATTAATGTATGGAAAAAAAGAAAAGAGGGTTTTCTTCAAAATGAAAATTATAAAAACAGAACCAAATAATGTTTAAAATGATGCTGTCAGTCTGACAATGAACACAGAAAAAATATTGACAAGTTTATAACAATGTGACAGAAAACAGAGGAAGCATTATATAAATAGAAGATTAAAAAGCGGAAAATGAAATCCCAAAGCAGTCAGCAATGTATATAATTGTTTTGTAGGCAAATGAAACTTTAGGTCATTAATGGGGTTTTTTTTAAGGCAAAACTACACTGGGTAAATAAATGAAAATAAACCTAATGAAAATACCCCAAATTAAATTCTAATAGAGAACGTAAGAAATACAGACAGTATATCAGTACAACAAGGATGAATAAATAACAGAAGCAAAGAAAAATGAAAAACACCCAGGATACACAGACATTAAACAAATGGGGCAGAGATAACTTCAGAAAAGAACAAAATGAAAATACACTTAAGAGGTAATTCATGTCCTGAACAGAACTTCAATCCTGAACATTAGTCCTACTTAAGAACAACATAAAGCTCTCTCCATACTTGCAGTGTGAGTTCACAGCATGTCTCTGGTGAACGACAGGTTGCAAAGAAATCCTGAGCTGCTCGAGTCTCACGGAATTCTACAAAATAATTAGAAAGTGGATGGAATGTAGATCGAAGGGTCATTAAATGAACTGTTGTAAGTTGAGGACTACCTGTATTCACTCCCAGGATTCTCCCTAGAATCTGATCTTTAGAATTTTTTTCCATTGCTCTCTTCTCATTTGACAGGAATTTCCTCTTACCTCATAATTCATGGCTTATATATTGTATTAAAATAAAGTGTCCTTACCCAACCCAAGAGAGTCAGGCTGACATAGCGGTTAAGGCATCAGGCTAGAAACTAGGAGAGTGAATTCTAGTCCTGCCTTAGTCATAAAATCATCTGGGTAATCTTGGGCCAGTCACTCTCCTTCAGTCGTAGAGAGAGAAAAAAAACAATGGCAAATCACTTCTGAAAATTCTGGCCAAGAAAACTGCAGAGACAGTTAGTCAACCAGAATCAATATTGACTTGAAGGCACAAGAACCAATACCACTCCATCCCAAATACTACCAATCACTTCAAAGATATAGAAAAAGCTATAATATCTAGCCTCCCAAATTCAGATAACTAGCAGGGTCCCTTTTCTCTTTGCTGCCATCTAATGGCTATCTGGACATTTACAATTCAGATATGACACACTGGCTAGACTATATTGGGACTATAATTCCATTCAACTCAACCGAGATGGCCAATGAGTAAGAATAACTGGCACTGCAACTATTTGAAAGCGATAAACTGTGCACCTCTTGTATAATTCAAGTCACCCTTTCTGCTTTAATTACCTGGCAGGTATCTTCCTGCCTGTCTCATGCACCAAACAGGAGTGTATTTTGTCTCTTCTCCGTGTGCTGCTCGCAAGAAAGTGTCATTTTTCAATTCAGGAAACCCTGTAGGACTAATCAGAGGAAAACAAAAAGCAATATGAACATAGAAGATGGAGACATCCGGTTCACTATAGCTGGTGGTATTAAGCAATTACTTCTCAATATAAATTCACCAGCCTTCCTTAGTCTAGAAATGATAAGAGTGGAAATCCTGCATCTGAACAGGGAAAATCAAATATCTTTTTAATTCCTCCTTGGGATTATGGGTGCAGTCAAAAGTTAATGATGTCTGCCATAAATATTGTGGCAGCTGATTAAAAGAGGAAAACAACATCAAACATGGCTCTGGGGATTCTTTTCAAGCTCTTTACCAATGGGAGGCATCCACAATGAAGTAACACGCTGCGTCTGTGCATGAGCATTTTTGTTCCTGTCCCATGGGGTCTGTGCACTGGGAGGAGAGTGGGCTCCATATGTTCCACTCTGCAACATATTTGATTTGTTGTGATTTGATCCCATTTTCTTCACTTTCCAGAGAGCTATCCTGCTGACAGGCAGGCAGGCAGAGTTCCAACGTTTCTTTTCTTTAAGTTTCTTTCCAATATTCCAAAGGGTTGGAATAAATAGGCAAGGAAATCACAGCTTCTGGAAATTCTTCCCCAACCCCTTTAGCCCTATAAGCAGCCTTAGGGAGCATCTGGGTTTCCTCCCATACAATAATGGGCTGCATCTGGGTACACTTTCTCCCCAGGCACTAAGCAGGTTGAATGCACACACAGATAGTCACATACATAGAGAGAAAGAGATGACTGAGTGAGCACACATGTAGACTGTGTATGTTTGTGTGCTCTCCCCTTATGTTGTACATATGTGTATTATTTATCCATATGTGGGAAGCACAAGACAGATGGCATATACTCTGTTCTTGGTCATTCGAATCATAATGAATGCAGAGTTAAAATGGATGTACCACAGGCTCACATTATAATGTTTTCTGTGTTTTCTTCTCAGCAGTTCCCCAGCTTCTTCTGGTCCATTTTCAGACTTGCTATCTCTACGGTCAGCTTCTCCCCAAATATCTATCTATCTATCTATCTATTAATAAAATTATTATGATCTTTAACTGGGTGAAATGGTGCATCATAGGGCAATGGTTTTGCACCAAGGCACCTTTAATGGGCTAATTGACAGAATATGTCTAAAATCCAAGATCCATGACCCAACGGAATGAAATTTGGGAAAGATGTGGCTGCTTCAGTGCTATTGGCTGCTGCTCCAGCCACATGATCTTCATTTTCAAATTTCTTTGACAGTTTCTCAGTCATTCTTGTTAGGAATATGAGTCACCTAACAACTATTTGGGTTAGCAATATATAAACCAGGATAAACATTTTAAAACTGTATCTTTAAGAAAATGCAAAACTGTAATTAGGTGTGGTTTCTCAAACGGACATAAGATGGAGCCAGAAACCTGGGTTGTTTAGTCTGAGTCTCAGAAGAGAGTATGAGTGTATATCTCTGTTTCCTTCTGTTGGAAAGTATTGCCGTTGCTCCATTTCTTCTAGTTGACTGATATTACTGGATTTAATGTAAGTCTGTTACTGAACTGTTTTTTGACACTGGACTTTGATATTTGGATTATACCTGGATTGAAAACTGACTGATTTAAGTTGTGAATTACTTTGGATTGCTTATTTTGGACTTTGCTTAAACCTTTCTGGAAGTAAAAACCTACATTTACTATACAGTGTATCTGTGTGCTCTGTGTGTATTATTCCAACACTACTCTCTATACGTCTCCCTGTATGCACTCATTCTCCTAACGGGGAATTACCTCAACAAGTCTCACAATACTTTGCTCTCTCCCACCCAGCAGCAGCCACTTATCTGTCTTCTAGGAAGGGAAGGGATTGGAAGGGAAAGGAAGAGAAAGAAATACCTGTGCACCTATTTGTCCCATCCCCTCTGCATGTTCCGCCGACCTTTCCCAACCCCACACATGCTTTCCCCAACCATTATGCACCCCATGCACTCTCAAGCCATGCTGCCGCCCTGTGCGCCTTCCTTGACCCACAGGGTCCCCTCTTGAGTATCCCAATGCACCTTTCCTGACATGCATTGTCTCCCATGTGTCATCCGTGATCCACATGGCACCTCTTTTGCACAGCACTTCTGGGCTCCCACTACCCCTTAGTACCCTTGCAAACCCACATTCTTGTTGTGGTTAGCTGGCAGCAGGTGCAGACGGCTGAGGAGAGCAAGGACTCAGATGAGGGGCCAGGACCATTACAGAGTGGACTGCTGCCTTCAGAGATTGTAGGGGCTGGCAGCAGTGATGAGGAGGCTCCCAAGGAGCCTGTACCAAGTGCACGTGCACACAGGATTGTTCGTAGGAAAGAGCAGTTACAACAGCACGGGCGACTCGGGAGTAAGGCTGCAAGGTAATGGCCCCTCCCTCAAGAAGATAAAAGCCAGCTATGAAACAAACCTTCTTTGCAGAAGGCAAAGATGTTTTGAAACTACAGCCTCGTGGACAATCCAGTATCCTGAGTTTGTATGGCAAATTATTTCTTGTCCGTTATCTTTTGGCAAACCTCGCAGAGTTTGGCAAGGCTTGTGCTTATCACAGCTAATTATAAAGCATTACAAGGTTTTTGTTCCTTTTGAATTTGTGTCTGATTTGTCAGAAAAGGGCGTGAGTCAGAACAATTCCTCCTGAAGCATCCCCAACCAGCACAGCATCTCTCATACACCCCTGTGTCCCCCATGCATTCTTCTTGAGCCACGCTCTCCTCTGCATACTTATCTGACCCCCCACAGTCCCTCTTACACCCCTGTGACCTCCACATCTTTTTTTATCCACACTCCACCCCCACCATACATCCTACTTGAACCTCAGGCACCTTGGGCACCCTTTCCAACCAACATTAGTACCCTTAGCACAACCTCCCTAACCTTCACAGCATCTCTGAGGCACTCCCACATATCCTTCTCAAACCACACGGCGCCTCTCACAAATTCCCATGTATCCTTCCTAACTTGCACCTACACGCACCTCTCTTCCCCCTCCCAACAGCAACCACTTAGCCGCCTGCTGGGTTCCTCAATGACTTTCTCCCTATAAGCTTTCCATAAACAAAGAAAATAGGAATTCCTCTGGTAATATTGAATTGCTAACCAGGGCATACAAAACTTTTGCTAGACCAATACTTGAATACAGCTCATCTGTCTGGAATCTGCACTGTATATCAGTTGTTAATACAATTGAGCGAGTCCAGAAGTATTTCACGAGAAGAGTACTACACTCCTCTGCTCTCAAAAGAATACCCCATATCACCAGGCTTCAAATTTTGAACTTGGACAACCTTGAACTACGCCACCTATGGTTGGACTTAAGCGTAGTACACAAACTTATCTGCTACAATGTCCTACCAGTAAAAGACTACTTTCTTTCCAACTGTGGTGGAAAGCTGAAAAATAAATGAGACCTCCCTCTCAATGGCTATTCTTTTAAATGAAAAAATATATATATCAGATCTTGATTATTTTTCTGGAAGTGATTATTGCCTCAATTGCAAAAGGAAAGCATTTTGAAGATTTTTAGAAATATTCTTAGCTTTGATTCCTCAATAAATGTTATAAAATAAGCTTTACTCTTACATGCAAACCACAAGTTCTGGATGTAGCATCTTCATCTCCTATGGAGATATATCCAAATGCTTCTAAATCCAGTCTTGGGTATTACATATGCACTTATGTAAACGGTGCTCAAATGAAAGCAGGTTTTTCTGTGTGTCTCAAGTAACATAAAACAGATGACAGGAAGTATGTAGCAGCTGAACCGTAATTAAATTTTGCAACTTGACCCCCCTCCAAATAAAGGTGTTTACTGGCAGTTTCTTTTCTCAGCTCCAGGTTCTTTTTTATTTATTTAGTTTATTTCCTTATATTAATGACCCAATCCAATGTTTCAAACCATAAAATCACCACACAAAAAACAAACACACAAAACTATCCAATGAACTGTCACTAGTTATCAGTACCAGAAACAAACACTTGTACTAAATGAAGAAAGAATGATATAACCTATTCTAAAACCCTTCTGCTATGCCACTACTATTTTTACTCACCAGTTCAAAAACAATCCATAATGTCTTCATTTGTTGACTCAGAAACACTTAGAAGAAACTAAAATCATTGCCCTAATCTGAAGCATCTGTCTGAAAAAACCCTGCACCAACAAAATATACCTCCTCCCCTACAAAAGTAGTCCCTCTAAACAAAATGAAAAGAAATTCAAAAACCTAGTAGCTTGACTTTGAAAGGGATGGTTCCCTGATAACAGAATTGGAAAACTGATTGATGCCTGACAATACAATCTTGGCTCCCTTTGCCTGCGGTATTCTCTGAGGCAGAGATGCAGAGCTGTCAAGTAAGCATTCTCCTTGTAAGACCTGTTGGGGTGCTGAGGTTCAGGGTTTAGGATGGGAGAAGAGATTCCTGTAAAAGGGCAAACACATCCTCCAAACTAGGCAGAATTTCAGCCCTCTGAAAGCTAGTGTCCAGGCAGTTTCTCTCACATCACAGCAGAGCTAAAGTTAAATCTCCTCAGCTGTCGAAGAGACATAACAGTATAGGATTACACATGCTGACAGTTTATACAAAAGCAGCTAGGCATCTCAAATGCCCCGAGCCCCTATGCCACTGTCACAGAATAACAATTATTTTTTTAAGTTAGCATAATATTTTTTCATTGTCAGTAATGCAGAGTAGCAGTTAACTTTTGATTACTTATGCTGTCAACATCATTGGTCAGACAAAGAACAACAACAATATAGGATATTAATCTTTTAAATGCAGGGCGATTCTAAAATAAATTCCCTAAATTTCAGGGACTTATTCCCAGGTAAGTGTTCATAAGATTCTAACTTAAATGGTCCATGTATCATAAGAAAAAACTGTACATTTTTACAATTCCCTTCACTGAGATATATAGAATTGTATTGACCCACACTTCACACATCCCAAAATTAATTCCTATTCAACCACTTAAGTCATCAGCTTAAGAGTCTTATGGAGCAGTGACTCTCAGAATTCTAGCTATTTTGGTTATAGAAAGACTGTGAGCTATACAATATAAATTAGGAAGAAAAAGGCTGGGGAAAGCCATTCTCTCTAAAAAGGTATAAGATACAGTAGATAAATTCACTCGGTAGGCACAGGACAATGACAGCAGAACTTTGGATTTCACACTGAACTGGACTGTGCACCTGTACTTTTTATTACAAAATATTCCTATTTGGAAATTATTTCGAAATATCACCTTTACAGCCCAATTCTTATCATCTCACTTAAAAACTAAACACTGAGAACTTAAGTTTCATGTCACTGTACATATTACAAAATGATTACACAATATTTTAAACTCTTTTCACATTTATAGTTCTGAAGAAAGGTAAAATAGAGAAGAAGGGTAACGTAAAATGTTCCAAATATTGTGAATTGTAATTCTCATGTTCCCTGACCATAGGGCCATGCCAACTGGGGCAGATGGCTAGATTCCAATTGTATCTGGAAGGTTACAGCTTTGCCTTCCTTGAACTAAGGAGCAATTGAAGAGAGAGAGATTCTCAGAATATCATGTTCTTAGGCTGCTTCCCACACCCACAGATTATCTCAAAATGGGTGCATAAGGGACATTGGAGCCTCCTGGTTTTTATACTGCAGAATAAAAACAACCATTGAAACCTAATCTCTCTTCTGCCAGCATCATCGATTCACACATTAAAAGCAAGAAAGGCGAAGGATAATGTGCTCCATTAATAAAGTCCTGCCTATCATTCTTGACACAGTGCTATCCAGCTCAAGATGGAATGGTAGTTTCTCTCTGGCTCATCCTGGGCACTCAAACTAAGCATTAGTGCACCGGGGCTGCAAACCACTAGATTTCTCAGTTAAGTGGTCTTTTTTTCCCCCCCTGAGCCTTTGATCTGATCCTGATCACGTGAAGGTACCTGCTGCACCCACCGAAGGAAGACCTAATGCCTTTGCCACAAGGGGTGGATGGGAAAAAACGCCAGCCTGGGAAAGGGCCTGTGGCTGGCCCACTGAAGACAATCGAACTGGCAACTGTTATGGATAGTAGGCTATAAGATCTCCGTCTCAAGCAAGGGGTTGGACTAGAAGACCTCCAAGGTGCCTTCTAACTCTTATTCCTTGTAGCATAACGCGGTGCCTCAGAGAAGCAGAGTTGTCCACTCTTGTGCTTCGTCCCCCCATGCAACCCAATTCATGCCGGATGGCTTCGGACACCGCTCCCTAATTTGCCGTATGGCAATGCCCTCCGACCGAACCCACGGCAGCCTTCCCCAGCTCGGTGCCATGCAGGTTATACTACAGGTCCCAAAGTTCTGCCGGCCTTAGTTAATGACCGCGATATTTGGGGACGATGGGAAATGTAGTCCAGTAATCTAGAAGCAGAAAGGAGAGAAATGTTATTTGATCCCCTCTTTCGGCTCCGCAGCCGCTACTCACACGACTATCCCATTCTTTTCCATCTTGCCCTCCACGCAGCGGTGCGTGTCTTTTTCCCGCCCTGCTGCCTATCAAAAGGGGGGAAAAAAACAAAAAAAAAAGTCTCCCCAAGACTTCCGGATTCTTGTCCCGGCTGCCCTCATTGGTGCTCTTAGGACCCGCCCAAGGCTTGCGTCAGAAGAGAGGGGCACCGCTACCGTAATGATTGCCGTAGTAGCTCCGACAAAAAAAAAAAAGAGCAAAGTCAAAGAAGGCTCTATTTGCATGATGCTGAAACCATAAGCTTGAACTCGATTAACATTCAACTACAATATGTACCATATTAAGTTCCGATAAGGAACTGAGTTAACTTAATAAGCCACCACTTGTTCATCGTATTTTGGGGGGGATGGAGTTAGGTGTGACAGTGTAATTTTCAAATATATATTTTTATTTATTTATTTGCTTTGTCAATCACAAGATAATAGGTATAAGTATAAACATGAGTAAGAATGCAGGAAATAGGTATGAATAAATGGGGACAATAGGACAGGGACGATAGGCACGATGGTGCACTTATGCATGCCCCATACAGACCTCTTCGGAATGGGGTGAGGTCAATAGTGGTTAGTTTGAGACTAAAGGAGTAGGGGGTAGTTAGAGGATGTAACAACAGAGTCAGATAGTGCATTCCAGACATTGACCACTCTGTTGCTGAAGTCCTACTTTCTGCAATCAAGTTTGGAGCGGTTTACATTGAGTTTGTAAATGTTATGTTTACTCAGAATGGATCCTCTTGAAGTCGGTAAAGTTTTCTTCCAGATGAGTGTGTTTACATGTTCTTAAAGAAAGAAATTTATCAGTGTCTGTGATTTAATAGTCAGATAGTTGCAACATTCATATGACAGATGGACTAATCCATCTAACCTGTTAAGAACAAGCTAAGAACAAATATTGCAGGAATAAAGGCATTTTTAGATATAACCTAGTCATAGCAATGTCTCTTATGTGGAAGAACTTGACTGAATTCTGCATCAGAACACTGGTCTAGAATTCAAAAACCCGGTGATTTAAGGCTTGGTAAAAAAATATGTGTAAAATTTAGGTACCAGATCTGAACTGTATAAATCTTGATTCTCTTTGCTGCCATTTTACAATTATCTCTATTTTTTCAACTCAGTCAGATCTGCTAGATTGAAAAAAGAGGTTGTATCAAGAACTGAATTTGCAACTTTATATAAAAATGCTGTATGAATCTGATTCTGTAATAGGACTAGAAAAATATTTTATGAATATTTCATGACAACTAATCCTTAACTTACGAGTTCAGTCTATCTCTTGACCCAGGGTTAACTTTTAGACCAATCAATTCATTAAATTATAGCTTGTGAGCAGCAAACAAATAACAATATTGCAGCTCTTTATAAGTGGTTACCTGGATTTTTGCAGTTCTAACATGGAAGCAAACGGTAAGGCTATGTGTGTAAAAGAAGAAATAGTATGCTATCAGGAAAAAAAATGCTCAGTTCTCTCTTTTTGGCCATTTTAATTTTTTTTTTAGAGATCCCTTCATTTCCCCTTCAAAATTCTTCAAGTATTGAAATGATCTTAATCATATGTACATACTGCTGTTTTAGTTATGTAAAACTGAGCATTTGGAAGTGAAATGTACAATATACCATATTTTCAGTGCACTATGGTTTCTCCCGCCAAAAAAAGGTTGAAACAAAGAAACTGATAAAACTGCCTTTGACAACACCCCATGTTTTTATCTATAGGGTCCTGAATGAAGCTGCGGGTAAGGCCGTTTTTATCTGCAGAGTGCATAGTGTATCTGTAGACGAGTCGCTCATGTTTTTTAATCAGTTTGAAGCAGAGGTGGCCTCTGACGGTTAATATAGAAAGACATCACACAGTTCAGAGTTCAGAACTTACAAAATCCCCAAATATTTAATTACCAAACATGTAATAATATACTTAGTAAACATGTACATAATTAGCAACGCGCTGCAGTCATATGCAACACAGAATAAAATTGATTTCTAATGTAAGCAAAGGGACCTGAGCATAAGACTTTAGCCATCACCAGAATTAGCCAAGGTATTACACTGCCATAGGGAAAGTGTTAAATTACCCTTTCACTGCTGCCACATCACGGTATATTGCATCCATGTTTGGTCAAACTATTTTATTACCTGATGTGTAAAAATCCTTCCACTGCCTCTTTCATGGCACCCAAAGCCAGGCCATCAAGAAAACAATATAACTTAATCTAATGATATAGTCTGCACCTTCATTTGTTTGGTAGTGCCTTGAAAAAGCTATGCTATATTCTTCCCCTTGGATGAAGTCCTAAACTGGTTCCAATATGAGTCTTAAAAGTAAATGACTTCCATATTTATTTTTAGATGCATCGTTTTAGCTAGATCCTACATTAACACATACTTTTAAAAAAGAATTCTGCTAATAGATAATCCTCTCTCTCTGATGTTTTTCTTCCTTTGACTAGGTAATTTACATTTGAGAAAATAATTCTCCTATAAGAGTCGGAGTTCAGTGGCAAACCATTTGCTTCTACAATGTCTCAGTTCAATCCTTGGAATTTATACAAAGGAGGTGGGGAAAATCTAAAACATTACTATAATCAACCAAACAAAAGTGCTAAATTTGCTAGGACTAGTGGATTAATCCCATAAAAGGCAGCACATTAAGTCTCTAATCCTCAGGAAATATGGTCCTGGGGTTTCTTCAAAGCAAATTGCTTGCTGAAATTTCAAGATTAAGAGAGGTATTTTTTTCAATCATCCAAAATGTTATTAAGAAAACAGACAGTGAGAAATTGGTGCTTGATTGTGGCAGTGAAGAGGCAGAAATGACAGAATTACCATGATAATCACTGATCCACTAGATTAGGAAAGCATGGGATGGATTCAGAAATTACCCTAACCCAAAATGCAGAGTGCAGAGGATCTTAAGTGGCATTAACAAGGTAACTACAAAATTCATTTAAGGTATTATTCATCATTTTACATTGTACTTTTGTTCTTTATTGTGGTCGTTTATATATACACTGCTCAAAAAAATAAAGGGAACACTTAAACAATACCGTGTAATTCCAAGTCAATCACACTTCTGTGAAATCAAACTGTCCACTTAGGTAGCAACACTGATTGACAATCAATTTCACATGCTGTTGTGCAAATGGAATAGACAACAGGTAGAAAGCATAGGCAGTTAGCAAGACATCCCCAATAAAGGAGTGATTCTGCAGGTGATGACCACAGACCACTTCTCAGTTCCTATGTTTTCTGGATGATGGTTTGGTCACTTTTGAATGCTGGCGGTGCTTTCACTCCAGTGGAAGCATGAGATGAAGTCTACAACCCACACAAGTGGCTCAGGTAGTGCAGCTCATCCAGGATGGTACATCAATGCGAGCTGTGGCAAGAAGGTTTGCTGTGTCTGTCAGCCTAGTGTCCAGAGCATGGAGGCACTACCAGGAGACAGGCCAATACATCAGGAGACGTGGAGGAGGCCGTAGGACGGCAACAACCCAGCATCAGGATTGCTACCTCCGCCTTTGTGCAAGGAGGGACAGGAGGAGCATTGCCAGAATCCTGCAAAATGACCTCCAGCGGGCCACAAATGTGCATGTGGCTGCTCAAACGGTCAGAAACAGACTCCATGAGGATGATATGAGGGCCTGATGTCCACAGGTGGGGGTTGTGCTTACAGCCCAGCACCCTGCAGGACGTTTGGCATTTGCCAGAGAACACCAAGATTGGCAAATTCGCCACAGGTGCCCTGTGCTCTTCACAAAATCAGACTTGAAATCACCAACATCCTCTGCACTAGCAAACCACCCAAAAGCAACTTATCCAAAGAAGAACAAACTGCACTACTTAACCTGAAAGAAGACACCAGCATAATAATTCTACCAGCAGACAAGGGCAATGAGACAGTGGTTATGAACACATCTGACTACCAAACCAAGTTAACCAACCTACTTCAAGACCCCGCATACAAACCCCTAAAGACAGACCCCACCACCTACCTAGAAAAAACTACCAAATCCAAAATAAAAGCCTCCCCCATCAGTGAAGAAATCCAGCAACGAATCATACCCAGAGAAAAATCATCCAGATGCCCCAAGCTTTATGGTCTCCCCAAAATACACAAAGAAGGAACCCCACTCAGACCAATAGTCAGCTCCATAGGCTCACCTCTACAAAACCTAGCCAAATTTCTCGCCAAACAACTACAACCTTATGCAGAATCCATCAACTCACACGTAAGAAACTCATTCCAATTCATCGAGATCATAAAGAAACAAAACTTACAACCTAGCGACCTACTAGTAAGCTTCGATGTCATATCCCTCTTCACCCAAGTGCCAATAAAAGAAGCCTTGACAGCCATCCAAAACAAATACAACCCCCAAGCACATCCTAGATCTAACCAACCACTGCCTATCCAATACATACTTCACCTACAATGGACAAAAATACAAACAAATAGAAGGAGCACCCATGGGATCACCCCTCTCACCTGTCATCGCAAACCTCTACATGGAACACTTTGAAACACAAGCTCTAGAAAAATACGACCACAAACCCAAACTCTGGCTCAGATACGTAGATGACACCTTCATAATCTGGCCACATGGGAAAGAAAAACTGAACAACTTCCTCACACACCTCAACAGCCTACACCCCAAAATACAATTCACCATGGAAACAGAAGCCAACAACCAACTTCCCTTCCTAGATGTCTTGGTATACAAAAGATCCAATGGCTCCCTAGGACACACCATCTACCAGAAGAAAACACATACTAACCGCTATCTACATGCACTCTCACACCACCACCCAGCACAGATCAATTCCATAGCCAAGACACTCATCTCCAGAACAAAATGCTTAGCCGATGAACAACACCAAAAACCGAACTACACACTCTCACCAACGTACTTGCAGCCAATGGATTCCAAAGAAAGAAGATTACCCACCTAATCCAAAAAGAAACCCCAACCAAAATCCAAGACAGAGAACAAGAAAACGGCAAAGCCCTCCTCCCATATATAAAAGGCACTACAGACAAAATTAGCAAGATCCTCCAAAAACACAACATCAAAACAGCATTCTGCACAAACAGAAAAATATCCACCATCCTAAGAAACCCCAAAGACAAAATCGAATTAGAAAACCAAGGAGTATATGAAATCCCCTGCACTGCCTGCCCTACCACATACATTGGACAAACTAACAGAAGAATAAGTGCACGCATTGAAGAACATAAGAACTCAATCAAAAAAGAAGAAACGACCTCTTCCCTGGTCCAACACCTCAAAGCCACAGGACATGAAATTGATTTTAAAAATACCAGAACTATCGCCAAAACCGAACACTTCAACAGCAGAATAATCAGAGAAGCCATAGAGATAGAAAAACGCCCACACAGCATGAACAAACGAGATGACACCTCCCGCCTTCCAGCCATTTGGAAACCCGCCCTCATGAACAGACAGTACCTAACATGAAGAAGGACACCAGACCCACACCCATGAGAGCCACACAAGATGCCACCACCACACTTCCATGTAGAAAACAGACTCCCACCCACTCAGAAGATGAGACACGACCATGGACCAGAAGCTGCACGGCAGCTGCATCACTACCCACTTCAAACTCCTCCGAGCCATACATGAAGCAAACCGACACCCACTATGAAGATGCAGAAGGACCACGAACTCGAAGCCAAACAGCAAGATCACAACTCACCAGCTCAAATCCCCCAGCAACTAAGACTAACCTGAGCACAACCAAGCCCCCACCTGAACAGAACATGCCTCCAACCAATCAGAACACGGCTAACCCCCAACCAATCAGAACACAGCCAAACCCCTACCAATGAGAACACACCCCCACCCAATCAGAACACAGCCAAGCCCCCACCCAATCAAGTCCCACCCCACTGGCAGTTAAAAGGAGGAAGCAGCTGCAATCTCACATTACTCTGAGAAGCACAGAGCCGGAGACAGAAGCCTGAAGATGATGAATGAGACTTCATCGAAACGTTGCCTAGATACTTGAATCTTACGCGGGAGAAAACCCGAACAACCAAAGATCCACATACAAATACCCAGAACCTCAGAAAATATATATATATATATATATATATATATATATATATATATATATATATATATATATATATATATACACACACACACATACATACACATAAACTATATATATTTGTTTTCTTAAGTTTTCGCGGTACTTACATGTATGGTATTCAGCTTTGTTTGGGTATTTTCTATAATATTACTATATAATATTACTATAATGACGTGGGAAAATACCTGAACAAAGCTGAATACCATATATGTATGTATGTATACACACACACACACACACACACACACACACACACACACACACACTCTGTGGTTTTTTTTCCCCAAACCCCAAAAACTTTAACCTTAGACTGTCTACTATTGACTTCACCCCTTTCCTAAGAGGTCTGTAGGGGGCGTGCATAAGCGCACCAACGTGCCTACCGCCCCTGTCCTATTGTTTCTTTTATATATTTTTTATTTTTCTTATATGTATCCATGTATTCATAACTATATTTTTACTTATACCTATTATCTTGTAAGCAATTGACAAATAAATAAAATAATAAATAAATAAATATTAGAGTGTCTCAGATATTGTCTATATGTCATAGAGTAATAAGAGCCTTATTGGATCACAACTGGATATAACTGGATTAAAGAAAAGAAAACATATACAGTATGAGTACATATATGAAATTCAAGCACCAAGCAAGCCAGTTTCTGTACCTGGAATGCCAGTGGGAGGTCATATTTTCCTTTACTTCCAGCTGTTAAGTTCTACTTTGAATCTAAACTCTCAGTAGCAGTGTCACCCACCACTATTTCAGTATTACCAGCTCAGAAGGTGGGCTATCCCACCCACTTTGTGACACCTCCAGTTAAAGTTAAACCCCTGAAGTGAAAATCTAAAAGGCAGTGGTGAAAAATGAGACCATTCCTCCCTGCATTGCTCTGCCCATTAGGGTAGACCAAGCTGGATGGATTACCCAGAGATCGATCCAACGGTTTGTCACTCTCAAGCTGGGAGTTGGGAATTCCCAGAGGAATCCTGGGGGAATTTTAGCCTTGAGGACACCGGGGAGAGTGGGGGTGGTGGGGTGGTGGCGGCGAGGTTTAAGCCTGTTCACATAGTGTGGTGGATGGCTTTTGCCTAGGAAGATTCAGGTTCAAATCCACTTGATTATAGGCCTTGGGTGTTTTCAGTATTCAGCCCAGCTACTTCTCATCTTGTGTTCTTACAAACAAGCAAACAAACCCCAGACATCAATGCAATAAATAGCACATTTTTCCTGGACAAGTTGAAGTTTTGCCGTCTGTCTTGCTGTTTGAAACACCAGAGGTGCTTGTTTTTCGTTTTCTACTGCACTAACAACAACAACAACAATAATATAAGCAACTGAATCGTGGACAGCCTCTTTCTCCAATAAATGCCTTTCCTTCACTTTGAACCCAAGCCTGGAGGCAGGAACCAGGGTTGGCTCTTCTTCCCTTTTGTCTTCCAGTAGTAGTAACATCTATTGCCCCCCCACACAACCCCAAAATTTGTGCTTCTCGCAGACATAATCGATCGGTGCGATGTTCTTCTTGTGATTGGGTGCATACGTTCACAGAGGTAACTGTCACTCATCGATCGATAATCTTAACCCATTACTTGGTGGGCACAAAGTGCGAGTCAACCAAAATAAGCAGATCTTAAATGGGTTGCGGGTGCGAAACTCCCCGGCGGGCAAAACCTACAAGAGCCGCCCGGCGCTCACGGCCTAACGGAGCCATTCCCACGCCGCGGACTGGCAAAAATCTCTTCATCGCGACCGCCCTGATTGACTTTCCGCCGATAGAGGATGCTTTACGGTAGAGCAGCCGGAATCGAGGCGGTGGAGGAAGCAGGAAGCAACCCCGGTTGCCTCCTCCTGACCGCCGCGGAGCTTTCGCCGGCTGCGGCGGGGGTGGGGAGAGGCGAGACCCGGTGGTGCGGCTGCCGTAGCTCCGGGCCGCCCCGTAGAGACGGGCAGGATGGTTCCCACGACTGACAGCGAGTCTCCGCACCTGCTGCTGGGCCGGCTGCGCTTCCTGAGCGAGGCGACCGGCTGCCTGATCCGGGCGGAGCCGCTGCCCGCCGCTTTGGGCTACGTGCCCCGCGAAGTGCAGTACAAGCTCTGCAAGGATCCCAGCGCCCAAGGCGCCGCCTCGGCCTCGGGCCGGAGCCTGTTGTCGGTGTGGGAGAGCCCAAGCAAAGCTGCGGGCGGTGCAGGTGCCGGCATCAGGAAAGGTCCGGGCAGGGCCACCATCGAACTGCGCAAGGGATCGTGCATTCGAGCCAGCGGCGAGGAATACTGCAATGGGAACGGGCTCTGGGTGAAGCTCACCAGGGTGAGAGAGGGACAAGGCGGGGCTCCCTCGGGCGCGGCCTTTGGACCTGGAGGCTAATCCGGAGAAACGGAGCGAAAGCCTGGAGGGTCGAAACCGTTTCGATCCTGCGATCCACACCGTTCCGAGTGGATCCTGATCAGGGTATTTCTCTAGACTGCAAGGGGTCTCCAACCTTGGCAACTTGAAGCCTGGAGGACTTCAACTCCCAGAATTCCCCAGCCAGCAAAGCAAAGCTGGCTGGGGAATTCTGGGAGTTGAAGTCCTCCAGGCTTAAAGTTGCCAAGGTTGGAGACCCCTGCAGTCTAGAGAGGCCGGCCCGGGCTGCATCCTGAATATTTATTTATTTATTTTATTTTTATCAAAAGCTTACAATATAACAGAAACAAAAATAAACATAAGTTTAAATACATGAAATGGGAACTAATAATTGGGGACAATAGGACAGGGATGGTAGGCACGATTGTGCGCTGATGCACGGCCCTTGCAGACCTCTTAGGAATGGGGTGAGGTCAATAGAGGTGAATTTGAGGAAAAAGGAGTGGGGGTTTGAGCAGGTGACAACAGAATCAGGTAGTGAGTTCCAGACATTGATCACTCTGTTGCAGAAATTGTACTTCCTACAATCGAGTTTGGAGTGGTTTACATTTAGTTTATATCTGTTGTGTGCTCTTGTGTTGTTGTTAAAGCTGAAATAGTCATTAACTGGTGAGACGTTGTAAGATATGATTTTATGTACTATGCTTAAATCTAATCTTAGTCATTGTAGTTCAAGGTTGTCTAAGCCAAGAATCTTAAATCTGGTGCTGTGGGGTATGTTCAGAGGCACTCCAGAGTTATTATTTGAAGCTTTTCTAATTTGAAATTAGAAAATTAAAAAAGGGGACTTGATGCCTCAACGATTGAGATAGAAGTGGAGATTCCCATTTACCCCCATTCTGTTCCTTTCCATTTGTGGCTGTGTGGCACCCACGTAAATCAGTCATGTAAATGGCGGAGTGGGTGGCGGAGTTCAGATTTCCTGAAATGACAGGCTCAAAAACCACACAGTCAGTTCTGGATGGCTCTTAGCTCTAGTTCACCATCTTGTTCACTGTATTTCATTGACTCTGAAATTTGTGCAGGCATATTTATTATCACAAAGACACACCTTTAATTTACATAAGGTTTTAATTGCACAAATAGTGCAAAGGTCTTACACATTTAAACTTTATATGTTTGTACTGTAGCAAAGAAGCCTCTTTTTGATCAACTTAGACTTTATTGCTTATGTAACTATGTGTTCTAACCATATAGGAGCAACTTCAGGAATACAAGTCTGGTTGTGACCTGGAGGAAGGTTGGGTCCTTATGTGTAAGCATGCAGATAGTGGGGACAGGCTGGTCCCAGTGGAATCTATGGAGAGGATTCAGAGGCAGCAACAGCTCTTTGGGATGGATTTTAAACCAGTAATCAGGTACAGAATCTCACTTCTGCTTGGTTGGCTTTGGATGAGTCATTGTGGAGGATACTGTAAATGTGAATGTAAGCAAATATATTTTATTTGTCCACAAATCTCTGGTTGTCAGAGCATTCTTAGAAAAAAATGTGTGGCACAAAAGGAAGATTCTGGAGAGGGGCCATTTTTTTCTAAAAGATGTAGATATGCCCATTTTTTAAATACCATTTGTGAATCATAGTTAGTGAATGGTTTGTCTTTAAAAATTATTTCACATTTGTTGATTCATTGATCTGATAAATTTGTATAACAACAAAGATTGTTTGTCTAACAACATGGATTATAAATGTAATGTTGTTGCACCTTCCACAGATGGCTACATGTTGGTCCATATTGATTTGTTCTCATAATTTTTTCTTAGATTTTTTCTTTGTAGCCAATCAGTTTCTCTTAACTTGGAGTTGACGTTTATAATTTTTTTGGTTTGTTTGTTTTTTACTCCAGATGGGAACAGGTGGTGGATTTAACATATTCCTTGCATCTTGGAGCAAAGCCAAAAATCATGGAGCCAGATGTGGCTGCAGTAGAGAGACTTCGGTAATTTCATTTTATTTTGGGGTAGGGTGGGGTACTGGTTGCTTGGGGTAGTCAGTGCATTATTTTGGGAATAGTGTTTCGGCCTATGGAGTTGCGTTAGGCTTTGTCATCCGCCACTAGTGGAAACTGTACTTTGGTATAAAGCTGACTGAAGTAACACACTGGGAGATATATGGTATTATGGGATGAGGAAATGAAAAACATGACTAAGAATGAAGGAATAAATAGATTCCAGGTTCTGATGGATATCCCCCTCAGTGCTCCTTCTGTGCTACTGACTGCCATCACTGTTTTGTAGATTTGTGCCACCCACATGGAGCTATGAATGTGATGAAGATCTGGTACATTTCCTTTATGACCACATTGGCAAGGAGGATGAGAATCTGGGTAGTATCAAGCAATATGTGGACAGCATCGATGTCTCCTCTTACACGGTATAATATTATCAGTGGATCGGATCTCTTTCTAGGGGAAACTCTTCCTCAGAATATCATCCGTAACTTGTTGTCAAGGATTATGTAGTTGATAAGCAAAACCATAAGGGTTGTCTATAAATATTGTCTGTAAATTGTTCTTGCAACTTTCACAGTTGATGATGAAGGATGAGAGGCATTGTATGCTTACCTTGCTCAGCTCACAATAAAAGCTTCCTCTTATTTTAGTTTTAGAACAACCATTATTCTTCAGACTCTTCAGTGTTGATGGGCTTCCATTATTCTTAGCCAGTGTGGCCACGTTGACAGAAAATAACACTACAATCCAGCACTTTCACATTTCATTTGCCTGCCTCTGAATTTTGAACTCCCTTTTTTAGTCTTTGTAAAGGATGAGAAACCTAGAACTGTGATGACCTCGGGGGTAATGTAGTCCACATACATCCCACCTTGTTCAGTGCAGATACTGCTTGAGCATCTTTGACTGACAGCTTGCAAACAATGAAAGTTCCTGCTAAGCTGTATCATGACTCTACCTCCTTCTGTTTTAACCAATTAGTTCTTATCCTCTGGAATAAGAGAAAATAAGTCCACTTCTTATTTGTATCTCTCTATACACACACCATTCTTCTGAGAGATTCTGAACTTACCCCAATTTGTTTGCTATGGTACTCCAAAGGGGGTCTGAACAGGGCAGCAAATACTGTACTTCATTGGAATGCTTCTCAAATGAAGCATATTCCATCAGGAACATGTCTGTATGAATAAGTAGGGCTGGTGCTGCTGGGCTAATGTATTGCTGTGCTTCCTTAGGAAGAATTCAATGTTTCATACTTGACCGACAACCACGAAGACACCTACTGGGAGAGTGATGGATCCCAAGGCCAACACTGGGTCCGTCTCAACATGAAGAAAGGAACCATAATAAAGTTAGTAATTAAATACGATCCTTCCTTTCCTAGCCTTTTCTCTGTAAAGCAAGATTTTCTTCCCTGTCATTAGATACAAAGTGATTTAGGGATCAGCTTTTGCAAACAAATTGCTGTTCTAATTCATTTGGCCCTCCCCAAAAACAATTATTCTTCTATTCTGTTTTCTGTATTCTATTGAATGTAGATCCAGTAGCAAGATGGGTTTAGACATGTATTTTGTGTGTGTGGTCTTGATTTGTGCCTAGGCATTCTTCTTTCAGAAAAATAAAATTGAGAAATGCTTAACAATGAAAAACATCTGAATTTATTGCACAATAAACTTTTCAAATATTTCCACTATAAATGTAAGGCTAAGACACTATATTAGATTGTATCAGAATATATACAGTTCTTCAATCTCATGTCCTTTTTATGTCAGAGATAGATAAACACTTTTTCTTCCTCCAGTGGCTTTTTCTATTAATAACCTGAAGCTCAGAGTGACACAAAGTGAACCACAGAATTATGAAAGATATACCCCCTCTTCTTAATTCAGAATAGTCTTATTTTGTCCAATTCTTTCCGAAGACCGTTTGAAAAAAGCCCTGAAAAAGACTGAATCTGATTGAACTGTTTTAAGGTGGGCAGTTCTCCTTTCCTTTTCCCTCATATTTTAGGATAGAATAAAATAGAGAATAGAGAACAGAGAACAGAACAGAGAACACAGAACAGAACAGAACAGAACAGAACAGAACAGAACAGAACAGAACAGAATAGAATAGAATAGAATAGAATAGAATAGAATAGAGTGATGGCTTGTAAGCATGCCAAACAATCCTTTATTGACAGGCATTCTAATAACTGAGAAAGTTTTCAGCAGGAGTTTTTTTTTTTTTTAAAGAAAGCTCCTTGTGAGTTTCCAACCTTCACAGAACTTTCTTGTGACAACTAATTGAGGTAACTGCCAGAATCCTGACATCTTGCATTGGAAAGTTTTCCTTATACCCCTTTGCTTTGCCTCACATTTGTTGTTTCAATTCTCTCCATCAGGAAACTCTTTCTGAGCGTGGATACAACAGATGAAAATTTCATGCCAAAAAGGGTGGCTGTGTATGGCGGTGAGGGTGATAACCTGAAGAAACTGAGTGATGTCGGCATTGATGAGTGAGTCGGGGCCATGGGGGGAGATGGAGGCTAACAGAACGAAGCTGTCCTCCTAAATTTTATTCAAATGGTTTAATAGTTGCCCAGAACTTGTCATTTTCTGTGATATGGGAAGGAGAAGGAGGAATAGAAAATGAAGAGTGTTATATTGATCAAATACTGCTGCAAAGCAAGGAATTAATGGTCCAGATGCCGCTGGTGAAGTGCTAGGGGTTCATATGTAGTTGTTGGTTGTTGATATTGGGGTCAATCAAGAGCCACGGTGACACAGTGGTTAGAATGCAGTACTGCAGACTACTTCTGATTGCTGGCTGCCAGTTCGGCAGTTCGAATCTCACCAGGCTCAAGGTTGACTCAGCCTTCCATCCTTCTGAGGTGGGTAAAATGAGGACCCAGATTGTTGGGGGCAATAGGCTGACTCTGTAAACCGCTTAGAGAGGGCTGTAAAGCACTGTGAAGCGGTATATAAGTCTAAGTGCTACTGCTGTTGCTATCATATCTCAGGGAATTAAGGCAGAAAACAACATTATGAATAAGCCCACAAATCATTACTATCTTAATGCTTTTATTAACCTGCCTGGAATTAACAGAGTAAGAAGCAAGAACTTCATCTCTTTTGCTTTGGGCCGACCTATCATCAGGTTGCATAGAGAGAACAGAAATTCTTTGTTTGGCAATCTGTTTGGTTTCTATACTGGGCTCACAAAGATAGCAACCAACCAGTTTTAGCTAATTTTCTGGTATGCAACTCCTTGTTGTCTAAGGCTTTATCCTACAAATCAAAGTAGAGGACAGCATTATTAATATCAGCATAATTATAGAAAGAAACACTGCAAAGGTAATCCTCCTTATCGACTGCCTCATTTAGCAACTATTGGAAGATACGAAGGTATAACAAGAAATAGCTTTGCAATAAATAGCTTTGCATTTACTATTTTTGGTGTTTTCTGGTCACACGATCACCATTTGAATGCTTAATGACTGGTTCCTGACAAGCAGAGTTAATAGAGAATGCTGCAATAAAATTGCAAGTCTCAGTCACATGGCGTCTCATTTTACAACCACGATGATTCATTTAACAATTGAATAGGAAGTGATGTCATGAGCCTGATTCAGTCCTGTGATTTTCAGCTTAGTGACTGCAGTATTTAGTAATGGATTTGCCAGGGCTAATTGTGGTTGCTACTTCAGGACTACCTGGAGTTATCTTTATACATAATGCTAGGCAGTGTTATGTATAAATAGATATAGGCAGTATCTACAGTATATATTTTAACATCTTGCCTAATATCTGTAGGTAGCTCTTATATGTCCTATCTGCAGTGGTGTATTAACATTAAGTAGACTAAGCACATACTTAGGGCACCAGGCCCAAAGGGAGCACCGCAAAGTTGACAATATGGCTTCGTTTGTACAGTATGTACAAAGCGGGGTGAGCACCAAGTTTTGTCAGTGCTTAGGACACCAGTGAGCCTTAATCCGCCACTGCCTATCTGACACCACTATTTTAGGAGTCAAATTTCTACCATCCTTTCCCGCTCCCTCCTCGCCCATCAGAGGGAGTTTGATAGATCAATTTGTGCAATTCAGAAGGTTGGAATGAGAACTAGGAGTCTTTGGGTCCCAGTTGCCGTTCACAACCCAATGTAACGCAGTCCTAGTTTTCAGATATGTAAAATTGAAGTGTTGGCCGAGAGGAGGGTTATACTACTATGTGCAAGATGAAACAGACGATTTATTTATTTATTTATTTGGTCCCTAGGAGCTACATTGGGGATGTGTGTGTGCTGGAAGACATGACAACTCACTTGCCAGTCATTGAAGTCCGCATTTTGGAATGCAGAGGTGTGTGGGTGTCAATATGAGGATGAAATGTTTAATCTTTGGGAGGATCATTTGGTAATTCTGAAACGCTAGTTTTGGGGATTTTATTACACCTGTATGCAAGTACAAAGAGCCAGATGTAATGATGTTGGAGGGATAGCAGTGGTGGTATTCAGCTGGTTCACACCGGTTCGAACTGGTTGTTAACTTCCTGAGCACTTTGGTGAACTGGTTGTTGGAAGAAATCATTAGGGAAGAGGACCGGTTGTTAAATTATTTGAATCCCACCACCGAGGGATAGACAGACAGACAGACAGACAGACAAACACACACACACACATATTATAGTTTTTAAAAGAACATAAAAACTACACAGATTTATACCGAATAAAGAAAACAATGAAAGAAAAACAGAGCCAAAAGGAAAAAGACAAAAAAACATTCTTTTACTTGCTTTTTGCAATCTTCAACAATTACTTCTTTCTATAACAGCACATTGTTTAGTCTCCATCTGAAAGAACTAGATTTTCTTTTATAAACCAGACTTAACAGGATTATGGTTTGCAAAAAAAACTTCTCTTGGTAAAATCTCTACTTTGGGAAATCTAGTTGCCAAGCCTCTTGAAATCCAAATCATGTCTATTCTTTAAAAACACCTGTAATCCTTTTGAAGAACATATGTATTTTCTTCCGGTGCCATTTTTTCTGCTACGTATTTCCAACCCCCACCCCAAACAATAATTTATTCTCTCTGTACAAAGGAATTAATTATTTCTTTAAATTATTTGCCTGCTACATATGGTCCTTGTCTGCAGATGATGGGATTGATGTCCGACTCCGGGGCATAAAAATCAAATCTTCTCGTCAACGAGAATTGGGGCTCAATGCAGACATGTTTCAACCAGCCAACCTAGTGAGGTATCCACGACTGGAAGGGAGAGATCCTGATGTGCTTTATTGGCGTGCTGTGATCCTGCAGAGGTATGGAAGTACTAATTAGGAACACGGATAAAGAAGTTTTAATGAGCCACATTTCCACAACTGTGGATGGGAATAAGAAAATATGTGAGAGGTCTTGGCAAGCAGTTGAATTAATTAAAAGAGAAGATCTTTTTTTATCATTATCCCATCTTAGGCGTGTATCAATTTTCTTCTAGTGTAATAGTACGTGGGGAAAATCCCGGGAGACTGAACCAAGGGAAACTGCCTAGGACAGTAGTTTTGGGCTCCTGTGCCAAAAATTGCATGTGTGCCAGCATGCATGCACTTGTGTGCCAACACCCAGAATGCAATGCGCGCCCCCCTCCCCATGCCCCCTGCACATGTGCGTGCAATCCCCCCTTACCTGCACTGTGCCTCACAGCTGATTTTTTAGTTGGTTTGAGGCCTTTTTCGGCCTTCCAGAGGCTTAGAAAAAGCCTCTGCAAGGCTTTTCAGGCCGAATTATAGGCCTGTTTCATCATTTCCGGTATTACAGGAAATGACGAAAGAGGCCTATAATTCATCCTGAAAAGCCTTGTAGAGGCTTTTTCCAAGCCTCTGGGTGACCGAAAAAGGCCTCAAACCAGCTGAAAAAAAAATCAGCTGTGAGGCGCACGCATGCACACTGAGGTAAGTTTGCCTGCAGCTCACGTGCCAGCACAAATGGCTCTGCGTGCCACTTGTAGCACGTGTGCCATAGGTTCGCCATCACGGCCTAGGATATGGCCAGAGGAGAGAGAGCATAGTCTGCAGCTTCATAGTGGGCAGGGCAAAAGGGTCTTTGGACTCTCTCTAATTTCTCAGGTTGTAAAGGAGATTGAGGGAAGAAGAATTGCACTTTGAGACTTGCAAGATTGATCAATGTCAGTTACTAGGCACAGGAAACAGAAAACATGACCAGATGAGTTAAGTCTATACTGTAAAGTTACACTTAAGTCTCAAAGTATAATTCTGCCCATCTCCTTTGTAGGTGGAAAAATCAGGGAGGGTTTCTTCTAAACCTCTTTTCCACATACCATTCCCCCTAGGAATACTAGATCTCTTTGATTGCAGTGCTGAAGCACTGCTTATTTGAGTGCCTACTTCCATAAACCAGGAAGCATCTCATTCTTCCACTAGCCTTTCCTAATATTATGACCATGTGAATTCTCTTCATTTTCGTTGCTATTCTTCATTTCATGGTTCATAGTTTCCCGGCAAACGTTTTTAATTATAAAGGCTCAGAGAATTTGTTTGGGTGGGAGACACATTGCAGAAATAAATAAATAACCCTCAGTGTTAGAGGGATGCATAGAAAAAATTTAGGAAAAAGTGCTGTCTTGAGCTCCTTCTGGACAGATGGAATATAAATCTATAATCATAATATTGTTCTATTTACATAGTTAATCACATGGTACCCCCACCATCATGCATCACTATATATCATTTAGATATTGTTTCCATATTTTTGGTGCTGTTTCTTTTTGTTGCGATAGGTTTATCAAGATCTTGGACAGTGTGCTTCATCACCTTGTACCAGCCTGGGACTACACACTCGGCACCTTCAATGAACTAAAGGTGAGGTGACTAAACATCCTATTGATGGATCTATACCTGTATTGTTGTTTTTCACGATCAATGCAGTAATAGTGACCATTCAGTAGTAGCCAAACCTGCCTTTCCTTGGAAAAACTGAAGCAGTTGAATGAATGTATCTGCTCCAACCTAACTAACATTGCCATCCTGTTTCTTGAAGGTGAGTTGAAAATGATGTAGCAGAGAAGATGTGTAAGCTGGGGTGCTCTCCATCAATCATTATATAAGCAAGCCCAGCCTTTTAAAAAGGATGGCTCTCTAACTTCACTTTAACAAGAATGTGCACGTTGTGTTTTCTTTTCACATTCAAGTACATTTTTCAAGCTTCAGAAAACCTTTTCTATTCATCGTTCTAATCGGATCCTTTTAAACCTGAATTTAAATTGATATGGCCATTTAAAACTCAATTGAATGATTGAACTGTAATTCTTTGTCCTCTGTGGTATCCGCAGGTCGTCCTCGTTTAACAAGCCCTCGTTTAACCAATAGGAACTGCAGCAATTATACAAGATTGCTCATAAATCTTTAATAAATAAAAAAAACATCAACACTTTTAATGAGAGATGGGAATGACTCTGTTCATTAAATGCACATTTCCTATATCAGAGTGTTCCTAGTAGGAAAAAGAACTAAGTTATCCGCATATCAAGAATACTTGGGTGGTGGTCATGATGAGAGCCCAACTGGCTGAAAAAGTGAGGGAAAGTGTGTTAGATATTGGGCTATTACTCTCTTTGAACCAATTGTTGTCCCCTGACAGCATATCAAACAGTTTCTGTTGCTGTCCAAGCGACGCACAATGCTAATCAGCCAGTGCCTCAAGGACTCTGAAACCAGCAAGCCCAACTTCATGCCACGTCTCTACATCAACCGGCGCCTAGCCATGGAACATCGCGACAATCCTGCCCTTGACCCTACCTGTAAAAACACTGTCTTCACCCAGGTAAGTGGAAACACTTATAATAGCAGGTCCTTCTCCCCTATGGGACCCTCCAGATATGCTGGGACAATGATTTCCCAAACTGCTGTCTGATATTCTGGGAGGTATGGAACTAGCATCTAAAGAGTACCAAAGTAGGAAAGATTTATTAATATTATTCAAGAGTAGTAATTTCCTTCTGTATTTCAGAGTGTCTTTTTATGCTTTACTCTTGATATAATGAATGAAATGCTGTTGATGTCTGTATCACAGCTAACAAGCAACCATGGTGCAGCCTTTTCAAGATTGGGAAGCATCACTTTGGGATTCTTCAATTTTTAATAGAACGTTTACAGGAATTTTAAATTTGTGTCATGTATGTGTGATTTGTCCTCTATGATGGGTCCATGGCCCCCGGGCTGTGGCCCACTACCAGGTCTTGGTCTATTCGCAACTGGGCCACGCGAATGGAAGACCGGTGCACATGTGCACACGCAGGCACAGCGCAACTTGCACAAGAGGCCAGCCAGTGCATGTGCACAGATGCGTAGCTCAAAGTGCACGAGTTTAGCTACATGCGCATCTGTGCCAGCATGCTGCTTGCACTGTGTGCCAGTCCGGTGCTCATGTGACCCAGTTCTCCTCTCCCTCCCTCACTGGGCTGCCAAGCCACAAAGGTTGAGGATCACTGCTCTATGACAAAAGGGTCTCCGATCCCCAGGCTACAGAATGGTACTGGTCTGTGGCCTGTTAGGAGCTGGGCTGCACAGCTGGAGGTGAGCAATAGGTGAGCAAGCAAAACTGAAACCATCCCCCCCTCCCTGGTCTGTGAAAAAAATGTCTTCCACTAAACTGGTTGAGTGGCGGGTGAGCGAGCAAAACCGAAACCATCCTCCCCAAGTCCATGGAAAAATTATCTTCCACAAAATTGGTTCCTGGTATCAAAAAGGGAGTGCTGCTCTATGGTATCCACAGGTGATCTTCGTTTTAACAACCTCTCATTCAGGGACCATTCAAACTTAAACGATGGCACTGAACGACTGATAGCTATGACCAGTCTTCGTGCTTATGGCCATCACAACACCTCCGTACTCACAAGGTTGTAATTTGGATGTTTGCTCTTCAACTCGTGATTGTGACGTCATGATGCTCCAAGGCCGCATGTTCACCATGAGCAACTTCTTTGCTGGCATTCAATGGGGAAGTAAGCAGGAGGTTGAACATGGCAACCACGTGACCTGTTCATTTGATACTTGTGGTGATTTGTTTAAAGATGGCAACTGGGACTGCTGGAATTCCCATTGCCGAGTTGTGTGCTTACACGATTCATGTTTCATAACTCTGTCTCCCAGTTGTGTGGTTACATGATGTATCCCTAGTGACAGAAACTCCAGTCCCAGTTGTTAAGTGAGAACTACCATCTCCGATCAAAACTATTCATTTTGTCTAGCTTCCCCCTCTCTCCCCAGAGTTGTAGTTGATTTGCCTGTCTATTTTGTTTATGAGGTGTCAGGTTAACATTTCTCTCTTTGGCCTAGTTTTATTCTTCTATCAATGAGCTATAGTGGTTTACTTCATTTTATTGTTAGCATCACTGTGAAATTAACCCTAAAGATTGTAATTTTCCCTAGACCAGCCAATAAAATAGAGATTGGACTTTGAGTTGTCTCACTTAGTGGTCCAGCCATATCATTACACTGGTTTTTAAATTTTATTGCTGGGGATCTGCTTAAACAGAAAAGCATCCCAGCAAAGTAATTTTTGTGTCCTGATGTATTAATTGTTTCCCTTCCAATTTCCTGCGGAATTAAAACGCACTTGATGGCTCCAGGGGCAGGATATTCTTGCTTTGCTATCTATAAGCACCATTGTGGACTATATTTTGTGTCACTGCTAAAGCCTTAGCTGCACTTTCTGCTCTTCTTAGGTATATGAAGGCCTGAAACCTTCTGACAAGTATGAGAAGCCACTGGATTATAGGTGGGTAACCCTTGAACTATTTGTCTTTCTTTCTTGCCCTTTTCTATTTCAAGTTTTTCGGGATCTGAAAATTTAAAGGTCTGTTTGACAACTATCATAGAATTTGCAAATAAATCGAAAGTTCATTTTTCAAGGAAAGATAAAACCAAATATTAGAGGTCCTTGATGCTCTCTGAGTCTGGTCGTTTTCTTGCAGACATTTCATTACCGAAGCTAAGTAATATCATTGCCATTGTTTTGAGATTGCACCCTACATGCCTATTACTATGTACCTTACTTTTGCCACAGTCATTCTATTTTTATCACAGGTTATCTAACTATTAATATAATCTTCATAATTGGCTCTAATATTTTGACTAATAACTAGCCCACTTGATAACTCTGATTTTTATTTTATCCCAGGTGGCCATTGCGGTATGATCAATGGTGGGAATGTAAATTCATTGCTGAGGGCATCATTGATCAGGGTAAGTTTGAAACTCTGCATAGACCCAAATGATGCCTTGCTTAAATTTAGCCTTTAGTGCTCTGCATTGTTCAATAAAAGGCAAATAAAAGCACTTTTCTTGGTTTTGTGTTTCAGTTTTGAGGAAGTGGAATTAAAATGGCCATGTAAGGGTCTAAAGAGCATTTTTTTTGTTTTATTTTGTTCCTTGGTCTCAATTTGTGTTATTTTATTATGCCCACCATTATCGCAATGGTACCTACAGATATTATTGATTTTGATAATTTGTAATTGAGCATTTAGATTTTCTGTGGATCATGTTTGGATTATAGGCAGCACATAATCAAGGATTTATAGGATTTGAGACCTGGAAATTTGGCTATTGCAACAGGCAGAAAAATAGTTATTGTGTAGCTGTATTTTTAGTAGTATCAGATTTTTTTCTTAGACTAGTTCTGCAAAGTCCTGATAAAATAGGAATAGATTACACAACTCATAATTTTGATTCTCCCCCCTCCCCCTGTAATTTCCCCACAAAAAAATGGATTTTCTAAAGTAATGGGAACGGGAATATCAGAAATCCAGGGAAAGTTGGTGTTTGACAAAAAGGTAAAATGTGTTCCCTTTTATTTTGCTTTGTTTTCTTTCTGACAGGTGGTGGTTTCCGGGACAGCATTGCTGATATGTCTGAAGAGTTGTGTCCTAGTTCATCTGAGACGCCCATCCCACTGCCTTTTTTTGTCCGCACATCCAATCAGGTACTATTCCTTGCTCAAACCAAAATTAGATCAAGCCTTTTAGGTCTTAAGGCAAAGATAAAAGTTACCTAAGAAGAAAATTAATGGCAAAGAAACAACACTCAGTGTTCTGGAGCTTTTTCCAATGCCATTGAATTAAGACTTCCAGAACTGTATTTCATCTGTTACGCCTGGTTGTTCTGCTCAGTGTGTTAAAAGTGCTTCAAATCAAGATGGTTGTTTTTAATTTCTTGTGTCCAGGTTAAGGCACTAACCTGGACACAAGAAATGTTGCAGTATCTCTGTTGGCCTTTGGTGGATTTTCTTTTGCTAGGGGCTGTGGTGTTCAACTGGGAGTTCTTGTACGGAGTTATGCTGATATAATCATTATACTATTGCTTAGTTGATTGTTAGATATTTGTCATTTTAGGGCAGTGGAACTGGAGAGGCCCGAGATATGTATGTCCCAAACCCATCCTGCAAGGAATTCCTCAAATATGAGTGGATTGGGCAAATAATGGGTGCAGCTCTTCGTGGCAAAGAATTTCTGGTTAGTATTCAATATCGACTAATTTCTCTTTGATACCAGAAGCCATGTTTCTTCATACTCAACTCACTTCATACTTTTACATAAATTTTCTGAACATGTGCTCTGTCCTTCATTTATATAATCATTTGAAAGAATGAAAAATTATCATTCTCTTGTGTCCCAAATATAGCTATAGGCATAAAAATGGGTTATATATGTTAGATACCTCCATGTTTTTAAAAATTATTAACCTGCAAGTCTACTCTCCTTATGTCCTATATCGCTGAAGGTGAGGGAATAGTGGAAAAATGTCATTCCAGAAGGAGTGTTTCATTCTTATTTATTGATCAAATTGAGGCATATGTTCTCTTTTCTCTTGGATTTCTTTATTCATGTTTATGCTATTTCCTTTCATATATGCATTTGGTTTGTTAATTCAAAAGCTTTGTTTCTTTTTTTGATTTAGAATTTTGACATAGCCTAGGGTCAAGGGTAAGCTGTCTTTTTCACATCAATTAGCAAACATTTTCCATCTGAAACTATAAATCAACACAGCAAAGAACTGACCAACATCCTTCTTTTCTATAGAGCCTATTCTCATCAGACATTTGAGATAACTTGGGACTATATTTCCTAGTTCGTTGTCACAAATTTAAGTGTTTTTACAAGAAGCTGCATTGGCAATAGAACATCTTCCTCCTGACCCTTGGTCATGCTATCATGCAGTTAGGAAGGGGCAATGCCAAACTATAAATATTTATAGTGGGTCCTTCTCAGTACAAATTATCCTTCTCTTTAGTGGAGGACAGTTGACCAAATAACTTCCAATTCTGGATATGGGCATGTCTGATATACAAATAGCAAGTTCCTTAGCTTTAGCATGTGTCAGCCATTCCAAAAATTTTTGACTATGATGCCAAAGAACTCTAACACTATTTTGTTATAAGGTTACAGTGACAAAACTTTGCAAGTCTGAATGTGCTTTTTCTTCCCTTTATTCTTCGAATTATTCCTACTGCCCAATTCATTGCCTAAGATTATGGTATTCTTTGGAATTAATGCCTTAAATGAGAGACAATATTCTGTTTTATTATTATGTATGTACATTTATTAAATTTATTTTTAAATATCACTTTAATAAAAAGCTCAAGGCAGCTAACAAAAAGAAATGCACTTAAAATAATTTCAAGATACCGAAAAACATTGAAACATATCACAAAAAAACCCGAAGCAGCAATATTTGAAATAAGTATCTTTGCTTCATTTTTGAAGAATTTGCATAGAGTGTCAAATGATTGCAACTACCCTTAAAAATCTGTTTCTCTTCTTTTCTGTTCAAGGTCCTTGCCTTGCCCGGCTTTGTTTGGAAGCAACTGACAGGTGAAGAAGTGAGTTGGAATAAGGATTTCCCTGCTATTGACTCAATGCTTGTAAGTCATGAGTAGCATTTTTGTTTCAGGGTTAAAAACTGGTGTATAGGCTGTTGGGACTAAAAATATGGAACAATACATAATTGAGCTAATGGCTTGAACTTATTTTTTTAAATAGTCATTGAGAAAGAGGGATAAAACGTCCTTGCACCTTAGTTTTTGTAGATAACTAGAAATATCACAATGTCTATCAAAACCATCAGAATGTATCTCTTAAGCATAATTTGTTGTTTTGAAAACACTTTGACCATACGTGATTACATCACATAACGATGGCTTCAATTTAATCAAAATCCCAGCGATCTCTTTCTAATTTTCTTGGTTTCTTTCCATGCTCTCAGGTAAAACTTCTGGAGATGATGGAAGGAATGGACAAGGAGACCTTTGAATTCAAGTTTGGGAATGAATTGACCTATACCACCGTACTGAGTGATCAGCGCATGGTGGAACTTATTCCTGGTGGCATTCGCACTGTAGTACACCATGAAAACCGGCTAGAGTTCATCCATCTGGTACAGAAAGCACGGCTGAATGAGAGTAAGGAACAGGTAATTATTGTGGCATTTTAGTAGTATAATTGTTACTTTTTTCTCTACAGTTTATCATCAGTCTGTACCAACATGTTTTAGGAAATATTGAGCATTGTTTAAGCAAATTGATTACAGAAAATTTGACAGAAAATTATACATTCTCATAGACTTGTCAGAAAAGAGTTATGCATTTTTAGAAGAACTTTTTTTTTACGCATCTGTTTTTGATCTTACATATTCTTTTCTTACCTGTTTTTCCTAATCCAGATTGCAGCCATGCAGGCTGGACTTCTGAAGGTAGTTCCTCAGGCTGTCTTGGACCTACTCACTTGGCAGGAACTGGAGAAGAAGGTCTGTGGTGACCCTGAAGTTACAGTTGAGGCCTTGAAGAAGCTCAGTATGTATCTCTGATACTTGGACTTCCTGTTGTGTATTAGAATGCTCTCATCTTGAGGAATATACTGTACATGTCCTTCATTGTACCTACTATTAGCTCCACATGCAATTGCTAGTTAGTACAGAATCCCAGCACCAGTTACTTTATTGAAAAAGTGTGTGGTGAGTTTGAGCTAATTTAATAAAATCTTTTGCCTCCCAACTAATGAATATTTTTCATCTCTAATCAGCTGGATCTTGATATGTAGTTGGCATTACTGTTTCTGTACTGTTTTTATCTTCTTACAGCTCGCTTTGAAGATTTTGAACCATCAGACACCAGAATTCAGTACTTTTGGGAGGCCTTGAACAACTTTACTAATGGTGAGCAGAGTAAACAAATGTTAACTGTTATGTAATAGTGGACATAAGGGATTTTCTGCCATTTATTAAATGATTGCAGAGTCAAGTTTTATGAAACTTTCTCCATTGAGAACTACCAGTCTCTCCTGCAGAACCCATTGTTGAGAATTTTTTTTCTTTGAAAAAAAAAATCATTTCAGATGAGGAGGGGCGGAAGTGATGTCAGATTAAGTAAATAACAGCAGAATACAGAGGGTGAACAATTTTCACAACTGCTATCATATATTTGGTTGCAAGTGACATTTTGACCCATTGAATAAAAAGTAATTCCTGCTTTACAAGGCTAGCATTTTATGATAGAGCAGAGGTGGGGAAAGATTTGCAGACTCCCAGAATTATGCTGGCTCAGGAATTCTAGGAGTCCACAAGTCATCCCTATTTCATTTTCAAAGAGGTATATTATGGAGAGGGATTTGTGATAAACTGATGAAAGCCATGTACTTTTCTCCTTAGAGGATCGTAGTCGCTTTCTAAGATTTGTTACGGGGAGAAGCAGACTTCCAGCTCGAATTTACATCTATCCTGATAAATTAGGGTGAGTCTTTGGGAGAGAAGACTGATTATTGGTCCTTTGGAGTTTTATTATCTGGTAAATTCTTCTGACTTACCTTGTTTTCTTCTGTCTTATGGCCAAGCTCGGAGACCACTGATGCCCTCCCTGAATCATCCACTTGCTCCAGCACGCTCTTTTTGCCCAACTATGTCTCGTAAGTCTTACTCTAGAAGACATTTTCATGGTAGAGCAGAGGTGGGGAACGATGGCCCCTTTAGGATTTGCAGACTTCAACTCCCAGAATTATGCTGGCTCAGGAATTCTGGGAGTCCACAAGTCCTAAAGGGGCCATCATTCCACACCACTGTGAGATAGAGACACAGGAAAGAAAATTGGGGGAAGATTATATAAGAGCAGAACAGCAAGGACTGTTACATGCTGACCAGGAAGGTGATATCCACAGTAGATAATGATAAGACAGTCATGGAGTGGAAGAATTAGAGAAATGTAAGAAGTATTAATCTATACTACAACACAGGCAAACGGAGTCTATGATAGTGAGGTAACTTTCATTGAACAACTATAGACAGATAAGCCAGAGAGTACTTTGTACTATGGGGATTCTCAGAATACCTGGAAATGTTAATCTATTTTTTTTTAATTTTTAGTGCCAAAGTTTGTGAAGAAAAATTGCGTTATGCAGCTTATAATTGTGTGGCCATTGATACCGACATGAGTCCATGGGAAGACTGAAACCTGGAAGGATGCTGGTTTTGCTGATGGGTGGTCTGATTTTTGTCCTTGCTACCTGGAACAAGCTCTTGCACTCTGTTCATCCTGACCCACCTTCCACATAGTGTATATGGGTGTACATATCTAGAAAATAAAATATCAAATGTGAACATTATGTTAACATGCTGCTTTTCAAGAGAAGCTTGAGCAAAAGCTTCCAAGGAAAAAGCTAGATAAGATTTGTGATATAGTTCCCTGCTGAAGTCTTTTTACTTTTTTGTCTTTTTTCATTTCTGTTTCTTCCTTAGACTGCAGTTGATCGACACGTATCTGGGAGTAAGCTTAATGCAACTCAGTAGGGTTTGTTTTTTGATTACACATTTGGACCAAAAATGTGTGAATTACATGCAAAACATATACTTCCTTGCCCCTAATTCACCCAGAGATTATATTTCAGAGTCTCTTTTGCAGCAGTCAAGCTATTATTTCCAACTACTTGCCTGTTTTTATGCAAAACCACAAATGTATCTCTGCTTCCCTTCTTTTTTGCCTGAATTCTTATTCTGACAAGTGTACCTTAATGATTTTTCCTTTAATAGCTGCATAAACACCTCTGACCACGAGTGGGCATTGTGGAACCATAATTGAAAAAAAAAATCCCTGCCTTAGTCAACAGTTAACATCACGTTTTGGGGTTTTATTTTAATGGTCAGCACTTCCCTTTCCTTCCCTTCTTATACCTCTGCTTCATACAACCCAAAGGAAACTAAGGCAATTCTCTGCCTGTGATGGTTAAGGAGTAAAATGTTCATCTGCTTATCCCAACCTAGAGCCATTTCTTCTGGCTAAGACCCTTAAAGCCTTTCCCAAGTGTTCTAACTCTTGATTACTATCTTGAGTAACATTGCTAAAATGTGCTAGTTTCTGAAAGCTGAAATCCCAGATCTGTCCATTTATTGTGCAAATAGGTACAACCTGGAAAGAACTTTGGGGTGGGAAGGTGTCAGAAGAGCAGCAAGTTTTTTGACAAGGGATAGCAGTAGTGATTACTCACCCTAATTCATACTGCCAACCTCCCCTTTTACTTTACTCACATGGTCACAGCTGTATTGGTACATTTGCCTGTTGATGCCCCAACACAAGGATTTTGACTGGCTGGGAGACCTGACTCCTCTGCCAACATTGCACATGCTGTGGGCTGTAGGTTAGCCACCTGGGTGGCCCGCCCAAGCTGGCGGCTATTGTTGCCACATAATGGGCTTGATTGGTAATTGGGGAAGGGAATATGGCAGGAGGGGGGGGAAGGGAGAAGAGGGACGGTGTCATCTCTGCAGCTGGGCTTTTGTCATGCAAAGCGGGGAGCAGGAAGGGAGGCTTCTCGGTTATCTGGCAGCTTCTCTTCGGGGGCTGCTCCCTTCTTTTACGCTTTATTTTCTCCATTCCTTTTTTTCAAACGGTGATCTTCACTTCGCCTTTCCAGACAAGCGAGGCTTCTCCATCTGTCGCCCTACAGCAGACCAGCCCGGAAAGCCTGTGAACTCTTGTCAGGGAAGGCGCAGATGAAAGCATTGGGGAAAAGTGTGTGTGTGTGTGTGTGGTGTGTGTAGGCGTCTGATTCTGCCGTATTCATTGCATCTACCTCTTCATCACTGAATCGGACAGGAAAAGCGCGGGGAGGGAGGCGGGCGTAGAGGCGAGGGGCTTTCGGAGGTGCTGGCGGCCCCCCGAGGCGAGTAACAAGAACCAGGGATTAGGCGGGGAGGCCTGCTAGGCGAGGACGTGTAAGTCCCGTACCGCCTGTGGCGGGGAATTAATTACGGACCACCCAGCAGGCGGGGAGGGCACCGGCAGGAAGGTTGTGTCCCGAGTTCAAGAGGCAGAGAAGACGCCTGTTGGCTGCCGGGCGGCTCGGGGAAGAGAGGAGAGGAGCGCCCCGCGAGCCGCCTGGCCTTTTCCCTCCTCCCGGCGCTGCCGATGAAGGGCCGCTTCCAAGCTCCGAGCCATGTTTAGGAGGAGCTCGACGCAAGGCCAAGAGGACGTAGCCGACAGCTCGGCATGGCCGAGACTTTTCGGACAGAGGCGCCTCGGCCCTCCGGGAGTTTGTGGCTCTGCTCTGCTTACTGGGCTTCAGTTTCCTTCCTGAAACTGCAGCATCTCTCTCTCTCTCTCTCTCTCTCTCTTGTAACGAAGTTGGAAGGTACCTTGGAGGTCATCTAGTCCAATCCCCTTCTCTCGCTATTTCTGATAAATGGCTATGCATTTTCTTCTTAAAAAATCCTCCAGTGATGGGACACCCACAAGTTCCGAAGGCAATTTGTTCCGCTGGTTAATTATTCTCATTGTTAGGAATTTTCTCTTTAATTCTAGGTTGCTTTTCTCCTTGGTTAGTTTCATCCATTGTTTCTTCTTGCCTACAAGTGCTTTGATAAACAAGTTGCCTCTTCCCTGTGGCAGACTTTCAAGTACTGGAGGATGCTATCTTGTAATCCCTGGTCCTGGTCTTTTTTCTAAACCAAGTGTACCCAGTTCCTGCAATCGTTCATCGTATGTTTTAGCTTCTAGGCCCCTAATCATTTTTGTTGCTATTCTCTGAATTCTTTTCACAGCTACATGCACCAAAACTACATGTAGCATTCTAAGTGTGGTCCTTACCAAGGCTTTGTAGAGCAGTACTAGTAGTTCAAGTGATCTTGTTTTTACTCCTCTGTTAATGCAACCTAGGATTGCATTGGCTTTTTTGGCTGCTACCCAAAAAAACAATGCTCTCTCTCTCTCTCTCTTTCTCTCTCTCTCTCTCACACACACACACACACACACAGACACAATTTTTATTAGAGTTTATAAATACAATAAGACTAATACAAATAATTAAGAAAAATATAAAAAAGAAAAAGTACCAAGAGATAGAAAAAAACATAAAAAGTAAGAAAACCATATACTGTAAGTATGTATATATATGATATATATGTATGTATATATATGATCTCCCACATCCCTTTAGACAAGCATAAACAATTTTTATAACTTTATATCTTCTCTAATATTTGAACTTTTTAAAAAAGTTCTCATCTTCCCCTATATCAACTCTTATCAATGAATCCTTTAGTTCCAATCAGCAAAAAGCAATTAAGAGGTACCAGAAATAAGTAACATTTTAATTTTGATCTAATAAAGCCACTCTGCATTCCAATTTATCATTTTCAGTAAGAAATGAAGCAAAAGATATATATCTTCAGGGGCAGCGTTTCTCAAACCTTATATCCACTCAGTGACAATTAAGTAAACATTTGGAAAAGAATTACCCAATTAAACAAATGTCTATATTTTGAGAGCTGTGGGAGCGGGGAGAGTGGGGACTTTGTTATATTTTTTGGTGAACAAGAGAATTATAGTTGCATTTGTGTCAAAGGCCTAAATTTGTTACAAAAATAAAAAGTCCAAACTCAAGAATCCGTTCGCTAGTTGAATTATTTTATGCAACCTCCGGAAAATAACTATTAGCAAACTTAATGGTCAAGAATGCTTGTCTAGAAATTTCTGAGGGGTAAATGGTCTCCATTGTCAGGGAATCCTACTTTAAATATTGCTGTATTTCCTGTTTGCGCTTTTCTTTGGGACTTGCTTGTGTGAGTTCACGTTTGGATTATTGCTTGCAGGGCCAGTGAAGTAATTTTGCAAATTTGACTGGTGGGAAACCAGGGGTGTCCAACTTCGGCAATTTTAAGGCTTGTGGACTTCAATTCCCAGAATTCCCCAGCCAGCATTCTGAAGTCCATAAGGTTTAAAGTTGCCAAAGTTGGACACCTCTGTGGTAAACTGAAGGAAGCTGCAAGGAACCTTCTGGAACGCCTCTACCAGCAGTCTGTGGAGGACAGTCTCGGAATCACTGTGGGTTGAAACCTGGGCAGCAGCTGGAGACCAAGTCCCTTTACAGGTAGTCCTTGACTTACAACAGTTCATTTAGTTACCAAAGTTACAACAGCACTGAAAAAATGACTTATGACCATTTTTCAATTATGACTTTTGCAGCATTCCCATGATCATGTGCTCAAAATTCAAATGGTTGGCAACTGGTTCATACTTAAGACTGTTGCTGTGTCCCGAGGTCATGTCACTTTTTGCAACCTTCTGACAAGCAAAGTCAATGGGGAAGCCAGATTTGCTTTACAACCGTGTTACTAGCTTAACAACTGCAGTGATTCACTTAACAACTGTAGCAAGAAAAGTCATAAAATGGGGTAAAACTCACTTAACAAACATCTCATTTAACAACAGAATTTTGGGGGTCAATTGTCATAAGTCAAGGACTACCTGTATTAAGGCGGCTATGGGAGCTGGAGGGCAGGGAAATAGTGTAAAAGCAGGGGAGGAAGTCGAAAGAGCCAGGAATGGATTAGGAATGGTGAGAGCTGGTTCCATTCCACCCTTACTTTCCCCTGACTTTGGGCTAATGTTTTTCTTCCAACAAAATGGTTGATGTTGTAGGGAAAAATAGCAAAAAACATTTCGTTTGCTATCTTGTGTTCCTGAGTGAAAGCAAGAAATAAAAGTGAGGAGGCTTGTTTTTTGTTTCCAGGAATTAATGGACATCATCTGGACAGATCCCAATATTGAATTTGTTCTGAGGAGAACTGATCATAGACCTTCCACAAATGTGTATATTCCTTTCAGATTGCAATTCAGTGGTATAATTTATGTAGCTACATAATACATGTGTCATTTTAGTGCTGCTAATGGTAAACAATGGGAAACTGAAAAGCTTTGTGTATCATCCAGAAAACTGCCTATAAATTTTTCTGCCTATCTATACTGGGAACAGTGTTGACGGTTTTGAATTGTGTTAAATGATGAAAGCAGCTGGAAAAGAAAAATTCTACGCATTGCTCAAACAGGCAATACTTTAGTTGGGGTTGATTTATTTGCTTATTTAGTGCTGGAACTTCAATTATCATAAAGACAAAAAAAGTCCAGTCGAACATCAGTTTTCTTAGGATTGATGCAGTTTTATGTGTGAATGTGTGCATTAGTATCTATATCATATGTGTGAATGGCTGACTGCCTTCAATTAAATCAAGGCTGAAGAAAGACAGTCCCTATGTATTGAAAGGGTTTGAGAGAGGTTCTGCCTCTTGGAATTTCTTTTACTCCATTAGACTTTTTAGGTTTTAAAAACAAGGTGAACTCTTTTCCCATTCAGTGTCTCAACAAGCCAAATGTTTATTTTAGCAGTGGTCTCTGTTTTTTTATTTTTTGTGAAAAGAAAAACAACCATTATTATTGTTCATCCCTTGTCCTATTGCCATCTACATTTTTCATTCATAATTCACCTTCTGTCTCTGAGCACAAATGAACTGAATGCCTCAGGAACAAGCAGCCTTGAAATTGAGTATCTTGTTAGCATGTCCTGCCAAACATCTTTCTACAAGGCCTTCTCGGCTCTCTTTAAGTTACAGTTGCCTCTTCGGTTGGCAAGATCCGACTGGGATTGCAGTCTGTGTGCTGATTTCAATAGAGAGGCAAAAAAAAAAGGAAACTTCCTGACTGTTCAGACTTAACCTGGCAGATGACAGCTCTATTTTAAGGAACAGATTTGGTCTCTTAAAAAATGTCATAAATATAAGTAGAAAAGGGGTAGGTTTCTTAATATTTGTATATCTGGAAAAGAGTTATGAACCCATGTAGTTGCTAGACATGGCTTATAAAATACACGATATAGTATATATCAATCTGCTGCACAAGTAGTTCTCAACTTACAACAATTAAAGCCGCAATTTTCACTTCCAAGAATCAGGAAGCTGATTCATTTTGAGAAATGGACTGACATCCTGCTATGAAGCAACTGGCTTGAAGAACGGAAGGAATGATGCTTTTAACAGACAGACACTGAGCTTGGAACCCCATTGTGAGTTGGTATAAAAGGATAAGAAACAGCTCAGCTAACTTGTTCACCTGATACTAAATTGGCAAGAAGATTAGGGCTTGGCACTGTACTTCTACAGGATTTACATCAACAACCTTGAAACAAAGTTTTTGAAAAGAACTATTTCTCATCTTATGGATGCTAGTAACATCCTATTAATTGCACTTTTACAGGCCGAATTTGACTCCCATGTTCAACATGGATAGCTATTTTAGCTGCTAATTTGAAATGAATCAGCCCTTCTTCTAGGAAGATTCTACATTTTTTCTCTTGGGAGTAGCCATAATTTTGAATTAAAGTTATCGTATATGTTGATGCATCAAACACCTGCCTATCCATATGCTTTGTTTTCATAATCAGACTCTTGCTAAAGCCATTGCACACTGCAAACTACAACTAACAGTAGGAAAAAGGAGTAACTAACATTGCTTTTTAAAGCGAACACCCCTAACTGAACCTCTAGGCTTCAGTGCTGTGTGAGAGAACTCGGATCTCTATTTGTTTTTCTTCATTCTGTTTGTTGCTCTGCTTGTGGAATTGGCTCAGCTGTGGTCCCTGTGGCTGCTGACAAGACATATCCATGCACATGTAGATCTGTGCCATTTTGTGCTGCCTTCCTTCATGCACTATGGAAAAATAAACACTATCAGACAGCTGCCGTACAGCCACTACTAAGAGGAAGGTGGAGAGACTGATTTTTCCAGGGAAGGCAGCAAGAGGGATAGGTTAACTAATTTCAGCATGGAGAACTTTGTGTCATCTAGGATTTTGTCAGGGTAATGTAAGATGCAGTTCTTTCTCTTGCAGTCTACCTTTCATTTTCAAAATAGCAAGCTAAATTGTATCTCTCTGGAACAATTGTTTTCACATTGTTCATTCATAAGCCTCCGTTCTCTGCCAGTTTAACTGGAATTTCCTTTCCTGCACCTATAATGAAATCATTTATGCTATCAGTTAATGTAAACTTTTGGCCGAGCACTATTTTTCAGATGGAAATCACCACTATAGGTCAACCCGTAGAAAAATCACAGGTTCTTCAACCTTACTTGGAACAAAGAACAACACACAGGATCACTAGAAGATAGGTTTATATATATAATATATATTTACTTTTAAAAATAAAAATTCCATTGCAAGGCTAGACGTCTGTACAAACTACAAAAATAAATCTTTCTTTTTCATATAAATAATTTATATGGCAAAACAACATTATCAGGTTAACAGATCTCTAGCACACCCACTACATACTCTCACACGTGCACGCACACACAACACACATACAATGTGTCCACTTTTCATCATGCTTCACTGATCCCAGATTTGCTGAGGGGGCAGGGGAGGGATTGGTTTTTCAGAAGCACTCAGTTCTTTCTAGACAGTGGATGGAAGGAAGAATTTAATGGTGGGAAAACTTTGATCCAAATGCTAGCCAGGTCAGTGGCCCTATAGTAAATGAGTTTGGGGAAATTTCTCTGGACTCCAGAAATCAGTGATGGTTTAAAATAAACTGAATGTGCTTATGTGTAGGCATAAACCTACAAGAAGTGAATCCAACCTAGGCTGGGAAATAAAATTACAGCAGTTTTTGGTGAAAGGAAGGGGTTAAAGTGCCTGGGGTTTAAAAGGAAGAATGTCAATGGGAAATGGATTCCAACAAGAATCAACTCTTGTAAGAATATGGGTTGATTGTGATAACAGCCTCTGTGCCCAAGGGGATGATACAATTTTTTTCCTAAGCATGTCACAAGTTCAGGTGAAGTCCTCAGAGTGGCTAGGAGACAATTACACTGGCAATGCTTTAAAAAGTTAACACTGAACATATTAATATCATGGTTAAAATGGTAAACTATTAGTGTCTAAATGTTGGGTAGCATCATGCCTAGAAGTCAATAGGAGTGGATTTCCTGTGTTCTGAAATCCCCAAATCGATAATCAGGATCAGCTAAAACAATTTACCTGCCTTAACTGGTACATAATTTTGTTTTGAATAATTTCATCTTTTTTGTAAGAAAGCTGCATGTGTTTGCATGTATGTATACAATAGATTGTTTTGATCTCAAGGTGTCAAAAATCCTTAAAGGCTTTGCCAATTGCAGCGTCTCTAATTGCCAACCTCTAATTTCTTGTAACCTGTGTGGGTAGACAACCTAATGCCTTCTTGATATTTTGGACTATGACTACCTCAATTTCTTGCTAGTGGCTCTGGTAGGACTAATGGAGGTTGAGCTGCAAAATATTCAGAGGGCATTGAGTTGCTTGATCTCTGGGCTGTTGGCTTGATGTAGGTGACCAATAAAAACATCTAAATCCATGAACCTTGCTTTTTTATTCTTTGTGGAAAACTGCCATGTTTGGCAGGCTTAATATCCAGCAGATGAAAGAATAGTATATTAAGCAAATCTATCATTTGATTTGGTGCTAACTTAAATAGGGAGTAGTTTAACATAAGGAAGTTGGTAACCTCATGTAAATAGATACAACCCAAAGAAAATATTGCTCCAGCTGCCATCTTTTCTCCTTTGGAAAAGGACAGAAAGAAAGGAATAAATAAATAAATAAATATAAGCTGTTTTAACGCCAGGAAAATTTGTGTGTTAACATATATGGTGTCAGTCATTCGCTTGTGGTGCCCAGATTATAGACCTGACCAGAAACTATCACTTTAAAGTTCATAGAGAACTTCTGACATTCTGAAACAGAATGGAAAACCAAACTGTTTTATAAAGCAATATTGACCTGGTTATGCAGAAACCAAACCTATATATTAGAATTGGGACTTCTCTTTTAGAAGCACCCTGTTGCCAAATGATAATTCATTTTAAATTTTCTACTAAAGCAGCTGAACCAGAAGGAGAATTCAAGAACATAAACTGCAACCACAAGATTACATTTTTAGGCAGGAGATCAAACATTTCTGCTTTGACAATTGCACCAAAATCTTACAGAGTGGGAGAGGTTTCTGGTCAGCTCAAAAATCTCTCAAAATAGAATCAAAGGGTAGTTTCACACATACAGTTTCTTTTACATAAAAATTTCCTCTGGTAAAGGGGAAAAATGCTTAGGCCACACTTGGCTACCAAGTGTGGCTTGAGTATTTTACTATAACCATAAAGTTCAAGAAGCCAATCATCTCAGCAGAGGAAAAATATTATCGGTAAAAATATCTCAATGGTGAGCATGGTATCACCCCAATAACAACATGGAATGAATGACCTTATTTCATAATACTCTCTCAATCAGGGCAGTACACAACTGAATTTATCATATGGAGATTATTGTTCTCTGTTTTTTTTCTAGATATCTTCAATCCTTATGTGCAACACAAGCTTTGTAATCAATGTAGGTATGTAAGCATTCTGTATCCCGGCATTGTGTCAACTACCAGGATAACTCTTATCTTTCTTTGATGTTTGAAGATCCAACTATGTTTTTTTCCTGGGTGGGGGAAATTTTAAAAAACTCTCTCTGGAACAATCCCTTACTTCTATTAGTCATGAAGCAGAACATTTAAACACTAATCAGAAATTGCTTAGGAGACATTTTTGTGATGAACGTTTTCAGTTGATACAAGAGGCAAGTAAAGTAAGAGAAAGTGTATACAGTATAGGGGAAGGGGGGTAGGAATAGGATCCAGAACAGAGACATCACAGATGCTAGGGTAGGCAGTACTACTGGTGGGAACCAGAGCAGAAGGCAGCCTGTCCCACCCAGTTTGCATAGAATCTTAAGACACATCGCGTCCCCACCACTGCATTCTCCTTTCAGCCCACATTACAACAGGGGTGGTCTCCCAATTACAACTTCACCCTGGTGTTTCCCTTTAAAGGGAAATTGCCACACGTTTACTGAGAGAGCCGTGAAAATAATAAAAATAATTATAATAATTATAAGGGGGAGGGTTTGGTGACTCTTTTATACAGTTTAAAATAATAATTATAATAATATTAATAAAAATAAAAGAATAGCAGCACAATGTGGGAGAGTTCCCCACACATAGTTGAGTCCTCTTTTCTCCATGGAGGGAGGCTGTTTGGGCAACTAGCCCAAAGAAAGCCATGAGATGGTTCACACAGCTTGTGGAGAATGGTCACTTTCGTTTTTTTAGATTCAAGTAGGCCTGATATTAAAAGGGGCACTGGCACAAACTAAGGGCCCAAAATCTAAGCCCTGACACCCAAGAAATCAGAATGCTTTTTGGTGCCAGATACACCTGGGAAGGCTGAGATATTCTCCCATCAGCTTTTTTGCAATATGGATACTGAAAATAACCTGGTCTCTTTGCTCTCAGCAGTACTGATTATGCCTGCAGTTGGTTAGATGCAATGCAAGAGTTTCCATAAATTTAGCGAACTTCACAATCTGTGATGTGAGGTGTATCTGGCCCCCATGCTCACTTGGGATGCCGGCCAGCCCTGAGGCAGGAGTTCTAGAGCCGGTGACTTGGCTTGGCAAAGTGGATGGCTAATGATTCTGCTTTAGGTCCTGTAGTTCCAAACTGTCAGATGGTTTGGGGCCAGGTTTTTCAGAGCTATCATCAGATTCAAACCCCTCATGTGTGTAGCCCCGACAAGATCCAGGCAAAGGTGGGTGCAAAGCCAACATCACCGAGGCAGTAGCTGTAACTGTAGTGAAAGTGCCACCAGGTCCTGAAGGTGGTATTTTGGTGCTGTGAGTAATGGATTTAGTCTGAAGGGGATTGGGAGGAGATGTAGCCAATTGAGACCCTAGTCTGTGATTGGGCTGTTCTTGCTGCTGCAAACAACTTTTGATTTCTGTGACAGCTGCTGGCAAATGGCCACCAGGAGTTCTGGATTGGGTCCATTCTGGGCTGCACAATGATAAAGGTGATTCTAGGCTTGTCTTGTAGCTTTTTACCACCTGCACAGGAGAGAAAAGACTACTGTTAGGTATAGAAGAGAACAGCACAATAATAAAACATTACTCGGAGCAAGCATTTCTCCCATTGTGATACTATTGACCTTGGAATATTACTTTAAGTCTTCTTTTCTCAGTTTCAATTACTATGTCTCAATGTGCCTCTCCAATGTTGAGTTCTTGGTGCTCTCCGAGTTTGGTTGTTTCCTTGCAGACATTTCATTAATAGCTACGTATTATCATCAGATGTGAGCTTCATCGAAAAGTGCCTAATTCTATAACCCACCAGAACACAACCATTATAACCTACAAAAAGGACAATACTTCTGTATATCCAAGACAACCAACCTACTTTCACAAGTATTTAGCATCACTGTAGCATGCCAGCTAACAACATCCCTGTAAAACATTTTAAGCAAATCAGAAAACTTGAGAAAAAACAGTATTATCACCAATATAAAATGTAAAGACTGCCATTTAGATAAAGGACTAGAAGACCATATCTACCAACACCAATTGGCTCTCAGTAGACAAAATGAAATTTTAATACATTGATATACTCAACCACAGTTTCAACTGAGAAACTGTTAATGTTTTAGATCAATCCAAATCCCAAAATGCTAGAGAATTTCTGGAAGCTTGGCATTCAAATAAACCAGCCATCAGCAGATACATAGAAATAAACTCTGTTTCATATCGTTTAAAAGATGCAATCAGAAATCAAGGAAATATCCAGATAAGTAGAAAACCACACCACATAAGTCCTCAGGAGGAAAATGATAACTTTATCAAAAAAATCAAGGAGGAAGCAAAGATTGGCAGGCCAAATGACTGTATATAAACAGCCAGCAAACTCCAGTCTCCCTTGCACTGATGATTTTACCTAGCCTGGTAATGAAATGTCTACAAGAAAACAACCAAGCTCAGAGAGTACCAACAACTGAACTGTTCAATCCTGAGTTACATATAATCTTTTCTGTTGGCTCTTCTCCGCTGCACATAGAAATATAAGGGGGAAAACATTCTTAAGCAGCAATCCCCAACTTTTGGGGCTTGGGAGGGAGGAGGAGAACCAGGCTGGGCAAGTAGTGGGCTGGGATTCACACACAGCTCAATTTGTATAAGCAACAGGCTGGTGCGCATGTGCATACACACTGCCCTGACGCTTGTGCAACGTGAGTGGTATGTGAACCAGTGGTGGGATTCAAAAAATTTTACTGCCAGGTTTGTGGGCGTTGCTTGATGGGCGTGGTGTGGATTGGCTTGGTGGGCATGACAGTGGAAGGATACTGTAAAATCTCCATTCCCTCCCCACCCCTCTAATCTGCTTTCCAGCTCCATTCTCCTGTGCAGGGCAACAAAAATAGACCCAGCCGTTCAGCTGAGACTCGGGAGGCAGAGAATAGATGGGGTTGGAGCCAGTCAGAGATGGTATTTGCTGGTTCTCCAGAACTGGTCAGAACCTGCTGAATACCACCTCTGATGTGCACTTGTGCTTGCTGGCCTGCCATTCACGGCCCTGTTGCAAATAATCCAAGGCCCAGTAGTGAGCCACGGCCCAGGGGTTGTCCTAAAGCATTAGAACCAAAAAAATGAACAATCCCAGTTTTGATTTTGTCCCTTCTCCAATTAATGAAGGAAAATGTGCTCTTATTGGAGCTGCAATCTGGGAGTCTTTGGTCTTCTCTTTCTATGATATAACATCGTCTAGCCAGAAAAACCAAGTTGGTTGTTTTGAGCCCTGATGGATACTTACAGTGATTTGGGGAAAATTTGGACTTTTGCTGGCCTTGACCAAGATCTGAGATTGAGCTGGGGAGATGATATATGTGCTGCGGTCATCTTCACCAGTCTCTGATGCACTAACTGTCTCTGAATAGTATTCTGAGTCTGAGGAGTCACCAAAAGCATTTCCATGTTGGCGAATGTAGAAGCTGTGATGGTTAATAGGTGGTGGGACGGGTGATGGTGTTGGCAAGCGGCTGCCATTATCTGCTGGTGTGACCTGTATGTTGAAAAAGAGATGAGTACAGAATAAGGGAGCTAGCAAAAGTTCTCCAGCTGTTGTGCTTTCAAAAGTGATCCTCTTAAGCAACCAGCTCAGTCTGGGGTCATTTCCCAGAATTGCTTAAAAGTTCTTATATCTGAAGAGCACTTAATTGAAAAAGGCAACTCTAGATATCTGTGTGTAGCAAATAGTGAATCACAGCTGACATATATTTCTCTTAATTTTATTCATCTAAGTTGGCACTTCCGATAAGAAAATGACATAAGACCCCTATGGTGAAATAGTGCAGATCAGAACATCTATATCCCATTATATTGTTTTCTCAAGGAATCTCAAACTTGGAAGGAGTCCAATTGCCTGATTGGTGCAGGAATCCAGATTAAAACATCCATATCAAACTTCTGCATGAACATATTCAAGAAGGAAAGCTTGTCTTTTCTTTTGGGGATTGATTCTACTGTAGAACTGCTCTTTCTGTAAATAATTATTTTTTAACTCTACATCATCTGTGGGCAGCAGAGAACAGTTCTCAGTTGACAAGTATTTAAAAGTGTAATTATATCTATGACTCATGTAATCTTGAGGCTGAAAATTGCCAGTTCCTTTAATTCTTCCTTAAAATATTTAATTTTGAGATCTGGAATAACTTTTGTTGCTCTTGTCTGCACTGGTTCCAACTTTTTTGCAATTTTTCTTAAAATAAGGTGGCCAGAATTCAATTCATGACAAATTCTGACAATGAAAAATATAACAGAGCAATTCCTCCTTTTTTTTCCTGTTTTAGGTTTCTGGAGCAGAAATTAAGCTTCAAATGGTGCATTTGAATGGTGATACTACAGATAGTACTTAATTATGACCACAATTAGGACTAGGATTTTTGATTGCTAAGTGATGTGGTTATTAAGTGAGTCATCACAGAACTAGACTTGATTTTATGATCAATTTACTCTGGTTGTTAAGTGAATCACATGGTCTCTAAGTGAATCACATGGTTGTTCATAGTTAAACAAATCCAGCTTCCTCAATTGATTTCGCTTGTTGGAAGCCAGCTGAGAATGTGACACATTGCAATCAAGTGACTACATGATGCTGTAATGGTCGTAAATACATGCTGGCTGCTGAGCGCCCAAAGTGCAACCAGGTGACTGCGGGGATGGTAGGTTGGATGGGGTTGTAACTTTGAAAAGGGCTTGTATGTCACTTTTTCTAAGGCTGTTGTAACTTTGAACCTTCATTAAACAAATGGTTGTTATCCCAAGGACTATCAGTTCTAAGAGATAGATAGCAGAGGTGGTATTCAGCAGGTTCTGACCAGTTCTGGAGAACCGGTAGCAGAAATTTTGAGTAGTTCGGAAAACCAGAAAATACCACCTCTGCCTGGCCCCGCCCCCATCTATTCTCTGCTTCCCGAGTCCCAGCTGATTGGCTGGGTCTTCTTTTGTTGCCCTGCACAGGAGAACGGAGCTGGAAAGCAGATTAGAAGGGTGGTGAGGGAATGGGATTTTGCAGTATCCTCTGCCACGCCCACCAAGCCATGCCCACCAAGCCACGCCCACCAAACCACACCATGCCATGCCTACCAAGCCACACCCACAGAACCAGTAGTAAAAAAACTTGGAATTCCACCACTGATAGGTAGGTAGGTAAGGAGAGAGAGACAGAGACAGAGACACATACAGAGAGACAGAGAAAGAGATGGAGATTCAAGCTATCTCTTTTCATTCCTACATGTGACCTGCCTCATTTTCAGATTTTTCCTGAAGTTTTCCTTTAGCCACATAGGTTCCTTCATCTATCCTCCCCACCCCTCCAATTATAATTGTTTGTAATGTGTTTTAGTATCTCAGTCTAGGAATTCCTACCTACTTTTTGACTTGTTTCTCATGTTATAAGCTTCTGTCCATGGAATCCTACTTATTAATGTTCAGAACCTATGTTCTGCTTTCTTAAAGTTCAAAATATGTGTCTGACTGTATCTGATATTAATTTCCCTTAATATTAAAACTTCCATAATTATACAGCAAACCCTGAAAGGTATTGATGGTAAACAAAAAACCCCACCCAATGTCCAATTTACTTATTGATAATGATTTCCGATAGTATCTGGATAGTCTCTTAACAAAATCTGCCAATAGGATTCGGAATCCTTTGTTCCTTTTTATGTATTAAGATATCTTTTATGTATCTTGGAATAAGCTATTCTGGAACCAAAGATCACTTACCTCTGCAGGTGGTCCAATAATAGAAAGTAGTACAGGCAATAGTACCAGGCCATTAAGTAGCCCCAGAATAGTCAGGATAGTAAGCACGGCAAAGAAATACCTGGAATGGAAGATGGAAATTAGTAATTGGTGCATATTTGGTTAATCTGCCCATAATAAGACCTTCATTGCTAGATTCACTAATTGTTCCTACTTTTCTTTTCCACTCTGGAGCTAAAACACAGTATGTAGGTTCACATGTCATGCTAAACCATAAGCAAACAAATCACATAATTAATTAGTGCAATGTATGAACTTAGCCAGAGGTACGGAAAGGCATTTATTCAGAAGGTAGTCATAAGGCTCACTAGGTAGACCAGACCAGAAAATCAATTCCACAGGAAGACTAAAATTACTTTTATTGAGAGTGGTTATGGTAGCAGAATCTTGCAAGTTTAATTTCACTGCATCAACTCCTCCTTCCTATAGTCTGGTGAATCAGGGAATCTATCTAAATCACTAATCTCTTTGGTTAGTTAACTCCTTGGACTTATTCAACTGGAACAACGCATTACTGAAATTCCCCATTATCCATCAGAAAAAAATACCTTCTCTTACTGATACCCTAATATACGGATCAGCAGTTTCAATCTGGTGACATACATACTCCAGAAAGCCATAAAAGGTCTAAGGCTTTGAGACTGATCATAGGACATTTGCCATGTTGTTTGAATATATCCAGAGAATCAATCTAATATAAATGAAAAAGAAAGAACTGTACCTCAGAATGAAATCAAATTCGGAGCCTGCCAACATAAGTACACCAAGCAAAGTTGAAACGGCGCCATCCATTACAGGAGCAAACGTGTGCTCTAAAGCCACAGTGGAGCGCAGGTTCCGGCTGCCAATGGCGGTGAGAAACCCCTGAAAATAGATTAATAATCAGAAACATACCTAAAAAGGATATCTTGCAACCACTCTTAGAGACTACTAACTACATAGATGCTTAGGCGATCTAATAGGCTGGATCACTGGATCAGTTCTTGTATTTAGAGTTGGGTACCATAGATGGGAGGGCAGAGAGCCTCACCTGGAAATGATAGCTCTTACTTTAGTTATTTCATAAAGAAAGTACCTTCTAATGTAAAATAATCCAGAAAGATAGCCAATTAGAGAGTCATGCATCAAAAATTAGAGTAGATTACATTCTATTCTAACCATCCATATTAATTTTAAAGAGAGTACAAATCCATTCTAAGCTATGATGCTAATTCATTGGTCCTATTCTTTTCAGTCTGGTTCTAAGTATTTTTTTTAAAGCTTGTTATCTGCAAAGTTTAATGATACCAACATGCATTGAGTTCACACAATACTTTATCTTGGTTACCCAATTAATGCATAACCTAACTAACAGGTTAGCTTTGGCCAAGACACTAGCCGTAACCAGCTTAAAAGCTTACTATGTTTAAAGCTAACCAAGCTTACCACGTTGTGCAAATGAGCCACTAGCATAGCATGTTATGTCTTCACAAGCCATTATATAGCAATGCAAATGTTCTTATGGGACATCTTACCAGAGCTACATGTACAGTAAATTCCACGCCAATGCCTACAGAAGCAATTAGGATGACAACAGGGATTGCACTCAGTTTGATGCCCATCAAGCCCATGATGCCAAAAAGCTCAACTGTCATCATTGCCAAAACAAATACCTAGATATGAAAGAAATCATCATGAGTACAGCATTTAAAAAAGCAAACCCAGTGGGAAAACAGAATGCTTATGAACGCAAAGCTATGGTGCATGAATAATGTTTCTTGCAGAAAATTTGCAGCTGCTAAAGGTTTAAACATATTCTGAATATAGAAGGAATTGTCTATAGAAGCTAACTGATGTCTAAAAAAAGGAAAATTAAATGTGCGCACCCTTGTGTCATTTAACTATTATGTCTTTAGTATCCTTTTTATATAAGAGATGCTCTTAATTACCGGTATATGTTCCACGTAGTTATGGATATTAATAAATCATAAATATTAAAGCCCCAAATATAACTATTGTGAAAATTGAGTAAGAAGCATAGAAAAAATGCGAGGAATTTTGTGAGGAATAACCTTACAGAGTTGTTCTGGTGAAAATAAGAGGCAGAAGGAGTGTTATGTATATTGTTGCCTTAAGTTACTTATAGAGTAATAAAAGCAGGATAAAAATCTAATCAATGCATCTGACAGGCTAGATAATGAGTACTTAAAATTCATTGGCAGCTATTAATCTTCCATACACAGATTATCAGCTGAATTGTTAATATGATACAATGCAATATTTTTTAAAAAATTACAATTACTTTTTAAGCAAGACAAAGCAAGAACACTAGTGCAAGGCTGCAGATAGGCATCCATCTATAATAATGGTTGAGGAGAAAAATGCAGTGTACCAACTTCTATTAAGGTGGAACAGTATATAACACATCAGTTGTAAATAAACTATATGTTAACTTAAACTTTTCAGAACTATAGAGAGAAAACTGATGACAGAAATAGGTTTGCTTTTTGTTGCAAAAACACCGGCTCATCCAAATTTTATATGATAACTGGCATACAAATGTGATGGTGTGTGTGTGTGTGTCCGTCTGTCCAATATGACCAACCAAAATAATTATTTATTTTGCAACCAAATACACACTACATCAACATATTTTCAGAATTATTAGAAAAATTGAGTATGTGAAGAATTGTAATTGTTTAGGATTGCATTTTGGGATAAAATTAAAAGTTTTAGAGTATTGCATAGATGAGAATAAAACAGAGGTTGAAGGGGAAGAGCGGAAGGCTCTAATCTCAGGATGCTTCACACAATTTAACCTAAACCCATTTTTAACCTTGCCCCTGACTTATGAGGGCTTGAAATAATACTGATTACAAAGCCAATTTGACAACCATACGTATATATGTATGGTTACAGAAGATAGTGTTTGAATATGGCAATTGAACATCTTCGTTCTTCCCAAATAACCTTAAATGAAAATACTTACAATGATACTGGCAGTCCAAGGATTGAGTAGCAGCAGGGTGCACACCAGAAATGTGCAGGCCAGCACAATGCTGATGGCTTGGAGAAGCCAGTGGCGCAGGCCAATGTACTGCTCCCAGAAGAGGAATGGATATCCGCTGGGGTAGCTGAATACTCCACGTGTCTGGGCCACCTCATCACAGATGGCACGCACACTCTGGATAGCTGCCACAAAGTCTGATGTGTGTTGAAGCCCATTGAGGTAGAAGGGGAACTGAGCAAACTCCAGGGGCTGTGCAGCTGGGACTAGAGGAAGCAGAGGCCGCCATTAGGAAAATAACCTCCTGCCCCCGCCCCCTCTTGTTTGTAGGCCCCAAGATTAATTGTCCCTCCTTTGCCCACATGCCCACCAAACTATGAAGCTAAGCATTTATGCAGCTTTATGGTATGACAGAATGGGACTTGGGTTGAAACATTGAAATGTGGTACAAGGCTGAATGAAAATGGAGCTGTCATAAATACTCACTTCGAAGATTTTCACCAGTAGCATCATATTTATCATGGATCCATTCTGGGGGTGGCGGATAGAAGTTGGCCTGGGAAGCAGCAAAACCAAGGGGATCATTGCTCACCCACACCGTCAAGCAGATGTAAAAGATGTCATGGGGAATGATTCCATTTTCACTGACCAGGCGGTGAGTTGTCAGCTGTGGGGCAGATGGAAAAATGAGGAAATTGAGCAGGATAAAATTCAAATCTCCAAAAGAATGCAGATCTTTTGTATCCTTACAAAACCTTTATTTCCAAAAAAACACCTTTCACATAACTGCCAGCCAGGAAACACTCCTTTCCCTCTATATATTTTGCAGAAATTCTCTTTTTACGGTTCCTATATTATTCATTCTTACGGTTCATCTATCCGCTTTCTTATCCTGAACAACTTACTGAGTTAGTCTTAATGCTTACTTGGTTTAAGTTGAAAGGCTCTTTCTTGTTGCCCGTCTGGATAAGGAGTTTATAAGCAAGGACACCATCTTCCGAACCATTCCGATAATTGTCCCTGGTGATGCGCCCAGCTTCCCAATCTTGATCAAAGGCTGCCTGTAGATCTGGCATTCAGAGGGGGTAAAATTAAATGAGAGCTCTCCAAGAGATCTGTCCACATTTAGCACTTTCCCTCTTTGTCCCATTGCTCTTATGCTTTTATCACAATAATTTCGGCCAGGTTCCACAGGAAAGGATTTACATAGTGAAGAGAAACTGAATTTAAACACAAGGCATTTAATATACTTAAGCAATGTAGGAATGTATGATTATTATCCAATAACTTACTGACAAATAAGAACAGTACAATGTGGCTAATATCTGCATCAACAGATGTTTTAACAGTGGGGAAAAGAAGGAAGACATTATTTTTCTAGCTTTCAAGAAAATATTCTAGCATGTATTTGCTAGCCTCCAGTCTCTGCATGTAACAATACTAATATTAACTTATAAGAATAGGGTTTCAATTCTAGAGATAGGAAATATTTTATGGTTGTGTATGTCCTATGTGGGCAGCAGGACATGAATACACATCACTTCTGTATATAAATAAACACTGCCAGCCAAAGTTTACTTCTGTGCAAAATACAATCAATTCCTATATGATCTGATGGAAATGTTGTTGGGGTTAAAATGTTTACAGAAAGATCTATTAGGGTTTCTGGTAGCCTATAATATATCTTATTCTAAGTGCAGTTATGAAACAGATATTTGAACTTTCCTCCCTGGACACATCTTGTTAAACAAAGAACAAAATCCTGGTTGCTCCTGAAATACCAGTAGGTTTACACTCAAAGCATCCTGCAACGAGAACTGGAAAACATCCCTTTTGATGGCTTGAGAGAGAAAGAAATAGCAGTCTAAGAAAAGTGAGTTGCTAAAGAGAGATTAATTCACCTTGTAGCCAGTCTCGGAAGTAGTGCAGCCACATTTTTGGCAACTGGTGGTTCTCCTCACGTACTACATAGTGGATGGCAGCAAAGGCCTGATGCAGGCTGTAAAGAGCTTCCTGTGAACTTGGGTAGTCAAAGCCTCCATTCGTTACCACAAACATGTTATAAAAGGAGAAATACTTGAACTGAGCTGAAATGAAGGCATGCTCCTTTGTACCTCGTGGTACAATATCCGTCAGATAGAGTCCATCATGCACCTTGGTTGTACCATAGAGGCTGAGGCCCAGAAGGGCTATGAACAGAGCTACCACAATTCCCTGAAAATGCAAGGGAAAAAAGTGTCAAGATGGGTGTGAAAAAAAACAGAATCCCCCTTTGCATAATGCAGCTTTTTAAACCTTTTTCTTTATCATGAGATTTGGCCCATTTGGTTCTTTGGAAAGTTTACATCCAGGGTTGGATGATAGGCCAGATGATGCTACTGGCCCAGATGCAATCAGTTATCAATGCAGGATGAAGCAGACAGACAAGGTTATGCATCTTATGCTGCCCAAAGACAATCTATGGATGATAAAAATGGAGGAAGACATTGTTCCCCAGTTCATTCAACTCCAAGTACTTTTTCTGTGTATGAGATGAAATAAAGTCATTGTAGTATCTCCTTCAGTACAGAGAATGGCTGGGGATGCTCCAGATGAAACATCTGCAATGTGGTTCTTATAGCTTGAACTTTTTTATATATATATTCCAGGAAGGAAGCTAGAAGAGCCTGAAGGCTGGTTATTCTTAATCCCCTGGTGATTAATGCCTAATGCCTGAATGAGTGGTGTGAGTTGCCCTTCAAACCTAGCCATTTTATCTTAATTCACTCAGGTCTCATTTTGAACTAACTAGATGTTCAAAGGATCCATATCTGCTATGATAAATATTTCCCTCTTGTGGGCTGACTTGGCAAGGCACAACCAACTCCTGCACACAGTGAATACATTGTTTGCAAAGGAACACAACTCTCATTTCCAGTTGGTTGAGATAGTCAGGGAAATTTAATTTCCAACTGGCTTTAGTCCTCAAGTCATAAATTTGTGTCCAGGATGATAGTCTTTTTTTCCTACACAGATCAAGATGCTCCCCCCCCACCCCCAACTCCCCAAAAGCCACCCTCTTGAGAATGACTCTGTGCTGCCTACCTTAGTTTGGCTCTGCAGCAGGATGGGTGCGTATTTGTCACGAGCAAAGCTGGAAAGGTTCCATCGACAAATCGGCAAGGGCACACATTCTTGGGCTCCTTTGCTTTCGTCGAGCTGTGCCAGAAGATCCCGAGTGGAACTGGCAGGAGTGAAGATTTGTGAGCCCAGAGGATTGGCAGGAAGGAGAGTGGAGGGAGTGGTAAACACATGCTGTGTGGGTGGTAAAATAGTGACTACATGTCTCCCAGAGGAGTCACACTGAGTGAAGGCCTGCACCGTGGTAGTGATATGTGTGCTGGTTGCCAGGGCTGGATGGCCATGAGGATAAGTCGGTGTAGTGTGGTTGTCATTCACATCAGCATATTCTTGCGGTTGGATCTGGATGACCCGGGCAGAACAGAGGCTGTGGGGGGGGAAGAAGTCATTGAAAACTGTTACAGAAAAGACAGGTACATGATTCTAGATTTTCATGCTGTAAAAATACATTTGCTAGTTATGACCAGGCATAATTTTCAGACTCTGGAATGAAGAGGAAGGGCAGCCCTCTCCCAATAGTTTTTAGATCCTGCATGTCAATTTTTAAACCTTTGTTTTTAAGAGATACATTTTTGACAGAATAAAACTAGTATCTGGCTTTTGGTGGCTTTGACATTTTTCTTAGACCTGAATTTGGATTTTTTGTTGTTGTATCTAAGTGCTTTTTCCAATTATTCTCCTTTCTTAGAGGCCCAGTTTGTCAGAAAAAGTGTTAAGAGTACTCAGAAAGATAGTTGTCTTCACCCCACTCCTAAGGACAATACCTGTAGAAGCAGCAGAGAATATCAAGCCTCTTGTTTTCACGCCTGTGAAGATCCAGACTCAGAATGGCAGGAAAAATGAACAGCACCATGGCAAAGTTAAAAACAACCACTACTGCAGCCTGCAATAAATAAGCAGATTTTTCTTTTTAAAAAAGCAAAGTTCTCATTGAAGATTCCAAGATTGTGAAACATGGAATCTTCTATAAATATGATAATTGATTCTTCTATTACTTGTTCCCTTTATGTGAATGGATCATTTTGCTTGCTAGAAGGGGCCAGAAATGCTAAAGGACAACTGCACATGACTTTATGCATCTCATTTGTCCTTCTGTGTAAGAATTTTCTTCACAAATAGGCAGTCTGAGGTGCACACTATGAAATGGAAGAATTCCACTGTAGTTCAATTTATATGGAAAACTGCTGCCACCAGCAATAGCATCTAGAAGCAGAATAAATATTTGGCTCTTACATAAAAGCAGGGAAAAGCAGCAGGGAATTTCACTTGTAGATGACTTCTAAGGTCCTTTCCAACTTTAGGATTCTATAAGCATATTGTATGAAAGCTGTTGGCAGAGGAGCTTACCTGTAGAGAGAAGGCACGCAATGCAGGGATAGGCACAAGGGCAGCCATGAAGAAGGCAATCATGTTATTGACAGATGTGAGTGCCACACTGGTGCCACTACGTCGTAGGCATTCACCCGTCCGTTCCTGGGTAAGAAATGTGAAAATGAGCAACACAAACTCAGAATGGATCGACAATAAACCCTGAGGTTACAACTGGCAGTACACAGGATCCTAAAATCTAGACAGATATACTCACCTTGATAGGGACATGCTGACTTGTCTCCGTGAAGGCATGTGCTAGCAAGAACATGTCATCCACGCCAATGCCAAGTGCCAGAAAGGGCAGCACCTGTACAGGTCAGGATGGAAATGTAACAAAAGGGACATGATCAAAACCTACCCAACTTTTGCAAAAGTTTTGAGAGCTGAAAGCAGTACAGTTCCAAGAGTTTGAAATACTCTCTACAACTCAACATATTCATAATGCCGTGCTAGGATAATGGACTAAATCCAATTCAATGCTTAATGTTGATCTTAACAGGCTGAACAGCAACAGCAATAACAATAGCTATTCATAGTCCTTTTACAGCTTTCTCTAAGTGGTTTACAGAATCAGCACATTGCCCCCAACAATCTGGGCCCTCATTTTACCAACCTCAGAAGGATGGAAGGCTGAGTCAACCTTAAGCCAGTATTACTAATGTTGCAGAATAGAAAGAAAAGAAACAACGTAGAATGAAAAGTCACATATTTTTGTTCTAATCAGGAAATCTGGACCTCTCAAATGGGGATAGCGTACCTGAGTGGTGGCTGCATTGAATGAAATCCCAAGCAAGGAGCAAAGTCCAAGTCCTGCTGCTACTGAAAGGGCAACTAGGAGGACCCCAGCCAGGCCCACAGCACCCTGCGATTTGGAGCAGTCCCAGCGCAGCAGGGTGACGCAAGCATATGCTAGCTAAAAGGAGATGAAAACAGAAATTGTAAGGGTAAGAGTAGGAATGGGGAAAGTATTCATTGTCCATAATTATAGTGAAATAAATAAAGAAGGAAAGATGGAAAGAATCTGCCACGCACCATTAGCAGGTAACCACCAGCCACACGGATGGCACTCACATCTGAAAAGGACTTCATGATATCACTGAGTGTGGTGGTAGAAAAGGCATGAATAGTCTGAGAATAATTTGAAGGCAGAGATTCCTGGGCCACCTGGAAAGAGACAAAACTGGTAAGACAGTGCAAGAAAAACATCTAAGAAAATGTTAGTACCTTTTGCTGACATTCCTATAATAAAATAATCTTTTTCACAGAAATGCCTAGCATATTCCTAGGGAAAGCATATGTTCATAAACAACCTACTGCTCAATTAACTAACTGTCTTGCACAAACACTGAAACATTTCCAGAAAAGAAAAATCTGCCAATTATGTCCATCCTAGAATCCACTTACGTACAATAAATCTCTTGCCGATATTTTCTCTACAGTCCCTATTTGGCTGAGCATTTTGTATCACTAGATAAAAGGTCATAAGATGTCAAAGAGATATTTAAGCATGATTAAGCCTGTATATTCAAATGGCTAGTGTGATCTGCTGTCGTCGGGGTGGGTGGGTGGGAAGTTGGGGGGGGGTTTCCCCCCAAATTTGGTTCTATTGTACTTTACTAATTTATTTGATTCTTTTTGTTTGTTTTTATTGTTTTTTATTTTTATTTTTGTCTTTTGTTTTAAATATGGTTTTACATTGTGTAAGCTGCCTGGAGTTGCCATGGGTGAATAGGTGGCAATATAAATTAAATAAATATTGCCACACACATCGTATCTTCAAATCCTAGCCTGGGTGGGTTTTTTTTTTTCCTTGTTAAAGGAAAGAAGACAAGTCCTTGTCTTCGTTCTGCATGCAATTTTTCAACTCTCGTACCATACTTGCATCAGGCAGCCCACGTCAGGCAGCGTATCAATGCCACTACCAGGATAGCCCTATTGGCACCTCACCTCAACGAATTCCCGCTGCCAAGCCTCCAGCACAGCAGCAGCCTTCTCCTCGCTCCAGCTGATATCATGTATCTCATAGTCATCCCGGTAGTGCTCGTAAAGTTGTCGTGGGCTCATCAGCAGGAACATGCTTTGCAGGGCTTCAGCTCTGGAGAAAGATAAGCCAGCTTAGAGTCCCCCTTCCTCTGCCCAAACTCTGCAGCCAAAGCATTCTACCCAGTCTGAGGTAGGAAACAGGAGCTCTGGCTTCTACTTTTCTTTCATCACCATCAGCTCTTTCAGAAGTTCATTTTCAGCACTTCCTTCGTTCCAAGCAAATGCTCCATATACACATTCTAAACTTAATGCAAAATGAATGATGCTGTAATGTCCTCCAGGTTTCATGGGAAAACAGGTTGGCTAATGCTCCAAGCAAAGTAAGAGAGAAACCATCAGCCTTTCCAAATGGCCTAGGATGGCAGATATTGTAGGCCTATAATTTGTGCTTGTGGAGATGATTGTTCAATATTGTTCACCATATGGTTTTTTCAACCCATCCAAAAGCACAAGCCTTCATGCACTGAAAGAGACATGAAGGTTTATTTTCTAGAATACCTTGTGCTTGCATCTCAACCTTTGAAAAGAAGTGAGCATACTTTTATATTTCCTACTTGTTTTGTTGCATTTCTTTTTAAAATGAAAACAGCCATTTCTCTTCTCATCAGCAATATTTATCTTTCACCATTTGTCTACAGCCCTCTACCTTGCCAGACATGAAAGGTTTCAGGGACAGAGGCATCCATAATAATTTTTTTCTACATGCATAACGTATGAGAAAATTCAGTAATGATCCTGATCGCACCAGGATGTGGAATGTGTCTTTCTATACTTAAGTAGCAGTAATCTGGCCAATAAATGGCTATGGACCCAGCTGTTGTGGTAGCTGGCAGCAGGTGCGGATGGTGGAAGAGAGCGAGGACTCAGGTGAGGGGCCAGGACCATTAGGGAGTGGACTGCTGCCTTCGGAGATTGTGGGGGCTGGCAGCAGTGATGAGGAGGTTCCAGAGGAGCCTGTGCCAAGTGCGCGTGCATGCAGGATCGATCATAGGAGAGAGCAGTTACAGCAGCACAGGTAACTCGGGAGTAAGGCTGCAAGGTAATGGCCACTCCCTCAAGAGTATAAAAGCCAGGTTTGAAGAAGCGTTCTTTGCAGAAGGCAAAGATGCTCTGAAGCTCAGCCTCGTGGACAGTATTTGAAAAATCTTGTAAATTAGTTCTTATCTCTGGGTTTTTGGCAGCCTTGACAAACAACTTGGCAAGGCTCTTTCTTGTCAGAGCTAATTGGAAGCAGCCTTTTATCTGTGAAGAAACAGAATTCATGGATGAAACCTTAAAAGGTGGGGGCTGCTGCCTTTGTCTTGTGTTTGCTCTCTTGGAACCCAGTTGGGTCAGAACACCAGCATTGTACAAAGGATGACATAGAGATTGGAAGAAGACCAAATTTCCAAAGTGGCCTTGGTACAAGGGAACAATTTTGAAGGTCAGATTCTGCTGAGAAGCTTAAATATGCCTATATTTGAGCTCCCTCTAGAATCTTCAGAATAGTAAAAACAGGTGTTTTAGTTTTAAGATAGTATCCACATTAAGTGGAAGAGGTTGGGGTGAGCAGTAGCTTCAGGAAGGAAGAGATAACAGCAGCCCAGGCTTCAGGGATCAACATAAATCCCAGGGCTGAGAAATGCTTGCCAGTTGTTCCCGGAGTCAGGCCATAGACATGCACCCATCATTCACAGAAATTGAAGCCTCAGAAGCATCAAGTTACATGCTGGTTCATGGGCCAATATAGCACCATTCCAAAGTGTAGAGGAGGAAGAGAAAAGTCCACTCATTTCCCATCACCTTTAATTTTCCTCTGGGCAAATCTTTAATTTTCCTCTGGGCACACTATTCGTATTGATCTGCAGGCAGAATCTCTTCGTTGTCACATTTATTCCAAAACAGAAAACCTTTCCTAATATACATAGGGACTCACAATCCAACTTACTTTTGCAGTTTGCCCTGAGGATCTTTTACTGTGCCCCCCAAGATGAGTTCCTCTTGCCAATGCATGTATTTCCGGGAGAAGCCATGGCAGCCACCTGTGAGTTCAGAAGGGATGTGTGGTTTCTGGCAGGAGCAAAAAGAAGAGAAAGCAAAGTGAATTATGCCATCAAAGAGTTTTCCATACTAAGCAATAATTCTCTAAAGCCCATTCTGGCTCTTGAAAGCTTAGAAACTACAACCATTGAAACCCCGAAGAACCCTGTTTTACTTAACACTGATTATTTACTGCAAATGTGCACAAGCTGGTTAACTGTGGCAAACAAAGGTAAATTGTTGCTCTTTGGCAAATGTCAGATCCAAAAGAAACGAAGAAATTATTAGAGGCAGCAAAGCCTAAAAGAAAAATATCAAACCGGGCTTATGAGGGACAAAAGCATTGTAGTTTTACATATTAGTGCTAATTTACTTCCTAATAAGAAATTAGGCTAATTAGTTTAACAAGGCAAATTAGGCAAAAAGTCTAGGGATATCTGCCCCAGTGTCATTCAATGAATGGGGATTTGAACCTGCTTGCCAACAAGACTTTCTAAAACCACACTATTCATACTGCAATGTATCTCTATCTATTCCATTTGCTTGCAGGTTTTTCCATACATCAGTTATGAAAACAACAGAGCACCTGACTGGACAAACAAACAAATCCAAGTAAATGAGCATTGGATTACATCTATCAAAATAAAGACATATAAAAATGTCCAGTGATTGACATGAATCGTTCTCCTCTGCAGATTCGTTCTGGTTTTCTGTGACTGAAAAATGAGCAGCAAACACATGCTGATGGTATTTGGTCAGAAATCTTTCTAAATACAAAATCCTCTTTCTCTCTGTGTTTGTGCGCACATACACACAGCCACAGATGCTTGACCATCGGCACATTGGGTATTTCTTTCAGACCTAAAGGCAGATCTTTCCTTTTTCTGTGGTGGAAAAAAGGGGAAACCGGATAGCCATAATGATAACAGTCTGGCTTTCAAGCCAGGAAATGTGGAATTATGGCTGCAATCCCACCCTCCCACTCCCTCAGCCGGTCCCCCGTCACATGGCTCCCAGTCTCTGTGTGCCTGTCTGTGTTCACAGGCTGCTCCCTCCTCCTCTATTTCCCAAAAGCTGCCATGCTGCCATCTGTTCTGGGACACATTCCAACCCTGACCACCTGCTGGTCAGCACTTGCACTACGTCTGCCTGAATCAGCACTATCAGCCCGGCCTGAGCCCCCTTGGTACGGGGCCCCTGCATTCTGCTTCTTTTATTTGGTCTCCCCAAAGCCTGAATAAGAAGGGCAAAGCTAATGAAACTGGGGACCCCACAGTTAGTTGAGGCTGTCTGGCTACACATAGCCTGAAAACATGTCTCTGGCCTTCAACAAATTACCATATGGTTTCATACAAACATATATATATATGACAATGAAGTTTGTAAGTTCATCTCCTTGATTTTATCCTCCACTCAACCAAGAGAACCATCTCTCCTTGAAGCCAACCTCTTTCATTTTCACACATATAACTTAGTGTGTACTTGCAGTTATCTTGTAGCAATACTAAGAAAATGATAATAAAAATACTACAACATAAACAAAATAAAAATTCATAATAAAAATTCTCACTGAAATTGGAGAAACAAAGAATAAAATTCAGTATTTGATCAATGCTTAAAAATTATCTTTATATATTGTCAAAATACAGGAATATTGCCCTGGTGGAATATAGGTGTCACTATTAAAACAGGCTTCCCCACAGTGACTATCCCCTGAACCAGAGGTGGGTATTCAGCAGGTTCTGACCAGTTCTGGAGAACCGGTAGCGGAAATGTTGAATAGTTCGGAGAACCGGCAAATACCACCTCTGACTGGCTCCAACCCCATCTATTCTCTGCCTCCTGAGTCCCAACTGACCGGCTGGGTCATCTTTTGTTGTCCTGCACAGGAGAACGGAGCTGGAAAGCAGGTTAGTGGGGTGGGGAGGGACTGGAGATTTTGTAGTATCCTTCCCCTGCCACGCCCACCAAGCCACACCCACCAAGCAATGCCACGCCCACTAAGCCATGCCCACAGAACCAGTAGTAAAAAAATTTGAATCCCACCACTGCTCTGAACAGTAGCTTCTCATGAGGAAAATTAATTCAGATTGGGGAAAACAACATAGGAAATGGATTAAATAAACCAACAGCCAAAACGTAAGCAATACCCCCATCAAGGAACTACTATACAAGCTAACAGCCCAACAGAAGAACTTCCAAGACCAACTTCCACCAACGCTGACAGGGCAAGCACCAGAATATAAATTGAGAGCAAACCCCACTCCTTACTAGCACAGATGATGTTACCTAGTTTGGGTAATGAAACGACTGCAAGAAAACAACTAATCTCAGAGAGCATCAAGGATCCCTCATTTCAACCCTGAGCAACACATATTCTCCTTTAATGGATTAAATATCCCTCTCCCACAGCCCAACTCCCTCTCCTCCTTTAGCAAATTACTTTAAACTTTGGGAAAAAAATCAGGTTGGTTCTTATTCTTATAAATGCACCAAAGGTTGGGGGAAACTCACCTTCTGGCTTTGGCTGTTGGGAGCACTATGAGGACACTCAGGGTCAAAAGGATCAAGACAAGGCCGCTCCATATAGGCCTGGCCAACCTCTGCCTTATCCAACATCTCCTTGAATCCTTCGAGTGAGGCAAATTGACCCAGTTCCTCCATCAGTTGGATAGGATCTAAATTCGTCCACTGAATATCCCGCCGGCCCCTGTAGAGACAAAATGCTGTAGATTAATAGGATTCAAAAAAAAGTATCCATTGGCCCTGCATACTGATGTCGCTTAAAGTGGCGATACCTCTCATACTCATGCCCACTTTTTAAATCCCTTCAACCCTCAAAGCCACATCTGCTCTGGCTGGTTCTGGACATCCAAAAAGAGGCGCTTAAAGGCACAGTAACGAATCATTTCTCCTGCTCATGGGGGGGAATTCCACTTAGGGAATCTGAAAAATTTTAGAAGTGAAAAAAAAGAGAAAAACAATAAATGTCCACTGAGGATGCATGCGGTCAGGACCTGGAATACTAATTAGCTTTTGGGGTTAAAAAATACCCAGAACTGGAAAGGGGACTAAAAATTGAGTGGAATTTTAAATGAGAAGCATTTCACACTACAACATTGTACAGTAAATCTTTTTGCATTTCTTCTATTTATCCTTTTCTTATAGTGAAAGTCATAAAAATGTTACAGGATTAAACTTTAAGTAGCCCTTTGCCTCATTAATAGAGCTGTTATTGATTTTGCTCCAAAATTATTGATTGTAATTGCATGGTTGGATTTTTAGGAACATTTTTAATCCTTTGTCATAAAAGAAAAATGCATTTTAAAATTCAATTATTGGAGTGTTTTGATTTGTATTTGTATTTTTTTTTTTGCAAGAACAACAGCAGAGCAGTCCAGTAGGCCAGCTATTATTTATTCCAAAGAGAGTTCAGCTAAGAGGAGGCTCTAGAGGAGAACATAATTGCCTTGACTGGCTGCAAAAGACTTATTTAGGGATAGGAGGGATTTGTGGAGGGTTTGAACAGGCCTTCATTCCCTTTGTCCCCATACATTAACAGGATCAGGCATGCTGCTTTCCTTTTGCTTGTGGCTTGGAGAGCCAGCTCTGAAGTAATTGGACAGTGCCTCTCTGGCAGGACCAGAAAATGTAGTTATGCACAAGGATGAGAACGCGAACGAATTACGCTTATTTGAAAGAAAAAAGAGAAATTTTCAACAGGAATGGAGAGGAAAGAGAAGAATTCTGCATAGGAGAAAGGTATATGTTCATCAAATGTATCTGTATATAGAAACTGCAGTAAGTATGGATAACCATACATTGGCCTCCATACACCCAGCATAATTACCCATATTTTTTTTTAGCAGTGGCTACTACTGGGGGCACCAGCAGAATAAACAGAACTGCTCGTTCCCTTCTACATCAGAATTCAAACAAATACTGACGGTGTGTGATCTGAATGGGTCCTTGATCTTGTCTAGGCCAAGATGGAGGATGTTATTCTGCTGATGTACTGATTATTCTAGTGGAACCTTCCATGAATTGGTGTCCTGGATAATAGCTTCTGGAATTTACCAAATAGTAACGGTTGGATAGAAAAAGGGAGTTGAAGTCCGACCACATCTAAACAGCACCAGGTTAGGAACTCTGCCCATCTATCACTAGTACTCTTATCCAATCTTGTCATATTTCTGCTATGGGCAACAGCTACATCTATTGAAAAGTAATGAGAGATGGTACAGCAACAACAACCCTTTTGTGCGAACTTGATCATCTTTTTTCAAGTACAAAATATTTTTATACATCTCTTTTCCAGTAGAAGTAGTTGTGCACCCGAAGCTTGGAAACGAATAGCTATTGAATTTCTGGGCCTGTAAAAGTGTAATGGTATGTGGGAATGACCTTGGCAGACTGGGCCAAGAAATACTGCCTAGGAAACAGTCAGATCAGATAAGAGGCAGTACAGTCTGCAGCTGGCTAGTGCGTGGGACAAGAATCTCAGAACATCCTAATTTCTTGGGGTGTGAAGGAAAGTTGTACTTTCAGACTTGCAAGATTTTGAAATCTTGCAACACACAAACACACACATACACACATACACGTTTGTATATATATAAAAACATATACAGGTAATCCTCTTCTTACAACCATAACTAAGCACAAACTTTCTGCTGCTACCCAAGACTGTTATTAAGTGGATTTTGCCCCATTTCACAACTTTTCTTGCCATAGTTAAGTGAATCACTACAGTTGTTCATGTACTAACATGGTTGTTAAGTGAATCTGGCTTCCCTGATTGTCAGAAGGTCACAAAAGCAGATCATATGATCCCTGGACATGGCAACCCTCATAAATATGAGTCAGTTGCCAAGCATCTGAATTTTGACCATGGAAGTGTGAAAAATGGTCACAGTTCACTTTCCTCAGTGCTGTTGTAACTTGAACGGTCATTAAATGAACTGCTGTGAGTCAAGCACTACCTGTAGATATTTTAACATTTTGGCACTCTAATAGCAAAAATATGTTCCTATTGAATAGCTGCCCAGCTGAAAGATGTTAGAGTTCGTTTCTTTCTCATGCAAAGCTGGCAGCTTTGTGTAGGTTAACCTTCCACAATGTGGTGTCTGCCAGATGAATTGTGAGTGCAGTTTTCAGAATGCTTAATCAGTGTGGCGTATCTGCAAGACTCCAGGTCAGGGAAGGCTGATGCAGATTCTCCTGGCCAGATTGTCTTGTCTGCTAGCCAACTTCTGCAAAAAACAAAAGTCAGTTCTTCTCCCTTCTGTCAGTTTGTTCAAAACAAATATAATCTCTCTTCAGAGCCTCCTAAAAAATGTGAATTTTCTCTCCCTAAATCTGTGGTGAATTCTTCAGTGTTTTCCCTGCTTAAGGTTATTACGTAACCATATCATTTAACTTTGAGAATCGAAAGAAAAGGGGACAGTAACATTAGCAAAACATTGATTATTAACAAATTTGTAATAAAATAGATTGGTGTTTTTTGAGATCTTCGACAAGAATAATGAAGAACATCTTGAATTATTTTTTTATAGTAATGGATACATACTACACTCAAAGATGAGGAAATGATGAAAACTCAAGCAGAGTAAGTCTTGTCCTGGTTTTGGCAGAATCACCCTCCAATCACTCATGAAATCTCAGATCCCAAGAAGTTTCCTCCTTGCTTGATTCCCACATTCCAAACAGCCCAGCTCCTACTCCTAAAGAGAGCTTCTTTTATCTGCTCTTTCTTGCTTCACTGAGCCAAGTCGAGCCCTTTTGTTTTTCCATAGATTGCTGCCTTTTGTTCTCCGAATTTTCACTCCCTTTGCGTTAAAAGGAGAGGGGGGAAGACAGAGAGAGACCCTCAACTGAACTGAAGCGGAAGTTGGAGCAAAAGCTCCCTGTTTCAGACATTCAGAAGAAAAACTTTGGGGTGCGTGTGTGTGTGTGTGTATAAAATATTTAAAGAGTAAGAAGTAGGATATAAGAAAGGTAAACTTGGAAACTAAAAGACAGGTACAGAAATAAATGAGCAAAGGCTTTGCATTTAGCCCTATCAACTGTAGTGTCTGAAAAGAACTAAACAACCTGGTCGATTGTCCTTGTTGTCTAAGAAGTATAATACTTCTTGAAAATCTCCTTTTTTAAAAAAGGAAGGTTAAAGATATTATAAGCAGGTGGTTCCTTAAAATCTCAAGCATGATAACCACCTTGAAAGAAATCCTACTATATTCCTAGGGGGTAGAAGAATACACCTTGACTTATTGACCCCAAGGAGCCAGTAATCATGCCATCTACATCCAGTGCAATTTAATCAGGTCCTGTTCTGCTTACCTTGGATTTGTGCTGCTACTGAGTTCAAGGGGGGAAAGCATTGTACCTCCCCATGAGCCTCCTGGCAGTTGGATGCTGTAATCCCTCCCTCTTTACGTTTTTTTGTTTTAGAAATCTGTTTTCTCCTCCTTTACTCACTCTCACTGTCCTCTTCCACTCAGCAGCAGACTGAATAAAGCTACTATTCCATTTGTTGGGTAACTTGGAGCTTTCAAAGTGTCATTAGCATGAGAATATGTGGTGTTGCCATTTGCTGACAAAGCATAAGTCTGCAGGGCCCCTTACAGACAAACATACTTGTAAACAGAAAGAATGCTGGTAATTGTCCCTGGCCCTCCTTCCCCTTCCCCAACCCCGTCCCCTCTAGAGGGCTGGTCTCCACAACTTCACTCTCCCCCCTCCTTCATCCCCCATTTTGTACACCTTAATAGAAATATAATTACAAGGCAGCAGAAGAAATAAAACAAAGCAACTGAGCCCAGAAAATTTGGGGAGGAGACTGATGACAGCAAGTGGTAACCCCAGCCCCCTTTGATTTGGAATGGGGACAGAGAGAAGACCTTGGGACTTTAATCATGTTCTCAGAGTATTTGACATAATACTTCTATACTGTCACCCGTACACTGCTACCTTCTTGCATTGAAAGCAGGTGACGAAGGCAAGCTATAGTTCTTTTTCATGTTTTGTTTCATACAAAAAGAAGGTAAATAGTAATACTATCAGGGTAGAAGAGAGCTCTTTTTCCCTATTCAAAGTAATATTACAAAACATTTCTGCCTATGCTCTTGATGTCACATCCATTCAAGATGGAAAACTTTATTCCTGGTATATCTGCCCTGAGATCACTCAGAATGACCACTGCTTCCTTATATAAGCAGTGATCTTGAATACATTTTGTTATGTAGGTAAATATCTTGAAGGCACCAGATACAAAGGAAGCTTTATCTAAAGTTGTCAAGCAAGCCAAGGAAGAAAACTTATTCTCAGACAAGGATCCTATGGTTATCTGTGCTGAAAATATAGCAAAGGACAAAGTGTTTTCAAAGGAAATTTTTTAAAAGACCCCCTTTCCATCAGCTAGACTCTGTTCTACAGTCTGCCCAAACTAATCCAGTCTTTCCCCTAAGCAGGGGTCCACAAACTTGGTGACTTTAAGACTTGTGGACTTCAACTCCCAGTCTCAAAGTCGCCAAGTTTGAGGACCCCTGCCCTAAGGTGTCGAGGATAATTGAGTTCAAATGTTGTGCCTGAATTTTAAGAGTAAACCTTTGCAATGCCCTCTATGTTTTTGGGCTAAAGCTCCCAATAGCCTACCCTCCAAATTTTAGCCTATGGCCACTCCTTAATCATAAATATTCAATGAACCCTTCTCTTTTTTAATCAGTGATCTTAGATTAGGTATGCTGTCCATCCCTGTTGGGCATTATTTAGCAAAAAGAATCAGCAACAACCTTCTCTTTCTTTTTCCTTTACAGAAATTGGCTTTCCCCAAACTTCTTAGCTTTGTCAATTAAGATCAAAGAGTTGGCTTCATATTTAGCATGTGGTACAAATCCTATCAGTTTGGTTTCATTCTATTCAATACATCGAAGAAATGCAGAAAGGGTCAATTAAGTAACCAAATTAAGTTTATTGCAGAACCCAGCTAGTTTATGGAAGAGCATGACAGTGCTCTGATTAGTTGAGGGATTCTTTGAAAGAAAATACTTTTAATGAATATTAAATAGAAACATTTAATGTGATATATGGGAAATGGGAATTGGGGGAGGACAAGTTTTATTGTTTTGCCCAACTCAGTTATTATCCTACGAAAAAACAAAGCAACGAGGACTAATCATATCACATATTTTCATCCGAGATATGAAAGATAAGGGCAGAAAAAAACTCTTGTCACAATATTCAGTGCTTAATGAACTGTACCTTTTTCATAACTAGGATCCCATCATATGGCCGCAGGAGAGAGGGACAGAATGGCATAGCAAAAAAAAGCAGACACTTACGGTAGATAAGCAGACCCTCCTTGTAGTTTGGCACCATCCCAGAAACAATCCAGTGGAGTCACAACAACACAGGGGAAGAGCTTCTCAATCATCTGGCAATAAAAGGAATAATAATCATGGCACATAAATATAAATTAATGCAGTCTACAATCTAAACACACCTTACGCTGTAAGATATTGAAAGCCAAGTCATTGGCTAGTTAATGGGAAGTCTTCATTCTAAGGATAGCATCCTGACTAATGTGACAGTAATTTGGTGACCTTGTACAAAGGGTCAAATGCTGCTGTTTCTTACAATCCAAGCCTAAGGAATATAAAGTCCTTATAAGTAAAGATCTGGCACTTCTGAAAACAAAGAAGGACAAAATAAATTTTCCTACTTCACAGAATGGAATGGAGATAAAAATTCAAAGGCAGCCAGTATCTCGAATAGAGATAAGTGAATATTATTAGAATAAGAAGTCCAGTGTATTAAAAAACACTGCCACCAGATCTCTGAATCCAAAAGGATGACTTGGAAAGCTGCTCTTTTGTGATGGCATTTTAAAAAGATTCCACCTATTCCTCCATAGCAACCTCAAGATCACTGCTAGTATCTATTCCACTCTCCAGTAAAACCACTAATCCTCCAGGAAATTCAACAAAGAGATCTCCCCAAATGTTTCACCTCCTTTCTATAGCTACTACACAATGATGGGACAAATGGGTTGTTGTTTTGCTTGAGAGCTGCGTACATATATGCTTTAGATCAATGTTCCTCAACCTGGGCATCTTAAAGATGGGTAGATTTCAACTCCCAGCATTCCCCAACCAGCTCATGCTGGCTAGGGAATGCTGGGAGTTGGTCTACCCGTCTTCAAGTTGACCAGGTAGAGAAACACTACTTTAGATCCTTAGGAAGACATGTCTATGAAACTGAAAATAGTTGGCCTTTGTAGGTGGGTAGCAGTATTCATGGATTTGTTTTGCTTGTAGAGTTCTAGTGAAGCATTTCCATGCATATTTTAGCTTTATTTATTTTTTAAAAGAGCATCAATAAAAACAGACATTTTGATGTTGGGATATTCTGGAGGCTTCAGATTGGAACCTGACAGACCAAATGCACACATGGGTCATCAGCTCTCGTTGTAGAGGCATATATTCCCTTGTATACTCACCCGTGCAATCATTCCATTCTCAATTATTGGGACACCTGATTTGTAGCATATTTTGTTGAGATCCCATGATCTAAGAGTAAGAGCAGAGACAGCAAACATCAGAAAATCAGGAATTCTGGGAGAGAATTGTCTGAACTAATACAAGATTAGTTATGAAGATATTGAAATCAGATTTCACTATATTTCAAGACAATAAATTTCTGAACATCAGTTCTTAGACAGAAGACCATTATTTGTATATCCTATTTATGATTTTGTGGTAGCGTATAGTTAGTGACTACAATAGAATACTGAATTAACTAGATCAATGATAGGTAATTCTGAAGATCAAGATTGCTTGTGGTTCCATTACCACAGACAGCGCAATTCAAAGAGCCATAGAAAAGCCAAACTACTTTCCCAGTTGCCACTAGCAGGTAGAAATCTGCAATTATTGCCATCCGCCAATTTATTTGCTACTAAGGGATGATTACATATATTCTGACTGTCTTGTTGGTAAGTTAATTAGCAAATCAGCTAATTGGCAATAACACAATTGATTCTACATCTAGTAGACTGCTGGAAAAAGGGGGGAAATCTCACGGCTTTTTCCTTGCAATGAACCTACTCAAAATTAGCAGGAGGAAGCCAGCCATCTTCAGCAGAATTGCTGAGAGGAAAGGGGTGGTGCTACTGAGCCCTACCCAAACAAACAGTAAAACTGCTGATTTCCTGCAATGGAAAACCAGAGATCTGCAAGTATAATTACAGAGGAGAGGTGCTTATAATGAATGAATGAAAACAATCCAACAGAACAGATCTTATTATTAGTGTAATACAGTTGCTCCATTTCAGACTTACTTTCCAAATAGTAAGACTTGGACTTTACTAGCAGCCAAAGCAGCTTCAAGATGCATTTCCAAGGCATCTGGAGTTAGGATGTTTTCTCCTTCCTGTTTGGGAGTTTGTATTAGCATCTGGGATGTGTAGAGAGATTCTTCACCAAGCTTTTCTCTTGTGTATCGGAGCTCTTGGCTGACACGACTGCCCTCTGGAGAGAGGGAGAGAGAGAAAAGAATGGAATCAATATACCTTTCCCTTATCTCTGTCACTGTTAAATCAGCTCTCACATTATCATCAATCAGGATATTAAAATTGGGGATATGTTCATATCAAATACAGTTCAGTTAAAGTTTTACACACTATACTACTCCATCTTAAAAGTAATCCTGAATATATTTGGTTTGTGACCTTCTGAAGCTAAAATAGCCCTGAAAAAAATGACTTGTGACTGGTCTTTGCACTTATGACTGCAGCAGTTTCCCCACAGTCATATGATCAAAATTTGGGTGCTTGGCAACCAGCGTGTATTTACGATGGTTGCAACATCCCAGGCTCATGGGGTCATCATAGTGACTGTCCAGCCGGCTTCTAACAAGCAAAGTCAACGGGGGAAGCCAGATTTGTTTAAAGGCATGGTTTACTTAAGAACTGCAGTGATTCACTTAATAACCATGGCAAAAAAGGTTGTAAAATTGGGCACAACTCACTGTCTTGCTTAGCAGTGGAAATTCTGTTCCCAATTGTGGTAATTAATCAAAGACTACATGCATTTTTGATAGATTCAAGATGAATAGTTTAGTAATGCATTTTTCTCATGCTCAGACTTAAAATGCAAATTCAACATTCTAATATATGTCATAGTAAAAGACTTGAGTCATCCACAGAGAGTATCTGCACCAAACTAGCATCAATACCACACTGTCGTATTCCCACAACGTCATTCTTACTGGATAATCCTAGGATCACTAATTTCAGCCTGCTGAATTGTCTAGTAGATTCAACAATCTTATCAATGAAATCTAAATCTTTCTCGGCAGTTTTACAACTTTCCTAGAAAATATCTTGGTTGGTTTTCCCTCTTTATATAAGCAAAGTTTATTAACTAAGTAACTGAAATACTCCAGGTCAGTTTAAATTAATTTCATAATCTCTCTTTAAAAAAATCCTGCAGAGAAGCAAAATGTTTTCCCTAAATTTTTCCCACATTGCACTTTTCAGTTTTTGGGCTCAAGCAAGCTGTCTCTCATCTCTTGAACCAAAGGCTGTTCATTGCAATTTACAATGTAGCTTTTAATTAGATCTGATCTGATTTAATCTGATCTGACAGTCAGGCTGCAAAGTCAACAACACAGATTTATGTACTTTAAAAAAAAACCACAAACACATAGCATGGACTGAAAATGAGGAGAAAACAGTTATTTTTCCTTTCTTTTTTTTTTTTAACAAAATGTTAGGATATGTTCATTAATCCAGGAATTGCTGTAGCTCAGAAGGAGCTACTGATTGACTGAAAATCTTTACACTTGCCTGTTGGCCAGCTGGAAACATTCACGGTGTTCTTTGCCTGATTGTAACGTTCTGAAATCAGCAGAAATAATTCTAACTGCACAAGGGACCTCAAAATGCTTTGAGAACTCAGAGGGCTGAAGCAGTAACATTAAAAAGTGCTATAAATGGAGCTTGACAAACAAATGTTAGTTCTATTGAATCCTGAAAGATATAAGAGATGTGCTCAATTCCCATTCTTCTTTGAAAGCAATGGATGATGGAGAAAAATAAATACACCAGCTTCACAGCAGGACGCTCAAGAATGGAAACAGCTGGATCAAGCAGATCCAAAACTGATTTTGATTCACTCCTGCCCTGAAATTGGACCTTTTGTTGGCTACCACCACTCCAACTTTTCATCTGCCAAAGAACAGCAGATACTTACACTATGATGGAGTTGCCTCAGCAATGCTTTTATCTGTGAAGACTCAGTAACTCACAGTCCTAATGTTTTCCACCTATTCAAATTAAAGGACTGGGATTGCTTTTAACTGTGTAATTAAATAAAACTGCATAAATTACACAAATTAAGATATGCATAACACTAAATGGCACTTGGCATTTTATATTCCTAAATTTGGCAAATGTAATTTCCACAATTGTCAACTCCTTCCTTTCCTTTACAATTATTTTTCCACTAAAATTCACCTGCCAATTTGACTTCCCACATTGTGAAGGATCTTCCTTCTCAAGAAAACATTAGACCAGGGGTGTCCAACCTTGGCAACTTTAAGGTGTGTGGGCTTCAACTCCCAGAATGTGCTGGCTGGGGAATTCTGGGAGTTGAAGTCCACACACCTTAAAGTTGCCAAGGTTGGACACCCCTGCATTAGACAAAAGCATAATGCAAGATAGCAATTTCTGGGCCTAGGAATAGGTAAGAAGCACTTGCCCCTTCTAGATCTTCCACAATAGACTTCAGCTTTAGTGGTTGTGATGTTTTCTGTTTGTGTTTTAAATAAAAGCATAAAAGTATGGTAAGACAAGTCAAGAGGATGAACTTGATGGAGAGTTCCATCAAGTTCCACTATCAAAGTAACAAAAAGAAAAATATTGTCTGAGTCTAAATTATGGGGAAGATTACAAAAACACCTCAGATAGATCCTCCTCCAATCACATAAATCTAAAAGAAGACGGGAAACACAATCAGACTTGCACAATTATGTTACTACAGGCCAGGGGTGTCAAACTCAAGGCCCAAGGGTCGGATTCTGGCCCATGGGGCTGCCCTGGAAACAGTGAAGGACCGGCCCACGGTGCCACAGTCAATGAAAATGGAGCTCAGGAGGGCTGCATGTGGCCCTTCCAAACTCCAGTTTCTCTGGCAGAGGGTGGCAAGAGGCAGTTGCAGCCAAAAATGGAGTTTGCGAGGGTCATGGGCAGCCCTCCTGAGCTCTGTTTTCACTGGCAGAGGGTTGCAGGAGGCCATAGCAGCTGAAAATGGAGCTGGGGAACCTGTTTTTGCTAGCAGAGCGCTTGGGCCACCATAGGCGCCCCTGACATGATGTCAAGCTGGCCATGCCCACCTTCGCCACACCCACCCCAGCCCCTTGAGGTCAAACAAAACCCTGATGAGGCCAGAGGTGGTATTCAGTAGGTTCTGACCAGTTCTGGGGAACCGGTAGTAGAAATTTTGAGTAGTTCGAAGAACCAGCAAATCCCACCTCTGACTGACCCCAGCCCCATCTATTCTCTGCCTCCCGAGTCCCAGTTGGTCAGCTGGGTCTTCTTTGGTTGCCCAGCACAGGAGAACGGAGCTGGAAAGCAGGTTAGTGGGGTGGGAAGGGAATGTGATTTTGCAGTATCTTTCCCGCAGGAGTGGGGAGGGAATGGAGATTTTGCAGTATCCTTCCCCTGCCACGCTCACCAAGCCATGCCCACAGAACCGGTAGTAAAAAAATTTGAATCCCACCACTGGATGAGGCCGTCAATGAAATTGCGTTTGACACCCTGTATAGCCAATTTAAATAAAGAGTTATGTGGACTCAATTTCTTAATCTGATTTACCTTGTAGAGTAGCAAGAAATCACACATATGCAGAACACAATGTCGCCATTAATTTTGTGACAGAAAATTGAATATTGTACATTGTACTAGTGTTTCAGGATTCACAGAAATGATATAAGAAATGAGAGTTTTTATATTGTAAAGTGAAATGGGACAGATTTCAAAGAATGAAATACTTCTTTGTACCAAGAGAGGTTGGAACTGTAGAAAACTTTAATGGTGACTAACAAGATGACTCTTCTTCTTGTCCATCAACTTCATATATAAGTAACCTTTTAGATGTTCTTATGTCAAGATGCCTAAAAATAAGTACAGGTAGCGCACTTCGGACCCCTGCCTAGGTACTCAAAACTGTGTCATTCCAATATTTTATTTCTCTAAAAACAAGACAGCTTTCAATGATGCATCTTTGCTCTCTCGGAAATAACTGTGAGAGCAGAAGTTAAACAACCCTAAATTGTAATCTTAAAACACTTCCGCCCCCGCAAACTATCTGAAATTGTGCTGCCAATCCCACTTTGCCACCAGATTTGAAGAGTTATGGAGGTTGAGATATTTTAAAGATGAAAGTGGAAGTGACTTGCCTCCAGAAACTTCCTGCTTTCTTTCCCATTCTTAATACTTCTAACAATCCATCCCACACATTCCAGAAGGATGATGGCATCCCCTATAGTTTTCCAGCTAATTAGGGCAAAGAGTTATAAGCAAGACTTGAGAAGTTGCAACCTTCCATTGCTCTCTCTGTAGTCAATCCTCTGTTCAGTTCCTGGGCCTTAAGTATTCTTTTAAATACCTTATTGAGATTTGTAGCTGGTGGTTTCAGCTATGAGCCTTTGGACAGTTCATTCCCCTTTGACTCTGCCTCTACTCCTATCTAAATGGGGATCACTTACAGGGAATGGAACAATACCATTTCTGTTGCCTACCATTAGCAACATTGCTAGCCCTCTTCTAAATACTTCCACAACAGTGTTAATTTCTCCTATGAAATAACACATGTACAGTCAGATACCTCATCTCAAGATAAACATCATAACTCAGTATAGAACCAACACTGCTCTCCTTACCCACCACTAGGGTCAAGATTTGCTGCACTGCATCTTAATGAAGGGCGGGGGGAGAGGGAGAGGAGGCCTGCTAAAACATCTTGCCAATTTATCGGAGAAACTCATGAATATCAGAGATGACTCTACTCTAGAACATATTTTGGAAGCACGGTGAACCCAGGCTGAGAAATCCCTAAGTCGCTGGTCTTATTATCATCCTGCACAAACTGAGAGTGCACTTGGCATAGGCATGTATCCTCTGTGGCTGCATGATGCTTTGTGTAAAAGATGAAAATGGACAGGTACAGCAGTCTTTCAGGACTATTCAACTGACTGTTCTATCTTCTCCTTAAAATGCAACTCCCTCATATTCTTCCCAGGATCCCCATTTTGAAGATATTATTTTAAGCTACTTCTTCTGGTTATAACACTATATTTCTTTGCTTTGCTATAAAATCATTACTTTGGGGTACAAGCAATTTTTATTCCTTTTGTAAATCCACTTTATTATTTTAAAGGGACTGACCTCCAATTCAAAGCACCCCCACAAAAATGACACTTTTTCTATGTTTTTGGAGAATAGTCCTATTGCTAAACCAATCCCAAACCATCTAAATCTATAAAACCAGTATGTTTTTGTTCAACTTGTACCATATTGTAGGGACATAACTGCTACTTTATTTTATGTAGACAAGCAGAGCTCAAAGCACAGAGACTGAATTCTATTCTGAATCATATTCTGCCACTTTCATATCTAATGTTCTTTTTTCTAGACTGTTAGAAAACATAAACACATATAGTAGACACAATTCAATTGTTAAAATGCTACAAACATCACTACAAATGTCATTAACAGAATGTCACTGATAAAGCAATTTTCTTATTAAAGTTAAATTATTCAGAAAGATAAGTAACAGAAATATTACACATCCTCATTAGCTACAATTGTTAGGGTTTGTTACTAAACATGAAAACCATATTGTGAAAAAAATAAAAATAGAAATTATGATGTAAGTGTGTCTTGGGATAGAGTTATGGTCACAAAAAAAGTCTTATATCTTGCACTAGAACAAGGCTATCAAACTCACGACCTGTGGGTCAGATGCGTCACACACTGGCCAAGCCTAAGCCTGGTTTAGCAAAGGCAGAAGAAGTTGCGATATGTCACGTGACACCACTGTGACGACACGAGTTTGACACCCCTGCACTAGAAAAGCCTTACTAATAACCAAGTTGCTACCTAAATATCTATGACATTTACAGCAAAGATTTTTGGTCACTCAAGTTTTCCTTATCAGGGCATTTAACTTTGGCATAACTTTTAAAAAACATTTTTAGACTTAATAACAGAAAATGAGGACATTAACAAAAACAATAATTGGATAATTACTTTGGGCTAATGTTGATCTAATGTTAGAGGGTTCTTTACCAAGGATTGTGTATCTTCTAATAAGGATAGCTTATGTTTTTATGGTAATCTCGGTGCCGAAGAGCTACTATTTTGTGACTTTTCAGTATAAACTATAATTCCAATACTGTAGTTTGCATCAGCTGAATTCTCTCACAAAAAAACCCTCCTAGGATGCCAGTAAGGGAGGAGGCCATGCCAAGGAACATAGGGAGGGGACAGACACACTACATCCTTCTGAGCTAGAGGGGAAGCATCAGACTCAGAATCCAAACCATTCCAGGCTGTTTGGGAGGCAAAACACCAGGAGTCATGCTGTGCTATGCTGATCTTGACTGGGCCACCCAAGAGGAAAACCACACATGCAAAACCAGAATATGAGGAAGGGTGGAGAATATGTTCAGTCCAAACTCTAAAGCCACAGGCAAAGATGGATCCCCAAATTTAAAAAGTCCATCTTGATGGGCTTTAAGTATAGACTCTCATTAACAATTGCCTGGATATGGTTTTATGTTGTACAATGGCCAGGGCAAAAATAAGCATGGAGAGAGATTGGCATGCATACAAATCCCTCCCTTTGGCACAAAAACCTGGCTTAACTTTGCCCTTCTCATTATCTGCACTGTAGAAAAACTCCTGAACTGAACTAGCTAGGCTTGTTTGTGCTCTGCTTTAGGTGAATAGTGGCTTAAGAAACACTAGGAGCATTTAGTTCTTTATTACACCCTTTGTAGTAGAAAAGGTAGAGTATCTGCAAATGTTGTGAAGTGGAAAAAGAGGGAAGCTCTTCTTATAATTAAGTTTAATTTGGAACAGGAGAATCTGAAGCTTCAAAGTGGATTGAGGAAGCCTCAAATTCCAACACCTTAATTAACCAGGGAGCAGCATGAAAAGACAAGGCAAACTGAGAGAAGCTGCCAAGTATGTTTATATGGGGCATTCTCCTCCCTGACAGAAAGGGAGTTAAACTAGGAACCGTCAGTCATTATACAACACCTCCCTTCCACATCTGCTCCTGTTCACTTCCCCCTATACTGAGACAAGTGCTTTGTTTGTTGCAAAATTGGGAGAGGAGGTTCTAGGATCCAATGAGGTAGCAACAGTGAGCATGTTAATGAGAAGTCCTATGCAAATTCTTTTTTATTCCAATTAACAAAAGAAGCCCTCTCCTTTTTCATGCAAAAGATTCTCTTCCCTCATGATCAAGCCTCAATTGTATTTCTGCTGAGTACTAGATTGGATTATCTCTCATTCCTCTTCCATACATTGCACACATACACACAGGAGAGATACATAACCCATTCCCACAGCCTCTCAATTCAGTTTCCTCATACAAGAGAAGCAGGGACACAAATACTACGCCTGTAAACTGCAGATATCCTGGATCTCAACTGTGCAGTACATCCCACAGGATTTGTACCTAGATAATTTACTTTTACAGACTTAGTGCAAGAATCTGTTTTGAAATTTTGCTTGCTATCTATAAGGCTACAGAGTACAGTATTGTTAGATCATACACTATTTTTTATTCTTGCAAAACCATAGCATGCCACACTGTGTTATGATGCATCATATGGGACTATTATGTGGTCATTCACAGAAACATCCTAACAGATTCTGGGACAACGCAATCAACTATCTTACCTAGCTGAGAAATGGACAGTTGTATAGCTGAATTGCAGATGAGATCAGTTACCTGTTGTTGACAAAAGCAGTGTTTCAGTTAACACCATCTTTCTCCTCTTTCCTCTTGGATACAGCAAAGCCACTTCTTGAGCAGTGAAACTTCACAATTGTCCCTATAATTATAGGTTCTTGAATACATTGCTGGACACCTCCTTTTTCCTAGGTGGGCCACCCAGATAGGTCCCCCTAATAGGCCCTCCTATTTTGTTTCCAAACCACTTATAAGAGTCCAAGTTAACGAAGATAGGTTAGGGTTTTTGTAGTTATTGATGCGCCTGGCAAGGGAATGGTGTAGCCTTACAAACATTCTTTGCTGTTGAGTACTAAAACAAGGAGTCTTAGAGTCCAGGATCAGATGAAAGTAATTGAAAGAGAGTATCTCTGTTACTCTTTTACAAGCAGGCAGAGACCATTCTGGTAGACATTTGGCAATTAAACTGATTGCTTTCCTGAAGTTTGTTTTAATTAGGGCCGGTGTCATTTCCTTTTGATTGAATTGTCTCATTTTTCAGTTGTAATTATGTTTATTTGTGTTTTAATAAGTGCTGAGCCTCCTTGAGCACAGTTTTGGCACATAGACAAAATCTAAACATCATATCTAAACCGTGAAAATAATCAATTGGCAATTCTTCTCCAAGAACACATGTGACATATTTGTGCGTAAGTATAATTAATTACCATATCTGGGTTCCAAACATCCAGATGACAATTACACAGCAGTAAAGATCCAAGAAAATTTGCTGGCATATAATAGCTGCTTGGATTTTTATAACCCAAATATGGAAGACCTAGTGTAATTTACAGTAATTTAGAACTACAGCATAGGCCCAAGATTTAAATCCTTTTCCATAACATAGTCCTCATCTAGATATTTATTTATTCAGTGGTACCTTGGTACTCAATTGCTTTGAAACTCATTGAATTTGGTACTCAATGCCTTTTGACGTGAAAATTTTGTCCCGGTAATCATAGTTTGCTTGGTACTCAATGCACAAGCTAGAACTTGTTAGCTGCCTTGTGACTCATTACATTATTCCTTGTGGAAAAATTGGTTTGGTACTCATCATTTTTGGTACTCATCGCACCTCCCGGAACCAATTAATGATGAGTATCAAGCTACCATTGTATTTCTCATTTCTAGATAGCCCATATTCCTTTCTCTGTCATCTACAAATGTTCATTAAAAAGAAATAATGTCCAATAACACAATATATTCTTCTACACAACCTAATTTTTGGTTAAATGATCAGAGCTCTCTTAGCTCCTGCTGAACTTTTCCTGTGCACCAACAGGCAGGAAGGACATGCACCATAAGAAAACACAGGACAGTGAGTTCCTGGGAAAAATGAACTCTTGCAAGTCACCTTGGAGTGTGATCTTTAGATGGTATGAAAGAACTCATGTTTTACTCAAAGACACAGAAAACGTTTTATTTTCCATGTGTGGATTGTTGGGGAGCCCAGAAGTGGTGAGGGGAAATCTCATGCTACAAATATGTACCAACCCAGAAAAAATATGTTTAGAATGTCCCATTTTAATCATTTTAATCTAGAAGGAAAAGCTATTACTAAAAATGAAGATGGGACTGTTAACATGTGATAAGCACTAATACGTGCCTATGGTTCCCAGGCAACAGATTTGGAAGATAGAAAACATATCTTAACCTTTTTAAATATTGTAATTTTAACATCGGAAAAATTGCTGTATTTCCCAAGAAAGGAAAAAAATTCAGCACCACCACTTCCAGTTTAAAAGTGCAAGGAAACTCAGTGGGGAAGCTGGCAGGAAATCAGAAGTCACTCCCACTTGCCCACCCAAGGTCATTTATTTCTCTGTTTAGATAGGGAAATATCTCTGAAACAATAATCCAATGGGTATAGGCTATCTAATGTACCAGTAAAACTCTTGCACTCATGCTGTTTAACTGGGCAAAACAGTGCATCATAGAGCAACAATTTTTGAATGAAGGACTAACTTACAAAATCTGTCCAAAATGCACTATTTATAAAATACTTGTTCATTTAAATAACTTGTGACATTTTCTGTGTTTAAATAATTTTAACTGCATAATGCCGTAAATATACAGTATATTTTACAGTATATGCAAAACAGTTGAAAAAACTTATATTACTACCATTGTAATTCATTGTAATATTGTTACCATTGTAATTCATTGTAAACTTTCCCTCTTCTTTAATGTATCTTCTTTCTTTTTAAAATTTTGTAAAAATATTTTAAAATGCATATATTAGTTAGAAAGTCTCTCAATTTGTTTCCTAAGATACTTTACAAGTTGATACAGAGTCATTCCTAAATCTGGTAGAAAGTGCTACCTATTGGAATAAGAAATTAAGCAAATAGAAGCTTTAATATGTGTTTTTTTTTTACAGAAGCAATAAACTGCTCTCAGTGACACAGCAGTTTTCAGATAACCTGAAAGTGCAAAATCTGTGATATTCTCAGCCCAGAAGAAGACAGTCTTATAATAACAATCTGATAAATTGCATGGTTAGAAGCAAGAATAATTTGTTATATTCATAACTTCCAACCTCTATAAAAATAGGTTGACTTCATTTATATTATATAAAATCAGGGTATATTCTACAAGAGGAAAACTGAAATATTTCCTGAGGACTAGCAGCAAACAGTCTAACAATCCTAGGGAAGCCACCATTCTCACTTGTAGAAAGCATCCAAGGATCTTCTCTGAGAGAGTAGAGAATGCTTTCTGGATTAATAGGAGAGTGCTTTCTTTTAGACTCAAAATCTTACAGAAAAAGTAATTGGTATAATTAAATTTTAGTTTTCCATTATTTTTACAACCACTTAGCTTGATTGCAAAACAGAAATGAAATATCTGATAATAGATAACCAGGAATACAAATCCACAACATACAACCCCCTTAGCTGTATCTGATTCCATTTTCCAGCTACTTCATTTCAGAGCTACATATGGTTGACTCCCAGATCTGAGTGACAAAACAGTAGCAACAGTAGTTACTCGAGATATGAGCTGCTTGCATTACTGTAAATGAAGTGGAATTTCATAATTTTACATTGAAAAGCCAGCCATTGCCACACAACATCTAAACATATTGTGTCTTAGGCAATCATCTCATGCTGGTACTATGTCACTATTGTGATGATCATATATTCCTGCTGCTTCAGGAGCACAATTCACTTATAAAAGATCACTACAAGTTTGACATAAAGGCAAAAATCAAAATGAACCTAAAGTTCCTATTTATGGCAAGTCACTTGATTACATTTGTTCTGCTTTTTCTCCTGTACATATTTGTATCCTGGAAATATGCTACTTATTCATGACATTTGTAATTTGCCTTTAAAAATTTTATGAACGGTTAAATACTAAAAATGGTATATCATATACGGCATATTGTATCCTGCAATTTTCCAGGTCAGTAAATGATACTGATATAAAGTAAAATAGTATTATATCAGATTATACAATGTGGAAAATACGTTTCTTATCTGGATCTTAGGGGTGTGCAGAGCTGTTTTGAGTCAATTGAATACATTCCCATTTCTCCTATAATTCCACATTCTCAAAAGAATAAGCCAAAATCCAGGCCTTAGTCTAAAAGTTGAAGATAATTCTTACTGCTTTGTGCTCAAGTTCCAGCTGGGATCTTTCAGTTCACAGCATTTGCCAGAAGAAAGGCTTCAGTGATCAGATCCCAGCAGCTGAGTGAACTCATTTGAGTTTGGAGGAACAATTTTCAAAGCTAGCATGTCTGGAATAGAAAGAAACAATCTGAACTGTTCTTGAAGTGAGTAGTGCTTGAACCAACACAAGTTGAGGAAGTTTAGCTAAGAAAAAAATCTATAGTTCACATGTTGTACTAAGCCCTGGATTATTAAAACCATGTTTTTTTCTTAATAAATCACAAGTGGTTGGATTAACACATTTTAAGCCAAAACTAAACAAAATTACATTATAGTTTAGTAAAATGTGTGAATTGAATCACATTCAAAATAGGAAGATTTAACCAACAAGGTGAGTTAAGAACATGATAAAAAATGAACATATTTAGAAAATATTCACTTTAAACTGTCATTCCTAAACGCATGGCTATTCTTCCAGATTTGGATAAGGCATTCCTGTAGTAATAAAAAACAAAAGCTCCTGCTTCTCAGTGTCTTAATACTCTCAACTATAGTGTCTTGTTATCATAATTCAATTCTTATACAGTGGACTATTTTCTGGAGATGGGATTTGATAGGCTTTGTTTTTTAACACCTATTGAGGATTTGGAGATATGCCATAGAGAATTGAATTTATGATGAAACTGAATTCTGATAAAATGGAATTCTTAGATTGAAATGTTATTGAGTTTGTTAGCTAGACAATTTTCCTGCTTTAGATTAAACAATTTCACAATTTGATATCTTTGTCCATAAAGTCTCAGACAGCCTTAGTGACTAAGAAGTATCTTTCTCTGGCTTTGAATGGAACAGAAGGACATCTGTTCCTTGACAGAAAATCCTTAGCCATGACAACTGATACTAGTTTGTTGTAATGTGCTAAACCAGGAAGTACCTCAATATCAGTTTAGATTGATTCAGCTAGTACAATACACAGCAAGTAGAATACTTAAGAGAACATTTAATGAACACATTCATTAAATTGGAATTGCATATAGACTAGCTGTTCACTATCAGTTGTAGGGTTTCCTTTCTGAATTACAAAAGTCTAAGTGAGTTAGAACAAGGATTTTTTTTAAAAAAAACACCTCATTACATATAAAGTGGTACATTGGTACTCATCATTAATTGGTTCTGGGAGCCACGATGACTATTAAAAACGATGAGTACCACTCATTTTTTTCCCATAAGGAATAATGTAATGAGTCACAAGCCAGCCAACATCAACAAATTCTAGCCTGTGCATTGAATACCAAATAATCAATGAGTACCAGGACAACATTTTTGTGTCAAAATCCTTTGAGTACCAAATTCAATGAGTTTCAAAGCAGTCGAGTATCAAGGTACCACTGTAAGAGAATATTCAAAATAAGAAGGTTGTATTTTATGAAGTCCTAGTTAGCATTATGACAACTTATTAAGACTATGTAATTTAGAATTGCTTCATGGAATGGGGTGGCGGAGAACTGCTTAGAGGTGATCATTATTCCTATGAATATGGTACACATCATTTTTATCCATGGTTAATTCAACTGTTTATTCAACTGACTCTATATTCTATTTTCACATGGCACAGTATACTGAACCACCTGCTGTTAGTTGCGAAGTCGTGTCCGACCCATCACGGCCCCATGGACAACGTTCCTCCTTTACCATCTTCTGGAGTCAATTTAAGCTCACGCCTACTGTTTCAGTGACTCCATCCAGCCACCTCAATCTCTGTCGTCCTCTTGTTCTATGGCCCTCAATCTTTCCCCGCATTAGGCTGTTCTCCAGTGAGTCCTTCCTTCTCCTTAGATGGCTGAAGTATTTGAGTTTCATCTTCAGGATCTGGCTTTCTAAAGAGCAGTCAGGGTTGATCTTTTCTAGGACTGACCGGTTTGATAGCATTGCAGTCCAAGGGATTCGCAGGCGTCTTCTCCAACACCGTAGTTTAAAGCTAACTGACTACAAAAGCTAGGTTTAATTGTTTGCCTATTAGCACCTAGCAGACATTGATTGATCTAAAAAGTTATGGATGGTCAGACTTGCTTAGACTTAGAGGGGGACTACTGAGAATTCCAGCATTGCTTGGCAAATCACTTCTATAAAACTGCTAAGAAAATTATACATAAATCTATGCATGCACAAATATTTCTGCTTAGACACACTCCATGAATAGATGTGCCAGAGAAGTGGGAGAAACCAGCTGCATTTTTTAGCATTTGATGTACTTATCACCGAAAAGTCAGGATTTTCTCAAGGCAACTACAACTTTATTGGAAAATATAGTGCTCCAATACTGGCATCATTCAATTTACAGAGCTTAAAACAAAAGGTGTACTAAGGAGAAAAGCATTTCTACTTTAAATTCTTAATTCTGTTGAAGCAACCATGTCCAGTTATGTTCAGAATCAGAATGGGAAAGACTCGGCCACAAAATATTTGGAGTTATCAAATGCTAGTTGCCTAAATTCCCTACATTTTGTTAGATTGCCTATATTTGTATATACATTATATTTGTATGTATCCTGAGGAAATTCCTCCTTTTGTCCAGAATCTAGAGCACTGATCTCTACTGTCTCTTGTCCAAATTTGTCTATTTAAAAGAGAATATAGCCAAATGAAACTTTCAGAAGATATTTAGTGGAAAAGAAATCAAAAACTTTCCTTGGACACAAAACCTTTTAGCATTCTAGGTATCACAGCCATCAAACATAACACAAACCATAAGCAGCCACAAAATTAAAGCACTTGTAAAGCACATTTAGTTCCACGTGCTAAGTGGTATTAACTCAAGCATACCATAAAGCCCAGAGAGGATCCTTATAATTTTATTGAAACAGATTTGTTCTAGCTAAATCTCTACAAACTGTCACTTGACTGATTAAAATGATTATTTCTATGATAGCACTAGCTATGTAAGATCCAACCTCTCAAAGCCAAAATCTACCAGATCCTATACTTTCTGCAAGATACTACACCATGCATATATATGAATGTATCTTATGAATTTGGGGTAGGCATTAGAGGAAAATAGAGCATCTCCAAGAACATTGTCTACAAAATATACATTGGAAAAGTACACAGAAATATAAACATTCTGATACTTGATATTTTGCCTTTATTTAGTCCCAAGTACTGTAAAGATTTGATGAACCTGAAGAGAAATATTGAATGGTACCCTATGTTGTTTTGGTGGCATCATACTTTTTTATTATTTGACATTTTGAGTTGGTTTTGAGTTGAATTGCTTTTAAAAATCATTTTTGGGTTCTCTGTTCATTACTGATATTTAATCCTGAAGACTGCGAAAAGGTAGAATCTCCTTGGTAGTAATCATCCTTCTTTTTCTTTATGCCAGTTGCCTATTCTAAGCTAAGATAGGCACAGCAGAGTTATTTTAATTTTGCTCCCACTGTTTTAAAACATCGGTTTTGTACTGTTTGGGCAAGAAAACAAGAATATAGAGATACAGGTAGTCCTTGACTTATGACCACAATTCAGCCCAAAATTTATGTTGCTAAGTGAAAAATTTGCTAAGGTAGTTTTGCTCCATTTTACAACTTTTCTTGCCACATTTGTTAAGTGAATCACCACAGTTGTTAAATTATTAACATCGTTTTTAAGTGAATCTGGCTTTCCTGTTGACTTTGCTCATCAGAAGGACAGAAAAGGTGATCACATGGCCCTGGGACACTGGAACCATCATCAATATGAACCAGTTGTCCAGCATCCAAGTGTAATTCACATGACCATATGGTCTTCAATGGTCATAATGTGAAAAATGGTCATAAATCACTTTTTTCAGTGATGTTGTAACTTCTAATGGTCATTAAGTGAACTGTTGTAAGTCGAGGACTCCCTGCATTTCTATGGATAAGATATTGTGGCAAAATAAGGGAAAGAATATACTTTAAATAAAGCAGTACATCATAATTAGTGATTCACCAAGATAAACATAAGCACCCATCTATGCAGAAAAAGCCATCCACTTTGTTGCTACTTGCAGCTAAGGAACTGTGGAATTGTTACTAATTGGCAATGTACAAGATAAAGTGTCTGTTTTTCACTTGATGAGCTATATTTGTGCAGATCTGATTTTCAAGATACACAACAAGAATAGGAAAGCACAGGCTTCTAGGTCAGACATGATCTTTGCAGGATGGTCTCTTCCTAAGGACATCTGCCTGTTCTACCAGATCAGATAAGGTGTTCATGCTCCTAGTCCACTCCTAAAATGATGCCATCTTATGGGACCTAGGAAGCATGGCTGTTCCATGGCAATCCCTGGTCTATGGAAGACCCTTCACCCTGATATTTGGCAGGTCCCCAGCCTTATAACTTTCCAAAAAACACCCAAGACCTGGGTTTTTCCTTCCAGTGCTGGATAGGTTGAGATGAACTTGTGAGCTGCATGGGATAGTTCAGCTATGGTGCCAAGTCATATGGCTTAACTGTAATATTTTTATTTGTAAAGAGATGGTGTTTTATATTTTTGGTTGTGAGCCACCCAGAGTTTGGTACATAATGGGCTGTTATATAAATGTTTTAAATAAATAACTGACCAGTGTACAATATAAAGGAAAAATATTAAACACAGTACATAATGCTTCAAGTAAACAAGTTAATGTGTATTTTGAAGACAAAGTAAATTAATTGTTCATATTTATAAAGGCTTTGCCAAAGTCCAAGTGCACTTCTCATTAAAAGTTTGCGAAAGTTTAACTTGGGTAAACATAGAAAAATGCAAAATCAGGGAATTTTGTTTTTTTCCTTAGGCTATAATTGGCTTCCCTACATTTGGTTCTCAAGTATTTGCAACCAACATATTCTTTTTTGCTCTTTATTCCTGGTTTTAACTACCTTGCTTACCTTTTATCATTCAAAAACCTTGCACATTTTTTTCAATTACATGTTTTGGAGTTTAATATTTTGGGGCTCTGAAAAGGTTTTTCTGATATTACAACCATAACTGTGCACAAATGTTTTGTGCTGAAATCTAGAGAAGATACTGCATTATAGGCCAAAAGCAACGAGAGTAGTCTCATATTAACTTACAATTATTGACATCTGTATGCATTGTTATAGATTACAAGATAGTAACAGATCACTTAAAAAAGCACGTCTCTTACTGGTTTTCCTTCTTATTTAGAAGAGAAATAAAGCAAATATTTTAAATTTAAACAATAAAATCATGCAGAACATAGTTTCTGGAATTCTTTTCAAATCCTTTACCAGCAGCATAGGAAACATCTGTATTTTGTTCTTTGTTATGCAGCAACTTATTTTGTCTATGGATATATACGTCTTCTTTCTCTCAAATATTAAATAAGGTGTGTGCATATGTGTGGGATGTGACAGTTTAACAGAGTAAGTCCATATGTGGTGCTCCTCTGTGGATGGATGGTTTGGTTTAATGAAGGAGGCTTATATATGTATTGCCACTGTACATATCTGCCTCTGTGATGGTGTGCAAGTGTTTGCTACAAAGGTTGTTTCACGTACACTCTATCCTGAGTTATATGGTAAGAGGGAAGGATAGTTTGGAAGGGAGGAATCCACAATAGGCCAAGCTACTGCCCAAATACTTCTCCCATCAGAATACACTGGGGATTTTTTTCCCCCTGCACAACCCCTGAATAAATGAAGTCCATTATAGAGCTAAATCTTTTTTTGCTGACTTCTGCTGCCATACCAAATTTGGTTTTGTTCTATTGCATTTTGAGAGTTATTTAGTTGATGAACAAACAGACATACACAAACCTAAGCTCCTTTTTCACAATGTACTTATATTGCTGGGTTGGGTTGGGAAAAACAAAAAGCAATAATTAAAAACAAATATCACTGAAGGAAAGGCCTTAAGATTAAATATTATGAATATCCATGATGATCCTTTTTTTTTGCTTTATATGTGACTAAACTAAAAATATTACCCTTAATATTAGATATCAATGCTATGTAGTGTAAACTTGTTGCCTAATACAAAAATGTGTCAAATGACAATTTTTAGGAAGAATTATATCATATTTAGTCTTCGCTACAGACCTATAAGGTTTATTTTGGTTTACAGTCTTTAATTATTATGAAACTTGTCAACTCCTTTTTTAAAGGACTGAAGAATATTTTGCACTGCCAAAGTCTGGTTGAAGCCTTTCATGCAGGCAAGTTACCCGGTTATGTGCTCACTGCAGTACTAGGAAACTCCTCAATAAACAATTAGAAGCTGCCTTATAAGAAGTAGAAAACAAGTCTAGATGGACTTGGACTTGAGCCAGGTTGAAAATAAGGCCCCAGCATGGACAGTTTATGTTTGGTTTAATCCATGATTACTCCTATCAGTAATTAACTGAATAATGCAGCCATAATGGAGACCAAGGGGACAGCTGTGTCCCCTCCAGTTCCATGTGGAGATCTGATTTCTTGGCTGACCTGAAATAGAAAGCAGGATGGTGGAGGGGCAATACACACACACACACACACACACACACACGCACGGCAGTGGCAGCTGAATCTGAATTTTTTTTTTTTTTGCAGCGTCCCCTGCACAGAGCAAGCAGCACGCACATGCCATGGGCCACCTTCATAGTGTTGAAGGCCGGATTAGCTGGATTAAGGCGGATATGAAAGGAGCCATGCTGCTCAGGAGGAAGTCTCACTGAGGGCAGGCTAAAAGAGCCATTTTTACCTGTCCTGGCTGCTCTGAAAGGCCGGCCGGCCGCTAGCTGCCTACTGCTGTCAAAACACATCCAGCCAGGATCCTGTTTCTTGGCTGGCTCTATCAAGAGAAGAAAGGGTGCCTGGGCACCCTATTAGGCTAACCGCTTGGGGCTAAACAGTTTGAGGTAGGGGGAGATGTGCTGCATCCCCTGGTGCTTGTTCTCTAACAAACCTAAATCAGGGACAAAGACAGAGACGCCAGGCTGCTTTCTAAATAAACAAGGTGGGGGGCGCTGAGTGCTTGGCAGGCCGGGCAGGGGATCCGGCTTTAAGAGCAGCAGTGAAAGGCCTGCTTGAGGCCTACTCCCCAATCCCCAGACCTGGCTTGTCCTTTTGTTTATTCCAGACCTAAATTAATGTCTTTATTTACCAGAAATGCAAAGGGCTCAGGTTCCCAGTGCGGAGGGGGTGAGTGGGGAGAGGAATGGCCTGAAGGAGCCTTGGCCAAAGATATGGGGAAGGCCCGACCCCCGAAAAAGAGGGCTAAAAGAGATTCAGTTTGGAGCCATTCACTGCTAAGACTCTTGTCAGCATTGACATAAATTTCCACTGGTGTTGGCATTTACGCATTTGGCATTTCCATATGTATAGAGTTGCCTGGACTAATTATGCTAATCATCTCCTCTGTTGGCCGCTGTGAAAAATGCCCACATTAAGCACTCCACTGCCTGCTAATGTGACTTAATGTGGGGTTGAAACATACATTCATCCCACTCTGAATGGTCAAATTTTTCCACATTGCTGCCTTCATTCAGGCAAGAAATGAATTTTTTGAACTCAGACCACTTTTCCAAGTCCAGGGAGGGGGTGTGTGTGGACCAGAGAATAACACTCCTCTCTCCTTTTTGCTCTCTCCATTTTCTGTCCTATAGTTAGCCTCTTGCCAAAAAAATAACATTAAAAAAAATCTAAACATTTTTCCACACCTAGGCCTTAAATTTTTGATTCCACATTTCCAAGCAGATGAACAAGGTGGAGAGAGCCCATTTTTATTTTAACTTGTCCTTCCTATTTCTTTTCTCTTGTTCAGTTGTCCCCCCCCCCCCACAAAAAAAGAGGTTTTCCTCCCCCAATCCTTCAATTCTTTGGAAAACTGAAACAGCCTGAGTGGCAACTCTAGCAAGTTTCAGCTAGTCTGAGAAAAGAAAGATCCTTTCAAAGCAGACCATCACAGTTAGAAGATGCTTCTTGGAGCAAATGTCAAAGCAAAGGCAGAAAACAAAGCAGATTTGGAAGACGGTGGACAAATTTCTTTTATTTTTTGTCATTATATTTCTGTTTTTAGAGTATATCTGAAAACACTGTAATTCTCTAGAATTACCAATTCAAGAAACTCAGTGCAGTTATTAGTAATGGGCAAAAACAATTCCTTTGCATGATAACTTTAAATTGGTTTTTCCTGAACTCTTTAAACACTGGGTTTAATTGCCAGCGTTATCCGATTTCTGACATTGACACCGTTAATATTATTCTGTACTACAGGTATAAAATAATAACTTATTGGCAAGCAAGGAAAATGTTTTCTTCCTCTTACTATTTTTTTTAATATGCTTTATTTTTTATTTACAGTGCTCAATACAGTGTAATTGTTGTTTGTGATCCAGAGTCACATATGTGAGATGGGTGATCATATAAATTTATTAAATAAATAAACTATTTCATTCTTCATACATGTACTTTAATTGGCTTTGTGAATCTCAAATTAAATTTCTGATCTTTCTGCCAAAGCTGATACTGAATGCAGGCTAAGATGATTATGGAAGTAACTTATTTTCTTAAATCATCACAAAAGGAAATTCATATAATTATTGTTGTAAGCTGTCATTTCAATAGAGTGGTTGGCTTATCTATGAGTATACATTGGTTCTCTAATTTAAGAAGCCTATCAGCAGATATTTCTTCCATAGAAGTAACAATTTGGCTTTTCTTTTGTAAACAAGGCACTTTCTATAGAATTTTGAGAATATGTGATAATTCTTTGTAGCCTGTTGCTATGAATTACCTAATTTCTTTTGTATTTTCTGGATCCTGATGTTTCACAGCATTTTGAAATATGCTTTTTTATGCATATGTTTCAGTTTGCTGTTTAATAATAAACTTCATGTTGGCTATTCAAAATCAATATAAATTTCATGCAGTCAGTCATGTTATCTCAAGTTCTGTTTCCAATTTCTTTTGCATCTATGAAACACAAATGCCTAACACTATGAGAAAAAACTACACTTCAGCCTATGTCATCCATCTCACCCATGGCTCCTGCCCTTTTCAGATTTTTCCTTCTCTTATCAGCACCAAAGTCGTTCAGAGCCTTCAGCTAGCCAGTAGGCCACCCACCTCTGCCGCCCACCCAAGAATATTACGTACACATATACACTGAAGCCCCTTGGTCTCTGCATTCAGCTGCCTTGGGGGCTTGTTTATTTGCTCTTATGAGTGAGGTATGCAGACCCCACAGTCACAGTTTATTTATCTGTTCACAAGGCTGGCTAAAGTAGAAAAGCCTAATTGAACATATGATGGGCCATCTAACATTCTTCAAATTGTCCACTTTGATGAGGTTCATCTCCAATCACAAACATCCTGTGGCCTGATCTAATTCAAAGATAGTTTCATTCATCCCATATGCAGAGGCATCAGGCTAAATCTGCTTCCATCAAACATCAACTCTCTCTCTGAATGAATATATATCTTCTGTTTTCGAATCTCAGCATTCTATATATACAATTATTTCAAATAGTTGAGGCATTCTTTATTGAATATCACACAAAGACATGTTAGATCACGAGACTGAAATGAATTAACAGAATGGAGTTAACATGTCAGGCTTGTATCGTCTCGGAATATCCAAATCTCAGAATCTTTCTTCCTCTTATTCTGCTTCAAGTCACATACTATATTCAAATACACAAATTAATTTGCTCCTGTGTTATTAGGCCCTTTCTATGTCTCTAAGATAGAACTGAATCTAGGATGTGTTCTATCCCAGTCTACAGGATAAAATATGCTGTCACCTCATCCATAACTTACTGTGCCAATTAAGTCATTTGATTTTGACTATTAAAAGAAAATCAATCTTCACTGAATGATCCTATTTAAGAGGGAAGATCCATAGCAAAAAAACAAATCCCAGATGTAACTCCTGGAGCAGGAAACATAACTATCCTTTAATCTGTCCGGACATATTCAAGATATGGAAACATATTCAAGGTCAGAGAATCTTGTCATTTTAGAACAACAAACATCTGTTTGTCCAATAGCACTTTCCAGATCTCTGGATAACTAGCATTTCTTCATCTTTTTTTCTGTTCTTGTCCACTTAATATGAACAGGCAAAAAGCCTTCTATAATTCCCCCCCCCCCTACTTTTTGCACACTCTGGGGAATGCAAGATAAAAGCATTTAGTCTGCCAGAATAATCATCCAGTAGCAGCTACCTTTAAAAAAGTCCTGCGGCCAGCTACACTAAAACATTCTAGTTAAAAATTAAACCTGCCTTCTTTGAGGTCACCCTGGCCTATAAATCAGTCATGACCTTTTGCCTCTGTAATACTTGGTTGTTTCCAAGCCTCAAGCTTTAGATTTAATCCCTACTGAGCAGTCTACCATGGATATAACTATGCCAACAGGCAAGTGCCATCAAAGAGATTAACCTACAAGGGCTTCTATCACTATCACAGTTGACATCACTATCAACTTTTTCTCTAGTATGAAACTGGTGGTTAGGATGATCACTATCAGTAGTACCCATAGGCATGTTTAGTATTTTGTACACTGATATGACTGAACATTTAAGAGGTTCCTTTCTTGCTCCGAAATTCCAAAAACCAGATACTAATTTTAAAAATCTTATATTCTTTATAAACCGAGATTAATCCCCTTTTGGCTTAATCCAAATGCTGTTAGTGAACTGTTTAAGATTCTATAGGTTTTAACTAGAAATAAAATATTTTAGTTGTTAGAATGCTACTACCATGGGGTTGGCTTTAAAAACACACACACTTTTTTTTTAGCTTAGTTCTCACCAAATGATGGTAAATGTGTTTCAGGACTATACCCTTCATGCCACAGATCAGGATTCCCATAATCTTCCATACACACAAACAAATCCTACAAATAGAAACTAATGAATATTTCAAGAAAAGAATGATTTAGAGCATTCTTTCTGATACGCAAGGTTTTTTTAAAATCTAGAAGTGTGTTTGGAAAACAGAGGAGCACTTGTGCAAGCTCCCACATGTAGGTTAAAATAATACAAGCCAGACAAAGATTATCACCTAGGTTTTTACATTTATGTTAAATAAGGCTTAATTTACTTATGAGTGAAGTTACTACAGTATTCCCATCAATTGATTCTAAGTTGGAGACAAGGAAAAAAAAAAACTAAAATCCAGGGGGGAAAATGTTATGAGCTTTCAGGAAAGTGTGCAGATTCAAGTATTTAGGATTACTCATTGTTATAAATACCTGTAATATATGACAGAGTACACTATATAAATTTGAGAAATCCTCTGGAAACTCATTCATCAGTTCATAGTAAAGAAAAGCATATTATTTATGATTTCAATTCAATGCCAGTTTTTTCTTTCTAATCTGGATGTTATTATCAGGCTATTACCACCCATCCACCGATTATACACAGAAAGATGCAAGAGATTAAAAAAAATAAAGATTCAAATTTAAAATGTAACTTTGTGGGATAGATAAAAACTCATATTTCTTACTCCAGAATTTTTGCAAATGTCAATATTATTGTTTTACCACATTTCTAATTATAAGATGCCAATCCTGAATGTTGCTCATGGAATATATTTACAGTATCTTAATTGTCAGTAGTTCTTTGGAAAATGTTTTGAGGTTTTTTTTTATGCAGAGATAACACATCCCAATGTGTCCAGAAATGATACTTTAGTAAAAATTGAGTTGAGGAAGAAAGCTCAACCTCCTAAACTACGAGGAAAAAGCTTGATCTTTCACTGCTGAAATCACATTTCTGTGCATAAAATTGGCCAAAATCATTTGTGCTCAAAACTTGAGGAGAACAATGTCCACCTAAAAGAAGTATGAACTTAGTGTATCCTTAGCTTCATGGAAAAAATCCACCTAGGATATCACTGCCTTCTTTCTCTGAGTCATTTAAGATATCAGCAGTAGAAAAGGTTATTTTATTAAAACCAAATAATGGTTTGATCTTTTTCCAGAATAAACCACAAAAAGATTTAACAACCTCAAAATCTTTTAAACCATTCATAGTTCAAGAACATAAATTTAATTTGGCAGTTGCTTTGTCTCAAACATTCTTACAGACCAAAAGACATGACTTGCAGAAATATTTTAAATAGAGGTTTTCCTGCTACCATTCCTAATCAACTGTTATCCTTTCATATCATTCAGTTCTGAAGTAAAGAAATAATGCCCTCAAGATGAGGAAAAGCCTTAGTGCCTTTAGGTCAAGAAAATCATATCTACACTATATAAACCAAAAGCACCAAATCCAGGTTTAGATGGCAAGTCTTATCTACACTTGTATCTACACAAAATCTTTTCCAATCTGTTATTCTTCTGGTGTGCTAGGAATCATGGTGAAGAATGACAGGAGTTGCACTCTGAATGGTAACACACTAAGGAAGGATAATTTATAACAACATTTCACATTGAATAATTAAGAGGAAGGAATCTAAAGAGGAACAGTATGGAAGAACAGGAGACAGCCATGATTATTTTGATGACTAGAAAAACAGAACATCAGTTGTGGTGTTGATTTCTATAATAGCTATACTCCAAGTTCTTTATTTAGCATAGACTCTGCTATCATTTCTCAGACACTATAGATTGAACATTTTCTGCTTTCAGAACCAATGTTTGGATAGAAGATACATTTGAAGGATGACTCCCATAGCCATACAGGTAGTTCTCAGCTTACAACAGTTCACTTAGTGATCATTCAAAGTTACAATGGCACAGAAAAAAGTGACTTATGACCATTTTTTACACTTATGACCATTTCAGCATCCCCATGGCCACATGATCAAAATTCAGACACTTGGCAACTGACTCAGAGTCCTGGGATTAAGTGATCACCTTTTATAACCTTAAGACAAGCTAAGTCAATGGGGAAGCAAGATTCACTTCACAACTGTCTTACTAATTTAACAACTGCAGTGATTCACTTAATAACTGTGGCAAGAAAGGTCGTAAAATGGTGCAAAACTCACTTAGCAACAGAAATTTTGAGTGCAATTATAAGTGGAAGACTACCTGTCCATACTCATGAAATAAATTCAGAGAAGTTGCCATTGATATGAACCTGCAGAAAAAATCATACTACAGTAGGATAAAAGCCCCTCCCTAGATCAGGGCTAACAATCTGTGCTGTGAGATCCACAGGTCACTTTCAATATGTGGATGAGCCCAGGGTTAAATCTGGAGAAGAGAAAAAGACTAAGGGAAAAACTCAAAGTACAGAAAAGAACACAGGATCCCCATGTACCAACTAGTTCTGATGTCTGGCATAAATTATTTCTTCTTCCCTTAAGAACTACCTCTATACAAGGAAAGAAGAGGTGGTTTAAGACAAGAGAATGGGCAAAGAGAGCTGCAAAAAAAATAGGAGAGAAAGAGGGACACACCCACTTTTAACTCTGGTCTATCTATTTTTTGGTTTCAGCCTTGTCAATCTCTGAAATGCAGAAGTTTTCCTCTCACTATCCAAGATGTACCCATTTAGGGTTTTCCTCAAACTAAAACAATCAAAGATGACTAAGGATGAAACATATGTCAAATTCAGTCATGAACCGAAATATATTGTCTGCTTTGTATTCTATGCATAGCACCATAAGTCATCAGTTTGGAGGTAGTGGATTGGTAACAGATTTAGAAATCAGATTTAGAAATCAGTACTTATGTTCAAGAGACCCACAATAGCTGCAGAAAAGAATGCAGGAGAATTCAAAAAGCAGTTTCACATCAGTACTTATTGCCAAGAAAAAAAACTCTGTTTTAACTACCAAAGGATTTATAACCACATTCATAGAATAGAAAATTCAAGAAACAGCAGGAAAGGAGATATATATAAGTGCAATCTTCTCTTCCTTCCATCTGTAACTTTTTGTATCCAAATTTCCCAGCACATAGCTATCCACAACAATATATCTCAAAACGATGCGTGGCAAATGCTAGTCAGCTGATAAACATTGCATTTCACTGAAGTACAAGCACAATCAGAATGATTTGCTGTAATACACAACCTATGGTGTTGAGAAGTATATATTCAAAATGCCATCAGTGAGAATTTCTTTTAAGACTGTGCATAGGTTCTCTTCTTAGCAGCAATCAAAGCTGAGCCCTAGATCCTGCAAGCAGCAACTCAACACTGGGACAGGCAAAAAAGAAGAACCCTGTGGCAAAAAAACTGAACAAATGTCAGTGGCCAAACAGTAACTAAGAACAAACCTATAACTATGTAGGTTGTGGGGGGGTGTTCTTGATTTGGACTAAGATGTGTTGATTACAAAAAAGGGTATTTCCCATCTTTAAATGTTTAAACAGCTGCAGATTTTTGATGGATCTCCTTTTTGCCATAAGACTCTATCACACAGAGGCAAGAAGTAGGGGAGGGGAAAAGGCTAAGGTTGAGGTATTTTCTTTTCTTTCCAATCCCCTTTCAGAGTGTGAAACAGGTGGGTAAACTTTACTGGCATTCATGTGAGTGTGGTTTTATTTAAAAGGGAGTGGGAGGGTGGAAGAGTAAAGTTGCCTTTATTGTTGAACAAAATCCAAGAGTAGTTTAGGACCACACAGGGAGTTTGGGTTGTGCAGGGGGAGGAGGTGTGGAACGCCAAAGAACGCTGACAGTCATCACAGAGAAACATCTGCTCTTGGAAAGCTCCCAGGCTGCTTGCAAAAAAAAGAAAAAGTATAAATAAATAAATAAAGTCCCAGGGTGTGAAAACTCAGCACAACCTGGAGTTGGAAGGGAGAAGATTGCAAGGGAGTGGATGGAAGGGAAAGAACAGGGTGAAATAGCAACAATTTGAAAAGAGTTAGCATGCTGGACTTCCTAAAAACATCATTTTTAAAATCAAATTAAAGTGTATTCATGGATGATGCCATTGTTTTGGGCTGGCTGCATTTAACCTGAATTCATTTTCAGTTGCCAGAGTGTGGAATCCAAACCAAAGTGCAACTGACAGCTTGGCTGCAGGTTATAATTATTTGCTCCTTCAGTATCACCCTCAAAACTATAATTCAGTGTTTGAATATCAATAATGCAATGAACCAAACAGGAAGTGGTGGCAAGAAAATCCATATCTGAGGGGAGAATATCAATTTAATTATACTTGTATTTGTGAAGGAATGCATTTTCACAGAAATCTGGACTGCACACTTACAATGAGACAATGTGCACAGGCACACACATGCAGAATAGTGATGAAAGTTTTATACACAAACATACATTCCTACGAACAAGTCTGGCAATGCAGTCAAACTGTCTCTTTTAAAAAGTCATTAAATTTTTGGACTGTAGGTAAGATATGCTTCCTAAAACTTGTGACTTTAAGTCATAGGTTTTTTTAATAGATTAATTTACACGTGACTGAACAAACCTGAGATTAAAGAGAAATCTCCTGGCCTAGGCACAAGGTCTAGGGAATAACCACAATTTCATTCTTATCAGAAAATGGCCTGAAGGATAACTGAAATTCTTTTGCTTAAACTATATAGGTGTACCTCTGCATAATACTTCATGTCAGACTAGCAACTTGGAAAGTTTCTCAAAGAGAAAGCAAAATGTAATAAATAAGTAAACATCAAAATCTGTAGTTTCCCAAAACTTCAGAAACTGTCCCTAATAAGTTGCATCTCATTAGTGAAACCTTCAAAACAGATACCTTCTGGATATCTTTTATCCACACAATCTCTGTAATCTTAAGTGACAAAACAAACAAAACTGAAGTAAAACCCATATTTATTTACATTTACTTTGAAGTTGCCCACAATTCCATGAGAACTGCCATAAAACACGAAAAGTCTATATTCCATACTTTAACATCTGCTAATCAATGTTTATCTATTGTATGTAATGCAAAGAAATGTCCTAAAACTATTTTGTTCTATTGAAAAGTAAAAAAAATTTTTTTTTACTAGTTTACATGCACACACCAGGGCACAAATATATACATCAATATATATATATATATATGAGCTGGCTGGTACTAAAACTAAATTTTCTTCCAATGTATTAGACAACTTCTACCTCACTCCCAACATACTCCATGCTACATGTACTCCTCCTAGCAATCACATCAATCAGGAAGAAACTTACCTTCTACCCAGAGCTGTTCAATGTCAGTCTCGATGGAGGCCACTCGCAGCCCTACTGCCAGTGCCCCAAAGACCAGCAGCCCCACAAAAAGCACTTTGCCACAATGACGCTGGATCCAGCAACCCAGTGTAAACAACAGAGCCTGGAACTGGGCCCGCAGCCACAGTGGGGCTTTCTGGCCAACAGCCTTACCCTGGGGAGAAAAACTGAAAGTTAGCCAAAATGATTTCCTTACATGGAACATCCTGTTTGAGGATTAGCTAGCACCGGGGTATGGAAGATTTACTATCTTTAAGTGAAGCATTCCTGTGAAATCCTACTCACAGATTTGTGAGGCCATAGGTGTTCTGTATAGTCATCTGTTAGGGCTCAACTGAATCTATTTGCTAGTAATTTGTTAATCTCCTCTCTGATTCTTCCCTTCTAAGTTTGAAGATATGAGTTTGTTTAGCCTCCCTTTGCCTTGGGCAGTTCCAGATGCATGGGACTGAACTCCATAATTTTCACACACTGTATTTTAGGGTTGTGTTGGCTGAAAATGATGGCTTTATAGTCTCACACACCTGAAGGATGTTTTAGAAAGGCTGCTGCACTAGTGACTGATGCTTCTAGATATGGGTCCATCTACACTTATATTTTGGCTATGCAAAAAAAAAGAAAGAAAAGAAAAGAAAGAAGTCACTGTAAAGTTTACAGTTAAGACTTGGTGGGATTGTCCCACCCGGATAATGGCTTAGAGAAGGAATCTCACCTTCTCTTTCTCCTGAACACAGCTTTTAACTGAAGCTCCTTGTTTGGTGTCTGTAGCCTCATTGCAGCTAGAAGGTCAAGGATCTGGTCAACTTAACTCCCAGATACCCTCCAGGGAAAGAGGGGAGAAGAAGAGGTGTAAGCTTTTTCTCCCCATTTGTCAGCTGCATCTTTTTGTCTTATCTCACTCCCTCATCTTCTTCCACCCTTCTCTCAGTTGGCTCCCTTGGTCTCCTCCAGTGTTTTTTCCGAAGCCCTGACCATGGTAGTCTTGCCACATGACTGGAGAAAATCCATCCTCCTCCTCACACTCGAGTGGCTGGGTCCCCTTGTTCCTAACCCCTTCGCATCGTCTCAGGGATCTTTTCGGGAGCAGGCCTTTCCTGGCTCCCCATTTAGGAACAGTCTCTCCCCCCCCCCCGCCCCAGGACGGCTCTGCCTCGTCTCCCCTCTTTCAATAAGAACAAGCTTCTGGGACCACAGAGCCGACTCTGTCTCCGGAGCACGCATGCGAGAGCCGGCCCCTTCCTTTCATCTCCCACCCCAAAGAAGCCGAGGGACTCCCGGAGGGTCCATCGCCGCGGAGACCCCACGCCCGCGCCCCAGAGGGCTGCCTTTCGCCTTCACCCCTTTGCAAATTGCTCCTGACGGGAAGGAAACCACCCCACCCACCCCCCATAAGTTTTCCAAACTCGTCTCCTCCCCATCCGTGGGAAAGCGCCGCCGTCCCGCTTCCTTACCTTGGAGATCTGCTTGAGGGCAAAGGCTGCGTGGCAATAGCTGGGTCTCCGGAGGAGATCGGAGTTGGCAGCAGCTGCGTAAGGCGACGGGAGCTCTCCAAAGAAGCCCCCGCTCCCGGGGACCGGCTGACCCGCAGCCATGGTGCGGGGTCGAACGAGGACGGTGCTGACGAGAAGCGAGGGGGCTCCGGCGGCTTCCCAAGAGCGGTTAATCCACGAGAGAAAAGTGCGGGGTCCGAGACTTCAGAATGGCTTCTCCGGGGATCCCATGCGAACATTATGGGGGCGAATCCGGGGCCATCCAGGCGCACCCCAGGCGCCCTTGGCGCCGCCCAGTGTGGCCCTTCGAGAGACCGCGGGGGAGCGGGAGGGGAGGCGCGGGTAGCAGGCACTCACACAGCCTCCGAGAGCGAGAGGAGAGGCGCTCGGGTGCCCGGCGGTGCAGTGCGCCTCGGAACCCGTCCCACCAACATTTGGAACAAACAGCCTCCTTCGAGATCCTGAAAAGAGGAAAGCGCGCGGGGGGGGGGGGAGGAGGAAGGTTTGGTTTGATGGGAAAGTGCTCCAGTTTCCATTGGCCGAGGAAGAGGCAAATTACTCCGCAAACATCTCCTATTATTAGCTGCTAAGCAACAGCTCACCAAAGTGGAGAGAGAAGAGACCACCCAGGCAGCGCCTCCCCCGCCTCCCTCCTCCCCGCCTCAAATCAATGAGGGCAGAGGGAGGGAGGGAGGGAGCCTTGCCTTCCTTCCACACAGGAATTCTGCTCCACAGATTTTCAAATACTGCCCGTTGTCCCTTTCCAGCTCTCTCTCCCCCACCCTCACAAAACCCCAATCCAAACGAGCTCCTTTATTTGTAATTGCAAGCGGACGTTCGGATACACCGAGACAGCTGCAAACTTGCGGGCTGGGGCGGGGGCGGGGGCGGGGGCGGGGGGGAAGAGGCGAGGAACTCTGGAGCAGGAAAGAAAAAATATATATAAAGGAATAAAACTTTTAATTTTAGGAAAGGGCAGCTTGATTGATTTCAGGAAAATTAATAGGTGAATCCAAATTGGAACTAACACCAACAGGACATACCAGAGAAAAAGACTAGAGTGGTGACCGGAGGGAATGATTTCAGTAAGTGACAACATACAGGCAAATGTTCTGTGCTTACATCAGGAGTTATGCAGTACCTATAAGCAAAAGGAAAGGTTTAATCATGTGTGGGGTATTGTGATTTCCCTACAGAGAAAAGTGCGTTCTCTAAACCCAATGGGCCCAGAGAAGAAGTGAGTCAACAGGGATAGATATGAAATTTCCAAAGGAAGTTGAGTCCCATCATCTGTCCCTTAGAACTTAAAGTCATTCTATATGTATGAGGTTGTTATCCCTAAATTTTTAAAGGGAAAATACACTCACCCAATGCATTCAACAACCGTCTTATTACTTTTGTCTCATTTCCCCCAAATGTTATTCCAATGACCAATTTTCTGCCATATTGAGCAAGGAAAATGACTCTGTTCCGGAAATGTGGAGAAATATCCTCTCTTCCCAAGGCAAAGAACTTCTGACTGCTCATTTTGACCAATCTCCATTGGTCAAGAATGGAAACGGAAAAGGTACAAAATGAAAATAAAATCTGAAGGTGGTCGGAGGAGAGAGAGCAGACAGGCTTCAAATTGTGTAGGGCTAGGCCGATGCCTCTAGATAAGCTGGAGGCCTCTTGCGTTTTGTCTCAGATGTAGATGTGTTGCTCTTCAAGCAAAACCACATTAACGGGCAGACAACATAAAACAGCATTCACATTCAGAAGAAGCCCAAGGGTACCCCCAAATTCTGCCTCCCGCTCTGTTCCAATTCCGCGTAGGAAAACTGACTGAACTGGCAGGTGACTTATTCTTTTTAAGATGGGGAACAGGGCAGCATTCTTCCCCACATCTGAAGAGAAAAGACTTGCTTGGAGGCCTTGGCATACCCACCCAGCTCTCCCTCCTCCTCCCTCTTTCAATCATGGGGCAATTGCTTGACTGGCTCTGGCAGGAGAGAAGCCCTCCTGTTTCCTTCTCATCACTGATAAAACACAACCAGCCATTTATCAACAACAACAAAAAGAAGAAGAACCAGGGAGGAGCCTTATGTCATCCTTTACTTCCCCATTCATAGAGTTTTCCTATAAAATTAAAGCAGTTTGACAAAATGCAAGCTGCCTAATGCAGTGACCCTGTCACCCTCCCACAAACAAACAAAGAGTAACTGAAACTGAACAGAAAAATAATTTCCCAATAGTGAGACAGGATATGAACTAATCAGATGTAGAATAGAAGACCATAAGAAAGCTTCCTGGTGGGAGCTTCTATATGGACAGTCTTATGCTACTGATCAAAAGACATTATCTTTCTTTCTTTTTGCTGAAGATGGTATAGTCTGGACTGTTCCCTCTCCCCTAGTCATAACAATTACAGAATAAAATTCTCTTCTGAGATGTGGTATAGAGTTAAAATACTGGATACCCAGGGGTGGGATTCAAAAATTTTAACAACCAGTTCTGTAGGCGTGGCTTAGGTGGTGGGCATGGCTTGGTGGGCATGTTATTGGCTGGGTGTGGCCAACTCAATATCACTCACATTGAGGTACGCATCTCCTCGCCTGGCATGTCACTTTTTTCAGTGCCATTGTAACTTTGAATGGTCACTCCACACAAGCAAAGAACCAGCAAAAGAGGGAAAGAAAACTCCAGAGAAGTTCCTGAGACAGGAAGTCTAGTCCTGCCAAGAATGTAATAAGGGTTAACGGAGAGGCAGTTTCTGTAAGCAACACCAGAATGTTTCCTTCCAGCCTTCCTTACAGGATTAGGCAAGGAATTTCTTTTAACAACTGGTTCTCCGAACTGCTTAGAATGTTAACAACTGGTTCTAGCGAATAGGTGCGAATTGTTAGAATCCCACCCCTGGGGATACCTGAGGATATTTGGGTTCAAATCCATTCACATACTTGCAATTTATTGACAATTTTGGATAAGCTACTCTCTGTGGAACCTCTATATATCACAGTGTAAATGCAGGGGCGTCATGTGCAGGCCACACCCACCCCAGCTCCACGAATGGAAAAAACATTGCAAAATGTCACATGATGGCAATGTGACACTACGAGTTTAATATCTGTGGTGTAAAGGAAAAACTAAAGGAGACAGTGCTATGTGCACCACCTTAAACTCCTAAAAGAAAAGCAGGATCAGTGGTGGTATTCTACCGGTTTGGACCGGTTCTGCTGAGCCGGTAGTGGCAATGAGCAGCGGAGACCAAACCGGTTCTCTCCACCATTCTGCTGTGGGGACCACCAAGCTCCCATACTCACCTTTATCCTCTGCTTTTGAAGCACAGCTGCTTTGCACGGCACAGTAGAGTGCCGCGTGGCAGCTGCTGAAATGACCGAGAGAGTGCAGGCTTGCAGGAGGTGAGTTGGAATGCCTCTGCGGCTGTGCAAATGCATCTGCGCCCGTGCAAAGTGTGTGTTTGGCGCACGTGCAAAGTGTGTGCACACATGCAAAGCACACCTACCAAGCCATGCCCACCAAACCGGTTGTAAAATTTTTTGAATCCCACCACTGAGCAGGATGTACATTTAACACACAACAGGCCACATGAATAAGCCACATGATTACTTACCAATGCTATTTAGATTGCAGCAAGCATCACCTCTCCTTTCCCTACTGTAGTCAGTTAACAAGTAATGGGCCTGTAAAGGGGATATTTTCTTTCGGTCTACAAGATAGTTATGTTTATATTTCTGTCAGGAAGCAGGAAGAACTGTGCAAGCATCTAATAGATATTCATTTATCTACAGACTCTGAGCTGGATGAAAATGGCCCACCATGGAGGAAAGACCATTATGTGACCACCGTTCCCAAATGGTGGGTCTAGTTTCTTCAAAGAGATGTGAAACAGTCTGAAGTATAGTCACATGATTCTTTGAAGGAAAGCTCAGTTTGGACAACCCAGACAGATCAGACCTGTATTTAGATGCATTTCAGCATCCTCCGTTATGGAAAGGAAAGCTCTGTTCAGTAATCCATCGCTGTAAAATCATCACCACTTTCTCATTAGGCAATTATGGAAAGATCGTGGGAAAATGGCATAGTGGAATATTTTATGAACAGATCACGTGAAAGAAGGGAAGTTCTTCAAAAGCAATCACACCGAATTTTGTAACACCCATTTCCTGAACAAAGTTGGTAGCTCGTGAGAATGGAAACAATGTTCATTATCTTTACATCTGCAGAGAGTAAGGAAGATTACTTGAATGGAGATATGTAGTAATCATTACTTGGCATAAAGAGATGAAGCATTTTTTAAAGGCCACAAAATGAGATAACATTTGAAAGTGGCTCAACCTTCCTAACTCATTCAAAAGGAGGAGGAGGCATAGCACGAATCATACTTGAAAGATTCTGTTATTATAATCAATAAAAGTAGCTATGGCCTTCCCGTGGAGTTGATTTCCTGGTCCCTTGTATGGCTGACAATACCTCAGTATAACAAGCTAAGCATTTGCGTTTTTTTTGTTGTTTCATTTTTTTTCCTTTGGTCGCTGATGTTACTCCCACAATAATGCTTTATGTCTTAACCATTAATAGCAAAAGTTTTTCAGTTTTTATTTTCCGGGAAAAAATAATTTAATGGATCATCTAGTTTAATCCTGGACTAACTGTCTCCTTTATGTTTCCTTTAAAGTAGACTTTGCCTTACTAAGTTGCATAATGTGGCGAAGCTAGTTAAAAAGAGACTGGAGAGAAAAACATTTTTTTTTTGTAATACAATAATCCACTTTTCATATAGATCATCAGGGATGAATTCATAGCCTGCCAAATATTGATGAATGGTAATTTCCAGCAGCTCTTGCTTGGCCAGTAGAGAGGGGAAAAGTTGGAGGCTAATCTAGATACACTGCTCAGGCCATTCTTTTCTCTATTGCAGTGTTTTTCAGCCTTAGCAACTTTAAGACACGTGAACTTCAATTCCTAGGACTCCGCAGCTGACTGGGGAACCCTGGAAGCTGAAGTCCACCGACATCTATAAATTGCTCAGATTGAGAAGCACTGTTTTACTACAATCAAGCACGGAAACAGCATTTCCCAATATGATGCCTTCTAGGTACCTAGACTCCAGTTCCTGTCATTCTCTTTCAGTTCTGTGTAAGTAGGATTGTTGAGATGTTTAGTTAGATACATTTGAAGGACATTGGCTTGGGAAAGAGGGTTCTAAGGCATCAGAAAGTCAGCAAACAAAACGAATGTGATTTTAAGATTCCAGAGTGCACTGGTCTCCATTAGTAAATTATTGTCTCCGACTTTTTCCTATGAGGCAAGGGGATAGTGACGTAGTTAAAAGAGTCCAGCTAATGAGAACAAATTCCCTGCCTAACATCCCACACATTCTGTCTGTCTATGAGTGTGCTGCAGCAGCTGCGGTGACAACCCCCACTCCATGCTGATTTAAACTTCCTCAGTGCTCAACTACCAGTTTCATCTGCTCCTAGGGAACAATATAAGTAAGATCCCTAGGTTTCCCCCACCTTGAAGTATTATCAACTATCTGGGTGCAGAATTTGAAGCTGTCCGAACATTGCTGAACTGCAATTCCCAGGATCACTCACCATTGGCCAGGCTGGGTCAGTCTATCAAAAGTTGTAGTCCAGCAACATCTGGAAAGCTATAGTTTCTCGCTCCTATTTATTGGCTATTTGAAACTGCAGAGCTTTTTTTGGTAAAAGTCCAAAAGGAAATCTCCAATTCAATATTTCTTTGTTTCTCAGGATAATACTTCATTACCTATGAAACGGATTGCTTATGCTATGTTTGTTGGTCTTTGAGGTGCCACAAACTCACTGTTTTTGCCACCTTCTATAGAAGATTATGGGCCCCGAAAACAATATTCTTGCAGAAATAAACTTTCATTTCCATCTGCTATACTGCCTATTCAGCATAGGTGTTCAATTAAAAGAAGTCACACCTGAAGAAACTATCTAATTTTTTTTACCAGCTTTCCCCAGTTTAGGGCATATCTCAGACTGGGATTACAATTTCCAAGTGGTTATTCTACACTTGAAGATCAGTTTATTCAAATAAAGATCTCAGTACTAATACTGCAACATTCATTGCTCTGGTTTTGTACAGAAAAGGCTGTGCTTCTCTCCATAAGCAGCACATAAAGTCTAATTTATGGGCAGGATTCTTTTCTCTCATCATTTAAATTTTAGCTTTAGTTTCTCTTCTGGGGAAGCAGATCTCACAAACCTAATTTAGTTTTTTCTCAGTCCTCCAGCGTAGCAATTTTTTTTTTTATGGTGTGGAGGTGCTAGTAAACACTCCTTCCCTCCTTCCTCCTTCTCTCTCTCTCCTTGAATGAGAAGAATTAGAAGTGGTCAAGAATTTGTAAGATCACCCTTATCCTATGCACAGGGGTCTCCCACCGTGGCCACTTTAAGACTTGTGGACTTGAACTCCCAGAATTTCCCAGCCAGCAGGGAGTTGAAGACCGCAAGTCTTAAAGTGGCCAAGGTTGGAGACCCCTGTACTAGCAGCAATGTTGATATTATAAGTGACCCTTCCATCAATAAATATAAAGATAAAAAGCAATAAACTTATATTAAAAGAGACTGGTTCTCATACCTGAAACTTATTCAGGAAAACAATGCTTCCATGAAAAATGTATCAGTACTAGATGGATAAATTTGTGTCTAAAACTCACAATTCTTGCTAGATTATGAACTTCTAAGTGATGTAAATTATCATAAACTATTGAGGGACTACTTGTTTTTAAAAGATTTTAAACAAGACAGAGAATAGGTATATAAGCTTAAGTTAGCTAAGTAGTATCCATTTTTAAAAGAAGGACAAGGAATGTCATACTATTTACATCCCATTCCCTGAGATAAACCTATACAGAACTTCACTTTCAAACAAAACCATCAGCGATTTGGATGGAAGATGTAACAATTTTCCAACTACTTACCATTTATGCTCTTGGAAGATTTGACCTATTACTTATTGCATTGCAAACTTTAAAAGGAACTTAGCGCTAGATTCATTATGCCATTGTTAATCCAACTGAATCAGTGTAGTTTAGAAGGAAAAAAAATCTTTTTGTTGTCTGATGAAGACAAATATGCAATTAAACAAATTATATTGTTTGTGTTAGCTGCAAGGTAGATATAAAAGCACATTCTAACAAGGAGTGTTTTACTAATTGAGGGAATATAATGAACTGATACAGATTGGTGTCATTTTATTTGAATTTTGCTAAAACCTATGGTTAAATATTTCAATAAAGGAGAATATTTGTAGTTCAGGGTTGAAATGAGGGGTCCTTGGTGCTCCCATGGCTTGGTTGTTTTCTTGCAGATGTTTCATACCCAAACTAGGTAACATACATAAGTACTGGTAAGGAACGGAGCTTGGTCTCCATTTATATTCTAGTGGCTTACTCTGTTAGTGTTGATAAGGATGGTCTTAGACAGGGGTGGGCTGCTGGGGGTTCGCAGGGGTTTGGGAGAGCCCCTAGCTAAGATTCTGTGCAGTTCAGAGAACCCCCAAGTCCCACTCCTGGCTGGCTCCGCCCACCCTGCCTCCCAGGAGTCCCCACACGGCCATTTTGGATGCAGGTAAGTGCAGGGCACACATGGAGGCTTGGGGAGGGCAAAAAAGTTCAGGAAGGTCAGAAATGGCCCTGTTTCCGGCTTCCAGGGAGCCTCTGGAGCCTGGGGAGGCTGTTTTCGCCCTCCTGGAGGCTCAAGGAAAGCCTTCAGAGCCCAGGGGGGGAAAAATGTCCCCCACCATGGTGCAGGAGGCCAACTAGGCCACACCCACCATGGCCATGCCCACCCAGCAACTGGGCAGAGAACCCATTGCTAAAAATTTTAAAGCCCTCCTCTGGTCTTATAGTTCTTTGGTTGGGTTGTTTACTGTTGGCTTGTTTGGCAGTTCCTTGATTGAGATATTATTTATTTGATTGTTGGTTTGATGTTGATCTTGGAGTTAATCTATGAACATCTGGGTGCTGATTGCTGGGGGGTAGCTGTCTTGGTCTTTTTGTTCCCATTTTGGCCTGTTCTCACTTTTGCATTGTATGTAGATATTGTTTATGTCTATATGTCCATTGATGGCTAATTTGTCAGAATGCCAGGTTATTATAAATTCCCGAGCAGCTTTGGACTTGGCTTGGTCTAGGATGGTCACAGTTTCCCAATTGAAACTATGACTGAGTCTATCCATAAGTTGTGAAATTAAAGAGTTTTCATCTTTAATTTTTAAAGATTTAAATTTTGTTTCACATTTGTTTTTTCAAATTATTTGAATCATCCATATAGAGTAAAAATGTGCATTTCTACTTCTTTTTTGGCCAATTGTTTCAGAGGGCTCAGCTCAGCTTCTGCAATAACTCAATTGGTCATTGAGACGGAGCCACAACTTTAAAAAAGAAAGAAACGAGAACCCCCCTAGTGGACAACAATAGAAGAAACTGCCCAAGAACATGTCTTTTATGCCCTTATATAATACTCAGAGTAAACTATACTGCTTTATTAAGTAGCTATTGATAACTTGACAGTCTTAAGAAATTATATAGCCGAAGTTGATTAATGCTTAGAGTTACATGATTGCCTATTACTAATGCTCCTTTTATATGCTTATATGCTCCTTTTTAAAATAGAATTTTAAAAAATATTTATATGCAATAAAAAAGCACAATACATTAGAAAGTGTGTTTATCCTGTGATTGATAACAACAGAGCCATGGCAGAATGGTGCTATCTCCTTGAATAACAAACTCTTTATCTTTCAGCTTCTTGTTACCATAAAAAGAAATGGATATTAAAACTTTTTTTTAAGGTCTACTATAGATTACTGCATGCAGGCAGATACTGAATTTCAACATCGTCTCTGAAGTTCATTAGGTAATTATACATCAAACAAGCTTGCCCTAAGCATTTTCAACAGAATGGATTTTGTGTATTAAACAGTCTGTGGTTTGACCAAATTAAGTGGGCTCATAAGCATCCAATAGAAGCCATGGTGATATACATATTAGCCTCAAAATGACACAAAATGACACAAAATATACAATTAAATACAAATGATATAATTTGTTCTTTATGCAATAATGTCAAGATGCACATGATGCCATTTATCTCCACCCATCCATATTTGGGCTTCAAAATTAAAAGCAAAATAAGTTTGTACTAATTCAAACCACTCGTTCATTTAGTCTGCTGGAATTGTTTACCTCTAGTGTAGGTGGTCTCCAGTTCTGGGGCATCATGCACCCCCAAATCCAACTTCTGTATGCTCCAGAGCCTCTTCCAATCACAAAGACTGAAGTGTGGTGTTATGATTTCATTTTAAGGCAGGGAAGTCAGAAAAACTATAAAGGAAACTTAATGCAGATTTAATCCCTCCAGAATAATACAAGAAAATCATGGCCTCATCTACTGTACAGGATTATCTTGTTTGTCCCCAAATGGTTAAACTCAGCCATTAGAAGGACGACCAACTATTCTTTCTACTGACTGGCCACATCCTTTGAGGATTTCAGACAAGAGTCATTCTCCAGTTCCCCTTGATTTCTTATCCCACCTTTATTATTTTTATAAATATCTCAAGGTGGTGAACATACCTAATACTCCTTCCTCCTTCTATTTTCCCCACAGCAACAATCCTAGGAGGTGGGATGGGCTGAGGATGAGTGCCTGGCCCAAGATCAGCCAGCCAGCTTTCATCTAAGGTGAGACTAGAACTCACAGTCTCCTGGTTTCTAGCCTGGTGCCTAACCTAGAACCTTTATTCAAAACCTGTATTCCATCTTTCAGACTGCCTGTTCTTTTTAGGCTCAATAGATGGCATTTTTCTCAAGTTTTTAAACTCACTCCCCCCAATATTTCAACTGTATGGAGTTTTATTATTTTAATAAATAATCAGCTGATTAATCAATAAAGTAGAATTCTTTATTGGCCAAGTGTGATTGGACACACAAGGAATTTGCCTTGGTGCAAATGCTCTCAGTGTACATAAAAGAAAAAATATGTTCATCAAGAGTCAAGAATCATAAGGTACAACACTTAATAATAGTCATAGGATACAATAAGCAATCAAAACATACTAGGAAACAGTCAATAATATGCAGTTCAGAAGAATGACTCATTTACTCCTTAATCAAAATACATTTACTTTTGAAAACATCCCAGCCTGGGACCCGCAGGTATGCTAATGTGTTGTGTCTATATGTATTTACTTATAGAAAAATGTCATTGACTGAAAAGCAACAGGAATATAGAATCAGGTATCTTTGATATAATTTATTTGTGAGTAAACCCTACTGGATTGTGCATTGTCATTATATGACAATGTCATTATATGAGATAGGAGGTCATGTACTGTATATCCTGTAAAGAAATAAATAAACAAATAAATATGCTCTTATGTTATAGGAGTATAGTCCACAATTGTAAAAGCTGCAATGAAACACATGGCAACACAAGCCAGCATTGGCCATTTTTGTCTTATTCCAAAGAGACAAACAAGCATCTGTTTCTAAAAGGGATGTGTATATCACCCAATGTAATATTTATAACAATATAGCAATGAAAAGATGAATAGATCTTAGGAGAGAATGCACTCTCTTTACATTGCAGAATTAAAAACTCTGCTATATGCTTCACTGTGAAGAGGAAAACAGCACTTAGTAAAAATCTGACATCTATATACTTTTAAAAACAAAAAATAAGTAAACTTTCTTAGACAGAAACACACCTGGAATTTTGTTATGACTCATATCAGTAAGAACCTATGCAGCTAGAATGTATATTCATTGGGATTCACTAATTCTGTACCAACTTACTGGTGGAAGAACTTAATGTCTCTGAGAAAATGTCCAGTGTTTTTTTCCAACTAACCTATACCATGTCAAGAGTAAAAAGGTAAAGTAACATATGTATTAGTCATTTCTAGCTGTAGGGGGTGGTGTTCATCTCCGTTACATAGCTGAAGAGCCAGTGCTGTCCGAAGATGTCTCCATGGACATGTGGCCGGCATGACTAAACACTGAAGGCGCATGGAAAGCTGTTACCTTCCCATCAAAGTGGTCCCTATTTTTCTACTTGCATTGTTACATGCTTTCAAAGTGCTAGGTTGGCAGAAGCTGGGACAAGTAATGGGAGCTCACTCTGTTACATGGCGCTAGGGATTTGAAGCACCGAACTGCCAACCTTTCTGATAGACAAGCTCAGCATCTTAGCCATTGAGCCACTGCGTAAATTATCTTTATTAGAACAGTTCCTAAGCATGACTAATTTACAAGTTTAAAAACAGAATTACTGTAGCAATAGCAATAGCACTTAGACTTATATACCTCTTCACAGTGCTTTATCAGCTCTCTCTAAGCAGTTTACAGAGTCAGCCTATTGCCCCCAACAATCTAGTTCCTCATTTTACTGACCTCGGAAGGATGGGAGGCTGAATCAACCTTGAGCCATTTAGGTTCAAATTCCTGGCAGTGAGCAGGGTGTTAATCTGCAGTACTGTATTCTAACCACTGCACCACCATGGCTCATAATTATACAGTAATTCATATTGTCCAAGCAGACACTCTGATGACCTAAAAATGAAAGAATAAATGAGCAGAGATGGATAAGAGGAGGAATAGAAAGCTGCTCAAATTCCTTTTCCATCTTCCTGACAGATTCTCAATCAATTGGCAGGGTACCTGCTTGTTGGCAGTGAGGGCAAAACTGTCACCAGGGCAATACCATCCCAAACAAATCAGGAGCCAGATCCATGAACAGTACCTTCGCCCATCCAAAAGCTATGATTTCATGGGTAGATTCCAAGGCTGCAAGAACAAGACACAAACAAATCTAACAAGTTTGGCTAGTACAGTGCCACCGTTGATTTGAGTTTCTATATGAGACTAATGCAGAGAATTATCTAATTTTATTTTCCACCATTTCTAATTCTCATTTTCACTGGCTCAAGGGTTGCATTGGAGCTTGCATGGGGCTGCTACTGTTTGAACTGCAAAACTCTGGACAACCATGAGATGCAGCAAAAAGATTACCCGAAAGACTCTTTCCTCTCATCTAATAGTCACCTACATTTTTACAGCCTAGGTCTAATAGCCTTAGTAGCCAAGCACAGAACAGGGAGGATGGGTTGGGGAAGAGAACCTATGCATGTTGGTGAACTAATTTGCACATGAACCAGTGCGTATCAGTGGGGTAACGTGGGGCGGGGAGCAGGCAAAGAGAAGACAATTCTGCACTCAACTCTTACAGTTTGTCTCACACACCAACTACCCGGTGCTTTAGACTGGACCTGATGACACAACTATCACTGCCACCTTTGGAGACAGGAGGCCTCGCCACCCACCGCCAGCCAGAGGATTAATTATGATAATGTATTTCTTTTCCCTTTTGTCACCCTAATGAATGGTCTCCTTTAAGATTTTAAGGCCTTTTGTTTGTCCCGTTTTTTAAGGCGGTATTGTAGGATAGGGGATAGCAGGTGGCACGGCCAAAACAGGGTCTTTTGTCTTCTTCAGGCGCTTTTATTTTTCTGTGTCGGGGGGGCTGGGAGGGGGAGGCTGCCTGAAGATGCAGGGAGCAGAGAAGAGCAGAACAGGGAAGTTCCTTAGTCACTTTTGCTGTACTGACAGTAATAGAAGAGGGGGAAAACGGGAGAAGGAGAAAGCACACTTCTGACATATTCCCTTTCTGCAGCTCTTCATGCTGAACCGCTTATTCCCAGTTTATACTGCCATTGCAAGATTCACAACTGAGGAAAACTAAATTGGGGGTTGTGAGCAGATATCCCTGATCAAAGCATCCACATTAGTTCTATCCAGTGTTGGAGGCAGCTGGACCTATGGGAACTCAGGAATAGTCATGATATCCTATGTGGTGAAAATGTTCGTGTAGTCAGTTAATGTCTTTGAGCAACTCCTGTTCTTTTGAGGAATCTAATCTCAACACATCCTTTGTCAATTCAATTTGGCCAACATGAAAATCTGCTTCAGTTCCAATACGCCTAAATGTTAAGCAAAATTCTGGAGGTTATTCGTGTTTTGAAATGCCTAAAGCATGACATGCCTATGCACAAAGCAAATACATACATACTTGTGGAATTTATTTTGTCCTGTAACAGGCGATTATTCATACTACTAAGTCTGAAATACACCATCAGAGTTCACAGACTGCTCTTGCTCCTGTGTCTAAAACACAAGCTGATGAAAGATTTTTTTTACAAAATGTATGCAAAGGAACAGATAAGCTGAGCTTCCAGGATATATTTATTCAGAATCAACTATCTGGAGTTCGATACAAAATCAATGGTAACCCTATGCAGACAGGCAGTCAGTTATTTAAGGAAGAGCTTATGCACAGAGCTCACTCAGTCAGAAATCAGTTTTTGGTATCATAATTGAGATGATTCTTCTTTCCTACAAAAACATCGTTTTAGAAATAATCTGAAATTTTCTTCATTTCAGCAACCTAATTTAGGGAGGAAAAAAATACTTTACTTTGCCATTATTGAACAGTAATGAATTAGAAACCTTGCAGTTCTGCACTGAAGTTCATCTTGGGATCATTCAGCTGATTTTCTTTAATCTCTGATATACAAGAATAGCAATAATATAAGGAAAATGGTACAAATCTGTATAGTTGATGATTTCTTATATACACAAAGGGTACCCCATATATTATTCTTTTGTTTCATTAAATTTATAAGAATACCCAACTCTATGATGAGTATGAGCAGCATATATTATAATTAATCCTAAAATACACTTACAAATCCAGATGCCCGGAAGAAAACCACCACTTGAATCATTAACACACACAAGACACAATTCACTTTAACCCATGGTTTAAAATCTAGACAGAGTGGGGACCAGGTATATCTGGGGGTGGGTGGGGGGGGTCCAGAAGCTGGGGCTGTAATTGAAAGTATTTTTCCTAGGACCTGTCAGATAATAGTTTTTAATGGAGGTGATCTGGAGCATAGCAATTCTGCCCAATTGTACAGACTAGGCAGAAACTAGGCTAAACTGAAGACGGTCCTATAGCGCCATTAATTATTTTTGTTTGAAATTTGTAAGAAAGCACAATAAACACACATAGAATATATGGAGAGATCACATTTTTAAAACATAAAATTGGTCCTCAGAATCATCCCAGTAACTTGGGACATGGGGTAGTTCATAGAAACTGAAATTGGTCATATTGGATAGTGTCAGGTTTCTTGGAACTTTAATATGTAACTAAATAATATTTATTCCAGCTTTCCCCCACCTAGCACTTGCAGTTGTATTGGGTTGTAGTTCTCAGCATTCCCAACAATTCCCAAGGGGTTGGGAATTGTAAAAGTAGCAATCTCAACACAGCTGGAATTTTTTTCAGATTAAGAAAAGCTGTTGATGCTCTTTTCCCAAACAAGATTGACAGATTCCATCTGGATTTCACATAAAGTTCTGTCTAGCTCAGCATCTCTCTGAAGATTTGAAAAATATTTTCAACAGCAACGGCAGCAAGATGTCTGAGTGCCCTTTTACACAGCACATCAAATATTTGGTCTTTTTCTTGCATCCCCTGGGACATATGCAGAAATAATTCTCACATCATGCACCTGTAAGAATTGCAATGCTACCTTTTAGAAGCCCAGTATCTATTTGATTATCAGCTGGGGCACAAAAGTTCCAGCTTCACTAGGCTGAAGTTTTCCTGTTGCTTAAATTGCAGACAGACAGAAAGACAGGCAAATCCATGAGGGACACATATCCCAGCAGTCCTTTTCACACCCAGCTCTGTTTATGAGGGAGGAAATTGTTTGCAATTTAGAAACACAGAAGCAAATGTAGGAAAGTGCCCTGTGAAGGTGCAGAGGTCAAACATCCAAGCAAACACCATGAAACTTGGGTGGCCTCTGCTTGATCAGGCAAGAGCAAAGCTTTTTATCTTGTCCCAGCTCTTCACATCTCATTTGAGGAGGAAGGGTGTTTCCTCCTCACACCGCAAAAATCTGCATGAGACAATAAGGGAGCAGTTCTTTGCAACAGGACATTGAACTGGGGCTTGCTTGGAGGAAGTAGGGAGGGAGAGGTCCATTTTAGCAATGAACTCACCCACATAGATTCCCAGCACAGACATTTGTGCATACAAGTTATAATAATCTGTTTTGTGTATGTGCGTGCGCGCATACACACACACAAACACACACATACACACTTGAAGCATGAAAGCAATGGCTGTCTCCAACACAGATGACAGTAATAGATATGTTAGTAGAAGCTCACAATTACACACACATATTCCAAGAGAAATTAGGGACTACGCAAGATTCCTACTTTTCTCTATTAACCTAAGAAGTAAAACAATTGAGTGATATTTACTGTACAGTATCATTTCTGATTCAAGAGAAGATTTCAGCACATGCAGGAAGCAAAGTTCTATCAGGCAACTCTCTGTAGCATATGGATATATCAAAGTAACCCCTGGTTGGTCAACCGTCCCAAATTATAGCCTGGGATATACACCATCCTAAGTCATGGCTTGTTTAAATAATCTGAACTGAACAGATTCATACAACATGCCCAAATACTCCTGTTTAAGAATATTCCTTGCTGTCAAGTCAGAAGTGCAAAAGAGAGAAAGAGTAGAAGCAATGACAGGGCTAGGTGGCTGGCCATTTTGAGAATGGATGGATGACAATCCCTTTCTCAAAGTTATTTTCCTGTATGCTAATTGTTGACATAATATAGATTGTGTTTGCTGTCATAGCATACTTAAAACTCTATCCTTTGGCTTACTTTGCCTCTTTTAAAAACAGCCTAGGTTTTGTCCAATGCTTCAGTTTTTCTTGGGCTCTAAACCTCAGGCTGTTAAAACAACAGTTGAAGGCCTTGACAACAGTTGAGCGAAAGAAAACAGAACTGCTCTTGCATTGCCCCCTCCCCCACACAGCAAACTTACAGATGAGCGAGTTTTCCACATATTTGTCTTGAGGACTAGCCAGGCCTTGTCTCCTACTACGCAACATGCTCCTAGTTTTTTGGTATTTTAACTCCAAATTATTTTGTATGGGATCTAATGCCTTGTTGTATGAAAGATACCCAGATTTACAAGGGCAGTGCCTGCCAGTTGAAACTTAACAGGGGGTAAAAGGAAAGCAAGGCAGACAAGCCTTAGAAGCAGAAACCCTGTGAAGGTTTAATGAGGTGCTGGCCAACCTTGTTTACAGACTGGATTAAGCGTCTGTGACACTAGAGTCCAGGCTAGGGTAGGAAAGAGAACTGATACTCAAGTCGGTAAAAGGTGTGGATGTGTGTATGTATAGGGGAAAGGCCGTGGAGCAAGATATAGTAATATTGAGTCCAAAGAAGAAGAGGCAGCCAACTTAAATCCACACAGAAATTATTTCATAGCCTTGGTCTGTCATCTTCCAGACAACCACTGCTTGTGGCAAAGAGATATCTATGCAGCATCACAATTATATATATTGAAAATACAGTTATTCCATTATTCGATGTCAGGGGTCTTCAAACTTGACAGCTTTAAGACTTGTGGACTTCAACTCCTCTAGTCGTGTTAGCTCAGGAATTCTGGGAGTTGAAATCCACAAGTGTTAAACTTGCCAAGCTTGAAGACCCTTGTTCTATGTTCTCTATCATAACACTAAATGTAGCCAATCATGACTGAACAATACTTTTACACTGGCTTCTGATATGAGGATGCTCATTTTTGACTACTCATCTCCAAATGCTGCTTCATATATTGGATCCAAGTTAGTCAGGACTGACAGGAATTCCTACTATAGACCGAGGATATAAACTTACTGATACGTTCTAAATTAGATTTATCCCCTAACAATTACAAGCTGGGGCTGGGCATGTATATTATATCCCCTGCCTGAGTTATAGTATTTGGAATTGACCTCCACGAACTCTGATGAAGAACTGAATCCTTGGAATAGATGAGGGGGTCAACATTGGCTTAGTAGGAGGCCAATTACTTTATTTGTTAGATTGGGAAGACTGGCTTTGGTCGACCCTCAGTCACAGAGGCTCATCAACAAGGCTTTGGAGTAGTCACTCTTATTTAGCCAACACACCTGACAGGGTTGCAGTTGTGGAGAAAAGCAGTAATAGAAAGCGCCATATATGCTGCCTGGGACTATCTATCAATAAGTTAAACAAATAAATATTTACAGACCCCTCACTTCCCGGACATAAACTGTTTCAACTCCTTCCCTCAAAACAATGCTATAGAGCACTGCACACCAGAACAACTAGACACAAGAACAGGTTTTTCCCGAAAGCCATCACTCTGCTAAACAAATAATTCCCGCAACACTGTTCAACGTATACACTACTATTACTGTTAATCTTCTCACCACTCCTTACCACCCATCCCCTACCACCTGACTGTTTCCTAGTATGATTTGATTGTTGATTGTACCCTATGGCTATCATTAAGTGTTGTACGTTATGATTCTTAATGAATGTACCTTTTCTTTATGTATACTGAGAGTATTTACACCAAGACAAATTCCTTGTGTGTCTAATCACACTTGGCCAATAAAGAATTCTATTCTATTCTATTCTATTCTATTCTATTCTATTCTATTCTATTCTATTCTATTCTATTCTATCCTATCCTATCCTATCCTATCCTATCCTATCCTATCCTATCCTATAAATAAGAAAGGAGTATAAGATTAAAGATCCCAAATGACTGGAATCTAAACATCAGTGAGAATCAATCCCGTATGATCAAGAAGCAGATCTCACACCATTAATTGGTTAGACAAAATTAAAATATCTTTTCCACAGTCAGCAAGGATAAGAATGAGAGCTGCAAAAGAGCAGAAAGGTGAGCGGCAGGAGAACGCGGAGGAGGTTAGCAGCTGTGCTAGAAAGGTGTTATCCAGGAGTCAAACCTTTGGGCTGAGGAGATCAGAAGAATTCTGAATTAAGAAAAAAACATGGGGGGTGGGGGGTGGGGAAATAAGGAGTGAAGTCCAAATCTAAGGACTGCAAGCCAAGTTTTACTTAATGATAGCGCTAGAAATTGAGCCAGAAATGTTTTCCAAGAGAAGCAGCGAAGAGGATTTATCCCCTTTTGGAAAGATGATGTGAAAAAAAAACAGAAGAGCAAAGCCAAGGGAAGAACAATTGTGTGAAAATGATCACAGTTCAGTAGTAGAGATATGCTTTGTGCACATATCATCCAAAGTAGAAATCCACAGCAACTGACTTCTGTCTGAAATTCTGGAAGCTGCTGCTAGCCAGGACGGACAATGTTAGGTTCTATGGTCTGCCTTGGCACAAAACTTCCTATGTTCTGCTGAGGAAGCCCCTGGAGGGCAGAGGCCTCACAAAGGGTGTGTCCCTGTGTGTCTGCATAGGTGTGGGGAGTGAAAGGGATGCTGTGACTCTTGCACGGTGGCTGCAGCAACAGAGACAGCAAGGAAAGGATGTCAAAGAGTTCCCGGTAAATTCCTAGTAAAGAAACAAACCTCTATACTGTGTTTTCAAGGGAGGAGCTTAGACATGATTAAGTTGGCCCAGGGCCTTGCACCATGGGAAGCATCAAGGTTTCATTTGGCATGCAGAACGTTTTAACTTTGGCATGTGGACAGAAACTCTTTTGTTGCAAGAGTTGCTCTAACTAGTACCTAGTGAAGCTGGCTGAATCTCTGCGGACTGTCCTGCACTCATCTCTGGTCTCCTCAGCCAGGAAGGGAGAAGGCTAAACCCATAGCAGTTCACTAGCATCCCAGGGCTCCCTACTCTTTAACAGGCCATGGCTAGAAACAAGGAAGTCTCTCACTCCCACTAGCAGCTAATTAACTAATTAACTCTGCCAAAAATGCAAGCAGATGTGTCAGTCCTAACAACAACTGTACAAACTTGACTCAACTACACAACCTTTATTGAAGACTCAACCTACCAGCCTCTGCCCCCTTACACACAAACACACGCACGCACACACATGCACACACACACACACAAATAATGGCAAGCTTTATGAATGATAAATTCACAAATTCATTACCTGTCAAAATGCAGTGGTAGCCTAAGTTACCTGACCATTGGATTAGATGGGTAATTCAGCTCTTGGAAATCCAACTAGCATGCATGATATATTGTAGAAATGTTAAATGGTGAGAGGAGAAAAGAACTGAAGTCTGAGTTTAGAAGGAAGTATTCAATATATAGCAATAGTACTTAGACTTATATACCGCTTCATAGTGCTTTATAACCCTAAGAGGTTTACAGAATCAGTATATTGTCCCCAACAATCTGGGTCCTCATTTTATCGACCTCGGAAAGATGGAAGGCTGAGTCAACCTTGAACCGTTGAGAATCGAACTGCTGGCAGTGGGTAGAGTCAGCCTGCAATACTGCATTCTAACCACTGCACCACCATCTCTCTTTACTTAACTTTATAATCAGGCTCATGCTTATAGTCATATATTTTAGGAAGGGACTCAAGGCAGAACAGCTAGAATATCGATAGATCTAGATTTGCATCAACACACACACACACATACAATATATATATATTTATATTGCTACCTATTCACCCCATTCACCTATTCACTCATGGTGGCTTACAGAATATAAAACCACATTTAAAACAATAAAAACTAACAAAAAGAATCAAATAAATTAATATAGTACAATATAACAAAATCTCTCCCCAACTTCCATGCCCCGCCCTGACGACAGCAGATCACACAAACCATTTAATGGGCTCCATCCTGCTCTGAGTTCCCCAGGCCCGCTGGCAAAACCAGGTCTTCAGCGCCTTGTGGAAGAGTATTAGAGAGGGTGCTATTCTAATTCCTGGGAGAATGATGTTCCAGAGAGAGGGAGCCACCATGGAGAAGGTCCTTCTTCTGGGTCCCACCAAGTGTGGATGGGACCTGCAACATTTCCTTCCTCTCCATTCTGATGGGTTGGGTAGATGTGACTGGCAAAAGACGTTCCCTCAGATAACCAGGTCCCAAGCCATAAAGGGCTTTAAAGGTGACAACCAGCACCCTGAATTGCATCCGGAAGCAAATCAATGCAGCTCCTGCAGGAGGTGATACTTGTGCATATCGGAGTCTGCACAAAACCATGCAGGCCGCTGCATTTTGCAGCAATTGGAGCTTCTGGATGCTCTTCAAGGGCAGCCCCGTGCTCAGAGAAGCATCTACAAATAGTCCTTTCCTTATAACCGCAGTTGGACTCGTAATTAAATGAATGGGTTGCTAAGTGAACCCACAACCATGCTTTTATGATCTTTGCTTTAGACACTTGTGAAGGCTGCAGCTGTGAGAATTGGCCATAAAGTTATTTTTTAATCACCACTGTAACTGTGAACAATCGATAAGTAAGGCAGTCACTAAATGAGGACTACCTGTATATTCCTCCTCTCTTATTCCTAGCTAAGGTTTTGGATTTAAGATGCAAGTTCAAATTTATCTTCAACCCTAGAAGCTCAGGATAACTTGGGGCCAATGAATGTTAGTCTAACTTAATATGGGAGATAGAATATATGCTCCCTTGAACTCCTGGAGGGAAGGCAGGCTATGCATCTACTAATGCATAAAAAAACCTTCTTCATATCAACCTTGTGAGGAATGTCAGGATGAAAGATAATAACTAGTGACAGACTTTATAGTGAGCTGCAAGACTTGGTGAAGACTTAAAAGTGCAAACTCTCCAGTCTTACTTCAGTTTCTTCCCCACTCATCTTAGCAGGGATGGTATTCATTACTCCAGAAGTCCAGAACTCCATTTATATAGATTAGGTCAGTGCAGTGGTGGTATGCTACCACTTCAGCCCAGTAGTAAAAAAAAGCCTCTGATGATCACCTAAGAGGAGGGGGAAAAGCCTCCCTATCAGCTGAGAGGAGAAAAAAGAGAAAAAGCGCAGGATCGGCCCTCCCAACCACCCCTGCGCTTTTCTCTTCTTTATCCTCTCAGCTGATTGGTGTTGCAGGCCTCAGCTGGTGTGTGGAAAGCTGCACGCATGCGTCAGGTGCACACGCGTGTGATCACCAAACCGGCGGTGGAACAGATAGGATCCCACTGCTGGGTCAGTGGCTGTCAACCTGTAATTGGTGAACCCCGGGGGGGGGGGGAGCAATGCCATTCGAGGGAGCTTGAAGAAATGATATGATTTAAATCTTAAGTTAAGACTTGAGGTTCTGTGGCCATGGTCCTTTGGCCACAAAAGGTACTTAAAGGGCCCATGGTGAGGAAAAGGTTGAGAATCACTGGGTTAGGTAATATAGACTGGATAGGAAGGCAGTGTAGCATCTCTCCATTGTAATACCTCTAGAGCAGAGCACTTAATGATGTCATGGCTCATCATATTTCCACATTATGACAAGTAATAGAACAGGTACTTTATGATAAAATATGCAACAATCAGCTAGCTTCTAGCCAAAAGCATTAAAGTTTACTCTGAATCAGTGACGAATTAGGAAATATTAAACTAAGACCATATCCCATCAGTGTGTTCCCTTTCCTTCTTTCTCTCTCTCCCCCTTTCCGAGACTACTTTTAAAAGCTGATGGACTCTACAGTATTTTATTGGCCTGTGGCCACTTAGCCATACCAGGCCTGGAGTTAAAAAGTGTCTGACAGTGGAAGATTAAAAACAATCCCAGGAATTTGTTGCAAACTTCCTGGATGATTCCCCACACGCAGTGGCGTTTTCTTGGCTGCTTGGCTTATAATCAGCAGAGTGGAATGTTGTAAATTAAATATTTTTAAACAACTTTGCTCTCTCCCTGGTTAAACATTGCAAAGATTGCTCTTTCTTGTCTGTTTCATGCTGGGTGGTCTCTCTCTCTCGCCCCCCCTCCCCATTTGCTGTATGTCTTCTTCAAATACAATTAACCATTTAGATGTTGCACAAAGGATTAGTTTATGCATACAAGGCCAGCCACTAGTCCTTTTCGTTGGGGGGCTGAAAGAAGTGATGAGTAGCAAAGAACTGGGGACAGATCTTTTACTTTCCACTAAAAAACAAAAGCGAGGAAAATCCACTAAACTCTTCAGTTTTCCTTGAATGATAAAGGAATCAACTATAGCTTCCTACACGTTTTCAAGTCTGACTTCATAAGCCAACAACTTTCTTACCTTCCTGGTTAAATGTACCATTTTTTATGACATTCCAGAAATTTTAATATCTTTTCAACCTGAGATTGAATTAAACAAACTGTTTACACATTTTGCAAGATTCCCTAGATTACAGTTATTCACAACTTCATTCATTGTATGGGTACCTTCTATTCTCAGTAACTACCTCAAGTAGCTAGAATATTAGGGAAAAGGGAAATATGATATTTCTTAAGATATGGGGATGAAATTAACTTGTGTACTTTCTCTGTTAAACAGGAACAACAGCTGAAGCATGGGAGTTTAGGCTAACCATGAAGTTTTGCTTCTTCAAATTAGCCATATTATTAACCTGAGTTACCAGCACCAAAGAACAAAAGACTTCATAGGACATTATAAAAGAAAGGTGTTTCTTTTCTAGAGAATTTGACAGTAGCTGATATATCTTATCCTAACTTTGGCTTGGCATTAGTCTGCAGGCAGCAAACAACTAAATTGACAGCTATTGTATAACGAGTAAAATCTTTACCTAATACTTTGTGCAGGGCAGGAAAATGAGAAAGCTGACAAAACAGGTTGGCTTACATAGCATTCATAGATAATGGAATTCTTATGAAATCATGTGGGATCTACACTGAAGAGGATATCATTCTAGTCTACTGGCTTGCCTAAAGCAAATGATATAAATGTATGAATGAGTGATACCCAGGCAAGGCTTGCAGAAGTGCCCTGCCCAGAGCATGTGGGAATAGAGATGTGAGATGAGTCATTGTTGGCCTCCATTGTTGATTTGTATAGGGAGACACACTGGAATTGTGAAGGACAGGAGGAAATAAGGCAGATGGCATTGGATAGGCTGTTGCAAGAGAAAGAAGACTTGTATACTGATGAGGTTCTGTTCTTCTAAGCCCATTGTTCCAGTTCTGGGAATTAACAGGTGTCTTGGTCCCCAGCTACTAAATGCCAGATGAGTAACCAGATTGTTTCTCTCTTATGACATGGTGCTAATTGAGTGTACAAACTTGATTGGAGAAAACCTAAGACTTTTAGTTTTGGATGATTTAAACATTCAAGTCTTGATGGAGGGGCCAAGTGCACCTCCTGAATTCAGGGTATCCTTGTTGATCATGGGTTTGTCAAACTGCAGCTCCAGAACATGTTGCTAGCATGCAATTAATCTGGTCTTTGCTTTGGAGTAGATATGAAATACATTAACATTTTCCTTTTGCTGTAAGTAGGTCACTTGCTTTTCCTACTGGATGCTCTTTCATGGATGCCCTAGACCAGGGCTGTCAAATGCGCAGGCTGCAGGCCGGATGCATCACATGCTGGCCATGCCCATCCCCAGTTTAGCAAACGGGAAAAAAGTCATGATATGTCATGTGATGATGCTATGACATACGAGTTTGACATCCCTGCCCTAGACCTATAGAAAGGTGGTAGGCTTATTGCAAAGGTTTACATAAGGTACCCAGTAGGTTTTTAAAGCATGCTTTGGTATTTTCCTAACAATTGGGTGGACAATTCCTTTATATCTCTGGTTGATATCTAGAATGAGAAGATGGTCAGGATATTGGACCAGGTTGTTATCTGCAAGATTTCTATTGGCTTGCTGATCACAAGCAACTCCTTGTACCATAAAGAAATGAAGCAACTGGAAAAACGTTAGAACAATATTGTACAAAGCCACCAGCAGACATGTCCAAGCACTGCAGATACCTACTGCTTAAAGCAATCTGAAGACTTTTTTTTTTTTAAGGACAAAATGTTGCACAGGCTCCCAACAAAGTGCATGATTTGAAAGTTTCTTGTAGATAATGTTGCTCGTGCCCTTTCTGGTTTGCATGCTAGCTGAGCAGAGTTGATTGTGTTGAATTAAACATTGTGACCATTTGGAATTCTTTCAAGCTTATGAAGTATACTTTGAATATTGCCATCTGTGAGCTGGTTTCTTCAGGCAGTCAAGTGGAATGTGAGTGGCAAGATTTGGGAGAAAGTAAACATTTATTTGAGGGAAAGTACAATGCCACCTGCTTTGAAGGAAGTAGTAGTGTGAATACCTTTTCTTGAAAAAAACAGTCTATGGATGAAGGAACTGTTGATAATTTTTGTCTGGTTTCCAAACTTCGGGTGTCATCAACCATGCCATTCTTTTGGACCACCTGCCAAGTCCAGAGCATCATATTATGATTATTCAGATCCTTCCTGAATGAGTGATTCTAGTTAGTAATCTTGGGGGTGGGGGGTGGGGGTTTAAAAATATTTTTTAAGTAAAAAAAATGAGATTAAGATTTGAGCCCTATTTATTCCAATGTATGCTTCCACAGGGCTTGTTGCTCTCTTCTATGTTATTTAACACCTAATTGAAACTCCTGTGTAAAGTACAGGAGTATCTTGACAGAAAGCAAGCAACAGATAAACATGGCTTAAGCTCATATGAAAATAGATAGAAAAGTACCCCCTTGATTTATTATTTTATTATTAATTAAAGCAGTATGAGATGATATATAACCGTGTTTCTCCCAAAATAAGCACTAAGGCTTATTTTCGCTAGGCATCTCCCTCCCCAATGTATGGGAGGCCCATTTTTTCTCCTTGCTTGTAGTGGGGCAGGAGGCCACACGGTATGCCAGTGCCATCGCCATGAGATTGGGGGTGGCGGTGGAGTGCCCCATGTGCCTGCACCGGCTTACCTCAGGGCCCCCACAGCCAGGCCACTCACGCTGCGACACCTGCCTCAGCCTTGTGGTAGCAGCTCCAGCAGCCTCATCCAGCAGGACCCTACACAGCCATCAGCCCACTTCGTCTGCTTGCTCATGGTGGGGCAGGAGGCCAAGTGGTGCACTGGTGCCACGGCCATGAAACAAGGTAGGGGGGTGGAACTGCCCCATGCACCCCATAATGGCTTACTTCAGAACCCCCACAGCCAGGCCATCCATGCCTTGACACCTCCCTCGCCCAACAGCCACAGCACCAACACACCACTCTGCCTCCTGCCCTGCTGTGAGCAAGCAGAAGTGGGCTGGCAGCCATGTGGGCTCCTGCTGCACATTGTTGCCGGTGCTGCCATTGTGAGGCAGGTGTCGGGGCATGGATGGGAGCCTTGAGGTAAGCCAGTGCAAAAGGTGTGGGGCAGCTCCGCCACCACTCTGGCTTGCCTCATGGCCATGGCACCATGAGCAACCAGATGGAATGGGCAGCCGGCCGGCTGTGCAGGCTCCTAAGTAGGGGTTATTTTTGTGGGGTGTGTGTGTAGGGCTTATATTAGATGCACACATAAAACTTGCTAGGACTTATTTTCAGGATATGTCTTATTTTGGGGGAAACAGGGTATTTATAAGCCCTAAGTGCTAAAAGAGGGAGGATGAGAAGCACATTCACATTGTAAAATTCTGTTAACTATAGCCATTGTAATAAAAGTAGGCCTAAACAGTGTCTGTCTCTTGATTTGGTCTACCTTGAAAGGCTGACACCTGAGGGAGATCTTCTGTCACTTCTATAACAGTTCAGCGTCCAGGTGCCTGGAGAAGGTTAGGGACTGGGTGGGGTAAAACAAGTTGAAATTAAACTCTATCAAGACAGAGTTGTTAAGTGGTAAACATCTGGCCAATCTGGTAACACTGGCCCTGGTAGTTACTCTGAAGGTTTGTGAGCCCTCTGAGGGGAGGTAGTTTGTTACTTATTTTCTGGGTTTGTAGTTCCTACTTAAACAGCAGCTGCAAATCCAGAAACATTAGTAAGTCACAAGGTACTCACATAAACCTTGAGCACAAAAACCCTCAGAGCAGCCAAAAAGACTGTTACTCAACTCTAGCTGTGCTATCATTAACATTCCTACATAGGTCATTCATTAGGACAAATGTAATACACTTCATGTGGGCTTGTTTTTATAGGTGACTCAGAATTGCACTGGTACAGTGGCAAGAGTGTTGGTAGTATAATCCTGTCACTGTAGAACCAAACAAAGGCTCTATACTAGAAGCCAGTAGACTTTGGGGACTAATTCATTACCTGTGATACCAAGATCCATCTTACCAAAACCAAATGTTACTCATCCAGTCCAAGCATTGATTGAGGACCTGTAGAGAATCCTTTTTAAGAGATACATGGAGTGTGGGCTAGGTAGTAGGTCGTTTAATAATGGCGCTGAACCTGTAGTATATGTTTCCTTTAAATGTATATTTGATCTCATCCCTTATTATTATAATTTTTCATTGTTTAGTTTGTACAATTGCTTTTATTTCTGCTTAGTTGTTCACCACCTAGACTCTTAAAAGATTAGGCAATTTAGAAACATTGTAAAAGTGAACAAAAATATATGGCCACATTTGTATTTAGATATGTATATGAAACTTTTGTCATTTAACACAAAATGTGTGAATTTGGCAATTGATGCTGAAACTTTATTTTGTTATGTATACTGTAACTGTATATATCTAATTAGATTTTGTGCAAAATAATTAGATTGTTTTTTGGAGGAGGCTAAAGCTATGGAGATTTCTAGACCTCCAGCTATAACTTAACAGTAATTAAAAATAAAAAACTACATCTCCTCAGTAATTAGCCTATTTAGAGAAAATGCTATTTAAACTTACCGAAATTACAAGAAGTAGTTGGCAAGGCTTTGGCCACACACCTGGTTAGACCAAAATCACAAGATTGGTCTTGGATCAATTTTTTAAAATTACTATAAAAATGTTGCTTTGTATTCAGAACAATTTTTAAAATTAGCAAATAACTTTTTGAGATGGAAAATTGACATTCCATGCAATATTGGTGTCCACACAACATGCTAACTGCCTAACAGAAATAGAAATCACAGCCAAGAGCTCTGACACAATATAAACTGTAATTTATTGCAGTTCGTAAGAATACAGCAATCTAGGCCAAGTTATTTTTTTTTCCATTTTCTGATTATTAAAATATTAGACTCTCCAGATACCAACAAAAACTACATTACAGGATGAGTCTTGGGGAGGGTGTGGCTGGAAGACTGGAGGTTAGGACAGAACAAATCAGATGAGATAGCTGACACTTATTCAATCCCCAACCTGATAATCCCATTTGGAGATGTGTTTAGAGGGGATAATACAATGCAGTTTTGGCCTGATGAAAAGGAAATGTAACAGGATTTGGACATGTTGTTCCATGGAAAGTACAGTCCCTTATACAAATGAGGACAAAAGGTAATGAGTTACATAGAAGAAAAATGCGCTTAAATTAGATATGTATTTGAAAGAAAAAATGATTAAGCCTGTATGAAGAAGAGAAGTGATAATAGCCAAAGTCATATTTTGCAAGTAAAGGATGCTATTTTCAACCCTGGCATCTCTAATTAGAAGAATCAAGTAGCAGGTTATGGGGGGGGAAAAGCTTGAAGAAACCCTACCTATTAGAACAGATAAGCCAATACTAAGTCATAATTCGAAGGAGTGGTTTGTTATTAAGCACAGAAGTCCACCACAGCTTGTTCAATGCAACACCAAATGAACTATGGAAAAAATCTCAACTTAGCTATATACGAATCTAGAATTAAACTAAATGGCCAAAATGATCTTGTGTAAGATACCAATCAAGGAGAATATTTGTAGCTCAGGGTTGAAATGAGGGGTCCTTGGTGCTCTCTGAGCTGGTTTTCTTGCAGACGTTTCATTACCCAACTAGGTAACATCATCAGTGCTAGTGAAACTGTTTGGGTAATGAAACGTGTGCAAGAAAACAAGCAAGCTCAGAGAGCACTAAGGATCCTTCACTGTGTAAGGCAGTTCCCCACATTCCTAATAAGCTGCGATTCCTATCTCCTATTGATGTGGCAGAAAAATATCAAGCTAGGAAATGCCAAATTGTTTTCATCCAAGATGATGGTGCACCTTTTTTTTGCAGCCTGTTAGGAAGTATGAGGTATTTTTGATACTTGCCAGTTATATAAACTTCAGGAGAATTGGGATGTATGAGATATATTGAAATTATATGCTTATGCTTACACCCCATTTCTAACTATGGATCAATTTTAAATTTTAAGTACTAGAATCCTTTGTATGTAATAATTCACATAGATACATATTTCTAGAGGGAGGTTGCTTGAAGCATATGGCTTCTGAGGTATAGTAATTGTATATCTGTAGTTAGTTGGCTTGTGAATTTTATAAATAACAGAGTAAACCCAAGTCTGCCACCTCCTATACAGTAATTGGAACTATCTGAGGACTGCCTTTCTGATAGCAACAGACATGAAGGAAAATGCTTGTTCAGAACAGGGTCCAAAATACCCCATACTTCCTTACTACCAGACCATTCAAGGGTTAAATTCGTAGCTATGATCCTGCAATTTCTGAGGGAAAACATTATTTGGAGCTATTTTTCATAATTGCAGTACTGCCACACACGATGTCTACATCAAGGATGAATCTTTGCTTTGATAATCTACTTTTATCTTGCCCCAAACACCTGCAGGTTATAAAAGACAAAAAGGAAAAGCCAGTACCACTTGCAAGCTGCAGAGTGCATGGATTAAGCGCCTTGGTTCTCATTTGCACACTTCATCTTTTTATGGCTTTTCATCATACTACAAAACAAGAGCATAACGACAGGATGACTCCTCAGATATGGGAAGTCAGTACAGAAAAACATTATAAAAACTATGCAAGCTTCCTTGTGGAGGCAAAAGAAGGAAGCCATTACTTTCCATCCTCCTAATGCATGGAAAATAGGGATTACATCAAAGATTGCAATATCTTCTTGAAGTTATATTCCAAACTTTCATCCAAAGATGACAAATTAAATACAGTCCTTACACTGGATTCAGCCCAGGGGGTGGGATTCTACCAGTTCGAACCTATTCGCTAGAACCAGTTAACATTCTAAGCAGTTCGGAGAACCAGTTGTTAGAAGAAATTACTGGCCTAATCCTGTAAGGAAGGAAGGAAGGAAACATTCTGGTGTTGCTTACAGAAATTGCCTCTCCATTAACCCTTATTACATTCTTGGCAGGACTAGACTTCCTGTCTCAGGAACCTCTCTGGAGTTTTCTTTCCCTCTTTTGCTGGTACTTTGCTTGTGTAGAGTGACCATTCAAAGTTACAATGGCACTGAAAAAAGTGACTTATGACCATTTTTCACACTTACGACTGTTGCATGACCCCCAGTCATGGGAGGCCAGGCAAGGAGTTGCATGCCTCAATGTGAGTGATATTGAGTTGGCCATGCCCAGCCAATAACATGACCACCAAGCCACGCCCACCCAGTCACATGACCACCAAGCCACGCCCACCAATTAAGCCATGCCCACAAAACAAATTGTTAAAAAAATTTGAGTCCCACCCCTGATTCAGCCCCTTCACTTCTTCAGGTTTATTACTGCATATATATTTTGATCTTGGGCCCAGATACTTGTACAAATGTTCGCCACCTTGTATCATGTGAGTGGCAGTCCTGTTGAAATCACAAATTTTCTAGGCAAAATTAACATGTATTGCATTGTATGATGTTTGCATTATTATTTTGTTTGCTGAATAATGTTAAGAGTATTAACCAAATCACAGAATATACAAGATTAGACCTAGGTCATTTTGCCAGCGTGTGAAGTGGGTTACAAGGGAATAAAGAAAGCATGAACTAGAGTCTTAATTTGTAAACTGAAATATGTAAGGCATCATCTAATATGCTAGTCTAAATTTAAAACCTTATGTTTTATAATAGCAACTGGTTACGTAAAGATCAAGACCCCCAAGTGATAATATTCTTTTTCAGTAATAGACTTCATTTTATGAGAAATTCAACATGAGAATGCTTTGGAAACCTTAGTTTTCCCTTCAACTGAATAAAGAAAAGGGGATGCAACTTCATTTGATGAACTTTTTTTTTCTGGGAAATTTAGCAGATTTACCATTTTATACACTTAACAAATGTCATGCAAACCAGGCACCAGAGAAGCTTATGAGGTTAATTTGGGCTAGCACAAGTATGTGCAGTATTACATTTGTATACACATACACACATGGAGAGCTAAGAAACCTTTCATCTGAGAAAGCTGCTACATCACATTTTCCCAGTCTAATCCAGTTCTTTAATGTGGTTTATTTTTCATTTATGAAGGATTGGGAAGGGCTGGTTTATAATTTTGACGCTCCTGTGTGAAACAAAGGGGAAAAAAAAATCCCCACTGGGAGGAAAAAGATGAGGAAGATGTTTATCACACCAACTAATGAAAATGAACCAGTATACCTCTGGGTCAACAGCTGGAGGCCTTTACAGGTGCAGATATGTGTTTTAGAATCCTACTTAAAAGATCCCTGCAAGCCAAACATTTTAGGGAGAAAACTATGTGTTTCCAAGAACCTTTGGTTCATCATGCTTCAGGCATATTTTACATTGTTCATTCTTGTTTTTCATTCTTTTCTTCTAATCTACCTGTTATTGACTAGAAAGATAAAATGTAATTTCATTGTAAATAAAATACTAAATATAACTCAAGACAGGGATGGGATTCAACCGGTCTTATTACCGGTTGGGTAAGTAGAATTATTGCACTAGAATGCCTGTGTAAAATGTGGTCCAATGTATTATTTTAAATCTAAAGAATCACTCTGTCTGTTGAAATACTATAAAGGTAATTTGGATCAAGACTGTTCTTTTACATGGGCCCCCAACCCTAAAGTTTTGGATTATAGATTCAACAACAAAACTGCATGGTTATATTTTTATACAGTGGACTTCAGAGTCACAAGAACTACCAAACTGACCTGGGGATCTCAGAAAAGCCGTGCAAAAACCAATAGTAATTGTTTCCAAGTAATTACTTGTCTGTTACAAGTAACTGTCTTAGTGGTCAGGACACACTTAATGGTGATCAGATAATGGTTATCTGTGCTGTTATGTGCTTGCCACAAGTTGGAATGAAATGGCATTTATTATACCTTTTTGGCAAAATCTAATACTCACAGTTGGCTTACACATGCATATTGTCTACAATGATTTTCTCTTTTCCAGACGGTTTTTTTTTTAAAAAATTGGAATTACAGACAACAGAAGCTGGTTACTACTTCCGCTCAAGAAAAAAATAAGCACTATATTCACAGTCCAAACTGATAAGAGAGTATTTTTCCGACCCTTCATCACTTTGTACCCCGTTTCTTCTCCCCTTATATGATGTTTTTTAACCTCATATGCAAAGTTGAACCAACATGCACTGCCTTCCTTTTCTAATTAGTGGTACTCAGAGAGCTGGCACTTTCATTGCAGATACTTTGGCTCAGCTGTTCTTTTGGCGGAACACAATCTGTGTGGTCCTCGCTCTTAGCTTGGTTGGCAATAAAATGTGTTCACTGAATTTACAGGAACCCATATCACCCTCTGCAAAGCAGCCTGCCTGTCAATGAGAAGAGGAGCGGGGAACTAGTTAAATGGAGGAGACAGACAGATGCCATTGTAAACATTTCTTTATTAAGGGGTAAAGAAGAAATCTGAGCAGGAGTGGCTGTCAGCGTCAGTGATGCCAGGAGAAATTCATGTAGCACAATCTCCAGCTGAGCTATTGGTTCAGGTTGCCAGAAATCCATCCTTCAGTTCTGCCAGGCTCAGATTTCCATCAGTTGTTCAGTGCCCATAATAACTTCATTTGCATGTTTAGCTGCAATAGAGAGGGAGAGAGGGAGAGAGAAGGAGAAAAAAAGTAGCATTTGGGAGAGAGAAAAGTTTAAATGTTATGCTTTGTCTACTGTGACACAAAAGGGACTATATGGTATATGTGGCAGTGATGGGGGTAATGTGAAAAGGCTCAAATTTAATATTCCAAACAGAGTCAAATACCTGGTTTCAGAACTCGAATGAGAAAATGTTCATGTCTGTATCTCTGTGGCAGTCAAGTAACACAGCTGGCATAGGAGAAGCCGTTTTTGCTGGCAGGTACAGAATCACATAAGCACAAAAGGAAGGTAATGCTCTCCAATCCTAAGCACTGTTCAACTTTCTTGGGTTAGCCCTACATGGAAGTGGGCCCAGAATCAGTTTTCAATCCCTGGTTGACAGGCAACGCTTCTTCAGCTGGCTTCATTCTGTTCTCAGAGCCAGATAGGAATTTACAAATTCTTCCACCTCCTCAGAAATTTTTGACCAGGCTGTCTTTTATTTGCCATTGGCAGGGCTACAGATGCATTCAAACCACACAGAAAAGAGGGATTAAAGAAGGTACTTTCAAAACTGTCCCAGAATTTGTTGGCATGACTGTTTCAGACCAAGAGCATCTCTGCCAGACAGATTCGGAGCCACATCAGAATGTGAGGGAGGCAGGATTACCTGGCCCAAAGGTCCCAGGAGCTCCCACCTGAATGGCTTAGAGAATGCGGTACTTATTTTATAAGGAGTGCGGGAAGAATCAGACCTTGGAAAATCTAGGTGTGACAAGCTTACAGAAAATCTGGGCTCCTGCAGTTTATGGATTATAGTATTGTACATAACAGTGCAATTTAAGTAAACATAAGGACAACAATTACTCTGTTCCCACAAACTCCCCCAATGGATAGCGGATATCTTCTGGCAGCATCTCTCCTTGAGAACACTGCCTTGGGGGGAATATGAAAGCATCTCCTTGTTATTTGATCAATTAGCCCCAGACAGATTGCTGCTGCTGGTGGCAAAGCTAAGCCATAAAGGAGGAGGAGGAGGAAGAGAAGGAGGAGTGTGTGGGAAGAGAAGAAGGGGTTAGGGCCAAAACCCAGGACCACCACGAAGCTCCAGCCCTCAGGGGCTCAAAAATATTCAGTTTATTCATTCAATTACACACAGTTTCATAAATCCTTTTAAATAAAATACAGTACAGTCCCTGGCACTAAATTATTCTTCTATTACACACCACTGCCGGAAGACTTTGCTGAGTATGAACACTTTTTAAAAGCTGGAGATACTTTTAATAATAGCATTTAAAAAGAATCAGTGAGTTGAGCATCGGCATGAAGCAACAGAAATGTAGACATATGCAGGATCATGTATGCATCTCCATCAATGTAACCTTGAAGTGCAAGTCTTTTGGTCCCTATTGTTCCAATGAATATTAAGGTAATAGAAAGCATAAGAGCCTTGAGGACACTAAGAGCACATGCAAGAAACACATCTTTATTTATTTATCAAATTATGAAATTGCCCATTGCACTCACAGAGTGCCAGGCACAAACAACCAGATCCATATGTGCAGAGTTCAAGCTAACTATGCTATTTTATTATATTTTCCTTATTATTCAAGCATTTCCACAGACTGTTTTGCCTTCCCTTGGAACCAAATAGACAAGGTTCTATGGAACTTTGGGGATGGGGTGGGGGGAGGGGGAAGGTCAATCCTGGATTTCTTGTGGTTGCATAAGAATTCAAGGCTAATTCCCCACTTGAGACCTCCCCACTGCCTGGCTATGTCCCAACACAGGTCTCTGGGTGGTATACTAGGAGAGAAGGGTTCTGGAAAATATGTAGCTGGAAGAAAAAAAGGAAACAGGCTTTTTAGCACTGACAACAGGAACGTATGGCAAATGTGTTCCACTCATAGATTTTATTTTGACAATAGATGGAACTCAGGGCATTTTCCTATGAGCAGCAAAGCAACAAATATTGGCAGTTTTATTGAGGGTGCAATTTGGCACGCTTCACCAACTATTCTGCTGATGTCACAGCCAGTGCTTTTTTGGCCATGGGATCAACTCATCACTGTTTGACCAGTTAAAGTTGGTGTGGACATAGCCCCACTCCTCTGGCCCTTATCCTCCATTGCTTTGGGCAATAGGGAAGTTTAATTTTTTCAATCCATGCCAAACCCTTACACTGGTCCTGAGACTCTGGATCAGCCTCCCGAAGAGCAGCTGACCAGCAGTGAAGGTGGTGGTGGTGGTGTTGGGTTGTGCGGTGAAGCAGAAGAGAAAGAACCAACATTTTCTCTGATGTTTATGGCATGGAGCCAACCTCTGCCCTTCACATGCTTGATGGCTTCCAGAACAGCACTAAGCCCATACCCCAAATCTGCTCATTACTTATCAACTGATAGTCAGGCTCCCTTTGAACATACCTGCATAAAACATTTCTTCAAAACAACAGTGAGTCCCGATGGACGCCTAAACCAGCCAGACCTTACTGTATATTTTGGCACCAAGCAAATACTTTTTTAAAATTCTCCCAAGCCTCTAAATAATGTGTTAATGCTATCATGATTTTAAATTTTTCATTTTTTTATTTGTAAGTTTCTGTTCTTTGACTGATTTGATTTTCTCTTTGTTCACTGTTTATATAGTGTCTAGAGAGCCAGTTTGGTGGAGTGGTTAAAACATCAGATTAGAAACCAAGAGACTTTGAGTTCTAGTCCCATTTTAGGCACAAAGCTAGCTGTGTATCTTTGAGCCAGTCACTCTCTCAGTCCTAGGAAAGAAGCAATGGAAAACAATTTCTGAAAAACTTTGCCAAGAAAATAGCAGGGATTTGTCCAGAGAGTCCTACTGGACAAGATGAAATAGGAAAAAAAAATATGGTGCCTTAAATTATGTTTTGGTTAAATGTTTTAACCTATTGTTTAAAGTTAAACTGCTAACTTTTGATTGTAAACCTATTTAAGATTTCTATTCCTGGAAAGCAGTAAATAAATGATTTAAATCAATTAATAAACTTCCTCTGACATGAGGAATAAATACCAATTTTTCTAACTATAGCAGGAAACCACTGGCTCTGCTCCAAAACCTTCACTGTCACACCTTCCCATAGTTTTGACATGATATCTAGGCGCTATAATTATTATGGAGGAAAGAACAACTACAGTAACCATTTGCTGACCCAGACTGTCTCCCACATACTTCAAAGCCAAGAAAGCACGAGAGGCTTTCGGTGGGAAGGAAGACCACTGCTTATGTCTACCAAAGGTCTGATGTGTCTTTCTTTTGTTGAGAAAGAAAACATTCAGTCGGTGCCAGGGCAAACTGGAAGATTAATCCTCTCCAAGGATTGCAAGCCAGGATAGAAGGAAAGAGAAGCAATATTCTTAGGAGAAACAATCAAAATGGAACAACTGACTGGATTCACTAGAGAGGGGAAAGGGGAAAAAGAGATTTCTTACAAAGGGGAACTTTCCTACAATGCACCGTGAGAGGGAAGAAGCATATGTATTTAAGATATTTTCCCACAAACTCTCTGATACCTTGGCTTGAGGAATGTAGTTTCAACTCCAGATAGTTTGCACTACAACTTCCATAATGTTCACCCAGGAGGGAATGTAGGATATTATAGATTTTAGTCTATGATATCAGGTTCTCTGCATCAATCTAGGGGAAATGTGTCTTTCTGTGTGGCTACTTGGGAATGAATATCTTCTGTAGAATTTTGAGTCCTGATCAGTCATAAGTTTATCTTCAGAATCTGAGCAGGGAAACTAATGTTTTAGAACTCTCTCTTTCCAACCGGATAAGTAAAATGGATATTTTTTAAAAAAAGATGTTACTGAAAATTGCTCTTTTTCAGAATCCCCCCACCCCCGGTTCTTTATTTTAATTATCCTATCATTTATAGTTTGCATTTGTAACTGAAGGCTATCACTTTTATACATTATAATTAAATATTGTATTTTAATGTGGGAGTTTTTGTACTATTTGCAATATGCTAAATTACACTAAATGCTGCTTTGCAGATAAAAAGCACACAAATATATCTCTGTACATAAGGAGCTGAATAAAAGACCTATTTGTGGATACATTTTAAAATTAACTGTAGCGGTAGCAAGATGAAGAGAAGATTTTTGCATATCAAATATCTCTTTTATATCTTTTTACAGTTATAAAAGATTGAATAAATAGATTGCTTGCTGAAGAGTCTTACTGAATGAGGAAGAATAATTTACACGCCAGAACATAACCTATATTTTTGTAATGCCTTTTCTTTGTCCTACTTTAGTTCGCTTTCTCATAGGTAGGTGCCACTCGACAGCAAAAGTACTTCTATCTTGTCTGCCTAACTAGTTAGTCTTTGTGAGGAACCATCTAAATGACGTCATGGCAGAGAAAAGAAAAAGCAAGTTGTGCAGCAATGCTCTACAGTTGTTACTAGTAAGCGTAAAAAAGCTGGTGGTCTGGGAAAACTTTAATGGTTCTCTTTTCAAATGCATGCATGAGAACATGCACTTGAAGGGCTCCCGGGAAGTAGGGAGGGAAAGTAGGAAGCAATCACAGGAGATGTATGCAACTGCAGATTCTTGGCGAGGGCTGTTTTCATATACAATCAGAGAGTCGGGTCACATACAGATGCCACTTCATGTACACAGCCAGTTCCCTAGAGTTAAATGTCTAAGACCTTCCAGATGCACAGTTGCTATTATACAAATGTCATATGGTGATTTGGACAGCTAACAACAAGGTCTCTGACTCACATAGGCTGTTTACAAAGAATCTCAGGCCACACAGAAGAGTTTCCTGTTATGGTGGATTCTAATCCAGGATAGACTTCTGCATTCAAAGCAGCTTTCTCTCGACCTCTTGACTAAAGGATAATCATTATTTCAGAAGAATTATGAATTTTAAATCTCTAGGTGACAAACAGTTGGGGCATGGTTTCTGTTGGAATTTGGATTAGGACTACTGACAGCTACTAGTTAAAGAGAATCTGATTAAACATAATGTAGAAGCAAACTACGTATGTTTGGACATCAGAAAGCAGAATATATATCAGCATGAATACCATCAATTTATCTTGATTATTATGTTTCTTTAACTTACAGTGCTGTAATAAAGCAACTTCTCAAATGAGCAACGATCGTTTATGTACAATAATTCCTTTTTTAAAAAAGATCTTAGATCTTCAGTTTTAAAAACTATTACATCGTAAAAGGGGTAGTAACATTCGTAGTTCCAGAAACACTTTTTAAAGGAGGCAGTGTTCCAGCCCCTTGGAAAAGAAGGGTCAGAAAAATGTATCAGAATATAAATGAGAATTTGCAATGAAAAGATTATAAAGTGGCAAAGTGAAGTGATTTAATTAAACATAAAATAATTAAATAATAAAACATAATACTACAATTTTGTGATACTTTAGCTAAGTAGGAATATTCTGAATATTTTAAACCCCCCAAAAGAAAAAAAAATCCAATAGAAGCCCCAAAGGTAATTCAATTTTGTTTCTGGCTCATATGAAGACAATAAAAACTGCTGATGCTTCATAATTTAAGATATTGTTTATTATAGGGAAAAAAGAAGGGAAAAGAAGTTACCAAATATTTAATCAAGAGAGAAAACATATGGGGTAAAAAGACAAGCTGTAATTACTTTTATAGCCAAATAAAGTGAAGATAGAAAATAGTTCCTTCTAGCTATAAAAATAGCCCAGCCACCAACAAATTACTCTGTAATACTAGGCATATATTTTCCTGAATTAGCATCCTTTAGGTCTATATTAAGCCTTAAGGATTAAAGAAGGTTACTTTATTCTTGAATGCCAATGTTTAAAGCAAAAGAGAGACGGAAGCAAGCTATACTTTGATGGCATAGCACACTTTCAATATCAAAAGAAATGATGACAGCTAGACTTCCTGGGCACTCTGTATGTTTGTGTGTGTGCTTGTGTGTGCACATATATGACTATCTTTCAAAAAGATGTTACTAATTGGTTTAAAATATTATCAATGTCTAAGTTTCAGACCCACAAATTTAGGGATAACATTTGTTCAAAAATCCAAGATACAAAAAAATCCTGCACCGGGTTTGTTCATACTCTGGAGAGTTAACCGCCTTAGTGTCCATCCAAATTAAATGACAAAACATAGTGTAAATACTTCTGCCATAAGTGTAAATACAGTGTATATACAAACTCAGCCAGTCTTTCCATTACAAATTTTGAAGACCTTAGAAGCGCATCGCTTGTGCGGGGAAAAACATTAAACATTCTCTCCACCCCATAACTAGCTAGTGCTGTAGTTTTTTCACAGGCCCACATCTAAGCAAAGGAGAACACATCACTTCAGATATTCCTTACAAAGCTTCAGGGTGAGAACAGATACTTTAGACAGCTGCGCTTTGTCAAACTGGACCTCATCAATTCACATGGGACAGTTGCCAACACTCCTTGAAATGTAAATGAAGGAAATCACTTAATCCTTAAAATAAGACTGTTGTGGGCATGCTTTTAATCTGAATAACTCTGTTTCACCTTGATCCTAGCATGAACTGCTTAGATCCCAACACAGAGCATCATGCTGATCAATGAAACTATGCCACAGTTGCTAAGGCTGCACTGCGTAACTTGGCAGAGCAAGTAATGTCCAGGCATAGGCTCACTTATATACACAGGCACACATAGATTAGCACAGGATTAGGCAAAAAGTACATGTGTAAGTGATTTGCAATACATTGTCAAGAGGTTGTCTCTTGATTTTCTAACAATAATAATTAAACCAGTCTGCTGAAAAAGAACATTGGTAGACATATATGTTTGAATCTGACCATGTTCTCACTTGAACTAATGTTTTGCTCTTGGCTCCAGCAAGTACAGTTAGTAAACAGATTCTGAAAGCCTGAATAGCAGGTATCATTTCATAAGGGACTGGCATAAACTATTGGAATTAGCTTTAAGACAGGGTTTTAACAATTAAACTCTCTCTGAAGATCTATCCCAGCCTTCTTACTTTCTGCAAATATTCAAATGGTCTCATAAAAAGGGTTAACTACCAATATTTTGTGCAGTTTACTACTGTCACACTCCCGGCCTGTGGGCCAGATGCATCACAGGTTGGTTACACCTACGCCTGCTTTAGTAAAGGGGGGAAAAAGTCCCAACACCGCCGTGACGACATCAGTTTGACACCCCTGCTCTATATGATATAAGTTTTCTCATTTTTGCAGCGAGTGAATAAAAGTGCTTCTACTATTTTAATTTGGGTTGGACTTCTAAAAGTTTTGCTTCTGGCAGTTCCTTCTACAATTACTGTCTTAGTAAATCTATAAAGTGGATTAAAATGGAACTAGTTCATTTGCATAGCTTCAGAGGGCAATCCCAGGAACACAGATGGATTACAGCAATGTTTCTCAACCCCAGCAACTTTAAAATGTGTGGACTTCAACTCCCAGAATTCTCCAGCCAGCATTGCTGAGGTTGAGAAATAGTGGATTACAATACCAGCCCTTTTAACAATCACTGGTGAGATTCTACTTACATTTAGCTTGTAGGTGCTGGCCATTTCCAATCAAACAGTCCTTGAGGTCACTTCCTTTCTCTATCACTGCATGATGGCAAACAACACAATTCTGTATGCTGCACCTGTAAAGATAAATGAGGATTTAAAACAAATGTAGAAATTACACTAACCATCATTACTGTAACCAGGTAAGTGAGGAAGTGATGGGGAAGCAGAACATTTGCAGTGGATCAGAAAGTCAAGATAGCACCTGAGACTTTGCAATTGAAGCCCCTTCCCTTTTACATATGGTGAATCCACAATGCATGGACAAAAGGGGCCAGGCTTCAATCCCATGGCTGCAGCTGTCATCTTGACCAGTCCCATTGCCCCTGATGGAAGTCCTGTGGGGAAGAGATAGGCAATATATTTAAGTGGCAAAGTATAATTATGATTTACAGAAAATTAAATCTTTCTCTCCATTTAAACTAGAGGTATCAAACTTGTGGTCCACAAGCTGGATATGTCACGGCACTGGCCACGCTCGCCCCCTTTTTAGCGAACGGGGGAAAAGTCACAATACACCACGTGACGATAACATGACGATGCAAGCTTGACACCCCTGATTTAAAAAGTACATAAACGAGAGTATGAAAAATCTTCTATCCAAAATTCTGGTCAATCACAATTGACAGCTTTGGTGGGCATAGTTAAATAATTTATATTTACAAGAGATATTATAAAGGAAGCACACAAAAGGAAAGCTCTATATAAAAAATATAGTGGGGAAGTTAAAGGAAATGCAGAAAACTATTATATGGGTTTAGAACCTAGCATAGGTAACACTGAGGGAGAGATCTATGACCTGCAAGCGGTGAACCTTGTTTATTTTTCTGCCCCAAAACAATGTAAACTACCTCCCAAGAAAATGGAATTTTTGCCTTCTGCAGGAAAAATATTGAAGGAGATTCAGGTATTTTTCTCTGTATGACCCCCATATACTGGATGAATGAAAGTCAGGGAGAAGAGACACAGGGCAAAAAATAAGCAAGACCGCCATATTTGGACTGCAAAAATCCAAATGGTGAAAAAATGGCAACAAAGACCTACTAATTGTCATCTGATGTTTGCAGTCCAGATATGGTAGCCCAGGAATTCAAGAACATGACACATCAATCAAAACAGTTCGGGAGGCATTCAATGCCATTGGAATCCTATAGTAGTACCAGGTATCTTTATGAACCTCGACTATTTGCAGATAATAAATCAAGAAACACTAATGACAACACTCAGGCCCACATAGAAACACAAGTGTATTGATTATCCCTCACATAAGAGGAATGAAGGCATACCCATTGCAAACATATCCTCATGACTGATGTTTGGTTTTTCAATGCCTGTATTCAACGATGTGAGTTAACACAAACAGCTGAACACTATTCTTTATAGCTCATCTATGTTGGAACAAAAAACATGCATATGAAAATTTCTAAAATTTATGAGGTTTGAAGTAGGAATGTTGAGAAATTAAGAGTTATTAGCATGTTTTAATTATTCCTTTCTAGAAGACAGAAAAGGAAAGGGTAAAAAAAGGGAAATCTATTTGGGTTCAAAGAGGGTATCATCAACAAAAAATATTTTGGTAGATCTTGATATCAAATATGAGGGGGTTCCTTCAAAGTGATGGGGTATAAATCTAAAATATTGGAAAAGTACTTTTATAATTAACAATATTGGTTCCTAGGAGCCAACATTGGTTTGTCAAAAATAAGTCTTGCCAGATTAAACTCAACCATCTTTTACTGGCAATCAATAATTTGATGGGTACTGAAACAGTAAGAACAAAACGTATTTCCTACAGTATCCTTATTAAACTAGACAGTAAGCATAATGAATGAAGATTGAATCTTGGAAGATGAAGCAATAGCTTGAAACTAAATTAGAGAATTGACTATCTCAATAAAATGAGACTAAATTAAACAAATATGTAACATCTAACATTTAGATATAAAATATCAAATATTCACATACAGATATAGCAGCATAACCAAGAAGGTTTAGGTATTTCTGTGGGTGACAATATGGAATAAGAATAGTATGAAAGTGAGTCAGCCACACAATATGAAAAGCTAATGCAATTTATCCCAAATAACACCAAATGACTGTTTTACTCCACTTTGTGTTAGTTATGCTACATCTGCAGAACTATGTTCATAACTAGGTGCTGTATTTTAAGAATACCATTGACATATCCAAAAATTAGCAGCTTAGGAAAGTTGGATGTTTACAAATCCTATTAAAAAGAAGAACTTCTGAATGTTTTACAACGGAAAAGAATTAAGGAGAAATGTAAAAGCAGCCTTCCAATACCTGGAAGTCTATCTTGAGAAAAACTATTCTTTGTTGCTCTAATTCTAAAGACAATGAACAGGAGTGGCTGACAAACATATTTTAATTAAACATTAGAAAAAACTTCCCTTGAATAAGAGCTATTAATAGTGAAACAGATTGTCCATGTGGGCAGTGAATTCTCTTTCTCTGGAAGTAACAATTAACAGGACAGCTGTCTTGATATAGAAAAATAAAAAATCAATTCTTATTCACATAGATCATGTTGTATCGTACTGTCTACAATCTTGCATTTCTAGTCCACATGGAAAAGGAGAGCTTTTGTTCTTTTAATCTGCAGGCAGAAATTCAGAACTGTAAGGGGTTAATGGGTAGCTTCCAGTTGGCCGGACCACAAAATAATTTCACAGGCCTTCCACAGGGGTTTCATAATGATGGACCACAAGGCTACTTATGCTAATACTCCACATTTTCCATCTGAAAGCTCCCAGAATAATTAAAAGCAGGCAGCTCTGTCTTCAGAGTTATAATCTTAAAAGGCATGGTAGAGAAGGAAAATACAATGGGAATGAGAAAGAAAAACAAGGTACAACTTTTTGCAATGACTAGAATGATGTTCTGGAAAGTCCTCCTATTGGTTGCTATGGTTATTCTTCTACTGAAATACTGCTGATAAATTAGGCAGGTCATCCATAGTTGGTTTCAAATATCACAACAGAGATCTTGACTTCTTAAAGCTTCAGAAATGCAAATGGATTTTGATAAGAACACCAATTTTTGTCCTACACCTAGAAAATGGTCTTCTATGATCACAGCCAAATTGATGTCTCCTACAGACTAGGGAAGAGTAGGTCTATGGTATGAAAAGGAAGAAATATTTTGAACAGGAAGGACTTGACTCAATCTTAGGCCAGCAGCCTCCCCTTTAACACAAGATAGATTTATGCATGATGGAGTCATCTAGCTCAGGTTCCCTTGGCAAAGCCTCTTATTGAGATGTTAATTCTGAGGGGAAGTCTGAATAGACAGCTCTTTCCGTGGGTTTCTTATTCCTGCTGCACTGATACAGCTGTTTCCTTTCCAACTGCTCCAGCAGTGATAGCAGGAAGATTAACCACCCCTTCACATGGGCAACAGGATAAAAATGTAAATGATCCACCGGTTTATACACATTTTCTAATCTAATGTGTCCAATAAATGGGAAAACACCTGTTGAAATTATCTATTATGATTGGTTGATTAATATTCTATTCAAAATAATATACATTTGGAATCAACCAACCAAAACAAATTTCAGTGCTGATAATAATTCAGGATAGAGATGCTGCTAATGCATTTTGAATAAATTGTGAAAACCAATTATGTTTGATTGAGTATACTGCAATTTTCTATAGTTTTGGACAATCGGAACATCTCTTGCAGTAAGTTGAATGGTTTAAAACTTGGCTAGCTAATTAATATCTTTGTTACTACTGAATTTACAAGGGTATAGTCTTCAAATTTCAGACTCAGATTTCCCAATGTATAAGTCTGTCATGAGAATATGAGTCAAAGTTACACTTACATCCAATGTTTTCCAAATATGCCTTATACCATGAAATAAAAGTTTTGACTAGAAAATAGGAACCAAATTTCAGGCATATTAGAAGCTCCATAATAACTTTCATAATTATGTCCACTAGGATTCTATAAAGAAATAGAAGTCAAAATGTATACATAGTAAGAAAACTGAAAGTTGGAGAAATTAAATCCTCATTATTACATTGTATTTCTTTACCTGTAATTTAGATAAAGAAACTATTGGGCGCTCTCCTCTTAAAAAGTTTCTTGGTAAACCACTTAGATGAAATACCTTACAGCAGTGGCCCCCAACCTTTTTTGTGCCATGGCCCGGTACCGGCATCACAAAATGATCCACGGCCCGGTACCGGCATCAGCACTCATGACAAGGCAAGGCGAGCTGAGCAACCGGCCAGCCAGCGGTCCCCCGCTTCTCCCTGCCACCTTCAACTCCTCCTTTGTACCTTTGTCGATGGGCTTCCCTTCGGGACGGCTTCGGGATGGTTGCTCGGCTTGCCTTGCCTTGGGTGCTGAAAGAATCCTCGCGCCTTAGTTTCATTTGAAGCCCCCCCCTTTGATAAAACTAAGGCGCGACGATTCCTTCAGGACCCAAACGCCACTTTCCAACCAGAAAAGCTCACCCGGAAGCACTTTCTTTCAAACAAGATGGCGGCACCCAGCAAACCGGCGGCCCGGTGGTTGGGGACCCCTGCCTTACAGGTATTACCATGGGAATCATACTAATAGTTATATAAATCTTGAAATAATATTATTTTACTTCATTTATCCTTCTGTAATAAAGTCCCTGAGATTTATTTATATAAATATTAATCTAAAATAAAAAGATTAAGAATTACATCTAAAACTAGGAATTGGGGTGGGGGGAATAAATATTCAAAGATATTCTAAACACTAAGTAAATACATTTTTTCAGATTTCCGTGGATACATTACAGTTTTTAAAAAGTATGTGAAACTTACTTCAATGAATTAAGTAATCTGATATTTAAGAAACTGATGGACTGTGTCTATAAATCTTGATATAGAACCTTGATAATTATGAGTAAAACATAATATTCCCTCAGTATATAATAGTGATTTGTGTTCATCTCTACTTTTATACCCAGGATACACTTCAAATCCTAATAAGAGAGGCCCAGGATAAGTGAAATTAAACATAAGAGGAAAAATATATTTGATGAGTTCCATCTTGATAATTTACTTTGTAATAACGCTGTCAAAGGAATAAAAATTTTAATCCGATTAGCAGGAAGGAAATAACCAGTAGAAATCCTAGAATGGTACATCTTAAATATACAAGTAAGCAAGATTAGGTAAGCAAGATTTCTCACCCTTTTTCTGATACTTGATAGTACAGGATGGATAGTGAAACATGATACAATCTTATCTGCTAGTGCTGTTGTCAGATTCTGAATTCAACAGTTGACTAGAATATCTGAGAACAGTTTGTACTAAATTAGCAAAAATTTTACCAACCTTCAAAAACATTTGAAAAAGCATAACTATAAACTTCCAACAGTACAGGAGCAAATCCTATATATTAATCGTGTATAGATTTTTTGTCATTTAACAGGATAGCTATTAAGATTCAGCTTTTTTTCTAGTTTGACAGATGACATAAGGAACAATGATATACATAAAATGCCAGTATTTCGATAGGTAAAAGGGGGAAAAAATAATTTTCATTCACCTGAGATAAACATTTCAAAGAACTAAAAAGAAAAAGATAAAAACCATAAATAGAAAAAAGCACCAAAATAATACAGTTAAAATAATATAGTCCCTCCTCCCCTAAAAAACCCTAACACTACAGGAATTTCTCGAACACATATGCCGAAAATACAGTGCAAGAATTTCAATATAAATGGCTTGGAAGTAAACCACTTCTTTTTTGTCACTGAAGATTGGCCACAGCTGTCTCAAAGCTTTGACAATAAAAATATCTAAAGTTACTCCTGAATTACATATTTTGGGTGCATAACTTTTTTATATCAACATTTTGACTGGCAAAACCAATCCTAATCAATCTACAAGTTAGTTTGAAATCATTGTGAAAGGGCTTGTAATATAATAACCTCTCCATCTTTTTTAAAACACTGAGCCTATGGAACTTTTTTTTTTAAAAAAATATTTCAATAGCTATGTCAAAGTTGTGTGAGTTTCAGTTAGTTTTATAAAAACATACAGATCATTCTTGTGTTAGGAATTGCTGGAATTAAAAAAAATCTATAACTGCACTCATTTATTGGAGTTGAAAGAACCATTAAAAGCACAATCCTCATTTTGGAAGTTAGAAAAACTGGAGTAACATCTCCTCTGACAACAGGATGATGGAAGCACATTAGGGCTGGAAACAGTTTAGAGTTCAATCTTTGTATGTAGGATTTCAGGCACACATTGATAATTCTAGCTCCCGCTATGGCTCTGCCACACAACAGAGCAATTTGGCTAGTATTTACCACAAGAGTAAAAAACAAATTGAAGCACATTTTGTGGGTGTTCCTTCCACTCACTGACAGCTGTAATACAGGCATTTGGAAATTACTTGCAAATGCTTTTTTGTGCACTTTTTGAAAAATCAAACCATAAAGACTGCCAACAGAAGAACTGTATTGTTTGTTCAATTTCAGCCTCATTTCTGTTCTTCCCTACCATCCAGAATAAAGAACTAGAAATATTTATATTCTATACAATGTTTATATTCTTATACAACAAGCACTTTGTGTTGGGGCCTTCTAATTTTCAATTTTGAGCAGTGCAGCTTTATAAAATTACAAATATTAAAATAAGTTAGCTGCTATAAGTGTGTTGATAGCAGTTATCTTTACAATAATGTATTTGAAGCAGTAGTTTCCAAGATTAATAATAAAAAATATTATTATAATAAAGTTTTAACAACTGAAAGGCACACCCCATCATAAAGTTTAAGAGTTTATGTTTTGAGCACCTCTGTGACACATTAGCTTTATAGACAGCATATTTTGCAATGGGTATGACTAAGTCTGCCACACACATTCTGCTGTGCTCTGCCATTGGAGCAGCAGGGACTACTCCAATGAGGGATAAGTGGAGAATGCCAGTAGTGCATGCCAAGAGTATCTCCTTGGGTAGAAGTATTGGGTAGGAGAGTATCTTGGGTATCAAGAGTATCTCCTTGGGTAGGTGTATTCAACTCCTACCCTCAAAACGATGCTATAGAGCATTATATACCAGAACAACTAGACACAAGGACAGTTTTCCCCCGAACGCCATCACTCTGCTAAACAAATAATTCCCTCAACACTGTCCAACTATTTACAAAGTCTGCAAAGTCTTACTATTAACCTTCTCATCACTCCTTATCACTCATCCCCTCCCACTTGTGACTGTATGACTGTAACTTTGTTGCTCGTATCCTTACAATCTATATTGACTGTTTCCTAGTATGATTTGATTGCTTATTGTACCCTATGAAATATCATTAAGTGTTGTACCTTATGATTCTTGATGAATGTATCTTTTTTTTTTATGTACACTGAGAGCATACGCACCAAGACAAATTCCTTGTGTGTCCCATCACACTTGGCCAATAAAGAATTCTATTCTATCTTTCCCAGCAGGATATACGGAGGCCAGAGAAATCAAATTGACTATATTATTGGTAAAAGACAGTGGAATAGATCAGTTATAAATGTGAAATTATATCCTCTCAAGTAGGGAAAGCAGATGTGCCTTGGCATGACTCCATCAACTGACAACCATAACAAGGGACCGGAATTTCTGTTGCTAAGGAAGGCAGTTTTAAAATGACTTGCACCCGATTTTACAACCCTTTTTTGCATGGTTAAGTAAATTACTCCGACTGCTAAGTAATTCACACAAGCGAATCCATTTCCTATGTTGAGTTTGCTTGTCAGAAGCTGGCTGGAAAGGTTGCAAATCATGTGATCCCAGGACACTGCAACTGTTGTAAATACATGCCAGTTGCCAAATGGCCTGAATTTTGATCACATGATGTGAGGATGTTGTGATGTCCGTAAGCGCCAGGACTGGTTGTAAGTCACTTTTTCAGTGCTATTGTAACTTCAAGCTTTTGCTAAACAAATGGTTAAAAGTCAAGGATGACCTATAACCCCCATCCAGCAAGAGTCCCTCAGAATTATGGGATTTATAGCCCCCAATTTACATCTATATTGGAGTAAAATATGAATTCTAAAACCTCAGTGTAAAATTGATAAATGAAAAAGAGAAAAATATCCAACAATATTTTCGGCCCAAAACTTCTCTCAGTTGAGAAATCCCCCCCCCCGGAACTACTTTAATCAACTATGAAAAATTAATTGTAATTATGAAGATTCCAAGTACATTTTATTTAAAATGTATTGTCAATTGTTACAAATTTACATTTACAAATATGGAACTAATTTTAAAATGAAATATGAAAATGTTTGGCAAAACAAAGAGTCTGACTGGGTTTAAAGCCTTCTTAAAGTTTGGATAATTTTATTAATATTAATATGCAAGAAACAGTTTTTACTTGATCTTTTACGAATGAAATAAAGTGATAATACTCATAATGGTGCTATACATTCAATACATGTTATAGTATGCTCTTTTAGGGTAAGCAAAAGTATGCAAAGTGCAAAAAACAAACTAGAAATAGCAATTAAAGGATGGATGCATGGGATTAGAAAAAAGAAATATTGCTAAATGTCGTTTATACCAATACTATTCACTATATTTCTCCATATTTTATCAATTTGCATTGTCTTGATGTATTCAATTTTTTTTGGAAATGTGATCAAACTGCCTCAACATATTTCTTACTTACATAGTGATCACTCATTAGTATTCAATCCACAATAATTCATTACTGTTCATTCCTGGCTTGTCTCTTTTTGTTGTTGTGTTTATGTGCTCTAGTCCCACTGCATACAATTTAATTTTATGCTTGATTTAACATAACCAATTCTCACTAACATATAAGAAAATAGGCAGAGAGATACTCCTAAACGTTGCCAATTTTACTTCCTGACAAACATTTCATCTGTCTTTATTAAATATTCTATTATGGTACATAATTCATCAACTTCTTTTAATTTTTTGCCATTTTTCCATAAGCCATATTTCTTATACTGGTATTCACACATATATATATTACCTGATGAGAAACAAAAATCTGCATTCCCCTGCCCAACATAAAGCCTTACTGATGTTCACATATTTTCTTTTTTTCATTTGTACCTTTTAATCAGAATTCTGCCAAACATTTTCCCATACACATTTAATAAACTAACCCCTGTATTTTTTGTATTTCTTTTGCTATCTTTTCCTTTGCGTAGGATATTAAATGGTATTCTTCCAGTCATCAGGCATGGTTGTAGTCTTCCCACACTTGTTAAACTAAACAGTCACTCCATAAGCAAATCCCATCTATAGTTTAGCCTTTCTCTGTTGCAGTGTCTACTACTCCTGCAATCTTACCATTTTCTAACATTCACATAGCACTGATGTCTTCCTGTTGGTCATTTTTTCCTTAGGCCCTAATATTTGAAGCATTTGTTTCCATTCCATTGTATGCCATGTGCCTATAATTCCCATACATAAATATAGCTTTCAGCATTTTTCACTTCTGTTTCATTTCAAATTCTTATTTCTTTTATTTTTAATTCTATTCATTCTGCTGGAGGCTCCTAGTTTAGCTTTTTTTCATCTATCTCCAAAGCAATAATTTCCATCAAAATTTCTTTCATTTTTGGTCTGTGTTAACTTAACCATTCCTTGCTCTCTCTAACATTCTTTGCAACTTTCTCTATAGAAAATCTTCCTCTCATCTGCATTTTTTGCACTCATTCTCAATTTTTAATTCATTCACATGTGCCCTGACGTAAGCTCTTAAACTATGTATTCAAAACAAATAAATTGTTTTTTTTAAACACATCCTCACCAATTATCATTCTCATTCGTTCTTGGATATCTGAATGGCCCAAATGATCCATTTGCTTTTCCTGTCCTCTCTCATCTTGTTCCCAGCTTCCATGCCAACTAACAGAATAAATTTTCCCTGGAATGTATTTATTGAGAGTGTTGTGCAACTTTTTCCAGAACTTATCTCTGATTCTTCCAGATGTCACTTGTAACGTGATCTTTTGTATATCTAATGGAAGTATTCTAACGTTACAACATACTGGCTTGAATTCAACCGTGTCTACTGATCTACATGACTGATAATGTCGTTACACTACCTTTTTTTTCCTCCTGTCTAGTTCCTAGGGACCCACCAATGTGATCCTAAAAATGGGGGCAATAGAGACCTGATTTGGCAGTGTGTATAAAAGAGCTACACAGGAAGGAGAGGGAAAGGAACTTCCATCCTGTGAACTGAAGTATATGTAATTCATTTGCTTTATTTTGTTGAAGCATGTCTACAAACAGAGGGTTGTGCAAAACCATGCATTCATTTATTAAGCAGCATGCTGTATCTGCCCAAAGAGCCAGTTGGCATCCACAGAATTGTGATGTCAAGTTCACAGGAAGCGATAACACTGCTCTATGCCACACCGGTAAACCACAGCTGGAATACAGTGTCTAGTTCTGATCACCACAATACAAAAAAGAAAAAAAAATGTTGAGGAATTAGAAAGAGTTCAAAGAAGAATAGGAGATGGTAAGGGACTTGGAGGCTAAATTCTTCCATATATGATGGAATAGCATTGGACAGAGGATGCATTTATTCTCCAAAGCACCCAAGGATAAAACATGAACAAAGTTGAAATAAGGATGAGTTTCCATTAAAAAAAAGATTTTAATTAAGTTATAAAATACTACAAAATACAAAAGTAAGTAAAAGAGCAGTGAGGAGGGAGGGGAAAGGGGAAAGAGAAGTGAAGAAAGGTAGGAGAAAGAAAAGAAAAAGAAGCATTGACTTCCGACTCTCTTTGTTGCAGTAGAATAAAGCATTAGCATCAAATCACAGCTTTTTGTTTTTCCATAATAATATGAACAAGTCATTTCTATAAAGATCAATCAGTCTAATCCATAAAACCCAAAGTCAAAGTTACATTCTTTTCTACATCAAGCACAAAATTCAGAAAGCAGTTTCCATGTGGAAACAAAAGTACTTTATGCTCTTTTCTTTAATCAGAGTAGTCAGTTTTGCCATTTTCAGCCAACTCCATCAACTTTTGCAACCATTCTTCCATGGTAGGTATTGAAGTGTCTTTCCATTTTTGCACATACAATAGCCTTGCTGCTGTCAACATATATAGTAAGAATGAGTTTCCTGACTGTGAGAGCTATTAAAGCTCTGTAAGTAAGTCCTGGAGTTCTGTCACTGGAGGTTTTTCCAGAAAAGATTGGATGACTATTTGCTCAGTATGGTATGAGAATACTTGCAATGGACAGGAGGTCGGACTAGAAAACTTCCCAGGACCCTTCCAACCCTATGATTCTATGATTTTTTAAAACTCAAAATTCAGGTATTAACCCGTAACATATATGTATATAACGTGTTGAACATTTGTTCAATGATTTCAATTTTGAAGAATGTAAAAGTTTAGTTTAAATTTGTTTAAAGCAGAATTAAAAGTCGATAACCTTTTTCATTCATAAGAGAGAATATATACCCACTTTTTGGTTAGAAGCCAAAGCATAGTTAGCATATTGTTTAGATATGATGAACAGAAAGAGGGTTTGGCTTCTCTTTAACAGAGGGCACATGGAGAAACGATGACCCAGAAGACAAAAGGGAAGGCAGTAGATTTAAGTCTTTAAAGCACAGACCACCTAACAAGATAACTCTGAAATGCTTCTAATTTCAGTAAGGCTGCAACTTGCACCTCCCTCTCATTGTAAACAACTAATCCCAGCAGAAAACAACAGAGAGTAAAATGTATACTCATTCTGCAGCATTCCAGACTGTGCTTTATCTTTTATTTATTTTTCTAAGAGGTCAGAGATTGGGGGGCGAGTGGGTGGGAGGAAGCCAAAGACACAGGCCATCTCTTGTGTGGCCTTAAAGGAAGCTGTTTTAAAGGCAACGTCCAAGAACACACAATCTGGAGTTTTTATAGCAGAGCAATTCCAGGCTGCATTCTCTCCTCCCCGCCACTCTTTTTGTGGTAAAGCTACACAGCTTTAAACCAAAGGGCAGGGTGGTCGATTGCTTCGGAAAGCAATGTAAAGAGTTGGGAAATAATTCCTTTTCCTGTTGAAACTATAAATAAGAAAAGCTGATTTACACAGTGCCAGGACTGCTGACTTTCAGAGCATGCTATCTATCTATAAATCAAGTGTATTGAGCAAAGTTAACGAGAATGGGGGTGCTCTGTCGCTTAAAATACTGAGAATATTTCTTAAAAGCTGCATTTTTGCATTCTCTTTAGTCCCAGAAAATAGAAATGGACGAAAACGAACACATAGGAAGAGTCAGAATAATCAGGGAGGCTGAAATATGCACTGTTCGCATACAAGAAAGATAGTTCAGCAAGGCAAAGAGGGTCCATAATTAAAGGCTATATTCCAATTATTTAGGATTCATTGATTCACAGCCCTAGGTGGGTGATCAGTCCTTGCCTTATAGTCAGTCTGCAGATATTAAGAGGTAGAATACATCTGCTACTCTATCTGGGCATCTAAATGCCTATCTGGAATATCAACCAACTGTTAAACTGCATTTCACAGGGAAAATATTCTGGTCCACCTACTTATGGTTGGCTATGTGATAAAGCATTTGCCTGAAAAGGCAAAGAGAATTGGGGTTAACCAATTTGTAAAACTGAACCTTCCTGGTTGAATATTGTGAATGTGAAATTGTTATCTTTTCCACATTTGGGATCTGAGACAGTTTGGGGGTCTTGTATGAGATCTGATACTCATAGATTTTGGGTTGACCTCTCCTAGAGCTGCCGCCATTATCTTCTGTTTTTCTGACACTATTACTGCTTACTCTGAAAAAGAATTAACACTTGTGCAACGCTACTCTCTCTAAAGCGTATTAGGAACTGTTTCGAAGCAGTGAGGGGGTAATAAATAGAAATGACTCAATTTTTCATGCTGGAATTTTAGTGTTTTGGTAGGATAACAGGGAGACATGCTATCATAAAAAGCAACACATTTCACTCAGTGGGCATTTCCATTAGGTCACAGGGCACTGTGCCATAGTCCTGGGTGGCCTGCTTACTTGGGTGTTCCATAATGGCGAAGGACACTTAAGGTGTCAGTGACCGACATTGTCTATTAGTATAATGCAGTGCAGAACTCATCCTGGAGCTCCAGAAGCATAGCTGTCCAGGCCCAATGCCAAAGCAAGCATCTTGCTGGCTGTTTTTTGTCGGTCTCTGGCAAGAGCTATTGGATTTAAATATAAATCTTACAAGGAGAATATTTTCTGTATTGGGGCCCTTTTTAAATAACAACTAACTTCCACACAGACTATGGAACACACCTTCATATTCAGGTGATGCCGTATCTTCTCAGAGTGGCTAATTTGAGATCCGTAAGGATAAAGTTAGTATCTTTGTTTCACAGAGTTTCATCTAATTCTTTCTCTTTATATTAATTCTGAAACACATTGCTCAGTAGTGCACATTGCCTACATTATGAGAATCTGTTCTTTTACAGGATCTACTGCTCATGGTCCTGCACACTGGGATAAATGTGGCATGCATGGCTAATATGAGAGGCATTCAGCAAGTCCTGTGAAAGGAAGATACCATCCCAAGAGTATAATATAATGTATCTGATCATCTCCACATGAGTGCCACATTATTTGCAGCTTTGCAAACTATGAAGTTGGAAGCAAGCCTCTTTTCTCCTGAGGGAATGTCCTGTAAAGTCTGTTATGATGGTACAGTATATAAATATCACCCTGGAACCGGTTTGCTGTAATGCATGCATTATATAAGATGGGCAGTGAATGAAAGGTTTTGTGCGTAGTCTATGAATCCCAAACTTGCCCCCCCCTTGGGATTAATTACAATTTTTTTTCAGCTCTGTACATCAGGCAATATTAAGAAAATCACCTAATTACTTCATGATCCATCTTTAACTAGTTCTATTACTTTCTTTTTAACTTCCCCTTCACTTGGACATATTCTCACAGAAAAACAGCATTAAATTGGAGACATGTGGTAGGTGGCAGCAGGGTTTAACTAGACACACATGCTCTCCCTCATTCATAATCTTGCTGCAAGAACAAGACTGTATCATTTGCTAAGGCAAATTCACCTGGTTTATGCATGAGGTGCGGAACAGCAGCTCTTGTTTAAGGGCCCAGATTTAACAGGTTCAGCTATATGTTTTGTATTCTTTACAGTGCTATTCCACATATCTATACCGTTTGTGTTCCAAATGGCTTACAAATTTGTGCTAAAACAATTTACAATAATAATTTCAGCAGCAGTGATATCTCTAGACAATGTGAAGAAATAATGTGATGAACTTGTATTAAGTGACTATAAGAGATCCGGTAAATCAACTTAATTAAATATCTATGGAGATGCTCAGTCATCTAGGTCATGGTTGTCCCAAAGGTGCTTTTTCAAAAGTCAACTGGACTTTCTGGTTTTTCTTTGAAGACATTTTGCTTCTCATCCAAGAAGTTTCTTCAGTTGAATTAAGTTGCATAGAAATCTTTTAGTTATTCTTCTTCATTTCTTTCAAAATCCACCATTATTATCCAGGCTTGCCATCCAAATTTGGGTGCCCGTTTTTCACCTCATTAATCACTTGGCCATTCATAGCAGTCCTCCCAAGGTGGAAGGTGATGTGACAGTTCTAATTCAAACTTGACTTGGGGCTGGAAAGTAACAGTTATCATCATCATCATTTTACCCACTATCTATCCACTGCAGGATGAAGGCCTCTTTCACATGTTTCCAACATCCATACGGACCCGAGCTTTCTTTTGCCTATTGGGTCCATCATGCTGATGTTGTTGATCCATCTTGTTTTAGGTCTCTTTCTTTAGGACACTTTTCATCAATTGGGATCCATTCTATGACTGCCTTGGTCCACCTGCCATCAGTTCTTCTTGCTATGTGGCCAGCCCATTTCTATTTCAATTCTTTTACTCTTTTGATATTGTATACTTTCATTTGTTCTCTAATCCATGCGCATGTGTTTCTATCTTGTCTTTTAAAAACCGAGCATGTATTTTTCCATAGCTCTTTGCGCCTTCTGTAGCTTTTCTAACAAATATATATGGTACTATTAGAAACAAATGCCAGTTGAAAACAAGCTGGTCACTCCTGTTAGGATTCCCACCCTTTCACTGCAGTTGACCTGGAAGAACTTTTCCATGGATTATGACATTAGGTCCTCTGTTACAGGTATCAAAGTTTCTATTGATATTGTTCTTCCATCTCCATATCTATTCCCAAAAATCTTGCACAAATCCTAGTAGTGGAGTCCAATTGAAAACCTTAATTTGACAGACACCTGGATCATATTACCATATGTGGTGGACATGTACAGAGGCAAAAAGATATTGGACAAAAATCCACACATGATAAAGCAACACATAGATTTTAAACCTGAAATATTTTTATTAGGAATGATACCTGAAGGTTACAGCAAAGAAAAAGTATATTTGATTATTCACGTATTAACAGCAGCTAGGATTGTATTTGCTCAGAACTGGAAAAGTGATAAAATGCCGGCATAGGGAAAAGTGATAGAGAAAATATTTGAATGTGCAGAGATGAACAGATTAACACTGGCAATTAAAGAAAAAGAAGAAACCAAATATTGCATGGTATGGGACTTATTTTATCAATGGTTTGAAAATAAAACAAGTTAAAACTAAGTAGATGAATATATAGAGGAATAAGTTAAGATTATTATAAAAGTAATAGATATAAGAAATAATGGCTTATAAAGAAAATGTGATTATTATTTTATTAGTAAGAAAAGTATTAATTTCAATTGTTAGCACTAAATATATGTATCCAGTCGACACACTGCATGAATGAAAGATGGAATTATTGTGAATATAAAAAATAAAAAAAACATTAAAAAAAAGAAAACCTTAATTTGAATGGATTATGACATTAGGATCCTCTGATACAGGTATCAAAGTGCCTATTGATATTGCTCTTCTATCTCCATACCTATTCCCAAAAATCTTGCACAAATCCTAGTAGTGGATCTAAATGAGTCCAATTGAAAACCTTAGATCGGGGCTTAAAGCCATTTGAGACTTCCCTGTCTTTAAATGTTTAATATATTCCAATATTGTATTTACGTGTGTGTATATCTTTAAGACATTTTACATCCCATAAATCGGCATTTAATATCGATTCTATCAATATTGATTGATCTAGAGAGAAAACTATATTATCATTAAAGTTAGATCAGAAAGCATTTTGTTGATTTTATCCATTTTATGTTTAACACAATGGACTATTCACACAGATACAGAAGCAATATTTTTTGTGCAACTCAACAAGTTTAAATTCATGGCTTCTGGGAACAAAACTGAGTATATACTCAAAATAAAGAAGAGTAGCAATCTTGCCAAACATGTTTCTATTACGAATGACATCAGTTTTACCCTGACATCCACTGCTACTTTAAGCTTGTCATCTAGCCAGCTAACTTTCCAGATGTGCTATGCATGCTATTAGATACATCAAGCCAACTCACTGCTGTGAGAAATGGATTGACACTTCTAGTGAAAAGCTGTGTATTTCTACTCATGATATAGTGATAAACTGAATATATTAAAGTGAAGATTTTAAAAAGATAATATTATAGAGTACCATGGCGAATAGTAACACAATCTCTTTTGAGGGAGTTGACTCAGCATATGATTAAGACATCAGATACTCCTTAAAATGTATATTGATAATCAATTCTTAATCTGTCAATTAAGAATCCTAGAGGTGTTTTCCCTACATTCATTTACTTGTCAAAACCTGGTAAAATATTGGTGTTTGTTTTTTTAACTTAAACAAAACATAAAATTGGGGACTACCTTATAAGAAAATTACATTTGAACTAACCCGTTAGTTATAAAATGTATAATAGCTATAATTTACTACTTAAGCTCAACAAACTTGGGATAATATTTCACAACCAAAACCACATTGCCTTCCTTGACTTAAGTGTATTAATATCTTTTTTCTTTCCCTAAAAAATATCTTAGGGATATTTTTCCCTAAAAAATATCTTTTTTCTTTCCCTATATACTCAAGGCACTAATACAGAGATTATATATATTTTCCATGGGAATCAGTATACATGCATTAAATCTCACTGATTTAAATTATTAAGTAGCATTCATCACAGGAAATCTGCCATTATGTTGTCACAGCAACTGTTATGGAGAAGACTAGAAAAGGAACAATAAACATGCTTTTTATGGTGTTTTCAGTGGTGAAGCTACTGGAGGGAGAATGGGAAAATATTTAGTGTTTTTTTTTTAAAGCAGCTATTCAAGATTAATATGCCATCCTGTTAGAAGTATAACACTTCTATTTCTTTTATTCAAAAAAAGTTGCCAAAAATTGATGGTGTATTTCAGCAGCACAATTGGGGGAGCGTTGAAGGTCATAAAACCAGGGAAGCAACACATGGTGCCCACCCACCTATTAAGGGGTTAGGGGGCAAGGAAAACATATATCTGGTTATATGGTAGTCTTTTCTTATGCAGCATGAAACAAGTTCTAGTAAGTGACATAAATAAATGACACCCAATGTAGCATGGTGGTTAAGGTGTTGGACCACGGAAGCCCATAGTATGGCTTTGGGACAGTCACTCTCTTTTAGACCAACCTATCTCACATGGTTATTATTATTCTGAGGAAAAATAGGAGGAGGGATGCAAGGTACTTGCCCTGAGCTTCTAAGAAAGGGTAAGATATAAATTGAATGAATGAATGAGGTGAAAGGCAGTAATATTTTTAAAATTAAGATTGGGTGGGGGAGGGAACCTATATTGGTGAAGAAGAAGAATCATCTATGTGTACTGAAATCAACTTTAGTACAGAAATGTTGGTTATAAAAAAAGCATCCGGTTCCTTAAAAAGCCAAAGAGGAACAAGTTCCAGGATGGCTATTTGATGTAACTGATACTCCTTAATTCGTTACATATGAACCAAGAGGGAGCAAAAATGAGCCAAATATAGACGGACGATATATAGTCAGAATTCTCCCTTCAGTGCTTAGATGCCATCACTCACTGCATGCTAAGCAGCCTAAGACCTGAAATTATATAACCCCATTCTTGCCAAACTATTACGAATGTAATGAAACCAAGGCTCACTTTCTGCTAGATTAAAGGAATCCAAAAATTACTGTGCAGCATAAACAGATACACCTAGATGACAATCAAAAGGCCTCTGCAGCTTGATTAATACAGCATGGTGATTTCTTCCCAACTATACCTTTTGATGTGGTGATTTCTCAATCAATCAAATCAATCAAAGGTTTATTGTCAATGCACAACATGTGTACAATGAAGCTGAAATGAGCCTCCTTGGTGCTGGCCCTGCAAGTTTATCATATTAAACCTAATTGTGGTGTTTATTTGCATTCAGAAGTCTGACAGCCCAGGGATAAAAGCTATTTTTCAGCCTATTTGTTCGGCTGGCTATGCTTCTATATCTCCTGCCCGATGGTAGAAGAGTAAAGAAGTGCTGACCAGGGTGTGAATCATCCCTGAGGATTTTCCTCACTCCGCTGAGGCCTGGGTCCTGGCGATTTTGTCCAGTGGTGTCAGGGGACAGCCCATAATTTTTTGTGCTCATCACCCTCTGTAATGCCTTTTTGTCTGCAGCTGTCAAGCCAGCATACCATACTGTAATACAATATGTAAGGACGCTTTCTATCGTAGACCAGTAAAAGGAAGCAATTAGTCATCGTTCCACCTGATATTTCCACAAGACCCTAAGGAAATGGAGTCTCTCTTGAGCCTTCCTGACCACCTGGATTGTGTTATTTTTCCAGGTGAGCTCTTGGCTAAGGTGGACTCCCAGAAATTTGAAAGATGAGACCCTCTCCACACAGCCCCACCTTGATGTAGAGTGGGGAAGGTTCCTCTCTCTGCTTCCAGAAGTCTAACACCATCTCCTTTGTCTTGCTGGGGTTTAGATGCAAGTTGTTTCCTGAGCACCATGTGGATAACTTCTGGACTTCTTCCCTGTAAGCTAATTCGTCTCCTCCTATAATAAGACCCAGTACGGTGGTATCGTCTGCACACTTTATCATGTTAGATGGACGAGAAGATAGGCAGTCATATGTGTACGAGTACAGGTAGGGACTGAGCACAGAGCCCTGAGAAGAGCCAGTGCTGAGCTTCAGGGACGAGGATGTGAAAGACCCAGCTCTCACTGTTTGTGGCTGGTCTGTCAGAAAATCCTTAATCCAATCACAGGATTCTCATTGATGCTTGAGAATTTTGTCAGAGCAATAAAAGTTAAAAGCAAAAGATAACAAAACATAATTACAAAAAGCAAACTAAAACTAAAACATAAGATTTATAAAATTAAATAAAAGTAGCATAGGAGACCTCTCTGGTCTACTGAGTAGATATAAGGCAAGGCTCTACAAACTCCAATACATTTTCAATCCTAAGACTAAATAGTTGAGAAAATAAAGAACAATTTATTGCTCTTTATAATGTCATTTATCTAAATATGAATACATGATAGGCCATTTCAATAAAACTTTAATTGGGCCACTGTCACATGAAAGTCTCACTCACTCACTCTCTTAGCAGAGACCGTTGAATTCTGCTTTAGAAAATTAAATTTGTTATCTCCTAAATTCTTCACTCTTTCCAAAGAGCTACTCCTGTCTTAGATGAATCTCAACAGGAGTATTATTTATTGTTTTTTATAACAGCAGAACTGGCCTTGTCTGAAGATAAATAGGAAATTGCCTTTCATTTTTATGGTATGGGAATATAAAGTATAGTATGCTGGCAGTTAAATGTGGCGATTATATTTACCTATAACCTAGTTTTGTAATTGCAATGTGCTTCAGAAAACTAATCTTTTTCTTCACATTACACAAACATGTGACTATGAGAATCAACTTCAAGGAACAGTTGTTTTTAATTCATTGTTTAATGTTTTCAATTTATTGCTACCACAAATTGCCTGCAAAGGGAGGTAGATCCCTTACACAACAGCCAGCACTTATATAACACTTTAATTCTTTCAACCAATACAAGAAAAGTATGAAACTAAAAGGACAAGCCATTGAGAAAAACCTTGCCAAAATTTATATGTGAAATAACACATATGTGAAATAACACATATAAAATATGTTAAAATAAATAATTATGTAAAGTTAATCAGCATTAATACCACTATTAACTTAGATTCTATTATTTTAAGAAAATTAAAACATTTTCCCCATCTACTTGATCCATGCTGCATACAATTTATTTTTTCCCCAATATGACCCTATCATTAATCTTTTGTTTAAGTTAAACATTCCCAATACAATATTGTTTCCACATAGGACAGTTGCCTCTAACTCTTCTGGTTGTCATTTTTTGACTATCTACATTTTTTTTTAAAAAATGCTACAGTAAGAATTAAACAAAGATAGTTATGCCATAGTTCTGGAAAGTTCTAGAAAAGTATTATGATATCAACACTTGCATTTTTCCATAATAGAGAATTTACTTTTTGAACAAGAGTCTCAAGAAAGAACCAAACTTTTCCTGGTCAATCAATCATCAGCTCAAATCTACAATTACCAGCAGCTTTCTTTCAAAGGGAAGTCAAATAAATATTTGAAGATACTGACTATTCTTCAGGCAATTTTATTTTATTTTAATGAATTATCTTTCCACCAATTTATCCAAAATAAAGCTATTCTGCTTCTAATTTTCTAAATGTTCTCTGAATCATATTTAAAAAACATGGCATTACTCTTATTTTTAGCTTCCCAATATTATATATATGCCAACGGCAATTTTTTCAGCATTAATTTTATGTATTATGCATATCAGGCATGTTAATATTTCTCAGATAGAGGCATCTGCAGGAATGAAGGCTTTTATCAAAATGATAACAAGAGAATTGCACAGTCATGATACAACACATGTACAAAAGGGGTACAGTTTGCATCACAATGGTATAATGTTGCTTTGTACCCTCTTGTGGCCATCTTGTGGATGCCTCTATCCTCACTCATAATTCTCTTTTCTCCCCAGGAAATAAAGAAGTGGCATTCAGAGGGTATGCTTTGGATATTCCATAATTAGTTGATTTTAATGCTACGATTCTCTATATAAAATCACAAAAGATTTTTCAAAAAGCCACCTACCCTTCTTCAATTCTGACAGAATTCATGATGATGCAGTTAGTAATTTTAGCTTTGTCTTTGATCAAACATGAAGTACCGATGACAGAACGCTTGACTGAAGTCTTTTCGCCTATTTGAGAAGATGCACCTACAATGCTGTCAGATCCAACCTACAGAAGAAGAGAAAGAAACTGAACCACCAAGTATTAAACAATATCTTCTCCTTGAGTTGTTGATAGCTGCCAATTAACAGACTGAATAGACCCAAATATGAAGCCTCAAGAATCTTTTTCTTTTTTCATATGGAAAAGGTCTACTTTTTCTGTCGTATATTGGAGAATACATCGCATTCTAATAGTAAAAAAAGAACTGGAAAATTTTTTGAATATGTACCATAGCTACTAAATTGATGTTCTAATGATTAAGGTTTTTTGACTGCACTTTTCAAGGACATAAAAAGAAATAATTCTGTCATCTAGCACTTTTTCTGAAGTTAACTGTTTTTAGCCTACTCGAATAAATAGTATGCATTATAAACATATGATAGTCCATTGCAGGGAATTAGCGAACTCAACCTAGACTGATGTAAATGCTACTTTTATAATTAATAAAAATCAGTGCACTTCAGCAATATCTACCCAGCAGATCAAGTGTACAGTAGGTCTTGTTCCCAGATGCTTAACTCTCTAGGAGTGTTCTAGGAGAAGCTTGTTCTACACAACTACACAAGAGAAAGTGGACAGGATTTTTTTTGTGTGCTATGTGAGAAAACCTGACCTGATCAAATTAGAATGTGGTCATTTCACACAATCCTACCTGCCTTGTGCTCATACCCAGATCCATGCTCTTTCTCAGCAAGTCTGAACGCAATGCACAAATCTTTTATGGACCTTGAGATTTCCTGTGCAATTGCCCCTGGTTTATTCACCAAAGAGTGTTACCCTCATAGCATTTAAAGTTTGTTGGCATCTGTCTTTCTTAGTTTGCCTAAACTAATGATTTTTTCTTACCTGCTCTAAAACTCAGAATCTTCATCTACTAATTGACAGTGATACAAGATCCTAGTTGTTCTGAAGCTGAAAACCACTGCTTCCTACTTCAGAAAACAGGACAAAACAAAATTGGAAACTATAATTATCTGTACATTCAGATGTGCAGAGAAATGGTTAAAATAGAAAGGTATATTGCCTGAAAGCTTGAAAGAGCTTTCAGTATAACAATATTTACCAGGAAACAAGAACCAGGAAATCAAAATGCTGTGCCATATTTATTTACCTCTATCTCCCCATTATCTCCTTCTTGTTACTCACCATACACTTATCAATAATCTGTGCAGAACTATGAATCAGAGGTTCTTCAGGACAAAGTGAAGGCAGCATTTTGGGAACCTGAAATAAAAAAATATTGAAATCATACATCAATGCCCTACCAAACACACATTCCTGTTTGTAATATAAAAATTACTATTAGTTTACTCAATTAAAAAAATTATGTTCAAGTAACTAAAAAGGCCATGCATAAAAATTAATATTGTGTGCTTAGGCTTACACACTGAGCAAAAAATTAGAAGAGAGATAAATTATAAATAGATTTAGACTGATAAACCCATTTAGAAATGAACTGAAATAAATGTAGTCCCTTCCACCACTATCTGCAAATAAGCAGGTCACTTACAAAGAAACAATTATTTAAAATTGTTTAGAACACATGCCAAAGGGCCTTCATGGGTAGAAAATGACAATTAAATGTTCAGGAACAACCAGGAAGTTTTTAAATTATTCCCCGTCCCATGTTTGTAATGACATTTTGTTCTTTGTCATCCCAGCAAGATACATCTAATTTGAGGGATGAGCCTTTTGTGTAGCCTCCCTTAAGGAATAGATTGTGCTGTATCCTGAAGTATGGATTTAATAATAATCTTATTGCAATCTGGGATGGTGACTGGGACCAGAGATTTAGTCTTCTGAGCTTTCGGTAGAGAGAAATTCTCTAAGGGTGGGCTCCAGCACAAGTCTGAAAGCTTGGAAGATTAAGTCTCTGGTCCCAGTGACCAACCCAGATTAAATTTTGCAGTAAGATTATTTGCCAACAATCTGATTCTTGGCAACCACTTTAGTCAGGCCTTCTCCAGAATGATCTGTCTTCACTAAGGAAATATATTCACCTTACTGTTGGCCATTTCTTGTTTGTGCTTTTCCCAATATTATAGATTTCACAAAAGTTAGGACTTTGCAAAATATATCCAAAATATAATAATGTGACCCGGTTATTTGTACATCAAAGGAAAAGTCTGGATTGATTTATTCTATGATCTATTTGTTTGGTTTCTTGGACATCCATAGAGTTCTCATGAGTCTTCTCCAATAGCAAAGTTCAAAACATCAATACTGTATCTTGTTTTTGATTCCATAGAATGTCTTAAGGAAAACCAACATCTGCACAATTCTGTTCTCAGCAGAAATATAAACATCACAGCATCTGAATATCTTTTCCAAGACCTTCAATGTTACCCTACCAAGTGCTAGTCAATACAGTAGAACCTCTGGTCATGACCATAATTTGTTCCATAAGTTTGGTCGCAACCTGATTTGGCCGTCAGCCGAACCTAATTTTGGAAATTCAGTGCTTACAAAAAAAATTGAAGAGGAAATCAGCTACAGGAAAGAATTGTGAATTTTTGGGTTGGAACCCGATTTGGTCATGGTCAGAAGCATTTGTGTGACCAGGGGTTCTACTGTAGTTTGTTTCTTGACTGATTCTTTTAATATTACTAATTGGTTTTTAAAGCAGAACTTTAACTTTTAATTTTATTGAGTATAGCCCAGGGGTCTTCAAACTTGACAGCTTTAAGACTTGTGGACGTCAACTCCCAGAATTCCTCCTCCAGTCATGTTAGCTCAGGAATTCTGGGGGTTAAAGTCCACAAGTCTTAAACTTGCCAAGTTTGAAGACCCTTGGTGTAGCCTCCTGTCCTATGATAGGGAAGGACAATTAGTTAATCTCCCTTTCCATGTAGGGCAATAATCTGCCTTGAATGACAGCATGATTTACCAGGATATGATTTTTAAGGATAATGTATAATACTTCATACATTCTGTTAAATTTCCTCTCTTTGATATAAACTGATCTCTTCCAATCTGTTTGAGTTCATTGTTCTCCAGATTTTCTGCCATAGTTCTGTTAAAGCATTTACTGGTTCTTCTTTTGTTGCTTGCCATATTTCTATAGATCTACAGATTCTCCTATAGTTGCTTGCCATACAGTTCCTTTAGCCTTCTGACCTGATAATCACCTGAATAGTGATCTAAACAGTACTAGAAATTCTTGTAAATAGGAAATACCTTTCAAAAAATCTTGGATGTTGGTGTCTTTACTGTACAATATTTCAGTATACTCCTTTCAAAATTTGATCTTTTCTGATCGGTTACTATCTATTCATTGATGTTGTTAACATACAAAGTTGAGATTGGAACTGTCTTCTCAGTTCAGAGTTCTTTTGGAAGACTTTCCTTGTTTTTCCATCTTGTTTCCATCATCAATGTCTTTACAAAGGCCATTGTGATGCTACTTTTTGTCTCTTCTAAACAGCTCTCTGAAGTTCTTTGTTAAGTTTCTTCCTGAGGTCTTTGTCTTTCTTAGCTAGGCTTGCCAATTTCCATCATTTCTACTGGCACCAGTTGATTTATTTCATTTTCTGGTCTCTTAGTAACTTCTTTGATTTCATTCCACATTTCCTCTAGTTGCTTGTCAGTGAGGTTCAGATCTTCAAGTGATTCCTAATATTCTCCTTTAAGAAAGATGGCTATGTACTCAAGATAATCTTGAGGAAACTCCTGGTTTTATTTTTCCACTTTAGCTTGAACTGAAATTTGGATATAAACTGTTGTGAGTCTGCTTTTAGGATTGCAAAAAGGCCAGAAGGATACCTGTTTTCTATCAATTATGGGACAGTTTGAATAATTTATTTCTCTTGGTCTTAAGTGTTTTGCCATTGGAAATCCCATTAAAAGAATTATTTAAAAATTATACTGTATATACTGGTGTATATGCTCATTCATCTTTTTATTATTAACTGGCTTAAATTGTCGTTTCAAGGGTAATACATGATATGTATGTAAGATTTCTGTTTAGAACATAAAATATATATGCTTAAAAGCTTCTCTCTCCCCCCTCCCTAGCTTTACATATAATAAAAATATTTAAAAATGCAGTTATATGGGAAGCAACTAGAGACAAGCAGTTGCATTACAGAATGTTCAGGGAGTGCCAGGGCTAAGGAGAGGTTTAGTTTAACTTTTGGGTGCTTTTTTTCTGCAAAGTAACCTACTTCCTGTTCCTAAAAACTACTCCCTCCTGCTGCCACCTGCCCACACAAAGGGAGCAGCAGACTGAAGAGGTCAACTGAAACAAGTGAAATATTTCCTGAGTACAAAAACAGGGAGCTGAAGGTCTGTTTCTGCTGCTAATTCTAATGCATTAGCAGCTGTTTCACAAGTTATGGACAAAAATATACACTGTGCTCACACTGCCACATTTGTATACCCATCTGTTGGATGACATGGCTGTATATGATGATGCTACAATCAGTCCCTTCTCCTTTCCATGTATAGAAATAATGGGACACTTAGATGAGACAGAGTGATCATACTCTCAAGCTGCAAGACATAAAGGAGGCTGAAGAAAAATCATGCTATAAACTGTATAAACTTCAGTGAATGAACTTCCTGAATAAATCCCTGACTGATAGAAATGCTTTCAGTGGAACCCACTTGCTTAAGCTCACAAGCAAACTAGAATAGATGAATAATTTTTCACATATTAAAAATGCAACAGAAGTGTGAGGAAGAAAATAAAATATCCACAAATCAAACATTATGGAATATTTGGAACCCAGAACAGCTTAAGCAAAACAGAAAGCATAAGACTGTTAGAATTCTCTTTAATGTGAAAATTGTCTGAAAGACTAATACTTTAGCTTAGATAGTTTGCCATTCCAGAAAAGTTACTATTGAAGAAAATTTGTCTCTAGTCACTGAATGTTTTGTACAAATATACGGTATATATTAGTGGAATTATTACACCAGGAAGGTGGGGTGTAATTTGGAATACTGACTCCAAATGAATAATATATTTAGACAGATAACTCAAGAATTTGTTCTTCAATTCACTCTTGCACCTTCTACGACTGTCAAAACACACCCACTTTATTGCCTTCTTTTAAACCCTTGAAATTAAAATATATCCCTGTTAGCAACTGTGTATTTTTCTTTTTTCTGTCTACAAAAATGAATCTTCCATCTACTATTCCTTATTACAGACTCCAAAATAGCTCCTTTCTCATATGGCAAAATAATATGAAGAATGGCTGCAGGCTTTGAGTTTGGCTAGTCTAAAGAAAAGAAGAATTAAAAGTGACATGAGAACAGTATTGCAGTATTTGAGGGCCTGTCACAAAGAAGGGGGGGTCAAATTATTATCCAAAGCACCAGAGGGGAGGACAAGAAACTATGGTTGGAAACTAATAAGAGAGAGAAGCAATCTAGAATTAAGGAGAAACTTCCTAACAGTGAGGAGAATTAACCAGTGGAACAGCTTGCCTTCAGAAATCTTGGGGGCTCCATCACTGGAGGTTTTTAAGAAGAGACTAGGCAGTCACTTGTCTGAAATTGTATAGGGTCTCCTGCTTGAGCAGGGAGCTGGACTAGAAGACCTCCAAGGTCCCTTCCTATTCTAAGTTTTGACCTACTATTAATGTGCCCTAAAGTCAATTCACACAAATATGTCATCACTCCCAGAAAAAGACTTAACTTTTATAATGAACTTGATAAGGAATACATCCAGAAAATATATACATGCTATTGATGAACAATTAAAGGCTTTTATGACTCTAATTCAGTCTATTGTGGATGAGGTTTCACTCCTCCCGAAAGACCAAGTCTGAAGTTGGAAAATACTCCTCAGCTGTTATTGTTTTAATAAATGACAGTTATGGTGAAGATGTGTTCTTGCAAGCACAATTAGTGTACCAACTGCAACTGTCCCTGAGCAATTAGATCTGAGAATTATTTATGCCTGGGTTAGCCTTGAAAAGTGTCCACAAGGTGCAAGGTAATGGTCCAGAAGCTATGTGGGTAGGTTTCAGGGATCACCTGATCTTTAAATAAGTCAAAGCCTAGGTGAGGCTTTTTCATTATGGGTCTGTTTGGCCAAGAAGTACTGCAGGAGAGGCCCTTGTGAAGATGTCTCCAGGGTCGGGGTTTATTTATTTGGCATGCAAGAGAGGTTCTTCACTTGCATTGTTCCCAAACTTCAGAACATACTGATTTGTTGTCACTCTATTTTTTTAAAAATGTTTTAATTCATGGTAAATGATTTCTGACCAGAAAGATAGGATGCAAATATTGGAAAATATATGAACAAATATACTTTGGTCATTCAGTCATTTCCCTCTTCATGAGGTAACCAAGATAAATATACTTCAATCTAATCTCCCCATTCTATCCCTCTCTTTATTGTCATAATTACAAAAGTACTAGTCCCGAGTTAAAAACTGCTTTTTTTTCTTACCTGCCTGTTCGCTTCAATATATAGTCCGAGAGTGTTAACTCGGTAACATAGTCCATCTTTCATGATGTGAACATAGCAACGAATGTTTCCTCCATGGAATGCCTCTTTTACATCTCCTCTGCAATTGTTCCAACACATTTTGTCTGTACCCAATTCAAACCAGCTATCATCCTTCATAAAGCTATAAATGTCTGTGGAATACAAATATATAAATCATAAACCTTTCAAATGGAATCAAAGTGAGCACTATACCTGGCACATTCACATTTTTTTTTCTTTTGAACAGAATGAAGGTAAAGGTAAAGAGTGGTTGAACTTATCCTTTACAAATGACATTATATCACATTACTCAATATTCTAATCTAGAAGAAGAACAATGGTCTCTGGGATTGTTGGCCCATTGGTAAAATATCACAGCAATGAAAAAAACAACAACAACAGTGTGGCCCCATGTACTAGCTAGAAAAAGAGCTGCTTCTGGAAGAAATCTCTTGCTAACACCCAAAAGATGCCTGTTTTATCTGGGATGAAAGAAACAAAGAATAGAAGTACCGGCCCAAAGAAAATGCTTTGCTTTTTCCTCCCAGAAATAAGACTAATATCTACTTCAATTGTAAGAGAATAATGTACTTTTGTAATATATGAACAAGGCCCCATAAGCTCCTGTCTCATATATGGCTGTCAAATGAAAGGGGTTTCTTTCTTTAACAGATCAAAACGCCCTATTTCGGCCAAATTCAGGAACCCAATGTTTGTTTAAACTGATCTGTTAAACAAGCTGACTGCCTTATTATAACAAATGATTCCCAAGTTTGGATATAATACAGAACACTAACTTACTTCTGGCATTATCACCCTCATTATCTTTTCCTTCACCTTTTCCCATGTTGTTTCTTTTCTTTTTAAACCCTGGTGGCAACAATGTCTTTGTGTTTATTCCTATATGGCTCATACTATCAACAAGTATGGTAGCATGGCTCATACCACCAACTGACAAACTGTTTTATTTATCAAGAAGCAGGCTAAAAAGAGCTTATGAATTGGGAGATGATTGCATCCCCTCTATTGGAGAAATATTCCCCAAGTGACATTCATGTTCTCCACCATGGGTTGGGGTTGTTGTTTTTTTGGTACTAACCTGTTTTTTGGTCCTTTTTCTTTTGGTCTTGCTCTTTGTGGTTTTGGTCCTGTTGAAACTGTGCAGGAGAGGAAAACTGCTTTCTAACCAAGTATGGGATCAGTTCACTTCTGATTGAAGTAAATGTCCTAAGGAAATTAAAATAATAGCACTAAAAGATAAAGATACTATTTACAAGTTCCTATGGGGAAAATGGTTTCTTTCTTGTATCTGATGTTCAAATAGCTGTTCATGAAATCTAGATTCTGAACAAGAGCAGAACATTTCAAGAATAGTCTAAATCACTAGACAGTAAGTTTGTAACTAAAATATAGTACTGGTCCTCCTCCAAGATCAACGCTTGAATTCTGTTTCCCAGCTGTAGTTTGTGTTTATTTCTGCCTGAACTGCAATGTATCCAGCAAGGCAAAACCTGTTCTAATAGCCCTGAAGCTGAGCAGAACCTGTGAATGGTCTATTTTCCTTTGCTGGGAATTCTTGCCTTCCACCTGCCTCTCAGCTTCAGCAGCATAACATTCACAGTCCATTTAAGGGGAATGGTGGCTTGACACATTCTCAGTTCCCTCTTTGCAGCCAATCAAATGCAATCCAACCAGCTGATTTCACTACAAAATGGAGCTGTCATTGACATTGGCTATTTTTATTATTTATAAATCCCTTTAAATGTTTTTGCATGCCCACTAATGCAGGCATAAGGGCAAACAACCATGGGTATGCTGCAGCTACCATAATTTTAAGAGTATAATCTTGAATGGTTACGTGCCTGGTTTTAAGTTAAGGATGCCTGGAGTTGTAATAAAGAAAAAAAATTCTTGTCAATGATTAAAAATATCTTATAGATTTAATTCTGTTGTATTTCAGAAAATCAGGCACAATAGTAAAAACATAATGGTGATGTCAGGGGGAAATGTAGAAAAGATTTTTCTAAAAAGTAAAGGAAGAGGTGAAAGGAAAAAGTTATTTATGAATCTTATAGGTATAAAGTAAATTCAAATAATGAAACAAGTTATTTTTCCCAGCTCTCTACTATTCCAAACTAGAACAGCTAACATTTCTTTCCCCTCATCCCCACTGATATAAAGAAAAGTCAACTAACTTTAAAGAATAAAAGCAAAATAATGCCAAGAACAAGGGCACTAGGGAAATGATATTTATATTCCAGCCAACATTAAAATCTCAGTGCAAAAGCAGAAAAAAATTCCCTTACTATATTTTCTCCTTGCTTGTATCTTCAGGGAAATGGAAGAGAACTGAAAAAAGAGTTAAAGCCTCTAGTTCAAGGCTGCCAAACACCTGGCCCACGGGCTGAATGTGTCATGCGCTGGCCACGCCCATGCCTGGTTTAGTGAAGGGGGGAAAAGTCCCAAAATGTCAGGTGACACTTCTTGATTTTAGCGTGCTTGATATTATCAGTTTGAGGGATGCCTAGGTATATGTAGTAACCATCTTCATCCAATAATTTCCATAGGACATCTTGATTCCTTCAGTTTTTATTATTTTTCCACTGTTGATGATGACAGGCGCTCATCTGTCCAATCCAAATACCATTACACTATTTTGGCTGTATATACAAAGTGCTGAGTAGCGATTCAGATGGTTTTTCATACAGCTTCAGATTATCCATGTAAAGGATAAAGGAGGTAGGATGGCTTGGCAGCTGTTTTTGATGTTTGACAGCCATGCCCTGATTAGTACAATATTGTTGACAGAGGAATTAGTGCAATGAAAAAGAGTAAGCCTGATAGTAAATCTCCCTGAAAGATTCCTCTCTTGATATTAATCTTTCTAAGTCTATCACCAGTTATTAGTAATTGTGTCTTCCACTGACCTTTGCATAAAGCTTATGTTTCTACTAACTGTTGTTATTTCTAGGCACTTAATTATCCAACAATGTGACAGAGAGTCAGATGCCTTCTTGTATTCAATCCACCTACATTCAAGTTGGTCTTCCCTCTCTTGCAGTTTTCGAAAATAATCTTGTCAATTAGAAGCTGACCTTTTGTTTGGGTAGCAAGTCCATACATCTAACATATCCATAGTGGGGAATCAACATGAATGAATGAATGAATGAACATTAATAGTATTGAAGTTACTGGTCACTGACAAAGTCTTATTATTTCCTTCACTTAATTTTTCTATTGTCAAACATTGGTGATCAGAGGTTAAATCTCTTCAATCTCATGCAATTAAAAATGTGCAAAAGGAGCTTTGGAGCTTGCAAAAACAGCTATGTTCACAATATGATTCCAGGAAAAAAATGCAATTGCTTTAAGTGGTGCAAATAGATAGTACATAACATCTGCATTCCAAATCACTTCTTGAAAATCAAATGCATAACACTGCAGAGCTCCATCATATAATTAGTTTATTGAAATTAGCCTAATATATTCAAAATTTAAAGGTACAGGCACCTTTGAACTGAACATGACTTCTGGGGACCGCATAGACACCTCTACTGAATTTCCTGGCAACAGTACAAGAGTGGCTTTTTCCAGGAAAGTTTTTTTCAACTTCAACTAACCTGGGATTTTCTGACAGTTTCTCATCCATGTACTAATCCTTCTGCATGCACAGAAATTGGTTGCTTTCCTTTCAAACTAAACCAAACTGCACCTAAAATGGCACTCAATAGAAGCGTTTCTCCTGGCTTGATCATATTTTAGCTCCAAACCTTCTGCAAAATAGATACAGGGACATGTTTGTTTTGCGAATTATGCAGGGATATTCCGACTATCATGTGCATTGCATGCATATCTTTGTCAAAACAGAAGTATTATATAAACACCAAAGAGCTCAGGTTTCAATAAATTAAACATGGAAAAATAAAATTTTACAATTCATAAAACTTAGCCTCTGCTTCACTAAAAAAACGATCGTGTCAGACTGATCACATCTGAAAGCATGCCCTTCTTACACCTGAAAGTGCAGCTGAGGTGACAGAAACCAGGAGAAAGCCTGGACAAAAATAGCTGACTATGGAACTTCCCATATAATTTCCATTCTATTCATGGTTTATTCTCACTTGCTGCAAAACAATTTCCAGTGTCAATTGTTTCCTTCTCTGAAAGATTTCTCTTTGCATTTTGTAGTCACTCCGGGAATCTGCAGCCTTTTCAGAAGGGGGTTACATATTTTTTTTAAAGTACCAGATGAGTAGTCTTGGGTTCCTCTGAGATCTTCATTGAAGCTGGAGAGCTAAGTGGCCTCAGTGTCTTAACCTTTTATCAGCTGACAGCAAGACAGAATAAACCTCGTATTAACTATTATGTTTAGATCAGAAATGCCCTATATCTAGGCTTGCTTTTAAAAACAAAGCAATGAAGTTTGTTGAAAAAAAGGCAGCTCATCCACAAACTAGGACTTACAGATATATTCATGTTATGCCACTGTTCCATAAGAGATCATTTGTAAGTTCCTTCGTTCAGTGCTATTGAATGAGTGGTCGTAAGTTGAGACCATCTATATACTATGATTCTTTGGTACCACTACTTATTTTCCCATGACAATCAGAAATCACTTTAGAAGAGTTTGCTGTTATTTTATTGTAATTGTAACTGCATATTAGTCTGACTGCATTGGTTTTACTTTATTCTTCTGTTTTACTCCTTGTTTAGTGATTGAAACTGAACCAATCTCAGTTATTAAACGAAGCTGTCAATAGGTGAAACTGCAGCTGTGCTGATGATCTTTAGCTTTCCTTTGCTTTACAGAACACAAAGATGTAAATGTGAGGACTGATCAGAGAATTTTCACCACTGTGCATTTGCCAAACAAGACAGTTACTAAATAAGAACTATCTCCTTTTAAACTATATATTTTAATGGATTTGTAGACACCTAGTAAGTTATTGGTGCTTTAAAAAAAGAATAACATAAAATAATGCAGATGTATTACTAAGCTAGATATGGGAAACAAGGAGCTAGAATATCTTCTTTTAGCAATTCAATAGGCAAGAGTTCTAAATGATAATTGAATTTGTAGTTTTTGTTCTAAAAATGTGATGAATAGGACAAAAAGTTATTTTTCACATTTTCAGGACACTAAAAAGGATATTAGCAAGACTATATCTCAACTGCTGGAAGCATAATTTTACAGAAGACTCATATTTTGGGCATATTCTACAGTTGTACTCATTTGGTTTAATATTTGTAAGATTTTTAATATGGTGTTGGAATAAGAAAAAAAATTACAGATGTGACTGTGCTGCTAAATTATATATGAAACATTTGGAAGTGAAGTATGAAGAATTCTAGATTTACAGTGTGTGGTCTGTGGCTAGACAGGCTGTTTTACTTCGATGGAAAGACTCTAGTACACCTGCTTTAAAATCCTAGATTAAAGACATATGTTCATCCTCCACATGTGAATTGGTTTCCTATCAACACAGTGAAAAGGTTCATTCAACATTATTTTTATGTGACCAAGATTTACCTCACTGTTTGATAATTTATTTTTGTTTGTTTTCTATGTATTTCATAATTATAGTTTGCTTATTCCTTTATGGTCCACTTCTGTTTGTGATTTTTAACTTTATTTAGCTAATGTCTTTATGTATAAGAACAATAAAAAGGGGGGAATATTACATTTATAAATTATTTCTCTCTGAAGCAAACTAAAACTTTCTGTGTGTGTGTTGTGTATACTGGCATGAGGAAAAACAAACACTTGACTTGCTAGTATTGCAAAAAGTGATGCTAACAATAGGAGTGTTTTACTGTGACTATGGCTAATTGTAAGCAGTGATCTCACCAATCTGTACCTCAAATTCCTTACAGAGCATGACAATTGTATACCAAATACAAAACAAAAAGCAACAGTTATATTTATAGTGTGTATTGCATATTAACACTAATCACAGGTGGCTTTGGCCACCAACAGTTAACTGTATAGGAAGAAAGGAACAGAAGTGGAGGACACAGCAGGAAGACTAATCAGGGTATTTCAGGTTGTGGAAAAACCCTTCCAAATGGGCTCCTTTTATGTCATAACAAGCTGGAATTTTCAAAGAACTCCAAACAACAGCTGTAGATGTAAATTGCTCTGCCAGCTGCAGATTGGACACAAGTAGCATTAGAAACATGCAAAGCAAATTCATGTAGCAAAAATATCCAAAGGATTTGTTGCCGCTGCAAATTCCCACAGTGTGGGGCTAGGATTGGATGTGGCCACAAAGAGAATGAAGAACAGGTGAACATACAACTACGGAAGAGCAGTCCCAATGCACTTACATCTAGTTCTAGTCTGTTTTTATTAGCGATTCCCCAGCTTCTCCATAGAAACCCACAGGATAGATACTATCCTCGGAGCTACGACTAATATTAAAAAGCATAATGTAACTGTCCTAGGTATACTACAGTCTAGTCATCATGCCTAGTAGCCACTGAGAACTAATCTCGTTTTCTTTTAAATGTATCTAGGTTTTTAAAATAGCTACTTAACAGCTAACTCTGCTATGCAATGAAAAAATATTTTGTCTTGAATCTCCTGTAAGATAGTTTTATTAGATGATTCTGGATGATTTTTTTTTTTCATAGAGTGTAAAAATTTTTGAACACACTGGCCGTTTGTGGATTTGTATTCCAATTTATTACAAAACATATAGCTGACTTTTCAGTTTTTATAAAAAAATCAAGACAGCTTATATCAACTTAAAAAAAAAAAAAGGAAAATCGCTACTTAAAATCAAAATCACTATCATTAAATGTATACTAAGTTGGACTAACACAAGTACAGAGATAGCACTTTTAACATTTATTATTTGCCCTCCATTAAAAGCATGCTTTTTGCTTATATACCTTTGGTACAGTCACCTTACTGTTTCCCCTTTAGGGCTGCGATCTTTTTTTTTTTTTTTTTTGGCACTATGACTCTAGAATAGTGTTTTTCAAACTTGGCAACTTTTAAGATGTGTGGACTTCAATTCTCAGAATTCCCCAGCCAGCAATCCACACATTGCTTTAAAAAGTTGCCAAGTTTGAAAAATACTGCTCTAGAATCAGTTTCATCCTACCCTTTGCTCTTCAAAGCTAGTTGGCTTTAAAAAAGGTTTTTAAAAGGTTTTAGGGTCATTTTATTATTATTATTGGGTCCTGGTTATTTTACCCTATTCCCATTAAGACTGGTAATTTTCAGAGTGTTTATTTTATATGATTTCTGGGTATATGTGTGCTCTGCAATATCATAGGACACTCTTTTAATAAATAAATAAACTATAATTAATAAATAAACTATAAACTATATATTATAGTTGCATTGTAATTTTAATTGTTGGTATTATTGATAAATTATACATTAATTTTATTGAGTAGAATTTTGTAACTATTATGTAACTTTTTTAATCTGCACCATCCCTTAGTAAAAGTGAGTACAGTAATATAACCCCAAGGGCAGGATAAACTATAGAATTGAAGATGAATTGGCAATTCATTCTTAAAAAGTTTATTTATACTCAATAATTATTGTATTAGTCATACTGCCATTGAGATGAAAATTGCAATAAAGTAAGCTTACAGGAATTCTGTTCCCAGTTGCAATTGTAAATTGAGGACTATTTGTACAGCCAATGCATTATTATTATGCATAAATAAACATTCTGAAAATGAATTACCAGTTTATCTTCCAGATAACAATCCAGGCAGTCCTGGCTGGTGTTGTAACTCCAAATGTGTGGATCACTGTGTGGAAAGCAGAGGCTGCCCCAGGTAAAACTATGAAGGTGGCTGCAGCAGGGTAGGGGAAGCTCTTTGAGGTCCAGTGCAGGTCGCACACAAATTTGGGGTGGTGATGGTAGTATGGGTGCAAGTTCAGACAAGAGGATGCAAAGGAGTGCAAGGACAGGGAGGCCAGTGAGAGAAGGTGGAGGGTTTGTGTGAATGCGGGGAGGCCAGGAGAGCCAAGAAAAGACAGCTGGGATGCATGCAAGCAAAAGAGGGTGTGGTGCATACAAGTGAAGAAAGCCAATTGCAAAACCTGTGGTCTTCCCCATGATCCTTGCTTGGGGGAAGACAGCAAGGAAGGTTGCAAATGGCAATCACATGACCAAGGGATGTTGCAATTGGTTATGAGTGCAAGCTGGTTGCCAAGCATTCAAATTTTGTTCACATGACTACAAGAGCATTGTAACAGTCAAAAGTTTGAGAACCCCTTGTTATTCACTTCGTTCAGCACCCACCATTGTTATAATTTGAAGGATACTTGAAGTAAATGCTAATCATCCCTAAATCTTTTCCTGTGACACCATTTAAATTTTCAGTAAATCTGCAGGAATAGTCTCCCTTTAGCTGCATCTTTTATATTTTTTCATTTGGTTTGGCCATTTCATCTATTTGTCTGCATTTTAATTCCTAAATTGTAATCTGTTCCATTTCTCTTTTCACATGGAAAATACTCACTATACAACCCGAACATTATCAGGAAGAAATCAATCACAGAACTGACGTGCTCTCTCTTTGGTATCTCTCTTCAGCATCCACACAGCAAGCTCTCTTTTACAGACATTTTTCCGGCAGGCAAGAAGAAAGAGAGAGGGAGGGAGAGAGCATGTATTAAGCCAGAAGAAGTCTGACTTTGCCAGACCTCCCTCACAGTCCATAGGCCTTGCCAGGAAACACAGGTGACAGTGTGAATGATAAAAAGGCATTGAAAGGGAGAAAGCAAAACTACAGACTGGTTTAGTCTGGGCAATATCTTAATGTAAACCTGCAGGGGCCTCTGTGTACAACATACCACAAAACAAATCAAGCAGAAGCCCGTGGACAAAATTTACTCTCATCAACCAAAACACAGCTTCTACCCTCTGGCTATTCATGGAAGGTACAGAACTTTGAAGTTTTTTCTTCACAGCATTCCTTTTGGTCTGCAGCTCAGATGGGAGAAAAATAATCTTTTCTGGAACAGCTTTCCAGAAAAGGTCACCGTAGAGATCTTGGAAGACTGGCTGAAAAGAGGAGGAAAGGAACTGCAGGGGAAGTGGCTTATCAATAGCCAATGTTTTCAACCACCCATAAAGGCTTTTTTCTTCTTTCCCAAAACTTATTTGATACTCTGCTTCTCTGAATACAACCAAGCCAAGAGTTTCCACTTGAACATTAAAAGCTTTTTCTGAAAAGCAGATTAACTTTGCTCAGGAAACTGCTCCATGTAGGGCTATTAAATCTGGCATTTATGGGTTCGAAATAACAAAATATGACAAAACTAATTATTTAACTTATTACTCTTTAGAATGTATTCACAAGAGTTGTTCTTAATCATCCTCACATCATTTCTTGTAGCTCAAAGTTCTATTTTGTCCTTGTTTCCACGTTCTAGAGATGGGAAAGATACAAATTCAAATCAATAGCCTTCAAATTCACCATCTTCATCTGACTTCTTTGTGTTGTGATGGTAAAACCAGAACAGGAAAGAAGTGGACATTGATTTGAATTTATTGGGAAAAGGGGGAGGCATAAATATAATAACAGATGAAAACTGAAAATGTAGTTTTCATATTTAGATTTACATTTAGGTACCTACAAAAGGGGATATTTGTAGCTCAGAGTTGAACTTGGAGTTTCATGGTATCCTCTGAGCTTGATTGTTTGCTTGCAGACATTTCATTAGCAAACTAAGTAGCATCATCAGGATTTAGGTAGAACTATCAGAAGTAAAAAATGTTAGAATTAAAAATCTTTAAATTTGTCTATTGCTGTCCCATTTGATAAGTTGGATAGACTATAAAGAAAGTTTCTTTAGCCCCGAAGACTTCTGTTTGAAACAATCCACTTTCTCCAACTGGAAAGATTCTGAATCAATCTAATGGTGCTTTTTCCAAAAGGCAAAAACTTTGTTTTTTTTTTCCTTGAAAATGTTTCACTACTCATACAAGAGGCTTCTTCAATTCAGTTCAGAAGGGGGGTATAGATAAATATACCCGTAGAAGGGAGCTACAGGTCATATCAATAACAATTGGGATAAAATGTAATGTCACTGGGCCAAGCAGTCTTTTGAAAGCAGTTTTGCCACTATCAGTAGCTGCTGTTAGGCAAATCCTACATAGTCACAGAATACCATGCTCACATGATCACCATTTGCAACCTTCTGCTGGCTTTCCAATTGATTTTGCATGTTGGAAGCAGACGTTGAAGGTCACAAATAGTGGTTCTTGGGGAGCCTTATTTGAGAGAGTGAATGCTATGACAAGATATAAGGTGCCTTTCCAGATTCTAAACAGATGGCAATCTTTGACTGAAGGAATTTGGAGCAAACTAATCCTGCTGGATTGAAGTGGCCAGGACGATACTAGGGGAAACAGATGATCCCTCATGTAACTGGGCCCTGTGCCATTTAGGACTTTGTAGGTAATGGCTAGCATCCTGAATTACACCTAGAAGCAAACTCACAACCAGTGCCACTTGTACAGCAGAGGGCACACCAAGGCATGCTTATTACTACCCATGCTGTCACATTCTGGATCAGTTGAAGGTTCTGGTGATCTTCAATATTAATGAGCTGGCATATTTCAATAAAGAGAAGCCCAACTGACCATGCCATTACAAGAGAACTAAGAGGAAAGCAGTGTCTTTTCTTCTGATTTGTATCTCAGGAACTAGTAACTTCTTTTCAAACTGCAGAAACCTAACTGCCTGTCTCGTATTGATAGCAAAGAATGTAGCAAATTAAATCTTTGCCTTACATCCTGTACAGATCTACCTTTCCTATAGCTATGGTTGGCATGCAGCCAATGAACAGCCAGTAGTAGTTATAACAACTTTACCATGGATTTATTACAGAACAGATAAAATAAATCAGCAATACTATAACATGCTATCTAATACATCAAAATATAAAATAAATAGCTTTTAAACTAAATGGATGATGAAATGCATATATGTAAGAGTTGTTTTTAGAATGGTTTTGTAGAGGCCCTTGCAAAGAAACATTCCAGGACTATTTTTAAATTTTTATTTTATAAAATTTTATCATCACCTGATCTGTTTCTGCTGATCTGTCCATGCTATAATCTGTCAAGAATTTTTGGGGAATAGGGAATAAAAATAGGACCTTACTACAGAAATCTATTTACTTGTAGGAAACTTTTTTTGCACATTGGTCATCCTTCACCTCCTTACTTTTACTAATGCACAGGTAAAATTGTCATCTTGATTTATAACACTTGGTTGTAACATTTAAACTCCATCCTTAGCATCTCATTTTTTTTTCTTTAATTGTCATCACCTGTGGCTTCTGCAGTATTTCAAGGGAGCAAAAATGTTATGGAACACAGCTGTTTCAGCCCCAGCAACATCTGTCGCAGGTGGGACTGAAAGTTATGCCTGGGGTTCAGCTTTAAGTTACTTCTAGTTTGAGGTGAGTACATCGCTCTTCATTACGGCTAAACCATTATAGCCAGAATCTCTCTCTTCTTCCATAAAAGGATGTCTTTCTTCCTCTCAGTAGGTGGTCTCAATTTCATACTAGGAACACCGCAAGATACACAGGATGTATCAAAAATAGCCAACATGATTTATCCCAAGAAGGATTGGATTCACAAATAGACAAAATAATGTACAAAAAGAAGACCCATACAAAAGGAATAGAAATACTCATATTACCACTGAACAAAAATGCTTTAATAGATACAAATGAAGACAAAGCAGGCACATATTAAGTTTCGGTATGAAGTCAACAAGTTTATTAGTTCAGTGTGGTAATCCTCCATTGTCTAATGCTACTGGGTGGAAAGTTACCATCATATACAAAGAGAAGTCAGGGGAAGTAATGGGTTGGATTTAATTTCCAGTGTCCAAACAACTTGTTTAGGTCTTGTCAATTAGAGTTAATTGTCTAGCATTCATGTTGAATAAACTTGCCCCTCACTTGATATATTCCAGAGAGCAGACATCCTGCAGATAACTCTCAGTTAAATGGAATCTGTCACTGTCGCCTTCCTCTTTAAACTGATTTCCCACTAAGAACCAACAAAGTTTGGGTGGCCTTGATGGCTAACAAAAAAGTGTGGTCACTTACACATGTCCCAACCTTTGTAGGACAAATAGAAATGCTCCATAGCATCTAAGGAACAGGAAAAAACTGAGTGATCTGTTATGCAACAAGCAGTGAGATAAACTTTGTATTTCCCCCTTCTCTTCTTCCAGCTCAAAATGAGTGAGATGCAGTAAGATACAGTTGGGTTATCTTTAAGAAGCTATGTGGCAAATCAGAGCCGAGAAAGAGACCCCCTGCCTTGCATTTTTCATAAGCTCTTGCTTTTTCAATGCAACTGGTTGGCAGAATCTTCCTCTAACTCAATTTATATATATATATATATATTTAAAGATGATGCTTCATTTGTATGTTCTGCAGCATAAATGAATGGTAGCAGTAATGATGGTGAGGAGCATCTTTAAGAAAGTTTAATTTCACACGCTATTCTTTAATTTTCTCAGGCACCCTTGCTCATTGTTCATCTGATTTCAGTGCTAGAAAGGCAAAGGAGCAGGCCCTGTTAAAGCTCAAAGTTTTTTTTTTTTTAAGGGAACGCTGCGTCTGAAAACAGGATTGGAATAACCATATGCATGTGTTCAAAACTGAAACATGATCTTAAGAGGAAGTAGGAAGCTGAAGGGGTCTTCTCAGTATTTCCTGCTTCCCTTTCACTTATTTTATACAAGTGAGAGCCCATAAGCAGAAAATGAGGTAGAACTCCTGCAATGCACTGTACATCATTAAAATGCATGGTGCATCCCTTTATATCCCATGAGCATAAAAGGAATGCTCAGGAGATATCAAGGAATTGCATCCATATTATCACAAACAGAAGAGGGTGTTATTATATTTAAAGCAAGAAAAACACTAGCTGTATATTGTAATCCTGTATATTAACAAGGCCAAGGATTTTTCCAGTGTGACATTCAAACATTTTTGAAGCACATTTGGGTTCTAGATCCTTTTCCTTACCTGTTCTCCACAAGGAAGTCGATGACACACTTCTTCAAACAGTACAGATGAGCATCCATCAAACCTGTCCTAATGTGAATTCGTGAATGCCTGGAGGGAAATAACAGAATGAAGTCACTTAGCTCTGCATTCCAGAGTTACTTTAAGAGCTCCACTTTAACATTTCTTGATGGTAAAATTTTACAAGGGCCATCTGTGTTCCCAAACCTTTGCTATGGGATTAGTGGAGAGGTGAATTGTGATGGCTCCCATGACTTTAATTTGTCATCCAAACACACACCTGCTTATCCAGTTTGTCACTGATCCCATTCTGTAAGTACATCAGGCTCTAATCCATGAAAACTGATGTTACATTAAATCTATGCCACAAATTCTTCTGCAGAGACTTCTGATTTAGGTTTGGTATCAAAGGGAAAGACTGATATGAACTACAGCAACAATTTAAACTAGAAATACCAATATTGCCTGATATTATTTCTACAAACTATTTGCAATGTTTCTTTTGTAAGATTTTCTTCTGCTTCCATACAAATACATTTTTTTTTCAAATAAATGTTACCAGTTTAATTTGTTTATTTCTTTCTTTTTGGAAAATACAACAGAACGTGACATTTACAGAATATTATTTCAGTAACAACAAATATTTCTAACCATGAAAGGTATAGCTTCCTATTGGTTGTTTCCACTGAGTTATTTTCTAAAGTTGAATGTATGAATTTTAGAGAAAGCTTTAGGAATTTTGATATCATGTATTTTGTCCCTACAGATAAGTGTGTTCAACTTGTAGCTTATTTAGTAACAGGAAATGTAATTTTCCTTCTTTCTTTTTCTTTCTTTTTCCTTTCTTTTCAATCTTTTCTTTTCTTTCTTTTCTTCTTTCTTCTTTCTTTTTTTCTTTCATTTATTTGTATATGTATTGTTGGCTGTTTTTAACTGTTAAAATTAATAAATTGTTTTATTAAAAAATAAGATAGATTTTTTTAAAAAAACCCAATACCTCCCTATTCTTTTAATCAGTCTTACCCAAACTAATGTTATTATATTAGGAAAGCACGAAGTTGGAGAAAGCTACTTTTAATCTCCTAAGAAAACTAATGAAAGGAAAAGAGAAATCCAACCTTTTTGGATGCAACTTAAGATTTGTTTATGGGAATTCTAAACATTGGTTCTAAGCATATAATATCTCTAAATAAAGAATGTATGGTAGAGCTTGCTTAATTTCACTAATTGTGACTTCTAAATGAAGTGATTGTTAGGTGGAACATCACATGGCGGCACTACTTAGCAATAGCAGTTTCAGTAGTTCTGGTTGTGGTGGTTATGGAAGGACTGTTCCATCATTAGGTAAGGGCCAAACCCTTCTCCTGCCTTGCTGCTTCAGTACTCCTAACCGCCTAACCCTCTTCTATTTCTGCCCTTTTGGCTGCCCTACACCATCTTTTCCCCTACGAGATGACAAAGGTCAGCTAGGGCCAGTAAGAGGAGGTGGGGTAAGAGGCCAGGGCAGTCAAAAAGGACAAAGATGGGGGAGAGATAAGCGGGTTGGTGGGTGGGGAGTTGAAATGCCTCCGTGGATGTAAATGATAGCAGGCTGCAAAGAACTCACATTTTGACCTCATGACTGCAGGAGCGCTGCAATAACTGTAACTTTGAGAACCGGACATAACTACCATGCCTTCAGCACCACCATAATATCGTAATATTAATTACGATATGAATAGCTCGTAAACAAGAAATATCCGTACTCGTTTTTTCAGAATAGAACAATTCAAAATTGAAAATTCACCAAAGATCTTGTAGGTATTTAGTTGTAGGAGAGCAACTGGAGCTTTAGAAAGTAAGTCTACCTTTTAGAGTTACTGACTCAAAGAGATTAGAATGGAATGAGAAGTGCCTCTTCAAAACTGGAGAAACATTTTCAGACCAGATGATCTCTTTAACTTCTTTGAACATATACAGTATCTTATTTTTTCCATTAAACCCTCTGTAGTTTAGTAATTCTAATGTACAGAAAGAGATATTCAAAAATAATAAACCCACAAAAATACTTGTACTGACATTCATAGACTGCTATCAAAAGACCCCAAAGAGGGCACATTGCATCATTCTCAGCTAGAGTTGGAAGTGGCCGTAGATTTAAAAAAACCTATTTCCTACCATGTACCCTACCTGTCGCCACAAAAAATGTTGCCTGCCTTTGCAGAATACCAATAGCAACACACTTAAATAGCTATTGCAGATTTGATCCTACTGTAATTCTGTCATTTACATCCCTGATCAAAGATGAAAGATCCAATATGCACAAGTATATGGATATATCATCAGAAGCAAGCCCTTTACATTTTAAGGGGATTTTCATCCTAATAGGCATGATAATTATCTAGAGGTATTGTTGAGCACAACAACACTTACTAATTTGTAAGTGTGTTGAAGAATGTTCCACAAATCAAGTCTCCTCCATTACCTTCAATGATAGGAAAGCTCTGTATGTTCCTTCCATAACAAATGCAAAGTTCATGAAGCAAGTAATTTTTTTTGAATTTTAATTTATTTATTATCTGCTCTAACAATTTATAAATCAGTGTCTGTATAACACCTATTTGTTTAGTCACGTATAGCAGCCACTGCCTTTGAAAAAGCCCTTAGAAAATTCAACTCTTTCTCTATCTTTCTTAATTGGAAAAGACATGCTACATTCTGAAATTCTCATTTGTTTGTATCCAAATCCAGGGCAACTGCAGTTCACATTCAACAACAAAAGCCCCATATGCATTCCATGATAAGCACAAAGCAGGAAACACCCCCTTCATCTGGGCTTGTACACCACAAAAAATAATTGGGTTTTTGTTTATATCTGAGTTTTAAGAGAGCAATTCCAGAAACTACAAGTTCTTACATGTTAATATTGATTTAATTATCCTGCACATTTTTGTGTGTTAAAAAGACCTCCAACACATTTATTAAAATGGAGTCATAAATGTTAACTGCTTGCTCAACTACTTAAAGATGACCAAGAGAGAAGATATTTCAAATCATTTGAAAACTTTTTACAAGTAAATGCAACATGTTTTAAGTGAGTTCAGTCTGCATTTAATTAAAGAAATTATCCAGACAGTCAGTCAGATCATACAAATATTGCAACCATGCCAACAATCAAATACAAATTAAAGTTATGAAAGAATTCTAGAAATACAAACCCTGCAGCACTCCAGCTCTATTCCTGGCAATGAGAACCAACTTCCATGTTAAAACAAATCTAGTCACCAACAGGATTTTAAAATAATGCCCCATTTAAGCAAAAGTGGCTTCACCCATTTGGAGGCTAAATTAAGATTAAATTTGCAATTTAACAAATAAATACTAATTGAACAATATTAAAATATTCACAATTATTCTTTAAATGTTTATTTGCTTAGTTGTTACCCAGATCAGTTATAGATACATTATCATAAAGCATAAAATATAAGGCAACAAGATGCCTAAATTTAATAGATTAATAGAAAATTCTTTCAGAAAAAGTCATGTTCACGTGGCTACCGATTATGATTTAATAAAGTATGAATGAGCAATATACTGATACAGGCAATCTGTTCATTCACCTTACTCCTCATTTTCTACAAGTGACTAAGGGTTGATCTACATGACTAGGCTACCATGTTAAATGCTTCTTGAGAGCAGGAATATACAATAACAACCGTTACTCAACCCAGCCCCCTGCATCCAATGTAGTGTTTTAGGATTTCTACCATTATAAGCAGCGTGTCCAATTTCCCTTCTGTGTACCTTTATTACAATTCATTACTGTGTGCTGTGGTAGGAATGCCCCCTATCATTCAGTTACTGGTTGAGCTACCTTCTAGGCCCGTGATGGCGAACCTATGGCACCAGAGGTGATATTCAGCAGGTTCTGACTAGTTCTGGAGAACCGGTAGTGGAATTTTTGAGTAGTTCAGAGAATCGGCAATACCACCTCTGACTGGATATTTTACAGTATCCTTTCCCTGCCAGGCCCACCAAGCACGCCCACAGAACCGGTAGTAAAAAAATTTGAATCCCACCACTGTATGTCACATGTGCCGCAAGTTCTGCCAGCACGTGAGTGGTTGCCCCAGATCAGGTCCATTGCGCATGCATGCGCATGCCTCCCGCCAGTCAGCTGATTGTTGGTTATCTGCTGCGCATGCGGTGGTGCACGTGTGTAGGAGACATGCATGCATGCACAGAGGTGCACAGCGCACTGGGGGGTTACGCGCAAATGCGCAGAGGCATGCAATGTGTGTGGGGTCACGCATGCATGTGCAGAGGCACGCAGGGGGATTGCGCACGCATGCGCAGGGGGGGTCGCACACGCATTGCATTATGGATGCAGGCACATATGCACACATTCAGCACGTAAGGACGAAAAAATTAGCCATCACTGTTCTAGGCCAAGGAACAGAAAAAATGAATGGTAAAAGGGTGTTTTTTTATTTTTATTTTTCTCAGTCCATGGATTGGTGTGCAGTTTGAGGCAGAGCCAATACAGAAAGGTCCATAGAAAAGAAAAGGTCTGTCGATGGAATCCACATGTTCTCTCCTCAAAGACTTACTCATGGAAAGAAAAACCACTGTTGCTTCATTTCCTGATATGGTCCATAGCAGTTTTTAAAAAACCAAAAAACAGAGGCGGCCACTAATTGGAGGCCACAGTCCAGAGAAAATACCAGGCCTTTATGATGGTCAAAGCAGAGGAAGTAGTTGAAATCTGGGACAGGTTTCTTAAACCAATTTTATTTCTGGGAATCAAGCAGCTTAAGAATGCAGTGTGTGAAAAAGCCCTGAGCAAATATGAAAACAAGACTGGCAAAGTCCTAACTGAAAGTTTACAAGGGATTCTGCCCAATTTCATACAGTATTCATTACTGGCTAGTTTAGGTATAATAAACCACTCTCTCAAGTTTAACAGCCAAAGATTATACAGTACTTCCCTAATTGCCTTATCCTGTTATACAGACCAAGAACAAATGAACCCATTCATTAGTATATTGCTTAAATTTCAGTTTACTAAATTGAACTTTATGACTTAAAATCATATGTGAATATCACTAAGGTTTCTTAGTTATTTTCTCTTATATACCTTTTGCATGGCATACACTTAGAGATTAGGTTTTAAGCTGTTTTGAAGTCCATGCATGTGGCCGTGGACAGCTAGTAATGCAACTTCCACAAGATCATAAATTAACTATATTATATATTTTATATATGGCCCAAAACAATTCCTCTTCATTCAGTGTGGCCCAGACAAGTCATGAGGTTGGACACCCATGACTTTAAGTCTTAAGGTCCAAATTATGGCTGCCAGTTTCACTGAGCTAACTAGAAAAATATTTGGGGGCATTGTCCCGAGGCTGAAGAGCAAGTATACAAGGAAGATGAGAAAATCACTGATAGAAAGTGGTCTTTTGAATCTAATTTTATTTAATGGTCTCGCGCGCGCCAGCCAGCCAGCCAGCCTGCCTGCCTGCCTAATCTAATCTAATCTAATCTAATCTAATCTAATCTAATCTAATCTAATCTAATCTAATCTAATCTAACCTAGCTACAGAAGCAAGATAAAAACGTTTAAATGTGTTTAACTAGCCACTTAAATATTCAAAAAGGATAAAAGTTACCGTAGGGGACTCACTTGTTTAGGTTTCAAGATTCTGTAATTCATGGTGCTATTTTGTTTGAAAAATGCATCATAAAATGACAATCAGCTGAAACTGAAACAATGTTTTTTTCTTTATCAACAGGACTGTTGGTAACAGGAGCAATTTAGAGAACAATGTCATGAAGCCAAGACACCCACTGAAATTCTGCTATCCAAAGGACATAGCAAGGAAGTCTAGCACTGAGGTGGTCTGATTGTTGAATTTACAGCTGAGGCTATTATATTATAGACATCTCTGTTACAGTACATACCAGATAATCGGCCATTTTTATAAATATTATAATCTGTATATTGTAACTTTCTGCAAAACATTCGTGCCTACTTTTGATTGTTTCTGTTTTTATATTGTCCATGAGAAAGGAATACACTTCCTAAACTCATTGGGTTCTAGTAAATTTTATTGGAACTTGGGATTTTTATTCCTTCTTTTTCCTACCCAGGGATCCACATAACAATGGAAGCTGTCCTATACTGCGTTTTTCCATTCAGGCTCTGTAAAAACTTATTGAGAACATTTCTAATATACAAGAGTAATTCAACAGAGAATATTCATATATTGTGCTAATTATATAATAGTAGCATGAAACATGTTGGTTTAGTGGTTAAGACACCAGACTAGAAAACAGACTATGAGTTCAAGTAAACTATGACTATGAACAATATAAACAATAGACGAGAAGAAAAATCTTAAAATGAGGCAAAACTTATTTAACAATTGTCTTGCTTAGCAACAGTAATTTGGGCTCAATTATGGTTCTAGGTCAATGATTATTTATGTTGACAAAATCTTAAAAGAATGAAAGGATATATTAGTCAAGAAAGAAGAGTTGTACCAAAAGAAGCTTCATATATTTTAAGTCTAGCTTTTGTGGAGAAGGCTTTCAAAGTTATATAAATGGAGATTGAGATTTGGCAGATCTGCGAGGAAAATATCTTCAAGATCAACGTCACACTTAGAAATTTCACATCAAAAAGCAACAACATTTGCAAAGGGAAAACCTAACTTTTCTGTAGACATACTGCTGCATCTCACTAATCAAACCAGAACAAAAGAAGAGATATTCCACCACTGACAGGAAAATAAAAACATTTTACTATGAAAAGATGAAAAAGAAAAAGGAGAAATCTCTGCTTCCAACTACACATAGTTTCTTAAGGCAAATTCAGACATAAAGTATTAAACAGGATATGCTTTCTACAATTTCCAAGTTGCAACAAAACAAAACAAAAAATGTACAAATGCCTCCAGCAAAAAAGTAACTCATTTATTTTTCTCATAGCAAAAAGACTAAGTTGTTATTTCAGATGTTTCCAAAAACTGAACAAGAGAACACGAATCACCTGCACACTATTTTTTGGCACTTCTGAACATTATCTGGGACCCTCTCTGATATTGTTGAGAAGTGCCAAAAAGGAACGTGAAGTTGAGTCATTCGTTTAATTAATTTTATTGGTATCATCCAAACTGGCATTATAAATTAAGGCAGAGGTCTCCAAACTTGGCAACTTTAAGACTTGTGGACTTCAACTCCCAGAATTCTCCAGGCGAGAATTGTGGGAGTGGAAGTCCACAAGTCTTAAAATTGCTAAGTTTGGAGATCCCTGGATTAAGGACTAAAACTGTAATGGAGCGTAAGTTCACAAAACTCTTTTAACTGTAAAGCTGTGTTCAAATACTTTGCAATACAGTACATATCCACAGTATCCATGCACAATAGGTAGCAGTTAGAACCAAAGGAAGTCTTTTATTTGAGGATTAGACTTTGCTATCTTCCTCTCAGAAGGCCGCAATGTATTTTAGTTGTGTGATGAGTGAAGACAGAAAACTGCCAAAGGAAACAGGATTAAGAAGCAACATTTCTCCTTAAAATTTTTCCTAGCTTTCTTCTCCATCTCCTTTTTAGACAGCCATCAATTACACAGAATTTTTTTTTAAAAAAAATAATAAATTAGTAAATTTCAAGTTAAAACTGGTTGATATTAGAATCATTATTTAAGGATTAAAAATACCTTATAAAATGATGAACTATGAATGCTGGAGTGTGTTACATAGGCTGAATTTCTGAGTTAATATTTTTGTGATAAAAGAAGGTATCTTTCATACAGGTGTAGTTTCAAAAGAGTAAGGTTGTTTTTTTTAACCGAACTCTCACTTTTGTTTATGTTATATTATTTTTGTAACAAGATGAGCCATGCAGCTGTAAGATTCATGCTCACCTTTCAAAAGGCCTATTTCATTTTCAATATCCTTTAATAACTACTAACTTAGGACTTCATTATCAAGGAATAAGATACATCACAAAAAGAAGCTGGGATAGAAAATAAGAGCAGAGCATTAGGAAGCATTATAATTTTTGTGCAGATGATGCATTTTCCCATTTTGCAAGTATATTTGCAAAGCGTTTCCCAAAACAAAAATACCCCCATATCTCAAATACTCACATTTTCATTAAGAATACTTAGAATAAAGAGAGGACCAAAAGCAATGTTAAAGCATAGAAATAAAATAATTTTGACACAACTGCAACTCAAGCACTCTTATAAGGATAAGAATGCTGCTGAATGGAGGAACAAACCATTATTCTTTCAATAGAGTCTGGTACAGCTAAATATGTGCTCACAGATTCTTCTTCCTGAAAAGCTTTAAAAATTCAATAGCTTTTTGGCCTGGGAAAGAGATGTTCACTGAAATCCTAAAGCATGGATCAAGCATGGAACACTACATTTACCTGAAGAACAATATTTTCAAGTGCTCTTATAAACAAAGACTGTGGGAAGAAAGAAGTCTGAAGAGACCCTGTTCTCAGGGTTGTTAGAGTGGCTTAAGCAAATTATATCTCATGGCCACTATTTAGGGGCAATTCTTCAGCCATAGTCCAAACCCCTACAATGCAAAAATGGGGAAAAAATTATGTCCTTCCAAAAGAACAGAAAACTTGCCAAAAGCCCTTTTTCACAAATGGTTTTCATAAGAGTGCATACAAAAAATGGCATTTCACCTAGATTCTAGATGAAAATTACCAAATATTATTTACTACTTAATACAATTCTACTCTGGTTGAGATACAGTGCTTCAAATAGGAAACTCGTTTTCAACAACTTCCCGTTTATTCGACCATCCTGAACATCTAGACTTCTGGAACAAAAGCTCAGCAAATTGACTGGTGGTCTTTAAACTTCTGCATTAATAATTTCTAAAGCACTATGGAACATATTGCTATCTTTATCCTTTAAGTTTTGATAATGCCAGTTGCAAGCACATTTTTACAATATTTATCCCTTTGCATTGTTACAATAATTCATATAAAGTAGCCATCCCTCCCTGCACAACATCTCCATCAAGAGAGAGTATCAAATTGACAAAAAAGGATGTAGTACATATTGGATATGTTGTATGACATAACATAACATAGGAAATCCTGCCTAGTTTCTAACTTTTCTACCATATCATTAAGCAGCTATATGAAGCCACAAGGAAGGGTATGGGTTCTAAGCTATAGTATCCTGATACTACCTAGCTGTATTTTGGCTTTCCTGAAAGCTTACTAGTAACTCAGTGTTGAATAACTAGTAATTGCTCAAATAGTTTTACTTAAGTTATTTGTCCAGAATCAATTCATCATATCACTTGGGCCCAGACTGTTTATGCCAGTACAATTTGCCTTGCATTCTTACTGTAGATCTTAGCAATGGTGGGATTCAACCGGTGTAACAACTGGTTCACTGAGTGCGTGCTTTGCCCGCTCCAAATGTGCACTGCACCTATACGTGGTTCCTTTGAAAATAGCTCTAAACTTACCTTCAATTGCAGCCCTGGTGGGTAAAACAGCTGAGGTACTGCAATCCACTCTGCCACGCCTATCAGCTGCGCTTCAGACAAAGGAAATATAGGACAGACTAGTGCAGGGGCAGGTGGGCGGGGCCAACTGATCGTTGGAACTACCGGTTCATCCGAACCAGTCCATACCAGCTGAATCCCACCCCTGGATCTTAGACATATTTTGCAGATACTTCTACAAAAGTTAATTCTACTTTTTTTCATGGCAGGATCCAATCTATGCAACAGTTTGCTACTAGAGCCACCCCTTCCTTGTTTTCTGTTTGTTTGTTTTTCTTTTTATCATTCAGAAGAACTTAAAGTGTTTAATAAATGCATTTCTTTTTTAGCATTAGTTTAGATAGATTTCTTCCAATGTGCACTAACAATGAACAGAACACACATTATATTCCTAATAGTTTATAGTAAATAATCTGAAATACAACTTCTTGAAGTAATTTCATACATCTAGCTATCCCTGACTTTTTCCTCCTTTCTTTCCTCTGTAAGAATATAAATTCCATGAATATAGAATTTATTACAATTTTTATAAAGCATCCTGTATAACAATTGTGTTACCTACAAACACATTCATAGAGGGTTTTTTTACACACAGCTTTACTCGAAGTGCAAGCAAACAATACAACCAGAAGCTGCAGTATCATGGCTATGATCCAATAAGGATAAACCGCAACCAGGAATGCAGCCAAAATTCCTTCCTCCCTTTCCCCAACCTCTTTTCTTTTTAACTTTTTTGAAGTTGCTTAACAAAATAGGTGCCCTGAAAATCTTTGCCTATTTTACTTCTTCTTTTGACCAAACTCAAAATATGCTTTTATAATTGGCAGATTGCTACATGAAATATTGACAATTTCTTCCTTTTCTCATCCTGAATTATCTAATTTTAAACTTGTTAAGTTAAACTGGTGTTATATTATATACCAGCATGCAATTGTTCACTTAGCCCATTTTTTTGCTATCAAATGTGTGGTATCAATCCAGACCGGGATTACCATTATTCTTCCCTTTCCTCTTCTCTACCATTGATCGATGGTTTTCTGATATTTCTTTCCAATATGAAGCTTTTCTTTCTTTTAAACAATAATGCAGGAGGAGGTAAATTTCAGAAAGCAGCAAGTTGAGAGTAGGGAAATATTTACCTCATAATTTCTCTTATCTGAATCTAGGAACACATGCTGCCTTTGTCACTTTAAAAGGTAGAGACTGCTGTATGCTCTAAATAAAAGTTTTCAACTTTGAGCGGTTTGTAGGCAATTTAAAATTAAATGAGTGCTCTTACAAAATTACTGCCACGAGGAAGGAGAATAAGGTCTAGGTTGGGATTAGATTCATTCATAAAATAGCTGCCAGCTGGTAGCAATCACAAAATACATTCAGGAGAAGGCAAACTGGGGAGGAACCTCCTGCCATTTTTGCTACCCTCTTTATATGTTCTCAGCTACCCTTAGCTTACCACGTTCTGGGCAGGTGAGCATATTTCCAATAAAGCTTTGTGTTGCCATCACTCAGCATTTCTAAATTCTAAGAACACCTATGGGACCTGAGACATTTGTAGCATGGCTGATTTCTACTTCACTGTTCCTACAAAATGAAAACATTTTAAAATAATTAAGTCAGCCAATCAAATGCTCTGAGGCTTAATTTTGTCCTCGGATTCCTTTAAAATAAAGAACAAAGAAAATATTATCTTCCATACAGGTAGTCCTTGACTTATAATTACAATTAGGACCAGAATCTCAGTTGTTGAGTGAAGTGGTTGTTAAACAAGATACCCACATGACCACTTCATTCAATGACCACAATCCTGGTTCTCCCAGTTGCAGTTGTTAAATGACTGTGTGGGTGACTTAAATGGATAGAGCAAAATAGTTGGGCAAGATTTGGCGTGGGTCGTCGAACCGGTCATAACTTCTGGCTGGCCATGCCCCCATCCCGGTCGCCCCTCACCTCCCAGTCACTCCTTATTGCACATGCACAACATCGCATACAAGCCTGACATCACTGTGTTCTTCCCTGCCCAGTCACTCCTCAAAGTATTTCTTTTCCACTCCTGACAATCAGCTGTTCCTATGATCAGCTGTGCCAGGATTCCCCTCGCTGTCTTACTGCTTCACCCAGGAGTCTTCCCTGAGGCCCACGAAGGCAAAAAATGGAGGGGGGCGCAGAACCTCCCCATGCCCATTTTTTTTTCCTTTCTGGGTCCCAGGGAAGCCTTCTGGGAACAAAAACGCCCCCCCCAAGGAGGCTTCTCTGAGGCCCAAGAGGCCCCAGAATGGAGTGCAGGGGGGTGCTGCATGCCCACCCTCTGCTCGGTATTTTTTCCTTTCTGAGCTCCAGGGAAGCCTTCCGGGAGCAAAAATGCCCCCCAGGAGGCTTGCCTGAGGCCCAGAAGGTCCCCCAAAGTGGGGGAGGAGGGTTTGCTACAAAAAAGCCATGCCTACCCAGTCACATGATCACACTCACCTAGCCACAGCCACCTAGCCACACCCACAGAACTGGTAATAAAATAATTTGAATCCTACTACTGATGGAAGGAGACTCCTGCAGTAGAGTGCAGGAACAGAGCTTGGATCTTCAGGATTCTCCATTTATTCAGCCCAGTGCTGGAGTTCCTCTCCCCTCGATGAGCAGACAGAAACTCCTGTGCTGGGCTGGAAAAATGAAGCTCAGATCTTCATGATCGTTGCTTTGTTTGTCCAGCCTAGCGCAGAATTTCCTCTCCCCTCCAAGCATGGAACGGAACTCCAAAGCGGTGCTGGAGAAACAAAGCTTGGATCGTCATGATCCCTGCTTCGTTTTTCAAGCTCAGTGCAGAGATCCCCAACGACTTCCTGGGAAAGCCAGCAGAGAAGATCACAATTGGCAATCTCATGTTTTTGAGACACTTGGCACTGGTCGTAAATGGGAACAGATTGTCAAGCAATCAAATCATGATCGTGTAACTAGGGGTGTGTGTTTGTGTGTGTGTTACACTTCACCATGGCTGGAACTCTGTACGTACCATAAAGCAACCTTTCTGAGCCGCCATAACTTCAAACGATCCTTAATGACTGGTCATAAGTCAAGAACTACCTACACAGCCAATCAGTAATTGCTACAGCAATTCTCTTTGCCTACAAACTCGAAAAATTACAGTTCAGAAGACCATTCTCCCTTAGGTGACTTCCCAATTGGCCTATTACTTTGTAGTCTCATTCCTGCTGGTATTTGTTTTTTTCAGCTTCCTTAGCCAAATTGCACCACTGTGAATGTGCTGGTTATGCATTGTTAACTCAGCAGCCAATGCAGTAAGTGTAGCAAATTGTCATTATGTAACTCCAATTAGTTCAATCAGTACCAAATGTAACTACAATTCTGAAAACACATTCACTTATATATCTTTTTAGAAAGCATATTTCTTCGAACTAAAAGATAGGGTTGATATAAGAGCTCTTTCAAGCTAGCATTTCTTGATGTACGACAAATCAATTAAACAATTCCCATAGCTATTTCCAGATAGAAAATCCTCTATTACTGCCCCTTGTTAAAGATTTGACTAGACAGTTTAAAATAAAAAGCTACAAAAGACTTGGGCTTTTTTTATCACCGATTGACCAATGCCTCATGTTACTCTTGCAGTGCTTTATGTAATATTTTCTCTCTCTTTTGCTTCTTTACATTTGCTAATATATTTACAACCCAGACTGGGGTGTTAACTAACTGCTGCATTCCAGTCTGGTTTGCGTCATGGAGTTCCACAACTATTGATGAGTAACATATGTCTAACATGTGGCCAAAAAACTCTGGACTGTGTTCAAATAGGCATGGATAACTCACTGACCTTAGACTCAGTCTTCTATGCCACCTGAACAACACAGTAAAATGATTCTATGAAGCTAAACAAGTTAGGAATTGTCCACTGAGAAAGATCCTATAAACATTCAAAAGACAAGGACATTACCTCTTTTATGGTCTGGTACTAATGTGTTGGATTACACTTTCGTGGTCTATTGTCATGCTGGTTGGGAAAGATGAATTTAAATATAGCTAGATGGTACAAAATGGAGGACGGTTAATTTATATAAATTTATATGTGCAGACACATACTGAGCTTTGACAAAGTAATCTGAAAAGAGCAATTAGATTCACTAACTATTTTTTTGCTTCTGAACTGAAATTCTAATGTAAATCCCCTCCCCCAAAAGGAGCAAAGTAGATTATAATTAAAAACCTACATATTTTTAAGAAATAGAAATGCCCACTCAGAAAATTTGATTTTATCTTATCTTTGAAAGATAAGAGAGAGAGAAGCTGAAAATATAGGAATGGATGCACCAAAAGGTCAGTCTCTCCAACTGCCCTATAAGGAGCCAGAGCTCTTTACCTTTGAAATCCAAAACCATATAGTTTTATAATCTATCATTGACAAAATGTTGTAAAACGAAGTAAATATAGCATGCTTCTCATCTCATAATAATAAGCAGGTAAGCCAGAACAGAAAAAGTTCAAATTCAGTGACTAGTCTAGCTTGGAGGATTGTTTTATTGAATGTGTACCCACAGAAAAGCAACGGAAGCATCTAGAACAGTGTTTCCCAACCTTGGCAACTTGAAGAAATGTGGACTTAACTCCCAGAATTCTCCAGCCAAAGTTGCCAAGGTTGAGAAACGCTGATCTAGAACATAATTTGTAGACTCTGAAGTACTTTCCTACCACAAAGAATACTCAGCGTGTATGTGGCATTATTGCATGTCATATTTTTCCTCAGAAGAATCTACCCAACATCAATTTTTTCAGCTTTGGATGATAACATGGTTCACTAAGCCTCTAATTCCTTAAAAACTATGTGGCTAATTTAAATTTTCAATTGCTTTTTATATATAGCAGTTTAATCTATTACAGTGAGTTTCTAGCTTATCCCAGATTTCTGCTAAGGTTTTGCATTCATGCAAACCTAGAAGTCTGTGTTAAAAGAAATTATTGTAGCATTTATTAATTATTCCTTTGTTAGAGTATCAATAAAAAGAATTATTATAGGATTCAGTGGACCTTCTGCTTCAGGTTCTTTGGTTACCGGTATATGGGGTTTTACAAGTATGCGTGCGTAAACAGCCATCATTTAAATATGTTTAGACAGCGTCCTGCAGTTCATACATGATGAACACAAGAGGTCTTTGGCCTCTAGTGTGATCACTTTTACTGGATCTAAATCTATACAATAATTTTCCATTACTTTTATTCATGCCTTGGAACTCTCTCTTTTTCACTCTCTTCTATCCCACCTCAACCTAAAGAGTCTCGTCAGTTCTAACAACTTGCAAGTATTTCCTGAGCTCTTAATAGTGTGCAATTAAAACGTAACATTAAAACAACAGATTTTCAAGTGCAATATTTCTTTTTCATTTGTCAACCCCAACAACCCTGCATTATGAATATAGGAAGTTTTCAACCTACAACCACAACTGAGCCCTACATTTCTACTGCTAAACAAGACAGTTGTTAAGTGAGTTTCATCCTGTTTTATGGTCTTTCTTATCACAATTGTTAAATGAATTGCTTCAGTCATTAAATTAGTTAAGTGAATTTGGCTTGCCCATTGACTTTGCTTGTCATAAGGTTGCAAAAGGTGATCACATGACACCAGGACACTATATCCGTCATAAATATGAGCCAGTTGTCAAGCGTCCAAATTTTCATCTGACCATGGAAATACTGCAACAACTGTAAATGTAAAAAATGCTTAAAAATTGCGGTTGTAACTTTGTATGGTCAGTAAATGAATGGTTGTAAGTTGAGAATTGCCTGTATACTAGCGGTAGAGTAAGTGATAGACTCAAAAGATTTTGAGTCAAATCATCCCTCAGTTGAGATGTTCCTTGGGCAACTTTGCTTGGTCAATCATTATCTTTCAGCCCAACTTATTATGTATAACTCTCGAGTTAATGAATTATATTTGTCAAGATCCTTGACAAATGACTATTTAAAGAACAAAGATGTATCAGGGGAAGACAAAGCAATTAAAACTGCAATAATGTTCATTCCGTTCTATTTTTGACGCCTGTATTTCAGTCATCTAAGCCAAAGATGTGCAACTGTTTTGGGGATGAGAACTGCCCTGGGCCCTTGAATAGCATCTCAGGCTCTATATTCCACACAGTAGGAAATGTGGTGAGACATCAGTGAGGCCAGGACACAAACTGAAGTTGATTTCCTTTAATTTTAAATAATTGAATTAATTTAAATGCAATTCATATGATCACGTGTTTAATATTTTTCACTCTTACTTTAAAAAGTTAAAAATCTGGGAAGGCCTCTAAGGGATCACATTCAAGGTTTTCAGGAAGGTATACGACGTTTGGATCTCAAATTGGAAATCTCTGTTCTAAGGCCTAGTCCATAGCAAGAATCCAGAAACAGGCTTTCCAGCTAGTTTCCCATTTGAGTACCATATTTAGGAGCATAAGCTAGAGACAACATAGGTAGACAACAAATACGGCTTGGCTCACTTTAAATTTCATATCCACTCAAGGGAAAAGACATATAGCACATCATGTTACACCTCACTTTTTTTTTTGTTCAGTGCAATGCAAACGAATGTAAAATTCAAAGATTAATTGATTGTAAAAATAAATTTGTAGTTCTTCGCAAGCAAGGCTTTTTCATGGCAGTTTCCTCAGTATATTATTGTGGTTATCTGAAGTCAAGAGCATGTAAAGGCATGTGCATGTGGACATTTGCACAAGCATTGTATAGGCAGCAATCAATTTTATTCAGAGGAGTTCTCTCTTCATATTTTGGGATAACAGCTAAACTTTACCTACAAAAGTAGGGAAAAATCAACTGACTCTTACAAAAAGAATATTCTCTTAGCTTCTTAATATGCCGTTCTCACTAGGTAGCCCTTTTCTAATCATGGTGATTTACAATGCCTTGGAGGTAACTATAAAAAGCTCAACACTGACATATAATCCCTAATTAACCTGAAATATGTACTAACTTTATAGGAGGTATGCAATGTTCAGGAATTATACTGTAAAAAGTATAATAGAGATTCATAGAAACAATTTCACGAGAATACCACACTAACAAAGATTATTGTATTAGTATAGGATCCATTCCTTCTTGTTGTTTAAATTAACCTCCACTGTAAATAACAAAAATGACATAACTTTGTATTCTCTTAATATTTTAGAGCTGCCTAATACATTTCTGTGCCTGAACAATTCTTTTAATGATTCATCTCTGCACTTAAATAAGCTTTTCCTCCCACAAAAGGAATTTTAAAGAGGACTAAGTAAAACCACAATATCCTTTTCATACATAAATGGGTTAGGTCTTTTGAATAGAGACTGTATTGTCGCTTCAAAGCCATTCTTGCCATTACATTTGTATAGGAGGTATTCCTTTTTGTATGAGGTAATGAGTAGGCTTGATTGTGGCTGTGATTTAGTGCATCCTCTTTGGAACAGCGCTGCACCTGCATTTAGAGAGATGGGACACCCACGAAGGTGGATGGTTTATTGGGGGCAGCTCATCCTCCAACAACCCACAGCATTTTAAGGGGAAATAATCCAAATTTAGACCTGCTCTAACAGGTGTCTTTTAGAATACTTTTTTAAACAAATGTGTGTGTGTATGTGCGTATACACACACACACACACACACATATTGTGAGGCAAACAATTATTTGCTTGTAGTACTCACTCCATGAAAAGAAGTATATTAGCTCCACCACCACCTTTGAAGATGGGAGATAGAGAAAGGGCAATAGAATTATCATTATTTTTCAATGCTGTGGCTTGCCAAATGCTTAGAAAGATAGAGCTTAGTGAAGTGAGACTTCAAAGTACATACCAAATGCCCAGATAGAAACATCTATCCTTAGGATAACACAAAGATGGAAAATCTATGCCTCTCTAGAAACACTGCCTATAGTGAGTGATGCTATGAATTATAGTTCAGCAAAATTTGAAAAGACACAGATTTCCTATCCTGGTTTAACATAAAGATAATTCAACATTTCTTCATTTGGCATAAAATATGACAATGTTTGGATTATCGCAGCTAACATTTGAAACCTGGCAAATGATGATGGAAATGAACAAATCCAGTGGAAATACAAAATCCACTTTTCTTATAGCACTTATTCCTATACTAGCAGTCTTCCTCAACTTGGCAAATCCCACATATATTTTGCAAGCTCTACATATATTTCCCATTCTCAGAATTCCCACATCTACTGCTGAAAATTATGGGAGCTAAAATCCACATATCTAAAGAATATCCAATTTGGGAAAAGCTATCTCCAAAACTGAATTTTTATTTGACTTTGGTAGATGCATGCATTTGAATGGTCTTTGGTTACCATGATACTAATAGCTTTATTGGTCAATGAAAGAGCTGACTGTATCTTCCTAGGCATTTCAACTATGAGTTTAAGAAAACACTTGCATTTTTTTCAGAACCAAATATAAAAAGTTAATTATTTCCTTAAGCAGATTCAACTCCTGATGTTTGTACATTCATGTAGTTCACAGCAGTAGAAAAGTATTACATAAAGGCAATTAAACTTAGTTTCAGAAGCTAAACATTTTTGGATTATAGTGATAAATAATATTTCAAACTGAATTAAGATTATCTAGTAAGGGCTGATAGCCCAATTAATTAGGTTTTAAAATGAAACAAAATTGTTACTATTTGAATATAAACAATTTTCTTCCCTGTGTAATATAAGATCTAATTCAATGTAAGATACAGCTCCTTGCTAAGAGTCTACTAGGAATGGGCAGGCAATAAATATGGTGAAAGGAAGGAAAGAATTTGTTATTACCCAAACCTGTACACTTCAAAATTTAATTATCCTAATCTCTTATCTCCAAATGATTTCTAGAAATCATTTAGAATCATTCATTTTTTATGAACCAATTCCTACAGTAAAATAATTTTGAAAAGTCTGGTTCCATATTACTGTTCTAACAATTTAAAGTAATATAAAACAAAGGGTCCCCCCCCCCCACCCCCAAGTAGTGATGCTTAATTTTATTCTACAGGGTAGCTCGATTTGATCTACTCTCTGTTTGTTTAGCAGCATTATGGTAATTTTTTAAATCCGTCATTTGGGAAGTTTTGATAAGCAGCGTAAAGAATCATTCAACATGTTTTATTCATTTTAGCTATATAGCCTGTTTCTTACTATTCCTCTTAGTTATTTTATTGCTTTGTTTGCTAAAAACCAAGTAAAGCATGTCTGAGGTATAATTAGAATTACAGAGCCCCTACACTGAAATATAGGAGCAGAAAGACTGTTATTTTTGAACCCTAAACTAAATCAAGTAGTTGGCTGTGTTTCTTGTTATACTTTTAATTTTAATTCTTGTAATCAAGTGGCAACTTAATGATATCACAGTGATTCAAGTTTATACTCTGGCCACCCAAGGTCAATTTAAAGTTAAGTGGCACCTAAATTGAATAAAATAGATACATAAATACATACATGTACTCCATTTATTTTAATCCTACTTGTCCACTTTATAAATCTATAATTTTATTTGTTTAGTGATTTTACTTTATGCTAGTTAATGACCATAATAGAGAATAATGATAAAGCTAATTCTGTAATTCTACTTTATTAGGTTAGAAAAGAAAATGCTTAGAAAACGTTCTTATTATTCCAATTGTCAAGGAAACTGAATTTGGAACTTCACATCTGTGTTGCACATAATCTCATTGCAAGATTAATATTCAATGTTAATTGTAATGTTAGAATATAGTCTAGTAACACCACCTTTGAAGGGAGAATTAATGCAATGCTTTTTTATAAAATGCTTCAGAGGATCAGATTTTCATACTGTGCCTTAAACCAAATTAGAAAAATAACAATAATAGATAAAATAATCAATAATATATGTATTCATATAGAAAATTCAGAAAATATTATTTTTATATTCACTTACTGAGATATTCCAGTTTGCACTTTTTCTTAGTTCCTCCTTCCCAATTTCACTTTATCAGTTTGAAAAAATGAAAATAAATGGATTCTACTGGCTTTCCATGTTAGTACTACTTGAAAAATGATGAAACAAATGGAAAGCAAAGCTAACAAAATTGCAGTAAAAGGAATGATCAGTATAGTAGCTTATCTTTTGTGGGAGACAGTTAGAGACTGTAACGTTCACCCCATGTTCTCCTGGATTAATAATAAGCTATGAACCTAGCTATAGGAAATAAATAATTAAATTGCTCAATTTCACATTGCAATTTTATGGTGCATATTATTATGAATTAGCTTTGAAAAACCCATATAACAACTATAAATACACATCATCACAAAACATCACACAAACTTAGAATCTGGGTGAAACGGAAAATTTTGAATATTCGTAGCAGCTAGCCTTCATCTCCATAATTACTTGTTTTCAGTATATCTCATAAGATTTAAACATGTTAATTTGGAAAGAGGCAAAGTCCAAAGCTTACTTTTGAAGAATAGATCTCTTAATGACAATTTCTTCATCCAAATCTGCTTCATTGGCCATGAAAAGCAACCTCTTCTCTGAGTCATCTACTCCAATGAAGTCACGCTGTTCCACTGAAATAGAAAATCATAACATAACTTCTTTACAATTCTTGTCTGTAACCTAGTAAGGGTATGGCTAGACACCTGAAACAAAGCATATACAGGCGGTCCTCGACTTATGACCACAATTGAGACTAGAACAAAGCAGTTGTTCAGTGGACCTTATTTTATGACTTTTGCCACAATTGTTAAGTGAATCACTGCAGTGAAGTGAATAATGGGTTCTTAAGTGAATCCAACTTTCCCAGTGACTTTGCTTGTTAGAAACTGGTTGGGAAGATCACAAATGGCAATCACATGGCATTGGAATGCTGCCACCATCATGGATACATGCCGGTTGCCAAGCACCTGAATTTTGATCCTATGGTGGGGGGATGCTACATTAGTCACAAGTAAAGTCAAACATCACTTTTTTCAATGTCATTGTAACTTTGAATGGTCACAAAATGAATGTTTGTAAGTTGAGGACTACCTGTATAAATGTCAACAAAGTTTGCTCATTGAACCTGAAATAATTTTCCTGAAAATTCTAGCAAGGGTGTTCCAATCAGGGAGGAATCAAAGAAACATAAAGAAGTTCCATGAAAGATCCTTTAGCTATGTGTGGCTGTAATTTGAAAGATACTTGTCTTGCCACTTTACTGCTTTATAATTTGAATTATTGAATCAGGGATAATGAAGGCATCTGGGAATAGCTGTTTTCTTCTTCTCACCAAAATTTTATTATTTTTGGCACAGCTAGCAAGTATTGAAAGACATATTGTTTCATATAATAATATTAATTAATAGCTAGACTCTTGGACTTATGTAGAAATAAAGAGTAAATTTTCTAAGACATTCTAAAATTGAGGAATCATTTCTAAAAGAGACATTGCCAAAGTTAATGAATACAAACAGGAGAACATAAGCACTGTAGCAGTAATTTTATTTAAGAAACTTATGTTTATTCTGCCTAAACAGAATAGTGATGGAACGCCACAAACAACAAATATTTTGAGTACATGAATTGTAAGGTTTACAAAGAAAGTCACCATATTGAGTATTGTTGGAAGAGAGCTGTGTTAGTCTATGGTGGCCAAAATCAGACAGAATCTGGTAGATTCTTTTTGAACTAATAATTTTTTATTAAAGGAATAATCCTTTAAGTCAAGTATAGTTTATTTTGGGGTTCTGATTGAGCAGTTTACCCGATGGTATATATCAAGCTGTTTCAATATAATTGCTAAGTAACCCAATATTTTGTGATTAGGAAAAGAATTGCTGTAAGAATCTAACAGAACAATGACAGACTCTTATATTGCATGGCAACATCATAATAGTAATTATAATAATTATATGATTATCAGGAATAGGAAGAGAAACTGCGATAACATTTCTGCTTGCAGTTTGTGAAAACTGTTACACTCTGCAGAAACTACCAAACCTTGTGAAACTACCAGGGGTTCAAATTCCAGAATAAGGCTCACTGAATTACCTAATTTTTTCTTTCCTTTTTGCCCAGGTCCAAGTTCTGTGGGTTCACAGACCTTCTTCATTAACATGGAGAGTGTGGCATCATGAGTTCGAAATAAATCTACTACTTCATGAAGAGCAACATCTGTAATTAGATCACAACTCAGCACCAACAAATCTGTCTGTCAAAACATAAAAGAAAAATATTGTTTCCTTATAAACATGTATATGCACTGTTCTGAAATATGAAGAGAGTACACCGGAGGGCTTCTCAGCAAACACTGCTAAATTTGTTAACACTCTATTATCAATCCTACAACAGCTTTTTATTATTTTATAGTTATTAATTATTTATTTCTGCCTTTTAAAGGCATTTTATGTGCTAGACATTTATTTTATTTCCTTCTTTCTTATTAAATTCATTTGCTGTGCACCTTGCTGTGGGACTATTCTGGGCAGCTTACAACAGTAGAAAATTATAAAAATGTAAATATAAAAATAGTAACACAATTGAACAATAAAAATAGATAATGAAAGTACAGCAATATGAATTTAAAAAATGGGGAAGGGGGGAGCAAGATGGGCAGCAGGGGGAGGTGGGGTCAGCTGTTTGTCCAATAGCCACCTCCAGTGTGGTATTCTTGCAATGTCTCTGCCAAAAAACCTAAATAGTACATATTACTTTAATATTTCTGTTATTGCCATATTTGGTAAGGGCTAGTGGTATTTTATTTTAATCCTCTCCTCGCCATATAATTCTGGATTGCAGAATGAGAAAAACATGCACAAGTTTATAGTGACAATCCTGAGATTTTCTTATCCAATAGCGTATTGCCTGAAATTAAGCGCACCATTTGGAAAAGGTATTCAGTCACAGAGATGTATCTATATCCAGCAAGATTAAAACAGCGCAAGAAATAGTATTCCTTGTGACAATCTATGGAAATGAACGTTGGTATCAAGAGTATTGATGTTCTTGAACTTTAGTGTTGGAAAAGATTCCAGAGAATATAGTGGACATCCTGAAAACAAACAAATGGATCACTGAAGACATCAACCCAGCCTTGTTCTCACTCAAGGCACAAATTTCCAGGCTCGAATTATCATATTTCAGAAGATGGTGACCAACAGCAAACTGGATGGCCTCATTTGCTGTATTCATGATTGCACCATTAGCGGGTCTGAAACACCAGTTAGGGGAAAACTGTCTGACCAGTTAGTGGGGAAAATCTATGTGATTGCTAACAGTCAAAACTGACTTGATGGGAAATTATTATTGTTAAACTCATGCTGAATTAAAGCTGTTGACATTTTTCATCCTCTTGTAAGGTCGACCTCTGGAATTCCCAGCAGCAACTATTTATTTATAAATACCCCAAATCCATTATGCCAACGTATGTACTTTATTTAAATTTCACTGACACAAAATTTAAGAATACATCTAGTTCAAGATAAGATTAATTCAATAAACATTATCAGTGCAAGTCCAAATTAAAGATTTGATAATTCTAAAAGATTTGTTATTAAAAGAAAATGTTACAGGCGAATATCTGGAATACTATAAAGCATAGTTCAACTTCCATTCCTGCTTTTATTTCCAAGAATGCTACTGGGTCTCATAAAGTTTCTTAGAAAATAAAAATGGAGGGCTGTTTCAGCCCCGTGCTGTCTTTGGAATAATGCCCATCTATCCAGAAAAAGAGAAGAGGGGAAGGTGAGCAGTAGGGACAGGGAACATCTTACAGAGGAAGAAGGCGGCTGATGCAATGGTGTTTTTAGAATGTCTACAAAGTAGGATGTAGCCCCCTTCTGAATGGGTCAGCCTGCCCAGGCAAAACATTATAAATATGCAAACAGCCCAAACTGGGCTTTTTTGCTCCAGCAAACTGAAATTTATAAACATATTATTTCTAACATGAAAACTATGATAGTTTTTGCACTATTGTGCCAGGAAAATATCTGAAAGATAGGGGATATTCTGTTAATATCAACATTTAGGTTTTCTTTTCTAGGAAATACATTTCTTAAAAATATTAATTAAAAAGGGGGTGAGCTCTCATTATGCACAATGAGCATGACATAAAACATTCTCTGCAAATCAGGTATCCAGGTTTCTGTCTCTGCATCACTTTTATATTAATATGTATCTTGCAAGGGCCCTTTGTACATTTACAATACTTGTAAGGGAGCAGGGAGCAGATACAATACTCTTCTAAGTGCTGATTCAACACTGTTCCCTATAGATGTAATTTCATTCTACTGTTTAAAAACCATGCTTTAGATTACTTCTCCCTACAGATTGCTAAGAGAGCCTTCGACCTGTGAGAATGACAGAAATAAGAAACTGTAACCAAAGATTTCTTGCCATTAAGCCACCTTCTTCAGTCTGATGTATAAAGTTTCAACTCCAGTAAATCTTGACTGAGGTGGCCAAGGACACATGCTGGAGAATTCTAAAGCACTTCCAAGATTAGGTCACTTAGATATGAATATATATGTTTAATAAATGTATAATTTAATACATAATAATTACTGAGACCTTAAATAAATAAATAAATAAATATGAATGAATGAATGAATGATTGATTGATGTTGGGCCAGCGTTTCTCAACTCCTATTCTATCCCACATAATAAGATGTATACTCTGAAGGGAAGGCAGAAATGAAGCTATAAGCCTTCCTAGGTAGACCAGATAGGGAACAGGACCAGTTCAGCTAGTTCTACATTCATTTATGAGGTTACATTAGCAGAACTTTGATAGCGCTAAATCTCCTGCTGTCTCTTTTACAGCCTGAGAAGTTGGACAGCTTCCTTTCTGAGTCTCTTTCTCTGCCCATTATGCAATTGTGGGCTATGCCCTCTCTCATCTGATCGTTCCCTAGGGGGCATCTTTTCCCCTTATCTCCTTAGGTCATTCCTACATACAGAAGCACACTAACCAATAAGTTCAAGACATTCAAGTGACAGCCTGGTATTTTCATTTGAGAATTTTATAGTATAGTTCCTACGGAGGGAGAGCTGGTGAGATGGATTACAGTGAAGCAGCGGGAAGAAGGGAGCACATTCCAGAAACAGGAGGAGGGGAGCACAGCCCGGAACTAGATAGAGGACAGAGGAAGAGAGTTAGAACTGCCACTCCCTAGAATCTATCAGGTCATATCCACTAGGGTGGGAATAGTAAGGGTTTAGTTTGTATTACGTTTAAGCAAATAAGGAACTGAAGTGTGGCTGGATTGTTCTACATTCTTCTTAGGCTGAGCCTGATTCATATGAATGCAATAAGAGAATAAGGAAAACAATTTCATTACCTCACACACTTTTTCAATTTTCATTATTTTATCCTGCTTGCAAGTACTGCATTGAGCCTGAAGGAATGGGATAGGATAGGACATCAGCTAAATAATTCCTTCCTGCTCTGCAATTCTATATTTTATGTAGAGAATGCTTCTTTTTGCATAGCACTATATTTTTATGAATCTTTAAACGAAAATGAAAGATAAAACACAGGAAAGAAATCTAGATAAAAAGTTGGTTTGTAAACTTTTTTTCCCCTAATTCTACTTCAAAAGCATTTTTCTTTTTTTAAAAATTGAAATAGTTACTATACTAACGGTTACTATACTAAAGATATTGCTGGGACCAATTTTACAAGGTGATTTATATTATCTAAAGAGAATTTTTCCCCAGATCAAATGTGTCATTTTCGCAGAGGCACATTATAGCATGTTATTAACAAAAATGATCGATGTTACAAAAAATAATTCCATCATGATTGTTTTTCAAAACTTTTTAGACAGGTGACTTGAACATTAATTTTTCATATTCTGAAGTAATTATAAATAAAATAAAAACAATTTATTTCATCTTAAACTATTACATAAATTCTATACTACTCACAATATTCCTCAAACAAAAGTCATTTTAATTCCTCTTCCTTTAGCTTCAGGCAAAATTCTGAGCCTATATTCCTTTAATAGAAGAATATGAATATTGCTCCTTTTGAAAATAATAATTGGTCTGGAACAATAGTCATTGTTCTCCTCCTCCTCCTCCTCCCTTCCACCAGTGCCACCCACCATAAAATCTCCAAAGAATGATGTATCAGTTTAACTATCTACCGAGTAATAATTTAATACTATTACAGGGTTAACTAGAAAGACTAGGTCATATCTAGCAATGGGTTAAGGAGTAAAACTTTAAAAGAAAAGGAAATAAACTACAAAATTTATCCCTTTTTTAACCAATTCATCTGCATATAAAGCAATTTTTCAAAGACTGAAATATTCTGAAATACTAAGAAAAACTGATTACACATAAAAATTTATCCACATATTATAAAATAATCCCACTTAACCTGATAGGAGCAAAGAAAAAATAAAATTCCACACCAACTAATAATCTGAATAAATATTCAAATAATTATTGGTTATGCACACGAGGAACACTTAAAAGCTATGAACTGTATCTGTCAAACTTATTTTGACAATAAAACATTTTGTTGAAAACCTGGAGGTTGCAGTTTGGTTGCTTTAAAAAACTAGATCTTTTTTTGGTAGAATACGTCCTTCTTGTCAATGATGAAAGCCACCTCAGGCCCATGGGTAAGCCTTCATTTTGGACTTGTTAACTCAATCTTGTAATTATTTAGCTACACTATTTTAATCTGTCATCCTCATAAACTGCCAACAAGGCTTTCATAACTGCGAACAGCCTTCTCATTTTTTTTTAGGATGAACTCTGGCAAAGGCTGAATACAAGACCCCTGAGGAGCGAAAGGGAACAGAACCACCAAATGTCTGGTTGCCATCTGTTCTACCCATTTACTCTTCAATATGTAAATAAACGTCAGAGAGCACAGGGACCAGTGAAACACACGGTTGCTAAGTGAAGCCCAAATTTCTGCCTCTCCTCCTGATGAGCAGAGCAGTGGCCTCAGATACATGCTGAGAGTACACCATGAAAGGCTCTTTTGGGATTCAACAGCCTCCCCTTTGAAACACCAACACCCTCATAAATAAAGTCCTTACTGTCTGATGGATGCCCTTTTTCCAGTATGGAACCCCTGAAAGAATAAACTAATGCCTGAATGAAAAATAAACTAGGCAAGCACCCTAGTAGACACTTCTATTTTCCTTTGCTTTCAATGGTTGATGTGGCAGAAGGGGGCGGGGGAATATGGTCAGTACGTTTGTAAACCATATAGTAAGAAAAGCTCATTATGACCAGTGATTGAAAAAAACAGAACTCTCCCACACAGATCCATTGGATTAAAAGGGCACAGTAGTGTTAATTAATTTTACACAAAATTGATTTTATGCAAATGCAAAAATAATAGCTGTGAAACCAATAATGAAATATATAGCCCATCTAAATTAATAGTTAAGGCTTTCTGATGTAAGATTTAAGCCAAAAATATTAATTGATTTAGATATCCCAGAGAAAATCCCTGAAGGCAGATGATCTAGGATCACCTAGACCACATAAAAGAGAAATGTTATTCTTATTTCAAATTAGTAGTCAAGCCAATATTTTTTTAATCCCTAAAAATTGTGTGCTGCAACCCTATGTGCGCTTAACTAGGACACTTTGCTAAACTCAGTAGGGTATTTTGGGAGTAGGTATTTAAAGGATTGCAGTGTTAAATTGCTGAATACAAAAGAAATAGTATATGATGAAAATAAACATATCATAACTACACAGAGTTTGTGGGTTAAATTCTGGCCACATAAGATTCTGTTATATTGCAACAGAAATACAGGTAGTTTAATTTAATAAAGCTCACAATAGTCCCTACAGTTCAGAAAACTGCACTAACAGTAGATCCTTGTAATAATATATATTACTGTAGATCTTTGTAACAATATATGTTACTATAATAGTTTTCTAAACATACAGCAATTTTTAGTGTTATAAAATTTATTTTTATTTATCTATCAAATTTACATACTGCAATCTCATTCTTAGAGTGACTCAGGGCAGTTAAGTTAAGCAGTGCCACAGCTGCTCTCTTAGGAAACCACTTTCTTAAGTGGATAAGAGCAACTCAAAGAAGACATTAAAGAGGCTTATTGAGCATTTTATCAGACATATTTAATGCTTGAGTATTTTTTTTCTTTCATAATATCAGAATACGGCTTTATCCAATTAAGCTGGATATCAGAACAAATCAAATGAAATATTTCTTTATATAACGTTAAAATCATGCGATTTCTTTCAAAAAAATGGTAACAAACCAGGGGGGATTTAGGGTGTGGTTCTTATTGCATAAAGATCACCTGATTTATAATTTTTATAAGAGGTTCAAGCATCTTTTCCATTTACAGTCTCCTGTGCTTTTCTCAACATTCCAGCTTCTGTCTGAAGACCTCCAGCAAGGCAGAACCTCTTCCCAATTACTTGCTTCTAACCTTACCTACTGATGCAGTAGTTATTTCTTATTGTTCAACTACTAGTGCATTAAGTCCTATCCACCCCATCTCTTTGGAAAATGTAATCTAGGTATCTACTATCTGAAGTCAGTTAATAGATCCCTAAGGCTAAACACCTGAAATATGCAGTTTCACCCAAAACATTAGCATGTAGGATTCATTCCAGTTTTACAGTTGCTAAAGTAAGCCATAAAACATTCAGCTGCAGTTGTAGTAGGTTCATTTATCCTTATTCACTGTTTTTAAACTGCGCTATAAATTTTTGCTATATTGTATAAATCCAACAGACTATATATTGGTTTAGGAGACCAAAACTATATAGCTTTTATGCCCATCACCAATTTCAGAATTTAGCAGTATCATGTGTGTATGTGCCTTCCAGCTTTTAATCCTGGTAATTGTCTGGATAGGTCACTGTAGTTTTCTTGACAAGATTTTTCAGAAATGGATTGCCATTGCCTCCTTTTGGCAAAGGTCACATAACTGGCTTTGTGGCTGTGGCAGGATTAGAACTCATGGTCTCACATTTTCTAGCCTGATATCTTAACCACCACACCAAAGTGGCTCCCTTAACAGCATTGTTTACAAATGTTATATAAAAATACATTTTTCTTTCTTTCTTTCTTTCTTTCTTTCTTTCTTTCTTTCTTTCTTTCTTTCTTTCTTTCTTTCTTTCTTTCTTTCTTTCTTTCTTTCTTTCTTTCCCTTCTATTTGAATAAAACATTCAAGATTATAATTCAAAAGTCCGCGTTTAAAAATGGCTATTTCTTTTTTTCTCACCTTGCCAACAACTGGATGGGACACACCTTCACTATCTTTCCCCTAATCCTTAAATTATAGATGAAAAAAAAGTGAAAAAATGCCAAATTGGTTTTGAAAGGTGTTCAGAATTTCTATGAGTAAGCATTTAAATTAAGTCCCAAAGATACTTTTTCAAGAGGCAACTGGAATTCTTTTTCTTTGAAAATGTTTCGATTCTCATCCAAGAAGCTTCTTCAATTCTGAAGAATCTTCTTGGATGAGAAGCGAAACATTTTCAAAGAAAAACAAGGAAGTCCAGTTGCCTCTTGAAAAGGTACCTTTGGGACAACCATGACCTGGATCACTGAGAATCTCCACAGACATTTAAATTAAGCTTTTCTTTTCTATATCATTCAGGCAAAATGCCAACATTTCAAAGTTACCTACCAATATTAATCAACATTAATATGATCCAAACTATTACAAGTGGGACTCTAAACCTATGTACCTATTCTAAAGTTGTGAAGAGAGCAAAAGTATAGTAACTGCGTAAATTCTGTGAGAATCTGTGTAAATAATTTCAGGTATTACATACTATTAAATTACAGCACAGAGAATAAAGCTGCCTATATGGACAGGAATCAGCATGAGGGAAGTAGCCAATTTAAGAGCTTTCTCATGTAACCATCTTCTTTAACAACCATATGTCAACTTCATATGTATAAATATATTGATACTGATATATTTAAATAATTTCATATGGTCTCACTGAATTGATAAGACTTATTCAGTTTATTATATTACTTAAAATAATCAGTGCCAAGAACACATTTTTTTCTGGAGCTCAACTTCAATCAAGTATCTTATTTTATCAGTTCCTACCATCTAGGAGACCCAAATCTTGCCAACTTTTTACTACTTTCATGACCTTTTAAAAGAGAAAATAGTCCCCATTTCTTTTCAAAACCATAATGGTGTATACCAAAAAAATATCTATTCTAAAGAAAGAATAGTAGCAACCTAATTCTCAATTCTAAGATTTAAGGAGAACTTTTGAGAACACACCCACAAGAGAGGCAATCCTTCCTTTCTACAACAAAGGTGCTTTTTCCAAAAGGCAACTGGACTTTGTTTTTTTTTCCTTTGAAAACATTTTGTTTCTCATTCAAGAGCTTCTTCAGTTCGGATTCTTGTATGAGAAGCGAAACATCTTCAAAGGAAAAAAACAACCAAGAAAGTCTAGTTGCCTTTCGGACAATCATGACCTGGATGATTGAGAATCTCCACAGATAACTTTTCTAATTACAATAGTAAACAGATTAATTCTGTTTTGAAGAAGCATCATTAGTGTTTAGAAATTATAAGACATTTCATTCCAAGTTTTGATGGGGCAAATTGCATTATTTTATAAGATGGGCCCTATAGATGAGTTAGCTGCTCCACATGTTTTTCCACCCTCTTCCAGAACTAAAGTAAGGGAACAGCAAATACACATAGTGACCTTCGGCAAGACGAGCAACTTCCCTACCATATATGTGCTGGAAATATATTTATTGCTTTGACTAGTCCATAGAGGAAAAATGTTTATGTAAGAAAACTGGATTACCATAACCTTAATTGAACTTGACTTTGACATTCCCTACAGCGGTCCTCTCTGTAACCATTCGTTTTTCATAATAGGATCCAGGTTTACAAGAGAACTTCAAAATGAATTAATGTCTAAGATGAGCAAAATAATAATTGTGTGGGGGAGTTGCAGAGCCGGCCTACTAACTCAATTGAGGAAGAGACCACAGAAACCCCCATTACCATCTATGTTCCTCACAAACGCCAGATCCCTTGTAAACAAAGTGGATGAACTACAGCTGCAGATCTCCCACAATCACACAATTCGTGAGTGCTGTCTGCTAATTGTCCCAGAATCCTGGCTGCACCCGTAAATCTCTGATGCTACAGTGGAGCTAGCAGACCGGACCTTGCACCGTCAAGATCGCAATATAGCCTCCGGTAAGAGAAGGGGGGGGCCTAATTATTTATGTGACGTAAAGACTGGTACACAAACAGCAAAATAACAAACAGCCATTGCTCACCAGTTTTACCTGCCACGGGAGCTAACATAAGTTACCATCACTGCTGTATATTTACCTCCAGATGCTAATGTTAGCATGGCACTTCAAGACATAATTACCATGCAACAGAGAGCTCATCCTGAGGGCGTTCATATCATTGCTGGGGATTTCAACAGAGCATGCCTAAAAACTGTGCTCCCCAAACTGTACCAACATGTTAAGTGCCCAACCAGGGGAAAAAACACACTTGATCATGTGTATTCAAATATTAAGCATGTTTATCGAGCAAAACCTCTTCCCCACTTAGGACAATCAGACCATTTCACCCTGCTTTTAATACCAGCTTACACTCCCCTTAGGAAGAGAGCAAAATCTAGCAGTTAAACTATTAGATGCTTGCCTGAAAATGCCCTCTCCCAGCTTCAGGACTATTTTGCCCACACAGATTGGAGCATCTTCAAACAACAGGACTTCGAGTTATACACAGAGACTATGCTTTTCTACATGAAGACCTGTGTAGAAAATGTCACTGTGAACAAACGCATATGGACCTTCCCAAACAGGAAACCCTGGATGACCAGCGAAGTCCAGACTCTGATCAGGGCCCGTGATCTGGCTTTCAGAGCAGGTGACATCTCACAGTACAGCACTGCCAGAGCTGAGCTGAGAAGGGGCATCAAACATGCTAAGGAGATGTATAGGAGGAAGGTTGAATGCCACTTTACTGACAGTGATCCACGGCAGATGTGGAGGGGAATACAGGCCCTGACCAACTATAAAGGCCAGGGCCCAACAAACAGCGAGAGCAGTAGCACTCTGGCAGAGGAGCTAAACAGCTTTTTCGCACGCTTTGAGGCCACCAAGAACCTGGACATACTGCCTCATGAGGACTACAATGCTGCACCTCTTTCTCTTCAGGTGCATGAGGTGAGAAAAACACTGAGAGCAGTAAATCCCAGGAAAGCTGCTGGGCCTGATAGCATTCCTGGTGCAGTAGTTAAAGCACGTGCTGACCAGTTGGCAGAAATGTAGAGCTGTTCAATCTATCTTTAACACATGCCACCATCCCACAATGCCTGAAGGCTGCAACCATCATCCCCGTTCCCAAAAAAATATAAACACTCTCAATGACTATAGGCCCATAGCATTAACAAGCTCCATTATGAAGATTTTGAGCGACTAGTTTCACAGCACATCAGAGACTGCCTCCTGCCCTTCTTTGATCAACATCAGTTTGCTTATTGAGCAAACCGGTCTACAGAGGATGCTGTGGCCATCACACTTCATAGAGCACTGAGTCATCTGAAGAACAAACAGAGCTATGTGAGGATGCTCTTTGTGGACTACAGCTCTGTGTTTAACACTATCATCCCAGATATACTAGTAACCAAACTGTATAATCTGCAGGTCCCCACCCCCCACATGCTCCTGGATTAAGAACGTTTTGACGAACAGACCACATTAGACTTGGCCCCCACCTTTCTTCCACTATTATACTCAGTACTGGTTCCCCCCAGGGTTGTGTCTTGAGCCCCCTGCTATATGCCTTGTACCCCTTTAACTGCTCACCAAGCCACGCAACAAACAACATCATAATGTTTGCGAATGACACGACCATGATTGGTCTCATCTCTGGAGAGGATGCCCCCACAACCCCCCCCCCCCCCCCCCCCCCAAAAAACCCCCCCCACCCCCCCCCCCCCCCCCCCCAAAACCCCCCCCCCCCCCCCCCCCCCCCCCCCCCCCCCCCCCCCCCCCCCCCCCCCCCCCCCAACCCCCAAAACCCCCCCCCCCCCCCCCCCCCCCCCCCCCCCCCCCCCCCACCCCCCCCCCCCCCCCCCCCCCCCCCCCCCCCCCCCCCCCCCCAAAAAAAAAACCCAAAACAAAAAAACCCCCGAAGGCATATAGGGCAGAAGTAGAGAACCTGTCTATCTGGTGTTCACAGAACAATAGTTTCTTTCCCTGGGCCATCCGAACCTCAAATAAACATGAAGTCACTACCTTATTAAGATGTGAAACCTCAATACCCCATTCAGATGTATAATAACATATTACAGTACAATCTATCTCTTGTGTCTTATACTCGGCTAAGCGTTACAGTCAGTGTTGGATGTATATTTTGTGTATATTCGTAGATATTGTACTCTCAAATTGCAAATGGAGACGTGGGTACTCTATTTTTCTTATCTTCATTTTTAAGTGCTTTGGTTTTATTGTATTGCGAACGGTTGCTGGGGTGCATCCACAGTTTCATTGTACTTGTACAATGACAATAAAGTTCTTCTAATTCTAATTCTAATTCTGGATTGTGCATTGTGACCTAAGGATTTTCACATAGATTCCACTATGAGACAAAGACCTTACCAAAACTCCTATGATTTTCTCTTATTTATTCCATTGTCAACCTCTTGAAATATTATTATTATTTTTGTCGTACAGAAGAATCTGTAGTGTTGTTGAGAGGTGAGTGAGGCAAAGCACTTGTTATTTTTATTTTAGAAATATACACAGTGCTTTAGAGAACCTTGGTTAAGCCTCAGTAAAAGAAGTCTGGTAAACTGCTTTAAGAAATGAAAAGCTCTATTTATTTATTTATTTCAAAATTAACTCATAAGCAAAGGAATAAAACATCCCATTTTTCTCTATGCACATTTTTCACAGTTGTTTTTAAATCCACCAACAGTCCAAAAACATCTCTGTTACAAGTTATGATTTTTTTCCATGATCACTAAACTCATCTCAACTGTACCAGAAGCACAGATTCCACCTCCCAGCCATTACAGTGAGCTTTCTTATGTCATGTATTTGGAAAGAAGGTTTTTCAGCAGAGGAAGTGAAGCGCTAAACTTGTCTGTCCAAAACTACATGGATCACTGACCCTCAGCAGCATACAGACCACTGCTGTGACATCACACTTTCCACAATATGGCTCCAAAAGATGTACCCAGCATGCAAATCTGGATTGCTTAGCTCTTCCAAGAAATTACTGCTTTTTTCATTGTTTACGGAAAGATCATGGGTACATTTTTGTAACTTTTATTCTGAAAGACTTAGGAAACACTAGGCAGACCACCTATCATTACTTCATAGTCAAAGTCCTACTAACAATAGTATTTAACTGTACGGTTTAGTCAGGGGTTCCATTAAAATAAGTAAACATTTATTAGTTCAGGAAAATGTACATTTTTCCACTCTGTTATACTGCTGGAATACTATATTTTAATAGCTGGTTGGAATATAGTTACTGACATAAATTGGAGAAGATTTTTACAGGGGAGGCAAAACAATGTGTCAGCTTTCATCTTCATATTCCAAACCAACATAACATTATCTATGCACATGCCAGCAAAAAATGGTTAGTCTTCTTACCAAGGCAGTTTTGGGCTGTATCTGTGGTTCTGTAAGTCTCTGGCTCATACTGAATAGAGCAAGAGCACTTCCCATCATTAGTCTTAATTGCACAGGGCTTTTCCTTGTAATTTTATAAAGAAGTGAAAGTATGTAGGAAGTGCTGACGGTGGGCTTCCTTCTCGTGCCAAAATTGCTTCTATTCCCAAGAGAAGTAATAATAGCATGGGAAGCAGCTATGCCATGCCACATAACCTGAGTCTACAGATCTTGCTGCCAAACCTCAGGAAACAGACGAAATATTGCCCAAATTCACACATTGCTTTCTGCCAGGAAACAAAATATTGCAATGAGCTGGATGCAAAGCCACCAAAACAGAAAAGAAGACGTTTTCCCCCTTGCTCAAGAACTCCAGTCATGTTGGTTTTATAAAACCGGTTCTGTTCACAGTAGCAGTGGTGATAAGATTCAATTGCTCCATACCAAATGTGGATACACAGCTCAGACTAAAAATTTATTGCTAGTGTATCTCATACAACAACAGGTTTACTTCATGACCTAAGATTATCACCTTCTCCGTTTTTATTTCATTGCCTTTTGATATTAAGTGATGTGGATTTCAAAATATTTAAATTACTGATATGCTTTGATAAAGCATATCAATATAGTTAAACTTAATTTTCTATTAAGAAGTGATAGAATTAAAATTTTAATTCAGCATCCAAATAATTTATATTGGATCAAGGTACCTCAGAAAATACTGAATATTAACATTAAAAACATGTAATCATAAGAAACATGAAAAACCAACAACCTTGGCTTGAAATATTCTAAAGAAATTTGATTTACTTGCACTTTAGTATATCTGTAAACACAATATTGTTTCACTAACACATTGGATAAAGAAAAATTGGATCATACTTAGAATATATAGGAAGTTAGTTGTTTTTGTTCCTGTGTTTTAGTTCAACATTAAGAGTCAGATCTCACTGAATGTAGAAATAACCTAGATCTCTTAGAGAAAGTCTATGATCCATAGTGATATAAATAAATTTTTTTTATTTATTTATTTGTATCCTGCCTTTATTATTTTTAGAAATAACTCAAAGTAGAGAATATACTTTGTATTAAAATTAGCTAATCTAAATAGAGATATGAATCCATTTTAAACATTATTTAGCAAATGGATTTCTCTCTCATATTTTCTCAAAGATATGTAATATGGTAAAGATATTACATTATTGTTCATTGGTTGGCTTAATTTGTTAATCTTGTCCCTAAAACTGAATTGGACACAGCAGCGAATAAGAGTTCAGAAACATATACATGCTTTGTAAAATCTAAACAACTCCTAAGATGATGATTTATCTTAGCTGCCCAGAATCACCTTGTAGGGGAGATGGGCACCATAGAAAGAAGATAAATAAATAAATATGTAATAGCACTATATATACATATAATCTGAATAAGATTAATTTGAAGCAGCCAGTGGAAATAATAGTAGAAATTTATCAACAATATTTGTGTACGTGTATTTCTTTAACACAATTATGCCTGAAGTATTTAGGAATTTTAAAAGTTTGCTCAATTTCCTTAATGAATACAGATCTGTTAAATTATTTCTATATTTTACACATACACATTACTCATATTATGATAAAATGATTTTAAATACTTAGTATTACCTTTATTTTCTCATGAATATGCCGTAATGAGTCTGCAGTTCCCATATCTGCATCATCAGCAATACATACAATATCCAGCTTCAGTTTTGTCTCCAAGTTTAGCACTTTCTGAACATCTTTCGTTGTAACCACAATGACTTCTGCAGAAAAGAAAGAAAAAGTAAATAGATCTATGAAATAGTTTAAATTCTTCAGAATGGATCATTTAATTTTAGATAGTTTAGAATGATGTAACTTTTAAATGTAAATGTAAAGTTTAAATGCAAAGTTTAAATAGTTTACATTCTTTTAAAGCCATAAAACTTTCAAAGTCCTTACAAATTACAAATAATTTGATCAACTTCTTCAAGATTTCAGAATTCTCATTATATGCCAAAATGTGCAAAAATAATTTACTGATCAAAATTGCATTAATTCTGCAGAACAATATTTTATGCTATTTTAATGAATGTAATTTTGTTTTTGTAAGATAGAACTCCAAAGCAAAATATAAGATTATTAGTTAGTTAAGATTATTAACTAAAATTATTAAACTGGCATTTCTGTCATTTCTGTCACTATTATATTCTATGTATTTAACACAAAGCTAGACATTAATAAAGATATGGAAATACAACTTGAATAATGGAAAAGTTGGGAGTGGGGAAGCCTCTATTAATGTTAAATGTCTATTAAATCTAAAAACATGTAATTCATACTAATTTACATCATTTGTGTAATGTCATTGTGTAATGTAGTGTAATTTAATTACACAATTGATATACATTTATGCAAATAACTTAAATGTAAGTACCTCACCAAAGCTTTTTTGGTTGCAACCAACTTGTCCTTTATTTTAGGAGACTGTCTAGATCACGGGTGTCAAACTCGCCGTATCACATTGCCGTCACGTGACGTTTTGCGATGTCATGGGGTGGGCATAGCCTGCATATGACGCATCCAGCCCATGGGCCACCAGATTGACACCTCTGGTCTAGATGGAATTTTGTCTTCTGACTTCAAATTCCATTAAATCAGGCTCTTGAAAAAGCACATATGAGCCTTCCCATGTAACATTCGGAAGAGTTTAAAATACTTTTTCATCTGATTTAATTGGTTTTAATCCAAGAGTTCTTAAAAAAAAGTCTCACATGTAAAATTTCATATTCCTAAAATCAGCAAATACAGGTAAGATGATCTTGGAGAGAAGGGGAGGGAGAGAGAAAGAGAGCCAGTGCAATATAAACTTTTTAAAGGTTTAAGAAAGCACAGACTTTTCAGGATAACATTTAGTCCTGGTATATTTGGGAAGAGGGGAGAACTGAAGTCCGTCCACACGTCTTAAATTTGCCAAATTGAGAAACACTGTTTTAGAGAGTCCCGATGTGGATAGTAGTAAATTCATATGCACTGTTTATTTGGATTCTCAAAATACATTTGATAGATCTCTCACCATTTTTTCTGAATAAACTAACAGTAGAGTAAAAGTTTCTTTATTCATTTGTAATAATGTAATTGATTGATGAGCAGAGACCTTGAAATATGAATAAATGGCCAACTTTCACAATAGCTGAAACTAAGCAATAGGACATCCAGGGAATTGCACTGAGACCACCACTGTTTAAATTTATAATGAATGATCTAGAACAAAGACTGGCATAGTAATCTCCAAATGTTTTGAACTCCCACAGCCTCTGCCATTAATCATGGTGTATAGGATTAATCAAAACATCTAATCTGCATTGGAATTAAATCCAAAAGGATTTTGGATCAACAAGGGAACAGCTAGGAAAATCCATTCATAATGGAAATATCTCAGAATTAGGTTGTTTTAAGCCTAGAATCACTTCACTGAGTATGGAATGTATTGCCAGTAATATTTTAAGTTTGAGCTAATGTCTATTTCTCTTGGGCAGTAAGAGGGAAACTTCTGTTCAAACAGTATAGACCTCTTTGGAAATAACTCATTTTTTATTAAAAGAATTTTATTTTGAAATGGGGTTGGGTTGTACAGTTTTGCAAGTGGTTTCTCATTAACTCAGTTTTCTCTTCCAATCCATAGAAGACCAAATAGAAAAATTCTTCTGCATTTTTTTTCTTGTTTTGAAGTTACCTCAAAGAAATAATTTCGTAAAAATTGTTGTGGCTGGAATTTGGTGTGTTGGAGATTGAAATATTTTGTTTAGCCACTTGAGCATTATTGAAGGTAGAAATTTGACCTAAGCAATGCTTAGGAAAACAAGTTTTATAACTAACAGAAAGGAAATTTCTAGGAAATGCACTATATGTATAAGCAAAATCTCGCATCTACTTAACTACGTTTTGCCAGTTGCCAAATATCCTAAACTCTTGGCCCTGGGAGGAAGGAAATTATTTGAGATTAGCCATTTGTTAAACAAAGAACAGGCAGAATAAAAGACAGTGTGCTAGTATTGCAAATTAAACTACATTTTCATAGCACTCTAATGTGTTCTGGAAATTAGCCTAAAATATTGCTCTGGTTTCCTTTGAAAGAAATGGAATGGGAATGGGAAAAGTAGAATGGGTTAACTCAAAAGGAAACAGGATCTTTTAGCAGCTGAAGGCCTTTGTAATTTTCTATTCTAGTCTCTGTGCCAGAAATCATGTACTATTTCTTTCTTTATCCTTTCTCCAATGAAACTACATACTAAACACCAATATTAGAAATGGTCAATAATCATGCCTCATAAAGTTTTGTTTCATGGATAATAAATAGAGTGCAACTAGATTAATTTCTATATAGAATAGACAAGAAATAAACATATTAAGTATTTCTTAACATATTAAGCATTTCTTGATATATCTGCTTTGGAATTAACTATTTTCAAGAATGGACCACTTTCTACGATCTGCCATTGGTGTATTATATACTGTTGCAAGGACAAAATCATCCATTAAACTGGAACAATTGATGACACGGCTCATTCTCTGTTCTAGTTTTAAAATTGCCTGAAAACTTGAGAATACATTTAATATTAAAATAATTTATATTAAAACTTCTTCAGTTCAGACCTTTTCTTAGAAGACTGTAAGTGCAGATGGTAGATATAATTCATCACAAACTAGTTATGAACATAGGTGATATGATGGTCTCATACATTGGATTAAGCGAAGAATTGTTAAAAAGTTGACCAGCATAACAGAATTGGGGAGGTAGACTAAAATGTAGAACTAACTATATTATAGTCAAGCCTAAGTATACAATTATATGATCTGCTTTTTTCTGTGATTGTACAATTTTTCTGTACAATTCCAGGAAAAAGCAAGCTGCTTTATGCAATTACACACATTTGTGCATTCTCCCAAGAATCCATTTTGCTTTGAAATCTGAAATACTGCATTATCCCACTACATATTTATTATAAACCATATCAGCTAATTCAAACTAATTATACGGAAAGGAAATGTTTAAAATAACTTACTATCACGTATACAGTAATGAAAATTCTGAATGAAAAAATATATTAATGAGTGAAGTGCTTGAGAAAAATCAGTAAAATCTTCTAAATTGTGACTTCTACAGGTTGCATATTATTCTCATATAAAGCCTTTGGAAGGAAAGGGTGATTTACACTGCCTTTAAATATAAATATGGCATTAATGCAATCTCTCTATCTCATCCACACACACAATTTGCTTCTTGGAAGCTTCCAAAACTACTTTAATGTTCTTTGAGCTAGACTAAAACTCATGCCGGTTTCATAGCTGGATGCTTTAACCACTACACTGAACTGATCCTATTTTGTTGATAAAAAGGGTAAAGGTTTCCCTGTCCAATCATGTCCAACTCTACGGCTTTTCTCTGTTTCTTGGCCAAGGGAGCCTGAGTTGTCTGAAAACACTTTCCATAGTCATGTGGCCAACATTGCTATAAAACAAAGGCACACAGAATGCTGTTATCTTCCCACCAGTGGTACCTATTAATTTATTTGCATTTGCATGCTTTCAAAGGGCTAAGTGGACAGGAGCTGGGGCAGAAACAGAAGGTCACCCCATTGTGTAGCGCTTGAGTCTTGAACACAGGTTGTCAGCTTTCCAGCTTTAACTGTTGAGCCATGGTGTCCCCTTATTTTGTTAATATTCCTATCAAATTCCCAGAAGAAAAAAGATAAGAAAAATTTCAATATGTGCATTCTTTATGTAGAGCGCTTGTATATGGTTAGTTAAATACACAGATGATCTCAATCATATAACCTCTTTCTAAGTCAGGCTAGAAGTCAAATGCAACATTCTGAATTAACTGGACTTCCAGCTATGGTGCCACATACCTTGAATTTATTGACAAGTTCATTCTCCTATAGTGTCCTTGATTTTTTGTTATGTCATTTCTCCACAGAGCAAATGACCATATTCAAGGCTGCTTACCTTCAAAACCAACTTGTTCCAATAGGTTGAGTGGATACCATATCAAGGGTTTATTACAAACAGGAAGAAGAGCTTTAGGGATAGTTGAGGTCAGATCCATCATGCGGGATCCACCGCCTACAGCCATCACCACAGCTTGAAATTCCATACCTAAATCTGAAAAACAAAATGAAGTAATCAAAAAATTCAACCAATAAGCAGACAATAACCAATAAGCGGGAGGAAGAAGTACAGAACTAGTAACTTCCCATAGTACATAGTAAGGGTTTAACAATCCTCAGAAACCAGCATCCTTAGCCTTCTGTTTTGCCATTTAAGCATCTCCCTTGTGTTAGATAACTACAACAACCTGTTGCTGTATTACAACCCTAGCCAATGTAGGCAAATGGTAGGTCAGCCTCTGAAAGATTATAGTACTTTTCCCATTCTTATGTTAAATCTTTGTTTTCTGAGTTAAAGCAGCTGAAGACCTGGTCACTTTGAGCTGCGAAGATATATTCTTCTCTTGCTCATAGACTTTATTACATCGTTTTTCTTTCAATTTATTCTAAAATCTAGACCAATCTTGTGTTCTTAAGCCTTAGCACTGCCAGGCAAGTAGACAAAATATGCTCCACATGAATGGAACCCCCCCCCCACCAGTATCAAAAAACTTTTATACTTTTAGACTTCAATTTTATACCTAATAAGCATGCAAAGTTAATGATGCCCTTCTTTACCTTCCTATCGCCACGAAAATAAATAATAACTGGCAGGCTACGCGGGAAAAGGATCGGCTTCTCTTCCCAACGTCCCACCAAGCGCTTTGGCACCTGAAGCCTAAAGACTGCTTGGTTTCACCGTGACAAGTGGGAACCAAGGATAAGAGCTTCGCTTCCCCTCCGGTGCACTTCCACGTCTGCGCCACTAACAAAACGTGCACACGCTCCACCGTACCGTGTTTATACGCGGAGCGAATCGATGAACAGCCCTGACGAAGAGCACCGAATAACCGATCTACTTGTCACCGGTAGGGGAAAATAATCAAGAGAAGGGGAATACCGAGCTATCGATTTCCGGAGAACAGGAGCCTTACCAAGAGTTCAGAGATATCGATTTCCTTTTGGAAGAGCGCTGAGAAAAAAGGGGAGCGAGAAATAGGTTGCTTTATTTCCTTTTTTTTCCCTTGAAGGGCAGCATTCGTTCAGGGTGAAAACATATCCTATCATTTCCCAAGTATTACGTCAACGAGTAGGGTGCTTTTGAGTTTAAGAAACAAAAAATGGTGATATGCATTGAGAAAATTAATGCATCGTAAGATTTACATAGAACAACAGAATAGAATTCTTTATTGGCCAAGTGTGATTGTAAACACAAGGAATTTTTCTTGGTGCAAATGCTCTTAGTGTACATAAAAGAAAAGATACATTCATCAAGAGTCAAGAATCATAAGGTGCAACACTTAATAATATTCATAGGATACAATCAGTGGTGGTATTCAATTTTTTTTACTACTGGTTCTGTGGGCATGGCTTGGTGGGTGTGGTGTGGCTAGGTGGGCGTGGCAGGGGAAGGATACTGTAAAATCCCCATTCCCTCCCCACCCCACTAACCTGTTTTCCAGCTCTGTTCTCCTGTGCAGGCCAACAAAAGAAGACCCAAGCAATCAGCTGGGACTCAGGAAGCAGAGAATAGATAGGGGTGGGGCCAGTCAGAGGTGGTATTTGCCAGTTCTCCAAACTACTCAAAATTTCCACTACCAGTTCTCCAAAACTGGTCAGAACCTGCTGAGTACCACATTTGGGTACAATAAGCAATCAAATCATACTAGGAAACAGTCAATATAAGGTGTAAGGATACAAGTGACAAAGTTACAGTCATACAGTCACAAGAGGGAAGGGATGGGTGTTAAGGAGGGATGAGAAGATTAATGGCAATAGTAGTGCAGACTTTGTAAATAGTTGGATAGTGTTGAGGGAAATATTTGTTTAGCAGAGTGATGGTGTTGGGGGGAAAAAACTGTTCTTGTATCTAGTTCTGGTATGCAGTGCTCTATAGCATCGTTTTGAGGGTAGGAGTTGAAACAGCTGATGCCTGGGATGTGAGGGGTCTGTAAATATTTTCACAGCCTCTTTTTGACTCATGAAGTATATAGGTCCTCAATTGAAGGCAGGTTGATATTGTTTTTTCTGCAGTCCTAATTATCATCTGAAGTCTGTGTCTGTTCTGTTGGGTTGCAGAACCAAACCACACAATTATAGAGGTGCAGATGGTCTGGCCAACTGACTATTGTATGTCAGATGACAGACATACCATAGTATGGTATTGCAAAAGTTTACATTTAAATATTGTTTGGTTTGGGCTGATATAAAGCTTGTTGTGGAGTGCACACAGTGGGCTCCCCCCCCCCCCATTGAGTTGAGGCACTGACCTACCTTGCAGGAAACTCTTGCTGCTTGAAGTGGGTTATCCCCAGTGGATTAACAAGTGTTACCTGTTTCAAGTCAGACTAGTCACCTCTCTGCTGCCCAAGGTAATGCGTGACAGATCCTAATGAATTTGATGTACCGTACTTTGAGGCTGGCCTAGAACTGAGTCAGAATAAGGGAATGATATCTAGCAAAGAATAAGCTATCTCTCATTCATGGACTGAAAATGAGATGGAAGTCAGCATCATGCGGACATGGTAGAAACAAAAAGGTGTTACCAGGAAAAGGCTTGTAGGTTAAGTGCCAGTGGATAAAAAAAAGTAAAAAAGAAAGAAAAGCAAATTCTATGCTTGTAACCATCGGCAAACCAATAGAGTTGCCAACATAATATTATTATACAAATCTATAGTGCAGAGGTCTCCAAACTTGGCAACTTTAAGACTTGTGGACTTCAACTGAAGTCTTAAAATTGCCAAGTTTGGGGACCCCTGCTATAGTGAAACTACATCCGGAGTGTTAAACCTTGTGTAGTACAGATCATTAAGCTTTAAAAAAAATATATAGAAAAAATGCAAAGAGAGAAAAGTGTATGAACAATACAGCACCTTCCCTATAAGGAAAGATTATAGTAACTGGTCCTTTTAGCCTAGAATGGAAGGTAAAGGAAGATCTGACAGATGTTATAAAATCATGCATGTTGGAACTTGAGATTTTGAAACTCATTGAAGACAGGCCTGAAGGCCTCAGTCTGAACTTGGGGTAGTGTGCATGGCATGTCGCCAGGAAGAAAAAAGGACTGTTGATACAATGCAGGTTGCTCAATTCTGTACCACCTGAACTAGCTGAGGACCGTAAGAGACAGACCTCCCCCAGTTTTGGGTAATCAGTGTCAGTTGGCCAGTTACATTTCTTGCCTGCCAACAGCATCTCAACTGATAAGATGCTGTTTTCTAGGGAAAATTCATGACATTTTGTCATTCAGATCTGATTGGTGAAACAAATCTGTTATAAACTTATTTTTATGGATTTCCTCAAACAGCTGAGGGCCAGCCGTTTACCATACCCACCCAATTGCTGACGGCAATCTGCTCCATACCTAGATACATCCAATAGTAAAGTGAAATTGCCGCCTCTAAAATATCAACTCGTGCATCAAGCTTGTTCCATTGACCAATGACTAATCTGGTCAGTGGAAAAAGCAATACTGGGATAATCCCTGTCCCAGTCACCTGAGAAAGGTACACTGAGTAAGAACCATATGGTTCATCTGACTATCCCTTTCAATCTCTCTGAGCAAACACTGACCGAATGTATAAGTTCGATCTTATGTGGAATAAGCTCCACATAAGCTCTTATCTAGCCCCTGGACCACATGAAAGCAGTAAGATTCAGCTAAGATTCAACTCCCATCCCTCCCAGACTTTCCCAAGTCAGATTCCCATGACTCATCTATTTTCAAATATAGCCTCAATACCTGATCATCCTGGATGCAAGACAATATGAAGGTGATGTCCAGAAGTAGGCCACTGTTCCAGTAGAAATCAATATTATTATTTTTTTCCCCAAAAGTTTTAAGCTGATGGTGTGCTTTGGATCATTGGGATTTTTTTAGATTTGGGTGACATTGATTCATTCTTGCATTCTGTACACTCCATTTTCTTGCCTCTATTATTTGTACAGATTTCATAGTGCATTTTAAATTCAGAAAAGCCATGGCTGGCTGGCCTGCTAAGCAAAGCAGAAACAGGTGGGAAATGTTCATCTTGTTCATGCTTTTTTGTAATATTGATGGGGGTGTTTTCCTGCAAAGGCATGCTTGCCCTTGAGTTTTGACCTGTACACTGCAGTTTATTTTATTTTAGCACTTCAAGTATAAAAAGAAGAGTTATTTTGCTGAGCAAGGATGTATGTATCCCTCATGATCACTCTTCATTTTGTATGCTATTGAGCACTATTGATGTAAATGTAATTTACATTTAGGATATAAAAGCTGGCAGTTGGGCAGAAGGAGATATTTGTGTGGTGTGAGGATTGTCTTCTGGGGAATAGTACCTCCTGTCACTAATTGTTAAGCTACCAGATAGAAACCACAAAATACCTTATTTTGTTTTTTGGCAGCCTGTTGGGAAAAATAATGGGTACATTTCAGATATTTTTTAAATACAAGAATGAACAGAGGACTTTCGGTTTGAGCTTCTTCAGCGACAGACTGAGACCTCGTCGCTGTGAGGCTTCGATCCGTGCGTGCCGCTGGAGTGCCCCAAGCCGGCTGGTTTCGGAGCTAAGCCACCCTGTAGAGGTGGTGAAGAGGGGGGAGACTGCCAGCAGGGTTGAGGAGAGCCGCACCTCTCCTCCCCAGCTGGCCATTACTCCCTTTCCTGAAGGTGTTTGCAGTGGTGGTCAGAAATGGCCACCACAAAGAAGAACTCGACTGGAAAAGAATGTGCAGGAGGAAGATAAGAAGAGAAAGTTTTGGTTGACCGGGTCAAACAGCAAAAGCAACAAATAAGGTACCCTGGAATTGAAACTGTTAAAAAACAATAACATTGTTCCCTAAGAAGATTTTTAAGCTGCGAAGGAGAGAGAGAAAAGGGAAAAGATTTGGTTTTCTCCTTTTCCTATACTGATAGCTAAGAGACTTAAGCAAGAAATTGGAAAAAAAATCCACTTTGACATCAATAGGCATTTAATGCTGCAAATAAAAAGTCAAAGGGATAATAAAGATTTCTGGATAATTAAAAGCTTTTGAAAACAGGAAAGGGGAGAAAAAGAATAAAAGGGTAAGATCTGGAAGGGAGGAGACTGCCTGGAATTAAAAAAGAACTTATAGCAGAATCTCAACAAGACTTCCAAAAGATACATTCTAACTGAAATATCACAACAAAAACCCCAGGAAGAGAAAGTCGAAAAAGAAATAAGAAGATATAACTCGGGACTATCTGGATTACTTGATGATTTCTGGATTCTTGGTTATTGTTTTGAATGACTAAAATCAATCGGGTGGTTGTTTAAAACTGTTTAAAATGGCTCCACTTTTAGAAGAACTGAAAATGGAACTTAAAAAATAAAAAGAAGATGCACAAGAAGGGAGAGGTCCTTTTGGCTTCGTATTTCAGTTTTTAGAAATGGAGATTTGTAATTATAAGAAACAACAAGAAATGCCTGCAGAACAAGAAGATTGCAACAAAGAAGAAGCCACCTTTAATGAACAAGTAATCTTAGATGGGGGGAAAAAAGGAAAGGGGGGAAAGAGAATGGAAAGTTTAAGACTGGGAAAAACAACTCCCCCCCCCAAAAAAAAATAGAGTGAAAAATAAGTATAACATCAGAAAGCAACAGAAGAGGGAAATGCAGAAGGGAGAATTAGAACTAGAGAGACAAGGGGGTAAAAAGGGGAGGGAGAAGATGACAGGGAAGAAAGAAAGGAAAAGAAGTTATAAAGGACAGAAGCAAAATATAGAGAAACAGGGCCTATTTAGAGATAATGGGTGAAAACTTAATGGAAAAAGGGATTCTGCAAAGGTACATAAGATAGTATGGTTATATTAGAAGCAGAAATAATTTTAGAAAATATGAAACAATGTATGATTAAAATGTCTGATAAAATAGCTATTGTAATTCAGTAGAAAGCTTGTCAATAAATAAATGTAACAAGAGGTATATTTAATGATTTATAAAACGTGAAGAGAAATAAGGGAAAAATTAATTATGGAGATTATATGTATTTTTAAGAAAGTATGATATTTAATTGAAAAGAAGTGTTAGAGATGTTAAGATTTTAATGATTATTAATGATAGAACTGAACTGGAATGGAATGAGGGTTTATAATTACATATATTTACAATCTTTCTTTTTTTAAAGAATATAGTGTGTATTATAAGAATGTACCAAGCAGAATTCGATTGGAAGTTATGTAATATGTATTATATTGAAGGTCATAAACTTAAGGTATATATTGAAGTTTAAATAAGAGTTGAATGGATGTAATTAAAAGGTATAAAGGTGTCATACTCCAATTAGTAACTACAGGAGAAAATTTGTTTAATGAGAAAAGATAATATGAAATTGAAACAGAACAGACAAAAGTATAAATATAATGATTTGAATTGAGATGAGATTCAAAATAAAATTGAGAAAATTAAGAGGGGAAAAACTATATAGAAAATGTAAAATAGTATAAGATATGGAATAGAATACAAAAAGGAGCATGAAATTGAGTTTTGTGTCTGTATAAAGAAATTCAACCTGGGACCCTGCTATTTTCAAAAAAGATGTTTTACTTGTATTTTGTGTGTGAAAACCCAAATAAAACTTTATTTTAAAAAAAGAATGAACAGAGTTATCCCTGATTGTCTGCAAGATTAATTTTAGATGAAGATTTAGGAAAAAAATAGTCCTTTAACTGGGACCAACTGGGACCAAAATAATAATTCATTATTTTTTCTTTCAGAATATCCTTCTGTCCTTAAGAGGTAGTTAAATGAAAAGTTGGTATCTTGTATGAGAGATGAAACATAGAATCAATGCTTTCTGCTTACATTCCTTGCTGTAAAAATATCTATACCTAGGCACAAACGTTTGTTCTAGTTTCAAGGCACAATATCTGCACTTCAAAAATACAGGTGACCACTAGATGGCAGCTGAGAACATCCTGTAATGTTTTGCTGCTATCTGGTGGTTATCCAGTTTTTTCCAGCCCTTCCAGATCCCAATTTTCTATGCCAAAAACATCCGAACCTGCTCTGAAAGTTTTACTTCTTCTGAAAGTGGATTCACTATATTAATTCAGATTTTTTTCTGCTTGGGGTGCCTGTGGGGTATGGTAAAAAAAAATCAATATGATGGAAATGATAGTGCCTGTGCCTGTTTTTTTTTTTTTAATGTGTTGCAAATTTCAGTTGCGCTGCCATGGCCGCCATCTTGACTTTTTGACCAAAATTTGCAGACACCTCTGTTTGTATGAAACCAAGATTGGCTTGAAATGAGGCAAATTGACTTCAGGAATATAATGCTTTGTTTCAAGTTACAGACGGAACTCATTTTCTGTTTCATGCACACCCATGATGATGAGAGGACATTTGAGATACTATAAAGGAAAAGAGCCAAAAACAGAGAAACGGGAATACTGTTTAGAATTTATTTGGCAGGGTTAAGTATGGCAGTTGGAATTAATTCAGTGTTACTTATTTCTGCACTTTATTGTTCTTGCCAGGAGAGGCTAAAGATACTGTACAATATTTTAAAATTGAAATTTCAAGGTGGAACTAATTTTGACCGGTAACATCACATTCTGGAAAACTGGTTTATACAATATATAGGTGTATATAGCACATATAGCAATATATGGGTGTACTATAGCACATTGATATACTATAAATCAGGGCACTCTATATATAACAATATTTTAAATCAAGACTTTTTAGAGCTGATTAGGTCCCATATAAGAATGCTGAATACCAATATACTGTGTACTCTATTGTAATTATTTAAATTATATAAAACTCACAGAAAAAAGCAAACTCTATTTATGTTGTATGACCACAGAAATGGAAGAGCTCTTTCATTTTACTTCTGTTGAAAGAGTTGAAAGTTTCAAACAAAATGTCTACATGTCTGCAGATGTCTGCACTTTCCTGTATCATGTAGCCTATATTTGCTATTGCTTTGCCAACTTAAAAATTTCCATATTTAATTAGGGAGGAAAAAATCAGGATTAAGGAACATTTTAGGCAGCGGGTGAACAACAGTGATGTGCTTATTAATCATGGCAATCATTCTTTAATATTTCTCCTGAGTGAACGCTTAACTTATTGCTGAATACTTTATTTCTTAAATGCGTTTTCTACAATCCCACATCTGGAAGCTTTCTCAAAATATAAGTCTCCTGAGCATGCCTGGACTAAATAAAGCCAAAAATGGAATCTCCATTCTCACATAGCAGTCTGTGTTTCAAAATTCACTTTGAATTTGTATGAAAAAATATTTAAACCTGCCTCTATTTAAAAACAAACAAACAGAAATGTCAAAATATATAGGTAGCCCTTGCTTAGCAATCACAACTGGAACCAGCAACTTGGTTATTAAACAAAGTAAACCTCAACTAAGCTTATGATTTTACTTTAGTTATCCTCTGCTTTACAGATCTATAAAGATCATAAATGTGAGGATTGGTCAAGATAGCTGCTAAACAAGGACCAGTAATACCAAAAAAATTCATCTTCATTAATGCACCATTCTTTTGTTAGAATCCACTGGTTCTGATAGCATAAAGTTGGTTATTTTGGATTGATTCTCTACTGATTGATTCTCTAGTGATTGATTCTCAGTTCTGCTATGATCTCCTCACCTGGAATATTACTACATGTCTCAGGACTCTAGACATGAGAACACAACCCTACAGACTACCCCTTTCTGACTACAAGAGAATTCTTGGATGGATAGAGGATAACGTATAAATAAACATTGCTACCAAGAGTGCCTGAATTATTTTCTCCCATATGAATTACACCTTTTCCTGTGTGTGAAAGCTTTCTCTTGCTACACTGTTGTAAAATTCCCTTGGGTCTTCCATGCAGAGGCCGGGACATCCATATGACTGGGCTATCATGAGAACTCTTGTCTTGCAACATCCCAAATTGAATGCACAGAACAGAATGAGCTGCCCTGCACACAAACACTGCTCCTTAGAAGTACCAAAAGAAACTAGTTGTTTTCATTCATTGTCATTGAAATCTTTTCTCCCTTCAGGTTTGAATATTCAAGTGACACTTTTCCCTTTTTTCAGACACAGTCTTGTACAACTGCCAATTACACTTCTTTGTTCTCTTCAGTTTTGTTCTCTGTACGCTAATAGGTACAGCCATCGAAGCTAGTAAACCAACTTGCAGATTATGAAGGAGATTCATGTCATCTCTAACGTCTGTGGCCAGGATGCAGTCAGCTTCTCCCATTGGGGAACAAAATGACTGTGTACTTATCCAAGTCCACAGAAATACATTTCCGAATGTGATGCGAAATCGGGGAGGTCAGTGGTTACAGCTTGGGAAAAAATTAGGTAGGCTCAAATCCTCCCACAACCATAACATTCCTGTACTGTATTGTAGTGTCTTTAAGCTAGTTTCTTTCTTACATCAAGGTCATTCATTGTGCTAACCATCATTCATTCATTGAAAATACTAAAAACACCTTAAAACAATAAAAACACTAAACATCCAGATTAAGTATATATAGGAGCAAGGTACTTGGCCAGTTAGCACCAGGAAATTGGGGCCTTAACATAATATAGTTGGTGTGTTTGATTTTCACTTAGCACATTGTAGAAATTCCAGCTAGTATGCTATTTAAACTAAATTTTTATAACAACACAGTGTCGACCTAGCTAATAGTGATTTATCAAACAAGCCATAATTAATTAAACCATATTTTATATCAACTAGGTCATAGATTCAGACTAGTAGAGTTTACAAAAACAGGTCCTTGCATGATGTCCTATGTGCTTGTAGGAGTGATGAGATTAAAATTAATATAATGATATAAATTATGAAAATTAAGTGTAGCTTGAATTTCCACAATCTGAGGCTATTCCATTTAATCTTTTATAAATATTTTGGGTAAATAAGTGGTTGAAGATGGGCTGAATTGTCCCATACCTAATATTATCACTGGAGACATTGCCTGTGACAATATCCTAATTTTTATTTTGTTATTTTTACTATTTTTCTGAAATGGTATGAGCATGATTTTGAAGCTAATGAGAACATAATTTGGAGGAGGAGGAAGAGGAAGACGAAACGGCAATGGTGTTGGTGTAGAAGAGGAGGAAAAGAAGAAGAAATTATTGCTGTTGTAGTTGCTCTTGTTGTGGGCTGGAAGGGGAGGGTAAAATGGCAAATGAAGTGTCACAATGCTAGCCCTACTCTTTTGGTATTACGTCAACTTCACATGACCACCATTGCTGCAGCTAGGAATCCATAAACAACAGAAACTGAAATTTATCCAGAATTGCATCACTCAGCGCAAGTAACAGTTGTTTTGTGAACTATTGTAACTATCAAGAAGAAATTATCAATTCTCACTAAGGATCAAGAGAGCACCAGTTCATTTGAGAGTTTTTAATATATTGACTTTGTTTTTATAGTTATAACTATAAATAAAGCTGGAATTTATGAAGAATTTTATTTTAGTAGTAGACATAAATGGAGCTTGGAAAAATCTTATCAAATAAATTGAATGTTTACAATTTAGTTTTGATAAAAAATAACCCTTTTGGCTGATCATGTGAAAACATACTGCTACAAAAGAAAATTGGCTTGTTCTCTAAAGAGTACAGAAAAACAGCATCTCTGCCTATAATACTAATTTGACTATGGAGTATTAAAAGACCTACTTAATCTATACCATATTTAATAAAACATACTAATTTCTATGTTTCAAAGATGTGTAGATGATTTGGCATCCAGTTGGAAAAACAAGATATATGTATTTTTTGCAAGTGTTCTTTTTCTTTCTTGATCTCATAACGAGGATATATAGGGCTTTTTCCTTCATGAGTTCATATCTATATAAATGTTTATTGTTGGAATCTTCGCCAGCTATGTCATCAACCATGTTGTATAGTCATCCCTTTTAATTTTAATGATTTCCAGCTATATTATATTAAGATTGCTTCCAACAGACAGGTCCTAGAACTAATAAATATTACTTTTCTACAGTATGTATCAGAATATGATGATCTTGGACAAAGATGTGCATATATGATTGGAGTACATTGGGAAAGATCCAAATAATCAGAACATTATTTTTTTCAAAAATAAAGGTCAGCACATATTTGTTCAAGCATGATTAACCATTATGATACATGAAATATAAAACAAATCAAGCTTATAATGCAAGGGAAAGAGCATTTGTTTTGTATTGTTTTTGTGAGTGGGGCAGAGGATATTTATTGGACATGGATCCAGAGGAGCCTTAGGGGGCAGGATTAAGCATTCAGGTATCGAATTGGTATGTGGGAGTGACCTTGGAAAAAAAGACATAACCAAGGAAGAGTCAGATAAAAGGCAACATAGCCCACAGCAGGTATTTGGAGGAGGCAAGAGACTCAGGAGATACCCTCCCTAGTTTCTTGGGCTGTAAAGGGGAACTGTAGAGAGAAATATACTTTCAGTCTTGCAAAATTCTGTTAATATAACCTTATAATAAAGGTGAATGATCTCACCTGGCTATGTCTCCTGTCTGATTAAAAGACATCAAATTATTAAAATGGCAGTCAAAAAGCTTTTTTCTTTCTCTCAAAATTTACCCATAAAGACAAGCAGTTATTTAAAATTACTCTGACGATATTTCAGTTAAATATTGAAATATAAACCTATTTATCCAGACACAGCTAAAACGTAATAATATTCTGAAATATCATTTGTTATGAAATGATGCCTCCATAAAGATTATGGTGAATCTGTGCCGATTGCATCACTTCCAGGCTCAACAGAGTCCTCAAAAACCACAGGAGGGTTACCAACAGATGATGATAACGTGAAGAAATTCCATAAAATGTATAAATAAAAAATTGCGATGCCACAAAAAAAATATAGTGCAGAAGCCATGTTAGCCTTAGCCCCTCCATTCATAACTTTCATAACTTTCTATTCAGATGATTCAAGAGGTCACCTGGGGAAGATTTCCATGCAGTTTTCTTGGCCAGCCTTACAGGAGTGCTTTGCCATTGCTTTCTTCCAGGAGGTTTGATCAATTCCTCCGACTAGCCTAGAATTCCCTGCAGGTTTCCCATCTGAGTATTCACCAGGTCCAATCCTGATAACCTTCCAAGCAAAGCAAGACTGACCAGATGCTGCCATCTGCTGACCCCTGAGAGATCACACCATGAAAGCAATGAGCAAGTGAAGGCAACGGAGGCTGTGGACTCGTCTGTCTGACACTCCCAAGTTTACTGATGGCTGGTTATTGTTCTGCTGGATCCAAGCGGTGTTGCCTGCTCAGCTAATCCCCATTGCTAAATGCGGCCATCCTCTCTTGAGTTGATAATGGGCAGGAGGGGCAAGTGGAGCTGCATCGGTGAGAGAGACGATAGCCTCCCACGCAGACTCTCTCTCCGGTCCCCCAAAGCCCTTTTCTTTCTATTAACCCAGGGATCTATACACATGTCAGAGAGAGAAAGAAGCCTCCTTTTCACTATTCTAATCCTCTTCCTCCTAATTAGAGCCTTCAACCCCCTCCTCAAGTATGTTTTTCTTTCTATTAGGGAAACAGTTACCAACTGAGCAGGAAAACACCCGCCTACCGCTTTATCTCCCGACTTGTTTGCTTCCAATTTATTCCTGGGGCCTCACTGGCTCGGGAAACATTTCTAGTTCATTCCTTCTAAAGAAAAAAATAGCTGCTAATCAGGGCCATGAGTAGTTTTGGGTCCATTTTGCTCACCTGCTTCTGAAGAAAGAGCTCAGCAGGCATTCGGGTCAAAAACATTATAACCCTAATAATAATTTAAACCCTTAACCCCAAAAAGTATATTAGAAAAGAATTTAATCACAATACTAATATAAGTACTCTCTTGGGCCTTCATCTATACCCAAAGAAGGGACTGGAAGCTGTATTTTAGTGCCACATTATTATGAAAGTTACTTTGACTCTCCTAACATTTTCATCGGGTAAGATTAAGAAGGAAAGAAGACTAGAGAAAATTAAAAGATAGGATGCTGTAATCAAAGACAAGGACAAGGTGAAACACATTATTATAACTATTATTATTTCTCTTGCGAACATTATAATTACTCATTGTAGCCTCCAGAGGGAATAACTCAGATTTGCTCTGGGTGTGTGTATACTTCCTAGAGGCTGAAGATGTAGGTACCTTTGAGGGCGTGCACAAATGTGCAGACATGTTCTTGGGATCACACTGTGGGTGGCTTTCTAATGGGAGAGGAAGACCACATCATCTTCCCCACCCCTCCCCTCTCACCCAGCATTTGACTTCGGAGCTGCTTACTCCCTGCCTGAACAGAACTGGAAGTCTTAGCAAAGCCAGACTAGAGTGTCTCACCCACAGACCAGCTGACTTCCTCACACTGCTCCAGTCTACCAGATGGTTATCATGGGAATACATCATGCTGCGTGTGTGTGTGTGTGTGTGTGTGTGTGTGTGTGTGTATACGTGGGTGTGTGCATGCATGGGGGGGAGGGAATTTAAGGAGGAAGAATCAAATCCAAAGATGTTCGTAATTACCATCTTTCACAGAACAGCTAAATTATGGTACAGGCAGCAGGGTGGGGAGAGTTTTTTTTAAAAAATACATCTTGAACTTGGTGACTCATTCAGCTGGTGGGCACCCACCCTTGCTGCAGCAGCCTTATTGAAGCCTTGAATCAATCACTGATCATCGGCTGACATGCCTGGTTGTGGCCAAGTAGCACAGTGAAATAGTGGGCTTCTATCTTCTCTGGAGATGGAAGAACAATAGTTTTCTCACTGTTGTTGAGTGAGATTCCATGCTGAATGTGTGTTTGTCTTTGCATGAGGGAAAAGAGGAGGTTGTTCACTGTGCCACGTTTCTCAGCCAGATCCAGAATAGAATGCTGTCACAACATGAAAGAAACATAATCATGGTTTGTATAAATCTTGCCAGTCTTGGCAAGATCTGTGGATCATTTAATGGCTAGATCCTACCCCTACCTCGCTGTTTGCCAAAAAGATTATTGGATTTACTTGAAAAACATAATTAACACCAAACATGGCTTGAGGAGAAAGAGAAAAAGCAAGCAAGAATTTAAAGCATACTTATTTAGAAGTAAATTCTAATGAGCTATGGGGGTTGTAATTCCAAGGATTAGTATTGAAAAGAAAGAGAAAGACTGAAATAAAAACAAGAAATTCTCCAAATTCCACATCTGTGAAAAGGTTACAAACCAGACAGAATCCTTTCAATCAACAATATCGCTGAGTACTGCTTATCCATCCTGAAGTCATAGATATTAAGGTCTAAATGAACCAAGGTAGGTTTCATGTTATGATTAATGTCCTTCAGAGCTCCCTTCCCTGCAGTATGAACAAAAGTGAAATTCAATGGCCAAAGTCAGATAAACTTCCTCAGGGTTCAAGGAATAAGAGGGAGGGATTCATGCAGCTTCTTAGATCAATAGCTACCATACCACATTTTAACAATTCACTATATAAAAAAAGCCTTCCAACTGTTATCTTTTTTCATGTGCCATGACATTTAGAGGTTATACTAATACAGGTAGTCCTCAACTTACTACAATTGAGCTCAAAATGTATGTGTAAATGTAAGAATACATTTCAAAATGTACATACTCAAAATGTATGCTAAGCAAGAAATCTGTTAAGTGAGTTTTGCCACATTTGTGAAGCGAATCATTGCAGTTGTTAAATTAGTAATCTGGTTCTCCCATTGACTTTGCTTGTCAGAAGGTTGCAAAAGGTGATCACACTGCAAATGTCGTAACTGTGAGTCACTTATCAAGCATCTGAATGTGAATCACATGACCATGGGGATCCTGCAATTGTCATAAGTGTGAAAAATGGTCACAAGTCACTTTTTTCAGTGCCATTGTAACTTCGAACAGTCAGTAAGTAAACTGTTCTAAGTTTACAAGGCTAAGTGTAAAACTTTGGATTTATCCCTTGTTTAACAAACCCCCACCTCATAGACTAGCCTGCTTTCAGTAGACAAAACTAAAGCAGATTTCTCAAAACTATTGCTCAAAGGAACAAGGACTAGGACTCCTATCTAAATCCTACTGGAAGGTATTATGGAAGGAGGAAAGAATGAATTTGGGACTACTAGCCCAAGTCACAGAATCAAACAATGGAGGGAGTATTAAAGGTCTTTATGGTTAGACAGGCAGGATATTGAATTTGGAGTAGTTTTGGTGAGACTATTATTAAAGTGTGGCAAGTAAGCACCTCTCTCCAAGTATAGTTTGGCTGTTCCTTCTGGTAATTAGACAAGGTGGGTGCGAACAAGGAATCAATGCCTTAAGACAGGGGTGCCCAAACTTGGCAACTTTAAGACTTGTGGACTTCAACTCCCAGAATTCTCTGGGAGAATTCTGTGATTCTGTGATGAGAGAGTCCAAGTCTGACATTAAATGGGGATAGGAAAGAGGGGAGGAGAAATATGTACCCTACCTTTATAATCTTACAGGTACTGGTATCTAAGAAATATATAGGAAAGAAAGGATGAATGTGACCACAGTTGTAAGCATTCTAATTCAGATGTTCAAAGTAATGACTACAGGGTTTTAGATCTTTAGGGCATTTCCAGAGGCTTTTATGGGAGGGGGTTTCCAGGTAACAACGTCTTTCATCCCTTTTTTTTTTTTTACTGCAGTAAAGCTCTTGAAGAGGGAAAGTAATCTAGTAGGCATAACTAGATTGGCAGAAGGAGCTGTCCATCTAGAACAGGACGGTCAAACTCACGGCCCGCAGACCAGATGCGTCATGTGCTGGCCACACCCACGCCCGGTTTAGTGAAGGAGAAAAAAAAGTCCTGATATGTCACGTGATGCTTCCGTGACAACACGAGTTTGACATCTCTGATCTAGAAGTTCCTGAGCCCCCTTGCAAAAAGGCATCTAACTTTTGCTGCCTGAACACAGATTCCACCCTCTTTCAGTAAACACCAGGAACCAGAATGCACCTACCTCTGGGATTTCCCCTACACTTGCATTGGTGTGCTATAGTTGAGCAGGATCATAAACAACATTCCTAGCTCAGACCTCCCGGGTGTTCCTCTGCTAGGTCTCCCTGCTTCTCAAGGATAGCCTCTCCCTTACCCACTTCAGAGCTTTCCGGGCAATCCTTAAACTCAGCCATCTGCTTCATCTTTACAGGGGATGGGAAGGGCTGTTGCCTCCCTGTGTGGCCCTAGCACAGGGAAAAATTGCTTTAAGATGGCTACAAAATCAATTGACAATTTGTTCTTTGGAAATAGTAGTTAACCAGTCCCAACCATCTGGGGAGGCTGTACTAAGTGAAGCTGGGCCAGTGGCTTATCATAGACCCCTCTTTGCCCATATGGTTTTTTTGCCTAGAACAAAAGAGCAGCAATCACAGCTGTAAAACAAGAAAGCAGCAGTGCATTTTCCAGAATGTAAATAGGTCTGGCATTTGATTACTGATTAGGCCTGCACTCAAGAATATGTTTACAAATCATGTTTTTAAAAAATTCAGTGGATGTGTACAGGATGCTGGCAGCTGTCACACTTTCCCAAGCCATTCTGATGATAAATATAAATATTTGTAACTGCAGTATAAATAAGAGCAAGCTGGTACAGAAAACTAGACAAATGACCATAAGGAAAACTTCAGGATGAAGTGACATTGGGAAAAGCCACAATGACAAAAATAGAGTTGGGACTATTGTTCTTTTTTCCTATTTATAATTAAAGAACAGTAGCTCTTTTCTATTTTGGCTTCTTCAGAGGCAAAACTTTTATTTTCTTCTAGTAAAAATATAGAGTACTAGAAAGTAGCATGCATTTACTGAAGATAAGTGAAAAAAAGAAAAAAATCATCAAATAAGGCAAAATAACTTTGGATATGTGTTGGGCAAATTATATTACTCAATGAAAGTTTCCTTATTAATCCTCATTTCCTCACTTTTCATTTTTTTTTTTTGCTTTTACCTTTTAAAATATATAATCTTACTTTTTAATCTCAAGTTAACTATAGTGACTCTTTCTAGAAGTCCTAGAAAACAGCCTTCCTCAGGGCCATGCTGACTGGAATTCTGATTATTGTAGTCCTGACACATGCAATCTTAAATTAAATGGAAGCTAGCACATTGAGGATGATCATTTTAGAGATATTTCCATGAAGAAGTTTAAGAAATCACACAGCACTCAACATGGAGAACATTCACCTAATTCTTTATTGTTATTATTACAATATTCTCCAACTTTATCTATAGAATTTTAGCAGCAACCATCACAGAAAAAGAGCTCAATTCATCCAGTTTCTTTGTATTGTGGATTGAAGAAGATGCCATCTTTGTCTGAGATAACAAACGGTCTCAGGCCAATTGTAGCTGGCTCTTGCAAGCAAGTCTTTCTCTCAGTGTAGCCTCTGGCTCTTTGCAGAGCATCTGGGTAGATAGGGTGAGGGGAGAGAAGCATGCCTGGTGGCTTAAGATTGTGCAGGAAGAGGAGGACAAGTTTTTAACGCAGGCAAAGCAGCAGCCAGCTCTCCTCTGCTCTATAGCAGTCAGGTGCACTTGCTAAATACATGCATGGAGCTTGAAGGCAATATTCTCCCCTCCCTTCTTCAGTAAGGCCTGTAATAGGGTTAGATGAAACACATTTGGTGGACCACAAAACCTCCAGAAGACCAGAAGGCCTGCACAAATCGGCTTGCCAATTGTGTAGGAACAGCCGCTCTTTTCCTATGAACATAGAGAGGTGGAGAGGAAAGCAGAAACAGGCAACATCCCCCATGCATATTTGCTACATATCCCGGAAGAGAGTTAATGTCATACCCCCCAGGAGGCTAAAAGAAAAATATGCAGCCTTGATTATAAAGCGCTCAGTACAGGTCAGAGGAATCAGAAACAATTCTGTGTGGCCTTTGCCAGGGTGGATCAATGCTTATATTCCATTTAAAACATGGCCAGGCAGCACCACCTGCAGGCAGAATCTTTTCTATGCTTGCATGTACAACTCCAATAGTAGTCTGCTTAAAAATCCACAGGGCAACTTATCAAATTTATCTTATGGTAGTTTGGAACTCCTGCAGAGATTTTGAACTGGTTGCTGTTAGGGTCAATATGCAGTTGCAACCAGGAAAAAGCGTTCAAGAGAGACAAATGGGCATTTTCTTTACTTTTTCAGTTTGATTCAACCAATCTGCAGGAAGAAACTAATTAAAGAGCTGAGGAAGATCATGGTCCCTCAGCAATTATAGTGACTTTAATATTTCTTTGCTTCTTGTGTATTGTAGGAAAGATATTACAAAATATGAAATCCTAGGGAAATTTGCCAGCTTGATCTGGCAATAGAAAGTGGAGAGCAGGTGGCATAAAAAACACAATTTTAAGGTACAAGAATATTGTATAAAGAAAAAAACTGAAGGAACATGAGAGAACTAGGAAGGATAGGACTCTTGATCTTCAGGCACATCTGTGTCTAAGGAAACATGGAAATATCTGCCTTCAGCTAGATCTTTCTCTGAAATCTTAGCAGATTGGATCTTAACATGTTAATAATAGCATGAATTATCTCAATTTTTAAATGAATGCAATTTAAATACAGAATTGCGCACAGTGTACACGACTGATGCAAGGAAGTTCATATATAGGTTTTAAAAGGCATATGATCTGATCTTCATGTACTCCCACTTTAATATATCCTCGAAGACTAAAGGATCAGGGTAGAAATGGGTCATCATGGAGAAAATTACTGATGTGGTCACTAACTGTTGACCCTGACCTGACCCTGACTTGATGGCACATAATCAGTAAGTTCACACCAGGTTTGAAAGTTTATACTAGAAAGGTCCTAAAAAGTAACTATATTATAGTTACTATTATAGTCTATAGCAAGAACTACAACTTCACCCTCAATAATTATTGTCTTTGCTTCCTCAATAGTCATAACAGTATGCATAATTCCTTTCAATATTAAAATTTGCCTTCATCCTCCCATTCATTTAAAGTTCAATATTTTTCCTCATATTTGCCACATTTTTCAAAAAAACTATAAATTTACCTCAGAACTATTGGACTCTTTAAAAAAAATTATGATTGTACATTTGGTCGATCTCAAATTGAGTATCAGAAGGGAAAGTAATCTATCCTTGTTATTTATTTATAATTATTGTATGTTTTCCCACCATTATTCTCTTTTCTTTACGCCGCAAAAATCCTTGGAGTGGCAGGAGATGAAATAACTGGGAAATGTATTTGAAATTATGATTGGCCTGTTTCTTTTTGCTGATCCAAGCTTGAAAATTCTATCTAGCGGGTGTATTTGCTTAGTATTACATCAGTATTCACTTCTACCACTAGAGGGCAGAAGAAACAAAACAAATACTGTAAAAGCAAGCTGTATTGGCTAAGTGCATATCCATTTTAAGGCAAAAGTACAAAATCAAGAGCATAGCAATATGAAAACTTTCCAGATCTTCAGAAAAGGAGTTAGATACTTGGGCAGAATTCGGGGGTGGGGGAGATCGGGGAAGAACAATTTGATGCTGAAGTCACAAAATATGATGAAAGTTTGGATTTAATACAATGCAATTAGATTCCAATGAACTGTGATATCCACCAAACTTCTAGAATGGGTAGGATCAAGAAGCAATGAAATTATTCATCTACCGATTTAAAATGTAAATTGACCTCAGATAGATGTTGCCCCAAAGTGGCCACCAGAGGGCAATCAAAAATTGAGATGACTAGTTAATATCTAGCAAAGGACTCTGTAGCTTAACAGATGTCTTGCTTTTCATAACTTTCATATTGACCTCAGCTCCCTTATTTCTGTCTCCCTGGATCTCATCCCATCTTACCCATCTACATGTGAGACCACTGTCATGAAACTCAGTGGCTATCTCAAAGCTCCTTTTTGTTTTCTTCAAAAGGCAACTGGACTGGGTTTTTTTTTCCTTTGAAGCGTTTTATTTCCTCCAAGAAAAAAAATCAGACCAGTTGCCTTAAAAAACACCTTTGAGACAACTATGACCTGGATGACTAAGAATCTCCAAAGAAGTTCAGTGGGTAATTTTGAACCAAGCAGTGCTCCTCAGCTGATCTCTCTCTCTCTCTCTGTTAGTCTGGTTCTCAGTTCCTGATTTCGTCAAAGAACAGGTATTGCATGGAGTAGGAAGAAATAAGAAAATGGTTCTCTAATTAGATTTATGATATCATATCCTTTAAAAATCTGGTATTAGTATTAAGGCTCTCTAATCCAGTAATAGGAACTGTACATATGGGAAAGAGTGAAAAGTTTCCTTCTAGAGTCTAAAATTTGCTCAGTCTGCAGGTAACCGAAAATTATCTGGTCTGGTTTATTAATAATTCTGGATGACAAGAAAATGTACATGTTCCATAGAATTTAATCCAGTAAAAATAGAGAGACTCTTTAACTTCTTTATGTAGTTTTCTTTATTTATATCTATCACATTATATAGCCACCCATCTCACAAGACTCCAGGTGGAGTACAAGAGTGAATCAAAATATGGTGTATACATACAGATACTGCTGGTACAGCTGAAAACCCATCATGTATCAGGAAACTTATCACATAGACTGCCCTACTCTGGCAGTTTCCATTTATGTCACAGTGCCTATTAGCCTAGTGGATAGAATAGAAGCCACAGTAGACAAATCTTCAAATGGCTGTGTGTGTGTTTTTTTAACATGATACAAGGATTTGTGTGCATCACCCTATTCACCAGAATCCAGGTCACATCTACTATATAACATTTACATATTGTGTATCCTGTTCCTGGCATTTCTCAGTCTTACGAGAAGCCAAAACAAGACCACTTCAGTTTCTGCTTTCGGATATATTTTTTTAAAATGTACCATATGACAAGACATCTTTGCTTACTGTATGAAGTCAGCAGCACACCAGCAAAAATGCACTACAAAAGCCTAAAAATTCCACTTCCTCACCACCCCTTGAAAATGAATATTTCGGTTCCTTCTGCTACATCTCCTACAAAACTCCAATGAGGTAATTCTGTGCTTTGGGGCATTTTCTTTCTCACTGGAGAACCTAACTCCCTATCACTATTCCCCTATTCTGCCTCATTGATTCATGCCCATTCTGAGGGAATATCTTCAAGTGAAGCTTTGCTTTGCTATGGATTTCGGGAACTAATGGATCCCATGAGCTAGATAGGACAGAGCAATAATGAATTAAAGGCTTTTTTTTTTTGCTTCTCCTCTTGTTTCATGAAACAATGGAAGCTGTGGAGGAGAAAAATAATGACAAAAAAGAGTGAGCACTGATAAACTGGTGTTCTCAGAAATCAGCTACTTATTGATTTATTCAGTTGAAAATGCTGCCTGTGAATACAGCTACACTAAACATACACAATCACTTAAGCATGAGCCAGCAGTGTGCTGCAGCTGCCAAAAAAGCCAACACAGTTCTAGGCTGCATTAACAGAGGGAAGAATCATGTGAAATGTTAATACCACTTTATAATCCTTGGTAAGACCACACTAGGAATACTGCATCCAGTTTTGATTGCCACAACATAAAAAAGAAGTTGAGACTCTAGAAAGAGTTCAGAGAAGAGCAATAAAGATGATTAAGGTACTGGAAGCTAAAATATATAAAGAATGGTTGCTGGAATTGGGTATGTCTAGTTTAATGAAAAGAAGGCCTAGGGGTGACATGATAGCAGTGTTCCAATATCTCAGGGGCTGCCACAAAGAAGAGGGAGTCAAGCTATTTTCGAAAGCACCTGAGGGCAGGACAAGAAGCAATGGCTGGAAAGTAATCAAGAGAGAAGCAACCTAGAACTAAGGATAAATTTCCTGACAGTGAGAACAATTAATCAGTGGAACAACTTGCCTCCAGAAGTTGTGAATGCTCCAATACTGGAAGTTTAAGTGCTGTAGGGTTTCCTGCCTAAGCAGGGGGTTGGACTAGAAGACCTCCAAGGTCCCTTCCAACTCTTGTTATTCTGTTCTGTTGTATGTTCTGTTCTGTTCTAAACATGACTGGGATCAGTGGATAATGAAGACAAAGTGTGGTTGAATAAAAGTTTGGTTTAAGGGTCACTGGGAATGATTGTATGCAGTGGATGCTGAGTTCAAAGATGTTGCACTGAGGATAAATTGATCCCTGGAGTGCTATAAGAAGTGGCTGAAAGTCAGGATGTGTATTATTTGATGTTACCAAGCAGGAGAGGGTGGAGAAACTCCTAAGGAACTTATATCCTCAAATGTAATTGCATACGTATGGAAATGTCTTTAGATAACACTGGCTCTCTCAGCTAAGAAACGGAGATGAGCACCACTCCCCAGAGTTGGAAGTGACTGAACAGGAAAAAATCTTTACCTTTTACCTATATTCATACTGGGTATGAATTGTGTATGTATAAGACAGTCATTTTACATAACGGCTACATACATGCGGAAATAAAACAGAAAAAAGTAATAATGTAATAAGCAACCATGCAAAATTAAACAGCCTTACCGTAAAGCCACACAAAGAAAATGGCAATGGGCAGGGACTGGCAGTTTTGATTCACCTTCCACAATCTCATATCTTCCAGATGTTTTAGACTATCCATCCAATCATCCCCACTCAATATGGTCTATTTGGGTAATGGCTGTGTTGGTAAAGAAGGCTGTTTGTTGTAAACCAACTAATCTGAGGAACAAGACTTAGGAAGGCTGATTTTGAGTCAAGAAATAGTTGAGAGAGTAGAGTAGATTCCTACCAATTGAATCACCTAATCCATTATAGTGATAATTAAAAACAACACATAGGAAAATCAAATGCAAATGTATTCTGATTTGCATAATTGATGTAAGAAACCACAATATGGGAGCACATTTATTAATTCAATGGAACAAATAAAATGGTACAGCTGGGCAACCAGAGAATATCCTATTAGAACAGACATGATTTATTTAAAAAAAATGATTTAATTCTGAATAGCTGTATGAAGTTATTCTATATTTTTGCTGTAGTTTCAAATATTTTCAGTGTTTGAAAGGTCTTATGTGTTCCTAGCTTTTTAAATAATGCATTTGTTATCATTTGTTTTGAGAATTAAATACAGGTACTTTGGAATCAGACATAAAATATCACAGCATTAATAGGAATCCTCTACCTACTTCCAAAATAGCAAATAAAGCCAAGGAGACAGGGCAATTGGAATTCAGATCATGTCAAGAAACAAAATGTAGTATATATAAACCCATAAGGCAGTAGCAACCTGGAAGTGGAAAGCAGATTATTACATCTTTTTTAATATCGCCAGTCTGCCTCATAAACAACTGCATTTACGATTTTTAGAAATTACACAATGCTCATTAAATATGGATCCTGGTTTACTTATTTGCAAAATATTTGGTATTTTAGATCATAACTGCATTATCCATGCACTGTTGGCTAATCTTACTCCCACTCTCATTTTCACACACAGAAGAAACTGATATTAGCAATGCCTGAACCAGGTGATTCAATATATTGCAACAGGGTAAATGAGAGGTTTCTTCTGATTCTCCAAGTCATTGACCTACCTAGCAACCAGGCACTCAAACAAACAAATCTAGGCAGGGCCTGGATCTCAATCTAAAGCAGCCTAGGTATCTGGCCTTTACTTGATTGGAACAGCAGATACATTATGTTAATAGCCACAGTTGTCAGATCTGATTCACTTTGAATTCTTAATGCACACTGATGGGGCAAGTCATTTACTTGGCCAGGTTACCTTGACCCCAGTGTGCACATCTCTACAAAGCTGTTTGTAAGAGACAGCGCAGCAAGAAAGTTACTTCTAATCTGGCACATTAAAAAAAAATCTTGGTCTTTAAAAAGAAAACTCACACACAATGATAAATCAATAGATTGCTATTAGTGCTGCTTATGGTAAACCATTAGATGTTCCATGCAAAAGGATCCATATTAAAAAAAATATTTCTATAAAGAGTAAAGGCAATAGTCTTATCAAGAGGTCAGGCATTTTCAGCTAGGGTTCAGATTGTTACAAAATCAACCTCCTCAGTGTAATCCCTCTAAAACGTTTGGTATCTGTTTGCAAAAGGATTGTACAGTGATCTTCAGACAGAAAGGCAAATATTTAATGGATACAATAAAGAGCTGGTAGGCTGGGCCCAATAACTGGAGTCTATTTGCTCAACAAGAACAGAAGAAATAGAAGACAAGGCAAGTGACCTCTTTAGTAGCAAATGGAGGCAAATGGGTTAAAGTGGAGGAATAAATACAAGGAATGGCCATAAAGCTGAAAAGTTTCTTTGATGATTAAAAGCTCTTTTTAAAAAAAAACCCAAATTGTTCATCTTGGCTGGAAGGAGCAGGCTGGAAAATAATAGAAAGAAGAGGAGGCCACCCCCCAAATCCTGGACGCAATTATGTACATACAGCATCCAAGGGAAAACCAAAAGCAGCAGCCCGTATCAAAGAGAGGTTTTTTTTTAAAAAAAAATAATTAACTCAAGGCAGTGAACATACCTAATATTCCTTCCTCCTCCTATTTTCCCCACAAGAGCAACAACCCTGTGAGGTGGGTTGGACTTAGAGACAGTGATTGACCCAAAGTCGCCCAGTCATATTTCATGCCTAAGGCGGGACTAGATCTGGTTTCTAACCTGATGCCCCTTAATCACTAGAAACTGGCCCTTGGCTGGGCACAAAAGTGCTGCTTCCTCCTCATTCCAAGGATACCATGTCACTTATGCTGTGGGTCAAGGTGGCGATGATGGACTCGAGGCAATGTGCCACGCCGGCGCTGGCACAAGGAGGATTGCATCCCACGCCTCTTCCACAGTGCGTGGGCTTTCCAGGCCTCAGCAAAACTCTCTACCTAGGAGGGGGGGCAAAACAGTTACAGAATATTTGAACTGGTGCTAATATGTAGGAATGGGACTTAATAGGTAACACATTCAGAATCAGTTACAGAAGTGCCTTGGAAAATGGATGTCTCCCTTTCTCCCTTCTCAAAGGCAGAGAAGCCATCCCCTGCCAATTACTAATTATATTTTTCTTAGTCACAAAGCTTTTCGCTGCAATGTTGGGATTACTTATTTACAACTGGGATATGCCACAAAAGGTTGCAGTTTGAACAGTTCCTGTTCAATGGGTGGCCAGCCAAACATGTCGGCTCTGAGATTAATCCATTGAATCCTTCCCATTGCGCACACATACACACACTCACACCCCACAAAATGTCGTTAAGCAATCTATAATGGCAACAGAGCCTGTACCATCCCTGTGGACTGTTCAGCCAGTATTCCTTTAATATACAGTATTTTGCTTGAAATTTGTTTGTACTCGTGTTGTGCTTGGTTTTTCTAAGCAAGGCTGAACAGATCTGTGGTGGTTCAAATCTTACTGATTTGTTTCACTTAATCCATCAGTGTGATTCTTTTTTAAAATAATCCCCACAATTTGCAGTTACCATAACATGAATTTTTAACGTCTTTTCTCTCTCTTTTTGTTTATGCAGTTTTCCTAATAAGTGGTTCGCATAAATATATAACAGCTTTTTACAAATGCATCCTTCCCAAATATGACCAGATTCTTGTTCAACTTTTGAGAACACAATAAATTCTGTGCAGGGGTGGGATGCAAATATTTTTACTACCAGTTCTGTGGGCGTGGCTAGGTGGGAGTGGCTAAGTGGGAGTGGCCATGTGACTGGGTGGACATGGCTTTTTTTTTTTCAGCAACACGCCCCCCCCCGCGCTCTATTTTTTTTTGCCTCCTGGGCCTCAGGGAAGCCTCCTAGGAGGCCATTTTTGCTCCAAGAAAGCATCTCTAAGGCCCAGGAGGCCAAAAATGGAGCGTGTGTGTGTGTGTGTGTGTATGTGCAGCAGACACATCCCACACTCCATTTTTTTGGCCTCCTGGGCAAAGCAGTAAGACAGCAAGGGGGATCCCGGCACAGCTGATCATCGGAACAGCTGATCATTGTGAGGAAAAAAAATACCATAAGAAGTGACTGGACAGGGTGGGAGGGGGAGAATGCAGTCAGCGATGCGCACAAAGTCGCGCATGCATGATAAGGACTGACTGTGCGGAGCGGCTTGGGAGGACAGGGAGGGGCGGGGGAAGCTAGGGACACAATTTGCCAATTCTCCGAACTGGGCAGAATTCTAACAACCAGTTTTATAGAACCAGTCCAAACCGGTAGAATCCCACCCCTGGTTCTGTGAACTTCTGACACAGAGGGCAACAGAGGGCTATTAATTTTTACCATTCTGCTGCCACCATCTGTTTTGGTGGAGTGTGGAATTTCACTTTTTTAAAAAACAATCCTTGGATGTATATTTTAAAATAAAATTTCTAATGAAGTGGAGGAGACCCACCACAGGTCCTATCCTGTGCGAGTTAATTCACCTCCTTAAATGGAAGAACAGGACTACAACATAAGAACACACAATCCAAGGAAATTACAAAACCAGTAGAAGCTGAGTGGGAATGCGCCAGGTCTCAAACGCATGCAGAAATTACACAGAGGCTGATAGCCACCCTCACCGGAATCATCTGGTCTTTTTTGTTCTCTTCTTCCAGAGAGGTCAGTTCCCTTGGGGAGAGCAGAGACAGACGGAGCTGTGGCACCACAGTTTGTGCCATATCGTGCACAGTCCTATCAAGCACAGCCTGCAGGGAGTGAGTACAGGGCCAGCACAGGTTTGAATGGTTTTAAATAATAAAGATGGAAAAGAATAATAAAAATAAATAAAATATAAAATATAGCAGAATTGTTTTTCGCTATCGTAACAGCCATTTCTCAGCTCGATACTGAAGTTCAAAGCAACTATATATTCTATTTGTTGGTCCTGCAATTTCAGCTGTAATTACAGTACAGGTACTCCTCGACTTACAACAGTTCATTTAGCAACCATCTAAAGTTATAACGGCTCTGAAAAAAGTGACTTATGACCGCTTTTCACAGTTACAACCTTCGCAGCATCCCCCATGATCGTGTGATCAAAATGCAGATGCTCAGCAACTGGTTCATACTTATAACCATTGCTGTGTCCCAAGGTCATGTGTTCACTTCTTGCAACCTTTCAATAAACCAGGGGTGTCCAACCTTGGCAACTTTAAGACTTGTGGACTTCAACTCCCAGAGTTCCTCAGCCAGCTGGCTGAGGAACTCTGGGAGTTGAAGTCCACAAGTCTTAAAGTTGCCAAGGTTGGACACCCCTGCTGAATAAACGAAGCCAATGGGGAAGCCAGATTCCCTTAACAACCGGGTTACTAATTTATCAATGGCAGTGATTCCCTTGGCAACTGTGGCAAGAAAGGTTGTAAAATGGGGCAAAACAAATATCTCCCTTAACAACAGAAATTTGGGGCTCAATTGTGGTCATAAGTCAAGGGCTACCTGTATAGGATTCTGGGGGAAAAAAAAAACATTTGTTATATTTGCACCCAAAATATTAAAAGAGCAGAAAGAGCTGTAGTTCACAAGAGCATATATCTTTTGAGGAAATGTGTTTGTCAGAAATGATGCTATCAGACTTCTGATTTTTGCTACCATGAATTAACATGGTTCTCCTCCTACAAGGTATCGAGGATAAGTGAAAAGTTCCACTTATTGGCCAAAAGTTATTATATGGCATTATTTTCAAGAGTATTAGAAATAGCCAAGGAATCAGCTGATCTGTTATCACAGAACCAGCTTTCCTGAAGGCTATCAGCATATCCTTCAGCTTTTCAGCTTTTGTAGCCTGAGGATATTGACAAGCCCCTGAAAGGGGTGAGAACAATGCACCCTTTAAGATTGCCTTTCCCAATATCTGAAACTACCCAGGGCTAGATTCTGTTTACAGAAATACTGTAATCAAAGTTCCATTAAGGTAGCAGTTCCCAACCTGGCTAGTTTTGCAAACCGGTGCTACCGGTGGCAATGGGTGAATGGGGACGGTTTGGTGTGCATGTCTGCCACTTGTGCAAATGGCATTTTGCACACTCGCCCACCACTTATATGTCCTGATCCCCAATGGGCCATGGACTGGTGCCAGTCTGGGGACCGGGGGTTGGGGACCCCTGAATTAAGAGATGATGCAGTTCTGATGGCTTTAAAAGAGGCAATGGCAACATATTTTTTTGTACATAGCTCAACATGAGCCTGCTATTTTTGCATAAGAATCTAAACTGAGGGATACCTTATCAATTGTAGACATTTTTGTAGGATAAAACATTTGGATTCGTTCTAATCCAGTTCTTCATCTGGGTTTGAGATGGAAACTATCCTGGAGCATCAATGTGCAGGAAGTGCACTTTGCTGAGTTTCCTGGATTGAAGGCTGCCAGTACTCATGATAAAAAGCTCTCAAAGTATCAATCTAATACTGGATTAAGATACGGGGCCTTTATTGCAAGGGCTCTTGTTTTACTTGGAGAGAAAGGCTAGTTTCAAAAGATGGCACTGAAGGTACTCAAGAGTTTCTGTTCTCCAGGTGTTCTCTAAGGCCCTGAATATCAGGAACAAAACAACTATGAATTACTGTCTCAAGTAAACATCTTTGGTTACTTTCCTATTGGGCTATGTGAGGGTTCTAAAACCTCTTTTATTATACTTATTCAGGAATTACAAAATTATTAGTTTTTTATTCTCCTTCTATCTTATCATTATCTTGTGCTATTTTTATTTAATGATGTTATCTCTGCTGTTATTTCAACAAGTCTATCATGATCATAACATTGTTTTATTATCATCAACTATTGCTAAGTATTTGAGGATTATCTCTAGTTCCATAAAGGTTTTTTAAAAAAACCTTTAATCCTTGTGCCATTTTTCGCCCCTATCTAAGGTATCAGTACTTACAGAGCCAACATGAGCCCATTCTCGTATAGCATGGATCAGCTTCACCTCATCAATGGCCAAACAATCACTCTGCAAAATAATTTGCATTGCCTGTTCTGACAGTTCCAAGAACCCACGAGTTTGCGTCACCTCCTGTGGAGAAAAAAAGATGCTGTATACCTCCGAGATACAGGATATGAGGATAAAGAACTTCAGATAAAGATGAAGAGCCTGTGGAAAAAATAGAGTGTTAAGGCCATCCAGTTCCCCATTATATTACTCACCAACATCATTTCTAGACTCACTGCCACCATTTCCTATTGCACCATGGTACAAAAACCCTTTTTGAGGTAGAGAGATGATCAAATCTTGAATATTGCTGATGTACAATGGTTATACAACTCAGTCTGAAAGCTGAAGAAATAATAGCATTGCCAAATCTAGGTGCAAGCAATGCCTATTGTTTGTGTAGGAAAATGTCTGGAAGCCCTATATAATACTGCCAAGAGTTTCTGCATGCAAGAAAGTATGTATGTATGTATGTATGTATGTATGTATGAACCTCATCTGCCATCATCAGGCTTCTGTATTGTGTTCATCTGTGAGTCAATACAGAAGCCTGATGATGGCGGATGAGATTCTGCCGAAACATTGCTACAACTTTAAAAGCACAACTATAATGACGTCGGAAAATACCCGAACACAGCTGAATACCATACATATACATATACATACACACACACACACACATATCTTAAGGTTGCGGGTATCTATATGTATGGTATTCAGCTTTGTTCGGGTATTTTCCCACGTCATTATAGTTGTGCTTTTAAAGTTGTAGCGACGTTTTGGCAGAATAAAACCTAGCCAAATACCTAGCAAAGCAGCTACAGCCCCATGCTGAAGCAGCAGCTTCACATGTCCAAAACTCATACCCCCTCTTGGAAATGATCAAAGATCTACATGTGGAACAAGAAGATCTGCTTGTAAGTTTCAACATGGTTTCACTATTCACTCAAGTCCCGATAAAAGAAACTCTCAAAATCATCAAAAATAAATACCAACCACCCAAACACCTCATGGAACTAACAGAACACTGCTTAACCAATACATATTTCATATACAAAGGACAAAGATACAAGCAAATTGAAGGAGCCCCTATGGGATCACCACTGTCTCCCATCATTGCAAACCTATTCATGGAAGAATTCGAATCCAGAGCCCGAGCCAATGCCACCCACAAACCCAAACTATGTCTAAGATACATTGATGACACATTTGTTATTTGGCCCCATTGAAAAGAATACCTAAACAATTTCCTAACACACTTAAACAGCACACAACCCAAAATCAAATTCACCATGGAAACGGAAACAAACAAACAACTACCATTCCTAGATGTACTAATCTACAAAAAAACAGATGGCACACTAGGACACACCATATACCAGAAGAAAACACACACCAACCGCTACCTCAATGCCCAATCCCACCACCACCCAGCACAGATAAACTCCGTGGCCAAAACACTAATTGCCAGAACCAAATGCCTGGCAGACAAGACACACATAAAGACTGAACTATGCACCCTGACTAAAGTACTGACAGCCAGCAGCTTCCACAAAAGCAAAATCACCGGCTTGATCTACAAGAAGACACTGAGACATAATGGAGACCTAGAAGATGAACAGACCTATGGAACAGCTGTCCTGCCCTACATAAGAGGTACTACAGACAAAATCAGTAAGATACTACACAGACATCACATCAAGACTGCTTTCAAAACAGACAGAAAAATAGCAGCCATCCTAAGAAACCCCAAAGATAAAATTGACCTGGAAAACCAAGGCATATATGAAGTCCCCTGGGCATCATGACCTGCCACATACATTGGACAGACCAATAGAAGAATAAGTACCCACCTAGATGAACACAAAAATTCAGGAAAAAAGCTGGGACACACTTCCTCACTAGTCCAACACATGAAAGCCACAGGTCATAGCATCAACTTCAGTGGCACCAAAACCCTAGCCACTATAGAAAACCCCAGCCACAGAATTATCAGAGAAGCCATAGAGATTGAAAAAAAGACCTGAAAGCATGAATAGAAAAGATGATTCCACCAGACTGTCAATTATCTGGAAGTCTGCACTCTCAAACAAAAAAATCTCCACACCACAGGCCAGTCAATCACCTGGGAACAAACAGACTCCCCCTGATACCTCCAGCTCAAACACACCCCAATCAGGCACCCAGATGAAACCTAGCTTCCTAATAAATGATAGTCGTCCATTTACTCGGAGCCAAGCCACACTAAAAGCTTCCAACACAGGAAACACAATGTTGCCAGCCAATCAAGACAAAAAAAGCCACAAAACAGACAGAAGATATTAGAAACACCAATCAAGCAGAACACAGCAAACTCCAAGACCAATAAACACAGACCAAGACTCCCAACCAATCAGGATGAAGAAAAACCATTCTGGCACAGCATAGGCTAGCACCAAATTTAAAACAGAAACGGTTGTGAAAGTCTGACTCACAGACGAACACTATACAGAAGCCTGATGATGGCAGATGAGATTCTGCCGAAACGTTGCTACAACTTTAAAAGCACAACTATAATGATGTGGGAAAATACCCGAACAAAGCTGAATACCATACATAAATACACACACACACACACACACACACACACACACACACATCTATACATACACACACACGCACGCACACACACGCACACACATATATATACATCTATACACACACACACACACACACACATATATATATATACATACTGTATATACACATATATTTACATACACACATATACATGGTTCAAATGTGTTATTTGGACTTTTATTTCTAACTGTTGGGTTTTTAATTATTGCGCACCACCCAGAGTTATTGCTGTGAGGTGAGTGGCCATATTCATTAAATGCAGTCATACATATATTCATACGGTACACCTGTATATATATACCCATGTTCCAATAGGAAAGAAAATTACATTGATTTAATATAAATTCTCTTCATTCTCCAGGGTCTTGGTTAGAATAGGAAACATTGTATTGGGCCTCCTTTCTGCATGTCATCTCAGTATCTACCTCTTCTTACCTGAGTATAATTCTCAATGAAGGCCAAGCAATATGTTTGCAAATCTAGTAGTCCATATGCCACTGCTGCCTATCATAAAGAGAGTAAGAATAAAAAATGGATAAAATGACTACAGTGGATACAACTGCATTTATCACCTATATTTTTGAAGGCATTATTGTGGGCAAGAGTAAAATAAATATTTATTCCAACATTTCAGTGAACGATTAGATATTGTAATCATTAGCAACTCTATATAAGGAGAAAGAGAATTTTGCAGTCATTTAAAGTCTTTGCATTTCCCTGTTCCACTTTTCTTTTTCATAATATCTAGTTTAGACTTCCGGGCTGGTATCTTTCAGATATGTTCACTCAAAATAGTTGAGGTTACAGTCTCTACATTATCTGCAGAAATGAAAGATAGGTGAGAATTGATCTTAACAAACTGAAGGTATAATTTAGTATCATTGATAGATACATTAGATCAATTGGCCTTTCCCCACTTACATCTACCAATAACTGGCCCACCAGAACAGGAAGACAGGGCATGTTGCAAGTCACAGAACAGGAAGGCACCTCTAGACATAGAAAAAGGGCCTTCTATGTAGTGGCTCTCTCCCTTTGAACTATCACTCTCCTCAGATAAGACTCACCACACACTGTGGCTTTTCCACAAAACATTGAAGTCATAGTTTTGTCAGCAGGCTCAGGGGAGCCTCCTTTAGAGTTTACTTGATAGTGTTGTTGTGCCATGGGGTGGATGGGAGCAGGGGACACAATTTATTGCTGAACTAAATGTCTGTAATAGTAACAGGAACATATATTTGTTCCTTTTATGAAAGAAATTTCAAATCAAACTATTTCCAAAAGCAAAATGTGGCTCTCAATTTTCATTACCTGGTATTTAGATTGCACTGACAAAATTGGCATTTTTTTAAAAAATGCTATTTTTGTTCTATTGTCAACTTGTCGCTGTCTGGATTGGAAAAAGGCAGAAAATGTTCAGCCCCAACCACTGACAATATTACTTTATCACCAGACACGTTTCTGTTACCCCTGGAGATCAAACATTTTGGTTTTCTTTTTAAGTGCAACACCATTCTTTTTTTTTTTTTTAAAGTCACCAGTGCTTGCTTTGGATTCTCCAGAGTAATGGAATTATCTATGGATGTAGTGCTGAGTTCATTTTGCAAGTATGGAGAGTAGCTATCTTATGCCTAGACTGAATGGCATTTCAGTCTCCATGTGACATGTTTACATCTCATTTTGTTTGCTCTACTGCTTCCCATCAGAATAAAACTACTGTTTTGTCTGACATATTCCAGGTTCAGCAAGCAGAACCGCAGCTGGGAGTGAAAAGGAATAAAATAGGCAGTCTGCAAGATATAAACAATTTCTGTTACAGAGTATATGTGTGAAAACAAAGTGATTGTGGCAAACCACATTATCTTGCCAGTTGAACTCAGGATACACCAGTCCCATATAGAGTAAGCATGCAACTCACAACGGCTTCAAAAACAGTAAACACCAAACATCAGGCAAAACACACCTGACCACAGCTGTGTTGTTTTTGTATCTTGATTTGGTATCTTTATGTCCTGAAAATAGAACACAGACCATGGTTTTCAGTGACCTCGGTCTGTCCTCCTCTGATTTGCAATGTGGACTTACCAAGTACTGTATATAGTCATAAATAAATATGTATCACTTGACAAACAAATAAAGGAAATGCTGCTTGGTGGTTATGGAAAACACAAAGGGAGTAATCCGTTTTTAAATGTGTGGGGTTTGTGCCTCAGAGGCACAAAAGGAGAGTTTAGCAAACACCATCATGACACCACAAAGTTCATCAATTACATACAGAGGTTCTTTTTGCAGAAAACAAGAAAGAATGTCATGTGTAGGTCCCGGGGAGCCCGCAACGCTAACCTCTACTTTCATTCCCTGCTCCTGGATTACTCAGAAATGTCCTCGGGAACTACACATGACTGTGAGACACTAAAGAAGCTAATCTGAATTTGAGTATGAAAGAGGCTACTACGTGTTAGTTTCCCAATCTCAGCGACTGTGGACTTCAACGCATCAAATTCAGAAAGTTGAAAAGAAATTGCATGAAATTCTCAGGACTGTTCATCAGTAGAATGATAATGTTCCAACAATGCAACATAACAGGATCATCTTTTTGTGTTGGGAGAGAAGATGGCAAAAGAAATAATGCTTCTAAAATGGGCTGGATCAAGCCATAAATTGCATAGGAAAAAAATCTAGAAAAAAAAAAATCCACAATGTATCTCTATGGGAGAGAGACAGTTGGGTTGTGGCTCAGAGGATTTCCAAGGTTCCAGTCTAAGCCCTCATCATCATCAGATGAGCAAAGCTACTCTAAAGCTCCGTACAGAGTTCTAGAAACCACACTCTGAATGTTTTACCTAATTTCAGCCAGAAATTCTGGAAGGAAGGCTGCTGGGGACAGTACCAAGCTTTTCAGGGACTGCACACTATTCTAAGGCCTCATGATATATAAATGTGACCCCGATAATGATTTAAGAAAAAAATGATATCGTAAATTAAAATCTCAGATATAATATTTTATTTATATATTCTATTTTATCCTGCTTTCAGTATTTTTTTTAAAAAAAGCCCTTGGAGCAATATAAATACAGTATAAAGGTAAGGCAGTATTTTCTAAGATAGTCCTCAAGACTTACAAATGTAACTGAACCTGAAAGTCATGCATATTGTTAAGGGGGTCATTGCACGACCAACTCAATTTTACCGTACTTTTTTGCAGTGGTCATTAAGGAATGCCCTGGTCAATAAGTAAACCCATTGTCTGCAATTGGCCTTTTTTTTGCTGTAAACCAGAAGAAAGCACCAGTTTCCAGCCCAAAACATCATAAATCACAGCTAAGTGACTATGGAACATTGCAAATGGCTGTAAATGCGGGCCAGTTGCTGAGTGCCCAAGATGCAATCACATGACCATGGGGGAGGGACAGTGGCCATTGGAACTTTGAATCTGGCTTGTACGTACTTTTTGAGGGGTCCGTTATAACTTTAAATGGTTGTTAAGCAACTGGTTGCAAGTTGAAGACTACCTCTACTGTGTAGTGATTCGGTTGGGCAAAAGCAAACCACAGTGCAGGGCTAAGCCATCTTTGGGGGTCAAGAGTTGCAATTAACCAGGGAATGCTAAATGTTGCAAAGCAATTTGGCAGTTCGAGTCTCATTGACTCAAGGCTGGAGTGGAGGCACATTTTGGGTCAGGTCAGGTCTGAATTTTGTTAATGGGGGAGTTTCTTTTCTATTTTTCACTCTGACATGCCTATTTTACAGCTTTTACAACTCTGCTCCCGTGTTTCCAACATGAAGATAGTGAGAAGAAACTGTGCCATTAGTTTTTGGCAGCCTAGCTTAATACTTCAGAAGGTGATAAAAAGTGACTGCAGATTTCCTACCCCATATCTGGTTGGAAGAAAAATATAGCTTTATGTATTGAGTAATTTAGAGTAACTCTTGTACTGTACTTTAGCCTATGATATCACTTGCTTAAAGACGTACGAAAAAGCAATATATGCTAACAGTGTTCAGCTAGGCTGGAGGGCAATTGCAATATAAGAACTGCAGCAGCGCTCATTTCTCATTAAAACCCACCCCAACAAATGATAGGTGCCATAATGACGCTGTTAGAGCAATGAAACTCAGTTAGTGAATGAGTGGAGGTATTGCAGTGAATGGAGGATTTCCTCTCTATGATCACTATACTCCTTAGGCTACAGAGATATCAGTTAGGCCCATTTAAAAACAACAATACTAAAAATAACAGTCAGTTAACCGGCTTTAGTACCACTATTATTTCACAAAAGGTTTTTGAGAAAATTACAGCAACAAAGAATGCACCTGGAGACATAAGATATGGTTTTTTTAAAAAAACAACAACAAGATTTTTAATTTGCATTTTAAAGTATGTAAACTCCCCAAGGAAGTTTAACAGATTATAAACTTCTACAATATATAAAATACTTTAAAAAATCAATTCACATGCGCATGCAGATATAAAGATATAAAGGTATCTGCGTTGAAAGTTTTAAAGGAGGCTAAAATATGAAGTGAGGAACAGAGATTAACCATACAAAAAAGACTTCATTGCAAATTCTTAGTTCCAAATTCAGCAGAGGAAACATCCTTTGAGAACAGGGTCAGGCAGAATTGAAACCAGAACCTCTTTCTGAGAAAGATGATTGTCTGTTCACATCTGAAACAGAATTTCCCTATAATTATACACTGGATGATTACGTATTAATTTAGGAGTGTGATAAATAAACTAAGCATATCTAGATTGTCAGTGCTTGTCTTTTATGAGTTTTATAATATGACATGCTTATGCTGATGGACAAACTGCATAGTTACAGAAATTCTAAGGTCTCTGTCACAAGCATGGAATGTGTGCATATTTGAAACACAGATTCAGGGACACATGGAATATGAATCACATGGTTGTGATTCAAGACTGCACCTTAGAACACTTCTGTTTGCAATTTCTTCATAACTATCATATTACTGTAGTGTTTGCTTAGCACAGTTGGGCATCATTGCAGCATAACTAGAAATAAGATCCCTAAGGCTCTCAATATGTGACACCAACTGTCCAACATAACACAAAACGGTGTATGCTAAAATCACTTTAAGCTGGGTACAGAAAGCAGCACTACAAATTTATTTAATCAGATTGTTTTATCAATAGAAAATTAATCCAGAGATTATTGGCCACCTGACACTGGAGCAGACATACTCTACAGTTCCTGGAGATTATCTTCCAGGTGATAATTCTTTCAAACTGGGGTTTCTCCTGCACCCATCAGATCTTGGAGACCTAAATCATTTGGAAAACACAAAATCTACTGGGATGACAGCAGAGAAGCTACACAGTGAATCTGCACAGTGAAAATTATCTCTTTTCTGTTGTCAACTGTTGTACAGAGTTCTTTTTTTGAATACATTGTGGGTCTTGTGCTTTTTTGAACATAAGATTAGCATAGTTTCTGAATGAGCTATTCTGGACTAACCATAAATTTGTGTCCAAAAGGAGCTGAACCATGAGGTGATGGTGAGGCTCTCTTTCAACACACCTGAGCATTTGTACAAAATCAGCACATTTTGAAAGAAGGCTAAACCTGCAAATCTGGCTCTTTTTCATAACCAACCTCCTCCTTCATCTTCATTCCTATAGTGGAGGATGATTCTTCCACCAGCTGATGACTTTGGGAGGGGGGAAGGAAATGATGTATGGGCAATCCATCAACTGTGTCTTGTACGCCATAAATAAAGACACCATCATTTGCCAACATTATGCTTATAGCAGAATTGAGATCATCGATGGAGACAGCAAGTTTTATACTGCTGACATTGCTGGTAAAACAAAATAACTGGGCCATGTTGAAGAGTCCCAAATGAGCCCAGCAGCCTCTTTTGTTACAGCCAAGTATTTCACCTTCCTGCCGCATGCACAGAATATGTGCTATTGAAGTGAGGTAGCCTACATAAACAACACAGAAATGGCAGCACTACATCATGTGGCACATCCTGTTAACTGTCACACAGTGACACAGAACAATCCAATGCAAACAGAAGCAAAGTAAAGCAACAAAAACCAAACATAACAGGAATCATTGTATTCTGTGTTTGATCTCTGGCTTACGGAAATGTTGAAATCTGCCAACATTTCACATAATGTTTTTCACTTTCTGAATATGGTTGCTGCATGTCAGCGAGTATGAAATCAGCCAGGATAAACGTTTGTCAGTGTTGAAGGGCTTCCAGTAAAAAAGCCATTGGCACTGTGGGATACTTTGTAATACCCCTTAAAAAGATCTCCGAAGCGGGGAAAGTTCAAAGACAGCAACATTTCACTATTGGCTTTCAATGCAGAACAGAATAGAAGTCGGAAAAGAAGAGGACATGTGAGAGAGCCTATATGTTCCTTCCCCCTGAATTGAAAAATCCCTTTTTACACCACTGAAAATTGCAGTAGTAATGGGTTTCCAATGCTTCTCTCACCACCAGATGGGTGCTGTTTTTCCAGATTACTTTTCCAACAATTCAGGTTTTTCCCCCTCAGAGTTAAAACTGCAATAGCTATAATAAGAGGATTGGCTATTTGTTTTGTCCTAACCCTGAGAAACACATCATGACTCTTCCAGTAAAGAGACTCATTTACCAGAAAACAAAAGTATCCTCTGTTTAGTTCCATTCCATTCCAGCATCTAATTTTAGTATAACGATTAATTTATTGTCCCAAATGGCTGAAGACTGTAAGGGTCTGGATAGGAAGGAACAGATTTGGCCTTAGCAATACCAAGTAACTGGATATCTGGACCATTTGATTTTGAAGAATGCCCATCTTTAACAATAGCATTTAGATTTATATAACAGCCCATAATGCTTTACAGCATTCTCTGGGTGGTATACAATGTCAGCATATTGTCCCCAACAATTTGGTCTTCATGTTACCGACCTTGGAAAAATGGAAGGCTGGGTTAACCCTGAGTCCCCTTAGGACTGAACTTGGGCAGAGTTTGACTGCAATACTACATTCTAACTAATGCAACACCAAGGCTGTTTAGTTGTTAATAGGGCTGCTGTTCCCTCTTCAGGATTAGTGTACAATCTGGAGACATTCCTAGACTTGCAGCTCCTCCTCGAAGAGCAATTAATAGCTAATGCTAAGAAAGCTAGAGGGTTTCCACAGCTTCATCCTATAAGCCAGCTTCTCCCATTCCAGACAGACACTCATGCCTCAGTCATCCTATATGTGGATTATTGCAATGCATTCTATATGGAACTATCTGAAAGTCCTCTTACAAGCTGCAGCTGATCCAGAATGCAGTGATACAAATAGTACTGAGCATGCCACAGCATTTTTACTAGTTGTCAGTTAGTTGAATTATGGGAGCAATTCAAGCTTCTGGTTACTATGGTACTTCATACCATAAGGCCTTGCCTTATGGTAGGTAAACAAATGGTAGATTAAACAAATATCTCTTACAGCATTTTTTTCTTTCAACAATATTTGCCTGTCTGCTAATCCACTTATCAACATTTCAACATTATTCTCTATCCCCATCCAACTGGTAGGATGGAGGCATTGCTTACTCATCAAGGCTTATCAGGAAAGGTGATTAATATTGCAAGTTTGCTAGTGCTAGTCTTTTCATACCAGTTGCTCAACATAGGTAGCCTATGCTGAAGATTTCTACTACTGCTGTCTGTCTACAATCGACACAACTGATTTCATGTGTTTTACCAGTTAAGGCATTGCAGATCTTTGAATTCAGCCTAACAACAAGAAATCTGCATAGAATTAATCAGCTGTCAATGTCTGTAGCATTAGTTTTCTGGGGAAGATCTCCTGCTTCTATCCTTAAAGTGATCAGGGGCTGACATACGGTCAAGCCTGGAAACATCACTACTTACCTGAAAGGCCTCACATGCTTGGTTCACATTTAGTGTGTCTTTGATGAATTCAATGCATAGCTGAAATAAAAAAAAATTGAGAATGAATGAGATGTGTATTGCTGTAATGACTCAGCACCTCAAGACCTTACGCAACAGCCATAGGAAAGCAAAGGATTTTCCCCAGCAACCCCTAACTACTAATAGCAAGGGAACTTGAGAACTATAGTTCAATGTTTGGTGAGCATCACACTTCTTCTGTTGCAAAACTGCAATATATTTTATTGGGAAGAGTCACCTTTTTAATGTGAAACAAGGGGCTCACATTTCTGCTTTGAAATCCAGTTGTGAATGTCACCTCTGTTTTGGAGGCTCTTTCAACCTGAAATTTTCTCACTGCTAGCTGAGAGCTACTTCATATAGCATTACAGAGGAAACAGATCAAAAGGGGCACTTTATGTGTCTTGGTCACATCTCCTACTTCATCAGCCATATGCCAATAGTCATTTATAAATGTTTCTATAAGGGCATGTTCTCATTTATTCCCTAGGGTTTGCATATGGAAAACAGAGTTGCAGGCAATAAGGACATCTGAAAGAAAACCAATTATCTTTCTGGTGTGTAAGAAAAAAAATGCATCAGTTAAATGTCAGTTAAACCCAAATTTACATCATCAGTGTTAATAGATTATTTGTATAATTACAAAATTGATATTTTGTATCATTTGCATCATGAAATAAATTGAAGTGTATGACATAAAGCTGGTAATTGCAAAGTTATGCAAATAACATAAATTGATCCACGTAATCTAAAATACATCAGTTGTCTTGGGCTAGGCTGCTTCAAAAAGAATGGCTTTTGCATCCAAAGTCCACAGATTGGAGACTGGAAAACCACTAAAACTATCTATCCTGCAATTTTTATAGCAAGCATCAGGAAATCTGCTCAAATTAAGCTACCAAAATATAAAGGCCAATGATTCTAAAATGATAGTAAGCATGTCTCTATGCAAATAAAGTGATAAATAACAAAACTGAAAGAAAGAGAGTGTGTGTGTGTGTGTGTGTGTGTGTGTAACAAAACAGAAAGAGAGAATGTGTGTGTGCAAGCGCATGTGCACATGCCCCAGAGCAAAGATTGCTGCATTGATAAAAATCAATTAGATTTTATCAAAAAGCAAAGCTGACAATAAGGGAAAATATACATATAATTAACGCAAAGTGGAAAGATTCCATTCTTCTGACAAAAGGAAAAAGGTTACTCTGTATGTGATAGTCTACAGCTCAAAAGAACCCAAACTGGGTAGCACATTAGCAGGAATTTGTAAGCACTAATGGATTAAATGTTCTAGTGTAAGTCTGCATACACACCCTACATCACTGCTGTATGACAGTTTGCATGGAAACTAAGCTGAGCTTTTTGAGAAAGCACATTTACAAGTTATCTTTTTTGAAGGAGGAAATTATATGTAATTATTGCTAAATACACCTATGTTCTTGGAAAATTTAAATATCTGAAGGCAAACCTGGAAAGTTTATTAAGAATTATTATTAGAGATGCTACTGATTGACTGTATTTAGCAGTAAACTGTGGTTTAGTGCAATGACTAGATTCACACCAGTGGTGGGATTCAACATTTTTTACTACCGGTTCTATGGACATGGCTTAGTGAGCATGGTATGGCTTGGTGGGCATGGCTTGGTGGGTGTGGCAGGGGAAGGATACTGCAAAATCTCCATTCCCTCCCCACTCCTGGGGAAAGTTACTGCAAAAATCCCCATTCCCTCCCCACCCCACTAAGCTGCTTTCCAGCTCTCCTGTGCAGGGTAACAAAAGAAGACCCAGACGATCAGCTGGGACTCAGGAGGCAGAGAATAGATGGGGGCGAGGCCAATCAGAGGTGGTATTTGCCGGTTCTCTGAACTACTCAAAATTTCCATTACCGATTCTCCAGAACTGGTCACAAGTCCAGAACTTTCCTTTCGCACAAAGTCAATTCAAATGTTGAAAACTCACAAATTTCATCAAAAGATGGAACACGAATAATTTTTCAGGAAAACTTAATCATCTTTTACCATACACATTCCAAGTTCAGTATTTCCAAAGTTCTTCACAAATGAAGTGATTCCGGATTCGGGGGAATATATAGCTTTTAATTCCCCTCCAAGAACTTGGTTCACCCTGGTAATAATATCTACCAATAAGGAATTATGGGAAGTCTTGAACATATCTATCAATATTCTTTCAAATGTATCATTTTCTGTGGTATAGAAACAATAATAGCCAACCTTTTAAAAACATTCTTTGAGGGATCTAACAGATCTAACAGATCCTAGAGAATTTTTTTTGCTGAATGAATCAAATATTTAAGTTATACATATCTATATTCCTTATAATCTAAAGTCACTGGTTTGGCAATAATAGTGTAGAACTAGATTAACTCTACCAAGGACAGAAGGATACTTTTTTATACAAGCACCCTAGCAGTGCACTCTTATGCACTACAATATAAGGACTGTGTTTGTGTGATATTGCCAAGAAAAGTCAGTGCTAGTTGCATGAACTCAGGATGTTGGACACATGAAAATTAACACTTCAACCATTCCTTATAACCAAACCTAATTGTTGTTTCTCTTAGCTTGTTCTAGACTCCCCATGTTGTCTAAATTAAGAAAAGAGAATTAAACTACATTAGCTTTTCTTCTGGAACTGACATTTAAATGGGAGACTAGTATAGCATAGAAATGGGGTGACCAAATTTGCCCCATCTGTTTCTTCCTGGCTTACTGTAATAGGCACAGAAAGCAGGGGTGGGATTCAAAAATTTTAACAACCAGTTCTGTGGGCATGGCTTAGGTGGTGGACATGGCTTGGTGGTCATGTTATTGGCTGGGTGTGGCCAACTCAATATCACATCGAGGCACGCATCTCCTCCTCGCCTGACCTCTCATGACTGTGGTGATGCTGCAACAGTCGTAAGTGTGAAAAATGGTCATAAGTCACTTTTTTCAGTGCCATTGGAACTTTAAATGGTCACTCCACACAAGCAAAGTACCAGCAAAGGAGAGGGGAAAAACTCCAGAGAAGTTCCTGAGACTGGAAGTCTAGTCCTGCCAAGAATGTAATAAGGGTTAATGGAGAGGCAGTTTCTGTAAGCAACACCAGAACGTTTCCTTCCTGCCTTCCTTACAGGATTAGGCCAGGAGTTTCTTCTAACAACCGGTTCTCCGAACTGCTTAGAATGTTAACAACTGATTCTAGCAAATAGGTGCAAACTGGTAGAATCCCACCCCTGTCAGAAAGGTATTAGGAGTTGGCCCAGAGCTAAATCTTACCTTAGCCATTCATGGTATTTTTATCAAAATTGGGCTACTTGAGATTTAAAACATCTTAAAGCAGTATCAAAAAAACAGAAAAGGACAGCCTGTCAGTCACTGCAAAACCTTCTGTAATACTGTGCAATATGAATAATCCTGATTTAGCAAGTGCCTTGTTTAGCAATCATTCATAGTTATAATGATGATGAAAAAGTAAATTTGCAACAATCCTAGCATTTATCATACAACCGTTACCAGTCTGTAAAACAAAGGAAAGCTGCTTGTAAAATCATGAGTACAGCTGTGATTTTACTTAGTGACAGCATTACTTAATGACCAAGTTACCGGTCCCAATTGTAGTTACTCTATGAGGACCACCTGTACTGTCAAAATATCTGTTGAAATTTTTGGATTCTTGAGTTTTCCCATCCTCTGGCACAGAATCATCAAGTCCTCCACCTCTGATTGATATCATGAAGTCAACTAAACAGAAGCTCTTCAGGGTTATTATACACTCAGTTTACTTCTGGATGATCCAAAATCTGAAACTAAACATTCTTTTTGTATTAAGTAACAGAACTGGTATGTTGTGATACAATAATAACAGAGACAACTAAATGTCAGCCGACGCATATTGATGGAATGAGTTTAACTTGGGAGAAATTAAATCTTCCATTATCAATAAATTTAAAGCCTTTCACATTGTGAGTTTTAAGAAAGATGAGTAAAAGGTCAATAATAACATGGGTTTAGAAGAGAAAATATTTCTTTTATCCAAACCAGTTTTAGCTTGGTTTTGGTTTTCTTTTGCCATCTGAAGACAGATTATGAACTCTTTTTCATTTTGCAATGATAAAACAGGAAGGCTGGGGGAAAAAAGCTTATCTTGGATCAAAGGGCTAGTCTTCTTACAGAGTCATATGCTGCTTACTCATTTATGGAAGAAGACAGAATTTTGCATTCACTCACCTCTTGCTACTGAAACTTTCTATATGATTTCATTTGATTTTTCACCCCTACTTGCAGTCTCTGACTTAAAAGCTATAAATATTGTTCTGGTAGTAAGCAGAATACCAGTGGACTGGAAAAGAAATGAGTGCAGAGGATTATATGGCTTTGGGGGGGCGGGTTTCCCCAGGTACAGACTAACCACCCACCCACCATTTCTGGCAGTGCCGACTACTGCATAGGTGTGACTCATTATGGCTCAACAGTGGGATCCTGATAATTTTAAAAGACAGCTCCCTTTAATGTGATGTGAAAGAAGACAAAATTAGCCTTCCCTGAATCACAATGGTTCTTATTCACCCTGCAGTACAAATGGAAAAGGATTATTCCTATGAACTCGCCTTGTCAATCTATTTTCCCACTTTCACTAATTTAAATATAAACATTACTCTACTAGGAACGTTTGAGTTGCAAATTTTTGCTTAAACTAACTAACCTGTCCGCATCCAGAAGTCAGGAGAAAGCCTGGGGCGGGGGGGGGACGGACGGACCAGCTTTGGATGCACTTAAAACCTAGTCCTGCTCTTTCCTATGAGCCTTTAGGTTGGAGCTGCAGACAGCAAAGTTATCACCCTATACAAGCCACAACCTAACCCTGGGCAGCAAACCCTGGGCAGCAGTGAGAGAAAACAGGAATTTGGGAAAAAGTAAGAAATGGCCAGTTTCTAGCATAGATATGTGGCATGCCAGAAATTGACACACTCTTTCCTCTCCCTCCCCCCCAGCTCCTCCTGGTGCCACCCAAGGCTCCCTGGACCGCAACCCATGCAAGGCAAGAACTGCATTGTGCGTATTTTTATGCTTGTTGAACTTGCAAACAAAACCGAGTTACCAACCCAACAGTCTCTCGGAATGTAATCTGTCCTTAAGTAGGGGACTTTCTGGAAGTGAAGCTAAAATCTCTTCCCCTTTTCAGTTTTCTTGATTCTGGATAGTGAAAATAAATAGCACTGGTTAAAGAACACCAAGGAGGTGAAAGGGTAATACTAGTGATGAATGGGGGAAATATAATGAGAAATGCCAGAGGAAGGTGAGATTAAAATTCAGTGCCAATCTATTGCTGGCTCTCCAATCTTACCTCATGACCCAGGCAACTGAACAGCTGGGCACAGCTTGATGTTTTTGAATGCCAGATCTGGCTGCAATGAAACTTCATGATTTACTCAAGGACAAGAGGGAAAACCTGGCATGTATCAGTGATACCTGGCTGGAAAAGAAGGGAAAATCCTACTCAGTGAGACCTGTCCAACCAGGTTTTATGTCTTGCATCAGTTCTAATTATGGGGACAGAAGAGGCAGTATGGCAATTGTGTACTATTGCAAGTATTACTATTCTTCAAGTGTCTAGTTTTTAAGTCATCTTTGTGGAAAAAGGGCTATGCTTTCAGAGACCAGCCTGGGGCAGGCTGCTATTGTACAGTCCTTCCAATTGTGTTGCAACAACCTTTCCTGAGCTGCTTGATCTCAATGTAGGAAGGGCTACAATGAATACATCCAGATTCCTATTTTCCAGTTCTAGTAGAATTCATAATCTGCACCTGAAATGTGAAGAGTTGCATCAGTCTTTAAAAAAAAAGAGAAAGCAATATATGGAAATGTTCATAATATTTCTACCTCCATCCACTACTGTTTCCCAAATTCAATATAATGTTACCTCTATTGAGCCTTATGGATACCAAGGAAACGTATTCAATAGTTATGCGGATTCTATGTAAAGCTATTTTGCAATGAAACCTACTATACAATAAATTGCTTATTTATGTCTCTGTTTCATTACTTGTAGAACTAGGTATTTTCTGCTTTGGAAACAAGAGTTACCACACAGCTGTCAAAGCCACTCCTTCTATGTATTCCAGGGTAAAACACATTGCAAAACAACTTAGTGAGTTCCCCCATCTATTGCTAACAGAATGTGTTAAATAAACATGAGCTATCCCCCAATATGGTAAAGAATCGGATTTGATTACTTACAAAGGAAACAAAAAAAATCAAACCTCTTCCAGAGCTTTATGAATATTTTGAGTTTACCATAAACACTTATAAATTACTTTGACATAAAAATGCAACATTTTATTCTGTATATGCACTTTATAAAAGAAAAATTATGTAGTTAGTTCTACCTCACGTGTATCAAACATGTAAAAATTTGAAATATGTCATAGCAAATTATATACTATCAATACAATATGCACTGTGGTTGGGTTCATATGTCTTTTTAAAAAATGTTCAACTATGTTTTGAATACTTATTCATGCACTACATTATCCTAAAACCAAACAATTCATGTTATAACCTAATATGATATAAGAACTCAGCTTGTGCAGTTAGCTTATGGCTCAGTATATTTTACCACCATAGAAAATTGAACTGATTCTATATTTTGTGGTTATATTTGTCATAGATAAGTGTAATGTGAATTCAACTGTAGTCACATGATATACTCACTGTTAACCTAATCATATTTTATTCAATTAAACCAATTTTCACAGTACATTATAAACTAAATATATAAATTTTATTTGAAACTATTAGCTGACTGACATTTAATCATTAGGGTTTTAGCTAAGGATCTTTATTGGTCCTTCTTGAGGATGCAGGAAATGAACCTGGAATATTTTATATACAAAGAATATACTTTTTGTTAATTAACACTGCTAACTTCTGGGGAGGGAAGACAACTAGTTTTTTTTATTTTATTTTTTATTTTGTCAAGCGATTATAAGATAACAGGTAAAAGTATAAGCGTGGTTATGAATACATGAAATGGATACATATAAGAGAAAAAAAGAACCAATAGGACAGGGACAGTAGGCACGTTGGTGCGCTTATAGCACGCCCCTACAGACCTCTTAGGAAAGGGGTGAGGTCAATAGTAGACAGTTTAAGATTAAAGATTTTGGGGTTTGGGGAAGAAACCACAGAGTCAGGTAGAGTATTCCAGACATTGACCACTCTGTTGCTGAAGTCGTATTTCCAGCAATCAAGTTTGGTGTGATTAACCTTGAGTTTGTGTCTATTGTTTGCTCTTGTATTGTTATGGTTGAAGCTGAAGTATTCGTTGCTAGGTAGGACATTGCAATGTATGATTTTATATACTCTACTTAGATTGGACCGAAGGTGGCGTAGTTCTAGGTTTTCTAGGTCTAGAATTTCAAGTCTGGTGGCATAAGGTATTCTGCAACGAGTAGCAGAGTGGAGAACTCTTCTTGTGAAATATTTCTGGACTTTCTCAACTGTATTAATATCAGATATGTAATATGGGTTCCAGACTGATGAGCTGTATTCAAGTATTGATCTAGTAAATGTTTGGTATGCTCTAGTTAGTAGTATGATATTGCCAGAGAAAAAGCTAGGTAGGATTACATTAACAACTCTTAATGTCTTTTTGGCTATGTAGTTACAGTGGGCTCTAGCACTTAGATCATTAGAGATGAGTACTCCAAGGTCCTTGACAGAGTTTGGATCATCAACAAGGTCTTGACTATTCAGTGTATTTTATTTTCTGATATTTTTTTTTGCCAATATGTAAGACAGAGCATTTATTTGTTGAGATTTGAAGTTGCCATTTGTTTGACCATTCTGATACATAGTTGAGGTCTTTTTAAAGGGTAACAGTATTGTTGGTGGTGTTGAATAGCTTTACATCATCAGCAAAAAGAACGCAGTTGTTGTTCAGACAGCCTTCTGAAGAGAGAATCAGTACATGTGAAATGCAGATTTTCTGCTCGCTTTCAGAGAATTCAGCCAAGAAAAGTATGCCCATCTCTTATGAAGGCTGAGCAAAAACTGGGGACGCTAAGGAGGAGCCTCAGAGAGGAGTGTCCTCAGAAATCAGTTCACCCTATCGGACAAGAGAAGGAAGCACCTCCCAAGTCTGGATGCTCTGAACAGCTCATCTGGAGAATGCGTTTACTAGCAGTTCCTTCCAATATTTCAGCTGAATTTTAAAAAAGACAGTAATAAATGTCAAAAGTTATTGTTTCATTGTTAACCTAACAATATGCATAGGCAGGCAATTCAGCTAAATGATCAGAAAGAAAGTGCTCAAGAATTAATGAGAACAGGATATTTGACAGTTGTGTATTGAAAATCAGAATATGTTATAGCAACAGATGCTCCCGCTCCTCATAATGGGGGTTCAAAATGAGGTGTGTAATGTTTTCCCAAATTGTGTATTATTGTTGCTGATATTAATATTACACAAATTGCACCTTGTTGTTTTTAAGGGCACATGATTTTGGATGCCTTATAAAAAACATAGTTACCACTTGGTGTTACATTTTCTTAAGTTCGCTAGCAAGCATTATGCGTGTATCCCAGGGGTGGGATTCAAATTTTTTTACTACCGGTTCTGTGGGTGTGGCTTGGTGAGTGTGGCTTGGTGGGTGTGGCAGGGGAAGAATACTGTAAAATCTCCAGTCACAGGTGGTTCTCCGAACTACTCAAAATTTCAGCTACCAGTTCTCCAGAACTGATCAGAACCTGCTGAATACCACCTCTGGTGTATCCATAGCAACATTTCTGATGTGCTCATAGCAAAAAAATATTATAAAGGTTAAAAAAAGAAGAAATCCTTGCTATAGAATTATAAATGATGTAGAGGAAACTAACTGCTGTGTTTCAATCTCTTCTCCAGCATGGTGCCCACTGCACTGGTCTTCAACTATCATAATCCAAAACCAATATGGCCAGGAAACTGGATCTTGTGGGATTTGAAATTCAACATTCAGTATCCAAGTTGAGAAGAATGGGACTATAATTATAATGAATCATAGTATGATCAGTTTCAAAAATACACTCTTTTAAGGGAAATTTAAGGATATCTTTTCTCACAGTTACTAATTTACAATTAATTAATGTTTTTGTGCAATTAAAAATACAGAAATTCTATTGTCCTTTGCCTTCTTAACCCATGACTGTAATTCTACACCTAATCCATGTTCTTCAATTTTAGTCAATTAATTCAACCTTGTTCAAACACACCTAACTGAAACACCGTGTCACATGGGCTGCAACACTACCAGAAGGGCCATAAGAGGTAATAATTAATTCTGAGGGAAGAATAAGGGCAAGGACTGTCCAAGAAGGGCATTCAGCAGCACTACTACTTTAGAAGACTAGATAAATTACACAATACCACAGTTTGAAAAGCCTTTAGCAGAGACACAGACATGAGGGCAGTAGACAGTTACTAATATGGGGCAGTCAACAATAGTTATTACAGCTAAATAAAGCAAGGACAAAGTATTCAAAACTCCTGAATGTGAAATAATTCAGGAGATGAGATCTGGGTCAATCCATGTCTCCATGAGAAAAGTACAATTAGAAATATGGATTTGGAAAGCTATATGGTGACAACAGCAAACCACGCTGTTATGGGTCTACAGCTGAACACAGAATATAGGTACTTAGGTACAAAAGTAGGTTGCAATCCTTTAATAGATGTAAAAAAAAGGGGGGGGGGTGTCAACAGGTATAGAAAAGTCCCTTTCCACCCAATTAGGAAAAACAGAAATATGTTTAATTTTGTTATAAAGTACCAATTTATGTGGCCTTAATTTATTTTTTATTTGTTAAATTCATTTGCCACCCATCTCACCAAGAGACAGCAAATTCTTTGAGAAATCAGATCTTCAACATAAAAGTTTGCTGATAACAGAAAATTCAGGAATGCATCTTTAAATAATAATAACTATGAATGGGGATACAAAAGCTGCTTCCACAGGAAACTTTTAAGGTGCAATAAGCATAGTTTATTATCGTAATTTTCTGAAGCATCCAAATTATAGCCCTCAGCCTTTAGTCATTAGCCCATGACTAAATCTGTGAGGTGTTGTTTGTCAGTGATATGCATTATTCCACATCCCATAGTCCTACTTCTATTGTTGTATAAGATGCTTGTTCGAAGTGGTGAAGGGATGTGGGTGAAGGTACCGGGGAAAGAATCATATGCAAAAAGTGTGTATAGGTAGTCCTCAACTTATGACCACAATTGAGCCCAAAATGTATGTTGCTAAATGAAACATTTGTTAAGTGAATGTCCCATTTTACAACTTTTCTTGCCACACTTGTTAAGTGAAGCATTGCAGTTGTGAAGTTATTAACTCAGTTGTTAAGTGAATCTTGCTTCCCCATTGGCTTTGCTTGTTACAAGGTCGCAAAAGGGGAAAACAGGACCCCAGGACACTGCAGCTGTCATAAGTATGAGCCAGTTGCCAGCATCTGAATTTTGATCACATGACCATGAGGATGTTGCAATGGTCATAAGTATGAAAAATGGTCATAAGTCACTTTTTTCAGTGCCATTGCAACTTTGAATGATCACTAAATGATCAAGTACAATAAATAAATTATATAAATACATATACAAGTCGTGCTTTGTTCCAAAAGAGAAATGAAAGATCCTTTGGGTCCTTGTTCTTAAAGTAGCTACATCTTTTTCTTAAATTGTAATTGTCCTCTCCAGCTGCTGTTTGATTCTGAAATGATGGGTTTATCTCTGATGGAGATCTCTTTTTCTCTTTAATAGCAGAAGGCATGGAAGTCTCATTTTATAGCTCGACATAATTATTTTGGATGGTGCAACTATAGAGAACTAGAGAATACACTTTCTAGAGGAACGGTCATGATAAAGAACAGTTAACTTAAATATCTGAAGTTATGCTGGACTCATCATTCAGGAATGTAGTACAAGGAGGTTTCCTTGCCCGCCATGTGGCAGCTGAGATTAGATGATCTCACCTCCTTCCCACCCATGGCCAAGGCTGGGATTCAGCCAGCTTACAGGGAAAGAGAAATCAGATGACTGATAGGAATCTATCCAACTCCAACCTCTTTCTTACCTCAGTTTTCCAGAAACACCTCTTTTTTCCTAGGTAAAACAGGCAGTCTTCAATAGATTAAGCCCAACATTTTTGTTGTTAAGTGAAACATTTGTTGAGCTTTGCCCCATTTTATGCCCTTTCTTGCCCCTGTTGATAAGTGAATCAATGCAATTGATAAGTTAGTAACCTAGTTGTTAAGTGAATCTGTCTTCCCCATTGATTTTGCTTGTCAAAAAGGTGCAAAAGGGGATCATATGACCCTGAGACATAGCAATGGTCATAAGTATGAATCAATTGCCAAGCCTCTGAATTTTGATCATATGATCATGAGGATGCTACAAAGGTTGTAACCATGAACAATGGTTCATAAGTCACTTTTTTCAATGCCATTCTAACTTTGAACAGTCACTAAATGAACTGCTGTAAGTTGAGGACTACCTGTATTCTGAACTGGGGATTTATTACCTCTTTCCTAAAGTCCCTTTGCCCAAGCATGCCCAGATTCCATTTTCATAACAAGTAGCCTGGATCACAATGCTGATAATGTTCTTTCCATGCATGGCTTCCTCCTGGTAGGCTGGATTTCTAGCCTAATCTCTTTCTTTCTTTCTTTCTTTCTTGCATACCTGCAATATCCGATCTATTTGCAGTTCTTTAGAGATTAGAGTTATAGGTTAGCTGATGAAAATATAGTAGTCAAGATCTATGTCCCAATGGTATGATGAGGAAATTTCAATGTATATGGTTTGTTCAGATCACATTTCTCCTCATGGGAAAACCTACCCCCAGAGCCTGGGAGAGGAAAAACACATGGCTAATCCATTATGTTTGGAAATTCCATTAAACCACCTCATTTGGGGTAGACGCCGAGCTCCCTCAGTGACATAAATTGGAACCTCTAAAAGTAATTCAAGGGATAATTATGGTATACAACCGAAATATTATTTAGTGTGATACCTTATGATTCTTGATGAATGGATCTTTTCTTTTATGTACACTGAGCGCATATGCACCAAGACAAATTCCTTGTGTGTCCAATCACACTTGGCCAATAAAGAATTCTATTCTATAAACAGTGCTACTATATTATAGTGTGTATTAGCATGCTTGGGAAAAAGCAGAAAACATTATGAAGAAGAAAAATGTCCTGAGAAGACAAGCATCTCTGATACAGTTAATCCAAATGGATTAGTGAGGAATTAGTACGCTGAACAGGCTTAGAATACTAGCAAGTGAGGAACGGGAAATGAAAACTGGGAAAAAGTTAAAATTAAATGTAGAATCTTGGCTGGCTAGAACTCCGAATAGCAGAAATGTGTACTGCTGCTGCGCTTTGCTGCAGATCCCACTCATCCCACCTAAATATCAGGATGCTGAAGGCAAACTGGAAGGAAAGGTTGTGTTCACTTTTTCCAGGAGAGATATGGCTGGCCCATCTAGAAAGAATGTCTTTTCAAGGTCTTTATACCACTTGAAATAATGGAATGAGACCTGATGGCCAGAGAGGCCTCCCCTATACACTACCTGCAGTTTCACCTACTCTTTCCATCTATTTGTTCTAGTCCACAGAATCATTTCCTCCATTACTCAACTGCTGACGAGGGAGAAAAGATTTTGGAGGAGATGACGTTTTAAGTTCCTATTTCTGCAGTCTCCCTTTCCTCCTTGCCTGCTCTACTGATGGACAGGAAACAGTCGGCTGCGCTTCTGAACTGAGTGTAAAAGGGACTAGTCATCAATATCATGTGACGTGAAACTAAGACTGAAAATGTCCTCTTTCTTTGTATTTAAATCTTCAGATATAAAAATGCAATAAGCATTTCTACGAATATTTCACAACGTTAATTCAAACATACTAACTGGGTTCAGGTACTCAATTGCCACAATTGTGTTAATCACTTTTCAATGGAAAAAACTGTGATTGGCTGGATCGGCATCACATGCTAGGCTACAAAATCAAATCACTGCCATAGAATTTTACCTCAATGGCCCTGTTATAATGTAATAAGGGGTGACTCAGTGGCTAAGACACTGAGCTTGTTGATCAGAAAGGTCAGCAGTTTGGCAATTTGAATCCCTAGCACCACATAACGGAGTGAACTCCCGTTACTTGTCCCAGCTTCTGCCAACCTAGCAGTTCGAAAGCAGGTAAAAATGCAAGTAGAAAAATAGGGACCACTTTGGTGGGAAGGTAACAGCGTTCCGTGAGCCTTCGGCGTTTAGTCATGCCGGTCACATGACCACGGAGACGTCTTCGGACAGCGCTGGCTCTTCGGCTTTGTAACGGAGATGAGCACCGCCCCCTAGAGCCAGAAACGACCAGCACATATGTGTGAGGGGAAACTTTACCTTTAACGTAATAAGTGCATAAATGAAAAGAGTGTTCCTCCTTATTTCTATTTTTTTAAAATCACATATTAAACAGAATTGTATGGCATGGCAGCCTTATAAAGCATGATTCAGGCCTTTATGTTGTACCACAACCATTCCTTCTTACTAAAAATCAAGTCTATTCTTCCCAATGGAAAAATAGACAAGAAATTCTCAATTTCAGTGCTTAATCAGCAGGCACATAGTTCCTCACAGCATACACAGAATGCTTTTCCTCATACGAAACTCCACATCATTTCTCTTCTGGAATTAGGAATCAAACTTTGACTTGGACCTTTGGACCATCACCAGTCAGAGTCTCCAGTGTTGCATAAATCATCAAACTCCTAAAAACTCTCAGGAATTTTTTATTTCTTTAACTCTTAGATATACATGAACAGGAACTGAAATGCGGTTACATATAAGCACTGAAGGTTCTTCTACTTGCAATCATCAAGCTAAACACATGATCTTCTTTAGACTTTAGAGAGAAAATTTGCACATGGAATAAAGACAAGAGTTTTTACTTTAAACAAATAAAACATTCTTTAGAGTCAAAGAGTAGATTACTGCAGTTATTGCAGGTTTGTAAATGCTCCCTGTATCAACTGTGGGCACTCTAATGGATTTACCCTACTATCTTAGGAATGTTAGTTTGTTTATTTAGCTTTCCCACCCCTGCAGGCTGGTTTTGTTGATGATATTGTCTAAAAATAACATTCGGATAACCTCCTGCACTTCATGGGAACGGCAATCTGCATTCCTCTAACATGACTGCTATTCTATTCTAGCTCTGGAACAGGAAATTATTCTTCCGAAAGCAAAAGCTTGGAAGATAAGAAAAGTGATGAGCCTGCCAGGAAATTGCCATAAAGCACATGGGCCCCAGGCCCCCAGCCAACTCTTTGCAGCTGCTGACTCATGGACAATGAGCAACTTGAATTTGTGGACCACAGATACTGTATACTTCCTGTTAGGTTTGGGAAAAGAGAGGCTGAACCAGAGCATGAGTGCAACAATACTTTATTATAACAATAAAGGGCTGACCGTGCTTGCCACGCCTGGAACTGGCTCGCAGCGATCAGCAACTGGTTGGACCCCGCAGCCTGCTTTTATAGCTGGTTGCTGGGGAGAACCAACCAATGGGTAAAGGGGAGAACGCCCCCGCAAAGTGAATGGACCTGAGTGAGAACTCCTAGAGTCCTCAGGACATAACACCCCTTCCCCCCAGATGCGAACACGCATAGTCTTTGAGGTAGGCAGGAAGTTTATGTTGGCGCCCGGAACGGCGCAGCTCTGGAACGCTGACTGTCCGCTCAGAGTCTGTCTGGGAAGGCAGAGCTGGGTGAGTGTCACCAACGTGCCCCTCGGTTCGGGCAGGCCCGGGACTCGTAGGGTTGGTCACTGGGGACGTGCTCCCGTAGACTGGATCGGGCTGGTCCACCGTCTGGGCGCCGCTGTCCGTGCTCGGGTTTTCTGGACTGACTGTTGGTGTGTACTGGTCGCCGGGAAGGATGTGGTTGTGGGGTTGATGCTGAGACCTCCCGTCGCTTTGTGATTCTGGGTTCCTGCTAGTGTGGGTGCTGAGGCGCCTATGCAGCTGGTCCAGGTGCCTTCTCCAGACCCGGCCGTCCTCCAGTCTGACCCGATACGACCTTGGCCCGGTGATGGCCACGATTTCGCCCGGGATCCACAGGGGGTCACCAGCGAAGTTCCTCGCGAATACTGGCTCCTGTAAGATAAAATGTCTAACCCCCGATGTGGAAGCGAGGGGAGAGTCAGGGCAGTATTGTGGGTGAAGTCTGTCCAATACAGTCCTCAGACGCCTGCCCATCAGGAGCTCAGCTGGGGACTTGTTGGTGACTGAACATGGAGTTGAATGCTGGCTCATCAGGAAACGCGAGAGTTTGTGGTGCCAGTCATCCTTACTGAACCTAGCCAGGGCTTCTTTAGTGGTCCTGACGGCCCTTTCAGCCAATCCGTTACTGGCAGGATGAAATGGGGCTGTGAAAATGTGGCGGATACCCAGGTTGGCAGCGAAACGGCTGAACTCGGTTGATGCGAACTGTGGGCCATTGTCGGATACAATGGAGTCGGGTAGCCCGTGTGTAACAAACAGGCGTGTTAATACGTTGGTGATTGCTTGTGTGGTGGTCGTGGATAGCTGTGCAACGTCAATCCATTTAGAATAGGCGTCCACGACCACTAGGAACATCTTCCCATGCAAGGGGCCGGCCAGGTCGATGTGAATTCTGGACCACGGAGCGCTGGCGCTCTCCCATTTAGTAGGGGTGGCAATAGGAGGAGCAGGACGGGATTCCTGGCAAATGTTGCAGGAACTTACCCATCTGACAACGTTCTCGTCGAGGCCTGGCCACCATACGTAGCTGCATGCTAATGCCTTCATTCTCACGATGCCAGGGTGTCCCTCGTGCAACGCCTCCAGGACTCGGGTACGTAGTAAGGTCGGGATGACCACTCGAGTGCCCCACAGTAGACAGCCCTGCAAACTGGACAGTTCCTGCATGCGGGTCTTGAAAGGTGAGAATTTGTTTTCAACATTGCCACCGGCCACCCCTCCTCACCCAGTCGAGCACCTGGGCGAGCGTTTTGTCTGCCTTGGTTTTAGCAGCAATGTCAAGGGCAGGGATGGGGAGGTCCAATTGTGTTACCTCGAAAATAGCGTGGAAAGGAGCAGGGTCTTCAGCCGGGGCCGGCAAGGGACAGCGGCTGAGAGCGTCAGCGTGGGACAATGTTTTACCTGGCCGGTGTATGAGTCTGTAGGAGTAGGCTGCTAGGAAGAGGGTCCATCTTGTCATCCTAGGGGAAAGGACTTGAGGGGTCTGTTTGTCCCCAGCTAGTAGGCCCAGGAGGGGCTTGTGGTCTGTGACCAGCTCGAAAAAATGGCCAAAAAGAAATTCGTGAAATTTTTTCACTGCTGCAACAGCTGCTAGAGCTTCCTTATCGATCTGGCTGTAATTACGCTCTGTTGCGGAGAGCGTTCTGGAGAAAAAGGCAATGGGAGCCTCGGCGCCATTGGGAAGCCTGTGGCTTAATACTGCCCCAATTCCAAAGGGGGATGCGTCTGCTGCCAGCACTAAAGGAAGGTTGGGGTCGAATTGAATAAGTACCGCCTCTGACATGAGTAGTGATTTCACGGCGTGAAAAGCATGGTCTTCTTTGTGCCCCCAGTGCCAAGGTGACTTTTTATCCAGTAATCTGTGTAGGGGTTCAGCTACTGATGCTTTATGGGGCAAGAAAGACGCGTAAAAGTTTAATAGCCCCAAGAAGGCCTGTAGTTCAGTTTTGGAGGTTGGAGTGGGTGCCTCGTGAATTGCCTTAACCTTGGACTCCAGGGGGTGAATGCCTGAGGCATCAATTTTATAACCCAGAAAGTCCACCTGTCTAGTGGCAATGGCACATTTTTCTTTTTTCAATTTGAGGCCATGCTGTCTGAACCTCTCTAACACTGCTCGAACTCTCTGGAAGAGTTGGGGTCTGTCCCTGGCCGAGACTAAGATGTCGTTGAAGTAGGGTACTACTCCAGGGAGGCCCTGTAAAATCCGCTCCATGAGGGATTGAAAAATACCTGGGGCAACACTTACGCCAAATTGGAGACGCTTGCATCTGAAAGCACCCCTGTGAGTGACAATGGTCTGGAGTTCCGCTGTTTGGTTGTCAACAGGGAACTGTTGATACGCTTGAGACATGTCCAATTTGGCAAAAATGCTGCCAGGTTCAAAAGTGTGTAATAAATGCTGAATGACGGGCACTGGGTAAGCGCTAACTTGTAGAAACTTATTGATTGTGGTCTTGTAGTCCGAGCAAATTCTCAGGCTACCGTCTTTTTTGAGGGGTGTGACAATGGGCGTCTCCCATTTGGCGAAATCTGTTGGCTCAATGACCCCTTGTTTTAATAGTTTATCCAATTCAGCATCTAGTTTTGGCCGAATAGCGAATGGGACCCTACGCGGTTTTAGCCTGATTGGGACTGCCTGGGGGTCAACTGAGAACGATATTGGGGTACCGTTATAACACCCCAGCTCATCGCTGAATACATCTGAGTAATCAGCGAATAAGGAGTCAGTGTCTGAGGTTGAGACAGCATGGACTCCTGTTAGCCCTAGGCCGAGATGGGGAAACCAATCGAGCCCCAATAAGGTAGGGAGATTGCCGTTAACTACCACTAGAGGTAGGTGACCTTTAAAAGCTTTAAAACTGACAAGGAACTTGCCTCTGCCGATTACAGGAATGGTCCTCCCCTGGTAGTCCTTCAGGCTAAACTGGCACTTCTGGAGCCGGCTAGTTGATAGGCTGGGCTGGAGCCTCTTGAGGGTGTTCCACGAGATAATTGAGAGCGCTGACCCTGTGTCAACCTCCATGCGGCACGGTTTACCTTCTAAGTAAACGGAGAGAGAGATTTTACTAACAGTGTGGCAAGTGTGCTTAGCACGGTGATGTGTGCGACAGTTCAATACTTGCCTCTGTGGCCCTGAGTGTGAGACGGGGGGGTGCCTTTGTGTTGAGCTTTGAGGGGCTTGGCAGACTCTCGCGATGTGCCCCCTTTTATGGCAGTTATTGCAGGTAGCTCCTTTAAACTTGCAGGTGGCCCTCAGATGAGATCCACCACAGGCTAGGCACAGGGTGATGTGCTTGGGTGGACCGATGTTTTCTTGTTTGGCTCCTACCTGCGGCCGTCTGTCATTGGAGAGGCGGTGGACGTCGTTCTCATCACTCAGGGATTCCTCTGCTACCACCTCTTCGGAGTGGACTGGAATTGATGTCAGCTTGGCAGTCGGGCCATGGATTTCGGTGGCTGAGTGCGCTGCCAATTCTGCTGCTAAGGCCTCCTCGACTGCTTGTGTGAGATTGAGGTCTTTTTTCGCGAGGAGGCGCCTTTGCAGGTGTAGGTCCTTGACCCCGCAGACTAGTTGATCGAGGAGCATGTCCTCCAGGTAGGTTCCAAACCCACAATGCAATGCTGCTGTTCTGAGAGCGGCCATATACTGATTAATGGTTTCCTTGTCCGCTTGCTTCCTCATACGGAAGGTGAATCTCCTGGCAATCTGTGAGGGCCTGGGAGAATAGTGGTTAGTGAGGATTTCAAGTAGCTCTGACCAAGGAACGTTTTTCAACTCACGTGGAGCCACGAGGGCTGTGGCAGTATCGAAGACGATGGCTCCACAGTAGATCAGGAAATACGATTTTTTCCGATGTTCTCCAACATCAGCAAGCCCAATTGCATCGATATAATGGTTAAAACGGTTCTTGTATGATTCCCACTTCTCCTCATCCGGTTTGAACGCTGGGAAGACCGGATTGGAGTTCATGGTGATGGGGCCGGTAGAACAACCTGTGGAAAAAATCTCTCTGGGGCAGCAGAAAAATGTTCTAGTGCCTGTGGCAGGCAAGTGATTTCAGCTCTGGAGAGGCTTTTCGCAATCCTCTCTCTCTCTCTGGGTTAGCCACGTTTGGCCGTCAGCCGTTGGTGGCGTTTAAATTCGCGCCTGTGTGGGCGTCAGTGACTTGACTACGGCACCGTGCTGTGCCTTTTAGGTTTGAAATTCAAATGACAGCCGTTTGAATTTTGCGCCTAAACAATGAGCGGCTGCGGCTCGCAGCGCTTCACTTTCCCTGTAGCTGGGCTAACAAGCGGCTACAGACGCTTCTAACTTTTCGTTCTGACCGCTCTCTCTGGCTGCGGATCAGTGTTCGCTTCGATTGCTTGCTGGCCGCTTTCTCTGTCAGCGGACCAGCGTTTGCTCTTTTTGTTTGCTCTTTTTGCTTGCTGACCGCTCTCTCTGGCTGTGGATCAGCGTTGCTCTTATCGCCGACCGATCGCTCTCTCTGGCTGCGGATCGGCGGCTAGTGACTCAGCGGTTGCATGGTGCTTCTGGTAGCCATCCCATCCTCGTCGCCAGTGTTAGGTTTGGGAAAAGAGAGGCTGAACCAGAGCATGAGTGCAACAATACTTTATTATAACAATAAAGGGCTGACCGTGCTTGCCACGCCTGGAACTGGCTCGCAGCGATCAGCAACTGGTTGGACCCCGCAGCCTGCTTTTATAGCTGGCTGCTGGGGAGAACCAACCAATGGGTAAAGGGGAGAACGCCCCCGCAAAGTGAATGGACCTGAGTGAGAACTCCTAGAGTCCTCAGGACATAACACTTCCAAAAGTTGTTATTAGGAAAAGCCATAACAAAGATTTGTGTCAGTTCTCAGTTGTACAGATTAACGGGATCTCTGTTGAGAGCACCTTAGACAACCAACAGTATCTCTTTAAGCAGGGGGTAGGTTTTGTTTTGTTTTTTATTTTTACACCATAGTACAAAATAGCCTTCCCAAATCTGCAGGGCTGTTCCTCCATGCCCAGCTCTTATTCTCAGCAAAGGTTCAGACACAGATTTTGTCTTCAGCTTGATGGAAATTGAATTCCAGCAATAATGGAAAGAATATACTTAAGAAGTATAAAAAGCAATAATCTGAAATTGTGGAAAATATGTCATGCAGAGGAAAAAGATTACACCTTCTTCCCTGACTGACACTCATGATCTCATGATCCTGATTTTAATTTCTCTTTCACCCATGTGAATCAGAGAAAACGTCTGAATCTCAAGAGGTTTAATTTTTGTTTGAGGGCAAGACAAGAAGCAATGGATGGAAACAAATTAAGGAGAGAAGCGACCTAGAAATAAGAAGAAATTTCCTGACAGTTAGAACAATTAATCAGTGGAATAACTTGCCTCCAGAAGTTGTGAATATTTCAACACTGGAAGTTTTTAAGAAGAGATTGGACAACCATTGGTTTGAAATGGTATAGGTTTTCCTGCCTGAGCAGGCGGTTGGACTAGAGCAGTGGTTGCCAACAGGTGGGCCAGGGACCACTGGTGGTCTGCGAGAAAATTTTGGTGGTCCACAGAGAAATGACCCACCCCAAAGCACTCCCCCAAAGCAATTAATCCAGGCTGTGCCGCCACATGGCCCACCCACCCGCTGACCCCCACCCTTCAGCTGACCGCAAACTTGAGTAGAGCCACACGAGCTGAAACTGGAAGGTAAAACCAACGGCGAGAGGGAAATCCATCCCGGGGTAGCTTGCTGACATTGATGGGAAAGTCGGTGCCATATTCCAGAGCTGCAGTAGTCACAAGACTGGCCCTTTGGTCATCCTGGAGCAGCAACTTCAGTCCATGGCAGGTGGACCCAAGTGGAGAAGCAGCTGCTCCAGGATGACCAAAGAGCCAGTCCTGTGACTACTGCAGCTCTGGAATATGGCACTGACTTTCCCACCAATGTCAGCAAGCCACCGTCAGTCAAAATTCATATTAGTGGTCCATGGGATTTAAAATTATGAGCTTGATGGTCCCTGAGGTCCAAAATGTTGGCGATCCCTGTGCTAGAAGACCTCTTGGAAGGTCTCTTCCAATTCTGTTATTCTATTCTGTTCTGTTCTTTAGGGTACTTAATATAATTCCTGGAAATCTCAAGATTTTTTTTTACCGAGGTGCAATCATTTATATGTGGAGAAGAGTTGGTTGGATAATGTATGTTCTATTTGTATCTGATTTGGTTTATCCAAGCTAATTCAGATGAAAGGATTAGAAATTGCTATTGTTTAGAAACCATAGCTGGCATCGATGGCGTCATTATGACTTCACTCACTTCTATTTCAACCTTTTTGTACTTTCCTCTTAGTTCTAAAGGCAAAACTGACAGTGAATATTCCTGATTATGATTAACAATCATGCCAATTCTGCAGACTAGACCAATGGATGAAATATTTTTAATATAAAACCACCTCCTATTTATACACTCTGTAATCTGTAATAATATGATGGTTCCAAGAGAATTTGTAAAGGTGGTGGGTGAAAACAAACCATACCCACAAGCCAGGATCATTGCACACCCTTTGCCTAATGGATTTCCTCCAACAGAAGGAATGCAGCCTCTCTCTTCAATTTGCTAACACCCAGTGAGGGCGATAAGTCAGAAACAAATATATTACTCTGGTTCTTAAATAAAACTGTATAAACAATGTAAACCAGAAGTATATGGTATAAAAGTAAACGACCTCAAAATGCCTTTTGCCCTACTAGCTCACCTATACGGTAAGGGCTTGTCCTGGAAGCACATACTATTAAAAGGCTTGCTAAAGTCAAGCATGTTTGGGTCTGGATAGTGCTTAGATAAGGAAGCTTGGTTCACATATCTTCACACTTAGCGTTTGCATCTTAGAATAAAGAGGCTCTTCAGTTTTTATTCTGTGCACAAAATTGGGGAATCAGGTTTAAGGAGCGAGCAGCCGGTTATCTGCCGTTATTGCTGGCTTTCCTTTCTTCCTTTCCAGAAAATGAACATTCATTCCCTCGGTCATTATTTTTAATTTCTTTACTCCCCCTTTTGTTGTTGCTGTTATTCTGTTGCTTTGCGTGTACACTGGGTGCTTTTGTACTGGAGACAAATTCGTTGGGTGTCTAATCACACATGGCCAACTAAAGAATCCAATTCAATAAAGTATTCCATTAAAGAGACTCTGAAACTAGAGACCAAAAGCAGAAGCAGAGAAGATGATTGTCATACGAGTGTGATAAAGGCCTCTTTCCTCTACCAGTGATCCCAATGATGAATGAAGCCTTAGAGCAGGGGTGTCAAACTGGCGGCCCCCGAGCCACATGGGTCACACCCAGGCCACGCCCACCACAGCTCCGCAAAGGCAAAAAACATCGAGATAAGTTGAGATACGTCACGTGAGACGGTTGAGTTTGACACCTGTGCCTCAGAGCCATCGATCCCTAGCTTAATAGAGCAGAATGTTCCTCACCTATTTGATCTTTAAGGGTTCCTAACTTTTCCTAGCAAATTAAGAAAAAATAATATGGGACACTACTTGTCATGCCAAAGTTATAGCAAGTAGGTCAGAACCACCAGTGGGATTCAAAAATTTTTACTACCAGTTCTGTGGGCATGGCTTGGTGGGCTTGGCGTGGCTTGGTGGACGTGGCTTGGTGGGCGTGGTAGGGGAAGGATACTGTAAAATCTCCATTCCCTCCCTCTCCCCACTAACCTGCTTTACAGGTCTGTTCTCCCACGCAGGGCAACAAAAGAAGACCCAGCCAATCAGCTGGGACTCAGGAAGCAGAGAATAGATGGGGGTGGGGCCAGTCAGAGGTGGTATTTGCCGGTTCTCTGAACTACTCAAAATTTCCGCTACCGGTTCTCCAGAACTGGTCAGAACCTGCTGAATACCACCTCTGATTACAACAAACATTGTAAAAAGGCAGAAGTTGAAAACAATAGTCTTGAAATATACATGGTCTTCTATCTTATCTATTTCATGTAACTAGTCACTGGTAATCTGTCCTGGTATGTCTTCTAGACAGTGAATTGATCATTTTGAGACATGTTGATTGTGTCCATGGATAACAAATTATAGCTCAGTCTGTGACTGCTGGGCCTGGCAATTGAACTAGCTTGTTTCTTAGAGCAATTCACAGAAATAATTCAATAATGTTCACAAGATGTTGAAAAACCCACAAGTAAAAATCTCAGTGCCTGGATTCACATATGGTGGTTTGTTTCATTTTAACTTACACAGTGGATGAGCTGAACTAAGGTATTCTCACAATCATTAAAGAAATATGTTCTAAAATAAAAAGGAATCTCAGCCCAGTTCACAGAGGCAGTGGTGCAGTGACTCTCTACGCACCCAATTCGTGCATAATGGAAGGGTGAATTTTCCCATGATGACTTGACAGCAACTTGAGTTTAGCTGAATCCTTTGTGTCTTCAGGGATAAAACCATAGTTTCCTTGGCAATAACATGCAGTGATTTGTCATATAGCCTTGACTGCACTTTTGGACATGAGTAACATTTGACAACTAAGTGGAAATTTTAAGTGGGGAGCTGTGTTAGTTTATGATGGCAAAAAAATAAAAAATAAAAAGCCTCTTTTTGGCTAATAATTTTATTAATAGCGTTCATGAGCTGCAGCATTAGCTTCATCAAAAGCAAAGAACGGTTAGATTGGTTTATAGATTAAATTGGGGCAGGGATGGGAAATGGAGGAGACAGGTTGGTTAGGAAGGTGCAAGTTACAAGTGAGACAGATTGCAAATATCTTAGACATTAGTAGTTGTAATCCATCTAGTGCAATTGCAAAAGCTTATGCCTTCTGATAACATATGTTGACTGGAAAATGTACTACTATCAGATTCCTGATTTTTTTTTTTTTTACTGTCAGGTACTATGGCTTCTCATCTTGCTCCACATGGGATTAGAAACTGCATTAATGTCAACCACAGCATTTATGTTAAACCAAAGAAATGTTAGAAGTTTATTTAAATAGCAGAAAAATATCTAATTACTTTTGGCCCACTGTGTAAAGTTTCATATAACAAAGGGTTAAACATTTTTAGGGATTCAAGAGGCAAAAGAAGCTGAAAGATATAGAGCAAACCTCAAGAACTATGTAAGGCAGCAGAGGAAGATCTGCAGATAGTTTTTTTGTCAAAACATTTGCACATCTGCAAGGGCTTGGCTCTCACACCAGGGGTCACTTCCACCCTTGTCTGATCCACCAGAAGTTATTAGCAACCCTGTCCCACTCACTCAGAGTCAAACTCAGATGTTGCTGGGAGACCCTGGGGGAGGGGGAATGGAAGCAGCATACATTCTCACCAATTCCCAGCGGATTGGGTTGTAAATCAGTCAAGTCTAGTGTTAAAAATCAAAGGGCAGGAGGAACTCAGCCATCTTCTCAGAAAATTCACTGATGTTTTTGTTCCCTTGGGAGAATCTCACTTCCAGGGTAATTCAGTTCCATCTTTTAAAGACATTTTCTCCTTAAAGCAAGAGAGTTGACTATTGACTGGATGTTTGTTGTTCTAAGATTTGTGAAGGACAACAGCACTGATAATATAACTTAGACATCATGCTTTTCTTGTACAATTCTTAGAAGAGCTATAGGAGCAAACCACCATGGGGTTAAGAGATTTAATGTGATATCTTGTTGCACAGTTCACTAAATGTTATTATTATCCTAGGCATTGGCAGATAAGCTAATAGACCCAGTATTTTATATCCCCAGAAACAGAACAATATTTCGAAGCCCATCATACGAGATAGTATACTGTAGAAAGTTAGCACCTACCCCTTTTAGAAGAATGAAATACTATAGAAAATATTAAAAAGGCAGAATATTATACCTCCCTGGATGAGAAAAGGATAAACACGCTCTTGGAAAGCAGCCTCCACCTTCGTTAATGGTCCCAGAAAGACTGGGCCATCCTATGTACAAGACAAACGGCCTTCAGCTCCAGGGTGATAGGATTAGCCCTCATTCAAGATCCAAACCAGGACAAAGCCATTAAGTCATAATACGAATTGCCCAACACCCTTCCAGAACACAAGCCTCTTCATTACATCACCACCCGGCAAGATTCAACAAAGCCTGGGACACAGACAGCCCCCTGGGAGTGTGACAACCAATAGGATACATTTCTTGCAAGGCCCAAGAGAGGGTAAAAATATATCTCACTCTCTACTCCATGTGGTCATCTACCCAGAATCACAAGTGCTTGGTGGTTCTGCTTTACCATTAAACCATCCTTCCAATCAGCTTCTGTTCTATATTAACATTCTCGAAATCCTGAGTTCTGATTGATCCATGCGGACCACAATCTGATTGGCTAACTAAACTGCTGTGATTGGTGCGCTAAGAATCCACCGCGATTGGCCGAGCCGATCGCGGGAAATTCAAAGCGCTGCCATTGGCTGCCGAGCCGCCAGCCGGCTGAATAAAGCCAAGCGGCTCGCAGGTCTTGGACTGAACTGCATATTCAATAAAGAGCTGAATGTGCACTTTGAGTCTCGCCTCTCTATGTGACCCGATCTACCCGGGACCGATCTCCCGAACTTAACAGCTTCCATGTTTCCAGTGTGTTTCTTCCCACTTGGAACTCAACCCAGATGGATATTTCTTCCAACAATACTCCCACCCTAGAAGTCTGGTTGCAGGTAACAACTCCTATCATCTCCAGCCAACATGATATTGGCCAACAAAATTTATAAGAATTGTAGCCTAATGCATACCATCCTGCCCTATAGATTTGTACTTTCTTTCCAGCTGGCCCTGAAAAATGGAACACCTTCAAATTAGCTGGCAAGGATTTTTTTTTTTTTGCCTAATAAATTATCTATAAATGTGACTGATAATTGATTAATGCTTCAGTGCTAGCTCTTGTGATTTATTTAATGTATGGTATTTTATTTGACTGGCCAGTCTTCTTTCTGTTGAAGAGCAATGGAAGGATTTGATTACAATAAAACCCAAACCTGTTTCTCGTGTCCTTTCCAAAGCATTCAGCAATGCTCAATGGCAGGACCAGCTGTTGGTATCATGCTACTCCCATTTTTATTAAACTAGTAGTAAAAAAAAAAATCAATGTGTCCTCAATTTGTTCTTTTACATTTAGAAATGCTATATTGTCTTGCCAATGTATATTCACTTATCTTCAGATAAGGATTTGCTTACTTATGCAGTTACAAAATGCTGAATCTATACAAAATGAGATAGAGTTGGAGCTGCTGGGAAACTTCAATCCCTCTGGAATTAAACAGACTGTGCAAACATTTCAGCTCTTGTTTATTTAACTGGAGGGGGTGGATTTAAACTGGAAAGGTTGAATCAAAAAGAGGTAATAAAGCTGCAGTGTGGTAGTTGCTACCTGGTATCAGTAAAGATATTTTTTAAACTATAAGTGAAGCAAACTGAATTTTATGAAACAACATTTTTGAAAAGTATACGTAAGGGATATCCTGGAGCTAACGTGGGCTCTTATGGACACATTTACAATTAGAGAGTAGTCTGATAACATATTTTAGCATAAAAATATTTAAAGAGCTCAGTTTATCAAATACAAAGAGTAGCTAAAATGATACAGGATTTAACATGATACAATTGACAAACATGCCGGAATTTGCATAAACAAATTAATAGATAGACCCAAGTTTGACATCAGAGAACAAAGACAAAATAATAGCAAAGCATTTTAATCTGTCCAGATGCTCCATTACAGATCTCAGAGCAACTACTATGGAATAAAAAAAAAAACCTTCACCAACAATATTCAACAAGAAACTGCTGAACTCCTATACATCAAATGGTTTAGGCTTTCTCAGAAAATCTGGACGAACACAGATTTAGAATTAACAATTAATAACACAGAATTAACAATTAAATTGCAATTGTTAATTGATGAGGTATTTGCAATCTGATTCATCAATAACTCACATGGGCATAACCATACTGTCTTCTTCCTCCTTTACCCCTATCATTCCAGTTTAAATTCTACTTCATTTTAGCTATTCGTTTCGGCTGTAGTTCACAAAAGCTGATGCCCTTTAATAAAATTGGTTTGCCTGAAAAGATGGCATCAGACTTTTTCTGATTTTGGCTACCACAAACCAACATGGCTCTTCTCCTGCAATCTTTACAAGTATCTAATTCTAGTTTTGTCTCTCCTCATTGCAGACACTATTATTCCAATTTTTCTGTTCCCTCACAATTTTTAAAATCTGACCTACAATATTGTGTAAAATCTTCAAGTTTGTACCATCATATTTTCTAAGTCTTTTTTCCCTTTTGTTTAATCTCCAATAATTCCCACATTCTAGATTCAATACTTTGTCCTAATTGCAAGAATCATGACATTAATTCTTTCGAAGTCGCTTTTGTGAGCTGTCTTATGTTATATGGATGTGCTCATCCAAATATAGTTTCCTGCTACTCCCACATTCTAAGATATTTGTATCAATTTGGAAACTCCTGATGGTCACATAAGGCTATTCTTGGATCATCAAGTCAGTAAGGAAATGACAGTTATGACAACTCCCCAGTGAACAATGCCTAGGCTAAAGCAGATGGATATGTTTATGTCCCTAGCCAGCTGTTACTTCTCCCTTGTTTATTTCCATGTTTTTCCTTCTAGTCTCTTCTTAAGAAAGAAAGGAAGGACTCCAAAAGCCACCAATTTGTGTTAATAGTCAAGACCTACTTCTCTCTCATCCAGCTTTCCCATCCTTTTATGAGTCTTTGTTGCTATGTTATTTCTGGGAACACATGTTTACTCCTCTTCAGAGGACAGAGAAATTCTGAATAATCTCATGCTGTTACAGATTTGAAAAAATAGCAATAGCACTTAGACTTATACTGTGCTTTACAACCCTCTTTAAGCAGTTTATAGAGCATATTGCCCTCAACAATTTTGGTCCTCATTTTACCCGCTTTGGAAGGATGGAAAGCTGAGTCAACCTTGAGCCTGGTGAGATTCGATCTGCAAAACTGCAGTCAGCCAGCAATCAGCAGAAGTAGCCTGCAGTACCACACTCTAACCATTGCACCACCATGACTCATAATATGTCTACCTATATATACACACACATATATACAAAAAATATATAAAACTAACAATTAACACTGCCAGTTAAAGTACTATCTTTAGATTCATTTTCACATGTAAATTTCTTCTTACTAATACATGGTATTTTTCTCAGCCTATGTATATTCTTACTTGTAATAACAAAGAAGTCCAGAGTGTTTTATGTTTCCCTGGAAATCACCACAAGAGTTAGTGTAACACTAAAATATGTGTAATAGGTTGCTTTAATGTATCTTAAGTATAAAAAGGGAAATATATCCTTTATGTATATAAAAAGAGAGCTAACAATCTAGAATTCCAGAGTGCCATTTCTTAATATTTATTTAGCGTATGGCAAATACATGGACATATAGTAGTTCAAATGTTAATGTCCAGTCCACCCAGCCATTCAAAGACAGGGTGGAATATGTTGAAAAAAAATCAGACATTGGGCCTGTGTGAGCTCTTGATGGGACATTAGGACACAATGTGATGGTTATTTTGTAAAGGGGCACCACAGTCACACTGAGGGTTAGAGACACAACCCCACTTAAACAATGAGTCCTGAAAGATACCATATTGGGTACGGATCCTGTTCAGAGTTGACCAAGTGCCATCTCTAAGTGCAATACACTGACATGGGACATAACTCATTTGAGCTAGCAGGGTAACTCCAGGGTATATTCTGCAATTCAATACCAAGCAATTCAGAAACCATGGATTCCTATTCCCAGAATAGTTTTTCTCCCCTCTTTTCTGGTAGTTATTGTTTATTCAAAAGAGGATGGTTAATATAACTGTGCAATCACTTGAACATATCAATCACTTGAACATGTCAGGTTCATTTTATTACTGACATATTTTAAGCATCCTAGATACTGGCTACTAATGTCTGGAACAGAAAACATAGAGAAAAGCAGGTAAGGAATACTTGGTTCTGATCTCAGAGTTCTTGTAAATTAAATTAATTCTTTTCACCTGCACATGAAATTGCATAATTCCATTTTATCTCTCAGAATTGGACAGGAGAAATAGAATGAAGCACTAATGACTTCAAATTATATGGATTATATGCCCCAACAGTTGCTTTAGTATTTTAATGTAGCATTATGATAGGGGATGCCATAATTATCTGGAGTTGTTTGTTTAGTCCAAAGGGATATTAATTTTCTGCAACTTTTTGAAAATGAGGGCATGAATTAATATAGTTTATTTTTCCCCTCCTGCAATAGTAATTATATTGCCAGTACATGTTCATTTTTCACACATCTGTAACTAGAGTTACAGACGCATAAAAATGCATCTGTAATCTAGTTATATAGATGCTTCAACTTTGTTCCCTTTAGCAGAACAAAACAGTAAAACATAAAATCAAAAAGGCACAATCTCACTGTCATCCAATTTAAAATCACAATTAAACAGCCTCAGTAATCTAAATGGTCCATAAAACAACCACTAAAAACAACATTAAATGCTTAATATCTTGCTGCATAAAAACAATATTTAAAGCAGATTAACAGAGGCCCATAAGAAAGAAGCATTTTTAGTATCTTTTAAAAATCTGCCAGCTCAAACACAAGGTATAGAACTGGTGGTAGCTGATTCCATAGAACTGGCACCAGAATGAGAAAAAGCACGGTGAGATTAATGTAAGAAAGATAGTTCCCCCCTGACTAGACAAGTGGGTCAACAAAGCACACGAGAACAAGCACTATTCCACCATACAACACCCAGTGAATGAACACCAACAAATTAAAAATGATACTATTTGTGAATACTTAGCCAGCATATGATTTGGCAAAAAAACCCAACAACAACAAAAACCTCCCATTCCTGCTGTGCAGTAGCATCCCACCTAGTATCATTATATATAGGACAACTTTTGTCTTCTGAAGTTGCCCTATACCGGGATGGTGGCGGGGAGACCATATATTTTTCCATGGATTAAAATGAGAAACAAGAACAATCAATGTTTGTAACTGTATACCTACTGACCTTTTTCGGTTTACTGAAAATGATGCTAAGAATGGAAAACAACAAACATAGAACATTGTAAAATATTCAAAGCAAACCAATACAACTGCTAGGAAGGAGATTGATCAGAGTCTAAGAAAAGGCCAGCACTAGCACTTCCTTCAGATTATTCCCATGAAAGTCTGTACCTCTTATATTAGATATTAATTTAATAAGGGCGGGGGGGATTCCAATAGGGCACAAGTGGAAGATCGAAGAGATGGTAAGGTTATACATTTAGGCAAGAAAAAAAAATGCACAGGTACAGTATATGTGATACCTTGCTCAATAGTAGTAACTGTGAGAGGGATCTTGGACAACCATTTAAATATGAGCCAGCAGTGTGCTGCAGCTGCCAAAAAAGCCAACACAGTTCTAGGCTGCATTAACAGAGGGATAGAATCATGTGAAATGTTAATACTACTTTATAATGCCTTGGTAAGACCACACTTGGAATACTTCATCCAGTTTTGGTTGCCACAACATGAAAAAGAAGTTGAGACTCTAGAAAGAGTGCAGAGAAGAGCAATAAAGATGATTAAGGTACTGGAAGCTAAAACATATAAAGCATGGTTGCTGGAATTGGGTATGTCTAGTTTAATGAAAAGAAGGCCTAGGGGTGACATGATAGCAGTGTTCCAATATCTCAGGGGCTGCCACAAAGAAGAGGGAGTCAAGCTATTTTCCAAAGCACGTGAGGGCAGGACAAGAAGCAATGGGTGGAAACTAATCAAGAGAGAAGCAACCTAGAACTAAGGATAAATTTCCTGACAGTGAGAACAATTAATCAGTGGAACAACTTGCCTCCAGAAGTTGTGAATGCTCCAATACTGGAAGTTTAAGTGCTGTAGGGTTTCCTGCCTAAGCAGGGGGTTGGACTAGAAGACCTCCAAGGTCCCTTCCAACTCTGTCTATTCCATTCTATTCCATTCCATTCCATTTTACCACAACATGGCTAACTCATATGGACTATTTTTCATCACTACACATAATTCAGTAAGTTTGTACTAACTAAACAATCACAATGCCAGTAAATATGTTATAATTGGAATTGTGTAAACATGGAAAAGAAAAAAGAGAAAGGACAAGGACAAGAAGCCGATTATCAGTTTGTCAGGAAACTGGCTAAATGTAGCTAAGGGTTTAAAGAAAGAAGCTCTAGAATTAAACGCATGGAGGGAGAACATAGATTTTTGTGCAAAATAGAAGCAAACCAAATGGAGACACAAAGCCTTCACATAACAGAAATTATTCAAATTAGATTTGTCTAAATAGGACAGATGTTAATGAAGTCATTAGAAGAGAGTTCTACAATGTCAGCAGTTCCTGTGTTAAACAGCACCTGCCGTGACAAAGCTTAGTGGTGCCACCAATGTGACAGTTGCTGTTGTTTTTATATAACTGATGCAAATCTGGAAGTACCCAATATATGGTGCTTCCTCCAAGTCACCGACGGCTAATTTGCGTGTATGCACATATGCAGAGGATTATCAGTTTCATTTAGATTATAGGAATTCCCTAATGCTGTTCCCACAGCAATTCCCCAGGTTCCTTGATATCAGTGACAAATTAAAGCAATGTATTTTCAATAAACAAAAATTGCATTAATTATTAAAGTCAGAGGTACTGTGAGTTTTGACAAATCATATGCAAATTCCAATTAATGAAAAACCAACATATAAGGAAGGCCCAGCTGAAACACCACCATTAGATCTTACATCTCTGCCTAATAGACAGTATTTATGTCAAGTTTTCAACAAAACCTTCGTCTAAATGCAGTCCTTACTTGGCTTTTCTCCACTGCTGAGTAGAAGTGCTATCCCCCATCTCTTAGCTGGCAGAAAAGGATAACAGTGTGAAATTCCCACTGCCATGTCTGGCTCAGATTGCCTCTCTTTCAAGTCACTACACATTGTCTGACCTCCTTGAGATAACAAGTGACAAAGCCTGATTTGAGAGTGCCCTTGGAAGGTGCTAGAATATGGGGCCCACCCATTATGCTAAAGATAACTTAAGGTTGCCCACTCAATGCTTTGGGGATAAAAGATGAAGAGGACAGGACTGTTTCTACTAGTATCAAATCTGAGCTGATAAAACTCAATCAGGAGAGAAAATAAAAAACGTTCCCAGGACATGGGGAAAAGCTCTTAATTTAATTAAATCAGCTCACTTTCCTACTGGTGGTAACTGCAATAATTATTTTCTTTCTGCCATTCACTTACAAAACTATAATAAAGAACATTTTGATTATCGGCTGAATCAATATGTAGTTCTGTCCTGCCAATATCAATGCTGCACTGACAAGGTTTCTCTTTTATAATGAGGAATGGTAGAAAGTCTTACCATTGTATTACTTCTACATAGGTGGGGATCTGAAGAATTTGAGTTAAATGATCTGTAGTCCAATCTAGAATAACAAAGTGTCTAAAGTAGTATAAGGATATAAATAAATCTTGCAGTCTTTGAATCAAATAAGCCAGTATCCAATGCCACTAACTACATGGCACATACTTCCATAAATTATAAAATCCTCGATGAGGATTCATAAACTGCAGTGTGAGATCCTTACCTTTCTGAGGTCATTCAACCCATACTCAATGGATGAAGTCAAAACCTCAAGGGCCTGCAGATAAAATGAATAAAGCAAATATTTTGAAATAAGCCACCTCCTTTATCTTGTCAAAGATTTTTTTTAAATGTACCTAAACGTTTTATTTTCTAACTCTCCAGCAGTATGAAAAGTCTCTATGTGATTTCATCATGCTTTGAGCCTTTTCAGTGTTTATTTTGATCTTCTCAGAAATGTTGTACATTGTTAACAGAATCACAAATTACTCAAACTGATACCTTCAGGATTGTTGGGAGTCACTATCTCTGCCCACTATGCATTCTTTCTTACTGTATGATCATTTTTTAAAGGAAGGGACAGAAACCTGCAACTTTCATCATTCCTCAGTAATTAATACGCTGGCTTGATGGAAGCTGAAGCTCAACAAAATATAATGAGAAACAAATTTCCCATCTCTATTTTAAGATAACATCTGCAGATTTTAATTTGCATAGTCATTCAGCTCCTCCAGTAAACAGAAAAAAATGGTAGATGAAGCAGATTTAATGATACATTCTATTTTCTGATTTGTGAAAGAATATTTGAATATCTATGGCCTTGGTGATTTCAGAAGTGCATACTAATGACCTTGCATTCTGTCATTCTGGACAACTCACTCTGAAGATTCTTGTAGATATTAAAAACCAAGGAAAGGAAATTGGACATGAAAAAAACCTCTGTAAAGATAATTGGTATACATTGAAATAATCATCTTGCTACTACTTCTGGCACATATGTGGGGATATGTACCTTTTTTGTTTCAATAGTGAAACTAATCACTATTAACAAAAGCAGAAAGAGAGATCCAGATTAATCTGATATCATATCCTCCACACATGTAAAAACAATATGGTAAAGGCAATATCTGCCTCCAAACCCAACATCAATTCCATGGCCCATATGGATGGGCATTTTCATCCAAAAAGGATCTTCTATTGCAGAAAAGTCCTCTATAAAAGTGGACTTCCCGGATGACACAACTGATAGTGGGAAAAATAAAATTGTTGTATTTCTGCAATTACACAGTACAAATGAAGAGACTAAATGTTAAGTTTGAGCAATGAGAGGCTGAACCAGAGCATGAGTGCAACAATACTTTATTATAACAATAAAAGGCTGACCGTGCTTGCCACACCTGGAACTGGCTCGCAGCAATCAGCAACTGGTTGGACCCCGCAGCCTGCTTTTATAGCTGGCTGCTGGAGAGAACCAACCAATGAGGAAAGGGGGAAGAACGCCCACACAAAGTGAGTGGACCTGAGTGAGAACTCCTAGAGTCCTCAGGACATAACACCCCTTCCCCCCAGATGCGAACATGCGTAGTCCTTGAGGTAGACGGGGGGTTTGTGTTGGCGCCCGGAACGGCGCAGCTCGGGAACATTGTCTGTCTGTTCAGAATCAGTCTGTGACGGTTGAGCCGGCAGCGTGTCGCCAACGCGCTCTCCGGATTGGGCATCCTCGGGACTCGCAGGGTTGGATACTGGGGGCGAGTTCCCGTGGGCTGGATCAGGCTGGTCAACTCTCGGGGCGCTGTTGTCCGAGTTCGGGCTGACCGGAACGGCTGTTGGTGCGGACTGGACGTTGGGAGCGATGAGGCTGAGAGGCGGATGAGGCGGTTCCCCTTCGTCTGGTGACTCTGGATTTCTGCTGGCAAGGGTGCTGTGGCGCCTCCGCAGTTGGTCTATGTGCCTCCTCCAGACGCGACCATCCTCCAGCCTGACCCTATACGATCTCGGCCCGGTGATGGCGATGACCTCGCCTGGCATCCATAGTGGGTCCCCAGCGAAATTCCTCGCGAATACCGGCTCCTGTAACATAAAATGTCTAACCCCCGAAGTGGAAGCGAGGGGAGAGTCAGGGCAGTATTGTGGGTGAAGTCTGTCCAATACAGTCCTCAGGCGCCGGCCCATCAGGAGCTCCGCTGGGGACTTATTGGTGACTGAACAGGAGGTTGAGTGCTGGCTCATCAGGAACCATGAGAGTTTGTGGTGCCAGTCATCCCTGCTGAACCTGGCGAGGGCTTCTTTGGTGGTCCTGACGGCTCTTTCCGCCAACCCATTACTGGCAGGGTGAAATGGGGCTGTGAAAATGTGGCGGATGCCCAGGTTGGCAGCAAAATGGCTGAACTCTATTGATGCGAACTGTGGGCCATTATCGGAGACGATGGAGTCGGGTAGTCCGTGCGTAACGAACAGGCGCGTTAACACGTTGGTGATTGCTAGTGTGGTGGTCGTGGATAGCTGTGCTACATCAATCCATTTGGAATAAGCATCCACGACCACTAGGAACATCTTCCCATGCAAGGGGCCGGCCAGATCGATATGGATTCTAGACCAAGGGCCGCTGGCGCTCTCCCATCTGGTAGGGGTGGCAATGGGGGGAGCAGGACGGGCTTCCTGACAGATGTTGCAGGAACTTACCCAATTGACAATGTCCTCGTCTAGACCCGGCCACCACACGTAGCTGCGTGCTAATGCTTTCATTCTCACGATGCCAGGGTGTCCTTCGTGCAACGCCTCCAGGACTCGGGTACGCAGCGAGGTCGGAATGACCACTCAAGTGCCCCATAGTAGACAACCCTGCAAACTGGACAGCTCCTGCATGCGAGTCTTAAATGGAGTTAATTTGTTATCAACGATGCCACCCGGTCACCCCCTCCTCACCCAGTCGAGCACCTGGGCGAGCGTTTGGTCTGCCTTGGTTTTGGCGGCGATGTCAAGGGCGGTGATGGGCAGGTCCAACTGGGTGATCTCGAAAATGGCGTTGACAGGAGCGGGGTCTTCAGCCGGAGCGGGTAAGGGGCAGCGACTGAGAGCGTCGGCGTGGGACAGTGTTTTGCCCGGGCGGTGAATAAGTTTGTAGGAGTAGGCCGCTAGGAAGAGTGTCCACCTTGTCATTCTAGGGGAAAGGACCTGAGGGGTCTGTTTGTCCCCGGCCAGTAGGCCCAGGAGGGGCTTATGGTCCGTAACCAGTTCGAAAAAATGGCCAAAAAGGAATTCGTGAAACTTTTTCACGGCCGCAACAGCTGCTAGGGCTTCCTTGTCGATCTGGCTGTAATTGCGTTCCGTGGCCGAGAGTGTCCTTGAGAAAAAGGCGATGGGAGCCTCGGCGCCATTGGGAAGTCTGTGACTAAGGACCGCCCCAATTCCAAAAGGGGATGCGTCTGCTGCCAGTACTAAAGGAAGGTTAGGGTCGAATTGGATAAGCACCGCCTCTGACGTGAGTAGTGATTTGACGGTGTTAAACGCCTGGTCTTCTTTGTGCCCCCAGTGCCACGGTGACTGTTTGTCCAATAATCTGTGAAGGGGTTCGGCTACTGAGGCTTTATGGGGCAAGAAGGATGCGTAAAAGTTCAGCAGCCCCAAGAAAGCTTGTAGCTCCGTTTTGGAGGTTGGAGTGGGAGCCTCGTGGATTGCCCTAACCTTGGACTCCAGGGGGTGAATGCCAGAGGCGTCAATTTTATAACCCAGAAAGTCCACCTGTCTAGTGGCAATGGCGCATTTTTCTTTTTTTAATTTAAGGCCATGCTGTCTGAACCTCTCTAACACTGCTCGCACTCTCTGGAAGAGTTGGGGTCTGTCCCTGGCCGAGACCAAGATGTCGTCGAAGTAGGGTACTACACCAGGGAGGCCCTGTAAAATCCGCTCCATGAGGGACTGAAAAATCCCTGGGGCAACACTTACGCCAAATTGGAGACGCTTGCATCGGAAGGCACCCCTGTGAGTGACGATGGTCTGAAGTTCCGCTGTTTGGTTATCAACAGGGAACTGCTGATACGCTTGAGACATGTCCAATTTAGCGAAAATATTGCCCGGCTTGAATGTGTGCAATAAGTGCTGAATGACGGGCACAGGGTAGGCGCTAACTTGTAAATATTTATTGATTGTTGTCTTGTAGTCCGAGCAAATTCTCAGGCTACCATCTTTTTGAGGGTGTGACAATGGGCGTCTCCCACTTGGCGAAATCTGTTGGCTCAATGACCCCTTGTTTTAATAGTTTATCCAATTCAGCGTCTAGTTTTGGTCGAATAGCAAATGGAACTCTATGCGGTTTTAGTCTGATTGGGACTGCCTGGGGGTCAACTGTGAATGAGATGGGGGTTCCGTTATAACACCCCAGCTCCTCGCTGAACACATCTGCGAAATCAGCGAATAAGGAGTCAGTGTCTAAGGTTGAGACAGCATGGACACCTGTTAGCCCTAGGCCGAGGTGGGGAAACCAATCGAGCCCCAATAAGGTGGGTAAATTGCCGTTAACTACCACTAGAGGTAGGTGACCTTTAAAAGTTCTAAAACTGACAAAGAACTTGCCTCTGCCGATCACAGGAATGGTCTTCCCTGGTAGTCCTTCAGGCCGAACTCTCATCTTTGAAGCTGGGTGGTAGATAGGCTGGGGTGGAGTCTCTTGAGGGTGTTCCACGAAATTATTGAGAGCGCTGACCCTGTGTCAACCTCCATGTGGCACGGTTTACCTTCTAGGGAAACGGAGAGAGAAATTTTACTCACAGTGTGGCCAGTACGCTTGGCAAGGCGATGCGTGCGACAGTTTAATACTTGCCTCTGAGGTCCCGAGTGCGAGGGAGGGAGTCTGTGTGCAGCGCTTTGGGGGGTTTGGCAGACTCTCGCGATGTGCCCCCTTTTATGGCAGTTGTTGCAGGTGGCTCCTTTAAACTTGCAGGTGGCCCTTTGATGCGATCCCCCACAGGCTAGGCACAGTGTGATGTGCTTGGGTGGACCGGTGTTTTCTTGTTTGGCCCCTACCTGCGGCCGTTTGTCGTAGGCGAGGCGGTGGACGTCGTTTTCGTCGTTGAGGGTTTCCTCTGCTACCACCTCCTCGGAATGGACTGGGAACGATGCCAGCTTGGCGCTTGGGCCCTGTATTTCGGTGGCTGAGTTCGTTGCCAGCTCGGCTGCCAGGGCCTCCTCGACCGCTTGTGCGAGGTTGAGGTCTTTTTGCTAGAAGGCGCCTCTGTAGGTTGAGGTCCTTGACCCCACAAACTAATTGATCGAGGAGCATGTCCTCCAGGTATGTTCCAAACCCGCAGTGCAGAGCTGCTGTTCTGAGGGCGGCCATATATTGATTGATGGTCTCCTTACTCGATTGCTTCCTCATACGGAAAGTGAACCTCCTGGCGATCTGTGAAGGCCTGGGGGCGTAGTGGTTAGTGAGGATCTCAAGCAACTCGGACCATGGGACGTTTTTCAACTCTCTTGGAGCTACGAGTGCTGCGGCAGTATCGTAAACGGTGGCTCCGCAGTAGATTAGGAAATAGATTTTTCCGATGCTCTCCTGCATCCGCCAGGCCGACCGCATCGATGTAATGGTTGAAGCGGTTCTTATACGATTCCCACTTCTCTTCGTCTGGTTTGAACGCCGGGAATGCTGGGTTGGAACTCATGGTGCTGGAAACGGCTGGGCTACCTGCGGAAAAATCTCTCTGGGGACAACGGGCGCTTGTGGGTTGCTAGTGATATCAGCTCTGGAGAGGTTTTTTTGCTGTCCTCTCTTTCTCTCTGGGTTAACCACGTTGGCTGTTAGCCGTTGGAGGTGTCTAGATTCGCGCCAGCGTGGGCGTTAGTGACTTACTACAGCGCTGTGCTGTGTCTCTCTTGGTTTGAAATTCAAATGACACCCGTTTGAATTTCGCGCCTAATACTGAGCGACTGCGGCTCGCAGCGCTTCACTTTCCCCGTAGCTGGGCTAACAAGCGGCTACAGACGCTTCTAACTTTCGAACCAGACCGCTTTCTCTGGCTGCGGATCAGCGTTCGCTCTTTTTGTTGGCTGATCGCTCTCTCTGGCTGCGGTCAGCGTTTCTCTTGTAGCCGGCTGATCGCTCTCTCTGGGCTGCGGATCGGTGACTAGTGACTCAGCGGTTGCATGGTGCTTCTGGTAGCCATCCCATCCTCGTCGCCAGTGTTAAGTTTGAGCAATGAGAGGCTGAACCAGAGCATGAGTGCAACAATACTTTATTATAACAATAAAGGGCTGACCGTGCTTGCCACGCCTGGAACTGGCTCGCAGCAATCAGCAACTGGTTGGACCCCGCAGCCTGCTTTTATCGCTGGCTGCTGGAGAGAACCAACCAATGAGGAAAGGGGGAAGAACGCCCACACAAAGTGAGTGGACCTGAGTGAGAACTCCTAGAGTCCTCAGGACATAACACTAAACATTATTAAATGCCAGCTTAATGGGGAATTTCAGGTTGACTGAGATCAAAATGTCTAGTTCTCTGTATTCAGGAGACTTTCCCTCATGCTAGTAAAGGAAAAGACAGCCTTATATACCAAGAGTAGTTTTGAAACCCATTATTTGGAAATCGTTTTACAGCTTTCTTATATCGGAACTGTGGCAGTGATTTTTGGGGGGGGCTACCAACAATGTTAAATTATCAAAAAGCTAAGCAACAAGACTTATTATCTGGAAGCTATTCAGAGTAGTTGCTTAAGTCAGAATTCCTACACAAACATCCTTCCTTCCCATCTTCAACCAGCTTCTCTATACTGCAGTGGTGAAAGGATTTTAGAATTCAAGACTCTGTAATTCAAGATTCCATGGAAAAGATTTGCTTCAAATATTAAGAATTGTTAACATGGATGAAATTCAGTGCAAACACTAATGCTCCTATTTTTCATACAGTATATCACTATCACAAAGGCTGCTTCCAGAACTGAGTCTTCATTCACGTTATGTCATTGGAGGGTTTTTGTTGTTGTTGTTTATGGAATTGCAATACAGATTGTACACAGTTTGTTCCTCCTAATGTTTATTTTATTTCATCACACTTGTATACTTTTTTAAATTTAAAAAAAAAAAAACACTAATTGCAGATAGATTGTGTTATTTGCCATGCAGAATTTTCTTTTTGGGGGGAAGGGGACAGTCAAAGAGAAAAGATAAGTAGACATGAGGTGATAAATTTGTATTTTGAACTGAAAAATATAACCATACAGAAACAAAAGCAAGAGTAAAAACTAAAAATGCTGAGCATGCAGACGTGTATGGAAAATCAAGGGACTATAAGTGCATAATTTCCATTAGGAGAAAAAAAAATAGGAGATATATAAAACTTGGCTGATGACTAAAATGAGAAAAGATTCTTTGCATGTTCAAAGAAAATATGGTAATGATTCATACATGTTGCACATTACAAGTGCCATCTGGACACATCTAGAATCATAGTGCATTCAGCCATGCAGCAACTGTATTAACTGTCAGTTCTGTGGATTAAAAGAGTTTATTGATCAGTCACCCACTTGGATATCTAGCTGATTTTTTCTAGGCCACTAATTCACCATGGCCTTTTTAAAATTATCATCTTCACATTAATTTTTCATTATCATCTGTTTACTACACACACTGTCCTACTGGAAAAATCTATACTAATGGTGGTTCTTGGTAAAGAATATTTTAGAAGACTACAAAAACAGCAAATTCACAATTAGACAAGACTACATAATATGAACAGATTTCCAAGCTGCAGAATCAATCAAAATCAGAAGAAGAAGAAAAAAACCCAAATGCTTTTATATGTTACTAAAAAAGCTGATAAGATTTCAAAATTCATCTATTTCATCTTACAAACAAATTAAAAATACTGCTGACTAATTTTAATTACTCCTACATCCATTTCCCTGGAAGCCCAACCCAAATAGTAGCATATGTTATACTTACAGTAAGATTGTTGAGAGTGACACCATTGGTGTACAGGTACTCAATGATTGTAAGGAACACTTCCGGCTGCATATGATTCAAGATAAGCGGGATTTGTGTCTCATGGGGCTGGCTTAGCATTGCATGGAGAACTTGGCAGCGGGTGGAGAGTAGACAGCGATGGGCAAAGACTTTCTGTTTCTCTTTGCCAACCAGAAAAGTTACATCACTGTGGAAAGAGAGGCCACACAGATCTCAGTATAACTAGCAGAGTTTATCATACAGATGGCTCAACTTCTTAGACTGCTTTCTTATCACTTTTCTATAGATGCTTCCTTTTGAGAGCCAACATGAAGAATTCAGATTACCTTTGGTAAAGCAAATGAAACCAAGGGCTGAACTACTAATTAAGAGCACATCGACACAAAGATGTATTTGAATGCAGTTGTAGATTTCTCTGATCCTGTAATCAACAGTGTTTGACTGCTGAGTCTTGTATGTTTATGTAATTATTTAACACTTTAGTCTTCCTCTTTTTTTAATGATGAAGCTTATGGCAATTTTAATCTATTCCCCATTTGCAGGGATGCATCTGACTGTGCCTTCCATATCCTGGTCTTTAATGGCTTAACATTTTTTCAACACTTGATATAAACCATTAGTTTTGTGGGATTTTTGAGCAATCAGAAAATATGTAGACGAGTGAATAAAAAGAATCTCTGGAAACTATGATGCCTTGTACAGAAAGATAGTGAACTGAGAAAAGACAGTTTGATGTAATGGTGAAAATGCTGGCCTACAGTAGAAAACCAGGAGATTGTGAGTTCTAGTGCTGTCTTAGGCATGAAAGCCAGCTGGGTGACAGGGCAGTCACTCTCTCTCAGCCCAATTTACCTCATAAGATGGTGGTTGTTGTGGGGGAAAGATGTATGTTCACTATCTTGAGTTAAAATAATAAAGACTGAATTTAAAAATCTAAATAATAAATAAAAGAGGTAATTTTGTATCTGTTATTTCAGCTGGGGGTAAAAGTATAAGACAAGAAAACAGAACCATAGCAGTCAATAACTGGCTACACAGATGGGGTTACAAGAAGGATTTGCATTATAGAACCTGGGGAGAAAGTGTTTGCCAGATGTTTTATTACTCTCATCAAGGCACTAAATTAGAATAAAAGATGGAGGGTGACAAAACCAAAAACTGAATATCCAGCCAAAGATTGGAACCAAAAAAACAGAATACCATGGGAGAAACAGGAGGCTAGAACAGGGACCCAAAATTTTACATGATGATGATAAATATCCACAGCAAAGCATGAGCATAAACAGGGATAAATAAACAATTCATGTTCTCTCAAGATAAATACGATTTGACAAATATAATTAAAACTTGATAGGATGATACTCATGATTAATACATAGTATTGGAAGGCTAGAATTTACTCAAAATGAGAAGGTGCAATGGAAGGAATGAGGTGTCTATTGAATACAAGGGGGGAAAATTCAGAAATTAAAAAAATCAGAGTATATAGCAACTTGTTGAAAGTGGGGATTTGTTGAAAACATAAAAGGTGAGAAAAACAAGAACAAGCCTGGGCAGTCAAAAGACACAACTAAAATGCCCAATTTTCAAAGAGATATGCATCAGTAATAATGAGGAAATCTAATTTTTCTTTTTTACATCTTCTGGGAAACTATCCCTGCCAAGAGTCAAACTTCCAAGAAATTTTTCTTTCCTATTGTTGACGACTTCATTTTTCAGAAGGTGGAAGAAAGAAGGAGAGGATCTAGATTCTCGACCTAATCCTTACCAGCAAAGAGAAACTGGTTAAAATTGAAGATAATAGCTATCTTTGAAAAAATATTATTATACTCAAATTTAGAGACTAACTTGAAAAGGAACAAATTTCCTATTCTGCATCAGATGACAAACTTATTGGACTAGTCATGTTGCCTTCAACAAAAATTAATAAGAGAATACCCAATGATGAATAAATTAGTATGTAGGAATGGGTGTATATAACAAGGTCAGAACACACTGCAAGCAGATAAAATAAGAACGAGGCAATAACCTCACTAATTTAATGAGTAGAACCTCATGTACTGACTCCTGCTTTCCAAGCAGTGTTGCAGATCAGGCAGTTATATATTTCAGGATCATTAGATTTAAATGATCTGTTGCACCAGATTATAAAGAACATGTAATTTGATATTCCTACCAGATTATGTAGTGACAAAGCACTCTGTAAGCAGTGGTGGGATTCATTTTTTTTTACTACCGGTTCTGTGGGCGTGGCTTGGTGGGCGTGGCAGGGGAAGGATGCTGTAAAATCTCCAGTCAGAGGTGGGATTTGCCAGTTCTGCGAACTACTCAAAATTTCCGCTACCAGTTCTCCAGAACTGGTCAGAACCTGCTGAATACCACTTCTGTCTGTAAGGGGTGTAAATTTAGATAACTACAGGAGTATCTTCAGTAACTTATTTGGCATTCACTTCATCTTTCATTATCTAATGACTTTCTCACCTTTGGAGGCCAGAAAATGGAATGTTCTTAATTTCTCTAGGAAATGGAACATCACTCAATCAAGACAATCATCTTAATTACTAGCTGCACCAGATCAATAGCTATTGTAGAGTAATGTAAATCAGCCAAGAGTTATTTACATTTTATTGGAGTTTTCATCTAGCCAGCATTAACTACTCAATTCCACACATATTAAAATTGGACAAGCTTTCTACAGGGATCAAGACTGAACAAATTTATTTTTCAATTTAAAAAGGAGTGGGACTATGTACTTTCCTTTTGAGAATCAGAACCCAAACATATATATTAAAAATAATAAAAGATAGAGAACAAGTAGCCTTGCTAATATTTATTAGTTTACATTGTTGGAAACATCTAATATTCAAACAAGTTTACTACTTATTACTATATTGCACTATATTAATTTATTTAGTACGTGGCAGCTATATTTTACTGTAATTTATTGCCACAGACAATATCTACTATATAGAAATAAGCTTGTATTCTATGCCAGCTCTCCCTGGAAATTTGGAATATAGTCAGAAAACATGGATCAAGATAGCTCAAAAAAGCAAGACATTCAACATGGAAAAGGTAGAAGGAAACATTCAATATATGTTCTAGCATTAGCAGTTGGTTCTCATCAATATTAATCGTCATTCTCTTGAACGCTTTAAATAGATTGAATATGTTGAAGACAACTGCCTTCTTAAAACTTTTACTAGATCGCAGGCCTTTGATCTGGTGTTTCATTCTTCTGTTGGATTATACAGTGTGCATGGCTGACCCTGTTGTATACACTATAAACAGAAAAACAGGAAGTTCAGCTACGTAACTTTTAACCCAAATCTAGGTCTAGTTATAAGCCTCCTAGCTTATAGAGACAATTGGCTCTCTATGCTGTTAAGAGTTATGATATGACTTTAATTTCAAATCTAACAAATTAGGGTTAATAACATTAATCACACAATATTACCAATATGCAATATATTTCAAAATAATCTCAAAAGTTTTTGAGTCAATGATTTTGTGTCCATAACATATAATCTATTTTTCCCTTTGAATCAGTCAAAATAAAATCACATTCTGGCATAGTCAAGATTAAAATATGCTACAGACCACTAAGCACAATAAATACACATGTGATTTGCTTCATCATGAATTATTGAACAAACTACAACCATAGTAGCAACGTTTACAGTATACAATACAGTGTATTTTCTCTATTCTAAATGGCCATTTTGTTCACCCTGGTTGCTGAAAAAGCCTGCTACTTAGAACAAGGCATATAAACGATCTCTGGATACTAAGATTGTAATTCAAATTACGGTGTAGGAAAAAATGTATTGGCTGGTTTTGTCAAATCTTGATACTATTATTATAGGTGTCTGCAACAATTACATCAAAATGACAACATGTGCATCATCAAAATGCCACCCTTTTATACTTGTACCTCAAATACCTAAGGAAACTGAGAATTTGTCACATTAGAAGGCACATTTTGCCACTTACCCTTTTCCTACAAACACCTGTGGTTATAGACATTATTTTTCCCGTCAAGAACAAGTGCAGTGAGGGGTTACACATTAAACACACCATAGTTAAATTGACTTGAAATAATTATCTAGGACAAAATAGTAGCTATCTCTCATATTTCAGGCCTTCAATGCACAATAAATTCATGTAACTGTGCATCATGCTGTACTTCACACATATACATGGATATACACACACACACAAAGAGAGAGAGAGAGAGAGAGAGAGATGGTGTTCAGCAGCTTCTGACTAGTTCTGGAGAACTGGTAGCAGACATTTTGAGTAGTTCAGAGAACCAGCAAATACCACCTCTGAATGGAGATTTATTTGTATCCTTCCCCTGCCACACCCACCAAGCCACGCCCACAGAACCTATAGTAAAAAAAATTGAATCCCACACTGTATACACACACACACACACACACACACACACACACACACACACACACACACACGGCTATAGTGTATGCATTTCCACGTCTGAACTACTGTAATACACTCCACATGGGGCTACCCTTGAAGAGAATTCAGAACAGTGGTGGGATTCAAATTTTTCTACTACCGGTTCTGTGGGTGTGGCTTGGTGGGGGAGGCAGGGGGAAGGATACTATACAATCTCCAGTCAGAGGTGGTATTTGCCAGTTCTCTGACCTACTCAAAATTTCCGCTACCAGTTCTCCAGAACTAGTCAGAACCTGCTGAATACCACCTCTGATTCAGTAGCTACTGCTAGCGCAGAATGCAGTTATGTGGACTTTTGGGGGGCCACTAGTGTTGCCCATGAAATGCCATTGTTGCATGGGTTGCCTGTTTGCTTTAGGTTCAATTCAAGGTGCTGGTTATTATTTAAAAGTCATTTATTGCATGGGTCTGGGTTACCTGAGGAACTATTTCATCCCAATGGGGTGGGCTTGCCTGACCCATGCTGGCAGAAGGGACATGCTGCAGACCCCCATCAGTCAAGGAATTCCCCCTGGTGGGTGGGGAAAAGAGCCTTTTCTTCCATGGCTCCTGCCCTGTAGAACACTGTACCCCTTGAGTTAAGATCTCCACTTCTTGGCCTTCATAGGAGCCTTAAAATCTGGCTCTGGCAATTGGTCTGGGCCCCCAATGGGAGCGGTGGCATACTGGAGTGGCTAATGGATTACAGAAGTTTCCACCTTCATCCGGCTTATATCTTGCTCCCATCCTTGCTCCCATTGTTAATTTTAATGTGAATATTTATGATTTTAATATTTTAATGTTGCTTTTACTCCGTGGAAACCACTTAAGAGTCACCTCTAGGCAAGATGTATGGCATATAAATGTAATAAATATAAATAAAAATTCCGGGTTCTGTAAAGAGAGACTTTCATTGTCATTTCTCACAATAATCTCCAAAACAGCTGATCCAAATCTTTTTGCATCTATACAGGACAACTCTTTCAAAACAGTCACAGGACTGACTCTTTCCTATCCACTCTTACAACTTGAAAGATTCCAAAATCAACCATAATTTGAAAGGAGGGCTTCCATTTCTTGCAAACAAGTTTGTTTCTTTTTACTAAAATATTTGACGAAAGCTAAAAGCTTTCATCAAAGTAGGGCCCAAAGGAAAGAAGACCACAACGCCTTTGTATGCAATTTTACTGCAAACCCAGAACTTCTTTATAAACTGAAGCCACGTAGGCCGGAAAGAAACGCTCTGTCAATCAGACGCGTAGTTGTGATCCGGGGTGATTCAAAGAACCGAGCACATTTACTGCCGTGCGAAGTCAGGGAAACGATTTAAAAATCACACAAAATTCGTCTCTTGTTTCTTTGCGATACTGTGTAGCCAACTTTTTCCGGCAAGTCTACTGGAATGGGGCTTGCCTTCCTTCCCAGTCACGTGATCATCCCTGCCCGTTCTTCGGGCTGATTGCCACGGCAGGCAGGCAGGCAGATTGGCTGGCGCGCTTACCTGAACTGGGGGTTGTTGATGAGAGTCTTGAGGGCAGCAGCAAAAGCAGATGGATCCCCCAGCAGGAGAACCGAGCCAGAGGCAGCGGCCATAAGTCGGCCCTAGCAAGGAAGGGCAGCCAAACACAGGGGCTTTGCCCGAGTTTCCTTGGCTTTGGTTTATTGCTTGCAATCGCGGTGATATTAAGAAACGTCACGGCTGGCTGGAGCCTCAGCGGCAAGGCAGGAATGCAGAGAAAGGCCAAAAAAAAAAAAAACCCAACCCGAAAGCAACACTTCTGTTGCTAGGCAACAGGCAGCTGCCAAGGCCCTAATATCCAGCTGTTGTGGGAGGGACCACAAAAATATAGAAAGGAAAAGGTTTTGCAGAAACGGAGTCCCAAGAGCAGGCTCAGAGAAACCATCCAGCCAGGGGTCAGGAGTGTTGTAAAGAAAACAAGCAGGCTTTTCTCTCCATACCTGGGGAAATTGCCTGTGTGGGCTTTGTGCTCAGAACCAGCTCAATATTTGGAAAATGCTCATGCTTGGAACTGAGATGTCATCTAACTGCCAACTATTCTTTTAACAAAATTAAAACAATACCTCTCTGTACATGGAACGGGATGGAAAAATTCCTGCTAAGGAATTTCATATTGTGATTAGATTAGATTAGATTAGATTAGATTAGATTAGATTAGATTAGATTAGATGCCATCAAGACAATCTTGACTCTTAGCAACCACATAGATCAGGGGTGTCAAACTCGTGGTGTCACTTAGTCATGCGACATCATGACTTCCCCCTTTGCTAAATCGGGGGTGGGCATGGCCAGCACGTGACACATCCGCAGCCCACAAGTTGGACATCCCTGACATAGATTTTGTAATCTGGCCCTAGTCTGGGCCTTCAGGTCTTTCAAAAGAGCCTTCGTTGCCATTGTAACTGTGCTTGCTCCTTGTCATCCTTTTCTTTCCAACTTTTCCACCATTAGAACATTCTCCAAAAAAACTAGAGTGTTGCATAATGTGTGCAAAGTAGGATAATTTAAGCTTGGTCATCTGTGCGTCAAGTAAGAGTTCTGGGTTCCACTGGTTTGTTTACATGGATGTTTACAATGTTCTCAAGAATCTTCTCCAACATAAAGAGGCACATTACACATCTATGTGCAGTTAGATCATGTTCATGCAAATCAATGTTGGGAATGATAAGTAACAGGACCTCAAATGCAACAAACAAACTTTACTCTGTGGTAGCTCCACAAATGCAGAAATGTGGAGGAAGAACTATTATGAGAGAGCAAGTGTTTAGAATAAAGTAACATAATGAAGGTGTTATCATCCAGAGGAGATACTTTTCCATGATGATATCCAACTTACGCTGACTGACCTGGAAGTGTCTCTCTGGTACCTGGATGAGAAATAGCCATGAAGCCCTGGGTTGTAAACAAGACTGGGAAGTTTTAAATAATCTTGAAAAAAGTAGTGACAAATCAATTCCGTTTCACTGCCAAGGAAACAACATGATTATATTTGTGAAATCTCCAAGGTTGAGCTCAACTTGAAGATTTGTGTCTTCTAAGTACACTGGACTTTAATTTACACAATAGCCTTCAGCAATGCAAGTTAGGGATTATGGGAATTGAAGTTAACACATTTGGAGGGTTTGTATTGGAATGGACAGACACAGCAAACCATCTGTTTCCCCATATATTAGTGGAATCATAACCTAAGTAATATTATTGCTTCTTCTGTGTTAAGATCCCATGCTGCTAAACTAATTCAGGGTGAATTACTTGTAAGCACACATTATGACGTATAGTTTCTGCTTACAACATGTTTACTGTTCATATTCTAGTGCCATCTGCTTAAAGAAAGCAGCTGGAAAATATTGCCTAGCAGGAAAGTTTGCAACACTTGGGTTTTTTTAGTCTCAGTCAGGTGAACATGTGTAGATATAATTGAAGTGTACCATGCAAGGTGTGGATAGAATGGACAAAGAGATGCTCCTTTCCTTTTTCCAAAGTACTAGAACAAGAAGTTGCCCAATTAAATTGAATACTGGAAGAACTAGAATAGACAAAAGGAAAATATATTTTACATAATGCATAAATAAACTTTGGAATCCATTGGCATGTGATGTAGTGCGGGCTAGAAGCTTGGCTGGCTTCAAAAACAGGTTTGCCTAATTCATGGAAATTATGAAGATCTAAAGCTAATGGCTTTGATGGTAATACAAACCCTCCAATGCCTGCCTCTGAAGACCATCTGCTTGGAGCCTAGTAGGATTCATTGGCCACTGTGAGAACAGACCCGCTGAATAGATGGGCAAGGGATTCATTGCAGCAGGCCTGTTCTTTAGTTATTTTCTCCTTATAAAAATTACAACTAGTAGGATCATGAATAAGTATTCTTATAAACAACATTGCTCACCATATTTCCCGTTTGCTTCTCACTTCAATTTACTGTGTAGAATAAAACACCATCTTATGAAACTACCTCTGATAATTGTATGAATTTCCAGTAGATTGTTTCACTTAATCTGCTCACTGGAAAATGGCTTGGCTTATTCCAACTATGAAAGTAAGCTGATCTGGTGCAATTTAGCCAACAGCCAGATGAAAGTCATATGAGAATATATTACAGTTCTTTGGTTCTTTGTAATTTAACCCTCTTCTTGGTTAGCTAAAGACCTGTCATGCACTGGCTTTGTATTTGAAAAAATATGAGACTAAACAAGTTCTCTTGTTACTGACAACTCCTTAATTAAACTTCACATTTTACTTGCCTTTAATTGATTCAGTTGGCTAATCAAGTCCCAATTAAAAGACAATTTTTTCCCAAGAGCAAGGTGTACAATACAATTCAATAAATACAACTGTACCTGGTAATTAAATGCTAACATCTGTCAAAATGAATTTCTTATGTTTGTGAAGAAATCATTCAGATTAATTGGAAAGAATTACATGATCATAGTTAGATATACACACCCTGACATCCTTGCATTTAATTTGTCTAAAAAGAAATAGCCAGGAAACATTTTTAAATATCAAATCACTGTCAGTGTGCCTATCTAGTACAATAATGGCTGAAACCTGGCTTTGCTAAAAGCCGATAGGAACTACTGGAATAAGTGATAAGCAGCAGTAACCACAGAGTTAGTCTTATATTTCGAATACATAAATGTTGAACTATATGCTAGTTACAAACATTTGTAATGAAATCTTGATGTTTCATTCCTTAATGAAAGTTGATCTGTCAGATTTGTTTCCAGTTCTGTTCAACTTAGAAGAAAAAATTGTTGTGGAGGTAGAATACTAAACTCCTCCCTGGTCTATTGTTACCAGAATAATGCAGGTATGTTGGAGGTCTTCTAGTCTAACCCCCTGTAAGGTTGTAACCCTATCCCATTCCAAACAAATGGCTGTCCAATCTCTTCTTTAAAACCTCCATCGATGGAGCACCCACAACTTCTGAAAGCAAGTTGTCTCACTGAGGGCAGGAAATTTCTCCTTATTTCTGGGTTGGTTCTCTCCTTGGTTAGTGTCCATCCATTGCTACTTGTCTTGCCTTCAAGTGCTTTATAGAATAGGTTGTCTCCAGTGGTAGGATTCACATTTTTTACTACCGGTTCTGTGGGCGTGGCTTGGTGATGTGGCAGGGGAAGGATGCTGTAAAATCTCCAGTCAGAGGTGGTATTTGCCAGTTCTCCAAACTACTGAAAAAACCTGCTGAATACCACCTCTGGTTATCTCCCTCTACTTTGTGACAGCCCTTTATATATTGGGACAGTGATGGAACACGGCTATCATGTCATCCCATCTCTTCTTTTCATTAAACTAGGCATACACAATCTGTACAACCACTCTTCATATATTTTAGTCTCCAGTCCCCTAATCATTTTTTTTTGTTCTTCTCTGTGCTCGTTTTTAGAGTCTAAACGTCTTTTTTTATATTGTAGTGACCACAATTGAATGCAATACTCCTAGTGCACAGGTGTCAAACCCATAGCATCATGTTGCTGTCACGTGACATTTCACGACATTATTCCAATTCACGGAGCTGGGGTGGGCGTGGCCTGCACATGATGCTTCTGGCTCACAGGCTGCCAGTTTGATACCCCTGCCCTAGTGTGATCTTACCTAGGCATTATAAAGTGATACTAACACTTCGTGTGCTCTTGATTCTATCCCTTTTATCTTTATTCTATCCCTCTGTTTATGTTGTACCGTTCTCTTAAGGTTTCACATGAATAAAATCTGCAAATGTTAAACTGGGCTGTGTTTAAACATTGTTTACTGAATAAGTTGCAATTGGTCCATACATTTTACTAAGCTATAAAACATAGTTTACAGGTTACACAGTTGGGTTTGTGAAAATTCTAAATCAAATTCAATCAAACCACATTTTGGCTCAGTATATTGTGTAATCCTGCCCTTATAGTAATATACAAAGCTGGAAACTGGTTCTGAAACTGCTACATTGAAATTGCTCTGATCTTATCAGAGGATTTCTCTAAACACACAATGGCTGCAAGAGTTAAAAGGGAATGATATACTTGGACAAACCCTGTGTTACATAGCAACAAAAACGTTTTACTATAAAATAAACACATAATTTCTTGAATCTTTCTCTCCTACGTTCGGAGGTCTCCAAAAATGGTAAGCAAAGGGGAGCCAAACAAAGGTGTGTCAGAAATAACATTTTCAGAAGAGAAATGCAGAAATGAGTTTCAGCTAAACAAATCAGAAAACTGGTGGCTAAGGGGCTATATTCAAGGCAGTAAATTGTTAGGGAAGGAGGAGTGGTTATATGGGGCCAGAAAGACAGGTGTTTAAAATTAATAGAATTAGAATGAACCTGAAAGGTGATTGTGAAAATGCAAAACAATCAGCCTAAAAAAGTTTTGACAACCGGGTGGAGGGCTTGAAACTGGATTTAAAAACTGCAAGAAAAGACAATCTGGAATGGGTCAATTCTATTAACAAGCAGTAGCAAAGACTATTTAACAACTCAGGACAACTCAGAAAGCAAGACTAAGGTAAGGGCATTCCAATAAGCTGATTTCATATGCTAGGTTCCCATCAGGAAATATAAGAAATATATAAAATATATAAAATGATGTTTCTAAATAGTTTACCAGAAAATGTTTCTCATCAATCTTCAGTAAATTGTAGCTGTACATAAATAACAAGCTTCTAAGCAAGTCCTAGTACTGAAAACAACTGTCAGGAGCGACCACATCATACATAAGCCTTGGAATGTAGTTTCAATCCCTCCTGTAGAAGGAGTGGCAGAATCAGAGGCAGAGTCAAAAGAGGAATCAGCCTAGAATCTCTACGTACCCACAAATGGACTATGTTCAATTCCTCTTTACCTTATCTAGCACCAAAACAGTACAAACCATTAGTTGCGTTGATTCCTGTACATAGGCATGAGCAATAAATCAGTTTAATTGGAACTCCATATGTGGTCTTGATCTTTCTGGCCCGACATCTCCATACTTTAAGCCTACTGCAACTTCAAGTATTATTCAAAATTGGCTGGTAAAATTGGAAACTGCTGCCCCAAAATTGCTGCAAATACCTCTTTAGATAAATTCCAGTTTTTTCTAAGCTTTTGGCATGTTGAATTTTGTTACAAATCTTATACAAATATATTGATCATTTTAAAAGAATCTATTAAGCTTGTAAACTAATTGGGTTCATCTGAAAAGAATATTACCAATAAAATTCAGTGAATAGTTAAAGCTGCAGTATCAAAATACATCCCTTCTAGTTTATAAAACTGGAAAAACCATTTAAACTGAGGATAAATTTCACTTTTTTTTTTGAAGTAAACCAACAGTTAAGAGGACGCCTATATAAGGACATGTGCATATTAAATCTGGTTTGGCTCATCAACATTCTGCAGCTATGAGAATACTGCTTCAAATTCAGAAGACAAACTTTGAGGTAAAATAAGTGACTCCAGGGAAATCTGCTGAAGGAGGAATCTTTAGCTTGAACTAGTCCTTAAAGAGTCACTTGTCCAGGTCCAGATCCTTTTACTGGAACTCAGAAGCCGTCAAGAAACAGAGAGACATTAATGTTCCTCTTCACACACACCAGTCTGTGCAAAAATAATGTAAGTGATACAGTCTCCATGGGGATCACACATTTCAGATGGCAGGTTGCCCAGCCCTAATGCAGTCCTTTGGATGGTTTCCCTATTGAACTGTCACTTCAAAGAGCCAATGATTTACCATGGCCAAGGGAGAAACTTATAAAGACAGGGTAGTAAGGGCTCCAGCAGGTTTGTGCAACAAGCCTGAGCAAGCTTTAGCAAGATAACAGTATTAAAAGCCTTTGCAATCTGCTGTATGTCTTAGATCCAGCAAAGCTCGCCTGCCAGGAAGCCTACTAGCCTCTAGTCTGTATTGCTTCCAGGTATGTGACTTATCATTTTAGTATATGCACTGCCTTTCTATCCATAGGGTACTCAAGATGGTTAGCAGCCAAAAATACAATATAAATAATTAAACAATAGGAAACAGCTAGAATAAGATTATGCTAGCATACCATACTTGATTAGCTGAATCATAGTTCCACTATGTATGGTACTAAGCCAACAATTTGTGTTTCTGTGACAGACTAACAAACTAACTACATTGCCAAGGTTCACACGGAATATTGAGCTGCAAACTGGTCAACCTTCTTTTGGTCTTACATAGATCTGGCTGGAGATTTCCGTTGAGGGAAGAAAGAACAGATCCAAACTCAGCACTCCATAACTTCAGAACAATGCAAAATAATGTCTTCTTTGGGGGTGCTTGGAAAACAACAGGGTACTATGATACCACCCAGCTATTCTGCTACTGATTTTCTTGAGTGCTATAGAATTCCTATACTGTGTGCCTGTACGATCAATTAATCTTAGGAAGTTTTCATCATTCCATTGTTAATTGAAACAACAGTCATAGATTGCCTGCAACTTTTTCCACTCATCCAAAGAATGTTTAAAAACAGAAGAAAAAAAAAAAGAGAAAGCATGCTGGCAACAAAATGCAGATTTAGTGATTCCAAGCTAAAATGGGTAGAAAAAAGGAAGAGAGAAGATATTTTGAAAAATTCCTGCTAAAAAAATATAGTGGAAAATAATCCTTTATTACTATTTATCAGCTCCAATTAATGAATAAAAAGGCATTGAGAACAATTTAAAAATACAATAATTTGCATTTGTTGATCAAGATAATATTCCCTAATTCCCCCCCAAAAATTGAATTCATAGTATCAGCAGAATTAATTTAAATTCTTAACCCATTCTATCTACAAGAAAACAGACTATTTACAAGATTTATTCCAATATTGTTATAAATATTAGTGTTTAAAATAATTTAAAATTGAATTTTAAGAATATTGGCAACCTTAAGACTTTACATATTTCTATATAGCAGGGGTCTCAAACACAATTTACCTGGGGGCCGCTGGAGGCAGAGTCTGGGTGAGGCTGGGCCGCATAATATTATACTTTATATTATACTTTATATTTATATTATACACTAATATTATACTTTCATATCACGGTGGGGGCCACAGGATATCGTCCTGCGGGCCGCGAGAATGAGACCTCTGCTATATAGCAATGATGCTTATTACAAGAGTGATGATCCATTCTTGAATTCTTTTATTTGCTTTTATCAACTGTTCTGCAATTTGAACAAAAAATAATTAAAGGAAGCTCATCAAATATTTGCTGTTATTCTTCTCTCACTGGCTTTATTATTTCAGCAATAGTCTATTTATTCAAGGCTTGTTTTATTTTTTAATCATAAACATTCTTCAGATAGCATTTGGAGTTACAGGGATTGTCTATATAGATGCATAGAACCTGTAATACAATGAGGAGAGAGATATAGAACAAGGAGGCTGAAAGGAGAAAATAGAAAAGAGACAGTGAGGGGCTAAAATGAAAGGAGAAAATAGAAAAGAGACAGTGAGGGGCTAAAATGAAAGGAGAAAATAGAAAAGAGACAGTGAGGGGCTAAAATGAGAGGTAGATCTAGTCCTTGAAATCCATGTAAATACATGATTGTAGGCAATTGAAAAGCAACATTATTAGGCTAGGAAAACCACATGAACAGAAAAGGAATTTTGAAAGTGGTATTTAAACATGGAAATCATACTCTTTTGGGGGGTTATTTTTTTTTTGAAAAATGAAATTATATCAATCTAACTCTATTCTAATTTGATAGATGATAGGTAGATAGACGTAGAGGATGATAGATAGATGATGATAGGTAGATAGATGTAATGATAGATAGATGATTATAAATTGGTAGATAGATGTAGATGATGATGATAGATGATGAAGAAAGAAAGAAAGAAAGAAAGAAAGATAGATAGATAGATAGATAGATAGATAGATAGATAGATAGATAGATAGATAGATAGATAGGCAGGCAGGCAGGCAGGCAGGCAGGCAGGCAGGCAGGCAGGCAGGCAGGCAGGCAGATAGATGATAGAGAATTAGAACATGAAGAATTACAAAGATAGTATAAGAACGTATATACGAACAAATCAGTATATTATATAATTTTGTTTTGCAATGTAATTTTAGATAATAAAAAGATAAAATCAAGGTTTTGGGAAGCAAATTTTCTTTATTTGGAGCTCTTTTCAAAATATTCAGTCCATTGGAGTGGATTATTATTAGGTGGCTAATAATAAGTAAGTAAATAAATCTAATAATAAGAGAAGATGTAACAGTAATCCCTTCAGTTTTATTAATGGACATACAATATTTTATAGCGAAAAAAAATCAACAAAAGTCTACTACATTTAATAGAATTAAGAATATATATTTGTGTGTACATATACAAAGGAGGATGGGTGCTGGAAAAATAGGTTCCAGCAAATAATTATTTGTAACTGTGTGGCTCTTTTCTTTTTTAGGATTTTACTGCCGAGGTCTGGTAGATTGGCCTCCGGCAACATCTCAGAAAACATTCCATTAGGCCATGGCTTCAGAAGATAGTGATTCCACCCATCCAAAGAGAGGATCACTACCTCTTCACCAGAGCTCCCAGGCTACAGATATGGCACCCAGACCATTACTGTCTCTGCAAAGTATTGAAGGGAAAGCTCCCTTCCCGCCATCCCGGAGAAGCTCCATCATGAGCATCCTCAATGCCCCGTTTTCAAGTAGGAGAAATTCATTGGCTGCTGGAGGACGGCGCCTTTCTATTGGGCCCTGGATGCATTGCGGTCGAGTGAGTTTTTCTGGGCTACCGCTTTTTGAGCCTATTCAGGAGGTGCACTATGAGAACACCTACAAGACCCAGCCAGATAAAGATTGCAGGTTTAATTCCTCACGCACACAGCAGATTCTTGAGTCCATTCTGGCCAGCTTCTTCAATGATGTCAAATACAATCCTGCAAATAGTGGGCAGTTGGTCCAAAACCTGTCAGACCTCGTCAGGAGCAGGGTCAAAGATCTAACCCCACCACGCTACAAACTTGTATGTAATGTCTTTCTGGGCCAGCTGGCCAACCAAGGGTTGCACATTGCTAGTCGGTCCCTCTGGGATGTAGAGAATGATAGCTTTGCTTCAGCCACTTTCACAAATTCATCGCTTTTTGCTGTAATCACAGTTCATGCATTATATTATGAATGAATCCGGCTTCTAAAGATTAACTTCCCTTTCTCCTAATTTTATCTTGCTTGAGATTAAGATTGGTCAAAACCGGGGATGTATCTGGACATAGTTTAAAGTAACAACATAAGGTGCAAAACATGTGTGCTAAAATCATAGAGCAGCAAAAGGAAATCTGCCCCAGTGGGAGCTAATGGTCAATGCATCTCTTTAAGAATTCTTCTGTTCGACTGGCAGTTAGAATTGTTTGGTTCTACAGTATTACTTATGCCTTTGCTTGTACAAAAAAATTATGTAAATTCCTTTTTCAAAAAATAAAAAAATAAACCCATTGCTCTTCCTTGAGCAAAGAGGATCTTTCAAAAGAAGATTATGCTAAAGGTGCCCAATATATAGCTGTATAAGTATTTGCTGGCTTGGAGGCAAGTGAAAGACCAAAATATCAAAAAGGCCTCTGCATGCACCAAGACTTTTAAAAACCTTGAGAATGTTTGAGACATAGAAGCACACACTGCATCCTATGTCAGTGTAATTTTTTCCATCGAGGTCAAAACCTAATACTGTAAACACCAAGGTGGGGAAACCCAAACACATTCTTGACTCACCTCTTGAAGTCATATTTTAACTGATTAGATTTACCGCTTTGATGAAAGAGTACAACATAGCCAAATATTAACAATAGTGGCAGTGTTGCTTTAACACATTGGGTCAGGGCAGGGGTGGATTCTACCAGTTCGCACCTATTCACTAGAACTGGTTGTTAACATTCTAAGCAGTTTGGAGAGCCGGTTGTTAGAAGAAACTACTGGTCTAATCCTGTAAGGAAGGCAGGAAGGAAACATTCTGGTGTTGCTTACAGAAACTGCCTCTCCATTAACCCTTATTACATTCTTGGCAGGACTAGACTTCCTGTCTCAGGAACTTCTCTGGAGTTTTCTTTCCCTCTTTTGCTGGTTCTTTGCTTGTGTGGAGTGACTATTCAAAGTTACAATGGCACTGAAAAAAGTGACTTATGATCATTTTTCACACTTACGACTGTTGCAACATCCCCACACATGAGAGGCCAGGCGAGGAGATGCATGCCTCGATGTGAGTGATATTGAGTGGGCCACACCCAGCCAATAACATGACCACCAAGCCATATCCACCGAGTCACATGACCACCAAGCCACGCCTACCACCTAAGCCACACCCACAGAACAGGTTGTTAAAAAAATTGAATCCCACTCCTGGGTCAGGTGTGTCAAACTCACGACCCGCAGAATGGATGCGCCCATGCCCAATTTAGCAAAGGGGGGGGAAGTCACGATACATCACGTGATGCCACCATAATGCTGCAAGTTTGACACCTGCATTGGGTGAACACTAATTTAGGAAATCTATACATCAAATATGAATTTGTCATCTCTGTCAACTTTGCTAAATGGGGATAGTGATGTCCAAACTATTAGCACTTATCAACTAGAAATGAACATACTGAACGTAATGCTGAAGATGCCATATGGGGATTACTCTCCCTACATAGATAAAATTACTTCACTCCACTTGATAGTATTGAAATGCCTGAACAGGTAAAATAGACAAAGTGGAAATGCCAACACTAGCCAATCTAACATTGTCTTTAGCTTTAGTAATTGCAGATATGTACCCAATCCTGTTCTAGTACTGGGAACGGATTTTAGTTACCAAGGAATGTTACCAAAAATGGCAATAAGATTTTGCCTTGTCACCGTACTGCTTTCCATGCTAACTGATAGCATATTTTAATCTTTAAGTCTATAAGAACTGAGACCACTTTACTGTAAAAAGACACGTCCCTTTTTCATCTCAGACCTTATATAGAAGTCCAGGTCATGCTGTCAACTTGCCCTTGGCATAATTTCCTATGAAAGGCTCATCACAATCTCTTATCTTCTAACTATAATTAAATGATTTAAAGTAATTAAACTTAATTAAATCTAATGTTTATTTTCACAGAACTTAAACACCTACAATTGTTTAAAACATCTTTGCTATTGCTAGTTGTTTGAATTCTTGTTGATAGAACAGTTTTACATTGCATATTAGAATGTAGGTTATTGTGCACATTTTTGTCATTACTTCAAACACACGATTGAATGATAAATACTGATAAAAATATTAACATTCTACATTAAAGCCAGAACCCATCAGATATTCTAGGTCTATAATATCTGCCTTCTCAGTTGCAAAGTATAAATTGTATGAAAAACTATTCTGGTTATTCAGTAGATACCCAAATAGCTCCACTCTACTCAGATGACAGTGAAGCATAGAGAGATTAGGAAAGGGTTCAAGTATCTCAATGTATCATTCAAATATCTGAAAGGTTGGACATCGGGTTTTCCGTGTTGGAGGCATAAAAATGTGCCCAAAGGATATGGCCATGTGTTCACTTGAAAAAATGGGAAAGCTTGAATTCTAATCCTGAATTGGGCATTAAGCCAGCTGGCTGACCTTGGGCCAATCACATTCTCTCAGAAGTAGGAAGGAGGCAATGGAAAACCACTTCTCTAAAACTTGCCAAGAAAATTGCAGGGACTTGTCCAGGCAGTCTGAATGCTGCACATGATTGAACAAAAAAGAGAAAAAAAAATTAATGTGCATATGTAGGTTTTACTGGAAAATCTTCCTATGATAGGATGTTATTGTGATGTTGTACTAAGCTTTAGAATCTGTTTATCAGGAATTATGATTGTACCAAGAATGGAAGGTGATTAAAAGAATATTTGGGAAATTAGAAACATTATTCTAGATATTTAGTTATCAGAAATGAATAAATGGAATGAGCTGGAAGGGACCTTGGAGGTCTTCTAGTCCAGCCCTCTGCTCAAGCAGGACTGTCCTATACAATTTCAGATCATTGACTGTCTAGTCTCTTCTTAAAATGATGGAGCGATGGAGCAATGTCTTCACAGGAAGTTTCTGCTTAATTCCAGGTTGCTTCCCTCTTTAGTTTCCAACCATTGTTTCTTGTCCTGCCCTCTGGTGCTTTGTCAAAATGTGAGATCCGTTTTAGAAAATGTAGAATTTTCAACTGATCAAAGGATGCAGCTATGTGTTCCTATGGCAGAGATTTTGATATATTTTACAATAACATGTACTGATTATTTAGTGTTAGTAAATCAGTGCCTATTGATCAGTATTAAACGTAAGAATTTTTCCTTTCCATAATTACATTCTTTGAGCTTGCTTCTACAATTTTTTAAGTTTGAAGACTGTTTTGTTAATTGTGCATGTAAAGAATGTTTTCCTTTCCATAATTACATTCTTTGAGCTTGCTTCTACAATTTTTTAAGTTTGAAGACTGTTTTGTTAATTGTGCATGTAAAGAATGTTTTCCTTTCCATAATTACATTCTTTGAGCTTGCTTCTACAATTTTTTAAGTTTGAAGACTGTTTTGTTAATTGTGCATGTAAAGAATGTTAAATAAAAGTTATCCAGAAAGGGGGCAAGAATCTCCAATGCATTTATATAACAGGGCGACAGCCTAATCAAAGTACCGGTAATTGATCACCTAAATTCTTCTGATGATCGGTTGCCAGGCATACTCAAGCAGCTCAGAGGGCTGGGACTTCTCCCAGGTTGGCCACACATGATATTTTTGTGTTACACTTTTCATGGGAATTGGCGATAAACTAGCATCTTGGAAGATGTGCAATATAAAAATGAATATACTGCAAACAATAAACAGTCAATATCTGTTGATAGCCTCTGTAGATAATAGGTAGAAGAATGCCAGAAGCCTGAAACCATTTGGAAGCCAAGAACACTAACTCTGTCCACCACTCAGATGTTTGTTTTGTCAAGTTTTTCTGTATCAAAATAATGTAAAACCTTATTGTGTAATGTTGTAAAACAATTTTTAAGATGTAAAACAATTTTTCTTATTGTGAAGAGCATACAGCAGCATGTTAAGAGTGCTGAAATTAGCACTCTAAAGAAATCTGTGTGGTCATTTGCCTTACTCCAAGTTCCAGTCAACTGGTTCCCACAAGACACTTATTGACACAAAACAAGCATTTTCTCCTTGCTTTTTATTAAAAATGTGTTTATTATAATCAAACTGCTGCATTTTGGGAAATATGGTGTGCGTGATTGATAGGACACATGTGCAAAATAAATAGTTGGCATAAATATATAAATAGTTATTTAAAGTTCACACCATGAAGGCCCCACAGCTGAACAGTCTGTCAGGTTCAAAACTTCAAGTGGGCAGCTTCTTTTTAAGATGTTCAAGTCTGTACCAATTTGTGAGATCACCTGCTTTACCCTGGACTGAAGAGCAGCCAAGAAATTGAAGCAAACAGGTCATTCACAATTTCAGCAAAAAGGAATCCCATTTGCTTAGCGTAATAGTTATATTACCCAACATGTCCCTTCATAGCTTCAAGTGCTTCACAATAACACTAAAAGCCTGAATTGATCCAGATTTTAAGGCTGAACATTCAACTCTCACCATTAACTAGTCCTTCCAAATTTGGAGTTCTTCTCTACTAATTCTAGAGGACAGGCAATTGGCACTCTAGCCAACTAGTGGCTCAAGCGTTTTTGTTTGGAACTATATTATAGCTGGCACAAGAAGCTGTTTTATCTGCTTTCACAGTAGAGAAGTTGGCCATGCCACAACTGCTTCCTTGCATAAACCTTTTCTTCTCTAGCCACACCCAATTCAAAGCTTTGGTCCATGAGTCAGAGCCAAGTGAAGCTTGGGTAGTAACGCAACGCCCAGTGATGCAATGGCAGTTTCCTGAGCAGGCGATGGTAGTGTTGCAAGGACTTGAGACAACACATAAGTAAAGCCACCAATTTCTATATTTTACTCCTCTTTCCATCAGGCTCTGGTACACCACTTTCCATACCAAATATCTACTATCAGGCATTAGACCAAAAGCCTAGAAACCATCATAAAAAAATATTTGTACTTTCTTTACCCTGTACTGTTCCCTGTATATAGTGTATGGAGCGTAATTTCTCCTTCCTTTCTACCCAGTGACACCATGTGCATAACCAATTGTGCAACAATTGCACATAAAACTTAAGGCATCTATCCCTACACCATTCATCCATGAACATCAAGCCATTTTTTTTTAAAAAAAAACAAGAAATACAATGATGCAGGGGATCTAGAAGTGGATGAATCCTGAGGAATGATTCAGAACTACACATGTGCAGATCTGAAGTTTTCCTTTCTAGAAAATTAGACATCGGAATGCTTTCACTGTGGATGTCTAGAGTTGCCATCTTTTATGCTATTAACATATCCATCCTTGGAGTAATGGGGTGTTCCGGTGAGATGACTCCACTTGCAGTCTTAAGCATCTGCTCGCTGTAGCAGTAGTTTGAGTATATACTTGAGCCGATATTGAAGTTCTGGTGAACAACCCAGTTCTGCAATGCTGCTCAGCTTGTAAGTATAGGAATTTCTATCGGAGTTTATATAGGTAAGGAGGCAGGAGTGGTCAGGTTTGCTGAAGATTACCTTGGTATGATCGTTGTAAAAGTTCACCTATTAAAAAAAAAGACAGCACAATTCCTTTTTTAATACTCATCACTGATGGCTATTTAAGGGTCTAGCACAGTGATGGCTAATCTTTTTGGCACCAAGTGCTGAAACAGGAGCACTGGAAACCGGTAGCTTAGCTTCTGGCACACACATGCTCGCCAGCCACCTGGTTTTCCAGTTTCTAACGCGCACGCGAATGTGAAGACTAGCTGGCCAATGCGCACATGTGCTCTGGGGAGCTGCTCTTCTGGTTTCCAGCGCTCCTGTGCGCGCGAAGATCAGCTAGCTGGTGTGCCTGGAGATGGTTCTGCGTGCCACTTCCGCCTAGGTTAGCCATCATGGGTCTAGCATCTCTTTTTGGATTCTCCACTTTTATATTGTGTGCATCTACTGTAGATTAAGCACAAATAACCCTTCTTCAATTATAGAGTGCTGTAAGCAATGTTACATAACTTCGGCAGTAATAGTCCTGAAATTTTAGATCTGCTTTTTGGTAGATACCTTTTATATTTTAGATGTGGATTAAGCATATAAGCATTTCGCTAGACTTACTGTATTTCACTTCCTGCTAAAAATTGACAGGAAATTGAACAGCTGCTATTTAGTGGCTTGCTACTGAATTCTGGCTATATGATCTTTGTGGTTATGGAGACTGTAAAGAATATGCGTGCCACACCCCTGGTTAGCACATTTGCTAGGGACACTATGAGACTTTGGCCGTAGTTTTCTTCCTCTGTTCCTTCAGTTAAAACACTGGAAGCAAAATGCAGAAGTTGAGCTGAAGGGCTAGAAAACCAGATATACAGAAATGGGTCTACAGGTATCCAATATATGCTAAATTACTATTACAAACAAATATGCACTTATATCCTGCCTTTTCTCCAAGGCAGAAAGTAGCAAACATGAGTTTATTGTACCTATTCTACTCTCAAAGCAATATATAGGATTGAGGGGTTCCCACAAACCTCCTCCTAGGCAACCCCTTTCCACTGTACAGCCTTATATTTTCATGAGGAGGTAGGAGTATTAGGTGTATTCGCCACTTTGCATTATTTATAGAACTAGTAAAGGCAGGAAATAAATAAAAACCTTCAAAAGATAAGCTACCTTTGGCATCTTGCTGTTAATAAAAGATATTGTTCATGTCAGTTAAAAAATGAAGTAGTCTTGGAAGGGTTCGGCATGAGAAGTCTGTCTAGAATTCTCTTAAACAGACAAGGTCACAGGTCATAAATATTTTTACATGAGGGACTTGATGCATTACACACCTGTAAAGTTCCATTGCTGAAGAGCATCAGTAAAGCCTGATTAGTCTTCACCCACTGTAGGAGCAGCAGAGGCAGCTGTCCAGCCTCTTCTACGCTGGGCAAATCTCCACCCTTTGAAAGAGGACAGAAAAGTTAGAAAAATGGACAAAAGAATGATCAATTCCTAACATTCCTCCTCCATGTATTCTCAGCCTTCCTACCAAGATGGGAATAAGCAATTCTTCAACTTTCACTGCGAAAGAATAGCTTAGGTACATCAATACCAGAAACCATATTTAAGAAAAGACAGAGTAGCAAAAATTAACGGCATTCTGGAGAATTTTAGCTCAAGCTTCATTACGCATGTGGAATAGGCATAGCCAGAAGGGTAAAGCATAGCATCTGAGTTCAGATCAGACAGTGGGACCTGCTGATCAAAGAGAAAGGAAGGGAAAGAGGGAGGGAGGATTTAACTATTCTCTTTGAAAGTATTATGAAAGATGCCTATCAACTTCTAGATGAAATTGTTAGAGAGTTGGCAACTCCTTCTGCATTCAGAAACCATCCCAGCATAAGCATAAATATACATAGCATCTCACCTTCATGAGATGCTCCTCCATGTATGAAGCAAAGTATTGCAGAATCCCCATCTGTTCCTGTAGCTGTTCAGGAATTGCTGAAGTCAGGAAGGAGAAACGTTTGCTATTTGTCAGGTTGTAATGCACTTTCCTAAAAGGCAAGAGACTGCACAGTTAGCTATAGTAGCCAGAAGCACTTTGAATCTATTATGATGTACAAACTATCTTCATATGGCAAAATGAAACAGAGAGGTGTCTCCTTATTTTGATTTTTGATTTTTTTGGCCATTCAACAATTTAGCATTGGTAACATCAACAATCCTGCCATATGACATGGGAGTGGAAGTGCATAGCTCCCCAAAAGAGGGTTTGTAATATAGTGATAAATGTTAAAAGGTGTTTTAAAAATGCATGTCAGGCCTTCTAGAGAAGGGGTCCCTAGCCCAGGTCCATGAACCACATGCCATCAACCAGGCCACGCAAACAAGTGGAGCCCCATCTGTGGGATGCAGGCAGCATGCAAAACCACACTCCCTCTGGTCTGTGGAAAAACCTTTCTACCTGAAACCTACCCCTGGTGCCCCAAAGATTGGAGGCCACTGATTTAGAGAGCAGGGCTGCCAAACTTGCAGCCTGTGGGCCAGATGTGCCACACCTGATTTAGCGACGGGGAAAAAGTTGTGATGTCATGTGACGACACAAGTTTGACACCCCTGTTCTAGAGCATCCCAAGGGGAAGAAAAGGCAAGAACAAATCGTTGAGCTACTTTAAGCAGATCATGTCACTCCCCCTTTGTTATGATTTCCTTGCTCATGTCTTCAGTCATCCATTATTTTATTGCCTGTTCTACCCAGTGATTATCATTCGGCCAATAAGTCTGAGCAATAGGTCTTCTGCTGTAGTGCAGAGCAGATCCAAGTGCATTATCAGCCTCAACGATATCCATATACCCTCCTTAGCTCCTCAATCGATCAATTTCTTCCACTTACTTCCAGTCAGCCGAGAGGGACATGTGAGTTCCATCATTGAAGAGGACACCAATGCTGTGGTTGGAGAGCTGGTAACCAAATCCGTACTTGTTCGAATAATCAACCCACTTGCTCACCCAAACAAAATGTTCATGGCAAGCCAGGGAAGCAGGGTTCGTCTCAGCTGGACAATGAACAAAGATACTTATTAATTTAGGAGAAGTTATTTATATTAGATCAGATAATCCTCTTTAAAGGACTGCATCAAAGACAGAAAACATAGAAAGGAGCAAACTAAGATGGCTCCTCTTTCTCTTTCCCAACATCAGCCTCTAAATATGGAGGACCAATATTGAATCAAGAACTATTTCTTATTTATGAAAAACCACTCTCTTCCCATTCATGACCAACTGAGCGTTCAGCAGGGAAAGCTCACATACAGACCTCTTATATGATTTAGTTTCCCCACAAGTTCAAACCTTTTGTAAAGAGCGGTTCAGTTCACATGGAAGCCTTTGCATGCAAATGAAGGCTTCCTTAAGGGCAGTTCCAACTGACACAAATATAACTGGAAAAACAGGGTTCATCCTAGCTGCTTACATGGTCAATTTTAATCTTGAATAGGATTACAATTTTCCAGCGTTTGAAGTCATAGTGAGAGTCCCAAAGGTAAAGATAATTCCCCAGTATCTCTCCCACTATAAATGGAGTGGGGAGATATGGATGATTAAAAGATGTTCTTCTCCATTCCCCCTCCTACTGAACAAATTATCAACGCTTGGACATTAATATTAAAAAAGACTGGGAGAGGGAGGGTGCAATATAGAGCTTTGTACACCCTGTGCTTTATCCTGTTTGATATTAACTTTCAGGAGAGCAGCTCTTTCCATATGGTCCACCAGCCCATTCCAAATTTTTGAATTAATACCCTTTACTTACCTGACGGCATAATAGAAAGGCAGTTCCTCAGGAGCCCAACAGCAGATTCAAAAAGAGCTGATGCTGTGACACAGTCTTCAAATACTAGACAAAAGAAAAATAATGACCCCAGATTATTCCAGCTCCTATGGAGCAAGCTTAAGGACATTCTTGTTTGAAAAGCTAAAAATCTGAATAGGTATGTTATGGAAATTCATTTTTATTAGAAGATGATGTAAAACTGCAATCTCTGGTTTACCAAACTAGCAAAAGTTGATTAGGTTGAACCTCTTAAAACTGTACTAATACCTTTTGTTATTCCCTGCCAAAGCCACGGCAGAAGTCCATCTGGCCAAGGTGCCCCCCCACAACCCTATTTTGCTGTTGTTTAGAAGAGCCATGGAGACCCAGGGACTTTGGCAAGGGAGAACAAGACTCCCTCACTTTGATCCATCTGGCCTGTCACACTTGCCATCTTTTATCTTTTATTTTTCCTGTTTCAGTGGTTTTATTCTAATTTGATTGCTGTAATCCACCCAGAGTCCTTGAAGTTAGGCAACATACAAGTTTAATAAATTGTTGGTCAGAAAGTCAGCTGGATGATTAGACTAAATTTGGCGTTCTTATGCACCTCTTGAGTCCTTCCCAAACACCTGGAGTCGGCAGATGTTGCTTGATGGTGTCAAAAGATATAACCTTTAAGCTGTTCCAAGCAAAGCTGCCTTTTACAACTGACTAACTGTGATTTTGTCAATGACAATGGTCTTCAGATGGCGCTTCAGATGTTTTGGGATAGTACCAATAGCAATAGGTGCCTTGGGTACAATCTTTGCTTTTCTTTGGTACAATCATTCTACAACTATTTGAAGGTCTTTGTATTTAGTGATATTTTTCTCCATTTCTTTCTCTTCTATTCTGCTGTCTCCAGGTATTGCCATGTCCATTTCCATTTTTTTTATCTTTCTTAATAGTTATATCTGGGGTGCTGCATGGCAGTGTTGATCTATTTAAATTTTAAAGTCCCAGAGCAATTTAACTTCTTTATATTATTTTGTCTATTTTGGGGTCCTACCAGTTCTTACTTGCAGGTAAATAGTATTTCTTCCAGATATTCCAATGCACCATTGTTGGTACTTTGTCATGCCACTGATCGTGATCATCTGTGCAATTTACTTCAGCAGTTAACTAGGTGGTCCACTTCAGTTTCTTTGCAGAAGCAGCCTTTGTTGTGGTTTTGTATGCATTTTGCATGTTCTTAAGACTTGATCTTTTGCAGCCAGAATTAGTCTGTTTCTTCAACAAGACCATTGCCAGGTCTTGTTGTTACCTGTTGTTATCTCTTTAAATTACAATCCTGATCTCAGGTATTTGCAAGTCTACTGCTTGTCTATGAAGATTCTCTGTCATCAAATTCATAGTTGTCCCAAAGGTGCTTTTTCAAGAGGCAACTGGGCTTTGCTTTGTTTTTCTTTGAAGACGTTTCGCTTCTAGTAAACTCCTTCTTGCTGGATTTAATCCACTTAACCAACTGTGTGTTAGTTTAAAGATAGCCACTTCATTGGGTGAATGTATTCTGAACATCAAAATTTCCTATTGGAGATAGCAGTAGTTCTCACCTTCACAGCTACTAGCTGTTGTCCCACGAATGGATCTGGAGATGGACTTCTGTGAACTCTCTTCAGCTACAGTCTCTGCAGGGCTACAGCGAGGACTCTGACCATTCAGAGGAGTGACCTTAAAAAAAAAACCAGTCATTTTAGACTATATCCTTCTATCCATCGGATCTTTTATTTCTTGTTGATTTCAGTGTATACTATTAATCTTTCTTGCTTCCCCTTCTGAAAGGGCCATGGGATCAACAAAGTTCCTAAAGTTAACTTACTTCATTTCCATCCACAGTTTTGTGACTTATTTGCCTACAGATAGAAGTCTTTACAAGGCCCGATACCAGCTTAGAGATGTCATCTTTCTCTTCAGAAGCAGCCTTCTTAACTGTGTGGGGGAAAAATTCAGAGGAGTTATATAACAGGCAATCCTATAAGTGACGAAATGAGTTCCAGAAAGATAATATCTAAAGGAGATTGCATTAAAACCAGAAAACTACACTCTGCTTGACCACAATTCTATCCAAAAGATGATACCATAAGAATGATATAGATGATAATATAGCCCAATTTACAGCTCCTTTGCCCATTATTTTTATTTTAATTATCATAAATAGCCTGTTGCCAATTCTTTCAAAATTTCCCAGACATGCAAAAAGGAACACCCAAACCAGTTAAAATTAAATCTTCTCTGATGCTTGGTCCAAGATGTGCAATCAAAAGAGCACGAACTAACTGGATAGGGTCGGCATGCTACTACTTTTTTGTCTAACACCATTTTAGGATTTTAGGAAATATGTCACACACTAGGTCACACCGCAGAACTCACCTTTGGACTTTCTTTTTCTAAAGAGTGTCTTTGTGACCTTTACCAATAGGCTCTTAGCAGGGTTGGGAGGGCTCAGTTCAGGCGCCATCATGCAGCTGCTAGATGGGAGCTTATCTGGTGTGTATGCCTAGAAAGTTAAAGTTATTAGTGAAATTAAACCAAGTGTCAGAGCAAGAAAGCATTCATTATATTTCCATGTTTATTCAGAACTCTCCTATGCAGGTTTGAGATTGGGCCACTTTCATCAAATATTCCAGAGTCATGGATTTTAAAAAACTGCAGGAGGTTCTGATTTCAGAGGCAAGGATGGAACAATCAGGCTGGTCAGAAAACAAAAGCCAAAAGCAAAGAGCAGAATTATGTGAGCGTTAAGTGTTAATTAGAAGCAGGATGTAATTATCTAAATTACAATCCAGGCAAGATTCCAGGAGCCCACACCCTTAGTGATAGGGGCAGTGATGTTCTTGCACTTCTAGGGCCCCAATGTTGGCTTTACCTGCAGACTTCGCCTCTGGAAGGACAGTATCCAAGCAAAAGATAGAGAGACAACTACCGATGGGTTATACTTTGTAACAGCCCAGTTTGTGGTCCTGGCATCACTGCGCCAGAATTAAAATAGTGGACTTTTGAAGGGACCGCCACTAACCTTCGTGAAAAACTCATGGTCCAAGATTTCTTCCAATGTGAAGCGTTCTTCTGGATTGCGTTTCAAGATGCCAGTGAGGAGGTTTTTGGCTGATGCAGAAAGGAACGGAGGAAGCGTATATACAACATATTTGATGCAACGATAGGTCTCCTTGAGATCTGAAGTCTCAAAAGGTGGGTATCCACATAGTAAAGTGTACCTAAGGTGTGGGAGGGAGAGAAAGAAGAGGGCAAATGATGAATGCTAAGGAGGTTGAAGGATACCACTTGTCTGCAGTCAGCACTGACAGGCTCTCTATTAGCACTTGACTCAGCAGCAACCACGGAGGAAGTTGATGTTAGACAACACCCAGATTTAAGTTTTCTCTGTAATCAAGCTCATGAGACATTGCTATTCCTTCAAGTGCCTGCAGACCGGAGGCACATCCGGCTGGCAGATGACAGCGTTTCTCCATGTGATCAGAGCTAAGAATCTCTTAGGAACTAAACTTTTCTGGAATGAATCTGAGCTGAAGCCCAGGGAGTTCTTCCCCTTAAGCGCTTCTCAGTGAAGATCCCGCTCCCCTTTCTCAGCATTTAGAAGTACATTTTCCATATGTGCTGTGTAAACAGGAAACTGTGGGTAACCAAAACAAAGCAATCTAAAGGCTCAGACTATTTTTTTCAAGATGCTCCGGAAAACTGCTGAATAACACCTGAGAGTTAGACAGTTACCCTGTGCACTGCAGAAAAGCCACTTGTTTCCATTTGTTTTGAAGAAATTAGAAAGCAGATCATTAAAGTTTAACGACAGCTCTTAATGTTTTGAGTTTTAAAGCAGTGTTATATACATTTATGCTTAAAAGCACATGAATCACACACAGTTTGAACTCCATGATTTACATACAGTCTAGATCAGTGGTTCCCAACCTTTTTTTCGCCCCGCACCCCTAAAGAAATTTCACTCGAACCTCGCGCCCCCTGAAATTTAGACTTTAGGAACTACTGAACGCGTTAAATATATGGTAGGATTGAATCTTTTCAGCTATGTATGTGATGGCCACTAAATAACGATACTTAACTCTAAAATGAAAACAAAGTTAATCCATTGCATAATAAATAAAAATGCCAACATATAGCCAATATCCTATTATTTACCTGGACTTTTCTCACCCCCCCTGGAATATCGTCTCGCACCCCCAGGGGGTGCGAGCACCCCAGGTTGGGAACCCCTGGTCTAGATAATCACCCGAGCTTTTCTTGAGGCTAATTTTTAAAGACTGCCAGTACAATGAAACCAGACTGTTATGGAGACCTGGTATATTGGGCATCAACAAGGGACATCGACTCCTTTTAATGCCCTCAAGGAAACATTTTTGGAGAACCATTTGTCTGAAATAGTCTATGGTCCAATTGTGCAGGACGTTGGACTAAAAGACCTCCATGGTTTCTTCCCATCCTGTTATTCTGTTAGGTTTCATCAGAAGTGGATGTTATAGACATACAGAAGGAGTGTCCCAAAGGTGTTTTTTCAAGAGGTAACTGGGCTTTCTGGTTTTTCTTTGCAGACGTTTCGCTTCTCCTCCAAGAAGCTTCTTCAGTTCTTCTATGGAAGGAGTATTAAGATTTGCAGAAATCAAGAGGGAACTAAAACAGACCTCACTGCAATCTACTGCCTCCATGAAGTCCATTTTGACTTGGGATTACATGGTACTCAAGGAAGTGATTGATTTATATATCCCATTGCCAGCTATTTGTCAAAGCTTGTGGAAGGCTCATAGAGTGCTATTGTGTAATTCCTTTGAAGTTTCCCCATAATACTCTGCTGAAACTTTTGCTATATTCTATTCATTTTACTAGAATTTCTATTCAGGTTCTTAGACCGGTCTTACCTTTGGCCTAACTTCAGTACTTTTAACTGACAAAACTGAAGCAGACTTTTAAATGGTGTTATATATACATGTGCATGCACCTATTAATGCTTACTATTTTATTTACCCATATGAAAGAGCAGATCTCTACAAAAGCTACGCTGCAGAAGCAAACAATCAATCGTAAAGTTTAAGGTCTAGACTTACATGACACAACCCAAAGACCATACATCTGATTCTGGCCCATGTCCTTGTCGCAATAGTACTTCTGGAGCAAGGTAATTTGGAGTACCACAGATAGTCCTAGAGGACAAAAGTACACACTATGAGACAATGAACCAAGCCTAACATTTCTGCAATTCGCTTTCATTCCATTTATTTCGACAAAATATTTATTATGCCAAGGGACACCTTTTCCCAACCTAGTATCCTTCATGTGGTCAGGATAGCTAGAACTTTCAGCGAGTACTTAAGGGTGTACATTTAGGGGGTAAAGGTACCTAAAGGCAATGGACCTGCTACAGCTGCCACTACATAGCAGGTCCAATAAATAGGACTAAAGTGTTCCATCCCTCCCCCCAAATCCCACAAAAACAGCCTCTCAAATTAGCCAGATATTTGATAAACAGATGCTGTCAATACTGGAAAGAAACACAGTTCCAGTAAATCAAAAATGAGCTTTTAAAGAAAATCTATATAACCAAACTATTTTTTTAGTTTATTTAGGGGTAATTTTTTTAAAAAGCTATAATTTGATCCATTCATTGTTAGCTCTCAGGAGAAATTAAAGTTTTCATCAAGGGTGCCAGTAAACGAAACATGATTTGCCATTTTTTTATTTTCTCATTTCTTTTATTCTGCAGCTAAGCTTCAGAAACCTTCCTTCCTCCAGCCACTTCACAAGTCATATGAACACATTGTTCCACGAACAGAACCTGCAAGAAGCTTTTTCACAACTTCCCAATGAGGAAGTATTCTGCGCCTAACAACCTATGCTGGTAGACTGACACCGCTTTCCCACTAATACGCATTTCTGACAAGCATGATGGCCAACTCCAACTGCCAACATTTGCACGGAGCGTAACACAATATAAGCTTACCCATTGTTTCCCTCTATGGAGCAAACCACAAGGTCTCAGCCTGAAACATTACTACAGACACCACATTGTTTCTTCGGTGACCAAGTTCCAGGCTGATGCAAAGGAGTCTATTTCAAGCCCCTTGGCCCCTATTGCACTCAGATTCTTCCCCTCCCCCAACACACAGCTGCAAAGAATGAAGCATTAGGACAATAAAGCTCTGTAAAAGGAGACCGTTCACCCTTATTTAGAATAAAGGCGCATTAGAGAACCTAGTCCCAGAGAAACACAGCAGGGACTGACAACATGGACCTGCAAACGCTAATGTTTGCATTGGTCCCTCCTTCTAATTTTTCTAACCCATCATAGTCTCCTTTGAAAAAGCAGAATTTAGAATATCCACTAAAAATCTCCTAATTTTCAGTCTTGCAGGGGGGTAAAGAAAGGTTAGGCAATTGGGAGATATTATGCAATACAGCAAAGGCCTGAGAAACTGCTGATGCCCAGCATAAAAATGTTGAGCCACTTACTTTTTTCTCTGATCTGCAGGCTCCTGGCGAGCGGCCAGACCAAAGTCACCAACTTTCAGTTCCATATTATCATTGATAAAAAAGTTACCTGTGGCAGACAAATTGTTTATTTGCTTAGTTTTTATTAGTTATTTCCTGCCTTTCTATCTCAATTTGACATTACAAAAATATTCTCAGAGATCATACCTCTCTGACTCTAGGCCAAGTTCCTAATCCTATATAAGTGCCATGTAAATAAAAAAGTTTAAACTGAGTACCTTTTAGCATTTAGAATTCCAGTTTTTGTTTTTTTGTTTTTTAAAAAGAGAAGATCTTAGCATGCAAATTTAGAGAGATTATATTATGTCTCCTTAAGGCAATTTCATTCTCAAAACAACTATTGTAGTTAACATGTTCGATATATATTTTTGGCACAATTTATTTTACTTATGAGTAAGAGAACAGCTGTGCTGTACATACCCAATTTGAGGTCTCTGTGTAAAATGCCCTTAAGGTGGAGGTACTTCAAAGCCGAGATTATTTGTTTGAGGTAATACCGAACCTCTGACTCCAGGAGGGTATGGCGGGACTTCCAGATATGTGCCAAAGACTAGAACAAGACATAATAAATCATGAAGAGGCTACAAGCAGAGTTCAAACTAAGTTCAAATCCCCACTCCTCCGTAAAATTCAGGGGTAAATGTGAGCCAATTATTAATCTAATCTGGTCCACATTTCTTCGATTTGATGAGATGGAAAACTTTAAGCCATACTGGTGGTTGGTGACAGAAAAAGAACTATAAATATATGGAACATAGGCATAACTGTCCAAGTTACCCATGAACCTCATGACCAGTTAAAGGGCTGCTCCTCAACTCTTTACATATCAGGCATGGACAAACTTGGGTACAATAGATTTTGTTATACTGTAACATCTTATCTACTTTATTGGTTATGCTAGAGATGACAGGTGTTGAATACATTTATGTCTTGGTGTTGCTCTTCCAAGTTCTACGATTCTCCCATTCAAAGTCAGTCTAAAATGTTCTAATTCAAGTATGTTCCCATTTGATCCCAAACCCTCCTCCACATTCCCATCTAATCTTCTCAATGAAGTTATGATGAATCTACATGTTTTTCTAATTTTTTTCTCATGCTCCAAATAAAATCCATGCGATACTTCCATGTCCACTTTCTAAAATTCAAGATACTCAAGTGACTAGAAATTTTATTTTGTGGGTACAGTAAATATGCTAAAATGTATATGAACTACACAAAGGAAATTTGTTATTAAATATTAAGAAGGTTCACCAAATAAATTTTCAAATCTTAATAGCCATTTCTAACAGAGGTCATTCTTCTCTTAAGTAAATGGCATGAATTCTGATGTAACATCTACAAACACTATTCCTACAAGTAATCCTTGCTGGACAGTTTAATACCCACTCTGATGTACCCCAGAGCAACTGAAGCCATTAAGATGCCAAAAGTTGACATTGTTTATATGATATTAAAGTGCAAATAAAGAGCAAGTAACTAAAATAGAACAAATGCTACTTATGGTAGACCTAATGTCTATACTGAAAATACTTCTATGACAGATTCTTACAAAGAACATTTTTATCACTGTAAGAATACTTTCAAAGCAGAAATGAATTTAGGAAGACAAGCAGGAAGCATCACAGTGGCAAGCTGCAATACACACCTTCAGTATTGGTAAGCAACCTAGAAGTGAACATCTTTACTACCAACATTGTGAACAAAGTTTAATAAAAATGGACCCTGCAAGACAATAGCACCAAATAATTGTTCCAGAGAGGGCATAACCTATAGTGAACTATGGTGAACCTATGGCACAGGTGCCACAGGTGGCACGGCAGAGCCATTTGTGTGGGCACGTGAGCCCCAGCCAAACGTACTTGCATTGTGCATGTGTGCACCTCCCAGCTGATTTTTGGCCCATTTGAGGCTGTTTTCACCTTCCTGAAGGCTCGAGGGAAACCTCTGCAGCCCTGGGAGGCCGAAAAATGGGTCTTCTGGAAATACCAGAAGTGCCGAAACGGGCCTTTTTTCAGCCTCCCAAGGCTCCAGAGGCTTCCCTCAAGCCTCCAGGAGGGCGAAAATGGCCTCAAACGGACTGAAAATCAGCTGGGAGGCATGTGCATGCACAGTGCAGGTGAGGGGGCGGGGTGTTGTGCACACATGTGCAGGGGGGGCAGGGGGCATTGCATTGTGGGTGCCATGCGTGCGCTTTCGGCACACAACAAAAAGTTTCGCCATCATAGGCTATATGGTCCATAGAAGAATACACAATGCTATAAAATATTTTTGCTCCAACTGGTCATGTGATAGCAGCCCTAGTTTCATTGCCTAGCAGAGAGCTTCCTAAGGCTTTGATGAAACAATGATGGTGAGAGACTGTTAAGGCATCAAAAAACATACATATTTGCAAAAGGAGAAGACTATAATATAGTAAAACATGCTTCAATTCACTGAGTTCAGACACAGAATGTAACTTAATACTCACTTTCCTACTACAATGCTCAAGGAAAATATAAATGTTGTCTGCATCTTCAAAATGATGTGAAAACTTCACGATATGTTTGTGATGCAAATCTCGGTGTAGTTCAATTTCATTGATGATCTGAAAGAGTCACCAGAAGATTACAGTTCAGAACCAACATCTAACACAAATTGATCACTTATTCTCAGCCTGCTCAGGTCTCATACCTTCTCACGTTGGTGTGGTTTAGCCACTCTGCTGTGAGGGATAACTTTCACTGCATATGTTGTGTTGCTTGAGAGGTCAGTTGCTTCATAGCATCTTGCAAATCCCCCCTGCCAATCAAAAAGCAGAAATGACCTATGTATGCTGCAGGAACTTCCCATTTTCCTGTGATGCCCAAGTAAAAGATTGGAAGGCACTTATTCAAGACACCCAGATTATTCTGAATATTCTGAACATAAGACTAAGTCAAGGTTCTTGGCCATTCTTACTTTTTTTTTTAATTCCCTGCCCCGCCACCTCCCTGCTCTATGCCAATTTACTAAATTAGCTAATGGCTCACTGTTAAAGAGAAATGAAAAGTCACAGAAAAGTAGAAAGCATCTACAGGTCTGGTCTCCAGTTAAAAGCTTCAGAGAGGAATAACAGGCAGGAATATTCTTTGTCAAATAGATTAATGTCCATAATAGCCTATTTATAATATAGCAGATTTTCTCAGACCTGCTTTTTGTGACAGCATTGAGCAAAACAGACCTAAAACTCCAAGATAAATACCTTGTCAAGAGCACAGCGCAAATGGTATGAGTACATAATTGCATAAATAGGATGAGGTCACCTAGATATATATCTGGGCCGTGTTTAATGTCAAACTCTGATACCTTGTGTTAGAAAGATGAAAATGTGTCCAAAACTTTTGCCCATATTTGTCTCATTGTACCTTTGACTCAAATACATAGCAGATTTAAATCAGCTGGAGATGAGGAGATGAGGCCCTCACCTTGTCATTTTTTATATTTCTACAAATGTCCCTGCTTCACACTGTGCCTGTGTTAGATTTTGTCAGGACAGTCATATTCTGGTTTATGGTCAAATTTTAACCACAAAACTATTACTTATAAACAGCAAATATAATGGTAAGAAACCGAATCCAACAATAAATATCTAAAATAACTTGGATTATTTGGCTTGGAGAAAAGATAAGCTTTCCTTAGATACTGCACCCAAAAAGCAAATTTAATTTTTAGAAAGTTATTGGTGGCAGCTTGCTGACAATAAAATAATACATTTCAGAAGATAATATGCTTCTTGGAAGGCATTCAACAGAAGTGGGTGGCTAGAGATACACTTGATGCTGATTCTCATACTGAGCTCTTATTCCAAATGTTAAAACAACATGCTTGATGTGCAATCAAATATTTAATTGCTTCCAATGTTTGCCAGAAATGCGCAGGTATAAATATGATCCAGCAATTTGAAATATACTATTCGTTCTTTGTTATGTACTATTTTAGGATATAGTTTTGCCTAGGGCTTTGGAACTTACATTGATGCCTTTGGGTTTCACTTTACTCACTGGTAGGCTTTTTTTCAACAGAGAATGGCTAAGCCTTGTTCATATGACACCCAGAATAAAATTACTCTCTAGACAAGTTTTTCCAGCAGCATAGAAAGTACAAGCTTGGCTGCACCATACTCCTTTGTTTGATGTAGTTTCACACCTAAATAACATTTTGGCCAAGACAAACCAGTTTCTCTGCACCAGAAAATCCTGGCTTGGGTATAGTCTTTACAGAAACAATTTAGGCTAGTATCATCAAAAACAACTGATAGCAATAAGAAAAGTGTTTCCACACACTGCCACATTCAATGCAAACTATTGTTTTTGATATTAGATGGAAACATCACCATAGCTAATGAACAGACACACTGCTTTATATAATGTAGGGCAAACACAACAAAAATTGCACCCCTTCTACCAAAGTATAATCTTTGAAATGTGATCAGTTTTCTCTGGCAGAAATTTTCAGCATAAATGCTGTTTTCTCCAACCCATTTAGAAAGCCAATTATGTATATTGCTCAACAAGTATGCCAATTTTGTACAACCAAAAAAAAGAAAATATATTTTAATCAAAATATTCTTGCTTTTACAGCATCTTAAATATAACAGATGCCTTTTTATTGCATAAACTCCTGTGGATCACAATGTGTTCATGAGATGGACGGACTATGGTCACAAAAATAGAGTACATTCTGATTCTGTTAGGATGAAACTACAGAAATGGCCATTATCAAAACAATGAGAAAATGTGACATAGACCTATTTGTAGTGATCATTCATTTGTATGAAATCCACTTCTAGGTACATCCTTTAAAAATTAAATAAATTTCCATGAGTTATGCCAATATCTTTGTAGTGTAAGACCAGATTAAGAAAATATACAAAAAACTCTGCTTAATCTTGGAATTCATCTTTAGTTCTTTTTTCACAAGACCATATTGCTTCTTTATTGCTTAATGAACATTAAAAACCAGCTATCAGTTTCTAAAGAAAACATTTGCAAAGCTTCAAAATGCTAGAAAAACACAAGAGTAGATTTACGTATGGCACTAAATGATTTATTTTCAAAAAAACATGGCTTGGTGGAGAATGTCATAGTCACATTATGAGTACAGAATTCCACAGCCTCCACCAGCAAGTAACACAGCCTTGTTCAATGTGATTCGGTTAAGTAAATTGAAACCTAGTTCCTAAAATTCCCAGCCAGCAGAGTTTTCAGTCATACTAGCTATAAGTCACAAGGCTTGAAGTCCAATGCAAGTGGAGAATACTGCCTTTAGATTCAAGCTATTCCTATTGAGTAACTTGATATACCTGTCTGAGCATGAAAGAGTCATGTGAGGATAGTCCTCTAAATGCCTTTGGCATTTATGCCCCACCTTTTCTCTGGGATGCTCTGGGTGGCTTATAATGAGATAACCCTCAGAAGTCTGAGGATTAAGCTAAGCTCATTAATATTTTTTTTAAAAAAACTCCATATATAACCACAATTCAAATCGAGGCCACCCAGTCCCAAGTCCAATTTCTGTGGCAGCTATTTATTTTTTACTAGAACTCAAAACCATTAAGTTGGGGAGATGGTCAGCAAATAAATAAATTAAAAATAAAAATTGGAGGCCTAGTAGGTGAAACACACACTTATCTGAAGAATTCTAAACCCAGAAATTTTATATAACAAAGCTGAACCCAGTTTTCAATCTTCATAATCCAGAAATCCATTGGCACCCAGCCATCTTCTAACTACACTATATTAAATTACATTTGTTTGGCCAATGTTATTCTATTGTTGTGATCGCATTACTTTTGCTTGCTTAACCATGGTTTATTAAATAAACCACAGTTGGTTAATTAACCCAACCCTAAGTGATGTAAACTACTAGAAGTTGGCCACTGGGTCTAGTTTCTGCTAATCCCTCTGGTCAAGCCAAGAAAAATTCTCTGCCGAGGTCAGCCTTCACAAATCCCCCAGAAACACAGTTGTATGAAAATTTGCTTGCTCACAATTAAATCCAATCTTCCATCATCAAGCAAACAAGTCAGCCACAAGAACTGACTCACATACAAACCATAGGCTAGTGTTAGAATTCAGTGTCTTGTGAATGCAGCCCTTCGGGGGCAAATCCTTTCCGGAGTCAACAAACTATCTGCAGGATCGAGATAAACTATCATCTACCGTGTTGTAACAAATCCGACTAACAAACCAACCACAGGCCCGGATTTCTCCAAAAGAACCCTCTCAAGAGAGAATTGGTTTCTTCACCATGGCAAACCTCTTGACGCTTTTAAGGGAAGGAGAAGAGGGAGAAGAACGCACGGGCTCATGCCGGCGGCGGCGGTGGGAGAGAGGGGAGAGCCACCCAATGGGGAGAGCACAGCAGGAGTCGTGCCCAGACAGGCCTGTCTCGGATCAATCGAAATCTCGCTGGGAACAGAAGATCCCCAAATCGGGACGAGAGAAAAACCCAGGCCAGGGGGGGAGCGCTTTTTCCTTCCCCCATCACAAACCCCCTCCTCAAGTTACCGCACTTATTATCGCGTTCCATCATTCCCAGCATAAACCGCTCCTTCAACCCATTTCACCCGGTCGTGTGAACGCGGTTTCATTCAAGCCCTTTTCCGCGCCCAGAACAGAATGCCAGCCAGCTTTGGCTCATCCCTCGGATGCGGACTTGCAGAGCGGCAGAAGAAGCCGCGATCGCTCCCTTCCAGCGAAACCCCTTCCCCCTCCCCGTTGCATATGCCCCGGGCACGTACCTTGCCGAGCAGACGGCCTTTGCTGTAGGATCTGCCCGTGACTGGGTCGCGAATAACTCGACTGGGTTCGGCCGGTCGAGATGGCTCCCTACGGGTGGATTGAGGCGTCTGGATCGCGGGAACCGGAGGTTTGTACAGATCCGAGGCCATCACGCACTCGTTGAAAGGATGAGAGGGAGGGAAACAAACGGGCTCCATGACAGCCCGGCTTCTTCAATCCCTCCGAGAAGGGAAAAGGTCAGGCCCGGGTCCCGGCGCGCCTTCTCCGGAGCGCTCGCAAAGACACGTGCCCCGCCGGCAAAAGAAGTTTCATCGACTCTTCCTGCGCCTGCCGTCAGGGAATCCCGGGACTTTTATCAATGAGTGAGTCTGACGTCATCGAATAGGAAACCCCTCCCGCCCAAACTCGAGGGCGGGAATTAGTCCTTAAAGAGCCCGTCACCTCTCTTGAGACAAAAGAGAGATGCGAAATATTAGATTCCATTGAAAAAAGAAAAAAAAAAGGGGGGGGGGGGAGGAGAATCGGAAAGCTGCATCGATGGAAACTTAAATTTATAAAATTTAGAAGCGGCGCTTACAGTCGCCGGGGAAAGGTTGCCCGATTTAACACCTGGCGTTTCTGCTTCCCACATGCGATTGAAAAAGGAAGACCAGGATTATGGGGCAATAAAGACTTCGATAAAGGAGAGTGTAGTTGTAGTTCAGGCTCCTTGGTGCTCTCTGAGCTTGTTTTCTTGCTGATGTTTCATTCCCCTCACATCCTCAGGGTTAGTCTAATAAAGACTTCGTTTCCCCTCTCTTTGCTGCTCTCTAGAGGCCGTTTGGAGTTTTGCTCTCCAGAAATTGTGAGTCTACTTGTTTTTTTTCTATCTAGGCTTGGAGCCCTGTTTAATGCTGAGAGACAGCTGCCATCTTTGGGATCTGATGAAGAGCAAACTTTGTAAACCTGTGATACAAATCTGAATTCGACATATCCAAGATCGCTGCTGATTTGATTCTGCAGGTTGCAAAAACTTTTTAACATAATCAAGCACATGTATCTAATTAAACTTAGAATATAACACATCACCGGAAGCTATGTTATAGTTTGATTTTAACTGTGTGTCTTCCAGACACTCAGCTATTGTGATTGGCAAACAACAGCAGTAGTTTGAATGAACTGCTGTGACTTAATTGTCGTTTATTCAAGTAAGCGTGGTTAACAAATCATGATTTAACACATGTGAACCTGATTCCAATGGTATTCACATGATACATTAGCCATGATTAGTTTTAGTGTACTCAGAACATCTGGCTAGATTCATGCAATACACTGAATTATAAACTATTCACATTGGCTGGACTATACTACAATATGAGTAAAACCCACCAGGCTAGGCTAAAATAAGTTTGGCAAGCATTCAATGACTCATATGAACTCAGGCCTGGGTAGCCTTGAGCCATTCACTACTTCTAGCTTAACCAGCTTCTGGTTTTTAAAACCAGAAGACAATATCTGTATTGGATACATATTAGAATCATTGTGTAATAATTAGGGTAGATATCATGTAACTTAAAAAAGCATGATATTGAATGTGCAACGGATGTGCAACTATTTCCAAATAAGCATTTATAGTGGAATCTGAATTACTCACTCATTCATACTTTACAGGGCCCTTATAATGGCATTTATTTCTAATCCACTATATTTCCACAGTTCTATTTTTATCTGATTCACTCAACAGAAAAGGCATGATTTTCCGGAAGCACAGAATATCAGCCTCATCCTAATGTATCTTAGCATTATGCTTATATTTATGGGTTTGCTATAAGGAGTAAAAGTATTAAAAAACTTCAGCATAAAACTTTCAATTAAATATAGCAGTAAGTATGATTTTATTACCATTTTAAATAAATGACTAGGATTTTTTCTTTGTGTGAAATGCAGTATTCCATGTATGTATATGTGTAACACACATGTGTGTTTATACATGTTTATATGTATATGTGTTTATATGTGTGTGTATTACTGTGCAATTTGAGGTATAGTACCTGAAACTTATTTGCCAACTAAATCAGAAAATCCCATAAATACCATTATCCTTCCCTATCAGTAATTACCATTTGCTGCCCTGTCATTAATTCAATGATCAGCTGTTCAAAGTAATTGTCTTAGTTGGCTGCATTGGCATAGAATACTTAATTATGATTAATTTAACTACGGTCTATTCAATTGACTCAACTTTTTCAGTTACATACAATGAGTTGCAGACAAACTTTGTGGGCTGTATTTGGACAGTACTATTGGCTAGTCTGGATCCCTGAGTGCATCACCCACTTTACTGAGTCAACTGTAACCCCAGCATGTTTGAACCCCAAAATGCAGGCATTATGTACAGGATTGTTAATTCCTTTGGGATTCACACATTGTTGGAGTAGAAGAGAATGTTACATTAGCCTTCCCTTCTGAACTCTGTCATAGAGATGAGTTGTTCGACAAGAATGAGTTGTTCCAGTCACTCCATCCACTGTCATTTGGACATTTGGATTATGGGTTGGGGGATGGAAATTGGGCAGGGCAAGTATGGCCTCTCTCTTAGTGGCATGAACTCCAAGGCCAATTAGCCTTCCTGAGGGCTTTAGTGAGTCATGAAACCATTCTGCCTCATGGTATGGATGATCTGCCCCCACCTTTTAATCACCATAGCAACCCTGTGAAATAGGTTAAGACTAAGACTAAAGCTAATTATGTGAAGTATACCTCTTTTACTTTACATTTCATGGGTTTTCAAATTTATTTTAAATTTAAACTTTAGACAAGGCAAGTCACTACAGGATTTTTTTTTTCATTTGCTTGTTAATGTTATCATAAGGTTAGCATTAATTGTTTGGTACATTCAGTTGATTAGCTTAAATAACTTTGCCTAACCTGCTGGCCCATGATCAGGCTCTGATTGAGGAAACCCCAGATCCTTCCTAACTTTGGAGCGGTTAGCTCTGATAAAAATTACAGCTGTAAAATCATCCCCTGGCCATGGGGCAGCTTGCTTCCCCCATGGTCACATGACTGCATGTTGGGCACTTGGCAACAGGTCATCTTTATGACCAGTTGTGGCATTTTGCAGTCACATGACTGTGATTCACAATTGTGTGGGGTTTTTTTTTTTTTTGCTAGTTTCCAAGCATTTTTCTGTCAAAAAACTCTTATTTGAATGGATTGGGCATGTTGTGAGGATGGCTGATGGGCGGATTCCGAAAGACTTCCTGTATGGAGAATTAGTGCAGGGAAAGCACCCTAGAGGGAGACCACAACTGCGATATAAGGATCTAAAGGCCCTGGGAATGGACATCAACAGCTGGGAAACCTTGACCTCTGATCCTTCAGTTTGGAGGCTAAAGAAGCAGCATGGTCTTCTCCAATTCGAAGAGGCACTAGTTTGGCAGGCTGAGGCAAAGAGGCAGTCCTGGAACCAGCGAAATCTGGGGGCTAGGCCGGGGACAGTGTACAGACTGCATCTGTCCTTAGTGTGGAAGGGATTGCCACTCTTGAATTGGCTTTTTAGCCACACTAGATGCTGTTTTAGGACCTCTTTTCAGAGCACGATACCATACTCTTTTGAGACTTGAAGGATGCCAATATATCACTTAACTGTCACATTCGCTTAAACATCTGTTGCAAAAAAGGTCATAAAATCACTTCACAGGCACCTACAACTGCAATGACTTACAACTGGATTTCTGAATGAATAAGAATACTTTTTTTGCTTCTTGATCAGATTACATTTTTACTTGTAAAGGTATAAATCAAGCAATTAGGGATGAATGGAAAGTAGGGGTTTTTTTTGTCTATAAGGTCTTACCACAGTTTACTATGGAAATGAATTTTAATATGGATTTCTAAGGTCATCTATTGAAAAAAAAATATAGTTGATTATTGTTTCCTTTAACTGTAACTATCTCAAAAGTAACAGAGAATAGAAGAATTCCAGGCTGGTTTTTAGTATAAAGGTGAGTAAGTTTATAGTTATGTCACTTCTGCATTTTTTTCCAACTGGTTCTTGTATCACTGAAGCACAAGACCAACACAAATTACTATAGCAACAGTACAGTGGAACTAAGATAAAGGGAAGTGGTTCCTGTTGTAAGGGAAAGTTTTTAAAGCTACAGCAACTCCTAAATAATTAATCGTTACAAAATTTGCAAGTAAAATACTGCCAAAGTGATGTGAAAAATGTAGCATTCTAGGTATAATAGTAGATTTTAAATAAACCCTAAGAATTAAAATAACGCTGCTATAGGGAATGAAACAGATGTTCATTAGATTCAGAGTGGTATGTTATACCCCCCTTCCATTCCTACTCCCAGAGAAGATAGTTCTGATTACAATTAAACCTTTTAATAAGTTATTTCCAAACCACTTTTGATTCTTCTATGGTATCTAGATGCCTAAATCAAAACTATGATTTATTAAATAAATCACAGTGGATAGGTTCATATACTGGTAGCATTCTAAGCCGGCTCTCCACATTAAGATTTAATATAATGTATGAACCTAGCCACTCTATTTTTGTAATAATTTTATATGCTATATGTTACTTACTTAACCATAATCGCTAGTCTGGGTTCAAACATGCAAATCTGCAAACTAGGTATGCCAAAAAGAAGCATGGTTTCAGACTGTGATGGTCTCTGTAATTTAACTGCTATTTGCAAACATGTTCAGGTTTGGAAACATTTTGGTGATGGCACCAACACTGGAATTCCTTTCCTTAAGGAGCATCATTTAAGAAAAATGTAACCATTTGCTATATTTTAGCTTCCCTTCACATAGACTCTGGTTTTAATTTGTTGTTTTGACCATTTAATATTGATACAGCATGTGGTTGTTTTTATTATATTTATCTAAAATAAAAATGTACAGTATTGTATTATTACTGCATTGTATACTGATAGTGAAGGCGATTATTTTTTTTATTTGACTTATTTATATTTGTGATAAACCAATGCAAGCCACCATTCTGGGAAAGTGAGGCATAGAATGAATGAAATAAATTCTAAATAAAGCCACATGTGTCTTAAGCTATCTTGACTAATCCAGGTCAGTAAATTAGGCCATTGGGACCCATTTACCAGTTCCCCTTTCTCTAGCATAACTTGTGGCATTTATAACACTTATTTATCTACCATATAACTAATTTAAGCATAGAAGCTTATGGTACATGCAATGGACATGACCTCATCTCAAATCAAACTTCTCCATAATCTTTTTTTTTTCATCTATAAAACAAGAACAGACATTTAAGGTTTCTTAACTATTAAACAGTTAAACAAACTTTGGTGACATTTCTATTGCAACATTCCCAAATAATGTAAATAATCAGAAATTAGCCAACTGTCTTAGTAGAAACTGACCCCTACAGTAGGCTGGAGAGAAGTTCTCAGCCAAGGTCACCAATTGAATTCTGTAGACCCTTAAGAAAAATAGGGTAAAACATAACTGTGTTGAAATATGCTGGCTCACAGTTAAGTCAGTCCAATTTTTTTAGCATCAAGGGCTATAGTAAACCACAACTAACTACACATACATACAGTTGTATGTGTGAGCACATACAAGTGTATAGGCTTAAGTGAAGTTGGAGCTCAATATTTTATAAACATAGTCAATATGTCTTTTTCCCAGTCAGCATAGTATTTACAAGATGGGGTAGAGACAGACTAACTTGTGTCTTGTGTAACAGTCTTGCCTAGCAAGCCAACACCAGCTCCAAGTCTATAGACTTGCACAAACGCTCCCATCTCTTTGCAGTAAGTTTTGGATCAGTGGCTCCAGTTTATCAATACATGTTCTTCTTCCAGCCACTAGTTCTGAAAACTACTTTTGCATATTTACAGTATTATTTAATTTGAGCAGGGAAGAATCTAGTTGTGGAAGATACTAACAGCTACATCATGTGAGATCGCCTCCCGGCTTTCAACTAAGGAATTAACATAGTAATAAAAAGCTTGCATGACTCACATCATAAGGTCTTAATGATGAAACCAGGCTCACATGTTAGTTGCTCTTTATATACTTATATGGGTTCATGCATCACACTTTGTCACTGTTAAATAAGCATGATAGGCTAGATTTGCACAAAATGCTAAGCCAAATGAAACATATTGTAGCTTAGTATTATGTATAAACCAGGTTTGAATAGAGGGAAAAGCAAAGGATCTTTCAGAAGTAATTTGCTATAAAAGCTAATCTTTCCCAACCTGATGCCTCCAAGAGGCATGGAACTAATGTTCTTTTCACTCTCAACCAAGTGACTGGGGATAATGGGATTTGCAGTCAGTACTGGTAAAACTAGAGCACACCAATTAGAGATTTTAGCTGCCAAAATTCTTTAATAATTTCAAAAACTCGTCTGCAACTTTTCCCTAAAGCCGCTCAGTAAGGATAGAAGTCTGATCTCTACAGGAAGATTGTTCCAGAAGATTGTCATTGCTTCCTGGCTTCAGCTCCTAGAAGCAATTGCTTCCTAGATGAACAGGCTGATTCAGGTTGGGGGAGGCAGTCCTGTAGGTATCCAAGGGACAAGTCATAAAAGGACTTTATAGATCAAAGCCAGCCCTTTAAATTATAAATAAATAAAAGAGGTAGTATCGAGTATATTTGCTATCTTGAGTTATGTATAAAAAGGACAGGATAAACCCACATACACATAGAATATGGAAATAGGTAAGTCCTGGAAGCTTATTGATGGCCAGCACAAGGTTCTGTTTAGTTAGCTGGATCACTGAGATCCCAATAGCAAAGATTTTCTCCTTAAAACATTTCTAGATCCTTTTACAGACTATTTCTGTTGATAGCTACTGTAAGCAGGGAAGTCTAGTTTCTTCCAAAGAATTAATGATATTGCAGCAGTGATAAGACACTGCCATCTACTGGTAATTAAGAGAACTGTGCAATTTATTCTCAACTTTTTTGACAATACCATCTAGAGCAGTGATGGCTAACCTTTTTGTTGTTGTATGCTGAAATAATGCAAGGCACGTGCTCCCCCACCCCCTGCGCATGCGTCTCCCACATGCGCCCCACCCCCTGCTCATGCGCAGCAGATACCTGAAAATTGGCTGGCATGCACAGTAAAACTGAGCGCATGCACAGTAAAACTGAGCTGGGGCGACGGCTTGCGTGCCAGCAGAGGTGGCTCTGCGTGCCACTTCTGGCGCATGTGCCGTAGGTTCACCATCACAGATCTAGAGAGAATCTAGCAGTTCAAGAAGGCTAACAAAAGTCAGACTTCTGTGAGGTTTCCTCCTCGCTAATCATACAATGATACTGTGGGAAGACAGCAAGTTGTAGAATCCTAGCAGAGTTTAATGGCTTTTTCTGTCCTTTGATAACTTGGGAATGGATAAAGCAACTCCAGTCTGTTTTTAAGGCAAACAAAGCCTGGGTGTGAGGGGTGGGTTCATAGTTTTCTTTGATGATTGGGGGAGCACGTTTAATTGCTCCTTTAAGACTGGTTTATTGTATTGTATGTGAATTGGATTATATATAAAAAGCTGCCATGGAATAAATTTAATTTTAAAATAGGTAAATTCCATTTTAATATAAACTGGTCCTTTAATAATACTGTTTTGAATTGACTCCAGCCTTTTTTTTTTCCTTTGTTCAATTTATCCCAGGGATTCTTGAAGTTTGATTCACACATTTCCTATTCAGTCTATTTTGACCAGAGGCAATTGCTACTGATATTTCTGAAGCCTCACAATGATCAGAGGTTTTGTGGAATTATAACATTTGGGTTACAAAATGCTTGGTTTCTTTCCCGGTACCTTCAGCATATTTAATGAGTTGGTTGCAACTACTTTATTATGGGGGATGAAACACAAGTTTTAAAACATCAATTCTTTTGGTGTTGATTTTCATATTACTGCCACTTGGGGGGACTAAAATCAAAAGAATTATTTATTTGATTCGGGATTAATCACTTGTGTTAAAATTACAAATATTCTTTGCAGTTATTTCTTCAAGATTTGGAATCAAGATTTATGGATCTTTTTCAACATGGGGCTCACTAAAAGAAATAGAAACCTATCAAACTGAGATAAAGAAATCTATACTGATTTGCAGCAATGGATTGTTGTTGTGTTACTTGACAAAAATTTGACATACGTAAATCCTCATTAATCTTGGACCTCTATGTACCAAGCTGAGAGTGAAAGGAAGGCAGCTTGCACATGGACTAGGTCCTGGGAGGTTGTAAAGACCCAGTTGTGGCCCTGGCCTGTGTGATTTTGTGGCCCTGGCCTGTGTGATTTAGGTGATATACGCTGCTCCCAACCCCACATTGTTACTGTTGTCAGCAGAATATTAAAATAATATAGTATACGTATACCTGGCTCAATAGTAGTACAGTAGCTCTGAGAGGGTTCTTGGGAGTCCTAGCAGACAATCACTTAAATATGAGCCAGTGGTGTGCTGCAGCTGCCAAAAAAGCCAACACAGTTATAGGCTGCATTAACAGAGGGATAGAATCAAGATCACATGAAGTGACCACCACTTTATAATGCCTTGGGAAGGCCACACTTGGAATACTGCATCCAGTTTTGATTGCCACAATGTATGAAAGATGTTGAGACTCTAGAACAGGGCTGTCAATCTCCCAGCCCACGGGTTGGATGCGTCACATGCTGGTCACGCCCACACCCAGTTTAGCAAAGGGGGGGGGAAAATCCCAATACGTCATGTGATGCTGCAGTGACTCTTGCTAGTTTGACACCCCTGCTCTAGAAAGAGGGCAGAGAAGAGCAATTAAAGATTATTAGGGGACTGGAGGCTAAAACATACGTATAAAGAAGAGTTGCTTGAATTCGCTATGTCTAGTTTAATGAAAAGAAGGCCTGGGGTGACATGATAGCAGTGTTCCAATATCTCAAGAGCTGCCACAAAGAGGGAGTCAAGCTATTCTCCAAAGCACCTGAGAGCAGGACAAGAAGCAATGGGTGGAAAGTAATCAAGGAGAGAAGCAACTTAGAACTAAGGAGAAATTTCCTGACAATTAGACCAATTAATCAATGGAACAACTTGCCTCCAGAAGTTGTGAATATTCCAACACTGGAAGTTTTTAAGAAGAGATTGGACAAGCATTTGTCTGAAATGGTATAGGTTTTCCTGCCTGAGCCAAGGGTTGTACTAGAAGACTTCCAAGCTTCTTTCCAACTTTGTTGTTCTGTTAAATCTTTATGTTATATATTGCTTAATCATTTATTTAATTAATCTTAAACAGCTGGGTTTGCATAAGAGAGCCAGTTTGGTTTAGTGGTTTAGGCATCAGGCTAGAAACCAGGACATCGTGAGTTCTAATACTGCTTTAGACATAAAACCTGGCTTGGGTGACTTTGGGCTAGTCACTCTTTCTCAGCCCTCAATACAATTTCCGTCACAACTAATGGATTAATTAATACTCAGTTGATCTGAAAAAAAGTGGACCTGAATTTGAGGAAAACACTAGGGAAAAAAATCAATGTACTGTATTACAATCCACAGTGACTGCACCCATGAAAACATATCGAACAAAACCACCACTATGTCAGTTTAGTATCGTCTGTAACCTCAGCCTTTGGGGTGATTCTAAGACAAAAGTTAATTCTACACTTTTTCTCTGCCCTGTTTTTTTCCTACTGAGATTTCAGTCAGGTCACAAGATCATATCCTCTGTGATCATAAGATTGTGATGATAATGATGATGACTGCATTCTTCCATATGATTGCCTTATGAGAAGCATTTCTTCTAACTTAGGAAAAGGGTGTCTTTGTAGAATATTTGAAGCATCCAGACAAAGACAGTATTCAGGCCCTTCTTTTGGAAATGCCTCAGCTCCTACTTATAGGACTCCTGAACCTAGACTGTGGTCAGTCTGCCTCATGCAGAGACGTGTAGTTTCTTCTTGGGCCACTTGTACATCATAGGTAATCTTCGACCTATGACCACAATTGAACCCAAAATTTCTGTTGCTAAGTGAAACATTTGTTGGGTTAATTTTGCCCCATATTATTGCCTTTCTTGCCACAGTTGTTAAGTGATTACCGCAGTTGTTAAGTTAGTAACATGGTTGTTAAATGAATCCGGTTTCCACATTGATTTTGCTTGTCAGAAGGTTGCAAAAGCTGACCACATGGCCCCAGGACATAAAGATGTCAAAAAAAAATATCAGCCAATTGCCAAGCATCTTAATTTTGATCACGTGGCCATGTATGTGTGAAAAATGATCATAAGTCACTTCTTTTTCAGGGCTGTTGTAACTCTGATCACTAAGTGAACTGTTGTAAGTTGAGGACTACCTGTATATGTCAGAGAGAGAAGACTATTTTGATTGATGTTATCCCACTACTTAGATGGTGCTGCGGGTTAAACTGTGGTTTCTGTAAACCAATCTTTCTAGGGTACAGATGCCAACTTCCCCAGGTTCAGAAGCTGATGGGGAGTTATTTGCTTGTTATTTCACTGTCGTTTAATATTTTTTCTTACAACGAACCTGCCTTCTATGGTTCCTGCTCCTGTTCCTTATCCATGATGTGTATTAGCATGCTAAAGTAGTATTTTGGGTCCTGCTTTTTTAGAGGTGTGACCCCCCCTTTTCCAGTCAACACTTTTTGGCAGGGCAAGTATAGCAACAGTATGTGAATGGGGATTAAACTTCCTGCAGTTGCCATTTTTTTTCCAAGGAAATTGAGATTATTCTGCTTTTTCCCTGCCCTATAAATTAGTGCTGTGATTCCTGTTCTGACTGATATTTTATTTTGTTCTTTCTCTGCCTTTCATTTCTGGTATTTTGGCGGGGTTGGGGGGAACACAGCACAGCCTGGCACTATCTCCTTCACTGAAATGAAAGTGTTCTGACTACTCTCACTCCCCCCTTTTCACTATTTTTCTCATGCCTTTCCTTTACCTGTTCCAGGAATATTTCAGGGAGTGCCATGTAAGATCCTAGCTGAAGGGATTTAATCATTAAACAGGTATTTTCTACTAGCATGCCTGCAATTCAGTGTTTGGCAGAGTATTTGGTTATCCCCAAAGAATATTTTTTTTCATTAGTTGAAGATCTGCCTTCAAAACTCTCCTCAGACTTGCCAAGTATTCAGGTTGAGGAATCTATCTTCTTTGTTTGAGTTCTGTTTGCTATATATTGCAGTTAAGGTGGGAACGACCTCCGGATAAAACACTTTTTATTTCTACTCTTGGCATAGGGCGTGTTATATTTGCTATGTTGATAATATGGTGTTCGTTTACCAATTGCTAACAGTGGCTGCCCATAAAGAAAGCATTATTTATCATGATGGCCAGGCCATCTGAGTTTTAATTTGAAAAATCATTCACCTATCCCCCCTCCCTCCACTTTCTCTTTGTTAAGCCAGGCCAGTAATCAGACTATAGCAAAGAGCCAGATTATGTGTGAAGCTGATAAATGAGATTTAATATTGCTGGCTATTCTTTATTGCTTGTATCTATCATAAAATAATCCAAGTTTTCATTCCAGTTTTAGTTTGTAAATCCATTTAAGCCAGAGGTCACCCCACAGTTTCTAGTCAAGCATTTCACAAGTTAATTATTACCTAAAGAAATACTTTTTGTGCATATTTTCTCTATCAAGAGTAAGTTAAAACTAGTTTGTGGCTGCCTGATACAAACCAATTCTTAATCTGTGTGGCAGTGGACTGTTAAACTAATTCTGGGTCCCGAAATTCGGAAATACATTACTCAATGTTGCAGTTAGTAATATGTGTTATAATCATAATTGTATAAATACAATCTCATTTTACAGAAAATTAGTTCAGATAGGCAGACAATTCCTGTCTCAGTTCAATTAACTGCATTTTGAATCTAGTGCACGCAAATTTCCATCTGCTTATCAAACTTACACACATCTTTGATTCCCTTCTTGAATTGCTTGCCAACAAGATTCAGAGATCTGCTTGTTCCACTTTGCTCGTTCCAACAGAACCCAAAAAGAAGATTCATTGATCAGCTTCCTGCTTCTTTTTGCCTTCTCTCATACAGTAGCCCCAGTGTTGCAATAAGGTAGGGAAAGCCAACCTTTTTACAGCTGCAGGCTCCTTTCCTTTCCTTTTATTGGCTTGTTAAGACCTTTGAAGGACAGGAGATAGCATTCTGATATTATCAAAGGAGTGGAACTTGCACTGAAATATGGAATACATAATTCATTGTAAGAAAACCAACAATCTGCAATCAACTTCTTTGTGGGTGAGAGGCTACAATCAGAATTCAGATCTTAGTATGCTTCCCAGGAAGGACTTTTTCATCAACTAGCTGGGCAATCTTCACATCTATTTATTTCTAAATTGTTCTTCTCCACACATCGCTGCGAGGTCTGGTGATGCTTGATAATCCTACATCAGTGTTGACCCTCCAGATGTTGCTAAATTCCTGACAACCCTCACCATTGGTAATATGGGACAGAGCTCCAGAGAATTCTCATTTCCCTGTTACTGTTATATAGTCTGGAATTATATAACACAATAAGGCTGAATTAAAAGGTAGTTTGCTTCTTTAGTATGTTGCATGATTAATGTGTTGCGTGAATCCAGCCACTGTAACACATAAAATTTGCTCTGACTTATTAATTTTGGTTTATTGAACAAATCATGGTTAAGCTAATGATGAGTTAATGTGTTAATCAGACCAATATCTTTCTTGCAACCTTCCAAAGAGATATCTTAAATCTTGTATAATCTGTATATATAAAAGCAAAATACCATTCACGCATCATCTCAAAATCTCCAGAACCGTAAAGCTTAGAAACTTGAAATTTGGCATTTTTGTTCCTCTTGGCTTCTAGGTGCTCACAAAGAAAGGATTCTTCGAAATGACCATCAGAGCATTAGTATTTTGTATATTATTATTAACACACTCTGATGCTAAGCAGTTCTACTCCCTCTCCTCACCTGCAAAACACAAGCAGAGGATTTTCAGTTTTAGTTTCAGAGCAGCAAGCACTTTAGTACAGAACAGTTGATGTAAGCCACCCAGACTTCTTGCTGCCTCTTTCTTGCTCACACAGCAAATACTGTTTCAGTTTCCAAACAGCCCTCAACTGTCTCACACACTGACACGACGCTAGCCAGATGAATACTGATGGATGCTGATAGGCAGAGGCAGAATTTCTTTCTTCTTATTTTCCTCCCCCAAAACAGCCCAACCACACAGTTTCATAGCGAAGCACAGGTACCCAGCTAGTCTATTATAAAGGAATCATAGGTGCCTAAACCAATATCCCGGAACATTAGTTGGGCTGTTTTGCAGAGATGGAGAGTATATGGCCTCCATATAAAGCTAAACCACAATTCTCAGCACCTTCGCTTTTGACCCCATTGATCAGGACACTGGAAATACTACTACAGCAATATTTGAAGAACTCAGATTGTCCTCCCTTGCTACAGTGAGAAAGAAGGAGAGAGAGAAAATGGGAAGAACAAAAGTTCAGCAAGGTTGAGTTAACATACTGACCCTGTCAAACCCACGGCCTGTGGGCCGGATGCATCACATGCTAGCCACACGCTGGCTTAGCGAAGGGGGAAAAGTCCAGATACGTCACGTGACGCAGCCATGATGACATGAGTTTGACACCCCTGCTGTAGAGCTATTGACATTTTGACGGTTTACATTTTCAGAGATGCTTGGTTTTTATTCATGCTAGACAGGAAAAAAACTCAAAGAAATACATATCAGAGGGGCAGATGGTTCACTTTTACTTTGGATGCTGTATAAAACTTTACAGCAAGACATTTGCTTACAGCAAGACATTTGCAACTTTACAGCAAGAGAAGACATTACAGCATAAAGGCAAAAATGTGGCTTACTCTATTGTACCCTGGATGCCTTGAAAAGAGTTCTGTATCTCCAGGGCTGCTTCTAGTCTAGGCAAATCTGTATGAACCACTGTACTATCTCATTCATAGAACCGTTATGGAAGACTTGGTGTAACTTTCATAGTTTTTTTCTTTCCATGGAACATTTACTAAACACAAACTTTAGAACAGTTGCGCTTATAATTGGAGCACTGGGGATTATCCATCTGACAAGACCCCGAGTCAGTGATTTACCTGGAGGTCTAGGACAAGTCGCTATAGCCAACTCACCACCAGTATTATATACCTAAGCCTTGAACCTATACCTGCTTTTATGTTTGAAGTCAATCCTCAAGTTCCTTTCCCCTCAACAAATTAACTCTGACTTGGAAGACATCACATTAGAGCGCATCAAGAGGAGTGCTCTCATCAACCTGTACTGGAATGGAACCACTATGACTTGATGAATAAGCAAGTTCAAATAATATTCTGTTTGACTTTACTGAAGACCCTCTGGGGAAAATTAATCCTCCTAATAACGCTTACTTATCCAAAAGCCTGCTTTAAAGCCTTGAATTTAAATGCCAGCGTTTAAGCGGAACTCTTGGATTCAACCATGTTAGATGAAAGTTACTGTGTGCTTAGAAATGTCTTAGAATTAGGAAGTTTTTTTAATTAATTCACCTGACCTAACCCTCAGTAAGCGGGTTAATCCCCTAAAGAGGGAGTCTTTTGATTGTTCCAACATTAGCTTTCTTACGTGCATAGCAGGGGGAAGAATAGAGATGGGAAGTACGACAAAAGGTGACCCCTTCTTTATTCTGCATGATAAAGAAACAGTTGGTGGATGGGAATAATCTAGGGTGTTTTTTTATTATTATGAATAGTATATCTATCTCAGGGGTGTCAAACTCATGTCATCATGGTGGTGTCACATGACATATCAGGATTTTCCCCCCCCCCTTGCTAAACTAGGCATGGGCGTGGCCAGTGCATGATGCATCCGGCCCATGGGCCGGGAGTTTGACAGCCCTGATCTATCTGTTCACCTTTTAGCATCTGGTTAATTAGCTAGATTCACTCTACAACTGTGTTACTAACTTAACAACTGCAGTGATTCACTTAACAACTGTGGCAAGAAGGGTCGTAAAATAGGGCAAAAGTCATTTAACAATGTCTCACTTGCAACAGAAACTTTGCTAGTCCATGTATGATGTGCCATATGCTAAATAAATTATAGAATTTATATCTTTATTCAAGAGTGGTCTCACATTATTACTGCTAACCCTATAGAGAGCAGTGCTTCTCAAATCTCAACAACTTTAAAAAGTGTAGACTTTAGCTCCCAGATTTCACAAGGCAGCATGTTAAGATTTTAGTTCTCTGTTCAAGTGAATATATTGCCGAGCAATTAAAAGGCATTGCATACCCACAGTATCAACAACTTTAATAGCAGGAGAATTATTTAGGCCATCTGTTAGTAAATCATTAAAATCTTAGGTACTTTCTCTGACTTTGGTTAATGAGATCCTTCAGAAAAAATGTGTGAAGTTTAAAGAAAGAATATATGAATCAGTGTATGATACAGTGGAAGCAAATATGGTTTGCAACAATAAAATGCTACAGAAAGGTTTACTGACTGAGGTTAAAGTAAACTAGATTTAGTTTTTCTTTCCTTCTTTCCTGATTTTAATTGACTTGGCTCATTGCTTCTCACTCCCCCCCTATTTTGTATTAAACTGCTTAGCCTGAAAGAAAATAGTGTGATGGGTACATATGGGTGTCTACAAGTAAAAATGAGCAGTTAGGAACTAAATTTAGTATAATCTCCTGAAATTTGAAAAGAACCCTCCTTGTAAGCTACTGTCATTTAGCCACTGGGATTTATGAAGAATAATTCATCATAATTCTTGGATTAAGTTATTTATCAATGCAGGGTTAGATTATTGGACAGATTGGCTAATATTCACCAGTGAAAATGAAATGTACAGATTAAGACAAGTGGAGTGGATGTCTCAAACTACTATTGTTTCAGATTACTGTAATTACAGTCATAATACAGGTAGTCCTTGATTTACACCCAGTTCATTTAGTGACCGTTCACAGTTACAACGGCACAGGAAAAAATGAATTTATGACCATTTTTCAGTTACAACCTTTGCAGCATTCCCATGGTCACGTGATCAAAATCTTGACACTTGACAACTGTCTCATATTTATGACTGTTGCTGTGTCCCAAAGTCACATGATCACCTTTTGCGACCTTCTGACAAGCAAAGTCAACCGGGAAGCCAGATTCACTTAACGACCGGGTTACTAACTTAACAACTGCAGTGATTCACTTAACAACTGAGGCAAGAAAGGGTGTAAATCAGGGCAAAACTCACTGAACACATGTCTCACTTAACAACAAAAATCTTGAGCTGTATTGTGGTCATAAGTCGGAGGACGACCTGTAGTATCCACACTCATGGAACCAACCACGCAGTCTTTAAATATGACACAAAACAGTTACGGACAATTTAACTGGTGAAAGGTGAAGTAAAAAATAAATAAAATGTGTACTCAGATTAGTCACTCCAGGGCGCACATTCGGCTCTCCCTGAATTCTTTCTCGGGAGAGGCGGAAAGCGAGTCTTCCGGGATTCGAAGGCCGCCACCCAAAAACTCCGCCGGAGGACGCTTGGGCTCTCGGGGGAGGCGAAGGCCTCCAAAGCGGGCATAGCAGCGAGCATCGGCGGGAGGAAACTTACAGGCGCCCGCCGGCTTGCTTCTCCCTCCTCTCCCGCGAAATGCCTTTTCCGACAGTTTCCCGGGCGGTAGGAGGGCCACGCCCCGGGGAAGAAGGCAGAGCCCGGCGCTGCCCGAGGTGGCTCGCTCGACGAAAGAGCGTCCCTTCCCGAGCCTGAGCCAGGCATGGAACAACTTTGACGGAGCTTCCCGCCTCGCGCCGGGACAATGGGACTGGACCGGGCCCCGGGGGCAGGTGAGTAGCTGGAGATTCTGCAGGCTGGCTCGAAGGCGTCGCCCGCCATCCTCGACGGTCAAAAGAGCTTTCGGGCTTCCCGGCCGTCGGAGCGCGCCTTCTTGGGAAGGGAGCGCGAAGCCTCGCTAGCGGGCCACTGAAAGGACCTGTTCAGGAAGCCCTTGTTTTCCTCGCGCAGGTCGACAGGTGTCCCAAGAAAAGGAGGCAAAGGGGGAGGGCGTCCCTTGGGGGCAGCTTCCCTCTCTTCTCTGGGAGACCATGCTGTACTTTTCCTGACACTGCCGGGGGAATTGGCTTAAAGGAGCTGGGATGGGCGGGAGAGTCGGCCTGTTGCATCCCGGCTGGACGTGGAGGGGGAGATCCGCTCGGGGCTTTATTCCCGCGGCACCAGGACGTTTGCCAGGCCGCGGCTTGGAGATGCTTTCTGTTTATAATCTGGTATCCTGGGAGACCAGGCTCCGTTCATTTGGAGAAAGAAGAACGCCGAGTTTTTTTTGCAGGCGACTCTTTTGCAAAGCGGGAGCACAATGTCGTGCAACGGTTCCCTGCGAAGGAAAGGCAATTGTAGGGAAGGCTCGAGTTTCTCCTCCGCCCGCTCCAGGGTACTCCCAGGGTACCTAGATCTGTTTTCCTTCTTCCAGCCAACCGCTTACGGATTTCCAACCCCATTTCCTGCGGGGCGAGTGGGGGAAAAGAAGGGGGAGGTTTATGGAATGCAGCAAAGAAACTAAAATAAAATTTAAAAAAAAGATGCAAAAAGCCGGGCTATTTTTCAGGACGCTGCTGGAGTCTTGAAAGAAGAAATAAAACGTCTCTCATTGCTACTGCTTGGCTGAATGAAGTACTGTACAGCATGGACAAATAAAAAGGGTATCCCTTTTCAACTGCTGTCAATTTTCTCTGCTGTTTCCCACAGTCTCTGTCTTGTTCTTCTCTCTGGTCAGTGGCACTTCCGGTGCTGTAGAGGGCAGCAGGTATCCTGTGGATCACTATTCAAGATCTTTTGCAATGATAATTTGCAATGGAATGATGGGAACCAGAAAAGCACAGAAGTTCTTGCTTTTCTGCATTTGCATTTCACAATACTGTGCTAAAATAATTGCATCTGCTGAGATACATGTTTAGGTGTCATCTTTCTTCCCATGTAAAAGGTCTGGGCTGATGGCATGGAATCTACTATTAGGGGAGTCCCCAAGAAACTGAATGTGTCTCTTGTTGGGAGGGTGGGGGTTTCAGCCTCCACTCTTTCTCCAAAGAGCTGCTAGTAAGGACATTTCTGTTGGCTTCAGACTGGATCCCAGCACTGGGAGTTTTCTGATTTCCCAGAGCAGTTAAAAACTTCCTTATTCATTCTTCCTTCCTCCTTACCCGCCTTCATGAATCATAGGAGAAAAGAAAGTGAATTCTGCAATTTGCTTGGGTATGGCTCCTTGATCACACAGGGAAAAATGTATTCCTGATCTATTGTCTTCCCAGCCTCAATGGCATTTGTAAGATGAGGAGCTAGCAGGTGCTTGTAGCTTTAAAGTTGGAGATAATAACCTCATTCACAAGACCTGTGCAATCTCTCAGGTGTAACCCTGACTTGCTTTTCAAAAGCAGAAGAATTTTTTACCATAATGTAAGTGGTAGAGATCAAGGAATTCAGTCATGATCCATTCACCTACTCCATGCATGTGAAGAATATTCCAAAGGATTTGTTTCCGCTTTGAAGGCAACCATTTCCTTCCCTTCTAGATAAAACCAGAAAACATATTGAGGTAACTTTTCTCTTTACAGAAAAATAACAGGTAGATCAGTGATTCATTTGCTAATCTGAAGGCAGTTTGTGCTTCTTGGGATACATAATTTTTTCAAAAAACTTAGTATTAGAGGACAAGTTCTACTATGTTTGAGGTTCCCATTGTACACACAAAGACTAGCTGTCAGTTGACTCTGTCATCAATAGTAGTGAGGAGATAACATCTTTCACTGCACCCAAGGACAGCAAGCCACTTAGGGACACAGAGAAGAGCTTGTAGCACAGATAAAACTATCCTTTTAACAACTGTCACTGTCCCATCTATTACCTACATGTTCTCTGTTCAAATAAATGTGCAATTGAGGCAACAGACATCAGTGTGTGCCATGTAGCAAAAACAGCAAACAGTTATAAGAGTGCCTCTCTGCCTGTTTGTTCAGCCAAAGTCCCTTCTCAATACTGCCAGTGATACGTTGAGAAGAGGCCAAGTGACACTAGCGATCCATTCCAGCAACAAGCAAAGATCACTAACATTCGAATAGTAACTCAAGAGGAACAGTTACCAATGCCAGTGCCAGCTAGCTCCATATAATGGTAGTACCATGAAAGAACTGCAAACAAAGAGACCACAGGCTGCCTTGTGAATATCACTGATCAAATAGGATCAGATGCTTCAAAAGAAATTGTGCAGTAAAAGCATGTTTGTGGAATAAACTATTTAAAATCCAGGATTTTAACAACCAGACAGTGTAGATTATATAATTATAATTCCCAATAAGTAATGGGAAGACTTTTGTGGGGAAAGGTTAACCTATACCTTTCCCACAAAAGTCTTCCCATTAATTATTTTTGTCTGACTTATCATAAATTGGTACAATACATTGGGTACTAAATTATATAATCTCCCATCAGGTTATCTGTTCTTGCCTCAATGGGAGGCAACCAGTGCATTCCAAAAACATGGAATTACAACCTCCCTAACACTTTTTTATTTGGCCATGTTTATTTGTGTTAATGGATGTAATAGTCCAAAATATCTAGCATAAACATATTTCAATTTCCATTAACATCAACACTGATGTGACTTAACCTTAAAAGTATAATGGGTTTCTCCCTTTATGTTGTAAATTCTCCTAGAAACTCTTACATATTAATTCGTTCAGTTTGATGTTGCCTGACTCCAAATGACTATTACTGATCTTAATATTCTATTTTAAGTGTCAGGGATGTTTGAGAACCAAGCCTGAGAAGAAAAAGCTGATGTCATTGGTCAGGAAGAGCTAGGGTGGGATCCTATTTTGGCTCAAGGCCTGCTAATTGTTCCTGCAGTATGTAGATTAAATCAGTGACTCCAGCACAGGGGCCACTATACCACAACTTCCGATTCAACACAATGGCAGAAGGAAAACATTACAAAATCATAGCAGTGATTGGATCCGCATTAAACCCGATTGGAAATTATTGAGAGATACTAACAAAACTAATTAGCTCTTCCTGAATGTTGCAACACAACTTTCCAGCAATTAATCTTACATAGGCCTGCAATATCTTTTGAAGGTTTCAAGCTTCTGTTTCATCTGCGAGTGCATCCTGTATATTCTATACAGTATTTGAAAATGTTAAATGCCTTCATGTGTCTTCCTGGTTATACTCCTTGTATTCCTAGACAAAATGATTCCTAAAATAATTTCTATTCTAATATTGCAAAAATATAGCGATTAAAGGGCTAAACTTCTTGATTAATTATGAGCTTTTAAATGTACATGTGCAGGAGTTTCATAGGAAAGCTTTGCTTGCTTATGATTCAGATAACATTTTAAATCAAAGTCACAGAAATCACATTATGACTTTAGTCTGTGAAACAGACCACAGACTAAACCATCTATAGCTTAATCATGCTGTGATTATTTCCTAGCAACAGGAAAGAACTGGTTGCTATTTGTAAAGTAGCATTGTGCCTTTGGTTTTACAGTCATTATTTGCTGACACTAGACGAAGCTGCTGCAAAACTTTTCAACGTGCGAGAGATGAGCAACAGAAAGCAGGGCCATTTTGCTGCCAAATGATCTGAAGTAGAAGTTGAATCTTCCTTCAGCAAGTAGAATTTTAAAAAAAATCAGTTGAGGGAATACACTAATTTAAACTGTTCAAGGCAGTCTTTGTTCTACAGTTCAACAAGACAGGAATGATCAAAGAATATAAGAAGAATCATTAGAATGACCTCTTGCTTGCTTGCTTTCATAGCAAATACAATATGAATCAGCTGTTTTATTCTGCTCCAGTCCCCAGCTATGGACAAACCAAAGTAGCAGAGTACATATTGAAGCTATGATTTACTGAGTAAACTATGTATGTACCTCTTAGAGTTGCTCAGTGAGAAGATGGACAGTCTCCAAATTTGATATATAAATGAAATGAAGTAAATAAAAATAAATACTACTGGATAAATGCTACTGGATTTTTACAATATATTCAATACAATACATTCAGCTATGGCTTATATGACACTTAGTGGCTAAGTTAATGATGCTCTTAGTCAAAATAAAGCAAACCATATTATGACTGAGGTCTTTTTGGGACAAGTGACATACTGTAGTATGGAAATGCTTAATTGATATCAAATTTATGCACCATCAGCATAAAGCAAAAGGATTTGTTGCTACATCTTTTCTGGAATGAAAAAGCAGTGTGTGTTACTCTTCATAATAACACTCTGATATACAGCATCAACCAAAGATTAAGACATCTCCTTCCCGTTTCCAATGGTGTTTTAGAAACCTATTCAGGTCTATGTTTACTTATTCACTCTTTTTAAAGTATCTGTTTTCCTCCAAGCAAACAGCTTTTCATTCATTAATTCACAGCTCTCCTGTCTCCTTCATAATTCAGTTACTTCACTTCTAAAGGAAAGGACCTGTCTTGTACCTATAGCAGGGTAAGGAAAGGAGGAAGCACACCACTAGCATAAAAATATATATTTCTCAGAAGGAAGAAAAAAATGCTGTGAACAGGGAAAGTTACTTGTGCTTGGTGGGCCATAAGTTCCTTGGGTTTTGAGCTTCTTTGAGAGTTGTCCTCTGGCATTACAGTACAAGATACTAAGAGACACAGCCCATGATATTAGATAGATAGATAGATAGATAGATAGATAGATAGATAGATAGATAGATGGATGGATGGATGGATGGATGGATGGATGGATGGATGGATGGATGGATGGATGGATGGAGGGTGGGTGGGTTGGTGGATGGATGGATGGAATACTTTATTGGACAAGTGTGATTGGACACACAAGGAATTTGTCTTGGTGTAAATACTCTCAGTATACATAAAAGAAAAGATACATTCATGAAGAGTCTAGAATCATAAGGTACGACACTTGGTAGTCATAGGGTACAATAGCAATCAAATCATACTAGGAAACAGACAATCATATTAGCAATCATGTAAACAGAATAGCCTCATAGTGTTTTATGATGCTGCTAGCTTTTCCCAGAGAGTGACAAGCAACCATTTTAAAACATTTTACTTTGTAGACACACTACAGTATACCGTAGTACAAATTCTGGTTATAATGAAAATATATCCTTGTCATATTTGAAAAAAAATTTTTTTTTAAATTATCTGACTTCTGATACTTCCATTGTGATGAAAGCCACTTTTAAAAGCTGGGGGACCTGCTTTGTTCAGCTTGAGACAAAAAGTGATGGAGTGTGGTACAGTGGAATGGAAGAATCAGCCAAGTTTGACCGATCATTGTTTATTGAATCTGTGAGTTAACGGCAGAAAGAGTTGATTTTTAATTGCGGTTCATAATGCAAATCTGTGCAAAATGTCTAATAATTGCCATCTTTTTTATTTAGATCAGAAGAAATGGACAGTTATACTTTTTGGTGGGATGCTATTAGCAACCAAATTTACATTTGGAGCAATGGAAAAGACCTGCAACTGCAGCACAGATATCAGTTTCCAGAAATTTAGGACTAAATCAGTTCCTGAGATATGTTGTTTGAATTTCACAAGGACTAAAATCGATACTTTGGACTGGAGCATCTTTGCTGAAACCATAGGGTTGAAAGAGCTGCATCTATCAAACTGTGATATATCACATATTAAGAATGTAAGTGTTGATTCTTTTAGCCTGGAAATTCTGTACTTGGACCATAATAAATTAAATTATCTTCCAGATAATTTCCTGAGACATGCACCCAGCCTGCGTGTTATTCACTTGGAGAACAATCAACTCCAGAATTTATCTGAGTCATTTCTGGAAGCATCTAACCACATTCAGGAGATCTACCTTGATTTCAATAACTTATCTTCCCTTCCTTCTGGGATTTTCAAACCTTCCCTCCTCAAACTTGGTCTCTCTCACAACAGTTGGGATTGCACTTGCAACTTTCTTGAACATCTAGGAAAATATATCCTGAATTCATTTGACATTGTTTGTCAAACCCCTGAACCCTACCATGGCATAAATATCAAAAACATTTCTAAGGCAGAATTGTGCCAGACTCATAGGCTCACAGCTCTGTTTATTTGCTTACCTCTGGTTGCTGTTCTTGTCTTGGTCACCTGCTACTTTTGCAAGCACAAAAAGAAGACAAAGAGAAAGACAGGCTATGCTCTTCATGATAGAAAGGAATGCCAGTTGGCTACAGTGGAGAAGAATGGAACCCATAGATCTGATGATCTTCAGTGCTCTCTTCCACCTGTTCTGGCTGTTCATGGTGCTGCAGGGAGTGAAAACAACTTGTTGAGAAACCAAATTTTGCTTAAACCTTCAACTGCACTATTGGAGAGCAGCAGAGACCTTTATGAGGAGGTGGAGATTAAACCGGGAGCTTCTGATGATTCCTTAACATTTAGAAATCTTGACCAAGAAAAGTTGGGAACAACAAAGCCGGCCACTGAAGAGGAAGAGGCAATCAATGGAGAACTTGAAGCAGAGACATTGAGTGTAACAGATGTTCTGAGAGATTCAGCAGACCGTGAGAGGCTCTACATGAACAAATCAGTAGATTATTACAACCTTGTTCCCGGGATTGAGTTGGAAGACTCAGACCACATGGAGAATGAGAATGTTAATCTTTGCTGAGGCTGCTTGTTGGAAGAATAGGATTTTATTGTACATTAAAATGCACTATTGATGTGGAGGATCAACTTATATATAAAAATGAGACCATATCATAGCCTTTTCTATTCTGCAGTACTAGACAGCTTTGAAAGGGAGCATCCACTGTAATTAAGCATAGAAAAAAAAACAATCTTGGAGCTGCTTGAACAGTGGGACTAAGTGGGCTATCTAACTGAAGTTCCTTCCCGTCCCAGTTATACTATGCCTTTTAACTACGTACTCCATGGTTTTCAAAGTTAATACTTCTCATAATTAAACATTTCTTGAGAGGAAAGGCTTAAAATAAAAACTTTTTTCAAAACCTGAGGCTTGCCAACCCCATATGAATAGGAGCCATCTGGCACAAAATATTTTCACTCCCTTTTAAAAACAACTTCCCATTTCTTAATTCACAGCTATCTCATATTTTTATATTGCTATACTAAGAGCCATGATGGGGCAGTGGTTAGAGTGCAGTACTGCAAGCTACTTCTGATGACTGCTACTGACTGCAATTTGGCAGTTCAAATCTCATCAAGCTCAAGGTTGACTCAGCCTTCCATCCTTCCGAGGTCGGTAAAATGAGGATCCAGATTGTTGGGGGTAATATGCTGACTCTGCAAACCGCTTAGAGAGGGTTGTAAAGCACTGTCAAGTGGTATATCAGTCTATTATATACTATATATCATTTATATAATATATTACTTATATAAAATTTTGCATTGTTTTCTACATGGCTTTTCCTTCATGGCTTTTTCCAAATCTACCTCCTGAATTGTGACTTTCTGTATCCTGGCATTTGTCCTTGCATATAAGCTAGTGTCTCCCATAAACCCTCCTTCATATTTAGCTACATCAATTTTGGATTGTCTCCAATTTTTTAATCACTCCTATTTCAAATTCCTGTCAGTTGGAGACACTGCCTCCTAGTGGAAAGAATTGCATAAACCCATTCTCTTAAAGGATTCTTTTGGCTATTAAAATATTACAAACACTTAGCATATCCTCATTTAATTAGCACATTTTCTAACCTATCCAATAATAAGAGTAATTTGCTTTTATTTGTTTTGTTTTCACAATGTCTGGGCATTTATAGTTTGGCCTTGTGCAAATTTCTGAAACAGTCTTTTTTGGGGCACCTTTCATGATTGATCCATCAGTTGAGAATTGGAGAGATTTCGATAAGTTAAGTGAAGGTTAATGGAACAAAAATAGGTTGTTGGTTCAAATCACATATGAAACATATATGTACTTGAATGTGCATTATGTGGACACCCTTTATTTGTGGGGTCCTTGGTGTTTGCTGAGCTTGTTTATTTGCAGGCACTTCATCACCAAACTAGGGTAACTTCACGAGTACTAGTAGGGAACAGGGTTTGCTCACATTTTATATACTAGTGTGGGTGTGTCAAACTCGCAGCCCGTGGCCCAGATGTATCACATGCTGGCCATTTTAGCAAAGGGGGAAAAAGTCACAATACGTTATGTGACAATAACGTTTCACTCCCTATAGGTGTGAAACCTTTATTTTTCTACCAGTTGGAATATTTGTGACATCATACCATCTGAATCATTTAGTATTATGTATTTCACTGCTGTTAGCATACTAAAATGTAAGATCTTTATCACAGTTAATTATGCTTCAAAACCATACTATATAAGAGTCACATGTATACAAGCACTTGCTTATTACTACATTTTCACAGCTAAACAAATGTTAAGAACTGGTTCAATCAAACCATTTACAGTTCAAATTTAGGGAAAGAGGAATGCTATTTTTATAACTTTCTCAATGCATTCAATATTCACAAAATCAGGCACACACACCAGTATCTTAGACTAATGGTCCAAAAAAATGAAGAAAGTCTGATTTTTAAAAAATCTAAACTGTAAGAATTAATTTGATACTGACATTACTTACTTTGAAGATGGGGTATGTATATGTGTGTGGTGTATGTAGAATTGTATGTGTGCACACCTTTTGTACAAAACTTTATGTTACTGTAACTTGTCTCAAAAAAGAATAAAATAATATTGCTAAAAAGGAAAAGCTAATTTAATACCAGATTAAATATATTATTTGGAATAAATGTTTCAGAAACTAAAGAAACTACAATAGTACGTGTTTTTTTTTTCCTGATATATTCTGCAGGACTTTTTTTTAAATACCTGGTTTATAAAAAACATCTATGGTAAATAGATGACCTCAAAGCATGAACATTTTAATGGGTGACGACTGTCGCCTTGTAATTTAAACCATTTAAGCCACACAGCCTACAGCCTCATATTTATCACTCTCTGGAATCTCATTCCTTGATCAGTTAGTTCTGTTTTTGTTACCGCCCTAGTATGTGGACATATAAAACTGGTCCCTATAAAATTAGTCGCTGTTAGCTTGGGATTGGGTTGGAGACAGAGTGCAGCAAGAGGAATGTTCTAATGCCCAGTCAGGAAAGCATGATATACCAATGTGTACACTCCAGTGTTGATGTTCCTTTCATTTCCTCATGCTAAGTCAGCTATAATAATTGCATGCAAGAGGCATTGGTCATCTTACCATTATTAAGAAAGAGATTCCATATTCACCTCAGAAGTACATCTATGTGTTACAATTTCATTTTTTCCCTTAGTTAAATCAGAAGTTTTCTCAGTGGACAAGCAGAAAGCATTGCCACTTTGTAAACAGCTGAACTCATGAACTGATTTTTATTTTTTATTTTTATTAACATAGAGAATTAATAGGGAATAGCATCATACTTAAAGGTGCAAGCGAAGCAGGTCATTCAATGGTGTTCATAACTGTTCATATATACTAGTTTATAAATCTTCATTGCACAAATAATTGGTTTGGAAATCTAGTCCCCTAGCTCATTGTTGCAGAGTTCCATAGAACTTAACTCTTTCCCCGTTCCTATTTAACATATACATGAAAACTTTGGGCAAGATCATTTACCAGCTTGGGGTCAAAAATCAGTATCCTTATGATACTCCATTATACCCTGGGCTCATTGATTCTGAATGAGATGATAGACTTCCAGACAGACAGAATTGGTGTGCAATTTGAGGATATGCCTGCATTTTCAGGTCCCTCTTGAGAAGCAGATGGCAGCCATGACCAGGACAACCTTTGCACAATTACATCTTGTGCACCAGTTGTTCCTGTTCCTAGATTGGGAAGCATTACTCACAGTCACTCACGCCTTTGTCACCTCCAATTTGGATTACCGCAATTGGCTTTACACAAGATTGTCCCTGAAGAGCATTCAGAAGATGCAGCTGGTCCAAAATGCAGTGGCACAGATGGTATTGGGTGCCCCACAGTATATCTATATTAAACTGCACTCGGATGGCTCCCAGTAGACTTCCAAGTGCAATTCAAGGGGTTCACAGTTGTTCAAACCGTACATGGCATGGGAACAAGTTATGTATGGGATCACCTCTCCCCAGTGGTTTCTGCCCATCCCACCAGATCTGGCAGAATACGCATAATCTTGGCCCCATCAGTGAAGCAGCAACACTTCAAAGCTATCTTCCCTTTCATGATGCTTCTTCCCCCATGATACAGACAGTCAAAAATCCAATCCTGCTGACCTGTTCATGCAGTCACTGGGACTAGGGGGCTAAGAGAGCTCTCCTGCGGGTGCAGGTGTGTCTTCTATGTTTCTAATAAGAGTTTTTAGGAGTGGCATCTTGTTTTCTTTTATCTAATGGTCTGTAATTGTGTTTTGGGTTTACCAAACTTGTTTTGCCACATGGGTGCCTCTGTTAGATTTAACTGCATTAATTATACACAGAGCTGATGTTATTTTTGTTTGGTGGATGAATAAAAAGCTGAGGATCACACTACCCCAGCAAGCAATACATGTCAGACCACTAGCAAGAGGCTTTCCTGATGACTTGTAATATCTGTAGTAAAAGTTCTGTAGATCCAAAGTAAATAGCTGTTGGTTATGCTTCCAGACCACTCATCATACAAACCAAACCCTCTAGCCATAAGTGAAGACCATCACAAATTAAGCTAATACAGTTCAATTGCAATTATTTTATAAATTTACTGGATACAATTTTGTTCGGCCTTTTCTCATTGTTATTTTGAATAGTATCACTTCAGTAAACCAGCTGTCGTTTGATGGGTGGAGATAAGTCTGGAGCAAAAAGACCCACTGTAAAAAAAAACCCACAGAACTTGGTTTAGCTTAAATATTTAGGTTCAGATCAGCAAGTACTATGTGCAATGATAAACACTTTAAAAGTTTCTTCCAACTGAATAGGCGTTAAGTGGTCCTTGATAAGAAATGCAGTGATGCTGACTGAGGTCAGATCAACCAAACAAGGACAAAAGTACTTTGAGGGATTTACAGGCAGCAATAACTATGGCAGGCCAAGAGTTTGTCATCTGTGAAATAAATTATAATCTTGTGAGACTGCAGAGCTATAAATTCTTGCCTGCGTAAACTCCCATCTATTTCCCAGAGGAATTTAAAAAAAGAGCAAATATTTAAACTATTTTTCAGGGGCAACTTTTAGCAGCAGAGGGACTGAACTGAAAGTACTGCATAAGAATATCAGTGCAATTCACATCCATTTCCCCCCTCCCCATTTATTTAGTGAATAATGGATTATGTTTTATCACTTCTCTCTCCAGATAATCCTGGAGTTTGTATGTTTTCTTTTCCTTATTCAAAAAATTAACTTTTCTGAAGATGTTTTCTTATTCATGTTTTCATCAAAAAGATGTCCAAAATTAATCAGAAGGGAAGAAAACTATATAAACTTAAATGCAATAACCAACTATTCTTAGATAAAAATACTATACCACATTTTAAAGTTAGAAACCAAGGAGAAGTCTGACGAAAGAAGAGAAGGGCCACTTAAAATATAACAGGTGTTTTCAGTCAAAGGGCCTGGTAAGAATTTCTCTTATACAATCATTATTGTGAGGCAATATATTTGAAAGATTGGACCAAGAAGATTATTAATTGACATGCTCATAATAGATGATAGAGTAGTTATATGCAGATGTGTTCTTCATGATTCCCCTGCTCTGCCTTCAGAATTATTGTTGTGGAATCCTGGAGCATCCCAGAGGTCAAGGGGAACCAAGAGAGATGGTTTCCTTCTGCTTTCCACAGTGAAGAACCCCCATTGCATTCCTTTCCTCCACTTGCAGTACGATCAGTCTGAATCAAATCTAAAATTCTGAGGAAGTTCTGCTTTCCCACTGTGGAATGTATAAGTGCAAAGAGTAAGAGCTATGCTTCCTGAAAAGAGGGGTAAACACATTGCACTTCTCTACCCTAAACTTTAAAAGTAGTTTGAAGGTGATGATAATCCAAGACTGTCTTCATTTATCTCTACTAGACATGAGGAGAACAATGAATGAAAATCACTGGCCTGCCCTGGGCTCCTCTAGCTCTTGCCGCAATGAAAAATGACTCTGCATCTATTTCATACAGAAGAAAATAAAAATTGCCCTTGACTTATTCTTAAACACTACATTTATTACACATGTTCTGTTCAGTTTCAGATGAGTATATATGGCTAAGGATCAGGGTCAGGACAGAGATTGGCAATGGGACAGCAAATTTCATGCAATATAGATTCCTGCTAACTCAAGGATAGATCGATAATCAAGTCAGCAATGGAAAAGGGGATTTAAAAGATTTGTGCTATTTATGCTTCTAGCCCTATCTGAAAACTTATTTTGTTACTCATGAATGATAATGAAGTACCCTAATTTCACATCACTAAGTATATACATACTATTATATGTAGCTCTGTACTTTTTAAACATAGTTATATGAAAATCCTGTGAAATGTGCAATGACCTTTAATTTACCTGCAGGCAGCAGCTTTTTACAGTATGCCCTGTGGATTTTATAATTATAGACCAGATTATTAGCAGTGGGGAATGAGGAGCCCAACTGTATAGGGTTTATACAATTTATACGATTATCAATTTCCCCACTTTGACATTATAGCCCATAACTCAGATATCATAATTCCAATCTGCCATTTGATCTACAAGGAATCAAAAAAGAAGTAATGAAACACCTTAAGAATACTAATTCTGCATGAACGTAAGTAAAATCCTTACAGTAGCGTATTCCACTATAAATTGCAATAGCTGAGGGGAGTGGGGAGATAGGATTGACAGAAGGAACAGGGGTAGTGGAAAGAAAGCCTTATGCACCCTTTGCCTGGTGGGCCTTTTCAGAAAAAGGAGATTATAAATCAATATTAAATGTGTTCCTGACTTTAATTTGAGCCAAAACTCAGCTTTGTGTCTGTTTTTTTTCTAGTCTTCCAAGTTGTTTAAAGTTATGTTTTTATGAAAGCTTTTAAAAAGTAAGCTTAATCATGCTTGTCCCATGTGAAATTCTATAGTTCCTTATTCTTGGAGTACTGATAGCCTCCAATCCATCATTCTAAGCATTTTAATTTATTGACTATGAGGAAGTTATTTAAAAGAAGTTCGTAACAGATGTTCTGGTCTCTTCAAATTAGTGGGAAATTTACAGCAAATTGCAGTCCAAATCCTATGGCAGGTAAGTACTTATTTCTCTTCATCAGAGTAACATCAAGTCATTTTTTTTTCCTGACAGGGACACTGCCTCTTTAGGTACTGTGTATCCCCCTATAACATTACCTAGGCATGTGGCTGATTTATACATCACCTTCTTCAGCCCACCAAGCAACTGAACAGCATGCTTAGAAATTCTTTTCTTCAAATTGCCTGTTGTTCAATTATCTATTGGTTTTGGGGCAGCTCAGTGCAATTATAATGTTACTCAAAAGTAATGCCCCCTGGTTTTAAGTGATCTGTCCACCCCATCAGACTGTGGACTGTGGGAAAAAATATTGACAGTTCACTTCCCTTAATTGCTCTCTATCGTTCTTGGTATATCATCATTATTCAACATCCAGTTCTGCTTAAAAATGCAGGAGAACAGAGAAGCTTCAATCTGACTCAAAGGTATGATGTTTTTTTGATTTTCAGAACTAAAATAGAGCAATGCGGCTCCATTTAAAAGTGTAAGGTCACCTAAGATGGATTTGGATTGGTTCTTCTCCTTCTCCCCTCTCTGGTATTGTCATTTTGTGAAGTTGTGGTCTCATTTTTCAGTTTTTTTTCCCCTCTCCGCTCCTTTGGCTTCTTATTCTGGGCTTATTTTATCATAAGTCACAAATAGCTTACAAAGTATTGAGAAGCAAAGCAACACTGATGCTTTCTAAGAGCTTTAATGTTTTTAATGGAGCAATATTCTCTGCAGGTTTAGCTGCTTGCTTGCTTCCCAATGACCATAGTTTAAGATTGCAATTTGAGCCTTTCTTAATTGTTTCAGTATGAGTTTCTGTTTCAATAGGTTATGTTTCAAATATCAACCTCTTTGAGTAGGCAAAGGCATAGAGCGCTTTCCCTGAACCAAGCAGAATAACTTGCTTAATTTTTGCTGCAGCAGTTTGCATAGTGAACTACAAAGACTTTGTAATCTAATTATCAATGATCATCTACAGTGACTTTAATCATAGTAGTTATTCTGTAGCAAATGCCTACGGATGATACTTGTTCTTCCATCCTTCAGAATATTTGGATGAAAACTCAATGTTCTGTGATGGTGATAATCAGTATTTCTCTGCTATGCAGCAGCTTCCTTCATGTTCAGCAGCTCTATTCTCTCTTTAAACTGGCAAAAAATAAAGAAAACATTACATTTTTTTTCTTTCTTTACCTTAACATTGTGAACTTAGTTTGTGTCTGCACGGGAGGTAGACGGAACAGCCATGACTGTCTCATATACCTTGAAAGTGGCCAATGCTCGCTTTGGGGGCTTCTCCAAGCTGCTCTTCCGCTGGAAAGGGAGCATCTACAAGCTGCTGTACAAAGAGTTTCTGGGCTTCATTGTGCTGTATGCAGGACTGAGTGCCATTTACCGGTAGGTTGGCAATTATAAATGGTTTGTCAGGTGTTAAAACCTACAAGTTTGCAAAACAGATTATTGTATCTCTGCAAGCATCCTTCTGCAAATGGACCCTATCCTAAGCAGAAATCCGTGTGAACTGTAATTCCCTTTAACTTCATGAGAAATGCAGAATGTAATGTCTCCCCACAGGTTTTGTGAAATAACTTTCTGACCCTGAAAGCTATGAAGCAGTTTGAAAACAGGAGAAGAGAAGATGCAATGGGGAAATTTCCAGTAGCCTGAGTGAGGATAATTTATGATACAGAACTATAGCCCCACTTTTCCTCCAAACCTGTCATACACCCATAATTGTATTTGGTTGTTTAGAGCAATGTTTCTCAATCTCAACAAATTTAAGATACCAGGACTTCACCTCCTGGAATTAAAACCGCAGGCTCAGAAAACGTTATAAGATCAGTATGATGTTACACTATAATAACAATCCAGTTTCCTATTCATCATTTCATTCCAATAAATGGCAAGAGCCCAATTTGGTTCTGTTTCCTGATGCTCATGAAAACAAGTGAAAGAGAATTCATTTTCCTTTCCTTTTGGGAAACCTCACATTATAAGACTTATTCCTAAAATCTCCACATCAGGCTCTTTGTCCCCATGGCAGAACTACAGTACACATTCCCATGATTGGTGAGGTACGATGAAAGGGGGCTTTTACAGGAAGACAAAAACTGCATCCATCTTTACACAATCAAGCCATGGCATCTGTCTAAAAGGTATATTCAAAAGAGCAAAATGGAGCATCTAACACAGATAAGCACTCAGTTGAGGAAAGATTTTTTTCCACCACTGTCTTGCCTTAATGCTACACAGAAAGCTGTGTGACAGACATTTGTGGACAGAGGGGTTGGGGAACTGACAAGTGAGAATCTGACAACACACACTGGACTCTCCAATGATATAGAAAATTGCTCTAGTTTATTCACCCCAGGTTCTTAAGCATTCATGGTCAGGGATTGTCACCACAAACAGACTCTTTCGAGGCTCAGCTGAAAGAACACAAATTGATTTCTCAAAATGAAATATCAAACCAAGGAAAAACCACGGGTGTGGAGTCCTTGATCTCTCTGAGCTTGATTGTTTGCTTGCATATGTTTTATTAATCTCCTAGGTAACAATCATCAGTTTGGTGTGTGTGTGTGTGTGTGTGTGTGTGTGTGTGTGTGTGTGTGTGTGTAGTTTGCTCTTGTTTATATAGTAGAGTAGCTTGCCCTACTTGAATACTTGAATTCTCCATGGTCTCCTTGATAGTTTTTTGATTAAGGCATTGCTTTCTGTTTGATCATTTGTCTGGTGTTATTCCCTGCTTACCTGGATGTTAGCTGCTGTAGGAGAGATGTTCTAGTCTAAATGGCTGTGGCAGAAGCAATTTGAGGCTTATTCTCCTCATTTTACATGAACAGTTGGTAAACGTTGGTGATAGTAGAACTATTTCCCAGAGATACCTATATTGTATGTTTAATTTAACTAGCAACTGAAGGGACTTCATCATGAACACCATAATATGCAAATACAAATGTAAAGAATATGTTAAATAAAATTCTAGTTGTGTCCACGGAACACCATTTTCCATTGAATGGTTAGCTGTTGTACACTCTCTTAATATTTTACTATAGTTTATTTGCAATGAATTATGACTTCTAGTTCAAGTCCTACTCACATAAAAATAGAATTCTTTATTCTTTATTTTGGCCAAGTGTGATTGGACACACAAGGAATTTGTCTTCAGATAGATAAACAGATAGATCTTTCATTATTGCTTTGGGAAAGTGAAAACTAATATTGTTTATTAGCCACTGCTGGGCAAAACATGAAAAGGCTTCAAGCAGCCTGTTTTAATACATCTTGAATATCTTGTCTGTTTGGATCTCGAGTATGTGCCATGCTAAGATTGGCAACCTGTAGCAGTGGAGTGATGGGAATATCAATGCTCAGTTTAAACACTGTTCAACGAACAAATTATACATCTAACCCAACTTACCAAAACTGATGTATTCTTATATCCCAACAATAGAATATATGTATAATAATATGGTCTGTGGAATAAAATGAACCAGGCAATCATATGATGCTAAGTCAGTTTACAGTTTACGAGGTACAGTGGAACTACGTCTCCACAGATTATCACCCAAGAAGACTGAGAAAGAAATTGCTCTAGCAAGGATAGGCAAAAGAACATCAACTCTTGTTAGTTTATTTAGTATGATACAGTCCAATCTTGGTATTCTTTTATTTTTTTCCTCTTTTTCCACAGGTACCTTCTCAATGAAGATCAGAAACGCCTCTTTGAAAAGGTGGCTAAATATTGCAATCGCTCCACTGACCTCATCCCTCTGTCTTTTGTCCTAGGTAGGATTTATTTGCATATCCTTGAGGCACACTTCGCTGTGGTTTCTGCTTATCTGCTTTTATTGATCAGCTGAAATGGCAGAGATGTGATGAAAGTAACTGGGTAGAACCCTATATGTATATGATTTCTTATTGGTCAATGGGAGAGGGCATGCTTTGCTTTTAAAAGAGGTCACAGTCAATTCTGTCTTTAGCTAAGTACTAGGTCTAGTAACAAGACGGGCACAGAAGCCCTGGGGCCATATCTGAGAGAGAGTTCTGAACTAGGCAGAGAAATAGTCCAGCGTCCAATAGACCTGCAAAGTACTTTACATTTTCCTACCTATATACCAGTATGTTCTTAGGTGAAAATGTGGGGCTTAAAAGTCTGTTAATTTTGGTAATAGTAATAATTTGTTGAATTTATATGACTGGGCAGTTTATTTATCTTAGGTATGATTATTAGCCTGACATCTGAGACTTTATCCTGGATTTAATCTAAATGAGAATTAGAATTTAATCATCACAGTAGAGCCATTTTAGTGTAATGGTTAAGGCATCAAGCTAGAAACTGGGAGAGCATCAGTTCTAGCCCCACCTTAGGCCCACAACCAACCTCTCTGTCTCTATCTCTGTCTCTGTCTCTGTCTGTCTCTGTCTCTCAATCAATCAACCTTTATTGTCAGAGTACATGTGTACAATGAGATTAGCTGCGCCTCCCTTCGTGCACCCCCCCAACACAACTCACAGTGAAGACAGAAGTTTCTAACCCAGTCCCAATCTTATTGCACTGACTCTGTGTCTCTGTCTTTGGGATTACAAAATCCAGAATTCCTTTGCAATTTGTAAATCATTAGTTTGGAGAAATCTTGATTAGAGTACTACATCTTTGAAATTTCCCCACATACTATTCAATTCAGTCTTTTCATAATCAGGAAAATGCCCAAAATTCCTTGTTTCATTTTCATGTTCTCCTTCAAGAGCTAAATGTATAACTCTGAATTCCTTGCTTCCCAATTGTTTCTTTCTGGCCCTCTAAGTGACATTCCTCTTCCATAGATGGGAAGAAATTCTGCAGTTCTGGATAGTTGCCTACTTTCTGATGTAACCCTCAAGCATTTTCTTTCCTCTGAACCTAAGAAGGAATACCTTCAGCCAGAATAATCCCTTTCATTGTCTTCCCCTCCCCTCATCTGCTCCTCTCCGTCCATCCCCAACAAAACATTTCCTTTGTAAACTCTGGAGTCATAATCCACTGATATGTGTCCTTTTTAAACTCCAGGGCTGGGATAAGGGGTGATTAAACAGGAGGAGATGGGGAAGTAGAACGTAGCCCTGAGGTAAATGTCAAGGCCTGGGTGGGGAAAAAGGGAAGAGAAGGAGGAGAAATCATGTAACTAAAATGAAAAGGGAAGTGACAATCTAGTATAAGATAATTAATGCCGACATCACACAGAATGAACATTTCCAATGTTTGAGGGCAAACTGATAGTAAGCTCTAGTTTTCAATAAAGAACGCTCCTTTGCAAGTTTTGCTCTAAAAAGGACACGGAGGGTAACTTTTCAGAAATTAGCTGATATAGTCAGAAAAATCAAGGTAGTAACTATGATTATGAGATTGAAGTTCCTGTCTGAGACGCATCTTCAAAATAGAACTTCAGTCACACTATAGTGGTCACCTTCTTGAGGGAACCTTGAATAATAGTTTATTATTGCTGAAAAGAATGAGGTTGTATGAACAATAATACTCCCTGCAGGACTATTTTTCTTTTTTTAAAGGTTTGAAGAATCTATGTCATGCTCCAGTATACAGGAAATACATCAAGTGTCTCTGTTTATTTTGGTTGTGATTGTTACTGTCCTGACGCAATACGACTGGCTGGATTTCTTATATATTTCTTTTTGAAACAGGAAAACATTTACTCTAGAAAAGTGAGGTTTTGATGTCTATGGCTTTTCACACAGTTAAAGTTTCAGGCCCTTCTAAGCACCAAGAGCCATGGTGGCGCAGTGGTTAGAATGCTGTACCGCAGGTTAATTCACAGCTCACTCCAGGAGTCTGATTCTGAATGGCTCAAGGTTGACTCAGCCTTCCATCCGATAAAAGGTCAATAAAAGGAGGAACCAGGTTGTTGGGAGAAATATGCTGACTATGTAAATTGCTTAAAGAGGGCTGTAAAGCACTGTGAAGCACTATATAAGTCTAAGTGTTATTGCCAGTGGTATTACTATATCTAAACTGGGAAACAGAACCATTCTTTAAGTGCAGCGATTCTGAAGATCTTTGTCGATTGGTCTCTGACTTTTCATTGTATTGGATCTACCTTTATCAGGGCTACAAACACCCAGATGATGCCAACAGCAGCAAATGTACAGAGAAACTCGTTGAGACCATGTATTGATGACATGAGTTTGCAGCCCAGATCTGGCCTAAATTGCATGCTTGTATTGTATATTTAATTTATCAATTAAATATACATACATACATACATACATACATACATATATACATACATATTTGTTTTCTTAAGTTTTCGTGGGTACTTACATGTATGGTATTCAGCTTTGTCGGTTTTTCCACGTCATTGTAGTTGTGCTTTTAAAGTTGTAGCAACGTTTCGGCAGAATCTCATCTGCCATCATCAGGCTTCTGTATTGTGGCAGATGAGATTCTGCCGAAACATTGCTACAACTTTAAAAGCACAGCTACAATGACGTGGGAAAATACCCGAGCAAAGCTGAATACCACACACACACACACACACACACACACACACATACAAACACACACACACACACACAGATATTTTGCTACCACACATTAATCAACAATCTAACAGTGCTGTACATCTCCAGCTTTACTTTTGTAACTGATTTATTAATGAGCCTTCATTCTCTTTTTGGCATCATTTAAAACCACAAGAGCAAGAAATGTCTAAAAAGCTAAGTTGTCTCAAATCAGATATAAAGCAATAGTTTAAAACAACAGTGGTTTAAATAGTCTTTGGATTTGAAATATGTGAAACTCAAACAACAGCCACTCCCTAAAATTGATTACTGTCCAGTGGTGGGATTCAAATTTTTTACTACTGGTGCTGTGGGGGTGGCTTGGTGGGCGTGGCAGGGGAAGGATACTGTAAAACCTCCAGTCAGAGGGAGTATTTGCCGGTTCTCCAAACTACTCAAAATTTCCACTACCGGTTCTCCAGAACTGGTCAGAACCTGCTGAATACCACCCCTCATCTTTGTACAAGGAACAGGCCCCAGCCCTTATTCTTTTAGGACCATCGAACTTCTCTTGGCAGGTTTTTACGTCACGCTGATTGTGAACCGTTGGTGGGCCCAATACACCAGCATTCCCCTGCCAGATCAGTTGATGTGCGTCATTTCCAGCAATGTTCATGGGAGAGATGACAAGGGTCGTATTTTGCGGCGCACACTCATTCGTTATGCCAACCTGTCTTCTGTCCTGATCCTGCGTTCAGTCAGCACCAGAGTGCTTAAGAGATTCCCTACTATGGACCACATTGTGGAAGCTGGTGAGCCTGACTGGGAAGGAAAGTTATAAGGCCGAGGGAGTGAAAGTGGATGCAGAGAAGCTTCTCACTTTGGGCTATTGCCCGGGTGTGGGGTGGGGGGAGAGGAGAAAATAGAAAACCACTCCTTGCATTGACTCATCTACTCAATGGCAGTCTTCTTCATTATGGTGCTCTCAAGAACAGTAGGACTATAAGTGGTATTTAGAGGGCACAAAGTCAGGGACAACTTTTTTTTTAATGCTTAATCTTTTTTTTATTGCATTTCTATAAAACTATCTGGATGTAAAGTTTTCTTCAGGGACATCACTAAAACTGCTTTTGCTAATAGCTAATTCAGGAACTCAGAATAATCCCTGCTTAGGCTGCCTAGAATGCATCATGTTCTAAGCCAATTTCCCCAATTTGTTGGCCTACAATTTTAGTGCTCAAAGTTCCCCAGGCAGGTTGGGAAAAAAACACTGTATTTTAATCTTTCAAGCGAGTGGTTTTTGAGAAATTGGAGTGACAGAGCAAGAAACTGAGAAGGGGCCTATGCATTTTTTCAGTTTAAACTTCCTCAGTCCATAGTATCTTCCCTGCCAAATGTCTGTTCTACTTTAAAAAAAAAAATTATAATCCCACCTTTGTTATGTTTATAAATTCAAGGCAGTGAGCACACCTAATATTCCTCCGTCCTAAAACACGACAAATATTACTGTAGTAATGTGACTAAGTCCGTAGTTTGAACCTGCTTCCAAGCCAATTTCTCCAACTTTCCCATACACCTTCCCCCCCCCCCCCACACCTTACAGGTTTTATGACACAGGATGAACGTAAGAAATACGAGAGTCTCCATTCAGACTTCAACAAGTACTGGATCCCCTGTGTGTGGTTCACCAATCTAGCTGCTCAGGCACGACGAGAAGGGAGAGTCCGCGATGATGTGGCACTCAGATTGCTCATGGATGTAAGTTCAAGGAACAATGGAGGAGGGTATAAGTACCCAAGTTTAAACTATTCCAGTTCTTGTTTTGCATCATATGTCAGGGTTATTTTTGGCATTCTTGGAATATTCTTGCCTTCTTGAGGCTCAATATTTCGGAAAAAAACTATTAATCTATATAAAGAATATTGTAATTTATATAAAAGTGACTTGTTTGTTCCCTCCTACATTTATGTTTTTAGCTTCACACATCCCATCTATGCTGCAACACCCCAATCCCATGAATTGGCTGAACAGGCTTATCTATCTTCTTATCTATAAGCCTAACAGAAAGTTACACTTCAATTTAAAGGAAGCCTCAAATTGCACTTAGTTAAAAGCTGGATACTGCCTTACAGGAGCAAACTGTTTAAAAAAGCTGCAAATTCTGAAGCTTCTGGTTTTTTTCCACGCAGGAGCTGAACCTCTACCGTGCTAAATGCAGCATGCTTTTTCACTTTGACTGGATCAGTATCCCCCTAGTGTACACACAGGTCAGTGCAACAGAAAACATATAAACATAGCTTGTGTCTGCTGCTACAGCTACCGAAGGAAACTGAAAAAAAATAAAAGATCTAGAGCCACAGTGAAGTATCTGAAATATTTCACTGTTTATAAATGGGTGATGAATGTGTGTGAAATAAAGGTTCTAAGAAACTCATTTAAGTGGGGAAATGGATTGTTAAAAAAATTGCTGAGCCCAGTGATGATGTCTAATACCAGACACGAATGCCATCTTCTCCACAGGTGGTCACTATAGCAGTCTACTCTTTCTTTGCATTTTGTGTGGTTGGTCGTCAGTTCCTGGATCCAGCTCATGGTGGAGAACTAGACATGTATGTTCCCTTGCCCACACTCCTACAGTTCTTCTTTTATGCTGGGTGGCTGAAGGTGAGAATGTTGGCTTCTAGCAAATAGCTTGATGTTTTTTTCATAATACAGTAATAATTTAATAAAAATAAATAGCTCAAAGCATTCCTGCCATATGACCTGTCCTACAGTCAATTTGGTATAGTAAAATTCTTAAATAGATTGTGCAAACTTTCACTTTTGAGCTTCTGGTTAGTTTCATACCAGTTTGTTCCACAAATGATGTCACTATACTTAAAATATAGTGACAGCCAGGGATGGGATGCTACTGGTTTGGACCAGTTCTATAGAACCGGTAGCTCCAAAGAGCAGCCGACACCGAACCAGTTTGCTGCAACGATCATTTGGTCGTCTGTTTGGCCCACCCAACCACCCGGGCTCTGGGCTGTCCTTTATTCTCTACATTTTCCTCCTCAGCTGCTTTGTGCAGCACAGCTGAGTGCCGCTTGTCAGCTGGAACAGGGGAATGCTTGCCGGACCCAGAAATTTGTAGGTAGTGTGCACGCACGTGAAGCAAACCGGTTGTTATGCCGGTAGGATCCCACCCCTGGTGACACCTTTTGTGGAATAACCTTGTATGAAACCAACCAGAAGTTCAAAATACTGTCAAGATATTGAATGAAGCCTATCTTGCATCTTTCCCCAGTGAACGTTTGCTGAATCTATCAACTATCCTTTCCTCTTCAGGCAACAAGATGTGGCTGGTGAAGCTCAGCTTTTTAATGTTTTTTAAGTTGCATCACAATCTATACAATGTTCATTTATTTCTCTTTAACAGAATGCCTTTGGACGGTTAAGGTAGTGTCATGTTCTCGCCACATAACCAACCTTTATGTATAGCTACAGAGTACGATTTACAAACATGGTGTTTATTTTAAGCAGATTCAAAGCTATCTTCAAAATATTGAATAAATGTTCCCTCCCATACAGGTGGCTGAACAAATAATTAATCCCTTTGGAGAGGATGATGATGATTTTGAAACTAATAAACTGATAGACAGAAACCTTCAGGTGAGTCTTATATGAATGCTTAAAATAGGAAATACACTACTTAAGACGAGGCACAAAATATACCTGGTCTAGAAACTGGTGCACCAGGATGTTAACTATTGCTAGCGATTTAAAATATCCTAATGGCAGCCACAAGAGCATGACATTAATCTGGGAAATCCCAACCTTTCTCAACCTGATGCTGTCATACATATTTAATTTCAGACCATATGGGAAAATTGCACTGAAAGCCTATCACAAGAGGAACTTCCAACAGTCCCAACATCTGCTTTTCATTTTTTTCTAATTCTGTGAAAGCAGACATTAAAAGGGACAATTATGCAAACCAAAGATTTGAATCTAACTTTAAAGCACTGTAATCAACAGACATGTAGGGCTCCACCAGCTACTCCTCAAAAACAGAACAGTTCTTTGTTTTGGCTAGGTATCGTTGCTTTCAGTGGATGACATGTACCAGAACTTGCCTCCAACCATGAAGGACAAATATTGGAATGAATCTACAGCTCAACCACCCTACACAACAGCCACAATGGCAGAGACCTTGAAACCTTCCTTCATGGGCTCCACATTTGATATGCGGTAAGTTCAATTGCCAAATACATTTGTCAGACAGCTATCTATTGAGGCTAGCAAATATGACAACTGCCTGGTAGAACCAGAATAACTCTGGTTTTGTGAACTTCCTTGTCCAAATCAATAAGATAAGTTGATAGACATAATCTATCCTGTAACATATTAATATTCATGCTGTCATAAAAAGTATGGAGCATGTCTCTATGCAAGATAATTTATTCCTTCCCATTCACATCCTGGAAAGTTTCTAATTTTCTAAAGAACTGCACATTGGCAGTTTGGGGGGCAAATAAATTGAAATAAATTCTAAGGAAATTGAAGAGGAATAAACAGCATGATTGACATTCATGAAAGCATCAACAAGCACCAATAATAGGGCAATTTATTGATAGTAGTTGGAAACCAAATGGATGCAAACATGCTCCTCTTAGAATATTCAAATGGAATCTGGTAACTTTTTCCAACTAATAGATGTTATTAAAAGACATAAGCTTCCTTGACCTGCAGCTTGCTTTAACCGCTTTCTGCATCAGACTGAATTTTAACCAGGCTAGCATAGCTCTCCTACAATCCCATATATCCACCATCTTCCTTCCAGGATATCATTGAATTCTCGCTTTCATAAGCTATAACCACAATGTCCATGAAGTATGGGATGGGAATTATAACCCAAGAGCAGCTTGTGTATCACTCATGGGAGATGGTTTGCTTAGGGATCAGGAACTTGTTTAAAGTCATGTATGAAGGGGAAAAAGTCCATAATACTATTTGATTCAGGCTGCTTATTTAAGGTAGTCATTATACAATAAAATCAAATACAGGTAGTTGACTTACAACTGTTCATTTAATGACCAAGGCTACAATGGCACTGAAAAAAATGACTTATGATCGTTTTTCACACTAATAACCTTTGTATCATCCCTATGATCAGGTAATCAAAATTCAATGTGGTTGGCAACTGACTCATACTTATGACTGTTACGGTGTTTCAAGGTCACGTGATCACCTTTTGCAACGCTTTGGCAAGCAAAATGAAGGGGGAAGCCCGATTCACTCTACAAACATGTTACTAATTTATCAACTATGTTGATTCACTTAATAGTGGCAACAAAGGTTGTAAAATGGGGCAACACCTGTTCCTGCAAATAAAAACAAATTCTACATTAAAGCAAATTTTACATTTACTCAAAGGGCACTAAGAACACACCAAATGTGAAATTTGACACCTCCCGCAGGTGGCAATGCATATAGCACAGGTATTCTGCTATACTCAACAAGATTCACTCCAAGAAGCAATTATGACTGGAATACTCTATTGGAGTATGCCACAACATAGGTGTTCTACTATACACCTGTCCTTCCTTAGTTCTCAAAGCACCTCCTTTAGTACACTAAAGGAATTACTAGCTGGGGTCCATAAATTTCTATCAGTATACTTAATTCAATTAATTTGTACTTAGACCAGTAAAACATGGTCGATTTATTGCTTCGCATGTTATATATACCAAGCCACTATCCCCTGCAACTGGTCAGTTGGAACGGAATCATGAATTATCCCAATTTTTCATTTCACTCAGTTGTGCCTGTACTGTCTTTCCTCCTTTGTGTAGGATGAGTGATGACCCGGAGCAGAATCAGCAGGTCGATGCCTCACCCAGCATGAACCGCATACAGACACCCTTGCTTAACCGCTTTTATGCTGCTGCTGCCTCTCCAGCAATTAGCCTCAAAAATTTTGGGAAGGGCAACCGGATTTCCCACCCTCAGTTGCTGCGTTTGAGATCTGAGGGTATCTTTCCTTCTGCCAGCCCCAACTTCAATCGCAGAGACGATCCAGAGGCTGTTGGCCGTATCGATGAGGAAGAGACAGAGGATGAGGAAACTGGAATGAGTGAAACCAGTACTCCTCACAATGCAGAAATAGAGAGAAAAGATATACCCATTATTACTGTGGTAGGATCCCTAGATGACAGCATCAGCAGCATTGAGCAGCCATCCAGCTAAGATTAATAAATAACCCAAGATTTCTGGCTGCACTTGTTTGATCAGCTATGGCAGGGGTGTCAAACTCAAGGCCCACGGGCTGGATCCAGCCTGTGGGGTTGCCCTGGAAAGTGAAGGACTGGCCTGCAGTGCCTCTGCCAGAGAAAACGGCAGAGGCACCACAGTTTTCACTGGCAGAGCGCATGGGCCACTACAGATGTCCCTGACACAAGTGATGTTGAGCTGGCCACTCCTTTATGGTAAACACACTGCCAATTCATTTGGTCATAGACTGCTTTTCACTCAAAATTAACCTGAGAACTTGAGTTCTTTGTGCCTTCTGCATTTAAGCCTTCTGGGTTCTTTGTGCCAGATGTATTTACAGAGATGTATTTACTTTCAATAACCTAACCAATTTTGTTTACCTTATGATTAATAAATCTTCTAAATATATATGTTCTGAAACTTTTTATTATATAGGTATCTGAATAATAATAAAATCCAGATAAGCCAATATTCAAGTAGGAAGATATTTTGTTAATATTTCTTCTTTCATTGGAATCCATGCGATTTCAAAATTCAACAGCATAATCTTGTTTATTCAGACATAAATCACTCTTAAGTGAAACTGATTCCTCAATAACACTTTTAAGATTGTGACTTGAGAAAAATGAGGGCACTGAAAAATAGTAATCTGCACACTAAATATAAAAGTTCTCTCAATGAAGGAAGCAACATTTAGTTATTTAGTATATTTCAGTTGCAATTTAGCTTACACATTTGTCCGGCTTTCTATCAACATATACTTCAGAAATTGTAGTTATATAATTTCACATAAGGTACAAGCATTTCTGAAAATCTAACTCATCGTGCTGCCATTTTCAACTGGAGAATGGCAGCAACAACAGGTTCTCTCCCAAATAAAAATGCAACAAGTTTAGAAAACTAAGTAGCTTTTGAAAAGATCAGTGAGAAAAATCTCAATTATACAGCTTTTCTTGGGGCTGCAGTTAAGTCATAGCTTGGCCTACAAGGAAACATTGTCGTCAGACTGAAGCAAGCCCAGACTTTCTTCCCAACACGAGCTCTACAGGCCACAATATTAGTAAATTCCATTCCAGCACTTACCACTGATATACTACTTTGTCCCAATGCCCATAAATAACCACATTAATCATTTATAACAAGACTCTGAGATATTTATTAAGCCTGTTAGATACAATAAATGTATTCATTTGCCTTTCCTGGCCTTGATTTTCCTCAGATAGAATTCTAGTTCCTTGCCTTCCAGAATGTAGCCATCTGCTCGGCCACATTGTCCAGGTCTGGAGGCAATGCAAGCTGAAAATACAAAATTAAAGGAAAATGTGTCAATTAAGACTAACGAACACACTTCTTTAAATGCAAAACTTTTCTTACTTTAACTCCATATTAACACAACTATGCTCATCTTCTCACAAAGTGTGGGCCTTTAAAAATTTAACGGCCTTCCCAGTTGCCTTCAGAACTTGAAATGTCACCACTCGCATTCAGCAGCAGAACTGGACAAAGTTTTCATCACAAGGTCAACTTCAAATCCCTGGTCAATTATGCAGAATAACATGGTAATCACCTAACACTTGAACTTCTGGTTCTAACTTGTATAAAGTAGCAAGAACTAGGAAAAGGCTCTAACAATTGTCAAGCTAAATATTATACCAAGAGTTGAAACAAGTACATCCTGCCCTAGAATAAAGCTGTGACGTTTGTCAACCCTGAGTATAGACTGCCATCATCTCATAAGTTATCAAAATAGTACATCTGCTTAAATCTTCTGCTGTGTCTAGCAAGCTCAGTTTTCTGGGTTTTTTTACATCTTACCAAGTAGCTTTCCTTGTTGGAATTGCTCCTCCAGGAGGCTACTGATCTTGGCATTCTTTTTCCGCTCGTCATACTTCTTTTGGATTTTCTTTGAACGTTTTTTATTTAAAATTTCTTCCTCCTCAGGGGTCTGAAGCAAAAGCAGAAGGTTGTTATTTCCCATAATTTCACAAATATCTGAAACATTCAGTACATTTTGGGGTTGTAAAACATTGTGCAAATTGGTGTAAACTGTTCTGCACATAAAAACTTGTCCCATGCCTAGACCAAAACATGCTGTGTGTGTATGTGGGAGGGAAAAGAAGCCACTGGGAAGACTAAAGTGGGAGAGGCCATCTTATCTGGTTGGACATACTGCAAAGTCAGATTAGCTTTGGTCACTGCCAATTTCCACAGCTTCAACAGCAGTTTATTCAACCAGCCTATCACTCCCATTTTCCAAACATCATTCCCCGCCCCACTCTACTTCCCCATATCCACCAATGTCCACTTCCTTGTAGTCAGAAAGAATTGGAAATACAAAAGCGCCAATTAAAAGTGCAGTGTGTAAACAAACTGATAGTGGCAGTCAAGGGAAGGCACTAGGAATTTACAAACAATAAATGTACACACACAGGCCAACTTAGAAGAGCTATAGATGTGAGGTGCGCAGGTCTTATCCTGCTCATCCTGTTAAACTTCTCCAGATTTTGTTTTAGCAAATACCCAGGACAATAAAAATGCTTTGGGTTTTGCCAAATTTCAGCCTATCCAAGGTGGTTTGGTAGAATTACTGAAGCAAACGATTTGAGTATTGTGCATTCTTCTAATACAATCTTACACAGCATGACCGGTGTGCTGAACTCTTTGCTACTTTAAAACAATTTCCAAATAAATTGAGATTTGAGCACTGATGGGATAACAGTCTATAAGCATTTTTCAACTTGGAGCCCACAAACAGTAATTTATAGAATCCTTTTATTCAAAACATTTGCCTGCATACTTCAGCACTAAGATGCTCTAAATTGGAAAGGGACCCTACACAGCTTGGTCTCATGTCTCCTTCAGATAAGTAGATATGCCATCATTCTCTTTCAGCAGCAGAACTGGTTAATAGTATCATCATCAGAAGACAAATGTATTTTTAAACCTCTGCATACTATGTTACCTACCAGCTTGGCACCCTTTTTGCGCCCAAGGGGCAAGGCATAGTGGGCTTCATACCAGTGTCGGTATGGTGTGCTGTCAATGAGGACAATGCAGTTTTTGACCAGGGTCTTTGTGCGCACCAACTCATTATTGGATGCATTGTAGACTACATCAATTATTCTGGTTTTGCGGGTACAGCCTGTAAAAAAAGGAATTTATCTTTCAAGAATTAAAAAAAAAAAATCTGAATGCTATAAGAATCTTGTGAGTACATAAAAATAGGCCTTCACACACTGCAGGATCTGTATACATTCTATTTTATAAATGTAGCCAATTTTGACTATTTCCAAAATCAACCCATTTGAAAGAATAAAGAAGAGAATTTAAAGAAGAGAATGTACAAACTATAAAGTATGTGACTCCGCAAACTAGGATGACTGGAAAATATGAATGTATTTGCAAAGAGCACGCTAACCCTGCGACACAAGCGTGCCTCCTTTACACATACGTGCAGCATCGCTTATGATGCTAAAAGGGTCGAGCTTGTATCACAATAGTGATTCCCTGTGAATATTTCTGCAAAATATCATAATTAGTCCTCTGATTAGAAAATACAAAAATAGACTTGTTTATCTTGTTACTTTCAGCAGCTCCAATAAAGTCCTCATAACATAGCTCAATAACGAATATGAAATAAAGTAAATACAGAAACTACATTGGTGTATTAACCTCACCGACCAAACGAACACCAGGATTATGAATTGACCAATTAGGTACATCTGAATAGGAACAAAGCTACTCTTAAGCAAACCTGCAACCCCTCCCTCCCCCAAATACTAGTGGGGTAGCAAACTAAACATGCAAGCAAAGGTTCAAATGTATTGCATGGCTATTTTTTATACTTATACCATCTACAACATTCTTGCCTCTTCATCACTGAATAACAGCTTTTAAATCCATGCTGAGCTCTTGTTTAAAGTTAGCTAATATTTTTCATTTTTTCTATCTCAACCCCTGAGTTTTTACCAGACTTGAACAATACCTTTCAAGTTTATGTAAAGGATCCGTCTCCCCTTTAACATCCCTATAGCAACAATGCACACATACTCAGGGTAACTATGACACTCTTATCACTGAGAGCTTGGAATTCACCAAAGCTCTCTTAAGGTCAAAGTTATCATCACAGTTTTCTTATTTGTGCTTCTAGATCACTAACACCACCACCACCCCTTAAAAAAAAATACTCTGCAGAACATCTACTTACATTCAGATCCCCAAGAGAAGTTTCCAACATCCAAACGCAGAGCACGGTATTTTTTATTGCCACCACGAACTCTGACTGTGTGAATTCTTCTGGGGCCAATCTACAACAAAGTACCACGGGTTTGTTCAAACACAGCAATTCATGGAACTAAAATCTTGCCTCAAATGCCCATCCTACATGGCAACATGGTCAGTGTAACTATGACGATCCTAGCATTGGTGACTGTGATGAAGACCAGAACAGTCTACACGCTCACCTAAGGTGTACTTCTCATCACTCCAGTTGCCTCCACATCAGAGGAACAGTATCTCCAAACTAAAGCACTATGCAATTATCTCAACGTGACCAAAGTTAACTCTGGGTTGGAGTTTACTTCAAATCTTTTAAGGATTGCAATAATTTCAAATTAATTAGTGATATGGTGCCCCAGTAAGCATTCCACTACACATATGCAACACTTGGGTATATCTAAAGTAGCTCATATCTATTTCATACATCAACATCATTGCTAACTACATATAAAAATGGTACTGCAATTAAATTTAGAGGCACGCTAATAACAGCTTTTAAAAACATGTGTGCCTAACCCATACTATTGTTATATCAGAAAGTTTTGTTACAGGTAAGATATATCATGTAAAAAAAATCTCATTTATCCCTTACCTGAACATTATTTTGCAATTAGCTATCTGCTATGAATACAGTATTCTGGGTTAGTCAAGAACAAAGGACACTTGAATTAAAAGTTCCCATTTCTTCCTTCTGCCTACAAAGAGGTTTTCCCAGTTGGCCTACAGCAATCCCCATTATTCAGGAAACATGCACCCCTTAAAATACTTTACTCCTACCAATAGTAGTCTGAACTCTTCCCACACATTTCCCCTCTAAGCAATTCAGCGCACATACTTTTGTGTTGGCAGGAGGTCGCCCCAACTCATACTTTCGTTTCTTGTGGTAGGGCTTCCGCTTTCCACCGGTCTTGCGACGCTTGTGCCAATTATCCCTGGAGATTCCTGCGTAAAAGAGAAAAAAATCAAGCGGGATAGGAATGCATTAAGTGTGGTCATTGAAGTTGTCCCTCTACTACGGCTTGCAGGCGTCCTTCTGCCCAGTGTTACTCAGTTCTCCAAGGTAAGTCTCCGCATGGCACACTCGGCCTTAATGCAGCAGTGGAAAAAGTTTCATCATTGCAACGGCGGGCAAAGGGAGAAAACAAAAAGAAAAAAGGCGAGAAAACACTTTCGCTCCATGAAGGTCCTTTAAGAGGTGGCTATCCTGCGGCAACGCGCAGCAAAGGCCGAAGAGGCGTCCGGATCCCAAACAGGCCGAATCGCAATCGCTACACAAGACTAACCAGAATCTCACGCGCATTTCAACGGGCTAAACATCCTTCTCCCCGTTACCCGACCGGGAGCTCCGCGGGGATGTCTAGCGGGGCGGATGCGGGCGGATGAAACCACGACGTCCCTCTCCCTCTAACAACTCACCCATCCTGCTCCGAGGCGCCGATTGCAAAAAGAAGGACGCAAAGCATTTCGGGACGGTTTGTCCCACGGGAAATCTCGCGGCAAAAGACGCTCGTCTCAGCCGACGCGCAGCATCGCGTCATCAAAGTGGGACATGGAAACAGGTGGAAGGAGAGGTGGTTGGTGGACGTTCGTTAGCGTCCCGGCCTGGACGGTTTCTTTATGGTTTGCGTCAAAAGAAGCTAGTGAGGTGTACATGGCTCAACACAGGGACTGCCAGTTCTTTATGATTGTTAAAGTTGTTGCTTGGCAGGGATGTGGTGGTTTTTTTTTTTTTTTGAGAGGAAGGTCCTGCGGTTGCTGCTTGGAGCGGGAGGTTTTCCGTAACTATCTGATAATCTGTTTTTCTACGCTAGGGGTCTTCAAACTTGACAGCTTTAAAACTTGGGGACTTCAACTCCCAGAATTCCTCAGCAAGCAAAGCTGGCTGAGGAATTCTGGGAGTTGAAGTCCATAAATCTTAAAGTTGTCAAGGTTGGAGACCCCCGATATAGATGGTTAGGTAAACTAATAACAGTGTAAGAGCTACTACACTTGGACTGTTCCAAGTTTTTGGGCGATCGCCAATGGCGATAAATGGACTCAACTGTCGGCTATCAAAGGTACTTTTTCAGGAGGCAAATGGACGTTCTTGTTTTTTTCTTTGAAGACATTTCGCTTCTCATGCAAAAAGCTGCTTCAGCTCTGAACTGGATAGTGGAATGGAAGGATTTATATTCCTTGCAGACAGCTGGTCATTTGCATCCTTTTCAGAGGGTCGTTGAAGCACTTGGAAGGTTTATCTGTGTACTCAGAGTGACCTGAGTAGTGCTTCTGGCTTCAGTGGTCTGCAATTTTTTTCTCTGGAAATCCACTCCTACTTCCAACACCATTCCAAGGGTGTTCATCCCAAATTGTATAGCTAAAAGTCTGTAGATTTGTCATCCAGGTCATGGTCCCAAAGGTGCTTTGGGACAACCATGACCTGGATGACTGAGAATCTCTACAGATTCTCCGCTACCACAGGATTTTTATATCTGAGCTCGTCATTCGAAGCTCTAGCATCATGTCTTGAGAGTGAAATTTTATGTTTTCTTCTGCCATTTCACATTAGTGGAAGATCTATCTTGCCTCTCAAATTGCCTCTTAATCTAAAATGGCCATTTATAAACATTAATAAACAAGCCATTACTAGGGCATGTCATAGCGAGTACAAATGGTCGGTTTGCCTTTGTCCAATAGTGAAAAAGCTTAGGACTAGACCTGGGTAGAATTTTAGGTAGGAGACACCAGGTTATTGCAAAGCTGGGTCAATTTTTCTTGCAGAATATATTTGAACAGCCATTCTTTAAAACCTGTTCATCATTTGCCACGATTAAATCCATGGAAATTTAGCTTAGATCTCATGACTGGAGCCTGTCATAATACTGCATACAGAATGCATTTTGCTCTAGTTGAGCTGATATATATGCGGTATGATGCATGCTTTGTCTAGTCTGCCAATATTCCTGTGAAATGTATACATTTTACTGATTTTCTTCAACCATTTACTTAACTAGGAACATAATTGTTTAAATACAGATACAATTTATCACATGCTAAACCAATCATAAGCATTGCTTTTTACCATGTCCAGGATATAGAGGATTTTATTAATTACAATCCCCTGGTAATTTTCATCTCAGTATTCCCAAACGAAGAGCCACTTTATGGTGTATAGTGAAGTGTATAGTATTTCACCCACATTTAAGTACTTTTAATGTTTGAAAAAGGAAACTGTTGTGTTATTGTTTGTGAAATGTGTCAGATCATTTTTGTTTACAGTTGCTATAGAAAACCTTTTAAAATGTTTCTGGTCATTTAAAATATTCCTAGTCACGGATTCTTTTTCTCTCACATCAACATGTACTTTCAAATATTCAAAACAGGATTATTCTCTGCTTCAGTATCTTTTGTTTGGTGCTGTTCTTGATTCAAGCACTGCATCCATAGACAAGGGCATTTTGATATTCTGCTGAAACAAATTCCTCACAAAGATTCTAAAGTTATATTCTACATGTTTTATGTCACGGTAGTTTGTGCATTCCACTTGTTAAACTTTTTTCAACTTCAGGAATGTTTGGAGTGATATGACTAATTAGCAGCTTTTTATTTTGTAGTGCTTACTATGCAATCCTTGTGACATAGTCCATGGACACTTGAAAGAATACATGAATATAAATGCTTTTATTATGATCTCAGGATACAGAATTGTTTATTAATGCAGCACTGTCAACATTAAAAAAATTAGTCCAAAGACAATTACAGAAGAATGTATTCTTTCCAAACCCTGTGTCCCACTATAATTTTAACATGCAATTTGAAAGACTTGCATCACACAGATGCTTTTTGCCGAGCTAGCAAGGAGAGTGCTGCATGAAGTTGAGGTATATTGGTTTCTATTATGTACAGTAGTCAGGCTTTGTAGGTTGTTTGTCTTCCTTTAATTCTAATGAGTGCTAGCTTCGCAAATAATTTTTTGGGTGTCCTAAAACAATCAGTGAGCTCTAGTAAGTGTCTTGTTCCTTGACCATTAAGAATTTAATGGTTTGGATGCCAGCCATTGTATAACATGCTGTACTATATGGATATATGCCAGTACAGTTGGGGAGTTTTGGCAGACTAAAGTATGGATCTGCTCATAAAGATCTCTTCTGTGGGAATTTAATTATAGTCAACCTTGAATGATCTTCAAAACTAAGTTTTGTATTTGGGTAGTATTTGGATATAAAATTACCAGGAAATTCCAGGACTATAGCCTAGATTAAAAAGTTGAAAAAAAACATTCTGGAAGAAGACAAAAGCAATGGCTTCTATATTATTTCAAAAGAATTATACAAACTTGCCCTGAAAGTCATAGAAATCAAATTTCACTTGATGGAAAATCAATTTTTGAAATGTTCAAATACTAAAACTTAAAATATTAAGTTAGCAAATCTTGACAAAAGCAACACATGCACTATACTTCCATACTCTTTGTGTACTGTATCAGAAATTAATCACTGCCAAATTTATCAATTTTGTTATATACTTAATGTGAATATTTTCATTATCAATGAGAAATTCATATTTTATAGATATCCTTTTTTGATATAAACTTATCCTACTTATAGGGCTGGAGTGATTCAGAAACAAGATAAATCAGATCTCTGCTTTTGAAAAATTGCTGCTATCTTAAGACGGAAATATAAGAAAGTCTTATTTAAGAAATCTAAACTAGTAACTTGAGAAATGACAGACTCAGAATTGGCAAACTGATGCAAAATATTTATTCCAAGTTAGTTATCTTTTGATGCAGTAGTTTTCCCCTCATACAGACTCAATGTGATAGTCACTTTTTTAAATCTGTAAATAATGTTATCAAAATAATCTTAATCTTTGAAATCCCACAAAAATTTTATATTTTAACAATCCACCCTGAATATCAAGGTTGCAAGAACACAAACAATTCCTATATCCAAATATTTTACAGCTGTACCCCCCCCAAAAGAAAAACCAAACACGCCTGGTTAAGTGATGAAGCTCCCCGAGCCGCCAAAAAATAAAAAAAGTTCCATGTTATTAGCATTAATTTAACACAATTAGAACTTCCGTAGCCATTTTGTCATTGACAATGATTGTTTTAGCACATTATTGCCGCACAACATTTTGCAATGTGGACGGCAGTATGAGAAGCTTGTGGTTGCCCAACTTAAGTCTTTTGCATCCTGCTCCTGATGAGACTGAACCCATGCCTTGCTCCAGAAGGCGGAATGGATTGTTCTCTAATGAAGCACAGAAGGGCAAAATCAAAAAGTAGTAAGCCAATAGCTTTCTTCTTTGGGATATAATTCTTTCCCTTGTGCATGAAGTTTTCAACAATAAAAAACTGAACAGGCTTGAGATAGAATAAACTCTGCTTCATTCGAACCCCAAACATTTATGTGCTGAACTACAAACTGAGTTTGCTGGGTTGTTTTTATATAATGGATTTTTGGTGCCCAACTTCAGGCATCATCGTCAGAAGTTTCACTGCTACTTGTTTCTGTGTCTGACTCTTCAAACTCTGTCTTAAAAGTGCTTCTCCAGTGGGAGAATAGTTGACTGCTGCCTTGGCCTCGAAGAAATTCACTCTTCCGAAAACCATTTCTTCTTAGCTAGAGAGAAAGGAAAGAAAATTTTCATACTTGTTTCTCCTTTTCAGTCAAAATGAACTCAAAATTTATTAATTGCTGTCAGATGCACCAAAGCAAAATTATTTAATTTTGATCTCTTAGTTAATTGTAATCAATGTTCTCAGAGTTTTCGACACCGTAAGTTACAAAATAAAATAATGCTAAAAGGTAGGCAGTTGACCATACCTGCTCTGACTTTATTTGGAACTCTTTGAGCTCATCCTCTGTGAGGGGAAGGCAATTCTCATCATTCTCAGGATATTCCTGCCATCCCATTGCTTTCAGTAATCTAGCATGGAAAAGATAAAAGAATAGAAAAGGGACAGGATTAAATATGTCATTATGGAGGAAAAGATATTTTAATCCTTCTTAAGCACAAGAAAATTCACAGCTCTGTAGGAGAGAAATACTTTAATAAAGCAAGTTAGGCTAAGAGTTAAATGAAGTAGTTAAAGTAAAAGTGAGAATTGTGATAGAAAGTACCAAGGCAAGGTTCTCAAACTGTATGCTGGTAACTCCTTTGCGGTTATGAACAATTGGATATAAGGGGGTGGTGTCACTTTTTTTTATTGATCAGCCTTGTACAAACAGTGGGAGCACTGTCAAAACTTATTTGGGGCTTTGCTCCTCATTTTGTCTATGCAAGCTCAAATCGATAACTGCAGAACCACAGAGTCTGAAGATCCAGTGATTTAAATATTAAAATGTATTTATGGCTGGTCAATGAAATAATTTGTTCTATTTATGGTTGAGGTGGTGTCACAGAAATTAATGAAGTATTTTGGGAAGAGAAGAACCACAAAATTTGAGAAATCCTACATTAAAGTGATAAAGTTTTTTAAAATCCTGTTTGTATCTTAACTACAATAAAACTACTGTTCTCAAATAACTTAGATTACATACTTGAATTGTTACATGCCATATTATACACCTGTTTAGAGGAGTGAAGGAATAGGAAGGAGTGAAGGAATACGAAGACAGTTTTTAAATAAAGTATTGTTTTGGTTCTTAGTAAACATAAAAAATGATCTACTTTCTCCCCATTCTACTTTGTTAAAATGGATTGTGTAGAGGCAGATGGTAAATGTCATCCTTCTGCTGTGTCTGATGAAGCAGCTCCTTAGCCAGATTGAATTGTGCCTCAATTCAAACTTCATGCAGGTTTCAGAACTGAGAAACATCTGATTGGGAGATTAAAGACTGTTGCCACGCAATCATTCTTGCTTTATCACTAAGGAGGGGGATGCCTTTCCCTCCCCTGTGAAACATTTCAATAAGAAATGGTAAAAAGGCAATGCTTCCATCAGAGTGCATCAATCACAAGGTATCACGTGGATAGCAGAAGGGAAGAATGTTCATTACAAGAAGTCAAAACCTTTTGTATTGTACTGGATGACATGGAGTAAATGGGGCTATGTCAAGAAACCACAAGTTCTTCTCCTAGAGCTAGTTAAACCTCTGTTGATTTCTATACATTTCTGGTGGGTTAATATTTTCCAGACCAACTGCCTCTTTTCTCACCTGTGTTCTGCTTCTAAAGAGTGAGAAAGATTCTCTCCCTCTTCCAAAGGCAAAGAAAGCCCATTCTGGTGGCAGTTCTCCTCCCAGTTTTCCTTTGGTTCTGCTGTACTGCCACCATTCACCTAGAGAGGAACAAAATAAAAAAAAAAGATCAAAATCATACTCATGTAATTCTTTTAGCATTCATCAATGATATTTTAGAAAGTTATCTAAATTACATCCTCAAGTAGTATAGGCTTTATGATGAAGCTAATAACCCCCTCAAACTAACACTTAGAAACAACTGATTACCAAAAATGTTAATATCTGTTTAATTTAGAATATAATTGTATTAAGATTTTTGATTATAATAAAATCTAATACAAACTAAATTTAAACTATAGGAGTAAAAAGTGCAAGAAAAAAGAGAAACATAATATAATAAAAAGAAGCTCACAAGACACTTACAGCATCCCACAGTAATGAGCACCATTTGCAACTTCACTGCCAGCTTCTGGCAAGCAAAGTCAATGGGGAAGTCAGTGGGAGGTCACACATTGTGATCACATGATGTTGCACTTAGCCATGTGGCATTTCCTTAAATGACAGCAGTTCTGTTGCAACTGCTGCCTTAAATTGGTTGTAGTACACAATGTTTTACAATCACATCACTCAGCAATGGAATTATTTATTAGTCCCAATTACCATAATTAAATGAGGACAGTCTGAATGAGTTTATAACACAGGATCAAGAATAAAAAAATAGTAACAAACTCCACCATCACTATAATAACAGTGCAGTGTTCCCATGCATTAGTTCAACAGATGTTGCAAAAAATGCATGAAACCTTTAAAAAAATCAATATTTAGATCATTTTCTTCAAAAAGTATTATTCGTTCTGAAAGGTGAAAAGAAATTCCAATTATAAAAATTATAACAATTAAGTGTCTATGCTATATACTTTATTTCTAAGGTTAAGTATAATTTATTTTAATCTGTCCTCCAAAATATAAATTATACAACAATCACACAAACATGAGGACAAAAACATCACTCCTAATATCTTCAAAACTATCATTAATATTTGCTACACGTTTTTGTTTTCCATATTTTATACAAGACATCAGAAATCAGAATCATGATGCATATGCTACCCCTGTGATGGCACGCATGTCAGAGGTGGCACAAAGAGACCTCTCTGGGCATGCAAGCCATCGCCCCAGCTCAGCTCCGCTGCGCATGCATGTGAGCATCTCCCACTGGCCAGCTGGTCTTCGGGTCTCTGCCATGCATGCGCAGGGCACATACAGGGGAACTTGCATGTGCGGGGCAGGGCTCATGCACAAGTCACATGCGCATGCACAGGGTGCGCACATACGCGCTTTGGGCACTTGATGCCAAAAAGATTAGCCATTACTGTGCTAGCTGTTGCGGAAAGTAGCAAGTTTACTAAATAAGCATGTAAGAAATACCAGAAAATTATTTAAAAACAACTCTTGACATTATTTAAAAAAAAAGACATGGAACCCTCACATCCTCCAGTTTGCTGTTCTCATGGCGCTCTGGCAATTCTCCGTTCCTGTCATCCTTCAGAGCTTTTAAGAACTCGCTCTTCTTATCTGTGGTGCGGCGCATCAGCTTTGTCAAGCGAGAGGAGTTTATTTCAATAGGAGGGGTGGTACTGGAGGGACTCTGGGAATAGAGTAATAGCACTGTTAAATCTATTGTGATTCACTGATTTGATAGAGAGCGTTGAAATTGGTTAGTCCCTACTGATTCATATCATGTTTATATCCACTATACATGCTTACCTCTTTGGAAGAGGTGAGGACAGAGCCACTGGTTAACACAGCTGGTTTGGTTACAGACACAGGACTGGTAAAAGCTGAATCACGGCTGGAGGTTAGTGAGCTTGGTTTATGTTCACTTCTGTTAGCTTTCCATTGATTTGGCTATAATGAAGAAATGTACAGTAACAATAGCAATATATTTGCCCAAAACCAACACTGACTTAGTAAAAATATTGTCTTCTGAACATCTGCACGTATTTAAAATGCCTCTTTTGGGATTTGCCGTACATTTATCTGACATAACTATGTTCCAGATCCTAACAATAACACCTCCCAGAATATAAAATGATTTGGAAAAATAACAAACGATCCCAAATAAAGAAAAAACAGTGCTAGAAAATGAAAGTGAAGGAAAATGTTTTATTTATTATTTTTTCCCGTTAAATTTCTTATGGTCACACTTCAATAGACTCTTGCAATGAAAAACGTCGGTAAAACAGGACAGTTTAGATTTAAAAAAGCCACTCCCCAACCTAGTACATTTACCCCCGAGTCTCAACAAAGCCAGGTTTTAAGGGCTTTATGGAACCTGAGGAGAATGAGTTTGTCATCTGTATCTTTGAAGAGATGCTTCCTAGTGATTCTGAATCTGCCTGAATGTACTTGGCAGCCAGAAACAGTGGAAGAGAAGCAGTCCCTCAGATAGCCAGGCTTTATGCCATAAACAGCTTTAAAAACCATGAATTTGCACCAAGAAATCAAGTGGTAACCAATGCAGCTTTTCTGTGACATGAGCAGAGTGAGTAGTGGGCCTTATTGCTCATACCATTCCATTTTAAACCAGCTGTGGCTTCCAGACAATCTTTAAGGATAGCCCCATGTAGAACAGATTGCAAAAGTCAAATTGAGAGGCAAACAGGGCATGAGGGACTTTAAGGACTCTTAATTGAGAAAAAGGGCACACCTGGCGCACAAGATGAACCTGTACCAAAGTTTTCCAGGCCACAGCTGCTACCTGCTCTTTGAGCAGTAGTTGTTAGTGTAGGAATCCAAAGTTGTGCCAATGCCAAAATACAACCTCATTCAAGAGTAATAGTGAAAGTATCCCAACCAAGGGGGACCCAGACAGCCAAAGCCACTCAGTCTTGTCAGAATTGAATTGAAAGCTATTTCTGTGTACCTTTGATGGGGGTGCTGCAGGCTTAGGAACCAGATTTTTGTAGACACTTGGGACAATGGGGGTTGCCTTGTTGCCATTTGAAAGCTGAGGTCCTGGTGATGTGAATGCAGCTGAGAAGGCAGCAGCAGGATCCTCTTTTGAAACCTTTTTGATGACCAGCATCTTGGTAGGTTGCTTGGCACTAGGAGGATTTTCTAATAAAATAACATGGAAGAAGCTTAGTATTTCAACAAAAAAATGAGTTCATACCAGTCCATCTCTTGTACCTGCATAAGAATTTGGAAGCTGGAAATTAACAATATCTAAATGTTAAACAACATTTTTTTTAAAAGAAGTCCTATAAGAATATTTTTATGATCTTATAAGCCCAATTATAATGTTGAATGTGGAGTTATCAAAAATCTAGCAACTGCATAAGATTTTAGGATTTAAGATCTTCAGGAAAGCATTTTGGAATTGTTAAAGGGAATCTCAAGCACATTAAGCATGCTCAAGAGAGTAAGGTTTCGCAGTCCACTAGAAATATATACCCGAATAGTATTGAGCCTACTTCATTAAGAGTACATTTTTGGGAAGAGCTAAATGCAGTATTTCTTGGAATACTGGATTCCTGGTATACATACAATTAGCAAAAAATAATAATGGAGTGTCGGTTCACATTTTTGAGGCACTGTGACTTCTGAATGAATAAAAAAATCATGTAGCTATTCAAAGATACTAATGCAGCTCTCTCTTGTGCTATGTACCTGAAGAGTTTTATGTAAACATTTTGGACATCAGGGAAAAATCTTGATATTTTATGATCTTCTACATGAAAGTCTCAATAATGTCATTTTTGTAAAGGGCAGAATTGTATCTATTAAGTATGAAAAACTTTACATTGACCTTTTTTAAGTAACATGATTTTCTACAGTTTTCCTGCTATGGATGTCTTTGAATTCCCCAGTGTATGGGACTTATTTACACATCCAACATCAACTAAATAAGTATGCTATTTAAAAACAATTTTTACAACTTCTGGTGCTTAGGTTCTTCATGCATTTCTTGAGTGTGCATAAACGTCTGAGGTTTATGAATCAATACTAATACTAATGCCAGTTTGGGCGGGGGGGGGGGAGGAGAGGATGAGATGATGTACCCGTATCTAGTTTCTGAACAGTATTCTACCATTCCTAAAAATAGGCAAGCCTCTTACAATTTATTTCGGAAGTATAATTTCTAATTCTAATGTAACACAACATAGAGAAGAAAAAACTTAGTTATTTTTATAAATTGACTAAATAGAACAAGATTAGACTATTTCTACAACTACAGAAAGTACCTCTCTGCCAATGCCCCAGTACCTACCCCAAACACCAGATGGAGTTCCAGCTGGTTTACCCTGGCTGTGCTGTTTTCCAGCTTCTGGATTCAATGATGGCTGTAACAAGCACACCAAAAAGTCACACATATTTCATGTTTTGTTACAAAATTTTAATTTCATTAAATTTCCTAACTAGAAATGAGCATATGACCCATTATGTTATCTACCTATATTAACATTCTGACAATTTACCTACATAGAATCTAGTATTTGTTTTGTAATGCATTCTGACAGGAGAAAAGTGTTAACACATTAAAATCATAAGAAACAATTGGTGCGTAATTAGGTGAAGAAATCTTTGGCACATGAAGTCCCTCTTAAGACTGCAAAATTACTAATGCTGATTCCTATACTGCTAATGCAAGAAATGTATGGAAACTATAACATACTGTATAATATGAATGTATCATTTTTAAAAACATAAAGTCTCTCCATCTTTGCTGGAAAAATAAACGAAGTCCTGACCCCTCCTAGTATTATTTGGATAGCATGTTCTCCCTTGACATAAAGCTTTTAAACCTTATAATCTCAACATTCTTTTCCTTTCCTCAGCACCCCTACTTTGGGTACCCAAAATCACCCATATGGTTGCATTTTGTACCAGCTGAAGGTTCTGGATACTTCTCTAGGGTAGCCCAACCGTGTAGAGTGCACTGCAATAATCCAACTGGGAGATGACCAGTGCATGAGTGACTGAGTGGAGAGCCTCCCTATTGAGGAAGGGCATAACTGGACCATAACACAAAGTTAAGCAAAGGCCTTCCTAGCCATGGCTACTAACTGCTCTTTAAACAGGAGTCTTGAGTCCAGGAGGACCCTGCACAAGATCTGTCTGGTGCAACCCTATCCAAGATCAGATGATAAACTCATGGATACAAATGGTTATTTGAATCAATCTCCAGGAAAAAAAATACATTTAAGGAACATCTTAACTTCATGCTGAGTATACTTACAAAATCTTCCTCCTCAAACTGTAATTTCTCCTTTTCTTCCTTCTCCTCCCTAGCTTCAGCAGTTGGCTTTTCCTGAAAAGCTGAATTCTTTCGGGAGTGGAAATTGCCATTCCAATGGCGATGAGATCCAGTTCCTCCACCTCTCTGACTCATGCCATCATGGCCACGTGAAGAACCATGCCAACCTGGTTGACTGCCAGCTAGCCCAACATGAGTTCCTTTAGAAACACCAGAATCCACAGAATCATGGCGGTGCAGGGAAGGCTGATGCCAACAGTCTGGATAAGATATGAAGTTGCATTAACAAAGCTAGTTATCTTTTGAAAAAAATGCCACAATACACAAGACCTACTGCAAAAGATAAATAGATCAATATCATTATAGGAGCATCTCCTGTCTAATCAATTGATATTCAATCAAATCATTGACATTAGAGTATCAAACTACTGGAGTTCAAAACTGGAGGGTGGGAAGCCACAAAATGGTGGGGGAGGGGGTGAAGTTCCAGCCTATTTTTTCTCCCGTGCTATTTACTTATCCATGAGTAACATACCTCCAGCAGTTCTGAGGGGGCCATTATTAAAGAAACCATCAGAAGAGTTGTGCCGTCTTCGGCTTACACCAAACCGGCCTTCTCCTCGAGGAAGATGTTCTCCATGCTTTTCAAAAGTAGCTCCAGGAGCCTATGAATAAAGGGGAAACATGTAAAGACTACTCTGATCGTATTAACAGAATATACAGTCATGTATACATGAATTTTCAGAAGAGGCCAACAGGTCAACAGGAAATGTAAAACTAATCAAAGTCACACATAAGACACACAGAATAACTTTATGTATCAGACTTAAACAATATAATTTTGCATTCTTTCAAATATGTATCAGAATTCATTTGAAATATTTAACAAGTCACAGCAAGTCACTCTGTGAGGAGATCGGTGGTTCCAAAATGTGATAAATATAATAAATACATTAATAAGATATTTGTTACTACAGCACACTAGATTGGTAAGTCTCAATTTAGGACTTACATAAAAAATACATCTTCCAAAACAAATTACCATATTAAAAAACCCAAACATGGAGTTATTTTTATACAAATGCATATTTTTATTTCAAATGACATTACAAGATTAAATCAACTTAGTGTTAAATATGTCTACTTTATTATAAAATAGAGCAGAAATCAATTTTGTTTCTTGTTTCAACAATGTACCTCTCTATTAATCAACTAAGCAATAGGACTGATGGAATATCAGCAACTTTCCAACAGTAGCTTTTCACTTTTAAGAGGCAGCAGGCATCAACACAATTTTTTATTAAAATTAAAGAAATAAGAAAAATGGACAAAATATCATGTGAGGAAATAAGATTATATTATTTTGAAAAAAAAAACACCACTCTATTCTAAAGGTCAGAATGTAATGCCATATTTTTCTATTAAGTTTCCATTTTAAACTAAATATGTGGTTTTACCAAAATATCCTGAGTATGTTGAAACACTGCATATATAGCCTACTTCAATTTTAAAGGGTTGGCACACCCCAAATTCCTTCAATTAAATAACGTCACCTAACAAGACCCCAGAAGCAAGCCTTTTCTCTAGCAGCGCCTACCCACTAGAATAAAGTTTGTCCCTAGAGCCAAAGGGCCCCCCACTCTGAATGGTGAAGACCTTGCTCTTCACCAGGGCTTTCGATAGTGACCTGATCTTGTGTAGTTTCATTTCATCTGGTCTGTTGTTCTTGCTATCTTTTACTGATGTTACTGCAATGTTACCTGTTGTGAGCCACTTTTGATAGTATAGAAGTTTAATATAATAATTATAAATTGGAGCCAACTGGAAACAAATGTTTGAAAGTTGGAAAATAATTTATCCATATTCAATTATCAATGAACAATGATTAGCTCACACACAAAAAACACCCCAGAATAATAGAATAACAGAAGAAGCTCACAATAACAATTGGAAATATAAATGAAACAACTAATATGAATTACACAAATGATAACTTAGAAGAAATAACAACAGAACCAGTACAGGCTAATACTGAAACTGACCCACCAACAAGAATTAAAAGAGAAGATTATGCAAAATTACCAGTAGACAGATATTGCCAGCACTGGAAGTTAGTGGCCAAAAAGATCTGGCACCTTGGAAGGAGTGAATAATGTGCTTGCACAGATTAAAATAACATCTATCAAACAAACGATCAGCTTGCCTATATTAAAGTACAGTAGTGGTGGTGACAGAAGAACTGGATATTGAAATTAGAGAACCAAAAGCAAAATCCTATTCAAACCCGTAGCAGAAGATCAAACAGGAGACCAAGATAAAGAAATTTTAGGAGGAGCCCTCCTATTCTACGACCAATTACAATACAGGTAGTCCTCAACTTCCGACCACAATTGAGCCCAAAGTTTATGTTAAGTGAGAAATTTGTTAAGTGAATTTGCCCCATTTTATGACTTTTCTCACCACATTTGTTAAGTGAATCACTGGAGTTCTTAAATTAGTAACATGGTTGTTCAGTGGTTTCCCCATTGATTTTGATTGTCAGAAAGTCGCAATAGGGAATCATATAACTCTGGGATATTGCAACCGTCATAAATGTGAGTCTGTTGTCAAGCATCCAAATGTAAATCACCTGACCGTAGGGATGCTGCAATAAGTATGAAAAATGGTAATAAGTCACTTTTTTCGGCGCCATTGTAACTTTGAATGGTCATTAAATGAACTGTTGTAAGTCGAGGACTCCCTGTACTAGGCAACACAGTGTCAACAGTAGAGACCCTCAAGTCTTTCAAGACTTGAAGTGGACACCTAACATTAGAACACAACGAAGAATGTTCTTTCTGCGCCAATTCAAAGAGCTCAGTCTGCCCAAGGAGCTGCTGATACAGTTTACAGGGGAATTACTGAGTCTGTACTTCTATAACTGGTTTGGTACAGCAACTAAACAGTTCAGGTACAGACTTCAAGGGATAGTTAGCATTGCAGAAAAAACAATTGCAACTGGTCTGCCTTCCATCGACGACCTGTATATTGCACAAGCTAGAAAGAGAGCTGAGAAAATATCTACAGACCCCTCGCATCCTGGGCACAAACTGTTTCAACTTCTCCCCTTAGGACACCAGTATAGTATAGAGCAGTGGTTGCCAACCAGTGGGGCGTGGCCCTCTGGTGGGCCATGAGAAAATTTTGGTGGGCCGCAGAGAAATCTCATCCCCAGAGCACCCCCACAAAGCAATTAATCCAGGCTGCTCAGAAACAAAGCTGCGCTGCCCACATGGCCCATGGGAACCCTCCCCGGCCACTCACTCCTTATTCGGTAAACTTGCTTGCTAAATTGTTATTTTTCCTTTTTCTGACCATCATCTGTTCTGCTGTGCCGGGAGATTTAGATTAGCTAGGAAGCAGGAAATGGTTGGATTTCATGCTTTCTAGCTAGTCTTTAGATCTTTGGCTTAGCACAGCCGAACCTCGCTTAGGACTGAAGGTTTGCTTGCAAGCAAATTCAGTGCAGATTCACGGCAAGCAAATTTGAGAGACCGAGCTAGCCGATGGCAAATAAGATAGATCACTAAATGATTCTGTGAGCAACTCAATCTGCCCTGCTTTGCCTGATTTTGGGTAAAAGTTGCTCTTTTTTATAAAGAAAATCAATATTTACATGCATGGTGTGTTGTGAGTTGATTTTGTGAGTTTGCTTGCTAGCAAATTTTTTATGACAGACTGAGCTAGCCAATGGCAGATAGATAGATTTCTGAATGAATCTGTGATTCTGTGAGCAACTCAATCTGCCTGCCTGCTTTGCCTGATTTTGGGTAAAAGTTGCTCTTTTTTTATTAAAAAAAAATCAATATTTATGTAAATATTTATAATATTTACATACAAGCCATGCCTAGCCAGTCACATGAACACCAAGCCACACCCACAAATTAGGCCACACCCACAGAACCGGTTAGTGGTCCTTGGGATCGAAAATTATGAGTTTGGTGGTCCCCGAAGTCCAAAAGGTTGGCGACCCCTGGTATACTGCATTGCCAAAACAACTAGACACAAAAACAGCCTGTTCCCCCTGTCCAGCCATCACTCTGCTAAACACATTATTTCCACAGCACTGTCTTATGCCCAAGGATATCTAACCATGTAGTAGGACTGTATTACTATTATTCTTCTCATCTTTCCTGTTACCTACTCCTATTGGTATCTTATGACTATCACTTTGTTGGTTGTATCTTATGGTTTATGATTTATCACTTTGTTGCTTGTATGTATACTGATAACTTATGCACTGGAGACAAATTCCTTGTGTGTCCAATCACACCTGGCCAATAAAGAACACTTAATTAAGATCAGATGCAAGTAATTAAAAAAAACACACAAAGGAGAAAACTTGAAGAATGCAAGAATCAGAACAAGCCTAATTTTAAAAAAATGGCTTAGTTCCAGACAATTAAAAAAGCTCTGGAAACCACAATGCAACAAATAAAAGCAACAGATGAGGAAACTGAACATCTATAACACTTATCATGTGCCAGTAATGAAAAATTAGCAGAAATATAATTCAAAAAGTAGTCAAAAATGAGGTTAAAATATTGTGGGATTTTCAAATACAAACTGATAAAATCTTTAGCCATAACACACCAGATTTAACTGTGGCTGAAAACAAGAAAATGTGGTAACTGATGTAGCAATACCAGGAAATAGTAGAAGACAAAGAATTGGAGAAGACCACAAAGTATCTGAAAATCAAAACTGAAAGATTATGGCATAAACTGGCTATGGTGGTTACCATTTGTTATTGACACATTGGGAGCCATATAAAAATATTTTAGATGGCACTTAAAAATATGGACATTGACAACATTTCTACTTATTTGGATATGCACATTATGCTAATAAAGTACAATATTCTAAATTCTTGGGAAGAACTCACAGCTGTGATTTCACATTTTTGTTGATATAACAATTACTATTATTATTATCAACACTGAGATGCAGTCTACAGTATGTTGGGTTTTCAGTATTATAGTCCCTGGATTAAAGGCATCAGATTGCAAAGAACAGCACACCATTAGAGTTTATATGGCATTTGGTTGCACTTGTAACCAAAATGTTCAGAGATTCTCTTTAACAGGGAATGCTACATATGGCATGGATATAATTAACAATAGCAATATAGTCTATGCTTTATCTTACCCAACAATATTAACAGAAAGCTCCAATTGGCCAAAATTATGATGAGCTGGGAAGGTCAGTATCAGTGGTCATAGTTTATGATCACTTACTCAGCAACCCTTGAAATTTGTGATGATGCTGAATGAGGGAGACCTAGAACCAGTCCTTGAAGGCGAGGCTGCTGCAATAGTCTCATGGTCACATTAACACAATTTCTGAGATTCCCTATCAGCTTTCCCCAACAAAGTTAAGGGAGAAGCTGACAGGAAGTTATAAGTTGCAGTCATGTGGGGTTCTCATTTAACAACAGCAACTAGGATGGCTTAAATTGCCATCATTAAACTATATGGTCATGTGACATTATTACAGGTAGTCCTCGACTTATGACCACAATTGAACCCCAAAATTTCTGTTGTTAAGTGAGACATTTGTTCAATGAATTTTTCCCATTTTGTGACATTTTTTTGTGCGGTTGTATCTTTTTTCAATATTGTTGTAACTTTGAACAATTGCTAAATGAACTGTTGTAAGTCAAAGACTACTTGTATTATTTATAACCCTATCACTTAGCCACAGCAACTCGTCCCAATCGCCATTGTAAATAAAGGTCTACAGTACTTGTGTGTGTGTGTGTATGTGTGTATACATATATACTTACCAAGATATATATATCTTATATGAATGCAATATATATAAATAATAGTAATCTGATTTTGTGGAGCTAATGAATATATGTATGAAGATGAAGAGACAGGTTGTGTCTCTTCATTATGAATTAAAAATCCATATCACAAAAAACCTGTTACAAATTAATAAACTGAAATAATTATATATATGCTCCAGTAAAAAAATATATCCAAGAATCAGATGAGTTTGGGGAAACTGCCGCTATCCCTGTCCAATGTGGCATATCTGATCAACATGCTTCTGGCCTATCTCAGTGACATAACCCAGTAGCCTATATTCTTCATATATTCCCTACCCCTTTTCTCTTCTGAACTTCTAATGCTTTGTTCCACAACCACTACTTCAGCCTAAATCAAGCAGCTCCATTTCAATCCTTCTGCTGGGTTAAAACAGCAAACTCCAGAAGTTCCATGCGTGAAGCATTTTGCGTATTTCTTGCTGAGTTAATGGTTAGGGTTAGGTTCTGTTATACTGCATAATAAATGGGATTTAAAAATCTTACTCTCTTTTCTATAATGTTTCTCTAATGCTAATTTAGAAATTAACCTACTATGTCCCTTAAGAACTAAAAACTTCTGCCAAGTTACTCAGAATTGGACTAAATATTCTTTATAAGGATGAAAGAAGCAATCGCCATGACTACAGGTATAACTTGTCTTATAACCATTTGTTTAAAGACAGTTTGACGTTACGTCTTGGAAAAAATGACTTTTGAGCCAGCTGAAGTTAAAGCTCTTACGCTACCCCTGAAAGCATGTAATCACAATTTGGGCACTTCACAACTGGCTTGCGTTTGTAATGGTTGCAACATCTTGCAATCTTCCCAGCTGGCTTCCAACAAGCCAAAGTCAGTTGAAGACAACAAATTAGTATGCTTCATTTAACTACCATATGATTCATTTAATAACTTTGGTGATTCACTTAATGACCACTGTAAAAATGGTTATAAAATCGGGTCCAATCATGTGATGATTCTCTTAATGATTCCATCACTTAGTGATCAAAATTCCAATCTCATTTGTAGTCATACAGTGAAGACTACCTGTCATTTATTTGAATTAAAAATATGGTCAAAATTAACTGTACTTGTTTTTAATACAGGCAGATTAGATTGTTCTATTGAAAAAAAACAAGCAAACCATAATACCCAATACATTTTACATCTTTATCTTGGATCAGATTAGCTTACATAATGGTACATAACACATAGTGGGATTCTGTATAAAATTAATGGCATAAGAGAAAGTCTGATTATACATTGTAAAGAGAATCATATTTGAGGATACATTAGCTCGAGCAATGGCTGATTGCAGCAAGGAAGTTTTATAATATTAAATGAAAGGTTCAGAGTTATCACTAGCAATGCTTACTGTGAAACTGACAGCTGACACTAGATTGTAATGGGATACACACAATGGTTGGTTTGAGAACTAAATCGCCCTGCAACACTTATTGCATTTCCCCTACAATTCCTGGATAGATATAATTAGATGTCTGCCACTGGGTTAACCTAAACAAGGTAAGGTCCTTATTCCAGGTGGTTGACCTATGAGTAAGGAATATGTAAAGGCACATTTTTTCCAGAATACACACCATTGGTTTATTAAGAGTTCTAAGTCCTTATTTTATGTAGCAAAGCTAGAAAAGAAGTTGAAAAGAAAAAGGGCAAAAAAATAAAATTTTGTTTTCAAGAATCAGCCGCTTCCTATATTCAGGATCTACCATTCTTCAAACTAAATTCATACCCCATATCTTAGGTCCTAAAATGAAACAGAACCTATACAGCAACTAGCATTATTGAGTCTAGCTTCCTGATCAAATTCACTAGATACCAGCATGGTTGTCTTGGCCCATACCTAGTTTATAGCCAACTTCAGTCAGAAAAATACCAAGATACCAAAACAAAAATTCAGACACTCTACCCTCCTGTAAAAGCACACTTGACTGAAGAAACATATGCTTCTAGAATTTTCTCAGTCTTCTGTTTTCTCTGCCTATTACTTGGACTAGGATATTGGCTGCTTTGCTTCAATTCTTTCAATATCCAAACTTCTTAAAATGGAAATAGTTCATAATCACTGTAACAATCATTGCAAATGTTTGTTACAGTTGTGCTTGATAAAGTTGTGGAGCAATCACAGGTTTCTACCTGATGGTTTTAACATAAACAACAAAGAATGTTCTTCTGTAACTGATCTTTACTGTTCAGTTAACTTATTCTCAAAACAAAATCTACAAAGTCAAAGACCAAACTATTTTGCCCATCATACCGTTATAAAACAAAACAAAACCTCTAGTCCCAGTGATTGACCCAGATTGGATCCTGCAGCTATAAAACACTAAAAGATACTGATTTAATAGAAGAAGAAAAAAAGAGAAGTAAAATCTAAAGAAATACAAGAAGAAAAAGCTCAGCAATGACCAAGAGAAACAGTCAATACACACTACTCCTAATGCAGCGAATGGAGCACATGGCAGTACACATGATAAAAGTATGCGGAATACAGGATAAGGTCCCTACAAATTTTTTTTTCAATGTTAGGATGTTCTGAAATAATGCCCTGCACAGGCACAAATCTTTGGATGTAATACCTAAACCACAAATATATTTTGATTAAGCATTTAAGAAAAGTTTTAAGACCAATTTCCTTCAAATTTATAACTATTCAGCATAATAGGGAGAAAGTTCAGAAATGTGAAAATAAATGCCATTTATGCATTTCACAATCAAAATGACAATTTAACTATAACTTTGTCTGAGCAATTGATCTAAGTTTAATCATTACCTTGGCAGACTGTGGCGTAGAGAAGTTAAGCCAGGCAGGAACAAAGTCATGCTGCGCCATTTAGGTCCAGTGTCTCTCTTCAATGAAGTGAGGCATCAAACCTCATGGCCAGGAGCTAAGACAAGAGAAACACCACATACACTGTCATCCCAGTGCAATGGAAAAGAGCAGATTCTTCTAAGCATGCTTCCAAGAGTCTGGAAAACATCTTACCATCTTTCTAGGGACTAATGGAAATTTATTTAATTTGACTAAGCATTAGGTTGAGTTACTGTAGCTATATTGCTCCTGTTTAACTCCCTTAAGCCACTTCAGCCAAAATCATCAGAGGCCAGGTTCTACCATCATCACTACTGGAGCTAAATAAAACTGAGGAAGAATTAATGTACATTTCCTCTCTGAAATAATATTTCATTAGCAGGGTTTTCTCTTCAAATTATTTTGATGTCTGCTTATCTAGAAATAGTTCACTGACTTACTTATAATGGACAAATTAAAAACTTTTCTTTATATAAAGTATTAACCATAACATACTATTTTTAACTATAAATAGAGTCCTACAGTGACTTACCCAGATTGGCCTTTGCAGTCCACTCTCACTTGAATACTTTGATTTCCAGATTCCTTCCTTCGCCAGGGTGCACCTATGCCAGCTGTGTGGCAATGGTGAGTCCCAAAGGAAGCACGAGAAGCCGCACTTCGTGCTGACTGCACCCCTTAACCCTCTAGCTGCTCATCTTAAATGCTCTCTGAACTCATATGAGAAAAAAAAAACCTAAAATGCAGTGTGCATTTTTGGAAAACTACAACTACATTCACCTCATTAAACTGTTCCCTGTTGTCACAATGCTGTGTAATTCAGCTATTACATTACAAAAGTAGTTGTCAAATTTGTACAGCATTCAGAAAAGCATGGTAATTAACGGTGAATTTCACAAATCCACTTTGTTCATCTTCTGCAACAAATAAACTTGAAACAAAGGGACGGGGAGAAGATGCTGAGGAGTCTTGCAAATTCTCGTATAGTAACTCTTTGTTCTTATTATTTGCTAAAATGCAGGATTCATTTTTAATGGTTGCTAAAATTAAGTTTTCTTAAAAACACTATTTTGAAAGGCTTTTCACATAGTCACTTAAGTTTCCTTGGTAAGGAACTAAAAGCAACTTAAAGATACAAGATTCAATTATTACTGTCTTCCTACCGTTTCTAGTTATGCATTCAGTTAACCTAAAAGCAAAGGACCAAACTGGCAAGCTATCCTTCTACCGTATTTGAATTGCTGCTTTTAAAAATAGAGAAAAAAATGGCTGTATTTTAATCAAGAGTTCCCATTTGGGCAATGGTCTTCTTCCATCAAAATGAGTAGAATTCACGAAGTACTCTGTAAAGAAGGAAAAAATAATACCACCTATCAGTAATCATAAAAGTGGCCAAAAGGATTATCAAAGATACATTACTTAGGACCCCTATTTCTAATGAAACAAGTGTAGTATTTATGGTCAGATTCTCATTTTGGTGAATTAATGGAAAGTCCTTATATTACTTTTCTGCTTTGATTTTATTATTATGCTTAGATAAAATAAATGTCTATGGAGATTCTTAGTCATCCAGGTCATAGTCGTCCCAAAGGGGCTTTTTCAAGAGACAATTGGACTTTCTGGTTTTTCTTTGAAGAAGTTTCGCTTCTTCAGCTGACTGGATGGTGGAGGATGGGAGGATTTATACTCCTTGAATATAAATCCTTCCATTCCCCACCATCCAGTCAGAGCTGAAGAAGTTTTGTGGATGAAATGTTGGAGCAATGGTTTCTTAACTACAGTACTATGAATTAAAAGCTTAAGTTTTAATTTAATGTAATATACTATCATCTGAAAGTAATGCAAATCTTCCAAAGCAACTTCATATATTACAATAAATTAGTATTCATAATACACTGAAGTGTATACAAAATTTTAGATGCACACTTCAGTTTTTATAATTATTAATTCTATTTTGTCAAATCTCCACAACAGTCAGCTTGTGACACAGCCAGGGGAAAAATTATCACTGATTAAACTACAATTCAGTTATCTAAAACAGGGTTAGGTAAAGGTAATCCATTAGAAAATCTATTGAGTTGCACTACAGCAGCAAACATTTCTGATTTAAAAGTTTACAAAATGATCCCTATAAAAATTATACCAATGAAATCGATAGATTAAAGCTATTAAAATCAAGTTCTGTTTGAAAAATCAGTGAACTCTATTCAAGTCCAAAGAAAATCCGAAGCTCAGAATTCTAAGCATTTTACACAAAATTCTATTTACTTTATCTTGATGTATACATACAAATATACAAAGTGAAACCTGCAAACCAGTATCAAGTTGCAAAGTGCTTTTTCTTCTGAAATTTTGAATACTGTGTTTCCCCAAAAAAGGGCATTGGTACTTACCTGACACACCCGTTCTCTTTGAGCTGTGAAGAGCATCCAGTAGTGGGAGGTGCTTCAGTCTCTTCATGTATAGGCTGGGCTTATTTTGTGGAACACTCCTCCTCCTCCACGGGACTCCTCCTCAGGATCCCCCCGTTTTGGTGAAGACGAGGAATGACCACCCTCGCCCCGTATGCCCTAACAATTCGTTGGCCGAAACAGGACCCCACTAGACAGAAATTTGGTGGGGCTGGATGCTCTTCACAGGTCAAAGAGAACGGGTGTGTCAGGTAAGTACCAATGCCCTTTCTCCCATGAGCTGTTCAGAGCATCCAGTAGTGGGACATACCAAAGCTTGGCTTGTCCTACAGGAGGGTCTCCACCTGGCTTGGAAACCCTTCTTGGTCCCTATGGACCCGCTGCAGAAATCTCCTGCCAAAGGAAGCCTCAGTGGAGGCAAATACATCTATTTTGTAATGCCTAATGAAGGGCGATAGAGAGGCCCAAGATGCTGCTTGACAATTTTCAGTTATTGGCGCTTGCGTGGCCCACGCTGCTGATGTTGCTGTATTCCTGGTTGAATGCTTTATGCCTTGGACACCTGTAATGATTGAGTCTGGTACGTTTTAGCTATTGCAGCCCTTAGACATTGGCCTACTGTGGAAGATGAGACTTTGCAGCCTTGGGTGTTTGGCTGGAATGACACGAAGAAATTCCGTCTTTCTGAAAGGTGCTGTGCGGTGAATATATATTTGTAATGCCCACCTCACATCAAGCCGAAGCCATTGTAGCTCCAATCCTTGATTTGGCCTTGGACAAAAATTAGGAAGTATTAGTTCTTGTGCCCCGTGAAAAACCGAATTTTCGGTATGAACGTGGGGCCTGGACAAAGGACCACTCTGAATGAAAAACACAAATATCTTGCCTGATTGACAAGGCTGCCAGTTCCGAAATACGACGAGTGGGTGTTATCGCTACTAGAAAAACTACTTTGTACATCAGTGTGGGGCTCCTTGAACAGGCAATCTCTGTTGATGACTGGCCTGGTCCACCAGTGGAGAGATTTGAGGACTTTTGACGGTACCATGACCTTGTATTTGGGAGTTGCTTCTTCCTGATCACTGGTACGGAAGCAGGAACCACTGGGGGGATCTAGTGTGGAGTCGGGCCCAGGGAATAATAGATATGCATGACATCATTTTGCCTAACAATTTTGATAGGTCAGCCAAGGGCACCCTCTTGTGTGTTCTGATTTCAGAAACTAATTGTTGTGTGCTGTTTTGTCTGTCCAGTGACAGGAAAACCTTACCTTCCACAGTGTCAATGATTGCCCCCAAGTGGACCAATTGAGTCAATGGACTTCTTGTCCAATTAATTGAGAAGCTCTGTTGTTCTAGTGTCTGTAACATGATTTGAGTGTCCCTAATTGCTTGATGAATGGAAGATGACAAAATTAATATGTCATCCAGGTAGCACTGGAGTCGTACGGGAATGCCTCTGAGATGGGCAGCCACTAGCGGACGCTAGTCCAAAAGGAAGGGCAACATATTCAAAATGGTGGTTTTTATAACAGAACCATAGAAATTTACTGTGGGATGGTCTAATTGAAATATGTAAATATGCTTCTGTCAAATCTATTGATGTAAGGACGTCACCCCCTCTGATGCCAAGTAAAATAGATTGTAAGGTGTTCATTTTAAACTTGTGATATACTAAGAAGTGGTTGTTTTAAGTGTAAAATTGCTCTCCACACACACACACACACCGAACTCTTCGGAACAACAAAAAGGTGTGAATAGAAACCTCGCCCTCGTTGGTTGGTAGCTACTGGTTGAATGGCTCATATTTCCAGTAGGTGTTGGATAGCTGTTTCCATAAGAGTCCATTTAGCTGGATCTCTAGAAAGAGGGCACGACATGAAGAAGTCTGGAGGAGTGGATTGGAACTCTAGAGCTAGGCCCAATCTGATTGTGTTTCTGATCCAGGTATCAGATGTTGAAGAGTCCCATTGGTCCGTGAACAATTTAAGGCATCCACCAGTGGGAGAAGAATCAATGGTTTTATTTTGTGCAAAGGGATGACCGATTTCCTGCCCCTTGAAAGGATCTCTTGGCTTGGCCACCCCTTCTATTTCTGTTCCTGAAGTCGGGCCTCTCTAACTGTTGTCTTGGCCTGAAATTAAGAGGGTCTCTGATATCTTGCTGAATATGGTCCTTGATAGAAGGGACGAAAGGACCCCCTCCAAAAGGACTGAGTATTTCTGGTATCTGACTTTCGAAAAAGAGAAGGGAGTATCCGCTTATTTCTGGTCTCAATTAGAAACGGGTAAAGAGCAGAGCCAAATAATCTGTCCCCTGAAATGGGAGATGAGGCAACCTTGTACTTATGTTTAATGTTGGCTTGCCAATCATAGCAAGCGCTGAACTGTAATCTGGGATGCTATGACCCTAGATTAAAATTTAACCGCATGGAATGTAGCGTCAGCAGAAAATTCTGTGGCTGCGATAAATTTGGCAATGTCTTGATGCGCTCTAATATTAGAGTTAGGAATGTGTTCCCTTAGGTGACGGAGCCATCTAAGTGAGGATCAAATAAAAAAGGATGCGGCCATGGTCACTTTTATGGCCCATGCGTCAGACTGATAGGCCCTGTGTAGAGCCAACTTGGCCCACTTGTCCTCCGGCTTTAACGCCTCCACCGCTTCACTGGGGATGGAAGATGAGGATGCTAAACCTACTGATTTCTCAGTTCGTCTACCTCTGGAGTGTTCAGTAATTTAGAGAAATCGGGAGCCAAACTGAAATATTTTCTGTCGTATCCCGTGGGGGCGGGGTGCACCGCTGTAGATGCCCACTGCTTCTGCACCAGATCCGAAAACATGCGAGGGACTAGAATTACGCCTGCCTTGACTACAGGCTGGGTGAAAATGAAATCCCCTGATTCCTCTTGTGAAGGAGTTGGTGTGGTCAAAGGAGCTGACTTGTCCAGGCGTGCAGTGTTTTTGGCCCGTTATTCAATGCTATTCTGTATAGGCGGTTGGCACACCCAGGGGCCTGATCCAAAGATGGACAGGGTGCCCTGATAATAGAATCCTCCCCCTTTTTTTAATAATACGAGTCGTATCTCAATAATTTATTATTAATGTTATCAGTATTATTTCTTCTTCTCCTTCTTCTTCTTCTTCCTCTTCTTCTTCTTTCTCCTCCTCCTCTTCTTCTCATTATTATCTCTTCTATATATATATTTCTGTATATCTATCTATCTATCTATCTATCTATCTATCTATCTATCTATCTATTGTCAATAGAACAGGTAAATTATTGAATGTCCAAATCAGCCAAATTAAGAATGCCTAACAAGCCAGAATAAGAAATGAAAATGAAAATTACTGGCCTTCAACAGCTGCCATGCACAGGCGGACACTGGCCTTGGTGTTTGCTGTTGTGCCGCTGGATAGTTAGGGCTGTGAGGGTTAGCCAACTAATTATTAGACCGATGGCCTCAAATATAAAGACAAAAACGAGGGCGCAAATTTTTCTGGGTTCCTAAAAGAGAAACCTCTATTTGGTTTAATTGCCTCACACAGCCTGGTAATGATTTGTACTCAGCGCTGCCATGCGGTCTGCAGTACCACAATGGTGCCCGGTCGTTAACTTTTTTGGCGCACGTGGTAATTCCAGCAGCAATCTCCTGCCATGTGAGGGATCTGTCTCAGACGGCTTCTCTCCTTACACCAAAAGCGGTGGGGAAGGGTGAAAACAGGCGCTCATGCCCCCCCACCCCATGCAGCATTCTGAAAGGGGAAGGTGATATGACTCGTTAGAACGGAAAAAACCTCCCCGGCGCTGTTGGGAGCAAAGAAACCGCTGCGACCGTAGCGGCGCAGCTATCGCTATGGCAAGGGTTATAAATTAGCGGCTGGGGGAAGCGTGGTTCAAAGCCAAAGCCTCCAACCACCCCTGGGGCATTGAGAAATACTTCTGATAAGGAAAAGCCAGCTCAGACGGCCAGATGGAAAAGGCAATCGTCGTTTGCTCGTTTGTTCTCTAGAGGCTAGAGGAGCCTTAAAGAAGAAATTTGATGTTTCCAAACCTGAAATCTAACGAATTCTCTTGTTTTGGCCAAGGAAGAAAACAAAGCACTGCCTATCCTCCACGAGGCTGAGCCAAAACTGGGGGATGCTGGGGAGGAGTCCCGTGGAGGAGGAGCGTTCCACAAAATAAGCCCAGCCTATACATGAAGAAACTGAAGCACCTCCCACTACTGGATGTTCTGAACAGCTCATGGGAGAATATGACCTACCCTGAAAGTAAGTCCTGGCTTGATCTTTTTCCCTTTGGCTCATATAAGCCCTACCCTCAAAATAAGCTCTAATTAAGACCCCGCCAACTCCAGGCTACATGGGTAAAAATTAAGCTAGGGTGGGGGTGAGTGGGGTGGAGCTGCCCTACTACTTACCTTCGAACAGTTGCAGCCAGGTCATTTCTTCTGCAGCCAAAACTTTCCTGAAGGCCTCTGCAGCCAATAACATCAGCTACAGATCAATCTGGAGCTCTGTTATTGGCTGCAGAGGCCTTCAGGAAAACCTTGCAGGCCTTGCTGGCCACAGAAGAAGTTTCTGAAGGCCACTGACAGAGAAAAGGAGACTGGGGATGACACACAGAGGCCAGGTGAGTCAGTGGACATCCCTCTCCCCGAAAATAAGACCTGGTGCCTTTTTTTGTAGCAAAAAATATAAGACAGTCTTATTTTCGGGGAAACACGGTACTATAGTATAGCACTTTTATAACAATAACTTATTAGAAGTATTCAAAGAGAATGTGTAAGAACAAATAATCTACTCTGGAATATGAGGAATTGTCACACAAACAAGCTTTTAAAGTATCTTAAGTAAAAAAAAATACTACTGTAATGGTTCAATAAAGAGGACAATACAGTACAGGACAGACAATACATTTCAGTTTGAAATTTTATATTTCATTCAGTTTATCACACTTTAAAAAGAACTCAGACAGACTGAGCAAGTTCAGAGAAAGCAATGAAGATGATCAGGGGCCTAAAAATTGATCCTCTAAAGCTGTGGTGGCGAACCTGTGGCATGCAGAGCCTTTCTTCAGGGGGTGGTATTCATCTCAGCTTCTTAAGTCAAAAAGCCAGCATTGTCTGGAGACATTTCTGTGGTCAAATGACCGACAAGTCATCACACCACATCACAGAAACACTCTTGGTAGGTAAGTTTAAATTGGCTTGCTCCAACGCTGCTTCTAGAGAGCCAGTTTGGTGTACTGGTTAAGGCACCAGACTAGAAATTGGATATTTTGAGTTTTAGTCCCACCTTAGGCACAAAACCAGCTGAGTGACTTTAGGCCAGTCATTCTCTTTCAGCCCTAGGGAGCAGGCAATGGGAAACCATGTCTAAAATCTTATCAAGGAAGTGTCAAGCCGAAATTGACACATGGGTAGCCATTTTAGTTAGGCTTAGTATATATTCCTTTTCTTACTTTTTCTTTGGCGGTCATGGGGGAAGGGTTTGGGGCTTGCCACATTCCTAAGGGGGAGTGGAAATAGAGAGTTGTTTAGGCTAGGTGATTCTTTGTCCCATGGGAAAATAGCTGACTGTTTCAGGCCCCTTGAGGTGGAGATTTATGACAACACTTCAGCAACACTGAATTACTTCTATTGGAGAATATGACTTTGGGGAGTTGTTTCTAACTTCTGATATTGTGGGATAATTCCACGTTGTATCAGATCTGGAATTACCATGGACTTTGCCAATTTGATACTTTCCTAAATAAAAGAAATTGTTTTGGAAGATGGACTTTGCTCTTTTCTTTTTAAATGGATTTCATCACTTGGAAACCTGACATTAAGCTGCAAGGGCCAGTCCAGGCAATCATTAGGAGTCAATAGATTTTTTTAAAAAAAGTGTGCTATTATTTCTATAATACTCTTTTGAAACAGCCATTTTGGGTATAGTATTGGAGAAGATAGAATGAACACACCTATTGCATGGTGAGGGCACCAGTGTTTATTTTGTTGCCTTCACTACATCCTTAAATAGCCACCCAACTGAACTTTCTCCAGTGATTCTGAAAAGATTATTTTATAATCCTCAGTCTTGCTGTTATAAATTTGCAGATTATCTAAAGAATAAAATTGTTTCAAAAAGAAAAAACACCTAAGTCTTCTAATACTGTACAGTAAGGGACTCTGAAGCACTTAAGCCTATATCTAGATGATAAAATGTTTTAATTAAAATGCCATTCTTAGTTTATAATACTAATATACTTCAAATAATTCATCACCCTATTAAGGTGGGATTCTTGAAAAGATATATAAATATCCAATACATACAAAATAGTATTTATTTAATTGTAAAGTTAATTGTAATTGTAATGTACAATGACATCTGTTAATGTGGTCTTCAACTGACCTTTTATTGGACCATTACTAATTCTATGCCCATGCTTCTGAACATATATACGTTCTAAAACTGTTCATAGTTATTAAAATCTTATCATTCCATAAATCAACTGTCAAATCCTCTAGCATTAGTTATTCTGAAACATCAACAGTTGATCAACATCTTGACATTAAAATCTGTTATCTACACATACCACTACTTTTCTCAGTACTATATTCCAATTCCCTAGATAAGAAATTATAATGTATTTTTATTAATTGGTTAAAATATACAGTGAACACTAGATCAACAAAAGAACTACCTTACAATTTTGAAGTTTCCCACTATATTCTTTTTCAGCATATTCATAAAATGAAACAAAAATTGGTATGCTATTGTGCACTATGTCTCTTTTGCAGCTAGAAAGAAGAGGGAAGTCTGTATTTTTCAAGCAGTTGAACATGTCTAATTTACAACAAGCATCAAAAATGCCAATTCCAGGATATCCCCTGAGGGAATTTTCCAGAAGGCAAAATAATCCCATTAACTGAAGAAAATTTTAAACATTTACTGAAGACTGAAATTTTCTTTAAAGAAAATCAAGGCCAAGAATTTTTCTCATTAAAACTTTGAAATAGTGCATTAAATTGATGAACAATACCTTTTAGGAATATGTAGAAGATTACCCAGAGTAGAAATTATCCATGGCAAGATATCTCAAAATATATTGCACTTTTACTACTGTAGCAGTATATCTATATTTGATTTCACTATCTAATATATATCTAACTACTGACACATTAAAATAAGTTATTGGCTCCAAGTGCTATTTAAACCATCCAGTGAAAATGCTTTAGACAATTAGTATTTCATAAATAGCCTACAAATCTGGAATATCTTCACAACTTTTTCTTCAATTGCCTTTGCCATCCTGTAAAATCTATCAGAATTGGCATACTCTGGGTTGTTTCTGCTGAACAATGTCATCTTATTAGACACCAGAGTTATGTCTTCCCTTTTGCAGCTCTAGCTCTCCAGAATATTTGCCCAGAGATCCATTTCCCCCTCTCTACTCTATTTTAGGAGGAAAGGAAACCTGAATTTTCAAACAGTCAATGGGCTGCAGTGTTTTATGTACTTCACATAGCGTAATTTAATTTTTATATATTGATTGTTTCCGTTGAATTTTTAATGTAAGCAATCTTGAGCCATATTAGTCTAAAATATAATCAGTTCAGATTTAAACCAATTATTATATTTAGGAAAATAATTGAAAACTCAACTAAATTATGCCTAACAATTATAAATGATAAAAATTGTAATTGTTAAAAAGGAGCTATATTTTCATGCAGCATCCAGCACATGAACATCAATGGTACCATTTGATATTTGTAGGTCACATTTCCATTTCTGTCCCTTTAAAATAAAATTTTAACATTTGAACTCCACTATGAGGATCCAAATGTAAATGTATCTTACTCTGACTTCTTAATTACAACAATATATAGCTTACTTAATTTATAGTTTGTGAAGAGGGAATCAGGCTACTACATAATTATGAGAAATAGTATGAAGTATGTGCAAAAAAAGCATGAATTTAATCAAATTGAACAGAAGCTTTACTGTTGCTTAATAGGTGTCACAGAGAATTTAAAGCACAATTTTCTTTAGTTTCCTTTTTGGAAACTAATAACATTTTACAACTACTATGTACAATAAACAGGAAAAGGAGTAGTTCATATGTACCCAAATTATTAAAAAAATGCTTAACTGGGTAAACTACTACTTTTTGCTTGAAGAGATAAGCACAAGAATACACTGGACAAACATACTTAATTTACTTCAGAAGTTTAATGCTCTACTTAAAAAGAAAAATTGAAAGTAAAGGGATGTCCAGTTTTGTTTTCCACAAGACTATATATACAGGTGTTGGGAACTTTAATAAGCATAGATTATAACAACAATTACATGGTATTTTAACAAGAATATCTGCAGTTGTCTACTAACCTGCTTTCTATGGCTAAATATGTCTACCATTATTCTTCAATCATAAATTGTTATGGATTCATCAACCAGTGTTGGAAAGCTCCTTAATCTCTATGTCTTAATGAATAGAAATGACACAATTCATAATGATTTTTAAAATTTGTTTTAGTGTACAAAAAGTGGATTCTTATCTATATATCTTAAGTTTATATGATAAAACATCATTGCCTAGGAACATTTTTCCTGATCCAAAATTGGGTGGTCCTGTATCAGACCATAGCTTGTTTAGATTAGTCCCACAAATATTCATAAAATCTACAAAGCGCCTCTGGACCAGATTTTTAACTAAGCAGTTCAAATATAGTGGAAATACAACTCCAACCACAAGCAGGTTATTACATAACATAGGGATATCATTGAAAGTAAAGCCTCTAATTGAAACAAGGTTTGATTTGCTACATCCAAACTATGAAAAGTCTACTTTAAACCAGGCCAAATATGTAATATGTATATACATTATTTTAGAGATACAATTAGTGAGGGTAACTCAAGTTGTTTACAAATATTTACAGTCCAAATATACAACTTTATCAGGCTTTCATTTTTTCCATTTTTCTTAATAGGATCATAAAATATTTTAATTAATATCCCTAGTTAGTAGAAAGTGAAGAGTTTTAAGTTAGTGACCAATTCAATCTGAAAAAATCTCTAAAGAAGTCAATCTCAACTTATAAAGTAATAATATAACCCAATATATCTATTGTGTGTTATATCTAGTATTAAAATAATAGCAATAGTTTTCTTCTCAAGCATGTGTAAATATAACATTCCCTGGACTTAAATCACATGTGTGACAGCAATGTGAATAAATTCTTGTTCGACATTGTATCATCAAAATAAATGTTGAATATACTTTGCCTTCATAGTAGCCCAAAACAACTCTGGTTATCTAGCAGCAGTTTACATGAAGGAAACTATTCACAATCTCAATTCTAGTCTGAAATGAATACATTCAGTCCAATGGTTCAAACTGTATTCCAGTCTGTAGTCTGTTTAAAATTTATCAAGATTTTTTTCAAACAGAAATTCTGTAAAGAGTTAACAAAATGCTTAAAACCTTACTCAGTAACTAGTATTCCAAAAGTATTGATTGTAAATGGAGTTTGCTTCGAACGTGGCATGTTGTGTGAACTCATCTGTGATCATTCAGTAAAATAAAAAACTGTAAAGCCAATTCCTATGCAAAATTCATTTCACATTTCCCCAAACACAGTATGCTGCTTTCCAAGTTGACAGAGGTATTTGTAACCAAAGACTTCAGGATTACCTAACCAAAAATCTTATTTAAACTTTAGCAATAGTAGCTGGAGTAGCTCAATATACTGGTTAAAATGTGATTGGCTACTTTCTGGTTCTAAGTGTGTCCTGTGAATCTAGCCTATATGGTTAGCTTCTGGTTTAGTGCTGTGCACAACAGGCAAGCAGATCCATTCAGAAAACTATGGTTTAGTTGAGCACAGGTCAATTTCTTCTTTCTTACCAAAAAATAAAACTCACGTATCTTTAAAAAATATATATATTTTTTGCAGAAAAGGAAAACATTTCTAATTAAAAGGCAGACGTGAAATCCATGCCATTGGTATTACTTTCTGAGTAAGTGGGGCGCGCTTCGAAAATAACCAAAACCGTTTCACAGGTGACAAAACCGAGTTAAACCACCTTCCTAAACGTTTCCTGTTTTGCTCCCTCGCGCGAAAGGGAATGGTTGCCTCGCGAAGCCAGGTTTACCCCCCTCGGCACCCAAGGACTCCTTCCAAACTCTCACTTCCTACTCCGCTTCCGACCCTCTTTTCGACGACACCGCGAAGTTGCTGCCGTTTTCCTCCCTCCCTACAGCGGCACTTCCACCATAAAAAAAAAGCCCCTCACACACGCCTGCCTGCAAGGCATACCCTACCCTCTTTCTCGTCTCCTCTCTTCAGACGCCCAGACCACCCCATCCCACTCAAGTTTGCACTTCGAGGCCTACCGCGGCTGCCTACCAACCCTCTCCAGCCCAATCGAAGCTCTCTCGCACCCCCACGCCTCCCGTCCTCCTAAACCCCCAGCCTCCTCTTCCTCCGCCTCCATTTCTCACGGAAACTGGGTCTCGAAACTCCTTTCCCTTCCCTATCACCCGCTCCTGCCCAAACCCGTGTCCAGCATCTCTCCCTCCACCCGCTCGTCCCAAATGCTTCCCGCAGCCACTGTCTCCCCACTCCCCCACCCAACAATTCCCCCACCCACCCACCCACTCTTTCACCGACCGGATCAATGTAAAAGGCCTTCAGCCACCTCCTTCCTTCCTCTCTCCCAATTCTTGCACCCGAAGCAGCACTTATTTACACTCCCGCCCCCTTTGCCTACTCCGGACTCGCCTTGCCTTCCTACCTCAGTTTCTTCCCCCGACGCTGGCAGCCACTCAACTCCCTCCTTAAAGTCCAGCTCCTCTTCTCTCTCTCTCTCTCTTTTTTTTTTCCACGCAAGGCCGTGCTTACAGAACCAGGCCCCAACTCGCCCCCTCACTCTCTCCGTAGCTTCAGTTCCTCAGACCGAATCATAACAAAGCTCTGCCCAAAATGGCTGCCCGGACCGGCCGAGGGCCGGAGTGGGGAGGGGCTATCACGCGAAGGGGGGCGTTAAGGGGAAAGAAACACGCCCACCTGGCCCTGCCCGTGCCAAGGGTGGAGCGCACGCGCGCTCACTTGCTAAGCCATACAAAATAGCCGCACGCGCACCGCCTATCAAAGATTCTTCGGAACGCTCGCTCGAATTCGCCCGTTCTCTTTTACGCATGCGTGAGCGTGTATCATTCTGTTAGCGTTAAGTTATGCTCAGTTCGGTCTGCAACTATATCTTTCAGGCTTTGTTCTCGGCTCATCTCCAATTGGTACGACTTGTGGTGTTCTTGCTCGGTAGTGTGTCTATTCTCGCAGCACGGTTATCCGTGGATAACTCGGTTCATTGTCCAGGGCTCGCGTGACTCCCTGAACCATAATAAACCAAGCGCATACCGGAAGGATTTGCATTGGTCGATTTAGTTTGGAACTAAATGAGCCATGGAAAACAGTATAATAAAGTTTTTAATTTTTTTTCCTGCAATTCTCTATGTGCTTTCGATAAATCAAACATTTTTGCTCATTCGAAATTAACGAAATGTCTGTTACTTAAGAAAAACCTGGTAAAAAGTTTGATCCGTTCGTAGGTATTGTACCTACAATGTTAAATAAAATGGTAAGTTCCAGCATAGCACCCTTAATCATACTTTTCTAGCTTGCTTTGTCCCCGTTTGTCTGCCATCTTGGTTTCTTTTGTGTTTTTTGCATTGTTTCTTTGTTTTTATTTTTTTTAACAATTTGTAAACCTTTCAGAGTCACTGGAAATCAAGCATCAAAAACATTTAATTATTATTACTATTAAACTGGGTGGTTAACTACTGACTGTAGTTAAAATAGAAAGTTAAAACAAACGAATCAATTAGGACTTAGCCTGGTCATACAATTTATTAAATTTATGTGCTGCTCATGTCCCCTGTAAAGTTACATTACAAGTGTTTGGTTTTAGTTTAGATGTTGTGGTTTGTATTGTGTAAAGACATCTTTATTTATTGAATGAAAAATGTTAGATCAACATGTCTTTGTAAATGGCCTTTTACATTCCTGAATGAGTCAGACCTAGGTAAGATGTAAATCTGTCTTTTTTTAAACTACTAAAAAGGTATGATCACAAATAGTTAGAAAAGCATGCCAAAGGCAAGAATTGTAAATTATCTGTTCTTCTAAAAACATCCTCTATTTCTGAACAATTGTCATTAGACAACTGGATCATTTCTATTAAAAATAATTCAAAAGGAAGAGAAATATCAGACACTCCTCCCCCACTCAGTCCAGGAATCTATTACTTCAAAGTATGAATTAATCCATAAATAATAGGGATAGGTTATAGCTAGCTTTTTATTTTTACAAGACAGCACTGTTGACAAACTATCTTTACAGGACATACTGAACCAGAATCATATGCAAGGTTAGCAAATGTTAGCCTAGCCTGTGCAAATTCAGTCTGCATAAGATTCAAATCATTATGCAATACAGAATACCTAAGGAAACCAATTAAGTCTACTATAGATTAACCCATCAAATAAATAGTTAAAGTGATCTGCACAAACAACCAATGTGTTTAGTTTATAATCCAAGGTTGAATTGGAATAACCTGGTAAACTGTCACCCAAGTAATCATTAATACTATGGTATGTGTATACATCCTTCCTCTGCTGTGCAAAAATATTTGCTTCATTTTTTTTCTGCTCATTTTTCTTTAATGCCAATTAAAGTACCCCTATGTCAAATAAGATAAAATTATACTTACAACAAAGGGAAAATGTTTAGTAAAAAGCAGATAGATAATTAAAAGGAATATAATTTAATCTGAGACATAATGTGAAATATGCTATTTTTGTTGATTTATACAGATTAAATGTTTTTACTATTTAAACTAACTGTTCAAAGTGCCAAACAATAAATGTTATGTTTTCATTTTCTAGAATTTTAAGTAACAACCACTGCCCTTTTCGACTGAAATAAGTTCTTTTTATTGTTCCCTCAAATAAAGGATCTTTCACACTTTTGTATTCAGTGCAAATCTGGGTGAGATTGAAATGACAGTTTTGTCAGTGTGAAATCTGTCTCGGAAGCACACAAGAAAAGTTGTTAAATCATTGTGTCTATAAATTTGAGTCAAAATTGTCCATAATTAAGGAGTTGGACTAGCAGTGACGGGACACATGTTCAAATCTATTGTTAGCAATGAAAGCTTAATAAGATGACTTTAGGTCTCATCTCAGAGTTTTTATGGGGGGATTATAGGAGAGAATGTTCTGTAAGCTTTTTTTTTTTGGCTCCTGGTTTTTGCATGGTCTTCTATCTGGTCTTCAAACTTGACAGCTTTAAGACTTGTGGACTTCAACTCCCAGAATTCCTCCTCCAGTCATGTTAGCTCAGGAATTCTGGGAGTTGAAGTCCACAAGTTTTAAAATTGCCAAGTTTGAAAAAAGCAGGATATAATTATAATACACATAAAATATGTATTTGATGTGTTACAATTCAAGTTATCTTACAGTTATAAATAATATACAGTGTAGCCCATAAGTGGCATTTTATGTACCATATGTATGCAATCAAAGTAAAAAGTTATGTATAAAGACATCCAAGTAATAAGAAAGTCCTGATAGATTGTCATTCTGGATTAAGTTACCTATAAAGCGAAAATGGCCTTTTGTTGTTATTGCATCTTACTATGTGATTGTTATATATTCCCGGTGCTGGTCATTTATAAACAAACCAATAGTTGTGATTCCTGAGGTTACATTCATCCAATTCATGCAGTAAATCATGATTATAGCAATCACGGCTTCGGATCTTCTGCCTTCACTACCCCACCATAGTCAGCCTAACTTTTAGAATTAAAGTCCTCCTTCATGTTAAAAAAAAATAGCTGTAACTTAACAGTTCAAAAAGGAAAGAGCAGATAACACTCATGGTTCTTATACAAAGCAGGAACTGAAGGGAAACCTGTGTTTCAGGCTGAGAGCTTATTGGTCTGACACGCGTACCCGGCGGACTTAAACGGGAGCAAAGGAAGTGGCTTGCCTTTCAAGCGGATAATGGCTCGGGTGTTGGTGGGGACGGTTTGCATGTTGCTAGAGTCGTACTTAGCCCGAAAAAATATAACTTTCTCCTATTTCGTACAATATTAGAGGAAACTCGTCGATTTTTATGCTTTAGAGTGCCTGTGACGTTCTGGGAAGCCTAATATACGAGTCTGGAAAGCCATTGTAGGAACGTGGGGGTTTTGTGGGGGCGGGGGAGCTAAAACTAAATCAAATATCGGCTGACTGGCTTTGGATTCTCCTCTGAATATTCGCTTCTCTGTTAGCTCCTTCGGTTTTTCCTGCTCGTATATGGTGAGTATCTCCACTCGTGTAAATGCGGAGAGCGGGGGACACGTTGGCGACGTGGGCTTTGAGTTAGCGGAGTGGAAATAATACGCTGCCCTAATAACGAAGTCAAGGAAAGAGGAATTTACTTTCGGTGTAATAACTGAGGAGAAAGCAAGAAGGGTTTATCTGAAGTTTTAAAATGTATTTTTCAAATTGAATTTAAAAAATAAATTGAGAGGTGGTTTGGTTTAGAGATGAAAGTGTTGACCTAGAAACCAGGAGACACTGAGTTCTAGTCCTGCCTTAGTGGGTCTTCAAACTTGAGAGCTTTAAGACTTGTGGACTTCAACTCCCAGAATTCCTCCTCCAGTCATGTTAGCTCAGGAATTCTGGGAGTTGAAGTCCACAAGTCTTAAACTTGCCAAGTTTGAAGACCCTTGGTATAGCGGAATTGTATACTATATATACTATACTATATACTATAGTATAGTGGAAGATATGGTCAAGGGTTGATATATTTAATGCATGTTATAACTGCTGCAAGATTGGTTTATGCCCATAATTGGACAAATGGAAATATCCCCTCTGAAAGTGAGATAATAAAGAAAACACTGGTCTGTGCAGAGATGGACAGACTGATGTTAGAACTTAAAGAGAAAGGTGAGACAGACTGCCATGAAGTTTGGAATAAAATGTACCAATGGTTGGACATGAGGAAAAGAAGTCGGAACAGAAAATATTGATGATTTATAGGATTGAAGGTGGAAGATATTTAGATAAAATGCAACAGAATATAGTGGATAAAATGATTGTATATGAATAACATAAATGAAGTCTATGTTGTAAATATAAATATAAATGAATATGTTAATAGCATAAACTTAGCGATGTAAGATAAGTAGAGCGTTATCTGTTTTATGTTATAGTATGTATGACAAAGACAAATGCCAGGAAAGTCACACTGTGCCCAACATTTTAATATTTATTCAATAAAATTTATTATTAAAAAAGAAAAAGAAAGCGGGTGGTGTGACTTGGGGCCAGTCACTCCTCAGTCCAACCCATCTGATGGGGGAAAATAGGAAGGAGTATTATATATGTGTGCTGACTTGAGTTGCTTATGACAGGGGGTCACCAACCTTTTGGACCTCAGAGACCACCAAACTCATAATTTTAAATCCCGCGGACCACTAATATGAATTTTGACTGACAGTGGCTTGCTGACATTGGTGGGAGAGAGAGAGATCTGATCTAACCTTGGAGGGCTGGTGGTGATGTTTTCTCTCTCTCTCTCTCTCTCTCTCTCTCTCTCTCTCTCTCTCTCTCTCACACACACACACACACACACACACACACACACACAAAAGCACAGACACACAGAGGTCCTTCACACACACAAACACACACCCTCCAAGGTAGCCACATTTCTAACCTGCTTTTCAGCTCCATTCTCAGGGGGAGCGGGAGAGAGATGGTATCCTGCGATCGGTAGGAAAACGGGGTGGGGGGGATTTTCCTGCAGACTTTTTGGGGGATTTTCGTAGGGTCTCTGCTGCTTCTGCTTTTGGCTGTACACAAAAAAAGCAGCAGTTGTCTTTCTCTCCCCCATACTCTGCCAGAAATGAGTCTTTGGGACCCTGCAAAGCATCCTGCTCCAAGAGGCTATGCCATTCTGGCAGAGTTTGGGGGAGAGAAAGAAAGACTTCTGCTGCTTTCCTTGCATGAAGCCAAAAGTCTGTTCCCCCCCCCCCCAAAAAAAAAAAAAAAGAACAGAGCTGGAGACTGTAAAGAATGATCGATTGATAGGAAAATGTGGTGGGAAATTTTCCTACAGACTTTTTTGGAAAATCCCCAAAAGCAGAATATACACTAAAACCTGTCATAAGCAAAGGAATACTAGGGATACATAGTATATAACACAGTATAATATAGTTATTGTTTATATGCTGTACAATGCCGGATTGATATCTAGCTCAGAGGTGGTATTCAGCAGTTCTGACTAGTTTTGGAGAACCAGTAGCAGAAATTTTGAGTAGTTTGGAGAACTGGCAAATACCACCTCTGACTAGAGATTTTACAGTATCCTTCGCCTGCCATGCCCACCAAGCCACACCCACAGAACCGGTAGTAAAATTTTTTGAATCCCACCGCTGATAAGACTGATACTTAAAGCTGTTTATATCATGACATCATTGTTATGTCTTTCAACAGCTTTAGCTGTTCAGCTGCCTGGAGTTGACTTCAGTTATGACTATTATATTTTAGATATATCTCTCCTAAATTATCTTTCATCAAGATAATTTCAGTGTAGCATATTTTAGTAAAGTGGAAAATATCACCCAATATTCATGCATAATACTCTAATGTTAACCATCTAACCTTGTCTTTGTTTTTTAAGGTCTGTGAAAATGTTCCGTTTTATACAACAGTGTGGTTTCCAAATTCCTTCCAAGGTAAAATTCTCCCAGATAGTTGAATTGGATTTTTTTTAAGAGAGCAACTTCTATTACACACTAGGATAAAAGAAGATAATCCTAATAATCCTTTGTCTTCCAAGAGAGATGTCAATAATAGTTTTGTAGCTTTTATGAAATACAAAAATCTCCCCAAATATTTAATGTGTGCAGTTACTATCATTCTTTTACATGTTAAAAAAGATTATGTTTTAAATGAGAGTTTCTTAAAAGTTCTATTTTTATCAGAATGGAGGCTTACCATTAACATGTTCTACATTTATTAATAATACTAAAATATATGGTATGGTGTTATGTGTAATTTATGAATAGAAAGAAAAATATTTTTCCACTATAAATGTAGGTACCAGGAAATATTCTAACAATATTCACCTCATGCATTTCAAGTACAGTGAAGTCATAGACCTTATATGTTTTCTGGAAAGATACCTAGAAATGTGGAAAATATTTTCAATTTGAAAAAGGCTCTTTTATTTGAACAGAATCCAAATACTTCCTGTGAATGAAAACATTTGAATCTTTTATCAGCCCTAATTTTTTTTCTATTCGTCATTTTAAGCATTAGTAAATTGCATGTGAATTCCTGATGCTTCATGTCTTGAATGGAAATCTCTTGCAGATCCCAAATAAGAGTCGGTTATATAGTATCCCAAAGACAAAGACTAAAGTTTTTATATGATTTTGTAATTAGGTAAAAAAATAAGTTTGAGGCATGTGTAGCAGTTGCAGGTTTAAACTCATACATTTCAGTGACATGCATGTTTATATTTGCAATTGCAGATAATTCATCTTCAAAGGTTTCTGCAGCCTAGGAATAGCTCTTGTAGCTTTCCTCTTGAATACCGTCGGAGTTTCCTGTCAAAATTACAGTTATCTAAAAGGGCATCTTTGTGTACAACTAAAATCCTGGGATTTCATTCATCTGCTTGCAGCTGGGAGAAAAAAAGGCCTTCAGAATCTACATCTGATAAGCAGGATGCTCCACTATTTGACTTGGCATCACTCAAGGACTCTCCAAAGCCTGCCATTTATGTAGCTGCTTCAGTATTATTTCCATTTGTTTCAGTGCCATTAGTAATGGCTATCCAAAAAGCCTCTTACCCTGAGTTGGCATTTGCTGAAATTGCATATGCTGCCTGTATATTGTCTTTCCTAGGAGGGATCAGGTGGGGATTTACTCTTCTAGAAGGAAGTCCTGCAAAACCTGACTGGCTTAATTTGGGTAACAGTATAGTTCCTTCCTTAATAGCCTGGATTACCTTGCTTTGTAAAGATCTCACTTCAGCTGGAATCATGGTTATCATAGGTTTAATGATAGCCCTGAATAATGACTTGGTCCTTCTTCCCACCTATCCCAACTGGTTTAAAGCCTTGTTAGTAATTTTAACTATAGTGGCTGCGTTTGCTACCTGTGTCACATTAATTTATGTGAATTTCTTTCCTGAACGATATCTAAGTTTTAAATTAGGGGAAACAGAAGATTCTAAGTAAACACACACAGAATGACAAGCCTTATGGGAGAAACAATACAGAATGGAAATAATATTCACAATGCATGAAATGAACTTGGAAAATGATTGGAACAGAAAACAATAAATGAATTATCTAATTCATTAAATTTACAACATTAGCCATAGAGAAGCAAATTAGAAAGGAGGGTAGGTGCTGAACACTGATAGATGATTTTTAGATTACCTGGTTTTAATTGTGTGGCTTTAGTGGAATTTAGTTTCTCTTAATTTTTTTCATCAAATTTGGTACAAATATTAACCAATTCACAGCATTATTCTTGGAAATTAATTCTGGGTAGGTCAGCATCATGGTTATGTGAAGCATGTAGACCAATGCTTCACTTTAAACCTGGCAGCACATCCTCTTGAAGTCTCAGCGCAGTGGTTTTAATGGTTTTCCCATTCTGTCTGAACATATGTGTGTACATGCATGCAATGAATACTTCTACTGGGATTGGTGTTAAAGTTTTATTACTAACAAATAGTAATGAAAGCAGTAAGATAGTTTTGAGGAATTTGGATAACAAACAATTGTTTCAATGATTTGAAAGAATAATTCTGGGCCAAAGATATTTGGGTAATATGTTCTAAATATTATCTCTACTATAGATCTACTGCTACCAACTTCTTGTGCTAAATGTTGGATTGCTATTTGCTGAATTAACAAAAAAAAAACCAGTATAAACAATTCCTTTTATTATAAAAAATATTGTGAGAAAGATTTAAGATTACACTTGAGGTTTAAGAGAAACATCAATTTAACTCTTATGCTAGTCTGTCACTGTAATAAAGTATTCTTTCCCTTTCAAAATTTTCACTACATTTTTTTTTTACTTCTTTAGTTGTCTAGTGCTGAGTTTCCATAATGGCATAAGGTATAGTGGACACATTTGTTATATTTGGCTGGAAAATAACTAGAATTTCCATTGTACTGGACTTGTAATAGGGCAAATGTTATTTAAGATGGATAAGTGTATCATGAAATTAAATTCTACTTTCTTATAATCAAGTAACAAGTTTTTGAAAAAAGTATCATTTTGTTAAGAAAAAAAATCTGTTTTGAGCAGACTTCTGAAGTCTCAAGTTCTATTAAGAATCAGGCCAAATAGAGGCAAGAGTTAAATATAAAGCCTTTCCAATAATTTATTCTAAATTGTAGAGCAAAGTTCATGATGGGTGGAAGGAGAGGAAGAATATGTTACTAAAATTGGTTACAACCCACTATTATCTCCTGCATATATCCACATTCGCTGCAGTGTTAGGGCCAGTGTCAACCTTGTTTTCCATCAGTCGGCATAAATATTGATGTATATTTTGTGAACAGTATGGATTCTCTGCTGGTCTGAATGGCAGACAGTGTTTCAGTTAAAACCTCTCAGGTAGAGGCTTTGGAATGCATGTTTGGGAGATTCCCTCCGCTCCTGGCTCTTAAATACAGAAAAGGTATTGCACATTCAGAAGACAAAGGGAAAGATACAGAGCAAAGAATTTTGGCACCTGAGACAGAAAAACAGGTGGACTGTAGCATCTTCCCAACAACTCTGATACATGGCAGAATTAACACAAGCTGAAGGAGTGCCAAGATCATAAAGGCAGAGGACTTTGCTTCTGGATTCTATTCTAAGGAATAGATAACTACTCTAGTTAGACATTGCATTATTTTAATTTCTATTTGAAATTATATTCCTATTTGAAATTATATTCCTATTTCTATAAAGCATTTTGTGTAATTTTTGGCTAGAAATTATCTATTTTTCAGATATCTTTCTTTTGAGATAACTTGTTATAGCTGGCCAGCACCATCTTGTGGTCTGCTGAGAATGTTAACATGTTTTCTTAAAAATAGAACTTCCTGTATCTTTTGAGTTGTATTTCTCAAAATAAAGTTTGATTTTGCTTATCTCCTAGGAGGTTGATTTACCTCCCAAAGGACACACCGTAATGCTACTAAGCCAGGAGGTTAAAACATTCCCGCCCCCTTTATTGTATAAATTGTGGGAGTAGGCCAGGATTAGAGGGGGTGCCAGGTGAAATGTGGGAAGATGTTCTCGCAGTAATAGTTTTTGATAAGCTAAAGGAGGGGTGTGTTGAGATCAGAATGTATAGACCCCAAATGTGTCAGGTTTGGAGACCCATCTCTTGATGATCTCTACCTATGAGCCTTGCCAAGTAGGCCAGATAGGAAATAAAACCAGTTAGCTAATTCTCCTTTATTATAAGGTTACAATTAATAGAACCTTGGAAGTCTGAAAGTACAATTCTCCTGTTTATACCCCCCAAAATTGGTGAGAGTCATTCTCTTGCCACACAAATTATAATTGTGGATTATGACCAATCTCCCAAGGTCATTCCCACATACCACACTACATCACCTTTTCCCCTCCCAAATTCACAGGAAAGTTATTTGTCAGCTGTGAGAATCAAATGTAGCTGTATCACTTGAGCTCTTCTGCTAGTAACTTTCCCAGATCACAGAAGGCAACTAATAAATTAGCTGTGTCTTAAAAGGTGAGAGCTGTTCCTTGAGAATCTGTTGCTCTCCCGTCCCCACTACGTTCTGTATGCCTAATGTGGAAGAAACTGCTCATTTTCCATGCCCTTTACTTGGTTTCTTGCTATTCCTGAGGCACCCTCCATTCTCCAGAATTCTTCCTGTTCATTTTGGTCAACACCTAACTCCTGCAACATTTGTAACTGTTAAGCATAGTCTTTGTTTGGGTTTTGGTCATGAAAGCAGTGCACATCCATTGCTGCCTCCCATGACCTATCCAACTCTGGGTAAGTTTTCTGGTATATCAAGTATTCAACTTGCTTCCTTTGTGTCCAGAGTCTAGCAATTTCCACCTCATGTTCTTCCTATTTACAGTGGGTGTATGGATGGTGCTGTCTATGAATGTAGAGTACAGGGGAGTGCCTCTTTTACTAGCAAAGGCCAATATACACGGTCAACTATCATTGATGATGGCAATTGTAAATGGAAACCCTCTAGGTTGATTTGCTTAGTTACTGGGGAAAGACCAATTTCGAGTTTAGTTGCTAGGAAGGTCTTGTGGAGCCACACCAAAACCTTTTGCAATTTTAGCTCTATTTTTTTGTACACAATCTTTGCTACATCTAATTGTTTCTTTAAGAGACTTTGGGCTACTTGACTGTAAGAAATCTGCTGCATGAGGAATAGCACTTTCTTGCCTGGTTGTTGGCAAGACCTATGGATGGAATCCCCAAATTGCTTGGGAAAGGGACATAGCGATAAAGGGGTGTGTCGATGGAGATGCTCAGTCATCCAGGTCATGGTTGTCCCAAAGGTGCTTTTTCAAGAGGCAGCTGGACTTTCTGATTTTTCTTTGAAGACGTTTCTTCTCTGAAGAAACTTCTTGGATGAGAAACAAAAAATCCAGTTGCCTCTTGAAAAAACACCTCTGGAATAAAAGGAGTGTGTTACGTTTTAAGCAAATTCAGCAAGAGGTACTATATGAGACCAGTCCAATTGTCTTGCTGATATGAAATATATATAGCATTTTAAATACGGCTGAAACAGTTGTTAATTGATCCTGTCCCCTTCTGAATTTTGACCGAGCTGCCATCTGTTGTGCTGCCACAAGTTGGGACAAACACTGCCCTAGCTATTGCATTAGTTTTATTAGTTTTTTTAGGTCATTTGTTCGTCCACTTATTGCTTGTCTTGCAACCACGTTGCTGCCAGATAATCATACGCTGAGAAATATGGGTCTCTTCTGAGCCTCTTGCCCCTCCTCACTATCCAGCTGCAGACTATGCCTGCTCTAATCTGTTTCTTAGGTAACATCTCTGGGCCCAATCTCTCAAGGTCATTCCCATAAGCCATTACACCAGCAGAGTTGGGACAGGAATGGTGCAGCCATCCTGACTTTCCTTGATCTATAGTTTTCAATAATATCAATTACGGCATCCATTTGGAACAACTGAGGATTGGGAGCATGATTTTGTGATGGCTCTCCACCTTCCTGCATAGCTAATTTCAGTTGGTGGGCTTGGAGAAATGAAATCCGAAATCCCTGATCTGTAGAGTGTAGAGGACTTAGTGGTCTCATCCCTCTCATTTAACATCTACATGAGGCCACCAGGTATAAGGTCATCTGTTGACACAGGGCCAAATATTATCAGTATACTGATAATAATCAGTATACTGATGATAATAGTTACGTATCTTAACCTAGTTGACCAAGGGATGTCAGGTCTTATCCCAGTCTCTGGAGTCTGTGGGGATATGGATGGAAAGCAAGACTTAAGCTCAGTTAGATCCCAATAAGACCAAATGGCTGTGGATGTATGTACCTTATGGAACCAGTGACTTTCCATGGGGATTGCATTTCCCCAGACAGAATTACTCAAAAATTAAATAGCAGCTGTAGCCAGAAAGACCCTCACAGATTCATTTTCAGCACCTACTGCACCTGGAAGCTGTTCTGAGTCACTCATATCTTGGCTTCCCATGTATGGGCCATTGCAATGTGCTTTATATGGGCTGTCCTTGAAGACCACTTAGAAAGCCCAGCTGGTCCGGACTTGCAGGCAAAAGTACTTATGGGCATACCATAACACATGAGATGCTTTTTTTTTTAGTGAACTGCACTTGTTACCAGGAGGCTTTGGGGTGCAATTCAAGATCTTGGTTACCATCTACAAAACACCAAATGACATAAGGCCTACTTGTTTGAGGGGCTGATTCTTTTCCATTATTTCTGCACATTCAGCAAGTTTCAATAGGTATGTTTCAAATCTCAACCATTAAATGAAGACATCTGACACAACCCAGGATGCTTGGATTCTTGGTCCTTGTCCTTTGGAACCGTCTCAAACCTCTTCTTTTAATGAAGACCTTGTTCTTTTTCCCCATATTGTGCTAGACCAGAAAATGAGTTCCCCAAGTGAGAGGTTTCACTATTCTTGGCTGGGATGGCCACTTCTTTTCCTTCCTTCCTTCTTCTCTCCTCTCTCTCTTTCTGTCATCTGATGTACAAATAAATCTAAGGTGAATTACCCAGAGTCATGTGGTTCGGCAACTTAAGAAATGCAAATAAATGTTACTGTAAGCTGCGAAATCTTATGGGAAGAATTAATTTAACAAGTGAATTAGATCACCGAGGCAAATTAGCCAATCCCATATTGCCCCAAAATGACAGGCCTTTAACAAGTCTAAAAGAAATAACGGATTTTCAAAAAATTATAATATCTATTAAATATTGAAATAGATTTGTCAATTTTAACTTTCTCTGCTTCAAACAAGGTTTCTAACATTACCACAGAAACTTTCCAAATGTCAATGGCAAATGTTAAAAATCTGTAAGTTTCTTATTGTCAGAATTGTTTACAAACTGTTCCACAGACAAGCATAAAGATTTAAATGGTTTCAGTAACAATTGTTGTAAACTTCTGGATATGCTTTAAAAATCAATTCCCCTTCTAACTGCACACACTTTCTTAAGAGCTAAAATCTTCCATTTCTCTACAGCATTTAAATTCACACTTCAATTTTTGCTGTTTTTTTTTAAAAGCATGGCATTCTTCAAAGGACTGCCACACCTCCTTCACAGCGGCTGGTGATCATGTTAGCAGTTTCAGTCCAAGTATCCATATGTGGATTATACACTTCCACAGTATCTGAAGTTACAGGAGCAGCTGCCTCATAGTTGGCAGTCCTGCCTCCTGTGGCATAAAGGAAGCCATTCACAGCTATGACACATACTCCAGCTCTTGGGACTTTCATTGAAGCAACTTCCGTCCATTTTTCCTGATAATAAAACAACAAAAATAATTATCTTTGTAGTATACTATATTTTTCTTCTGGAGCAAATCTACAGACATAAGAATAATTATAATAGTCTTTCATGCACTGGCAGAGTAAAGTACTGCTATATATTAGCAATCAAAGACAAAGATATTATTTATTCAAACTCACAAACCCAGAAAAAATGCAGAGCAGAACAGAAAATATTAGCATTTGTGTAATGAAATGGATTCAAGAGCAAAATTCTTTTTGATTCTTTAGGCAGAAGAAGGGAAATTTCTCAGATTTTGCCTATGTGCCTTGAAAATCTGCTCTGTCTGGTTGGAAGTTCCTCCTGGCCTGGCAAACTGACTTTGATCACCACGTTATCTTTGAACTTTGCTCAGTTTAGTTTTATATTTGTCCAAGAAAGACATTCCTTCAGCAATATAACACAGAGTTAGAAGCCCAAACTGCTTGTGCCATTCTGAAGAACAAACAGATACAATACTGATAGTGCATTTTTTAAAAAAGGAACAATTCTAAAAGGCAGCACAAATAGTTTGATATGAAAACTAAATCCTACCTCTTCAAATGAGTATTTCTCAACAGTTGAAAGAGCACCTTGAGTTTCATTCCATCCTCCAACAGCATAGATGCAGTCATTCAAAGTAGCCACTCCTAGATATGCCCTTCTGGTGCCCATTTCAGGAAGGGGAGACCAGCGCTTAGATAGGGGGTCGTAAACTTCCACAGAACACAGTTCTATTTCTTCATAGCCAATGCCTCCCACAACATAAATTAAACCTATGAATATAACGATTTCCTATTAGAGCACTGCCATTTGAATACAGTTGTTGACCAAGAAGCCATCATGCAAAGTTGACTGCAATCCCATCTATAGAAGGAAAGCAATAGTTTTCATTATTGGGATTGCTCTTGAAATTACAGGTTGTAATTAATTCATTTCTGCAAAATAAGGGCTGTTTTAAACCATTTTATATTTTAAATAGTGTATTTGAATTTTATTTTTCAAAACAGGGCAGAGAATCTTGTGAGGATATCAAATTTTCTGGACACGTATTAACTGAGCAACCTTATACGCACGTTTATTGAGAATTCAGGCCAACTGAGTCATTTGCTATTCCCAACAAATATATATAGAATTTCAGCTTAAGTTTAATATATTAGGAGCAGTCAAATAGCACATTTTCAGACTAATCCATTTTATTAAAATGCATAAGGTTTCATGAGCTACAGCTGGTGATTTTTTTTAATAAAACCTATTAATCTATAAAGGTGTTACTGGATTCTGCTTGATTTTTAGCTACTATAGACTCATGTAGCTCTCCTCCTACAATATTTGAGATATTTAAACTGGAAATTTTAATGCTTATCACAGTAAAAGCACTTGCAGGACTGCTATGTTGAATATAGTTATTAACCATAATGATTGCAGACTGATTCCTGCCTATTATATAATTAACACTAAGTAAAATGGTCCCAACATTCAAAATCCCTCACCTCGTATTTCACAACAGCCAAAATTATAACGTGGCACAGCCATGCTGCCCACAATTTCCCAAGTATTCTCTTCAGGATCAAAACGTTCAACAGAGGTACCAATCTCTGCTCCAACCCAACCTCCTGAAAATCAAGGCAAGTATACAGGTAAAGAATATCACATAGTGAACAGATTGTCACATCCTTGAAGCAATCAGTTATATGATCGATATAAAAGTAATGTAGATTATAACTCTAATACCCAAACATTCCTCATAACATTTTTACAAATGTACGCTATTTTAGTGGCATAGGTTCTAATATTATATGGCTTTGGCTTTAAAACAAAATATAATAAATTATGTACCATACAGCAATAATTACATTTAAATATCCTGTATATTATCTTACAAAAGATACAATGCAGTATGCAAGCTGGTAAAGCTGTTTTAGCAGCACTCTACCTTTGGAATCTCTGAGGAAAACATTTGTGTTTGGCTACCAGAAACGATATTTATTAAGGTGTCACCAGATGTCTCACATGATTTGAAGACAACTTTATCATTGCATACTCAGAAGCTGCCATGCTATATAGTAGTAAATGACCCAAATACAATATTTGGGGTTCATAACTGAAACAGTTATAGATACAGTAGTCAAAAGACTTGCCCAAAGCATAGATAGTTCCGTAAGAGGTGCAAACTCCAAGGCCACAGCGAGGACGGTTCATCGAAGCTACAGCTGCCCATTGCTTTGTAATAGGATCATAGCGTTCAGTACAGTCAAAAATCATAGAGTCTTTTTCACCTTGGGAAAGAGATAAGAACATAAAGAAAGAAAGGTTACAATAGCTTATGAACATAATTATTGTACTGTGGCAGAGTATTGGCTCAATTCATCAATCTGAATCACTATTAATGCAGATTACAAGTTCAAGTTTCTAGATGACCACAGCACATTGTACAATCTCTAAACTGAGTGGCATAAATCTTTACTAAAGACGATATGGAATTGTGGCTCTGATCATCCTGGGGATAATGTTATTTCCTAAATACACTTTTCCTGAATAAATAGATATTATATTAGTAATAATTATTATCTCTGAATAATGTTTAAAAGAACTGGAAAAAGCAAATGTTTCTGGAAGGAAGAAAAAGTACATATAAGCAATCACAGTAGGAATTTTATTATAATAATAATAATTAATATTATACTGATAATAATTGTATCTAAATAACATTTAAAAGAACTGGAAAAAACAGGTTACATTTGGAAGGAAGAAAAATACACAGAAACAATCATGGCAGGAAGAAAACCAGGGTTGTGTAGAATTCAAAGAACTTCTATAATAGGAAATTGTTAGAGCAACAGTCCATATGCATAAGGTAAATTTGTCTATTTTACATAATCACATCAATAAAATGTCCTAAAAATGGTAAGCATAGTATCTGCCAATTAAAAGGTCACCCACCACCTACTGTATGATTTATTGTGTATGTGGTAAACTCTGGATGTCATTGTATAACTCCTGGAATGATGTACAGTATGTCAATTTTAAAGATATGTTCTTGCCTTTAAATGATTAAATTAGATGGTGTTAGACTTCTGGAAGAAGAGAGAGGAACCTGCCCCACTTTACATCAAAGGGGGTTGTGTGGAGAGAGTTTCCTCCTTTTAATTTCTGGGAGTCTACCTCAACGAAGATCTTACCTAGAAAATCAACACAACCGAGGTGGCCAGAAAGGCCCAACAGAGACTCCATTTCCTTAGAGTCTTGCAAAAGAATAAAGTGGAACGACTGATGACCTCTTTTTACCAGTCCACAATAGAAAGCATACTCACAAACTGCATTATGGTGTGATATGCTGGCTTGACAGCCGCAGATAGAAAGACATCATAGAGGGTGGTGAACACAGCACAAAACATCGTGGGCTGTTCCCTGATACCACTAGATCAGGGGTCGCCAACCGTTTGGACCTCAGGGACCACCAAACTCATAATTTTAAATCCCAGCGACCACTAACCAGTTCTGTGGGCATGGCCTAATTTGTGGGTGTGGCTTGATGGTCATGTGACTGGCTGGGCATGGCTTATATGTAAATATATTTATATAAATATTGAATTTTTTATAAAAAAAAGAGCAACTTTTACCCCAAATCAGGCAAATTTGCTTGCTGTGAGTCTGCATTGAATAACAGAACCTTCAGTCCTAAGGGAGGTTCGGCTGTGCTTAAAAGCAGAGCCGAAGATCTAAAGACTAGCTAGAAAGCAAGAAATCCAACCATTTCCTGCTTCCTAGCTAATCTAAATCTCCCGGCACAGCAGAACAGACGATGGCCAGAAAAAGGAAAAATAGCAATTTAGCAGGGAAGTTTGCCGGGTAAGGAGTTAGTGGGCGGGGAGGGTTCCCGCGGCCATGTGGGTGGCACAGCCTTGTGTTTCTGCGCAGCCTGGATTCATTGCTTTGGGGGGGTGCTCTGGGGGTGAGATTTCTCTGCGGCCCACCAACATTTTCTCACAGCCTACCAGCGGGCCACAACCCACCGGTTGGCAACCACTGCACTAGATAGAGGACTACGGTTCGCTGCCTTAGAAGAGTGAGGAAAATTTTCAAGGACAACTCACATCCCAGTCAGCATTTCTTCACTCTCCGACCGTCGGGTAGGAGATATAGAAGCATAGCCAGCCACACCAACAGACTGAAGAACAGTTTCTACCCATGGGGCTGTCAGACTTCCGAACGGAAAGTAACTTCATAGTATGACAGACTTGCGGGGCCAGCATGTTGTGCAACAAGGTCACATAGTGTAGTAAGATTGGGACTGGGTTAGGGACTTCTGTCCTCACTGTGAGTTGTGTTGGGGGAGGGGGGTGCATGAAGGGTGGCTCAACCAATCTCATTGTACACACGTTGTACTCTGACAATAAAGGTAATAAGCAAAAATTATTGTCATGGTATGTGCGAATGAACTTGGGAGATAGGAGGGAGAGCTGCACAACCAGCATGTATAAGATGTCTCAGCTCGCAGAAGGTGAGGTGACTTGGGGTACGTTTCAGAAGAAACTCTCCCTAGTTTTCTAAAGGGTAAAAGGAAAGGAGGAGAGTAATAGGTTCAGACTTGTAAGATTCTTTTAATGCACTATTACAATGCAGATGGAACTAGGGCTTCTTGTCTAGACTTATAGGGCGAACAGCTATCAAATGAGCAATAGAAACAATAGTTTTCTCAATATTCTTTAATTACCTCCAATAGCGTAGACCATTCCTCCAACTACTGTAACACCCAGGCCACTGCGAGCCTGGTGTAAGGAAGACACAGTAGTCCAATACTGACTAAAAGTGTCAAAACGCTCCACGCAGCTGAGAGCTCTGCTATCACTCCAACGACCTCCCTGCAACCGAGTATAACCACCTACAGAAGACGTGGGAACAGGATAAACAATCAGCTGTTTCGTAGGCATTTCTTGACTAGTTAGGGGTTTCCAAATATTTAAAAGCTAAGAAGAATCCCCACCTATTGCATAAATGTACTTCCTAGCTTTTCTTCGTGGACGTGTCTTAGTTGCCTGGAGAAAACTGCTCATCTTATTTTCTTTGGGAAACTGACCAATTTCACAATATTCTTTTAACAGAGTGTGCAGCGCTACTCGAAGGCTGAAATCTGAAATCCCTGAGAAAGGAAGAAAATAATAAGTAAAACGCAGGTAATCCTTGAGTTATGACTATAATGAAACCTGCCAATTATGGCTGTAAGTCATAATGGTTATAAAAGGATTGGTCATGTGACTGACCCAATTTTACTTCTTTTTTTTTTTGCACCACTGCAAACATTGCAGCCACAAGTACAAATGCTGCAATTGTTAAGCAAACCCATACAGGTGGTCCTCAACTTACAACAGCTCATTTAGTGACTGCCCAATGTTACAACGGCACTGAAAAAAAGTGGTTTAAGACCATTTTTCACATTACGACCGTTGCAGCATCCCCGGGGCCATGTGATTTACATTTGGATGTTTGACAACTGGGACCAGCAAAATCAACGGGGAAGCCAGACTCACTTCATGTCTGCAGTAATTCACTTTAAAAAGTGGCAAGGAAGGTTGTAAAATGGGGCAAAACTCACCTAACAAATTTTTTGCTTAGCAACATGAATTTTGGGCTCAATTGTGGTCGTAAGTCGAGGACTACCTGTAATTGGTTATGGTTCAGATTTGCAGAAAACTGGAAGGACCAGTTTTCAGGAAAACTGTCGTAGAATACGGTCACGTGATTTAAGGACACTGCAAATGGCCAAAAAAGCTGTCTATAATGTTATATGGAAATGACCTTGAGAGACAAAGGGAAGAGCTACAGATGAGGGCTGGAAAGAAACTTATAAACTTGCAAGGTTCGTTAATGTAACCTTACAATAAAATCAGAGCTAGTACTTGTAGCTGTGCTTCTTCTCTGAACTATCTCACAGGGCTGACAATATCAACCACAGTAGTCCTCGATTTAACAACAGTACACTTAATGACTGTTCAAAGTTACAACAGGACTGAAAAAAAGTGACATGACCCTTTTTCGCACTTACAACCATTGCAGCATTCCCATGGTTACGTGATCAAAATTCAGATGCTTGGCAACTCATACTTATGACGGTTGCAGTGTCCCGGGGTCATGTGATCACCCTTTGTAACAGCAAGGAAAGACAATGGAGAAGTCAGATTCACTTACGTAACAGCTGCAGTGATTCACTTAACAACTGTGGCAAGCAAGCATGCGAAATGGGGCAAAACGCACTTAACAAATGTTTCACTTAGCTAACATAAATTTTGGGCTCAATTGTGGTCGTAAGTTGAGGATTATCTGTATAGTAAAATGTGTTTTGATGTAGTTTTTTTAGTCACTGGTTAAATGTTAATTTCTTAATATCTTCTGGTCCTTATATTGCAGATGGCCCCCTTTGAAAACCTGATTAATTCCGAGGACACTGTTCCATATACGACTAGACAAGATTTAAACAAAGCAAAGCAAAGCATTAATCTGCATCTGCATTCTTCCATTAGCAGGAAAGAATATGAGATGTCCCTTTCTGATCCTCTGTCACCCTAAAAAGAGAGAGATGGGTAATCCACAATGGGGCTATAAAGCAGGGGAAACCAGCATGGAGAAATCTAGCTATTCAGTCTAGTTTAGTCTGTTAAATTTGGATGCCTGGTGAAATTCATGATTTCATATCAAATACTGTTGTCTCACAAAAACATCTTCAACAGGACAGCAGTCAGCTCTCACAAAACTAGGCCAGATTACAAAATAGAAGCTATACACTTAACCAGAATCTGGACCTTCACTTTTTAGTTCATGCCAAATTTCCTTACCTATCAATTCTCACATAAGAAGAAATAAACACTGATGACCAATCCATCCTCTTCTGCCCTACTTCACCTTGATTTACCATGCCTTGTTTTCCTTAAAATTAAAAAAAAAATAATCGGGTATTTTCCTGATTGTAAAAAGCAAGTGCCGCTGTGTTTTGCATCATGTCATGAGTTATTTATGGTATTCAATTTGTATTATACACAAATTCTATTTTAATAGATACGTTTATTGTTTTTTTTTTATTAATTTGTAGTAATACTGTTGTATAATAAGCCACCAAGAAAACTTATCGAAGGACAGCATACAAAATATAATAAATACAGTAACAGGAGTTCTAATATTACAGAAATTTCATGGTATAGGGCAGGGTACTATTACATACCGTAAGGGAACTTGTGTAGTTAATAAGTTTTCATAAAACCAGTTTTTAATTCTTATATTGGATAACTGAGTATCCTATAATTATTCTACAATTTATTATTAGATTTATATTCTGTATGCCCTGCCTTGATTTTATGCATCTCAAGTTAGCGTATTTTCCCCATAGCAACAACCTGTGAGATGGGTTGGGCTGAGAGTGAACGACTGGCCCAGAGTCACCCAGCTAGCTTTAGTGCCTAAGGGAGGACTAGAACTGACAGACTTCTGATTTCTAATCCAGAACCTTAACCTCTACACCAAACTGGATCTCAAGAAGTTACCTTCTATGTACTTCAAAAGTCTTTGTGGAGGTAGTAAAGGAAATCTCACTGCATCCAATATTTCCACAACGTGTTTCTTTCTTTTCCCTGAGTCTTTCAAAATCCATTGCATGGCAGCCATAAAAACCTGGTACTCATCTTCTATGCTTAGATCTTCACTTCGCAATATCTTAATCAGCTGGTCTTTTGTCAATGCCAAGAATTCATCTCCATTGTGAACCTCCAGGAAGTGGACATGGATGTAATTCTCTGAGAATTCTAGCAGGTCATGACAGGCAATTTGCTCAGCAAACTGGAAGAGTCCAATGCAGTTCATAGGATCAATCTGTCCCTTTAGAAATTCACAACAAAGGTCCACCACCTCTGACAGCTGAAACATGTCTGCTGCCACAATCAACTCCTGGACATTATTCTCATTAATGCTGACAATACCTGAAAAGGGAAGAAAGATTTTTAGCTGGCATGAAATCTTACCAACACTGTTAAGTATACAGGTAATCCTCAATTTATGACCCTTAGTTTCAAATTATGAAACTAATGTTCAAAATTATGACGGTGGTGGCTTACAACAAATCTTTGAATTTATGATTATCACAGCATCCCCACGATCATGTGATTAAAATTTGGATACTTGGCAACTAACAAGTATTTGATGGTTGCTATGTCCCAAGGTCACATGATTATGACCTTACCTGGGGACTTCCAACAAGCAAAGGCAATAAAGAAAGCCAGATTGGCTTAATGACCTCAGCAAAAAAATATTTTAAAATTGGGACTGTCTCATTTAATGACCGCGCTGCTTAGTAATGGAAGTTCCAGTCCCAATTATGGTTGTAACAAGAACCATCTGTATAGCTTGTCTGCAAGCAACCATAATTGTGACCATCTTTTGAAAGATACTGATGTACACTGCTAATAGATAAGATTCCATAGCAATTAAATTATGAAGACAATGAGCAAAGGTACCCCTTTACATTTGAAAAGTACATTTATTAATGCAATGCCACAGAATGAAGATTTCTACCAGAAAAGCTGTTGATTAAATCTGTTTCAACATCTCTTCATGCTATATATAGGCATTTGAAAACTTAATGCTTTTCCTCATGTTTCTGAGAACTATTTCAGAGAGAAAGCTTTATCCTTGAAATACTGATTTAATGTACAAACAACTGGCTTTATATGGCAGTCTCTCCCTTGAAATTAAATGTGGAAACCAGTCCAGATAAACTTCATTTAGCTATTTATGAAAATAAGTGTGCTGTATAGGAAATAAATTCTGTATCCAATAACTGTCATAGGTTTTTTTACCATTATGTTAAGGAACAGAGCAAAACAGACCTGTAATTTATGCTTAAACATATTTTGACAAAATGCCATTGAATTTAATGGAATCTATTTCCAGATGTTGTGTCCATGTAAAGACAGTAGCAACACACAAATTATGTGAATAAAACACAGACATTTGTCCATATCATGCTATGTACCTGTAACTCATCCTGTTTTTTAAATTAATCTGAGACGAAAGATGGGTATTTGCAAAATAGTGTTTATCTCAGCAAGTACTAATTGAATCAAAACGTTCAATTTGCAGGTTACTAGGTAACTAAGACATTAACCAAAGCATGTTAAGGAAAAAATTAGAAATTCTTCTACCTGTATAAATAAACTCCAGGAGGATCTGGAAAATATTAGCATCCACACCCAGGATCTGCACAACATCCTTTGAAGACTCCTTCATCCCTCCAGCAAACAAGGCAGCAAAATAAGAGCTACTTGCAGCTAAAACCAGACGGTGGACTTTATATGCTCCTTCACCAACCTGGAGCTGTACATCACAGAAGTGTTGCCCGCATCTCAGCTTGTTGATCTGGGCTAATAAAAGACAAGCATGCCTGTCTGCCAAGAAAGGGAACTCGCTTGTGCTGGGGCGAGCCACACAAGCCATGATAGCTTGACAAGGTCACAGAGAAACTGAATGATTGATGCTCATCAGCTCCCGGTGCTACCCTAGGAGAAACAGGAACACATGAAAATGACAGGCCTAACTATGAAATTACTGTTGACCATGAATAAGATTAATTACCACAATTCAATTCTTCCCTCTTTAATTAAAGTAAGAATACTCTGAAAGATCTTCAGGTCAAATTTGAGTTTGGGAGCAATTCCCATTTTTATATCATAAATGAAAAAGGGATAGACTACATAAAAACCATTGAATCATACCCTGGGCCACAGACCAGTACCAGTTTGTGCCTTGTTAGGAACAGAAGTGAGAAAGCTTCATCTGTGCATGCACAGGATCTAGGTTGCATGGGAAACCATGCTCCACACTCAACCCCAAGGAAAAATGGTCTTCCATGAAACTAGTACTAGGTACCAGGAAGATTGGGGACTGCTGGTGTAATACATGAAGTGGTTATGTTTAAACGATAGCAAGTTACATTTAGTTTTTTTCTATCTACTGTCCAGCCCCCCAGTTGACTACCTTCTTAAGCTGCCCTCATTCCTTAGTTACTCCATGAGATCATGATCTGATCATTACTAATACATTTGTCTCCATTTTGTTTAACCACTAATTGTGTGGCATGGTTTTTTTTTTTTGAAGAAATCAGTAGTACAGCAGAGAGGTAGTAGTCAGTAGTACAGCAGCAGGCCAATCCTGTATAGTAAACAAAACATCTGGCTTGACATTTTTTTTCATACCTAGCATTTTTAAGGTTTTGTTTCACATTACATTTTGCATTGTACATCATTTCAAAGTTTCTCCCTTTGTTCCCCCTTCAGTCATTCTTTTTGAACTATGGCTGGGGTTCAGGTCTCCCCCCACCCCCTCAGAGGCACGGCCACCGGAGGTCCAGGGGTTGCTTTACAGCCCCGGCCGACCTTTGAGAGCCTACACACGGTTGTTGGTGTTCCGGTACTCACTTCTGAGGCGGGCCAGAGTTGTTTACATTTCATTTCATTTCATTTCCCTGCCTTTAAAAATAATCAAAAGAGGCTCTACAGCGAGACCCTCCGTTCCCGGAGCACTGGCGCGCAAAACAAATTGGAGCCCCCCCCTCCCCAAATAAAAAAAATTCCTCAGCTGCAAAATGTAAGCGGCAGCCGCCAAAAATTCGCACCTAGCGCCGAAGACGCGGCTGCAGAGAGAGGGGCGGAAAAGGCGAACCGGAGGAAAGGAGGAGCCGGGCAGCGAAGGGAGCACCCGTGACGCGACACGGCAGCCGAGAGGGCTTTCGCCGCCTGAGGCTCTGCTGCTGCTGCTGCTGCTGCGCACAGTGACGGAGCAGCTGGAAGGCGGCTTTCCCCGCGGGAGGGTTTAGGCCGCGCGACAGACGGAGCTTGCACGGTTGCAAGGGAAGGGAGCCGACTGTGTGTGTGTGGAAGAGGCCGCTGACTTTAATGGCGCGTTGCTAAGAAGTTAAAGCGAAGCTATTTTTTTTTTTACGACCCCATAATTACCATAACTTTGTTTGATGTTTGATCCACAGGGGTCTCCAACCTTGGCAACATTAAGACTTGTGGACTTCAACTCCCAGAATTCCTCTATCTAGGAGGAAATCTTTAAGTATTTCAATAAATGTATATTCCTACAGGTGGCACAATTGCAGCATGTTTTAAACATAGTGATTAATATAGCAACTGGTTTAATTAATTGTGGAAGTGGTTTGCAACAACAATTTTATTGTAAAGTTGTAAATGCAAACTTTATCACTGATTTAGCAGTACAATCCTATAAAGATGTGCCCAGTTAATGACTCTCATCCCAATATAGTTTATTCCCAAGTAGAAACTGATAGAATTATATAGTAAAATATATTTCAATTTTTAATTGTAATTTCAATTTTTATTGTAATGTAACAATTGGAATATGCCCAATGAGATCAGAGGGAGGTGCCTTCTAGTGGGTTCTGCCAGTGATGGAAGGCCATCTGCAGCGAACTTACAGTTGAATCTTTTGGATGATTGTGCCTCTTCTTTGGAAGAGACTACTCCCAAATAATAAAGTAACAGAATAACAGGATTCAAAGGGACCTTGGAGGTCTTCTAGTCAGACCCCCTGCTCAAGGCAGGAGACCGTATACCATTCTGAACAAATGGCTGTCCAATCTCTTCTTGAAAACCTCTAGTGATGGAGCACTCACAACTTCTGAAGACGAGCCATTCCCTTGCTTTATTGTTCACATTGGCAGGAAATGTCTCCTTAGTTCTAGGCTGCTTCTCTCCTTGATTAGTTTCTATCTATTGCTTCTCGTCTTGCCTTCAGGTGCTTTTGAGAATAGGTTCACCTCTTCTCCTTTGTAGCAGGTCCTTAATTATTGAAACACTGCTATCATGTCCTCCCTAGTCTTTCTTTTCATTAAACTAGACGTACCCAGGTCCTACAACCATTCATCATATGTTTCAGCCTCCAGTCTCCAATCATCTTTGTTGCTTTTACTTGGACAACCCATCATACTATATATGTGAAGAACTGTAAAAGCATAGTTTTCAGGAGGGCATTTAGAGATTCATGAAGTTCCCACTATTCCAGTGATTGGATTGGACATTTAGATAATTATATTAATTATTTGTAAAGTTGTGATTATTTACCCCGGACTCAATATGAAAATCATTATTTAGGATCCATGCAATCCTTGCAAGTTCTTGTTTATAATCATAGTAGAAACTTAAGTTACTATTTTAGCAATGAAAGTAGACATATTTGGGCAGAAAATTTAAATCTGACTTTTGCCTTCATGGCAAACAGTCTGAAACAGTTTTTTATTTTAAAAAAGTCTACACATACGTGTGTGTGTGTGTGTGTGTGTGTGTGTAATACACACACATACACACACTCATGGGGAAACACTTGTAAAAATGAAGCTATAGCATGTATCTTTAAAACATACAGATCTTACAAAATGAATAGATTTAAGTAAATTGAATGATAAAAATACAGTTGACATGATAATACTTGTTATCTTAATTGTTTAGGCTTTATTGAAACTAAAGTGACAATTTATTATTAATATAAGTTAAAAGAAAATACAAAAATAAATGTGGATGATATGCAAAAAGTTTAGAACAGAAAGCTTTAGTATCTTCTATAACTCCATCAAAGGTTTCATGTTTTTAAAAAAATCTTAGCACTTAAAAACTCAAAAACCATATTTCTGGAAATATCATAGCAGAGTAGAAAGTAGAGAATGAATTAGATTTCAGGTATCAAATTAAAAAGGGAGGATTTCTGCAGTTAACCAATACAAAGACATACAAAAAGAATAATGGAATGCAATCTTATTTAATAGACTATTACATATGCATTGCACTAAATTGTAATGCAATTTGATTTGTGGTTTTTTTGTTCAATTTTTTGGCCAAATGTAACTAAGCACATAATGTAATCTAGGTATCAGAATAAATTTCCTATTCATTTATAATTTTTTCTTTTATAATAGTTTTCTATTATTATTATATACTTTATTCATTAAACATGAAACTCAGTCTGTTATTGTTATTGTTTCCACTAATCAAGCATATACAAAGGTAGATGTTTGATGCAGTATAAGTCTTCAATTTACAATAGTTCATTTAGTGACTGTTTAAACTTGCAGCTACACTGAAAAAATTAACTTATGACCATTTTTCCCAGTTACAATCTTTATAGTATCCCCATGATCATGCGATCAAAATTTAGATACTCTGCAACTGGTTCATGCTTACGACCATTGCTGTGTTCCAAGGTCATGTGATTCCCTTTTTGCGACCTTTGGACAAGTAAATCGGGAATTCAGATTCACTTAACAACTGTGGGAAGAAAGGTTGTAAAATGAGGCAAAACTCACAAAATAAATATCTCACTCAACAACAGACATTTTGGGCTCAATTGTGGTCATAAGTACTTGTCTTTGGGGAAAGGATTAATTAAAGTACATAATACTTTTTCAGTTACATTGTTGACTTGAAAGTATTATTCTTGATTCAACACTGAACTGAGGTAAAGGTATACTGTATATACAGCTTCCTGTTTATAAGGGCCATCACATAGAAACAATTATTTTACAGGAAGATACAACAACTTAGGTTGCCTTACCCTGAAATGCACACACAAAAATAGAATTAATCATAGAGGGAATAGTCAATTAGTAGAGATCCTTTAAAGATGCAAGCTGTTTCCTATAGGATGAGCAATAATTTTGCTTCCTTTTTTCCTAGTATGAAGATAGCTTAGAAATATAAGCATTTTCTTAAAGCAGGTAAATTCCTTAATAAATGTATCTGTTGTTTTGAAGTGTAAACATTTCTACTCTTAATTAACTTTACAGTATTTTATTCACACACTGCGGTATTTTACATTTCCTTCACCAACAAATTTTCTCTACAAATTTCCCTGATCTTATGACTCTCTTTTTAGTGGCACAGAACAATGAATTTTGTTTTCAACTTAAGTCTACGTCTGGGTCATTGGGGAAATTTTATCGCATTTCTTCCTTCTTTTCAGGAAGATATGCTCTGATGAGCAGAACATAACCTTTATTAGTCATTGTAGATTCCCAGGGAAGATATCCATATCTTAGAAAAACAAGTGGGAAATATAAGCCACTGGCTATTTATCAAAGAATCAATCAACTCAAAATACAGTTACGGTCACAGGAGAAAGTACTTTTGCATTTTATACCTTCTGCTATTGAGAGCCATTCTCCATTTACCAAATTTTCAGGCAGAAAAAATCATGTTTTATTCAAGGCTATTTCCTCATAAATTACAGCATATTCACTAAAGTGTTCTTGTATAACAACTCAAAGAGAGATAATGTTAAATTGTGGAATATCGTTTCCAATTTTAAAAAAAGTTCTACGGCAGGGGTGTCAGACTCAAGGGCCGGGGGCCAGATCCAGCCTGCGAGGTGCTTAGATCTGGCTCATGGGACTGACCTGGAAACAGCAAAGGACTGGCCTGCAGTTTCTCTGCCAGCAAAAATGGAGATTGCAAGGACCACACCTAAGTTCTGTTTTCACTTGCAGAAGGTTGCAGGAGGCCATCGCAGCCGAAAACGGAGCTCGGGAGCCCGTTTTCGCTGGCACAGCGCTTGGGCCACTACAGGTGCCCCAGACACGAATGACATTGAACTGGTCATGCCCACCCTGGCCCCGCAAGTCAAAACACAACCATGATGCGGCTCTCAACGAAATTGACACCCCTGTTCTAGAGAAAAAAATGGATCGTGAATATTGAATATCTACTGAAGTGCTGAAAGTCTCATGCCTCATACCACTGTATTTGCTAAAGTTCTCATTTCTATAATGCCTTTGTTTTGAATTTGGTAAATTATATTTTGTATCACCTTCACTTTTAAATTTAGATGATGATTCTTTCTTTTAATAATTCTATCCCAAATTGTTTAAGAAGGATATTTAATATTTTGAAGACACAAATGTGATACTAGAGGCCAAGTTTAATGCTGATTAAAAGGGTAATTATTATGTCTACACAAACTCAAGTATTAACATGTCTTAGCCTGTGCTCCTGTTCACTGTTCCTCGTGTTCTTGAAACAACAAATCTTCTATTAATTTAGACAAAATAACTGCATTCCAAAGTTTATATTTGGAATAAATATACAATTTGAATATTGTATATTTCTATCGTAAGTCACAAGACTAACACAGCTACCACTCTGGTTTTATTTTTAATATTCTTTTGACATTGCACTACACATTTTCTGTGAGGTTTCACATCCATGTTCAGCAATGAAGCAAACTGTCCAGACACTTAACTCTTTATTTAGCACTTGTCGTGAGTGAAAAATCTTGGACACATTTTGTAGATTAGATTTCTTTTTTCACATGAACGAAAATTTAAATATAACAATTGGCTGCCACTATACTGCAGTGAAGTCAAAGTCAATATATTTACATTCACAGCTTCAACTCTAGAATTTTTCCTCTTGCCCTTCCAAGTTTATGGAATTTGGCCAATTTCTCAATGGGAGAGCAGCAGTATTAAACTATGTTTACATAATAGTTCTCTGTAACCTGGGAACTACAAATCATTGCCTCCATGATTTCAATCTTTATATCACTATTGGTTCCATTTGCCAATCCTTCAAAGTTATTCTGAAGTTTATGTTGCGAAGTAAAACATTTGTTAAGTGAGTTTTGCCCCATTTTACAACCTTTCTTGTGCACACTTGTTAAGTGAAGCACTGCCATTGATAAGTTAGTAACATGGTTGTTAAGTGACTGTGGCTTCCCCATCGACTTTATTTGTCAGAAACGTGCAAGAGGGGATCGATCACATGACCTTGGGACATTGCAGCTGTGATAAATATGAATCAGTTGCCATGCAGCTGAATTTTGATCACATGACCATTGGGATGCTGCAGTAGTCATAAGGGATGCTGCAGTAGTCTTAAGTCACTTTTTTCACTGCTATTGTAACTTTGAACGATCACTAAATGAACTGTTGTAAGTCGAGGACATCGATAATTCTTCCTCGATAAGAATTATCGGTCCAAATCAATGCACTTCACAGTTAAGTCCTCTTTATTGAAGGCTAGGGCTTAATGCACCCACTGGTCTAGTTCAGGCTGGTAGATCAGTGGTGGTTCATCCTGGTTCATCTACTGGTTCATCCTGGTTCTGCCGAGCCAGTAGCAGCTATGAGCAGTGGACACTGAACCGGTTCTCTCCACCGCTCTGCTGTTGGGCCCACCCGACCGCTCGGGCTCCCATACTCACCTTTATCTGCTGAATTTGAAGCGCAGCTGCTTTGCGCAGCACAGAAGAGTGTTGTGTGGCAGCTGCTGAAGCGACGGGGATTGTGTAGGCTTGCAGGAGGTGAATTAGAATGCCTCTGTGCCTGTGCAAACACCTCTGCGCCTGTACAAAGTGCATGTTTGGTACACGTGCGCAATGCGCGCCCACCAAGCCACACCCACCGAACTGGTGGTAAACATATTTGAATCCCACCACGTTTTTCAACTTTAGTGTCTAGTCTAGGGCTAAGAGACATAGACGATGGTCTAAATTGCTCAGCTGGATTCTGCGGGCAAAAGAGGACGAGAAACTGTGGCTTTCTATTCCTAGCCCGAGGCTAAGAATAAGAAAGCAACAATTTGCCCTATTCCAAAATACCATAGTCTGGAATAAATAAAACATACTTCTTTTTGTATGAATTCTTACATTCATATGAATTATCCATGCCCTTGCTGCATGCATTCATCTAGTGGCAACAGAAAGAAAAATATTCAAACAGTTCAAGAAGCGATTGGACAGCCATTTGTCCAGAATGGTATACAGTCTCCTGTCTTAGCAGGGACCCTGGAAGACCTCCAAGGTCCCTTCCAACTTTGTTGTTCTGTTATTCTGAAAATGTGCTTTAAAAATATCATGAGGTGTTTTTCCTTTAAAGAGATGTTAAGGCACCTGAAGTGAGGAGCACAGACCAACGTGCCTACCGTCCCTGTCCTATTGTTTCTTTTATTTTTCTTTCATTTTTCTTATATGTACTCATTTCATGTATTCATAATTATGTATACACTTTTACTTATTATCTCGTAAACAATTGACAAATAAAAAAAATAAAAAAAATAAGTGTTGTGAGGCGAGAGATCCTACAAATAGGGAAATGGACCACTGAAAATAGCTTCACAGGACTGAATTGCAGTATTTGGAACAAATGGTTAATTTTACCATGGTTTTAAATTTAGTTCTCTGCAGCTGGTATGTGATGACCCATGGCGTGGCACAAAGGCAACACAGTCAAATAAGCAATAAGAGCTCCTTTATTGTCTCCAACTTTGCCCCCAATATTCAGTTTACCTTCGGCTGGAGAAAAACTCTCTCAGGAACAGCCTTTAACTGCAGAAAATGAGTCCAAAGCAAGGTACATACAAACTGTAACTAAAAATCCAAACAAACCAAGCTGAAGTAATTAGCTTGATAGGGCAGGAGAAGGAATTTCAGACTTGAAAGCATGGCAAAGCTCACACAGTTGGGAAGATGTCAGGAACACAGATAAGCCACAATGATACAAGATAAATTCACGTTTGTTCCCAACAGCTTGCTGCACACAGCTTCCTTTTTTATACACTGTGTTCCCAGCTGCAGCTAATGAAGGGAATCAGGACCCTTTCCTTCCCCATAAGCCACGCAACTCACATTGCTCCCTTCCCCATTCCTCCCCGCGTGCCCTAGGATGAAGAGGAGGTGGGCCTGGATCTTCCTCTGAATTCCCTCTCTCTCGCTCTACATCTTCCCTGCTCTGCCCAGTCAGACTTTGCCCTTCCCCAGATTCTTCCACAGCCAATGGAGCCACACCCCCACTCCCTGTCAGCTGTTTGGCTTCCCCCTCCAAGTCAGATTCTGACAGGGGCATGACATAGTACAGGTTTTTATATGAAAGCTACCATAAAACTATTAGGCATAAAGCATTCTCTTCTGGTATATTTGAACATTTGTCTATTATTACTGAACCAACCATAAGCAACTTCTAATATTTATTGGTATATATGAAAATATCCTTGTAATGTTTCAGATATTGGCAGACATTTTGACAAAGGCAATGTTTCAATACTACATCTACATAAAATACATAAGGCATTTTGATTTTTATGAGCAAAGTTCCTGAACAATGCATGTCCAAGTTCTGTATTATACAGTATCATGTTAATATATCTCAGTTCTCCCTTAAGAACAACGACTGTATTATGAAAGAAAATGGTTATAACGGGAATTAACTCAAAAGTCTGTGTAAGGAATTCATCAACAGCTGTGTTACCAGTAGGAGGATCATCAAATGTTTCATTTGCCAAAAGCTCAATGCATTTTCATTCCAGAGACAGAATTGGAGGTAATCCAGGCACACAAAAAGAGATCAGAGTTACAAAGGGGTGTAGTCCCATAGAGTTACAGCTGTACAAAAAAATAAAAAAAAAATATAATGAGCAATAAATACTACAAGAGAAGGAGGAAATTGACATAACCCCTTCTTTTCAGGATTCATATTGTATAATTGTATTAAATGTTCCTCCAAACCATCATTTGGGTAAAGCAGTTCAAGAACACTTTTGTTAAGCCCCACCAGCCATTCAAACTCAAGAAGGCTAAATCTTCTACAATATTATTAGCCAAATTCAATAGAATGTAGCTGCACATTGAAAGTGTTTTGTCCCATAAGATTTATATAGAATCATGATGAATTCCCCAGTGTACCTGTTTCCTTATAGTATTTCCCCCTCTCTCTTATATGACAATTTTTGTAAATGATGATGGCTTTAGAGTGTGACAGGATAAACATTTCCTGACAGTTCTCATACTGATAAAGATAGTAGCTATTATCAATCAATGTACATTGATAAAGCAGACAAGCCTCTTCTGCTTTGCATTGCAAGAGGACAAGAATGTTCACAAAGTTTTGTTGACTTAGTTTGCCAATACATATATTCTGATTTGGAAACAGATTACACTACTTGATGGAATTCTTTTAATCTTTCTAATCACAGCTCTTTAATTCCTGGGATTAACTGTTTCCGGTCTAGACAGCAAGAAGATAAAGCAGTTTTGGGAGCCTTTGAGCAAATTTAGTTAGTAAAGATAGGGAGCAGGGAAATAAAGGAGAAATTCAACATATAAGAGGATGAAAGGCTTTGTAAGTGTTTCACATAGTCACTAAGGGTGGGATTCAACCGGCATTACTACTGGTTTGGTGATTATGTTTTGTGCATGCTGTGCACGTGCGTAGAAAACTGTAAACTGTGCCGTCCGGACAGTTGAAACGGGCTGTGCGCAAGTGCTCAGAATTTGAAAAGCCACTTTTTTCCTGCTTTTTCAACCTCAGCTATGCCGCGCAAAGCAGCTGAGGTTGAAAAAGCAGGAAATAAAGGACAGGTAAGAGCCCGGGCAGATGGATGGGCCAAAAAGCAGTAAACACAGAACCGGTTTGGTGTCTGCTGTTCTTCAGAGCTACCAGTTCTATAGAAATGGGCAGAACCGGTAGCATCCCACTCCTGATCTTTACCTTAAAGGTAGCATATTTTTTTTTCTAGATAGAGAAGGCAAATGAATGAGGGTATTGCTAAAATTGTGAAGTTCCTTTCTTGCCTTTGTTCTTTCAGAATTTTTTTTTTACTTCCCAAACTAGTCTTCAGTCCTGATTTTTCAGTTCATATCCCATCCAAACACTAACCAGAGCCAACCTTGTTTAATTTCGAAGCCTGACATTGACCAGCTACTGTATATATTATTTAGTTAACCATGCTTTATTAAAAGAACTGGCTAAGCTTATACATCATACAAAATTCATTAGATTATTAACGAATGGTGGCTGGATTTACATAGCATACTGAATCAAAATCAAATCACATAATTCCTTAATGCAATGTGTAAAATCAACCATTGCAACTTATAAATAATAGCTTATTGTTTAGGTAGCAGGACTCATCATATGGTTTATTAAATGTTGATGTTGAACACAGTTACATATTAATGAACGATCAGCACTGGTGCATAAATTATTTAGCTCCTAGTTTCCTGCTTTCCTATATATGATGATTAACAAATTGTAGATTTTGGCTTCCTAGCAGTTCTACTCCCAAGCACTTCTACTGATTTTATTTGTGTGAAAACATAACTGTTGCTTGTCTGAGGTTAAACTTGATTGTGCAATATTTTCTGATATGTACTTTTGAATTTACATTTCAAATATGATTTAACATAATACTGTGCTTTCCAAACATGCTAAAATAAGATCCTGACTGGCTCAAGGTTGACTTCCATCCTTCCAAGGTTGGTAAAATGAGGACCCACATTGTTGGGGCCATAGGGTCACACTGTAAACTGTTTACAGAGGGCTATAAAGCACTATGAAGCAGTATTTAAGTCTAAAATGGCTTTGTAGCACATTCTCTGTTCTTACATATATAATGATGTTGTGCATGCTTGATGTATTGAGAAGTATTGTTTTTCAGCTTGTCACAGAAACAATGTTGATCTGGGCTGAGGGTTAATGGCTTGTCCAAGTTGAACCAGTTGGCTTCCATGCTTGACAAAGGACTAGAACCTGGATTTTCCTAGTCCTAGTCCAGCACCTTCACTACTACTGTTACATTTTATTGCCTCACACTTACTGCTATATGTCAGACAGTTATTGATATGGGCAATCTATTGTCACTGATTATAGCTAGTGGGACATGGCTTTCCTCAGAATTAATTATGCAGTATCTCTTTTGGGCTGGCATAATAATATTGTTCTTTGGTCTGTCTATAGAATGGCATATGTCAGTGAAGTTCAGCTTTTATCTTTATTTGATAAAATTATATGATTCCATTGCTGTTTTCTTTGACAAAAAGATTGAAATTTAATTTTAAAATAAGTAATATATTTTTCTCTTGCTCCATAATGATTGAAATCAGTTTTTATTTGGGGGTGCTCATATACAAACCCCTCTATTATTTTAGGAATCAAGGAATTCGAATGTTTAAGAAGCCCTGACAGTATCTTTAGTTGAGTGGACAATGCTTACTTCCACTTCAGACAAAATGAATGGGATCCTTGCAGCAGAAACTAATGAGGAGATGAATAAATAATAATTAGGACTGCAGAAAAAACAATTAATACCAACCTGCCTTCAGTCGAGGACCTGTACACTGCACGAGTCAAAAAGAGGGCTGTGAAAATATTTACAGACCCCTCACATCCCAGACATAAACTGTTTCAACTCCTTCCCTCAAAACGACGCTATAGAGCACTGCATACAGAACAACTAGACACAAAAACAGTTTTTTCCCAAACGCCATCACTCTGCTAAACAAATAATTCCCTCAACACTGTTCAACTATTTACAAAGTGTACACTACTATTATTGTTAATCTTCTTATCACTCCTTATCACCCATCCCCTCCCACTTGTGATTGTAGGACTGTCACTTTGTTGCTTGTATCCATACGATTTATATTGACTGTTTCCTAGTATGATTTGATTGTACCCTATGACTGTCATTAAGTGTTGTCCGTTATGATTCTTGATTCTTAACGAATGTACCTTTTCTTTATGTATACTGAGAGTATTTACACCAAGACAAATTCCTTGTGTGTCCAATCACACTTGGCCAATAAAGTAAACCAGCACACTTCAACTCAGCAGCAGCCCATTCTTTGAAGTGCCCCTGGGGTAGCACTTAAGTTTAAAAATAGCCTCTACTGTTGCCCCAATGCCTTGATGCTATTAATAATTGTTTTTAAGTTTACTCTCATAGGGACACTGGTGTGTGCCTGTGCATTTCCCCTAGTTTTCATTGTCGACCCTCCTCCTTGCTGGTAAAGCACTTGTGCAGAGACAATTAGGTCCTTGAATAAAAAGAGGTTTCCTTGTAGTGACATAAAACAGAATGGCAGCTGCCCTCCTATAAAGACAGCATGTCAATAGAGGTGTCTTTGTTCAGAAGCAATACAGAGTTAAACAGGTAATGTCTTTATGTGAAAGACACATTTCTTCTTCCTTCTTTGTCCCCATATATCTATAGATTTTTAATCTAGAACTTTAGTGACCATATTTGTCTTCTGATACCATTGCCTCTTCAAAGTCTGAATGTAGTGCTGATTAATAACTCCCATAAGTGTATGCAGATAAAGATGGCTATGGAATAGACTTTCCACAGAGAGCACCACATGAAAACACTGGCTAGGAATTCTGAAAGTTGCAAGCTGACTCTGCCTGAAGTTCACTAGATGAGGAAGACTCACCCAGAAAAGTGATAGACAGATTTAAGTAATATACATCAGTATAAAAATGACCAGTGGTGAAATATTGGATGTTTAGCCATTATTTATTTATTGGTCATTAGTAATACTTTGGAAATCAGCAATTTGCATAGCTCCTAATTCTACTTTGGTGCCAGAGCAAGCGATACTGCCTGATTCCTGGTGGTTTTCAGGTAGGATATTTGTCAGGTGAAGATTCATACAATTCATATGTCACTGTGGGGGATGAAAAAAGTCAAAACATTTACATCTCATATTCAATAACTGTTTCATGCTACCATTGTTTTAAGAGCAAATTCATAAAATCTGTTTTTGATAATGTTTAGAAGATACCAAATTTGTAAGAAACATTTTGCAAATTAGTTACAATAAACAACTATCTGCATACAACCCTTCTCTTTCATTCAAACTGTATTTCAGGAAGTGGACTTAATCTCCAAAATATGCCTCCACTAAGATTTTACTTGACACACGATGGCAAGTATTTCTACTAATCCTAATATATTCTCTTGATTTTGTACAGAGGTCATGGTATTGTACATCTGGAAGTACATTTCTAATTATGACTGCAGTGTCTTGGCAACATACGTGTTTGTGTTTTCAGCATCTGTCATCACCTATCCTTCTAGCAAGTTTTAACTAATAATTATGACTTCTTTTATGAACATGCAAAATATTATGAACATAAATTACTTTGTGTGAGCCAGTTGAGGCAAGAGAATGCATATGCAGACTGGGACTCAATAGCAGTTTATATCATTCTAAATTCAAATTTCAACCCACCAAATGATTATTTGTAAACATTATCTAGTGCATTTCTCTATACATTCTAGGTGTGTTTTACAACAAATTCTATCATCCATCATGTTAGCCATAGGTGATGAGAATCATAATAAAATACATCTGGAAGATGCCTTGTTGAAAAAGGAGGAATGTGGTAAGTTTTGATATCTTTGGAAAACAACTACTATAAACATATTTTCTCAAGATGGCTTCTTTTTATTTATTATTTATTAGCTGCACTTCAAAGCTGCTTCCTGTTGTTAAAATTATAGTCGTGTAGAGACAATTACAACTGGAGTGCCATATAAGCTCAGCAAAATAATATAGCACATTCACAAACAAAACCATAACAGCTTTCTTCTTTATATAGTGATTAAGACCAGAATAATGAAAATGTACTTAGATCTGATTGCCATGGCAACCCATTCAAATCAATTATAATTCAACAGGGTTGGGAGTAAGCTCTAAAAGAACCTAAGTGTATAATTCAGCAGTGTGTTGGGAGTTTCAAGTATTCTCCCATTTTTGTCATAAGTGGCTATTAATTGGCACTGTAATATTTGGGTAGGTAAAATAAATTAGAATACATTAAATAGACAGCTGATTTTATTGTGCTTTTTGATCAGTATTCTCATGCAAGAAGCTACCACCAGTGTGAGTAACTTGGTTATCTGTCTTGATTAGACTATTCTGGAACAGGAAAATATGTAGCCTTCAAGAATTCTTGAAACACTACACTTAAGAGGCCTAGATAGCACAGCCAATGTGAGAAATACTAGGAGCTACAGCTGTTGAACAGCAACATCTGGAAGACCAGCAATTCTGGCACTTTACCCAGGCTGACAAGAAAAAGTGAGATCATGTTTGCCATTTTTTATCTTTATTTTTATGCTTTATTTTATTATAATTTCTTTGTTTGATGATTGAGAACTAGTCATGAGATTTAAGTAGCATACAAGTTATAATAATTATAATTAATAAATTTTCAAGGTGACTCATTATCATCTTAATAGATGTCACGGTTGTTGTCATCTTAATAGCTGTCCTTGTCATGGTACTGTTTTCAGTTATTTTGAATAAAACAAATTTTGGTTATCAAACAACAACCATGCTAATAAAATCTCACATTTGCTTTATATGGATAATCTGAAGGTTTATAAAAAACATAGAAATTGAATTGACAAACACTAAGAACTTTACTACTGATATAGTAATGGAGTTTAGGCTAAAAGACACCAGAAATAACTCATTGAAAAGAAGACAGTGTGAATAATCAATGTGGCAATATTGGGGATAGTAGAATAGAAGACAAAGAATTGGAGATGATCACAAAATATCAAGATCTGAAAATTGAAAGATTATGACAAACCAGTCATGGTTTATTGGCACAGTTGGTGCCATACCAAAACTCTTCGATTGCATTTAGAAAATATGTACATTGACAACATTTCCACCTGTCAATTACAAAAGTTCATAGTGCTTGGATCCCAGTAGGGAGGTCCACAGGGATGGATGTCAACAGTGTCAAAATGGTAGCTACAATACAACCAGGCAACTAAACCTTGCCCTTTTTACTTAAGCAAAACACAACCAAAAGTTCAGGCTGTGGTCATTTAGACACATTTGGATGGTGTTAATGTTCCTTCCGTAGACACCTTTGATCCCAGCTGTACGCTTGGTTCTGATGGCCAAGCCCTTGAATTTATTCTGGTGTGCACTGATGCTTGTTTGATTTGCCATTCCTAGAGTCTCATTTCCACAAGCTAACTTCCAATCACGAGAACAGTTGGTCTTGAGAGCAATTCAGAAACCTCTTGCAAAAATCTGTTTAAGCTCTCTAATTCTTTAACTCCTGCTGCTAGGAAAGGACAATTTCCTTTTTATCAAGTTCTGTTTAGTTTTGGGACATCAAATGCTGATTTTGATGTTTAAGCATTTGCCAAGTGAGTTGCATCTGAGTCTTAAGTTTTATCATTTTTTGTTTATTATTTACTCGTATGCTTTGGCCACTGATACAGGTGCCTTGCAGGATGGATAAAGGGAAGAGAAGCAGGGAATGAAGAAACATGCATCATTGTAATACAAACTCTGCCCCCTTATGAACCTCTGAGTATGAAGGAGCGGAGTTTGCACTGCAATACATGTTCTACCTTTAGGCATCATTGTGGTTAGAAACAGATGCCTAGAGCTGCTGAAGGCCAATAATGGCAATGATAAAACTAATAACAATTTAACATTACTTACCCAAATCTGAATGTTCACTATTTTCCAGGCTTTTATCCTATTCCTCCAGCTCTCTTCTCCTGGGCTTCCTGAGTGGGTAGAATCTTTCAACATCATTAGTGCTGATGTGGGTCCTGATGCGGGTGCAGGTGCGGGTGCTGCTGCTGCTGCTGCTGCTGCTGGTGCTGCTACTGCTACTGCTACTGCTACTAAATCTTCTTCTGCTGGAGTATCTATCCGAAAGGCAATTGAATATCTTTTGATCCATTTTATCCATCTCGAAGCAGAGGCCAGGGGAGCGAGTTACCTTCAGTGAATCCCCCCACATTTTCTCACACATGTCAGTTCCACTGGCATACATCTAGAATTCAGAGAGACATAAAGGGTCTGGTTCATAATACCATTTACCATCAGAACCACACTGTCCTCCTTATAGCTTCCTTTATATCTAGGCTATTATAAAAAAGTAAGGAAGAATGTGGTCCGATTCAGTTGGGAAGGTGGATTGGGGAACTAATTTATTCCGCTCATTCGGGACCCAGAGCATACACCATATCAGAAATCTCCCAATTGTTTTATTGTGAGGTTAAAAAAGCTGGAAATGAAAATAAACACATCTTAACCAACCCTTTGTGTAGAATTTTAGCCTCTCTTTTTTCAGCCTTTTAAACAGAGCTGTACTTTATATCATACCAAGGTTTTTGAACCATTTAATCCAATGTTTTGGTTTTATTAGTAATTCTTTCTGAAATAGGAGGTGGGGAACCTTTGATAGCCAGGAACTGCACAGTTTAAGTTCATACTACAATATTTATGCATTTCTAGTTTCAAAATTGGGAAACAATGGTGCTTCTATTAGGTCATTGTGATCAGAGTGAATTCATTGTTGCTGCTGCTTATGCTGTTGGAGGATCTATCCTGAGTGAACTTGATTGCATTGGGATCCATTTCATCCATCTCCAGGCAGAAATGGGAGGAGTGACTTATCTTCAGTGAATCACCCCACTTGTCCACAGGAAGGTGGCTTGGGAGTCATGTGCAGCACTGAGGTTTCAGTTTGTTTTCATTTGCTCCAGAATCTCTAGCAAACATTATCCTAATTTTCTTCTTATCTAGAGATGCATGAGATATATCACTGAATTGGCCGACACATGCATTTCTAGATGAGCCTTTCCATAACAGACATCTTCCAGATTTTTTTTTTATTATTTATTAAACATTTATTTGACATACATTTAAAACAGATATATATATATATATATTCTTAAGTTTTCGCGGTACTTACATGTATGGCATTCAGCTTTGTTCGGGTATTTTCCCACGTCATTGTAGTTGTGCTTTTAAAGTTGTAGCAACGTTTTGGCAGAATCTCATCTGCCATCATCAGGCTTCTGTATAGTGTTCGTATTCTGTATTGTGTTTGAACACAATACAGAAACCTGATGATGGCAGATGAGATTCTGCCGAAACGTTGCTACAACTTTAAAAGCACAACTACAATGATGTGGGAAAATACTCGAACAAAGCTGAATACCATATATATATATACATTTTACAGCGTATATTGAGCAATGGTTAATTTTTTTTCTTTATCTTTATCATTGACGTGATCTGCCTTGTTACAATAACTCCTTCGTTCTTTTAATGTTTTGATTCCTCTATATAGTTTATAATTAAATGCACGTCTTCTGTCATTTCCATAACTTATCCAAATATCAAATATTACCTTTTCTTTAACCAATCATACCAAATGTTCCATATTTCATAATAGTCACTATCTTGTTTATTTTTTAACAGTTTGGTTAGGCTGTCCATCTCAGCACATTCATGTATTTTTTTAATTACCATATGCTCTGAAGGAATGAAAGACAGTTTCCAGTCTTGTGCATAGGTTATTCTGGCTGCAGTTATGATGTGTAAAATTAAATATTGATATTTTTTCTCCATGTTTAAATCTATCATACTTAGCAGAAAGTTTTCGGGTTCAAGTTTTAAATTTTGTTTTGTTATATTTAAAATCCAATTTCTATTATTTCTCCAAAACTTCTGAGCACATGGGCAAGTCCACCACATGTGAAAATACGTTCCTTGTGCATAGCTACATTTCCAACAGTTGGGTGGTAGACATCTTCCAGATTTCTAGCTGGGGTGTTGATATCCCAAAATAGAGCAATGCATTGCTCTTTAAACTAGTGTGATATAGTGGTACCTTGGTATTAATCATTAATTGGTTCCAGGGGGCACAATGAATACCAAAAGCAATGAGAAACAAACATTTTTTTCCCATAAGAAATAATGGAGTGAGTCACAAGGCAGCCAATACCAACAAGTTATAGTTTGTACGTTGAGTACCAAATAAAGGATGAGTACCAGGACAAAATGTTCATGTCAAAATACATTGAGTACCAAATTTGATGAGTTTCGAACCAGCTGAGTACCAATGTACCACTGTAAATCCTATACTATATATGCAAAATGACAGAAGATTTCCTTTGTATAATATCAATATATCAATATCAATATATGTTTTGTTTGGAAAACACTCATTTTAGATTAACCTATTTTAAAATCAGAGGTGGTATTCAGCAGGTTCTGACCAGTTCTGGAGAACCGGTAGCGGAAATTTTGAGTAGTTCGGAGAACTGGTAGCAGAAATTTTGAGTAGTTTGGAATACCACCTCTGACTGACCCTGCCCCATCTATTCTCTGCCTCTCCAGTCCCAGCTGATCGGCTGGGTCTTCTTTTGTTGCCCTGCACAGGAAAATGGAGCTGGAAAGCAGATTAGCGGAGTGGGGAGGGAATGGGGATTTTACAGTATTCTTCCCCTGGAGTGTGGTGGAATAGAGATGTTACAGTATCCTTCCCCTGCCACGCCTACCAAGCCACGCCCACCAAGCCACACCAACAGAACAGGTAGTAAAAAAAATTGAATCCCACCACTGTTTAAAATAAATATTGGTACATTATCTTACCTTAACCATCTCTTCCTGAATTCAAAGTTTGGAAGCCAGATTTCAAAACTTTGCACTTAATCTACATTTTAATTTATACAGCATTATTGGTGGATTATTTAAAATAATTATTGGTGGCATGTATTAGCAATACTAAAATATTTTAGAATTTAAGAAAGGGTGAATATATGAGTTTCCTCTTGTTAAATTATATCAATTTGTTAGATCAGAGCGCTACAGGTAGTTCTCAATTTACAACTACAATTGGAATGAGAATTTCTGTTGCTAAGCAAGGTAGTTGTTAATGTTAAAGTCATGCCTGATTTTTAATCACATTTTCTTGCCATGGCTGTTAAACAAATCACCAGAATTGTTAAGTGAATCATTAAGCAAATCCAGCTTTCCCCATTGACTTTGCTTGTTGGAAATTGCCTGGGAAGGTTGCAAATGGTGACTGCATGACCCCGAGATTCTGCATCTGTCATAAAAACATGCCAATTGCCAATTTCCCAAGTGAACATGTGACATGGGGATGTTGCGGTGGCCATGTGAGGGCTGGTCATGCCACTTTTTTTCAGTGCAGTTTACCTTCAAACAGTAGCTAAATGGATGGTTTTAAGTCGAGGACTACTTGTAGAGAAAGCCATGTGACACTTTTACATTAGGGTACTATGTATGCCTCAGACATAGCTTGCTGTACAATACATTACCTCACTGATTGGGATGCACTCATTCTTACAGTGATTTTCTCTTTTATCATCAATTTCCCAATCAGTCAACCAGTTGCTGACACAAGTGTGATCACTTTTACAAGCTTCATACCTATAAGAAAAAAAAAAAAACAAAGTAGTGGCCTTATCTGTGTTTTTAACCACCCCATGTAATGCAACATAATGTGTTTTAATTTTTAAAAAAAACCAAGTCAATGCTCCTTTAGGATATGATTTTGGATATTATTCTTTACAAATGTACAGGGCAGTTTAAAACAAGGACATTTTCAGGACAAGGAAGGGAAGAAAAAAATAATATATCTAAACAATGTGGCTTGTTACAATGTTAGAATGTATGTTAAAAAAGAGCTGTAACTTTCCTAGGTGATAGCTATTAGACTAATGAATACTTAATAACTAGAGTTGTGGTCAAATCCAAACTTCCAAAGAGTGATTCTTTCTCTTCATCATTGCAAGGTCAACCTAGAGATCAAAATATTCTGGCCTGGAGAGGTAGCACTGGTCTGGAGTTTACAAAGTGCACTTCATTGTTTTCCATTTCTCATTTCTCAAAGTCTTCCAGTGGTTTTAACCATATAATTGGCAGAAAATTGGAAAGGAAGATCAAAAAAGACCACTCTGTCACTGTCATGCTCTAAAATACTACGGGTCTTGCAATAATACTTTGCGGCAATATGGTTGGTAAAATGATTCTTTGAAAGTTTTCCACAGCCCCTCTACCTCTATCTGGAGTTTACGATTGTATGGGGGTTCTGAATGAAGCCAGGAGGCCATCTTTTTGTGTTAAGAACCTGAAAACAGAAAGTAGCATCACCTGAAAATTTAAGATTCAGTTAAAGAAAACTATGCTAGCCATTCCCAAAATCTTCAACATGTCCAGTTAAATTTTTAATTTTATTTTTTGAATGTCAAGACTTTTTCCAGTACCAGCTTTCAAAAACCCTTGAAAACATCAAAGAGTACAGAAGAACTTCAGATAGGTCTTTAAACTGTGGCAAACAAAAATTAGTAGCTTGATCTATGGAACAAAACTATTATAATACAATAATAACAATAGAAAGCCATTTCAAATTCTTTCCCCCCCGAAGGAATATCATCTTAAAATGAATGATGCATATTATCACATGAATTGTAAATAATACTCTGTTCTGTCCTAGAATGTGGGTTTGTGGGTTTACTTCTCAACATTTTTTAAATCCTAAGAGATAGTTACTGGTAAGTTAATAAGATTTTAAGAATAATGAAATTGCATTGGAAATTTTGATTTCACCCCAAAGACTGAAAAATTAGAATTTAACTGCAAACAGAATCTTTGCATGTATTTATTTATTTTTGAAAGCAACAAGAAGGTCCACCTACCAGTTATCACAGAATCTTTGGCATATAGGAACAGAAGAAATTGCAGCTGCTTGTGTGGGATGGGCCCAGTGAACAATATATGGTGAGCACCTATAAAAGCACTCGATTTTCTTCATGTAAGTTTCACATCTGTTTTTATGGAGAAAATATTCACTTTTATTATATGAAAAATCTTCAACAAACCAAAAGGAAAATTGGGAAGTTTAATTTAGTTGTTTCTTAGACTTGTAATTCTAAAATTATGCTACAATTTTATTTGAGTAAATACTAGGTTTCATATCAAGGCTACATTAATTCTTTATTAATTTCATTGATAACCCTGGGTATCAACCAAAGGGCTGAATAGAAGAGTTATTATTTATTTATTTATAAAATTTATAGGTCACCCATCTTACCCCTTTTTTCACCTAGTCTCTCTTGCTACATTGCCTTGACTTAACAACCACAATTGAGCCCAAAATTTCTGTAGCTGAGACAGTTAAGTGAATTTTGCCCCATCTTGCCAAAGTTGTTAGCTGAATCACAGCAGTTGTTAAATTAGTAACACAGTTGTTAAGTGAATCTGGCTTCCTCATTGACTTTGCTTGTCAGAAGGTCACAAAAGGTGATCACATGACCTTAGGACTCATCAGAAAGATGGGTCAGTTGCCAAGTGTCTGAGTTTTGATGTGACTATGGGTATGCTGCAATGGTTGTAATTGTGAAAAAGGGTCATGTCACTTTTTTCAATGCCATTGTAATTTTGAATGGTTTCTGAATGAGTTGTTTAGCAAAGGCTACCTGTATTTGCTTTAATTCAATTGCCTTGCATTGAATTAATATAGTATAAATCACTTTGGGAATCTTTGGATTTTGGACAATAAAAAATTAATTTTTAATATAACTCTACTTTTAGAAGAAGAATAACAGCAACATCTGGAGCACCACTTGAATATCATGAACATTAATAAAATCAACATCTGTCAATTGCAAAAGACAGCTTTTCTTGGAATAGCTTACATCCTTTAAAGCCATCAAACAACATCTGCCTGTCCTAGGTTCTTGGTAAAGACTCAATAGTTGGATAAAAATGTCAAATCCAGTCTACACATCTGGCTGATTGCACAACAAACCATAATGTGTTAAATGTATACTTATGTCACCCAATTTCCAGGAACTCTTTATGTTGTGCTGTTGTTACAAACAGCAATTATGGCAGAATTATGGCAAATAACATATCCTAGAAACATGTGGAAAATAAAAACAAAATGAAACCTACGCTGGGCTAAGATTTCCACATCTGTTCCAGAAGGTGGTTTGTACTTTAATGACTGGTGAATGAGCCAGTTCTTCTGTAATGCCTGCAGAGCAACAGGCAGCTGTGGGAAATTAAAAACCAAAGAATTGTTAATAAAGGCTTACTTTCTAACACAGTTATAACTGTGACACCTCTCACCTACTTAAATACCCACAAAAGCCAAGACTGTTACAATTGGAATTAAATTGTGGGGCACTTTTAGATGAAGAGTTGTTTTGTTCCCCTTCTTGCAAATCCTCTTGAAAATTCAGCTTATCTGCCTCCTAAATCTAGGAAACTCTCAAGAGAACTGACAGTTAATTAATACAGTAGTTAATACAGTTTTTCATGCCAATATCTGAGTAAAGACAGCTATCAACCAATCACATTTAGCTATTTGCCACTACGTAACTGATTACTTACTTTGCCTGTTGATTTCATATCTAAATGTCCATGTCCTTCCTGCCTTAAAATCTATCTAGTATTGATCGATCAATCTACCTACTTAACTACCTATCTTCACCTTTCTTTATCTTTCTAAAAAGTGTTACATGACAATCTCAGCTAGGTGGCAGAAATGGATGCCTATGGGCCCATCTGTAGTGACTATGTATCTGGGTGTCTCTGTGTGTGCAGCAAATTTTTTTAATTTGGAATGTAGGAGGAAGTAAGAATTAAAAGAAAATAAAATATATATGTGGGGTATCTGTAAAACAAATAAAAGAATTTAACAGAACTGAAATAAGAGAGTGTGATTTTTTGACCTATAGGTAAGCGACAACATATCAGTAGTAGCTTGAAAGAAAGTATTATACGTGTCAGAAATTATGACTTGATAGCATCTATGCTGTTGTGCAAATGTTGGAAAGTAGAAATGCCTATAGGGGTGATAGTTGCACATTAAGCTCTAGGGAACCATGATAATAAAAGAACTGGGGATGATTTTGAAGAAAATTGTGGATCTGTTTCCTCCTTTTGGGTCAATGGATATTTGGCCTTTTTTCTCCAGTTGGCCCTGGAATGTATCAGCTCCATGTTTACACAATGATATACCTGACTTGAGCAGCACTGGCTCCCACCTCACTGGCTTTTACTCATTGAATTACTTATATAAAAGAAGTATGTTGAGGTGATTTGTTCTATAGAGTGGATGAATGAAGGGCTAACTGCAAATCTAGTATATGAAGGAGGTGTGAATGGGGTTACGAAGTCCCCCAGTCATAGTTGGAAGAAGTCATGAAATACTCAGAGAAAAGTGAATTGAGAAGTTTAAAGAGTGAGTGTTAAAGAGTCAACGTGTGAAGTGATGCATGGATATGTATGGAAGATCAATGATTTATAAGGATACAAATTATGAAGAGACATTATGAATGATTTCGGTGTAAACTTTATCATTTTTCTTTTTCTACTTGAATTTGACTTGAATTTCTTGGCTTATTCATTTTTATTCTTTTCTGTGCTTTTTTATTTTAATCTTGACAGTCCCTGTACTTTGTTATTATTTCATCACAGAAGTAATTAGTTAGTCCTTAGTGTGCATGCATGTGGGCATATACAACATACACACACACAAACACACAGGTACAGTATGCAACTGTATCATGATATTTAGCTCACATTAGTGGCATGAACAAACAATTAAGTACAAAGTAATCCTTCAAGACCCTCTGTTAATAAAGGCATCAATGTACAGCCTGTTGGTCCCATAGAATCTAATTTTTAACACAGTTTTGCACCACTTACATTCGGCATATAGGGTACATTCCTGCAAGTATTTCTCTGGGGTAGGCCTTAGCTTGTGACCAGCCCCTCTTAGACATCCTTGCCTCTTTCCAGTACTAGGCATTAAGACAACAAGGAACAGGAGCACTGAAAATCGCAACATCTTCTTGTTACTGGTATTCTTGTCAGGGATCCTGTATGGAAGATGACATTTCAGTCATAATGGTGGTTTATGAAATGTAGGAGCAACCTTACTGTGAAATGTTAGAAAATATTACAACTAAAATCTAATAAGCAGAACATGGTTCTCCTTCTTATCCTCCTTAAACAACTGAACTGTAAATATGTTTATTTAATTTAAATTTACTGTTCAAATAAATGTGTAGGGAATTTTGCCTTTAAAGCAAATGACTCAAAGAACAACCAATATTTTCCTGCCTCAACCCTTTCCTCCTCTCTCGCCTGAAGAAGAGTTTGAGGAATTACAAAGCTTCCAGTAAGTTTATAAAATATGATACGATAAAATATTATCCCTATAAATTTGGATTTCTTTTTCCTTATGGTGAATACTGTACAATTATTTTTGCTTTTGAAGTGAGATTATTAACATACCTTGTGCAAACATTTCAACTTTGTTTGTGGTTTCCATACCTCAACTTTCTATAAGGAAGACAGTGTGGATAAAGTTTCTCCATAACAGGTATGCAACAGGTATATATATTACTGGTTTATTGATCTTTTTGTGGCTGATGAGATCAGCGTATGTTCATTCATCATTTCAGTTGTCTCGCTCTGGCTTCTCAGAGGCACAGGCGAAAGCTGATGATTATAGTCGCTCAAATATCTAATATATATATATATATATATATATATATATATATATATATGTTGTATTTTTATCTCCCATCTCAGTGCTGCATTCCCAGTATGCGTCCTATCTCTCAGGCCATAAGATGTAATATAAACAAATATTAGTAAATGGGGTTGAAGTGGCTTTTGCCATTGTGGGAATGGCCAAGTGATTAATGAGAACTAACTATGTACTATTACTACATTAGTATTCTGTAGTAGCAATATGTGCTCCAGCACAAAATCTCCAACTTTAAAAAGTTTTGTGTTCACTACTCTGTGTACCATGTAATCTTTGGAGTATGTTAATAATCAACGGCTTTTTTGGCCTATTGGCTTTCTATATTTATCTTCTCATTAGCAGAATATGTATGTTGCTTTCTGTTATGAATCCCACCAAATGACATAAAAAAGACAGAGACACTTGACTTTGTAATATCTCTTGAGGAACTGAGATATTTTGGGGGTTCCAAACTTCCTGGCCATTGCAGAATATCAAGAGGTTAATGTCACAATATAGAACACAGAACAATAGAGTTAGAAGGGACCTTAGAGGTCTTCTAGTCCAACCCCCTGCTGGAGCTGGAGACCCTATACCACTTTAGACGAATGGTTGTCCAGACTCTTTTCAGAAGCTTCCAATGTTGGTTGGATTTCTCTTTAATTGTATTGAAACAATAAAACGTTGAAAACAGGTTTTTTTTTTCTTATCTGAGAAACTTTGATCTGGAGTAGTAAGCGGTATTGCATAATTTAAACACTTTTCTGTATTAGAAATTTAAACTGGAGTAACAACTGGTGTATGTGTGGCATATCCTTTGGTTTGCTAATTTATAATGTACAAGAATACCAGAGCAAGAGAATTTTTTCCAGTTGAAGGACAAATGGGCCAGAAAGCAATTTAACTCCAATCTCCAATCCTCCTTGACACAATAAATAAATTAAACTTTATTGTTTCAAAATATGAATTAACTCCAACAATTAACATTTTTACAGGACGTGAAATATAGATGATTTGGTTACTGAGGAGTTAAGAAGAATTAAGCATTTCCCTTGCCAGTGCACTTAAACTACAATTCCAAATTGTTGACAAATATTGTTTGTTTTCCCGGTATGATTATCAACTGTAGTAGTTTTGGCAAAATATGCATGGTGGTTACTTAAGCATTACAAATACACCTGTTTACTGATGATCCTATCATCTTGAGGACATACAGTAACTTTATACGTGTGTGTGTGTGTGTGTGTGTGTGTGTGTGTGTGTGTGTGTGCCTTAGAGTAGGCATTGACTCCTGGTACCTGTCTGGACAAATCCCTTGTAGTTTTCTTGGCAAGATTTTAGAAGGGATTTGCCATTGCTTCCTCTTTCTAGGGCTGAGAGAGAGTGTCACTGGCCCAGGGTCAACCAGCTGGTTTTGTGCTTTAAGGTAGGACTAGAATTCAGTTTCCCAATCCTTGGCCTTGTGCCTTAATTGCCATACCATAATTCTTGCGTTCCTATCTTATATAAATTATACTACATCATTGCTACTTGCCACATAGGATAATAAGATTGGGTCTGGGTTAGAGACTTCTGTCCTCACTGTAAGTTTTGTGTGGGGGTGGGGGGTGCATGAAGGAGGCTCAGCCAATCTCATTGTACACATGTTGTACTCTGACAATAAAGGTAATAACAACAATTGTGCATACAGCTTAGCAAACATGACCATTTATTTCCATTCACTTACTCTAAGATTAAAATAGTACACTGTCATTTTATGGCTTCTTTGGATTTTATATTCCTTTTGTTTTGAGGAACTGGTATTGACACTTCCCTTATCCATTGAGCTCTCTTCCACTCTATTAACTGTTTTCACATCCCAAATTCCTAGAAACAGATTGAGGCCAATTTATGATAATTCTCCCATCCATCATCCTTGAAATGCAATGAAATTATATGAGAATTAGTACTCTCCAACTAATCATTTTTAAAATGTGATAAATAAATTTTAAAAAATGAACTGGTACCAGACCATAAAAATGGTATCTAATTGGTGCCCTTCACAGTCAATTTCATTCTCTGATTAAAATATTTTTAATGCACTGGGAGAGGTAGGGTGGCTTTATATTTATTAAAATAGAAGAAACATTAAGGTTGAAGTTATGATAGCTTATTTCCAGCAGGAGTTACAGTACATTGTATAATACACTGTATAAAGTAATAATAATGTGATTTACATTGAACAATAATATAGTTACTTTTATTTAGCATGTTGTATGAACACACCTGCCATTTATTAACTATACCTATGGTGCAATGTACAAGTTTAACTATTACATAAAGAAGATAGTTAATATATAGCTTAGTTTCATATCTGATGCAAAAATGGATTAAAAGTAAAAACAGACCTGATATTATATGTGTAAATGCATTTAATATGTTGTTTCTCTGTGAACAGTACAACCTGAAGTGGAATGAAGAGAAAAAATAAAGGAACAATGCCTCCAAGAAAGGAGACTAGCTGTTTACAGTATGTAAAGGTCTGACTTAAAAAGCCATTATGATACACACTCATTTTTCTTTCCAAAAGGGAAGTTTCCATCATAAAGTGCTGAACATCCTTTTAGGTAAAGATTTGCCAAAGCAAGGATTATAGAATTAGTACTGGTAATTGTTCTAATTAATCAGTTCTAAAGCAAATGAAGCCAAATGTAACCATTGATTGCTTACCACTTTAGCTGGCCTCTGTTCCTTTCTTTTCCCTCTGGAAAGAGACTGAGCAAAACAAAAGTTTCTCGTCTTTTCTGTCTTATTATACCCTCTGTATATATTGATTGTCAGCAAAAAAGTAAAGATTCCTAGAATTTTTTTGCAAAGGCTAACTGACTTATCTCTGGGTCATTTATAGCTGGGATGTTGACTTACTTGCTTTGTTGGATTAGAGAAAACATTTTAACTTTGGAACAACCAATCAGAAGGCCTGAAAACTTGCAATTCATCTAATAAAATGGTATAGATAGACATTGGAAGGTACACTCATATTCAGTTAGAGCTGGATCACATTGCCCATTCACTGATTTCAATAATTAGGTGTGTACAGTATCGATCCTGAGGCTGCAGAATTGTTTTTGAAGTATAAAGCTGCAACAGGACCCTCTTCTTCCTTCATATTTTAAAATCTCTTTTTAGTTAAGGGTATAAACTGACCCAAGGCAGCTTGGGAATCAGCTTTCCTATTAATAAAACCATAATTACTGAACTTTTGGTAGGCTGTTATGTTTGATGCGACTATGCTAGTTATGCAGATGTTTGTGCTTATAAAATGTCAGTTATATAACTCCATTTTTGATACTTTAGGAATAAGACTGCAAAAGTTGGGGTGTGTCATTGTAATATACCTGGAAGATACTGGCTTGGGAAAACTTACCAACATTCCTGTCATTTATTTTATTTAGTGATTTAGAAAATTTACATTTCTAGTTTCTTTGAATGTAGAGCAAAACATAATTATTTGCCCTTTTTTTTGCTTGTTTTCAGCAAACAATTCAAAACTTTACATTTAAAGTCATAACAGATACTACATATAAAAAAATCACAATCTTTGAAATCAAAACTCCACATAAACAAAGATCATTTAAAAAATTTATATGCATTTTATAATGAATTACTAATAATCAGATAAAGTTGTAAAACAGGTAAAAATTAAGAACATCTTAGTGTTACCAGTCTGTATTTACTATCTGTTACTGACAGAATCACCTCTTTTTGAAGAGGCAGCAATTCCACAAGGAAAGAGAAGGAAAGTACTAAACCTTCAATTTTATGTGAAACTGGGCACCAAGTTTTTGATGGCTGATAGTGATGCAGAAAACATTGTTTCTAGGACAGAAGCCACAAATGATAATAAATGTATATAGCTGGCTGGAGAATTCTGGGAGTTGAAGTTCACAAGTCTTAAAATTGCCAAGTTTGGAGTCCTCTGTTCTAGATTGTGGGGGGAAAAACAACATAAAAGTTTCTATGATGAAATTTATTTTATATTTACCTGACAATACCAAGTAAACTGCATGCCTTGAAATGGGGTGTGTCTACAAAGATACTGTAGATATGGCAGATAAATTATAGTGGCAATTTTGTATAGAAATGGAGGCTTAATAAACAACCAAAACAGCAATACATTATAAAATGATTTTATTTTCCTTTATTTCCCCCCCAAATTGCCACATATCAATTGGAGTTCACAAATTATATTATACTATTATGTGCTCCATGGTGTAACACATTGTATAAATTAGCTTGTGAGTTTATGTTTTCAGTCTTTTCCTATGATTCCAATATTTTTTTCATATATTTTATCACAACTAATTACCCTTTATGGATGTGTGTGAGATATTCCAAAATGTCTTTTATCAATAAATGTCCCACATCACTCATGGAAAGTTCTTTCAGACAAGATATTAGCAAATATATTTGAAAACTGATCAGGTCAAATTGACCAGGACTATGTGACCCAGATGATAAGTAGTGATTATTACTAAAGCTCTGCAAATATACAGTAAACCTTTAATAATTTTCTTGGTATTTTTAAAAAAATCTATATATTGATTTCTTTCCAGGCTGAGAACTTTGTCATCTAATATGGAGCAAGACTGACAACTGAGAATAATGCTAACATCAAGACCAATCACATAATTCTTGTTAAGAAAAGATGCTATAACAAGAAATAATTAATACTGTAATAGCATTAAATAATACAGCTGTAATATAGTGAAAAGTAGTTATTGAAGAATATTTTTCAAGATGTGGGCAAACTTTGGGAGTCAATGGGTACTATACACAGGTAATCCTCAGTTTACAACCATTTACTTAGTGACAATTCAAAATTACAGTGACACTGAAAAAAAGTGACTAATGACAGTTTTTCACACTTACAGCATCTTCTTGGTCATGTGATCAAAATTCGGGTGCTTGCTACTGGCGTGTATTTATGACAGTTGCACTGTCCTGGACTCGTGATCTCAATTTATAACCTTCCCAGCCAGCTTTCAACGAAGTCAGTGTGGAAGCCAGGTTTACTTATCACCCCATGATTCAGTTAACAAAAGTGGCAAAAAGGTTGTAAACTGGGGCAAACCTCACTTAACAACTGCCTTGCTTACCAATAGTTGTGCTCAATTGTGGTTGTAAGTTGAGGACTACCTCTATAGAGATTATGTCATGCTTTATGCTTTCAGAAAAGAACTGCTACGACTAAGAATGGCTGCTATGATCAGCATGGTCAGACCTAAAACACACTGTTAGACAAAAGGTAAATGATTGAAAATGAGCTGTCTGTCACTTTGTTTGCAGCAGAGACTAAAAGCAAACATACAAATACAATTAATTTCTCCATAATTGCCTAGAGCATTAGCAATGAAAATTTATTTAAAATACAAAATAATATTACTGTAATGAATTGTATTAGTTTCAGTTCATGACTATTTAGGAAGGTGCTTTGTATCTTACCTGTAGTCATAGCCTGAAGCAGGAGTGTCAAACTCACGTCATTACGGTGGCATCATGTGACGTATCGGGACTTTCCCCCCCTTTGCTAAACCAGTTGTGGACGTGGCCGGTGCATGATGCATCTGGCCTGTGGGCTGGGAGTTTGATAGCCCTGGACTAAAGGATTTCTGGCCCCATTTTCTTTTCCTAAGGAAGTATGACTGGCTTCCTGGCTGTCCTGTTTAGAGGAAAATATTTTCATCTAGATATATATATTTGGCAAATATTTAACCAGATCAAAAGATGCTATCCAATTATAACTGGACAGCATATGATATATTTTTCTAAATTGTTTTATATATAAATTACGTGTATTATTGTTTTTATTATTTTTAAATTGTATTTTTCATTGTCATTATATTGTTTACTTCTATGGATTATACTGTAGATAAAAATACCAAATGAAAGTCTGACTAATTGTGAATAAAAGCATGCATGGTATGTGTGCACTGATATCCAAAATAATACATTTTATGAATAGTGTAAATGTATCGATGTCTACTCATATAGAAACCTAATTTTAAAGTAAAAATTTCTTGGATTCTAGATATAAGTTAGCAGTAACACTAAGATTAGAGCATTTATTCATACTGAAGAGCAAAAACAAGGCTGTTTATTTTATCAGTGCAATGCTGAAGTCCCAAAGGCACTTGCAACAGTTTAAAATTGGTTTATCAGTTTATAGCTGTTCCAAAACTTGCTGCTCAATATTGATGTTTAAGGTTTGAAGTGATATAATAGGAAATTGTGGGGAGGAAATAATATTATGTGTATTAAATCAAATTGAATTTAAATCATATTTATTTTTTATCCCGAGATCTGGCCACATTTGGGAACCTGATCCTATCCTTGGACTGCTATGATTAAACAGAAATTCTCTCTCTCTGTTCAAAATTCTTAATACTTGTTTTGCTAAGCAAAGAAATCTTATGATACCAATGACTTCATTTGTTGTGAAGACTTAACAAACTGCATAACACCAAAAGAAAATTTAACCTTTTATGGGACTAGCAGAAAACTATTTAAGAAAGAACTATTCAAGAATGGTGATGGTCAGTTTATGTGTGAAAGCTCTTTGTTTTGATGTGTTAAGTAGCCAAACCAATTCAACAATAAAGGCAACGTACTTCATTTACTATAACATTCCCTTCAGTTGTAACACTGATGGTGTGTACCCCTGCCATGGATGCTGCTGATAAAGTTTCAGTTATGATGGGCTATTCTATAAATACTCCTGTGTAAAAGAATACAAGTAGTCCTTGACTTATGACCAGGTGGTTAACAAATGTTCAGTTACAATGAGCTTGAAAACAATTATTTATAATCTGTCCCTGATGTTATGACTGCTCCACCATCTTTGGAGTCATGAGATTGCATTTTGGTTGCTCAGCAACCAGCTTGCATTTACAATTGGTTGCAGCATCCTGCAGTCATGGTGATTGCTTGTTATGGGTTTTTTTGCCATATTCCAGCAAAAAAAAAAATGCCCATTTTATAAAGCCGATTCACACTTATGAGCAGATGGTTCTCTTAACAGCTGCAGTGACTCACTTAATGTCAAAAAAACTGTTTTGGATTGAGTCTGGTTATGCAGTGCCTTCACTTAGAACTGCAAAAACTTATGACTGAAATTTTGATCCAATTGTGGTTATAAGTTGAGGACTATTTGTATCCTAAAAACTCAGAGAAATCATTATTTTCTTTAGTAATGATAATTATTTCAAACAATTCATTGTGTGCTCATGTTTTTAAAAAAGACTTCCTGAGATTAGATGCTAGCTCTTCAAAAACAGATCAGCCAAGATTTTATTTATAGAATTTGGAAGTTGTTGCGAGAGAGACTGGCTGAGCCAAGGGGAGGAGTCAAATGGGGAATTAGTCTGGAATCCCTATGTGAGCATAAGACAGCAAATGTGACTCCCTTTCAATGCCATTAAATCGTATCTAGTTTTACACAGGTACAAACTGTCAGAGAAGATTCCAGTGTATAGGCTTGAGGAAAAAAAACCTACAGCTAATTGAACTAATTGAACACCAGACTTGAAATTCTAGATCTAGAAAACCTAGAACTATGCTGCCTCTAAGTATAGTATATAAAATCATACATTGCAATGTCCTACCTGTCAATGAATACTTCAGCTTCAACCATAACAACACAAGAGCAAACAATAGATACAAACTCAAGGTTAATCGCACCAAACATGATTGCAGGAAATATGACTTCAGCAACAGAGTGGTCAATGTCTTGAATACTCTACCTGACTCTATGGTTTCTTCCTCAAATCCCAAAAACTTTAACCTTGGACTGTCTACTATTGACCTGACCCCTTTTCTAAGAAGTCTGTAGGGGGCGTGCATAAGCGCACCAATTGTGCCTACCGTCCCTGTCCTATTTTTTATTTTTCTTATATGTATCCATGTATTCATAACTATGTTTTTACTGATTCTTGTTATCTTGTAAGCAACGGACAAAAGTAAATAAAAATAAATAAATAAAACTCTTAGTATGGAACTGACTGTGCCTGAGTCTAATTTCTCCACTGTCTCCTTTCCAAGAAGTTACCCTAACATCAAAAACCAGGTCAAGCTGTTAATATTTGACAGGACATGACTGTTATTCAATACTGTTGCCTGCCTCATAGCTGGAAATCCACTTTCAGACCAAACTCCAGACACGGGATCAGAAAAAGCTCAATAGGTCACAGACGTGGAAGGTCCCACACTTACAACCCATTAGGGAACTCAGCTAGATATCCCAAACCCTGGCACTCACTCCCACAACCCTTCTTCAACTCACATGATTAAAGATAGTGGTAATGAAATGCCGTCAAGTGATATATTCTAGGAGGGAAAAAAACGAGCTGGAAAACCCACCCATCATTGTCCTAACCTAGTCTTACATTTGGTCAGTAAAGACAGCAGCACTGGTCATCTGCCTAAGGATCAGCAGTGGGGGGGGGAAAGCAAAGGTGCACCAAAACACTTTCCTTCTCCAGCTTTGACACAACAGGAGAATTGCACTGGAAGCGCCCTTAGGAGTCACTGCTGCTGAACGGCTTATGTAGGCACGAAACTCCTAAATAAGAGTGGGTTAAGGTGAATTGACAAGCGTGCTTCACCATTCAGATTTAATCTTTTAGGTATCTTTAGTAGATCTCTCCCACATTACGTTATCCGCCTTTGTATTTATACAGATCCACCATCCCGTCATACTTTGCGAGCCAATTCAGTTGCGGACACGCTTAAGAGTGTCATTTTTGCCGCCCGCTCCAGCTTGCCTCGGCCCCGCCCTTCATCATTCCATAAGCCCCGCCTCCCCGGAGTTGGCCCCGCCCCACCCCTTGGGTTTCCTCGCGCGTCGGCAGCCCCTCCTCTCGCGATACGTGGCCGAGGGGAGGTGGGGTGGGCTTGTCGCAGTGTCCAGCGTGCTCTCCGCTGACAAGAGCGCGGAGGGATGCCTGCCTGGCAGCTAAACTGGGAGAGAGGCGCTTCCCGAGATCGCCTCCCCCTCCCTCCGCGGCCATGGCGGGCTGTTTAGGGCGCGAGCCCCCCCCGCGCTGAAAAGTTGCCGCTGCCACCCCTCCGCGTCATGAGGAAGGGTCGCCCCCGGGGAGAAAAAGCGGGGCCCTCGGGGCTCTCGATTCCCCGGAACCTCGAGCAGCCCACCCGGGTCCCTTTAGATGCTTCAAAGAGAAGAGCCTATGCGGCGGCGGCGGCGGGGAGTGTGAGAGAAGCGGAAGAAGCGGGTCTAGGCAGCGCCGTCGGTAGGGAGCCGCCAGAAAAGGTACTGCGGCGGCTGGGGGGGTCTTTGGGTCGGCGGGTCTGCCTGGTCGGGGGACGTCGGTGCAGCCAGGGATCAAAATGGTGGTGGTGGTGGTGGGTTGATTATGGAGGCTTTACGTTCGGGGGTGGGGGAGAGAGATTTCTAGGGGTACCATGATTGCTGGTTGGAGTTATCCAATGTGGACAGCCGGATGCTCCTCCGTCATTGCAAGAGGAGACGCTGGGTGGGTGGAAGGGGGCCATTGTGGTGGAGATGCTCACTTCCAGGGATGCCGAGAGAGGCTTCCCCTGCTGTCAAAAAACTCGTGGAAACTTCGGCGTGTATTCTTGTCAAGCCCAAGAATAACAACCCCACAGAGCCTTTTAGGCTAATTGCTGTAGTAGAGGATGATCACACTGGATCTATTAGGGTGGGGACATGCCTTCCAGGGTGGTTCCTATTTGTAAACTGCAAATGGCGCTCTGGTGGGTGTTCATATATTTGGTCCAGATCAAAAAACATCCCAGTAAGGGACAGGTAGGTAGGACATTTTGGTATAGATTAGTAGTGCTTCTGTTTGGTACTCTTTATTATTACTATAATTTGCCCAGTAAAAAAAAAAAACCTACAAAGCGACTATGTGGATGATTTATCTTCTCTAAAAGCTAAAGATTAATTATATAATGGATACATTTATAGGTATGATCTAAACCTTCCAGAGGATTATAATTACATGATGCTTTGCCTGGGTGAGGGAACTTAAGGTTGTATACTACAATAGTAACCTGAGGTAGCTTGGACAGAGAAATAATGATTGGGCCAAAATTTCCTGGTGAGTTTAGTAGTTAATTAAGGACTAAGAACCTAAACGATAATTATATTTGCAGGACAAGTACTCTAGCCTATTCGAATATGCCTTCAAGTGGGCAATAATAAATGGTGTGGACCGGTGGAAGGAACAAAATAATTTATCTTGTAATAGAGGATTCATTAAGAATCTTTTGAATAGGTACTTTTACAATATAGGTACAGTATTAGCCCTGGTCCCACACATGGTACTATAGCAGGTATCATTAAATACTTAGCTGCAGCTGATATATGAAAACTAATTTAACAATTGGTGTTCCTAATCAGTGAGCTGCCCAGCTTATTAGACACTAGTCATGACTGAATCATGGCATAGTCCATCTTTCTCTGTAAGATTGCATTGACTGAGGACTAGTCATATTTTAAGTCAGTGAACACTATTTCACATACAGGTAGTCTTCAACTTACTAACATTCATTTATGGACCATTCAGAGTTACAGTTGCACTGAAAATAGTGACTTATGACAGTTTTTTACATTTATGATGCAGTATTCCCATGATAAAAATTCAGATGCTTGGCAAATGACTTGTATTATATTTGCTTTCAATGTTCCGGGTTATGTGATCACCTTTTGCAATCTTTTGACAAGCAGATCTAATGGGGAAGCCCGAATCATTTAACAACCATGTTCCTAACTTAACTGTAGTGATTTCTTAACAACTCTGGCAAGAAAAGTCATAAAAATAACTGTCTTGCTTAGTGAGATAAATTTTGGAGTTAATTGTGGTATTGTTTTAACTACCTGTATTACAGAAAAAGACTTTAATGCCATAATGCTTATGCTGATCTGCAAGGTTTGAAGAGATGAATCAAATAAAAAATGTATGTATCAGGGGTGGGATTCAAGCTGTGTTACTACCGTGTTTCTCCACCATTACGGCCTCCACCAATAGGAAGGCCCAGCATGATTTCTAGGCATGAGGTGAAATTAAGCCGCACCCCCAAAATTTAGGCCTATTTAATGCATGCGTTTCCCCGCCATTTTTCAAATCATTCGTTAGAACTACACGAGGTAAAGAGAAATGGGGGGAAGGGCAGGGGGTTGGGGAGAAAACTTGCCTTTAGGAGTGCCCTGCAGGTAGCCTAGGCTAGAATACCCCGATCTACCGATAGAACATCAGCTGATAGAAGCTCCCTGAAGGCAGAGTCCCCAGCCGCTTCGGGGCGAGGTGTGGCTGCCCGTGTCCCCTTGCCATTAGGCAGTGTCTTTTGGGCGATGGAAGCTCCCCAAGGGCAGTCACCAGCCACTTTGATCAGCCGGTAGAAGCAGCCTCGGGGCAAGCGCACACACACACTCCCCTCACCGTGAGGCCGCTTCTACCGGCCGCTTCTTACATGGGGACTCTGCCTTCGGGGAGCTTTCGCCGGCCGATAGAAATGGCCTCGTGGAGAGGTACATGCATATGGGCCGCTCTAGGTGGGGGAGGAAATTAAGTCACCCCCGAAAAGATGGCCTAGCCATTTTTGGGGGGCTCAAAAAAAAAAAAAGGCCCGGCCTTATTTTGTGTGAAACATGGTACCAATTCGGTGACTACGTATTGTAATGTGTGAAGATAATCTAAAAACCTATCCCACATAAATATCCAGATGGACTTAGTGCCAGTGATGATTCTTCCGCCATAACAAATATTTTCTACCTGCACAAATTTGAATCAGCTATCAAAAGTTATCCATGAACTTTAAAATACAGACCATGATACTTAATTAAACTGCTTAATTACATCAAACATTTGCTCATTCTACTAAAAATAAATAAACAAGATTTTGTAGAAATTAATTCCTTTTAATTTCTTCTAACAATCTTTGAAGGATTGTTCTCAAAATGCTTGAAAAATGCTTGCTTATTTTTGGGAGAAGATGATAAATTTATGTATATATTTACTGGGGTGCTTAGGTCCATCTAGTTGCAACTCTCGTGGGAGATAATAGGTTGTGGATGAAGCTGATTACACAAATATAAGATGACCTGTGAATGGGAGATGTATGCAGAGATGACCCTGATGGAAAGAGTTCCATCTGAAAAAATTCTTGCTGGGAATATTTTTTTAAAATTGGATTTAAAACTAAATGTGGTACAAGTAATTAAGCTTAGGTAATTAAAAGGATTGGGTTTAAGCCTACCAGCAGTTTTCACTTCCAATCAGGTAATCATTTTGAATATTGCATTCTTCCTTTGAAACATTTGCTAAATAGTATTCCATTCCCCAATGTGAGCAATTCCCCCCCCCCACTTGGAGGATGAGGATAGAACAGAAGTTGATAACCTTATGCATATCTTGATATAAATTTCAAAATTTGAACAGGTACTTTTATAATAGCTCAGCTTGTTTCAAATTGCTGCTCTGCTATTGTCTCAATATGATGACACAAATAAAATTTATACATGTAAATGTTCAAAAAAACCCTTATATTTATGAAATTTCTGAAGAAAACACCTCAGGAAAATTTCCCAATTTTAACTTTCCTAAATAAGTCAGAATTTTAATAAATTAAGATGTAATAACATATTAAGAATAACTTTTAAACAATTTAAGGTAATTCAGCAGTAATACAGAAAATCAACACAAACTTTAAATGTCAGGGATTTTTAATGAAGATTGTAGTATATAGTGCTAGTAGAGACAGATTCTTCAAACATGTATATATGTATTTATGTACATCACAAATTCATTTTTATGAATATTGTATGCAACCATGGTTGTGTATTTGGGAAATAATGTAGATCTGGCTTTGGAAGGGTGGAAGGAATTTGAAACATTACCACCTGCTCAGGAGACAAACAACTTTTTTAGACTGCCTTTTTGGCATAGGAGATAAATCAATCATGATTTTTTAATCTCAATTTACATCCAGATTTTGGAAGTTACTTTTTAAAAAATTCCGGGATATTCATTTGACATATTCTCATTATCTGCAATTGAATAGGTAGATGAAAAATATAGCACATTATTTGAACAGTATTTACTTTAGTATGTCTTGTATCAAAAGGGCACTTATTTATTGCTTCTTGCAGAAATGGTTACAACATTGCATTCCTCCATAGGCTTGTCCCCCACCCCATTGCTTCTCCACAGCATCTGTCTCCACTATTCCCTATAATAATGTCATTTTGCAATAGACATAAATCACTGCAATGGCTTATTTTCATATTAAACAGATTTTGGGAATGACAGATAACCTTTCTCCACATTCAGTCCATTAAAATAAGATTTCACTGTATTTCAGATGGTAAGAAAAGTTCTTTCAGTTGCTTTAAAATGGAATACATCAATCCTGCTTTATTTGAGCACCCCATTGCTGGTTTCCATAAAGTTCTAAATCTTTGCCTCCTTCCTTCCTCCCTCCCTCCCTCCCTTTCTTCATTCTTCAATAAGATACAGTGATGTTTATACAATATTAACAGAAAATTATTGACATTCTATTATTTAGATAATTTGGAGGGTTGAAAATAGAGAAAAAAAAAATATTCTATCAATATTAATTACACTGTAGGATGATAATTACAAAATTTTTCTTTTCTTAGAGACAGACTGCACAACTTCTTTTAAAGGAATGGTTAGATTTGGCCCAAACTGCATACAACATGTAGCATATATGCACAGACAATCAGGCAACAAGGTTGTGATGAGGGATTTGGTGGGGGGATTTCATTAGGTTTCTGCTTTTCTTTTGTCTGTCCAAGACCATGAGATTCAAAAGTTATTGTCCCCACGCCTATTATACATTAGCTCAATGGCCTATAATTTTGGCTATACCTGCCTGATTCCATGCAGGAAAGGACCATTAGAATATTGTATCTGATTCAATGGAAGGGCTATTCTTAATCAGAGATTGTGTTAGGGAAAGAAGATTTTTTTTTTTGAAAATTTTATTTGGGTTTTCACAAAAACAAAATACAAATAAAACATCTTTTTTTGAAAATAGCATGGTCCCAGGTTATCACTTCTTCATACAGACACAAAACTCAATTTCATGCTCATTTTTATATTCTATTCCATATCTTATTACCGTTTTATATTTTCTACATAGTTTTTCCCCCTCTTTTAAATTTCTCAACTTTATTTTAATTATCTTATCTAAATTCAAATCATTATATTTATATTTTTGTCTGTCCTGTTTCAATTTCATATTATCTTTTCTTATTAAACATTTTTTCCCTGTAGTTACCAATTGGAGTATGACACCTTTATATTTTTTAATTTTATCCATTCAAACTCTTATTTAAGCTTCAATGTATACCTTTAAGATTATAGCATTCAATATAATACATAACTTCCAATCGAATTCTGCTTAGTACATTCTTAAAATACACACTATATTCTTTAAAAAAATTATATATATATCTAAATAAAACAAACATTCCATTCCAATTCAATTCTATCATTAATATTCATTAAAATCTTAACATCTTTAACATTTCTTTTCAATTAAATATCATACTTCCTTGGGAACACTTATAAACTTTTCATAGTTAATTCTTTTTTTCCCATATTTCTCACTTATATTTTTATAAATCATTACAAATAATTAAAATGTTCCCATTTAATTCTCTCAATCACTTTAATTCATTTATTCATTAACAAACATTCCACTACATTACAGTAAATATTTTATCCATCATTTTAATCATATTTTCTAAAATTATTTCCGTTTGTAATATAACAATGCTATCTTATGTACCTTTGCAGAATCCCTTTTGCAATTAAATTTTCACCCATTATCTCTAAACAAGCTTATGGTTATAATCCTTATATCTTTTCCCTGTTTCTCCATTTCTTGTTTCTGTCTTTTACAACTTCTTTTCCTTGCCTTCTTCCCCCCTCTTCTTCTCCCTCCCCTTTTTACCCCCTCGTCTCTCTACTTCAAACTCTCTCATCTGTAATCCCCTCTTCTGTTGCTTTCTAATATTATGCTTATCTTTCAAATTGTTCTTCTTTTTGGTTGTTTTTTCTAGTCTTAAACCTTTCACTCTCTTTCCCCCCTTTTCTCCCCCCCCCTTAAAATTATTTGATCATTACAGATGGCTTCTTCTTTGTCCCAATCTTCTTGTTCTGCAAGCGTTTCTTGTTATTTCTCATAGTTCCAGATCTCCATTTCTAAGAATTGAAATACGAAGCCAAAAGAACCTCTCCCTTCTTGTGCATCTTCTTTCCATTTTTTAAAGTTTAATTTTCAGTTCTTCTTAGAGTGATACCATTTTAAAGACTTTTAAACAACCACCCAGTTAATTTTAGTCGTCTAGATGCAAAAACCAAAAATCACCAAGTAATCCAAATAATCCAAGGCTGTTTCTTCTTGCTTCTTTTTTCCACTTTCTCTTCCTGGGGTTCTATTATTTTGTTACCAAGTTTCAGTTAAAATGTATCTCTGAGGAATCTTGTTAAAATTTCACTGTAAGTTCCTTTTAGTTACAGTTCCATTCCTTAGTTCCAGGCAGTCTCCTCCATTTTTCCAGATCCTGCCCTTTTATTCTTTTTTTTTTCTCCTTTCCTGCTTTTAAAAACTTTTAAATATCCAGAAATCTTTATTATCCCTTTGACTTTTATTTTCAGCTTAGATGCCTATTAATGTCAAAGTGGATTTTTTTTTCAGTTTCTTGCTTAAGTCTCTTAGCTGTCAGTATAAGGAAGGGAAGAAAAAAAACCCGAATCCTTTCCCTTCTCTCTCTCCTTTCAGCTTCAAAATCTTCTTTGGGAACAATGTTATTAAATTTAAATTCCAGGGTACCTTACGTTGTTGCTTTTTCGATTTAACCAGGTCAACCAAAGCTTTCTTTTCCTATCTTCCTCCTGCACATTCTTTTCCAGTTCAATTCTTCTTTGAGGTGGCCATTTCTGACCACCGCTGCAACCGCCTTCGTGAAAGGGAGTAATGGCCAGCTGGGAAAGAGAGATGCGGCTCTCGACCCTTCTGGTAGTCTCCCCCTTCTTCACCACCTCTATGGGGTGGCTTAGCCCCGAAACCAGCCGGCTCGGGGTGCACTGGCAGTGAGCACAGATCGAAACCACCCACAATCGTGGATTTCGGTCTGTCGCCGAAGAGACTCAAACCGGAAGTTTCCAGGGGGAGAGAAGATTATACTATCTGCAATTCTAATACACAAACTGCTTCCCGAACTAGCATACATTGAACTCCAGGATAAAAGAGACATTTTGCTTCATGCCAATCGAAACTTCAGTTACTATTGTTGGAAGAAGCACTTTCTAGCTCCTAAGATCTAAGTCTGCATCTATTGATCTTTACAAGCTGCTGAGCCTATCTTCAAGAGAGGAAGGACTTGTCACTGACCCCACTTTCAGATTTGGGAAGACAAAAGACTGTAGCGCTGGTCTTGGGAATGGGTAAGGAGTGATCAAACTGCTAAGGAAGGAGTTTGAGTAAAGATTATTCTTCAGAAAAAGAAAAGTGAAAAGCAGCACAAAATATCTTGCCTTATTTTTGTTTGGTATAAGCTGAAATAGACTGAAGTTCTAAGAGAGTTTTGTGTTATTCTAGCCTGCAACAATAAAGAATGTTCTTGGAATCCTATTGTCTACCTTGAAGGGCTGACAATATAGAACACATCAGACATATTGAGTCCCATTGAACTCAGTTTAAAGTGTAAGATTATGCTGATATATATAATACTTTATTTAAATGTTCAAATGCATCCTTAAGATCACATCTAGGAAGCAATGAGTAGGTATTAGAATTTAAAAATTTGAGGAAGCATACTTTTTTCTTGAGTTCTTAGGAAATCTAGAGAAATCTAATTATTGGGTAGATTAAAATATTTTAGAAATAAACATTATTACGGACTTATGTTTTTTCTGACATAAAGGAGTCTAATATATAAGTCCCAGGTGGTAAGGAGTGTGGCAGTGGCTCAACATGTCCATTGGCCACCATATCGTTGGATTTTATGACACATCTACCAAAGTAAAAAAGAGAATATCATTGTAGTGGTGGAAGCTTTAACTAAGACAGCTCACTTCATAGTCTCCTGATTCTGCCCACAGCCCAAAACTGCTCAGCTAGTTTTAAATCTACCATTTACATGGTTTAGCTTGGCTTAGCTTCAGACTGTGGCCCACAATTCACTGCTAGGTTTTGAGAAGAGCTTTACCAAAGTCTAGGGATCCAGATTCACTTATCTTCCATTCATTACTTGGAGTTAGATACTGTAGTAAATGGAACTAGAAAATGGGATTCTGGAATAATATCTCAGATATTTTATTAACTACCAGCAAGGCAACTGGGTGGACCTCTTAGCACAAGCTGAGTTTGCTTATAATCACAACATGCCTTCAGCCAAATGACGCCATTCATGGCTAACCAAGACTCCCACCCCCAGTTTTTTCCACTGACCTCACCAGCTTCCTCTGTTCCAGCTTCAGATCAGCCCTTATAGGAACTACAACAATTTATTGAGTTCTCCAAGCTCATTTACAGAAGACCAAGGATGATTATAAACACTTTGCTGATTGTCATTGCCAGGCAGACCCACTGATAGCCCTGGGGAACTTAGCATTTTTTTTATCCATCACCCGTCAAAAGAAATTGGATCAGTGGAAGCTCTCATCAACCCAATTTCTTTATGACTAAAGTTACCTTCTAGTTTCTGTGTTCATCCTGTATTTTATCTTTTTATCATTCCTTGCAACCCTCATTGCTCTTCCACGCTGGCCTCCGCCAATTGTAATTGAAGGGAACCTGAATATGAAGTAGACTGCATTCACGACTCCTGGTTCCATTGGGGACTCCGATATCTGATGGACTGGAAGTTTTATGGACCAAAGAAGCATTCTTGGGAAGATGTCAAAGATGTTCATGTTCCCTGCCTCACATACCTGTTTCATTAATAGTACCCAGAGAAGCCAAGGCCTTAATCTACAGAAGAGAAGGGCCTTAAGGAGGACGATAGTGTCATGGCCAGCTCAGACTTGGAGGACAAAGAGTCATCAGCAGCTTAAGGGTATTCAGCTGAAAGTTTTGTCTCATAAATAGAAGAGGTAACTATCGCTGGTCGCAGAAGACAAAAAGGCAGAGCTAACACCTCCCTCCAATGCAAGGATCCGGAGTGAGCGTAGGAGAGCTAATCCAAAGTAATCAGCAAGACTACTGGCCAGAAAGGAATTGCCTCATCAAAGGAATAAATCGGGGATACACTACCCCTATACAAGGGGAGCCATGTGGTTCCCCATTTACCTCACCATCAGGTTCCTCAACTTCTTAGTTGTCTTCTAATTTGTTCAAACTTTTTGCCATTAGAGTTCTGTGTGAAAATCTTCTTAGTAAAGCGAAAAGACTTGCCTGTGTGTTTGTAATTTTTGTGCTGTAGAATAGGACTGCTCCAGTCCCAGTAGCTTTCCCCACCCTGCACTCTCTGACCCCTGCCATACTGCATTCCACCCCTCTAGCTGATTTTTTTGCCACCTCCTTATTCCCATTATTGACAAGGTATATCCAGTGTGGTCCTTCATGACGCAATTGCTGGCTACCTGGGACCATCTCCCCCAGATTTTGTGAGGAAATTGCTGTGCACAAACAAGGGTAGAAAGTCTTGTGTAGCTACAGTTGCCTTACAAACGGCCAGACCAGGCATGCCTCATCAGCAAGAGCAGGAAAAAGGTGAAGGTCAGCTAGAGTGGCAGCACTGTTGTAACTTCAAATGGTCACTGAATGAATGATAAGCCAAGAATGTAAAGAGTGTGAACAAAATTGCTTTTAAAGTCCTATATGCCTCACATTGTTGCCCTATCCTTGTGTAACTCAGTTTGTCTCTTTGCTACATCACCTCCCCTTGTTGTGTCTCTTCTTGTACTCTGCTGCATACATATGTTGGTGTAAATGTGTCTGTCTCTGTATGTATGTATCAGGGTCCATGTGTGGATCTATGAATATATTTTTGATAATGTGTCATCCATGTACTTATTAAAAGTATATATGTCCTTTAGACCCCTTTGTCTAGAAGTTACACAACTATGATGCAGACCATAAAAATTAACACTGGAAGAGGTACTATGTGTGGGTGAACTTCACGAAGCAGGGTTAGCAGAATAATATAAGAATAATATCAGGACATTTCAGTTTAGTCTAATTTAAATTAAATAATATGGTCAATAAGGTTAATGCCATGTCTTTAATATTTTTATTCTTCTACCACATTTAAGATTGCAATTTATTTATTTATTTTATTTTGTCAAGCGATTATAAGATAACAGGTATAAGTATATACATAGTTACAAATATATGAAATAGGTACATATAAGAAAAATAAAAGAAACAATAGAACAGGAATGGTAGTCACGTTGGTGAGCTTATGCACGCCCCCTACAGACCTCTTAGGGAAGGGTGAGGTCAATAGTAGACAGCCTAAGGTTCAAGTTTTTGGAGTTTGGGGAAGAAACCACAGAGTCAGGTAGAGTATTCCAGACGTTGACCACTCTGTTGCTGAAGTCGTATTTCCTGCAATCAAGTTTGGTGCGGTTTACCTTTGCTGGTAATTTTTCAGAAGAATATGAGTTACACATGCAAGTTTTTTAGAGAATGTATCTAAGTGTTCTTTTCTAATACGTAGGAACCAGTAATAACTTGTAAAAAGATTGGGAGTTAATGCATTGGCACAGAAAATGAAAGCTGTGTGGCAAGTGGAAACAAAAGGTATTTCAGATGAGGAAATGGCTTCTCCAAACCTTTGTCATTCAGTTTTACTTTCTATGAATAGAGCAATTGTTTTAAAATTGTTTTAAGTTAATTTGCTATTATTTGGAAGAAGATACTATAGGCATTTTTACTTTTAGATTAGAGATAATATTTGAAGTACATAGGATCCAGACTTGGTGAGCTGACCTAATAAATGGATTGTTAAATTCTAGGAGTTATAAAGAATTTGGTATTATGTATGATTTGCCAACTCTATGTATTACATTTGAAGTGAAAGCTAAATCTGCTGTGTAATACTGATTTCCAGAGAAAATAGCAAAGGCAAACAGCTGGTGGTTTCAGATAACTTGTCTGAATAGAGTGGGATTTAAACAATTCTATGACACTTATCAATGTGTCTCCAAACAGTGGTATCTGTTGTCATAAAGACCATTTTATATTGTATAGCATACTTTCTGTGCACTGACTTCTGAATTTTTTCTAAAATCACAATAATTTTTTATATTGTACAATGGCAATGGTTGTCTATATTGTCATCCTTTTGACTGTTTTTTCTGAGTACACTGTTTTAAACTTCCTTTAATTACTATGTTTATTTACAATTAATTTGAATTAATATATGCTATATTCTTTGAATGGTACCATGTCAGGAAAGGCAGATATTTATAAGTCTTGTTCAAACTCCCACATTCTCTCTTTGGAGAAGATTAAAAGTGGATTATCTGGACTCTCTAGAGTCAGGATTCTGCCAAAGATATGAGATGTCATTAGGTATATTAGTAGACTGCTTTGTTGGGACCTGGATGGAAATGTGCATCTATTCTGATTCTTTTAGACTTCCCACTGGCCTTCATATTATTGACCATGGTATCCTTCTGGATTTCCCAAGGGAGTTGGGGACACTGAGTTCCAGTGGTTCTGCTCCTTCCTTGGTGAGTAGGGTGGGCAGGAGAGATCGGCCTGATGGCCGCTCCCTTGCAAAATGCTTATATTAACCCTTAAAACCCTAATATGGCTTGTCACCTAGTTTTCTGCAGGGTCTCATTCTCTCATCAGAATTTGACTGGCCAATTAGGCTTTCTAAGAGAAACTATCAGTGATGGCCAACTTTAGGGAGGTTGAGGATGGAATGGCTGTGCCAGGTCTCTAGAATGGCTTTCCAATGGACATCTCACTGGATTCCAGCCTCATTTCCTTCCAGAAACTGCTTAAAACAGAACTTTTCCAGAGGGCATTTAGACCTAGAGTCCATCTTAGTTTTAATAATTTATTCTTTTATTAATGTATAGACTTGTTATTTATATCATTTTTATTGTATACTGCTTCTTTTGTATCAAGGACCAAGAGTCCTTGGGAATTATGAACTTAGATGATGATGATGACAATGGCAAAGCTATTCCAGATTAGTAATTTGTTATTAGTTACCATTTGTGTTCCATCACCTCAGTCTAGATGTTGGTGACTGATTTGAGGTTTCCATCTCAGGTTTCTGATGATAAGTGCCAGTCCTTTCCATAATAAATGGCATTTGTCTACAGCTTTGCTCTGGAAAATCCTAGGATCTGAATTATTTTACCAAAATCATATTGGGAGAGAGTATCTATGTCATCCTATAAGAATTTACTCTTCTGGGTCCTATACTAGTGCAGTTCCTAGTTAGGGGAGAAGTGGGGATAAATCTTAGTGATAACTTAAAGGTAGTAGCTTTGAGTGCGGGTATGTGATCGTTGCAAGGACAAATTTTCCTTATGTTTTTCTGCCTTGCTGCATGACAGATTTTCTTCATAGGTTCCTGGATTTTATTGCAGACCTGGATTGGAAAAACCTGGTGTCCCTGGCTTTTATGCTGGGGTACTTTTATTTTCAGTTTATGAGGGGGCAAGATCTCTGGGAATACCTGAAGTTCATGACCTCCATTGCAACTGTGGGTTTTCTGAGGGAGTTTCAGCTCTGACTCATGCAGGTGATTTATACATTTAGCTGGTCTTTACCAGAACGGCTGGTACATGATCAGAAGGACTATGTTGTATGAGGTCTTTGGATATGGTTGAATTATTTCATGAATTGCTTGAGTTTAGTTATTGTTTCAAATCACCGAGTATTGTTAGAAATTCTGCCTCATTTTATGAATCCTGACACTTGAGAATATCCTCAATATATTGTATGCCTGGTGAGTGAATTCACAGGTTGCCAAAGGGCTGAGAACAAGAGCTGTCCACATGAATTGTCTTGGCAATATTTTCTCAGGTTTGCTGCAGTCAGGATTCCACATAGGTAGAATCTGAACAGTTATCAGAAATGAAATTTTGCAGTATTATCTGGAATTCTTTTAATTTTGTGAATTCTGAAGAATTAATTAGCATACTGGATAGATTATCAGCATAACATTGGGAGAGGGAGATGATGACAGCTATGGGAAAGAGACAGTGGTATATCTTTAGTTGAAGAGATTGTCCCTAGATCTGGCTTTATAGATAATCCTCGCTTAAAGATGGTAATTGGGACTGGCAAATCTGTTACTTAGCAACATAGTTCTAAAGTGTGATATCACATGACCATGCCAACTTATGATGGAAGTTGCAGCAGTCCCAGTTGCCATCATTAGGTGAGTTCCACTGTGCAATCACAGTGTTCTATGGTTGTGATCACCATTTGCGACCTTATGGTAACTTCCCCATTGACTTTGAATAATTACCCTTATGCTATATATTAGATAAAATAAAATTATTACAAAACTATAGTCACATAAGTTTCTTTCTTTTTAAATGGATTGAAGGCCCCATCCCGTAGAAGTCAAACTTGTGATTTGAAGATTTTTTTCAGTCTAAATAAGTAAGTAAATAAATAAATAAGGGGGAAAAGGGAAGTTCCAAAGTGGGTAAACAGATGAGATTTGGCTGAAGTTTGAGTCTGCAAAAAGGCTACCTTAATGGTTCATATCATGACGGTGTCCTGTGACTCCCAGTTGATCATAAACAACTATTTTTCTGTCATCGACTTACCTGAAACAGACGTCTAGAGTGCCTATGGGTAATCTAAAAATGTCATCTTCATCTGGAGAGAATTTTCAGCAGTCTAAATCCTATATCCTGCTGCCTTTCAACTGTAATGTCACCCATGGTCCATGGAACATCAGTTTGCCATTTCCCACCAGAACTGATTCTAGGAAGGGGATTTTCCTAACCCTTTTCACTCAGGATTCAAATCGGGGTAAGGCACAGAAACTGTGCTGTCACAAGACCTACATAGGAACCTGGGATGAAACGTATTACTCTTAATGTTTTGGAATTTTTCAGTGGCCTTTGATACCTTTCACCATGATATCCATCTGGACTTCCTGCAGTTTGGGATAAGACAAGTCTAACTTATAATCAGCTAAAATCTAATAAAACAATTAAAATTCCAAGCAATCTAAGGGTCAAAAGCAACACATTTTAAGTGCTTAGAAAAATAGAGAACCAGTATAAGAGGTTTAAAATTGAGTATAATGAGGTTCCAATATTACGTACTAGTTAATAGCCTAATTGGTATATAACACCATTTGAAATTTCTAATACTTTTCATGGATGCCTTATGTACTGTATAATTCTCTTTTGCATGACAGTAAAGCAGAATTTAAGAATCACAACATTTTTCATTAGTATTGGTTGATATAATAGCTGCACTTAAATTACTAAAATAGTTTTGTGTTAATGCATTTCTTATCTATTTCTATGAGGGAATCCAAACAGTGCAAGTCCTCATGAACTTTTGTAGAGTAAGCTTACTCTATTTATTTTTTTGCCTTTTTTCTAGGATGTTGCAACAGAATCCATTTCTTTGCGCTGCCGAAAATTCAGCAATCCTGACATCTTTTCATCTACTGGAAAAAGTAAACTCCAGCGACAACTCAGCCAGGATGACTGCAAGCTGCGAAGAGGTAGTTTAGCCAGCTCTTTATCAGGTAATTTACTGCAATTGTATAATAGCTTGATTTTAAACTTTGACCAGTGTAAAGATGTAGCGACTATGAAATTAAGAACTACAACTTAAAATTATATACTTAAAATCTGTAAGAACAATGATAGAATTAAAATTGTTTTATTCAGCATATATCAAATTACAAATATAGTAGCCATATAAGATTGCATGATTAAACCATTTGCCGATATACACAATCTAATTTCATATCACAAATAAAGATTTGTTGATACCTTGACTGCATCTTTTAAATATATGTGATCAAGAGCTCTTTTTGTAAAAATTCTTATCCAGGGCCAATGTGATTTAAGACATTTATGTTAAAACTGTTCCTTTAAGCTCATTAATTGTATTCTATAATCAAACTATGTTGCAAATTTTGAATGGACAACTAAAATGGGCTTTTTCCCTTAAAGGAAAGCAGTTGCTTCCATTATCCACAAGCATGCACAGTGGAGTGGCACATACATTAGGACAGCCATCTGGGGAGTCATCAAATCTGGTCCGCATGAGAAATCAATCATTAGGACAATCTGCTCCATCACTTACAGCTGGTTTGGTATGTTTCAATTTTTTTTTTAACAATTTTATTAAAGTAGGTTATAGAGAAAAAAAGGCATAGCTTCTCTATAGATTTTTCAAATTATTCCAATGATTACAGTATTTTGATCTTGAAGTTATTCATATTTTAGTATATATATTTGTAAAAAAAAATAGGGTAAAAGGAGGGTAACTGTATTTTATTAGTCATAATAAGCACCATTCCTAGTTATTCCTGAAGTATTTAAAACAAATTACCTTGGACTTCTAACTTGGATTAAACTGTTTAGCAACCGAGAGTTTTAGTAGTTGATCTTATAAGATAAAAAGAATAATGTCTGTACTTTGGCCTTTATATGTAAATTAGTCCCCTTCCTGATATAGGTACACTTATGCTTATTTACCTAAGGCTTTGGAGAACTGAACTTGTTTGTCATTCATATAGAGAGTTATCAATTTACGAGTGGTTGTTTTGAAATTATGAAAGCTTGGAAAGGGTGCTTTATGATCAGTAAAGTTCTTCAGGTTGTTGTAAGACGTGGCACTGCCTCTGGGTCATGTAATTATGATCTGAGTGTTTGGCAACCTGTTCTCCAGCACCCCATGCTAATTTATCGCGATTTACTATTTCCTCTGCTGGCTTTTCTGGAAAGCCAATGGGTAAGACAGCAAGGAAGATTGCAAGTTACTGTCACCTGGCAAAGGATTTGCCTACCTTCCACCCCCCCCCACCCCCCCTCCTGTGATACTGGAATCCTCAGTGGGCTGCAGAAACAAAGCTGGGCTCCTTAGATCTGAGCTTGGTTTCTCTAGCCCGGTGCAGGAGTTCCTTTCCATGCAAGACAAGCTGCTTGCTCTCCTGCAGGTTGTCCTGCAGGTTGTCAAGTGCCCTGCAGGTTATTAAATGTCCTGAAAGTTATTAGTAACTACGCAAGTTCTTCAGTGGACAAAATGAAAGAACTGGCTGCCGAAGGAGTACAGTTCTTTCTCTTTGTCAACTTAATAACCCGCACAGTCTCAATGACCACAATTGGGAGAGTTGGGGTTGCGATTGCTGAGTGAAGTAGTCTCATGGGCGTCTCGTTTAAAATCTGCTTCACTAAATGACTGGTCCTAGTTGTAGTCATATGTTGAAAACTGCCTGTAACGGAGGTCTTCTGATTTCCAACCTATAATTATGGGGAAATAAGAATATTTTGCATATAGTCATAATGCATTCCTCAGCTTGGGATACCTCATCTCATTATGGCCCGTACAAATGTCAAAAGGTATTATTGTGAGATTGACCCAATTTTAATGTATTCTATGGGATTGTTTAATGTATTCTCTCTGGTTCAGAAAAATACAAATTCTTCAGTTTACTTCTTCAGTTTACTGAAGAATTTCCTTATTAGTGTACTGAAAGTGTCTATCCAATTTAATCATGCACATCTAGGTGAAGGCTGGTTCTTCATAATTTTTAGTTGAATTGTTTAAGATGATGCAATTCATTTGACTAAAACAAGATAATTAATTATAAAACTGAAAATAAAACATGATTTTTCTTTCATTTGGTCTGTTAATTGAAATCCCATTGATTTTAAAAATCCAAAATCATATTTAAATGTTTATGAATAATTGCGGCTGTGTAAAGAGCATACCTCATTTTTTTCTGGGACTTACATGGGAGTTTCATTGTGGGTAGGTTAAGCTAAGGGAGAATGACTAGCTTAAGTTATCAAATCAAAGTGAAGACCTGGGCCTCCAATCCAAAACTAAACCCTAAACACTGCGTTACATTGTTTTTATGACATCTTAAACTTGTCAAATTTGTACTACAAGAAACCTGTATTCTGCTATCCATTTACTAGATTTAAGCTCTCCTAAAACAAATGGAACATATAAGTGAACCTATGTGCAATTGTAGTAAAATTGTAGCAAAATTGTAAAGTGTCACAATCTTTGTCTGTTCATGGCAAATGTGATGCATATCTATTAATTTTGTGCATGTATGCATTGCAAAATGTTTTAAAGTACATCTTTAAGGTATGGAGACTGCAATTCTTTTTACACATGGTATGAACTTCATGCTAGTGGTGCCATCTACTGGACAACATATACCTTTAGAACAGGGGTCAGGGAACTTTTTTACCTCTTACCCCCCAAAAAATTTATAAACGCAGACGTTACCCCCTTGATTTGAAAGTAAGGAAATCATACATCCAATAACATTTTGAATTCAAATACACCAGTCCCTCACCCCTTTCCTAAGAAGTCTGTAGGGGGTGTGCATAAGTGCACCAACGCCTACCTTCCCTGTCCTATTGTTTCCTTTTATTTTCTTATATGTATCCATTTCATGTATTCATAATTATGTTTATACTTATACCTATTATCTTGTAAGCAATTGACAAATCAAATAAATAAATAAATTTGTTGTGGCTATTGCCAATTTCTATTCAAAACAAAGGCAGTAGAGACTGTCTTCAAATTGGCAATAGGCACAACAAACTTCCATGTCAAAACACTTTAGCTCAGCAATTCAGAAAGTTTCATAAAAATATTGACAGTAAAAAAAAAAAAAAAAGCGATTTAGGCCACAGAAGTCAACTTTTATGTTCTGTCAGGAATGCAAGTGACTGCCTCCAGCCTGTGCTTGAACCCAGCCAGTAAAGGGGTTCCCACCGCTTCTCTGGCTAATTGATCGTTCAGGGGAGGAAACTTAGCATTAGGAATCGTCTCCTAACATGCAGCTCGAGGGGCTTCTGTAATGCGAATCTCTTTGGATGACAGAGCAGGCTTCTTCTGTACTGCACTCTCTGTGGCTGCACCTGCTGACTTCGCGCCACCTTCCAACTTTTATAGACGCGTCTGCGGAGAGAGCGCGGAAAATTGGCAATCCGAGTAAGGCAAACGACTCCAGGTGGCTCCAGAGATGGGTGGGGAGCGGGAAGAAAACAACCTTTTATCTCAGCCGCCTTAATTGCGCAAATGGCCATCGCCTCGGACACTTGAGCTGCTGCCAGCCAAACCGACCTTTTCCCGTTTGGCACAAAAAGCCGCCAGGGAGGGAAGAGGGAGGGAGGGAACCTGCTCGCTCGGCCTCTCAGCGCCCCCGACTTGTTTTCGCGGGCTCCAGAGACACGAACCGCGACAGCGCCAGAAGCCCTCCCTGTCCTCCCCGTCTCCCCCCGCGCCCTCCCGGTTTCAGTCCAGCTCGCGAGTTTTGGCTGGCTGAAGCAAACGCGACCTCCGGCGTGCAGCGGCAGGAGCTGCGAGCTCGCGGCAGGCAGCGCTGGGGCTACGTCAGTCGGGGCGCGCGGTTTAGACTTCGGCTCTTTAAAAACGGCGTGTAAACTGAGATGCTCCCATAAGAGAGCCGAGCGCGGCAGCAGTCGTTTGGGTTAACGGCAGCGGGCGGCCTTCCAGCGCCCTCGCCCACAGCTGCGCTGGCACGTGCGCGCTCCGCCACCCCTCGCCTTCAAGTTAGGCTTGTCCCGGAAAGCTTCAGACCGACCGCCGCCCCTGCCCCCACCCTTCCCTCTCCGGCACGCGCTCCGTCTGGTTAGAGTAGTCAGTAGCCAGATGACCCCCCAGTACCCGCTCTCTCTACAGCGCTTGAGCCATACACGTAAACGCTGGAGCAGTCCACTGAGAGAGCGGGGGGGGGGGGAGCAGAGCAGAGAAGGAGGATGCGGTGACACTGACACACACTGACACTGGCCGTCCGTGCTATAATGGACCGTAATAACTGCTGCTATGCCGATAGTTCCGCCATTGGCCAGCGCAACCTCCTCATTACCCCCAGATTTTCACTTTTACCCCATTTGGGGTAATTTACCCCTGTTCCCCGACCACTGCTTTAGAAAAACCAGAAGAATACCTAACAGAATTTTAAAAATAGGGTGATCTTAAGTAAGGGCTTCTTGTTATAACTAATGTTGGAGGAAAACCACATTAGTCAGTACAGGCAGTCCTTGACTTATGATGACAATTGATCCTAACATTTCTGTTGGTAAGTGAGACAATTTTTAAGTGAGTTTTGCCCCATTTTATGACCTTTCTTGCCACAGTTGTGAATTACTGCAGTTGTTAGTAACATGGTTGTTAAGTGAATCTGGATCCCCCATTGGATTTACTTGTCAGAAAATTGCAAAAGAAGACCACATGATCCCGTGACATTGCAACTGTGGTAAATATGAACCAGTTGCCAAGATCTAAATTTTGATCAAGTGACCATTGGGATGTTGCAGTGGTCGTAAGTGTGAAAAACAGACACTTTTCATGTCACTTTTTTCACTGCTATTGTAACTTTGAACGGTCACTAAATGAACTGTTGTAAGTCGAGGACTTTGTTTTTTTTATCAGTAGTACAAAGTCACATAAGGTAGTCCTCGACTTACAACCACAATTGAGCCAAAAATTTTTGTTGCTAAGCAAAACAGTTCAGTGAGTTTTTCCTCATTTTATAACCTTTCTTGCCACGGTTAAGTGAATCACTGCAGTTGCTAAGTTAGGAACATGGTTGTTAAGTGAATCTGGCTTCCCAATTGATTCTGCTAGTCAGAAGTTTGCAAAAGGGGATGACATGCAAATATCATAAATATGAGCCAGTTGTCAGATCATTTGAATTTTGATCATATGACCATGAGGATGGTGCAACGTGTAAAAATGGTCATGTCAGTTTTTTCAGTGCTCTTATGACTTCAAACGGTCACTAAATTAATTGTAAGTCAAGGACAACCTTTAGTGGCCAAAAAAAAAAAAAAAATTAGGAATCTGGTTGTACACTTATCAGATGTTGCTGTTCATGAAAGTTTATGCATTTAAATTAAATTTGTTAGGTGGAAAAGGTGTTGTCAGATTCCAGCTGAACTTAAATGATCATTCTGGTTTTTTTTAAAGCAAGTAATTTATTTACTAAAACTATTTGCCATCCATCTCATTGTCATATGATTCTGAACAGCTTGCAATCCAATAAAACGGTATTATAAAATATTAAAACAGTAACAATAAATACATTAATTTTAAGAAATAGCTAAGATAGTGGGGGATACAGAGTAGAGTAGAAGTGGGAATGTCCATGTAATCGAGCAACCACCTCTAGGATCACACAACCCATCCGGTCCCCAGGCCAACTGGCAGAACCAGGTTTTAAGACCTCTGTGGAAGGCCAAGAAGGGGGGACAGATCCTAATAGGTAGGATTTTCCCAGTGGGTAGGGGCTATGGCGGAAAGGGGCCTTCTCCTGGCTAGGAATCTTCATTAAAAATAGTAAGAACAATAAAACAGACATGCCTTGTTTAATTATTGATATAGTCTGCATTTTTCGAATGAGTACTCATAAATGCAAAATTGTTTTTTTACAAATTAAAATATAACATAAAATTTATATTTGTCTGGAATCTGTAAGTTGTATGATAATAATTTTCTTAGAGTAAAACTAAATTCATAATGGTTTTTAATATGGTAAGCTTTAATGCAAGATTACATGGCTGCAGAACTACATTCTTATCCCTGTTTTTCTTGGGTATGTTATATGAATTCATTAATCTGTTTCATGATTTTTCACAAGTGAAAAGAATACAATTTACATGTCTTTGCACATTTTTAAAAATGTGGATTATGACAGCTGGAAAAGGCTTAATTAAGGTTGAGGCTGGAGCATGGATTTGACTTTTTAATTTTTGATAAAAAATTATATTGTCCCCCAGTAGGATTAGCTTTCCATACTGTGCTTGATAATTTTTAGCTAGACGTACATACATAGGCAGATACTTAGAAAGAAATTAAGCCTGTATGGATTTTTTTTACTCTAGTTTTCTAATCTCCTAGTGATATGGCATGCTAAGCAGATTTTCAGATAGCAAATTATAACTTTGTATGCATAGATAGTGTATACAAATGGTAAATGTCACATATTAACTATATAGAGTGTTTTTTAATATTTTCAATCTCCAGTTTCCTGAATAACCTTGCGATTTTGAAATATTGTAGAGAACAGTATTCATACTGGTCTATTTCAGTGTTGTATATTCCTCTCCATTCTCCTTGGTGAGGGACTTTTCCCATTTGAAACAGTATGTTGTGGTCTTGTGTATTCTTCGTTTTACTGTAAATAGCTGCCAAAACTGCTGCCATTGCCTTTAGTGAATGGGCCAAGTAAGTCTGATAATTGCTATATTTGGTTACCTCTGCAGATCTGGCCGATCTGAAGCCATCAATTATTGTCAGAGTGGCAGAATTCTGCATTGCTGTTTGCAGAGTTAGGCATATGTTGATTCAGGGGTTTAATTGTTACATATTTAGGTAATTATGTCAGCTGTTTCAGGCAGCTGGATGGTGTTGATTTTGATACTCATGCCAGTTGGTCCAGTTCAGTGTTTATTGTGTATTATGAGTACTGTATTGTGCCTTTATGTGGTTATTTGAAATTACGATAGAAACACCGCTCCCCTTCCTATATCAGTCCCCTACACGTCGCTTGCTAACTGTCCTGCATTTATGGCTGGTTGCAGTGTCCTAATAATTATGTGACCATGATTATCAATGGTTTTGCTGGAAATATTTTTCTTAACTTGACTAATTCTCTCTTTCATGTACCACAATAGGCAGAGACATGTTTTGTAATTAGTTATTGTTATTCTTTTAGCAAACATTTCTTGTAGGATCACATATTGTCCTCTGCCTTCCTAGATTTGCACATTTTAACATTTTCCTATTATGTTTGTCATTCTATTAGATTAGCAACTTTTCCTCATTTATATATAACCTAGCAATGATTAATTAAATCTGTTTTCCTTGTCAGTCAAAACTATCTTGGACTTCAATATATTTGTTTCCATCTTGTTTATAGTGCTATATCAGCTAGGTAACATTTTGCTATAAAGTATTCCAATTCCCTTGCTTATGTATACATGCATTAATATCCTTTACCCACACCTGCGCCAAATGTCATCACAAGTATTTCCTATAAATTTATAAGTGCATTAGCTAACTAAAGAAATATTGCACAAAATTATTTCTTGCTCAGTTCTGACCTATTTACTAAGCATTCTGTTTACCATATTTTCACATATGCTTTACTTCAGGGTGTCAAACTCAAGCCTGCAAGCCAGGTTCGGTCCTTGAGGCCATTCTGGAAAATGTAAGGGGCCAGCCTGTGTTGCTTCGGTCCAGTCTACCTGCGTGGCTTCAGCCCGGTCTACCCAGTGCGAAGAGGAAACATGCCAGCAGTTTGGGGAGTTGCATCAATCTGGCCATGCCCATTCACCCACCTGGCCACACCTACCTGATCGGCCACACCCAGTGAGTGGTGTCAAGCTGGCCACTCCCACCCAATCAGCTACACCAGCCCAGCACCCCGAGGTCAACCACAGCCCTGATGCAGCCCTCAATGAATTTGAGTTTGACACCCCTGCTTTTCTTTATATTTTATATACTACCATCGTTGCCTTCAGCAACCAATCTTTAAAATCATATTCATGCAAAACATATCATAAATCAGGCCCATTTATTTTATTACTTTTTATTAACCAACATGCAGTAAAATTACTTTCTTACGTTTATAAATTTCTATGTGATTTGCTAAAGACCAAAAATCTGTTCTGCAGACTTTCTGCTTAACATGAGGTAACATCTTCTCAGGAGTAGCCTTTTGTCCTGTCTCAATCAGAATGCAGTTAAATACATTCCTCCCCATGGTGAGTAAACTCATTCCCCAGTAGTTTTTATTTTCAGTCTTCTTTTCTTTCCGTTTGTCTAATAGAACAAAAATATCATTTTCCCTACATCAATAGAAGAGAATATTTGTAGTTCAGGGTTGAACTATGGAGACCTTGGTGCTCTCTTTCTGTGCTTTGTTGTTCACTGACAGACATTTCATTGGGGGAATGTGGAATTTGCTTCCTGTTTACATACAGTAGCTTGGATTGCCACTGTTGGTGTGGTATGGTTTGTTTTGCACATCACCTCCAGCAGCCAAGATCCAGATTAGTAGGGATTGACACCAGACAACCAAACAGAGAACGATACTGTACTAATCAAGGAACTACAAAGGAGAAAACTATACTGAGAATGTCAGCATCCTTGTTTATAACCTATTTCCCATCAATATTTTTCCTGGAAATCGACATTGATGGTATTCATTACTGATTCGCTCTTCGATGTATCACTAAATTACATTGATTTGACTCTGCATTTTTTTTCTCCTTTTAAGCTTAATGTTCATTTTTTAAATTATATTTTGCAAACATTTTATTCTCTCTATATGTATTATGCAACATTTCCTCATTTTTTGTAGAAATGAATTTTTTAATATAATATTTTGTCATCCAGTCTCTTTTGAACAAAGCATCCTTTTTCCTACTTCCCATTAATGTAACTCCACATATTTCTGTGAAACTTTATAATGCAATTATTTTCAATCTGTTCAAGTATCCTCTTTTCTTATGTCCACTTCCAATTAATTCTCTTGTGAAATTAATACATCTTCTGATTTTTTCAGATAGGCTTTGCATTTCCTTTTGCAATGGTTCTTCTTTCACTGTGGATTCTTTCACTTCTTTCCTTTGCTTACATGCTTATTTATTCCCACTTTTGACCTACTCTCAGAATAGGTTGTTTCACTTCTCATTACCATAATGTCTTTCACTAATCTTCCACATAAATAATTATATCAGGTTCATATTTAAATTCTTTCCTTTGTTATGTCTACATACATGTAGATTTATGTTTAAGGCATGTATTCAAAACAGAAAGATACTGGACTTCTTGGGAAGTGATGTCAGACAGAAGATGACTGCGTGAGAGCAGAACAGATGACTGTGGTGAAAGGAATGGCTCCTTCTCTGGGACTTCTCTGTGGATCAAGGGGGATCACCTGTAGGTTTGCTCCATAGAGAAGAGAGAGTAAAATAATGATCTCCAGCAAGGGTTAAGAGCTGAGGAAAATCATTCTGCCTAGGCCAGGGTTTGGTGCAGTGGTAGGATTCAAAATTTTTTACCACCAGTTCGGTAGGCGTTGCTTTGTGAGTGTGCCCACACTTTGCATGCATGCACGTGTCAAACACACACTTTGTGCAACACAAAGGTGTTCCAACTCACCTCCTGCAAGCCTGCACTCTCCCGGTTGCTTCAGCAGCTGCCACGTGGCACTCTTCTTTCCTACGCAAAGCAGCTGCACTTCAAAAACAGAAGATGAAGGTGAGTATGGGAGCCCGGGCAGGTGGGTGGGCCCAACAGCAGAGTGGCAGAGAGAACCAATCCGGTCTCCATTGCTCATTGCCGCTACCGGCTCGGCAGAACCAGGCCGAACCGGTACCATACCATCATTGGTTTGGTGCCTTCTTTTGGACGCTGCGTTTTCCAGCTTTCTTTTAAACTACTTTAAGAAGTTGCTTGTTATTAATTTTCTAGATGTTAAGAACCTTCTGAAGGGCAAGTTTCATTATACTGGGAATGTTTCCTTCCGTGTTGGAAGAAAGAAGCTTTATGTATGTTTAAGGATTAAAAAGAAAAATTTTAATTTTTAGGAAAAAGTATAAGGGGAATAAGACTATTCTGGAAAGTTAAGGGGTGAACTTGAAAGACTATTTCCTGTGGGTTGTTTAAAATTTTATAAAAGAATGTATGAAGATTATGAAATCAACTATAAGAAATCCTCCCAATGGGATATTTTTGTTGCTTGGAAAATAAACATATGATACGAGGAGTCTTTGAAGGTTGATTATAGGGGACCAAGGAGATTACAGCTGAAGGAGAAGAGACCCATTAATACAATGGAGCAATATTATTTGACCATAAAATACATTAAAGCTGTTTGGGAACAAGTGTACTTAAAAATTACTTTCCAGCTTGTCTGACACTATAAAAGAGATTTAACAGAAGATACAGAAGAACAACAAATTCTACTGGATAAAATAGAGCTTGAGATTGATTTGAATGTGGTTTTAAAAATGGATTTTTAAAGAAATGTCAGACTACAACAATGATAATAGAAAAAGATGCTGTGATCTGAAAATGGATTTAAAATTGTCAGACTGCAAGAGCGATGTAGAAAACGATTCCACAATGGATTTACATATGAGACCAGTTGATATCTTAATAACTAAAGGGGGCATACAAATAATCAGAAGAGTGATTTGGAAAGCCTTCTTATCTTGGGTTTACAGAAGGGATACGTTAAATTATTGAAGCTATTTCTGAAAGAAGGCAGAGAAAAGAGAAAATGATAAGAAATCAACTTATGGAACATTTTTTAGCAGGAGCTTTTTTAGCAGAAGCTTTTTAAAAGTAAACAGAAGGAATATAAAATAAACTTATTGGACTAGGGTTAAAACGTGTGTGTTATGGTTTCTAGTAGCCATTAATGGATTTTTTAAACTAGGACTGAATGATGAGGCTTCTGCTTTATTTCTTAGAGAATGTGATATGTTGGAATAGAAAATGAATTTATTCAGCTAAGATTAGAGTACATATTTTACTATTTCTGGTAGCTTTTAAGCTTTTTTTAGCTTCTTCTGATAAGGATTGAATGACGAGATTTTATAATTTGCTTATTGATAAGGGATGTGATACAGGAAGAAGAGAGATTTTTAAAATTGAGCTACTAGAGAAGGTATAAGTTATTAAAATTATATTTGACTGAAGGAAGAGGGAAGTCATTTTTTAATATCTCATTTTTTCTTTTTTCTCTTTGCACTTTTTACTTTTTATATTTTTGTAAGTTTGTATTATACTTCATTGTTGTATTTGTAAAATTTAATAAAATTATTATTTTAAAAAACGATGAAGATACTTCATCCTCCTTCATGCTGGAATGTCTGAATGGCCCATTCTCTTTTTCTGAACTTTTTTCTTTCAGTCCCACCCATTCATAATTTTTCTGCATATTCTGTTCTTGCATAATTCTGATTTTTATTGTTTGCTGTTGTTATTTCTATTTACTATTACAAAGGAAAAATAATTAAGCCTGCAGATTTAATAGAAACTTATTAATAAAAATTCATGTTATGGATCAAAAGAATACTATTAAATAATGTTCTGTGACCAGTAACATACTATGTACAGTGTTCCTCTCTTTAAATATTCCAGTGTCAAGATAAGTTTTGGATTTAATCTTTCCTTGAAATGAAAGAAATATATTTTCTTACTAAAACAAACGTGCATAGATTTTATATACAGATCCACTCACCCACTCACCCATCTCCTACAAGGCAACATTCCCCGCCTTTGTGTTTTCGTGTGTGTGTTTGTGTGTGTGTATGTTTGATACATCATTGACCCTGGCAGCTGCCTGGACTAGTCCCTATAGTTTTCGTGCAAGGTTTTTCAGAAGTGGGTTGCCATTACCTCTTTCCTAGGTCTGAGCGAGAGTGACTGGCCCAAGGTCACCCAGCTAGCTTTGTGCCTAAGGTGGCACTAGAACTCAAAGTCTTCCAGGTTTTTTCCCCTGGTGCCCCAACCACTACACCAAGCATTCTCTGTGGTTTAATTAAAATAAATATTATTGATATGGGTAAGAATTAAAGGAACTGCTGCCTTTCAGCTGTCCACTACTGAATCCCTTTGTTGTCTTCTTCCACATTGCAGTTTCTCTTGAAAAAGTGTCACATAGTAGTAATAAGAAATTTCATCATCAGTTCCATAAGAGCTTCTTTATGACCTCAATAAAGAATTCCATTTGACAGTTTTGAATGGAGATAGGATTTCAGAGAATCAGACAGAAAACCACTGGATCAGATTACTTATATTCACCGATGAGAATGTCACTATTATGTTGTGCATTGAGATATAAGTAATTTTGTTAATCATGCTCCCTTTCATGTTCTGCCAAGAATTGCTTTTCTTTGACCTTTCAGTGCCATCTAGGATTGCATTGATATAAGGATGAACAAAATTAACATGACTTGCAGTTAAAAAGTTGAATATTTTCCTTTTCCTAAATTAATGGATTCCGTTTACTCTGGAACCTGCCATAAGAACAGAAAATGCTTGACTTAGAGGCTTTTAAGGTAAGCTGCTTAAAAGCTTCAGTGGTTTGGCTTAGGATACAGCTCAGTAGTTGTTTCAGATTGATGAACTTAAGCTTGTCTTTTTTAAAGCCTGTCTCTTCATTAATATACAGTATATAAGTACTATTATTTCTCTCAAATAAGCATTTACTATTTCTAAAATCCAAATTGTATACCTTAGCATGCAGATGCTGAAAATCTCAAAGGGTAAAGATTGTAATATAACTTCAGTCCTTGAGGACATTTCTCAATTTTGGATTGCTAAGATAAAAACATCCTTCATAGCCATAGAATCAAATGGTGTCTTGCCTTTTACTCTGTCAAAAACTGTAGCATACCAAGATTCAAATAGTTTTATTTGTAAAATAAATGGGCATAGGACTGGGTTCCCTGAGGGACTGCCTCTCCCTGATTTAATCTGCCTGCCCTGCTAGTACTAGCAGAGAGGGCATAGATGTTACAGATTCCTTTGGCTAGGGAGCCCCATTTGGCAGGCTCCGGGTGGCAGGCCTTTTCTACTGGGTGTTGCACTGTGGAATAATCTTCCCTCTGAGGTGAGATTGTCTCCCTCTCTTTGAGGTTCCAAAAGTCTCTTAAAACCTGGTTATGCCAGCAGGTATGGGGTGCATAGGGGCCAAGCAATCTAGTGGGGTAACATTGTTATTATTTTATTCTGTATGTGGATAAGTGTTCATGCTAAGTTTAATGCCTTACAAAAGGAAGTAGTGATCAATTAGCAATATAATATTTGGTTTAAATTTAATCCAAAAATTAAACTGCAGAAAGTATTCATTTAATTTTAGTTAAAGTAAGGTGACTCTGTGATTCGCTGGTTTATAGAGATACAAAACCTCTGAAAGACTCAAAGGACACAACATTAAAAAGAGAAGAAAAGAGAACTACATCTGTGTTAAAATTATGATTTTATTGATAACATATTTTATACAGGATAGTATAAGAAAACTTTCAATGCACATGTAGTGATGACTTGAAGAATAAGGTTTCCTGTGATGTAAATTATTCCATTAGAACAAATTCTTCCTTCATTTCATTTTTCACTTAACATTTTAAAAATATTTGTTTCCCAAGAAAAGCATGCTTGGTGATGCTTTAAGACAGCCAACTTATCTGTCTAGTCCTGAAGAAGATTTCTGAAAGGGCTATCTGAACAATGTGTAACTTTAGTGATAGGGACTGAGTATCCCTAGTTTTGCTTTTGTTTCGTTCATTCCTCTAACATAGTGGCCCTTATACTGTGTAGTAAAAATCCAGAGAATGGTCTTGGGTGGTGTGGGGGCAGTGGGAACTGGCCCATTTCCCTCTCACTTTCTTAGCTCCCCATGGTTTGATCTGATTGGAAGATCCCCACATTGATTTTTTAAAATACTTTTCTGATGAGAAGATTGTGGAAAACTCTATAATAGAAATTAGTGCTCTTCAAACAGAGAATGCTGATTAAGTTCATATGTGATATAAGGTAGCTATATTTGTCTTATTTATCTTGTTTTCTTACATAGAGCAATCTTTTTATTCTGTATTAGAGGAGAATTTGGAATGTGTTACTAATTTTCATCTGTTTTCCTGGATCATGATAGCAATTGCTTCCCCACCCCACCCCCCAAAAAAAGAAAAAAAAGAAAAGGATATTTGATAAATTCCAGGACTTGTGATCACAGTCTTATTACTGGAATCCATTTCATGGGAAGCTGCCATATAATGAGTGTTTCTGATCCAATAGAGTGAAATGTGTTATTTGTGTTTTAATACTGGGGATAATTATAAAAATGAAAATGATAAAATATAAAAATATTTAGATGTTTACATTTGATTAAAAATACCCCAATATTTTTGTAATACTTGCATGTGAATTTGACCTGTGAATGCAGCATGTAATTTGCTATGTGGAAGATGTTTTGATATCTTGTAATGAGCTGGAGGCCATATTTCATTTGCATAAAATTATTAACATAATTTGGAACATTAGACCATGCTGGGATTTGTCACAATTTTTTCTTGCTCGTGAAATATTTAAGGCAGCTGAAGTGATAAAAGTCCTTGTACTACTGATTGCTCATAGTTTGTCAACTCAGTATTTATAAATCAAAATACAATCTTCCATAGTTCAAGTTTTTAAACAAGTATTTTAAAGCATATGGCAATGTTTCATTTTTGCTAACAATCCTTCACAGTCATCTCCATGCTATGTTTGAAAAACCCTCAACCTCCAAAGCAGCCTTTGTGGGTTACTGGCAGATACAAGGGAAAGAGGAAAAATTGTCACTTACCCTTTTCTTCAACATCAGCAGAACCAGTTGAGCTTTGATGGGTGTTAAGAATTCAGAAGGCTTCTATGCCACACCCAAATAGCATATGCACCTATGATTTACTGTTTGCTTTTCAATAATAATTAAATTATTATTCTACATGTTGAAAATAAACACTGTGTGTGTGTGTGTGTGTGTATGTATGTATACATATATTTAAAGAGAGAGATGCTGATTTCTAGGTGAGGAAAAAAAGAGCATTTAAATGAGAGAGGAACAGATGTTCTGCAACATTTTTCTACACTGCTTTGCTTTAAGGATAATATGTCATGTCTTAAATTAATAGTAGCCTTGATGAGTGAGCATTACACAGGGGAAAATACACATGCACGCGTGCGCACACACATACACACACACACACACACGTATGTTAAGGAGAAAGTGCTCAGTTGGCATACCAGAATACCCATTCAGAAGCTGATTTGATTTTTCCAGACCATTTGATTCAGAAAAATGTCGATCAGAATTTTATGGAGTAAGATACTTGAAAGCAAGAATCTCTTATTTTTGAGAGAAGTAGGGCAACATTGCAGTAATGATAAAATTGATATGAGTTGGCTTTTAGTAATCTATAATAATCTGAAAAGGTAACTGCATCTGTATGCCTTTTAATAATAATTTGTGTATAGAGACCAATTGCTTATACAACCTCAAATGCTTTGCAAATTTTATTCGTTTGCAAACTAAAGTTTAATCTAGCTATATAGGAAGTTCTTGAGTTATGATGGCAACTGGAACATTGAGTTTCTGTTGCTAAGTGATATGGTTGTAAAACTTGAGGTCAGGTGATTGCATTGCTTAGCGATAGTAATCCTGGCATTCCCTGTTGATTTGTTAACCAAATTCTGCCAGTCCTTAGGTGATGACCTACCTCAATCCTAGCCTAGTTTGATCTGTTCCAGCTCCAAGCTTCTGTTTTTCCAGGGACTGCTTCCATTTCATCTCCCCTATTCCACCCACCTCTTCCCTTTTGGCTGCCCTGCATCTTGTCTTATGTGTAACTCTAGAGCTCTTACCCTGCAGCTTACGGTCTTCATGGCATGTTGCAGCCCTGAGGTTGCAAGAAGCCCCTGAGCTATAGTGCAAAGCTGCAGTTACTCCAAGAATCGGCCACTGTCCCAACCTGAGAGTGTGGCATGAAGTTGAAGCTGCCCCAGGAAACTGCAACCACCTGGCTCAGCCCAACAGCACAGTGTGGCATGAAGCCCGAGCCCCAGTCCCAGCTTCTCCAGCCACCTTTGTTGCCTTGTACCTTGAAGCCCCTGTTGTCCCACACTCTGTTGCCCCAGCTTACCTTTGCAGTCTTCTAGTTCCTGCTGCTGACCAAGTGTTCCTAGCCTGGCCCTTTTTGGGGGGAAGAAAGCCTTGTACAGTCAGCAGCTGCCTTTCAAAGGGCCAAGCTGGCTATGGTTGGTCAGCAGTGGAAGCAAGAAGATGGCAAAGGCAAGCTGGGGGTTGGTGGAGTGTAGGAGCCCAAAAAACACAGATAGGGGAGGAGATAGGTGGATGGATGAGTGGAGTTAAAGCACCCCTGTAATTGTTCATGTGGATGGATTGCCAAGCTCCTGAATTGTGATCGTGTGATTTACTGGGGTATCGCAATGGTCGCATACTAAATAACTTGTTATGTGGGTATTATACTACAGAGTTTGAGTCAAGAGCTCTTGGTTCATGATGTGTAATGATTAGTTGCAATGTTAATGTGGTGAAACAAAATGGTAAATAATGCTTTCTCCCTCCAGAGAGCTGAGTGGAATATCTTAATGGTGTTGTTTTCTTTTATTATTACCCCCCCAAAGTTTAAAGCAGGGGTCGCCAACCTTTTGGACCTCAGGGACCACCAAACTCATAATTTTAGATCCCAGGGACCACTAACCGGTTCTGCAGGCTTGGTTTGGTGATCGTGTGACTGGCTGGGCATGGCTTGTATGTAAATATTATAAATATTTATATAAATATTGAATTTTTTATAAAAAAGAGCAACTTTTACCCCAACTCAGGCAAAGCAGGCAGGCAGATTGAGTTGCTCACAGAATCACAGATTCATTCAGAAATCTATCTATCTGCCATTGGCTAGCTCAATCTGTCACATAAAATTTGCTTGCAAGCAAACTCATAAAATTAACTCACAACACACCATGTATGTAAATATTGATTTTTTTTATATAAAAAAGCAATTTTTACCCAAAATCAGGCAAAGCAGGCAGATTGAGTTGCTCACAGAATCATTCAGTGATCTATCTGTCTGGCATCGGCTAGCTCAGTCTCTCAAATTTGCTTGCCATGAGTCTGCACTGAATTTGCTTGTAAGCAAACCTTCAGTCCTAACAGAAGCAGAGCTGGAGATCTAAAGACTAGCTAGAAAGCAAGAAATCCAACCATTTCCTGCTTCCTAGCTAATCTAAATCTCCTGGCACAACAGAACAGGTGATGGTCGGAAAAAGGAAAAATAGCAATTTTAGCAGGCAAGTTTGCCGGGTAAGGAGTGAGTGGGCGCGGAGTGTTCCTGCGGGCCATGTGGCCAGCGCACCCTTGTGTTTCTGTACAGCCTGGATTAATTACTTTGTGGGGTTGCTCTGGGGGTGAGATTTCTCTGCGGCCCACCAAAATTTTCTCAAGGCCCACCAGTGGCCACGGCCCACTGGTTGGCAACCACTGGTTAAAAGGATATCTGGTTAAAGTGGTTTCTCCCTTAACATAAGGCTATTGTCTTCTGTTGGGGCTGCTAGCAGTATTATAAAGATTTAATTATATCTTTATATATATGCATTCCTGGATATGTTGTCATAGAGGGCATAATCCTGGAGTATAAAATTGAATCCTTCATTTTATTCACCTATTTGACTTCATGGAGTTCAGCTAGCGAGGCTGTTTTTTTTTTTAAAAAAAAACTGTTACCAATTTTACTGTGAGCAGCCTTTTAAAAAAATATTGAGCCTCATTTGTTTTTTTATTATGTTTTGTTATTGTTTTTCATTATTTCATTAACTAATCTATCTAGTTTCAGATAGGATAGTATTCCTCTGACAATTCCCTTCTTCTGCAATAAAGATAAATCAGCAAAATAGAGATAATTCAAAAATTGAGCAATAATATGTGATTTTCTCATAATATCTGAGATCCTATGTATTCATTTGTGCCACATTAAGAACTAATGGATAACAAAACAATTGTATTGGACATATTAATGGAAGTATAGGATTTTGGAATTCATTAAACTTACCCTAATTAAACATAAATATCTTCTTCTTGCTAAATATTCAAGGTAATTTTCTGAGAATTTCAAAACATGGGTAAGAAAAGATATCACTTTTGATGAGGACTAGATTAAGAATTACCCTTGGCTTGTTAGTAAGGGATTATAGTCTTATTGGATTATGCTGGTTTAGGTAGCTAGGCTATTTAGACTCATTATCTCTATATCTTGCACAGACAATAGCATTTTATCTGATCATGCAGAAAAGAAGAGTTGGATTTAGATAGGTGGGGACCATAAATCTGAATAATACAGTATAAGTTAAAAAAATGGAAAAATGCAGGAACCATTTTCGAAACCATCTTCGAAACCATCTTCCTACTATTGCCAAGATCCATATATTCACCAGTATTTGAGCTGACTCAAGGGAGTCTTTTCTTACTTCTATTATATTATCCATTATAAAATGCATGGAGAAAAAAAGGGGTAACTGAAGAAATTTTGGCTTTTCAGCTTGAAAGTTGCAATTAAAGTTCTGTGTAACTTGTTTGCTTCTATTATTTCATCAAAGAGAGCTGAATAAAAGCACTGTATTTTCTATACTGTTTTTTAGAAGTTCTATATTGTGGATCTGTTTAAAATTGGAAATGGCCTAGCTTGGATAATAGCTTAGTAATAGTACGCTCCAGTCAGAAATTTGGCAGGATCATTATGTCACATAAATAATTTTGTGAGATAGAATTGGAATAGAAATGGGGTTTCAGCAATAATTTTTCCATATTCTAAAAAACATTCTGTACCACTTAGGCAGCATTCAGCAATTGCAAAACCTTGAATCCAATTTATATTAATATATGCTCATATATATTAGTTCCCTTCAGAACTTTGTTATTGTGTGCCTCTAATGCAAATTTTTTGAAATAATTTTATTTGGCACTATAAGAAAAATGTTCTTATTGGGTAGGGTAGAGAATGTAAGGTTACCTGTTTTCTATTGAGTTATTAAACTGTGATTAGTAAGAATCTTAAATTTATAGTGAATGTCTTCATATTTGACATTAATCTGTAGAAAGAATGGCAAATATTGTATATAACCAGTTTCATCTATATCTTATAATTTTCATTAAAATAAATGAAGAACAAAATGTTGTTTGTTTAAAAAGGACGCATCATTTTATGTACATAAAACCTGAATAAAATGCATAGTAGATTACACTCTTTTGTGCTGCATTGTTTTTCCATCCTCCAAAATAATACTCCAACCCAAATAAACTTTTGGGTTGTAGTGAGATGGGCAAGAGATTTCCCTGGGAGCTATAAACTGATGAAAATTGAGCAGGACTGCTTAAATGACATTCCTTATGTTTGCTTAGGAGTTTTTTGAATTTCACTCTTTACATTGATCGATTGATTTATATGCAAATTTACAAACAGATAAGCACACATGCTTCTATGTATCTGTATAGGTGGATACCCACTAGTCACAATATACCTCCATATAAACTATTGCTCAGTAGTTTCAAGTAATAATGATTACCTGTTTTATGTTTAGGTTCTTGTCATCAAAGGTTCAGTTTTCTTATTGGGATTTAGTGTACAAGATGCTTGGAGGTCACTTTGGGGAGTTATAAAAGAAGTTATGTTGGTTTTTAATTATAGTACAGAAAAGCATCTTGAACAGCCTGCTTATTTTTTATGTTTAGCATCTGCACAGTTTCTGATTTCTGCATATTTCATAGGATACAAAAATTACAAAGCAGTGAAAATATTAAAAATGGATTTTTGTATTATAAATAAATACAATTTTAGAAAATGTGAATGTGCCATTTTGGAGTGAATAAAATATTATACTGGAATGGTATTAATTAGAATGGTCCAATTAATGATTGACTTATTCTTCTAAAAGTATTTATGGCATTTTATGGTTTATTTTATAGTTGAACATTTTCAGGAATATGTATTTAATTCAAGAAAAAAGATTAATAAGTGGTTAAGCAATTGAAAGATGCTAAGGAAGACTCTGGATCTTATGCTGTATTTTGTAAAAGCAATCATGTTATGAGGTAGCAAAGATTTAAAATAATGTTGGATTTTGTGTCTCACACATTTCTAAAATTCTTTTACATGAACTAAATAAAGAGCAATATATATGACAAAACTTCACATTGCTGTTGCTTTCTGTGGGAAATAAAAAATGCTGTTGCTGTTTTCAAATCCATCTGATGGTTGTTTTTCCAGAGAGTGCACTAGTTCATTGTATAGTGCAGTATGCAAATAAGCTGCTTCAGCTTAGATGCTCTGTTGAGTGGCTCACAAAGAATCAGTAGAGCTAATTCAGCGTTCAGTTGTTTAAAGCGGCAGATGGAAGGCTATGCTGGCGAGCTATGTGTTCGTTAGTTCTTTACTAAAAAGAATAGAGTGTTTCTGTGGAGGATCAGAATACCTCTAGTGAATGGAGCTTAGCTTTATTTGCTTTTGGGTCAATATATAATGGCATGGCTAGCTGAGGCAACACTAAGACGCTTAGCTGCGACATTGGCTTAAATATGTAAAATATGTAAATATCTATTCTTTTTAAGCAGCAGCAAACTGTATCTGATTGAGACACTCTGATGGCAGCTATCCTTAAAGGAAAAGGCTTTTTGCAGATACGCTAGCAATAGACAGAAGTCCGAGATCTTGTTGCCATTATACCTTTAAGAGGTGAAATCATCTAATGGAATCAAAATAATACATTTTTTTTTTACTATTGAAGATGTTAGATAGTCTTCTTGAATCAATCAGAAATAAGTTTGCTTTTTGGTGTTGTATGATTTGATCAGAAAATAGGCTTTTGTTTCCTGGAGGTCTTATCTAAAATTACTGTGTTGTTTCTAATAGGCTATTTCATAATGCATCCTATGTCTGCACGTTCGCTATTTAAGGCTATTCTGCAGAACTTACATGAGGTAAAAGCTGTATTAGTTTCTGTTTTGGATATTAAGTTTTATTTTATTTTTTAAAACTTCTCTGTTGTGATTGCTTTATACCACCTTCCTTTTTAAAATATAATTTTCATGGGTTTGAAAATTAGAAGAAATATTTGATGAAATATTTGATGAAATATATTTTGAAAATAATGGATGTAGGGAAGGAGATGATAATTCAGGGTGAAAAAGCATTTATCGAACTATGAATACCACTCAGTACTGGGATGGGCTTCTTTAGAGTAGCTCTCTTGGCGATGAACAGCTCTGCCAATGAATGAATTCTTACGTATTCAGAAGCACAACACGTGTTGCAAGTAATTTAGAACATAAAGGGAATATTTAGCTCTCGGTATAGAGCTAAGACAAAAATAATCATGCTTATTACCATCAGGGACAGAGAAGATGCCCTGCATATTTCAGAAAAGAGAAACAAAAGAGTGCTACTGTATCTGAAGACTCCGACATCTGCTTTGTCTGTAAAGAGGATAAAGGAATTTTGCATGCTGAGCTAATAAAATTCCCTTATCAATGTTGGACTTTTACATTTGTTTGATTCACTAAAGGATATTTTTTATGTGAATTGCTCTTTTTCAGTGAAATATGTTTTGGATGTTTATTGTACATGGAAGATAAATGAAGCTGTTGTAGTTTACTGAGCTTATGTGGGAGAGCTGTTTGACTGAAGTAAGGAGAAATATGAACTGATTGCTTTTGGCAGCTTTTCATTCTTGGATTCCTAGGTGTTTAAGCTGCACACAAATATGTGTATGGACAAAAACATCTCCATGCTGAAATCTAGATTCTAGTTATCACGGTTATTTGTATATAATATGACAGTGCCAATAAGGAAGCAAATGGCATATAAATGTTGAGAGACATCAACTTTGATTTTTCATGTTGCAAGAAGCTATTTTTTTTTTCTTTTTGTTGAAAAGAAGAAAATAAATGAGAAAACACTACAAATAGTAAACAGGAGAGTATTAGATAATTTTGATAAATTTTTGATGAAGTAGGCAAGAGTTGAAAATATGGATGATTCAAGCATTCTTCGAAGGAGGGGGTTACAGGTAAGAAGCAATTCTGATTGGTAATCTTTGGCTGGCTTATTTAGAATATTGTGAGAATGTTCTCTTTGTTTTAACTTTAAAACCATAGTGGCATAATGAATAGATTTTGAGGTTATTTATTTCATACTGTGGATGTTCTAAATAGGAATGAATTGAAATTGCTAGTAAAATATTCAATAAATTATGTTATAGAAAAGGGGTTCTGAAGGTTTTTTTTTAGTCAACTCCATTGGGTCTAATCAAAAGATAATTAAGTTGCAAAAACATTTGTATTGAGGAGTATCTTAATATTGTTAACAAGTAAAATAATGTGGATAGTATGCCCTACAATTTTTTAAAATGATTTTTCTATGGTCCAAAATATAATGGCCCAGAAATTCTCAATCATGTCAGTTTGAGATTTATAGAAGCAAGAGTTTTTTAAAATCTTTATGAGAGAGATGGCTGACTTAATGTCTGTCCAATTGGCAATTTCCAATTAACAAATTGGCCCCTTATTTGGTTTAAAACTATGCTTATATTTCTTGGTGCATAATTCGGGGAAAAGTATTATTTCAATAAATATGAATTGATGTATTCCAATTAAAATTTCTAGAGAGGTTCCTGGAAATAAATATGTGTAGGGAAAATTTTTAGTAAATGACAGTTTACTAAAGACCAACAGAATTTTCTGGAAGCATCTATCAATTGTATGTGTATATATTCAACTGGTTGTTTCAAGTTTTCTTAGATATTATTTGTTTCTATTAATGCAATATGTCTTTGTGGTTGATATGTAGAAATACTTAGTGATGAGAAACTAATGTTGAATGTTCCCTCTTTTATTAGAATCATTGTTATCTTTGTGGAATTTTTATTAATTTTAACATAATGAGATATATTGACATAGTATTAAACTTAAATTGAATTGGAGAGGCCTAGAAAGAACTATATAACAATATTTTTTGCAGGTATAGCACAGATTTGTCATAGTTCATAAGTTGAAATTAGAACAAAAAGTGCTGTTTTAAAATTTGGAATTCAGTATCATAGTATATTTGAAATAATTTGGGTAATCAGTGTGTCCTTAAGGGAGGCATAGAACAGGCAGAAACATGTTTAAAAACTACAGGCATGGTCTACTCTATAGCATGGTAATCAGCATTGTCAAAAATCTTTTAACACTTGACATGCTGCAACAATTTTTTTTCTAGTGGTATTATAAAAGTTTACTGTTGATGTCAAAAATGGCATTTAATTTAGCCAACTTGGCCACTTATCAGTGATAAGAGAGGATAGCATTGGTTTTCAGAGCAGTGCTTGAAATCACTGAAGCAACTAACATGCACATTCTGCAAAATGTTTCTGTTTTCAGATAAGGAAGAAGGGAACCTACACCTTACTTGATTTGGCTTATTCATATATAACCTTCATAAATGTATACTTCTAAGAATGAGCAGGTTAATGTTTTAAAAATGTGACTTGTTATGGCCACTATACCCTATATCTGCTCTTATTCTGCTTTTTTTGCATGAGATAATTATGCATCAGTCTTATAAGGTAGACTAGACTAAGAAATTAATGTAGTATACATTGTAACAACTATAGTAATAAAAACAGTTGGAATGTCTCTCTCTCTCTCTCTCTCTCTCTCTCTCTCTCGTTGGTTCATTCTGTCCCTCCCTCTGTATGTGTCTTTCTGTCTTTCTCTGCCCTTCTGCCCCTTAACTTTGAGCGAACTCGAGAGGAACCTGTTTGAGACATTTCTTGAAGTTAGGTTTTTGGAATGAGCTCAAATCCTATTTCTCTGAGAGTTGTTGCATTGGTAGCAGCTCTTCCTCCTGTCCTTCAAAAGCCCATTCCCTATGTCCTCTACACTATGTATTGGAACTGTTCATTAAATTTTAGTTGCTTGGATCCCAAGTGTTCCAATAGATCAAACAGTTCTTGATTTCTTAACTTATGATGGTTTGGTAATCATAAAGATTTAGTCAGATCATTCAAATTGCACACCTATGAGTTCCTTTACTCATTGCCCAAGCAATTCATCAAATTAGGCTTTATCCCTGGTTTTAAAATGCAGTTGCATATAGTCATAATTCTGCCTATGTTGTTCAGACAATTAGGGTTGCCTCTTATTAAAACTCATCTGAGAAGCTTTTCCACATTTGGATTTGCAAAAGCATGCAGGAAACAACAAGTTCATCATTTTTTTTCTTTTACACTTTTTCAGTTGCCCGTTTAACATGTATGTATGTATGTTTATGTGTATGTGTGCATGCGTGCGTGCATAGGCTTTAATGTAGCTCATGTTCTTTGAATGAGAAATCAAAGATTGAAGGCAGTGGTGGGATTCAAATTTTTTTACTACCTGTTCTGTGGCTGTGGGTATGGGGCGTGGTTAGGAGGCGTGGCGATGTGACTGGGTGGATGTGGTTTTTTGTTTTTTTGTTTGCTTTTTGCAGCAGCCCCCGTTCAGAGAAGCGTCCGGGGGGGGGGCTTTTTTGCTCCCAGAAGGATTCCCTTGGGCAAAGGAAGGCAGAAAGCAGAGGATGGGGGAGCACGCAGCACCCCCATGCTTCATTTGGGGCCTCCCTGGGGCCCAGGAAGGCAAAAAATGGAGGGGGAGGCTGTGCTCCCCCTCCATTTTTGCCTTCCTGGGCCTCAGGGAAGCCTCTAGGACAAAGCAGTAAGTAAGCAAGGGTAATCCCAGCACAGCTGATCTTAGGAATAGCTGTTTGTTGGGAGGGGAAAAAAAAGAAATACCTTAAGGAATGACTGGGCGGGGGAGCGTCAGGTGGGCAGGGTGGGGTGAGCGCATCAGGTGGGCGGGGCAAGTGAGCTAGAGGCAATCGGGTGACCGGGGCGGGGGCATGGCTAGCCAGAAGGTACTAACGGTTCGACGACCCATGCCAAATCCTTGCTACCAGTTCATGTGAACCGGTGCAAAACCAGCTGAATACTACCACTGTTTGAAGATGACTTTTGAGATAAAAATGAAATGTAAAAAGTTACTAGTCAGCTTGGATTTTTTTTATAATAAATGTGTCTTCCATTTATTTTTAAATAGTTTTATTTAATTCAGGCTTCTTGTATTTAGGTTTTTTATTTGTTTACATCTAATAATAATTTGTAATTTTCTATTGGCAAATAATACAAGATTAATTTGAGTGGAAAACATTTAGGTTGGGGTTTATATTCTAAATGGAATGAAATATTCTCTTCACCATTTATTTGTATATGTTTTTTTAAAAAAAACAAAAGTTGTAACAGTAGTATTTTTCTGATTATGAAGAACTGATTAAATAGTGTTCGTTTTTACTCTTCTTAAATCTGTACTTAAATTGTGTCAATATGATGTGTTTTAGTAATTTTATTCCCAGTAAGATGAGGATAAATAGTCAGCAGTGCCTTTTGTAGAATTTGTTCTTCCAGTGAGAATAATGACTTGTATTCTTCAAATGATCACTCAAGACACAGGATATATCACTTCTGTTAGAATCATCCCAGATGCAGCTATATCGGTTGCAGAAATCCTGAGTTTATAGTAGAAATCAATTTTCCCTCATGGCAACATAATATAATGCCAGCATATTGCAGAGCAGACTTTTTTAATTTGCTCTGGTATCCATCTCCAGTATATGAGAAATCTCACTTGTCACTTTAATGAGAAGGAGCATCTCACAGCAAGGCAACATGTTGTTTTGCTTACTAAATTTAATGCCCAGAGGCAGGAATTGGTTATCGAATTTGATGTCATTTTTGCTTTTTTTTTTAGTTTTAAAAGGTCTGAAGAGACGAGGGCTGCCTTACATTTGCTTTAATAATGACTTTGAGTTTGATAGCTACTATGCAGAACCTCTACATTAAGGCATAATTTACATTTAAGTTTTTTTTTTCTTGCATATGAATATCTCCCTATATTGTTTTCAGAAGTGCCAATCCCTGTTGTTTTAATCATCAGAAAGTGTAGTTTGTAAGTTGAGGTGAACCAACATAACTGGATCAGTGTGGCAAATCAATTCACATTATCCTCTGTTAACAACCACTTGTTCAGTGACTTTCGAAGTTACAGCAGTGCTGAATAAATGGTACCTATGACTGGTCCTTAAATTTCTGGCCATCCCAGCACTTCCACAGTCACGTGATTGGGATCTGGGCACATGGCAGATTGCCCACGCTTAATGACAGTTGCAGCATCTCATGGTCGTATGATTGTGATTTGTGAGCTTCCCTGTCAACTCCCCAAGCAAAGTCAATAGGAAGGCTGGCAGGGAAGGTTACAAGTTGCTCAGGTAATTCTCCCCTTTCCATGCACCCTTCCTTGAGCCATTCTTTGCTCAGGCTGCACCTCCCCACAACTTACACACCTTCACATACCATCTCAAATTTGGCAGCCGCTCCAGGAACACTTCTTCCTAATTGTCTTGACTATGAGAAAGTTTGTAACTTTGGCTTCTGTAGCATATTTTCTTGCTTTTATTTAACCTACAAGGGTGTGGTGGGGTTTGATGCCTCAAATCAATAGTTGATATACCAGTGAAAACCATGTCTTGACAACCTTATACCACATGTATTCCATCCCGTTTAATAGTGTGTGCAACCTGAAAACAGCAACCACTTTTCTATTGTACCTGGGAAAGGTAACTCCCATACAACAATTTGAACAATTTCTGTTCTAATTTCTTGAATAGATAGTCCCCACTTAACTCTGAAAACGGGGATCAGAATATCCATTGCTAAGCATCATCACTTTAAAGCATGGTGCCTGCCCTGCTTAGTGCAGGAAATTCTTGCATTTATGGTTGTTGTTGCTAAGCAAATCCCACAATGTCGTTAAATGCAACATCACCTGCTTGCCCTTATGTAGCCTTCGGCCAGCTTCCTCATTCATTTTGCTTGTAGCAAACCAGCAAAGAAGGTTGCAAACTGGCTGCAGGATGCTGCAACTTTATAATTGCAAGCTGGGTGCCGAATGCCCAGATCACAATTATGTGACCACAGGAAGTCTGTCACCATTGTAAATAGAAGGATTGGTTGTAAGTACTACTTGTTCAATGCCATCATAAGTTTCAGCAGTTGCTGTATGAGTGGTTGTTGTTAAGCAAGGATCACTAGTATTTACCTTCTGAAGCTGACTCATTTGTGGTTTAGCCTAGTAAAAAAGCTTTGTCTTTTGCTTTTAACTGATTGAATATTAAAAGTTCAGAGCATTCTGCAAATGCTTTTAACAGAATTTGTGGTGTTAAATATTCTAAATTTGCTAAACTAAAATAATCATACCTAAAAATGTATGAAGCTATATTTATTTCTGTAACATGTTCCATTAATTTCCAAGCAATTGAAGTATAATTATCTAAATTCAGATCTAATATTCTGGAAAAGAAACCCTCTCTGATACAAAATAATTTTCTGTTTTTGTTTAGTCAGTAAAATTTATTTTGAATTGATCAGAGAATGAGAGAGAGAGAGAGAGAGGATGAGGGAGAGGGAGAGAGAGATGTTTGGAAAAGGTAATTTTATGTAATTTTCATCAAGCTGCTCAGTGACTAATTTTACTGATTTCTTTTCTGCAATCCGATTATTGCAGTATACCAGATGATGCTTTTGCAGATGGACTCTTCTAACATTATTTGGTTTTTCAATAAGATAAAGGCTGTCTGGCATATTGTTTCAGCAAAATGGAGTTGATGTAAGAGAACTTGCAATTTTGCTCCAGTTTTGTTCCTGGAAAAGAAAATACACACTAATAAGTATCCCATGAAAGCAGAAATTAAGCATTAAATTTTAAAATCAAACTTATTGGATAGTATCAATATGATAAGGAAATAAATAGCTTTGTTTCAAAATTGCCTTTTCTGATAAAACTGGACATAATACCAGTAAGATTACTACGAGAGGTCTTTAGTGGGCTGTCTGAGCTAGATAGTTTTCTTGCAATCATATTAACACCTCTTGAATGATTTCTATTTATGGCTGAAGCTGAGAGGCATAGCTTTCCTGCTGGAGAAATAAAGTAAATAAAATAAAGTTTTCCTACCCCCGCTCCCCGCACAGCCAACATTATTCTTGAAGTCCTTCAACCTTCCAAGTCAACTTCTTAGACAATACCAGGTACTGTTGCTATAGAAGAAGGAATATGTAAAGCCACCATTCCCATTTTTCAGAGCTTATTATTTGAGTAAAAGTGGCATAGGCAATTGTTAAAAATTGAGATTTGTATATTTGGGTATCTTTCTCACCTTTTGCTGCCAATAGTATGGATCAAAGGAAAACTAGCATTGACTAAAAGGAATACACTTAAAAGAGGAAGGAGAGATTTGTTTGATTATTGAAGTGCTAGTGATAAGAAATAGCTAAGTGTTCATTATATATACAAACACCCCGTCAATGTCCTTTCATAACCCATAAGATTTTCTAAAAAGGCTCTTGGAAAATAACACACCCACATATACATAGCTGTAATTTTATGGATACAGATAGACATTCTTGGTAGTTTTGTTACATTTTTGAAACTCCTCTGCTTTGTATGTTTCTTAACTATAACCCAACTCTATTCCAGAAGGATTGTGACTTTTTTCTTTGAGTGTACACATTGCATGACCAGGAGCAACTTCCAAGTTAAGTATAGTTAAAAAAAAACATTTGTTATGTCCCTGCCCTTTAAGAATATAATGGCATTTGCATACTATTAAATAAATAATGCTTATACTTTACCTAATTTGTAAATTGGTATAGACAGAGGATCCCACGACTTTCCATGAGACATAAATATTAAATCAATCTATCAAAGTGTGGTGTGTAGAGCCAATTCTTGAATATAGCAAATTATTTTATGTTCGTTTTATCAGTAGTACAACAATCACATAAAGGTAGTCCTTGACTTACAACCACAATTGAGCCCAAAGTTTTTGTTGCTAAGCGAGACAGTTAAGTGAGTTTTGCCCCATTTTATGACCTTTCTTGTCATAGTTCTTAAGTGAATCACTGCAGTTGCTAAGTTAGGAACCCAGTTGTTAAGTGAATCTGGCCTCCTGATTGATTTTGCTGCTCAGAAAGTTGCAAAAGGCCACTCACAAGCATCTGAATTTTGATCACCTGACCATGGAGAGGCTCCCAATGGTCATATGTCTGAAAAATTGTCATGAGTCACTTTTTCAGTACTGTTGTAACTTCAAACAGTCACTAAATGAACTGTTACAAGTTGAGGACTACTTGTACTGTGATTACAAGATGTAGATTTTAATAAGTTAGGCACGCTAAGCTGCTATATTCCTTTGAAACTGAGTGGTATGAATCATTTCTCTTATGGAAGTGAGAATATACTAATGTTTCAAAAAGTAGTTTTGAGCTTGATTAAGTTCAGAAGATGATGGAGAAGCATAATGAATAAAATATCTGTTAGTTCTTGCTGCAACATGAAATAGAACGTTGTTACAGTTGTGGGATATTTAAAGAAAAAATGTACCGCATATTGTGTATACAGGGGCCCCTAAACTTGGCAACCTTAAGACTTGTGGACTTCAACTCCCATAGCTGGTTGAGGAATTCTGGGAGTTGAAGTCCACAAGTCTTAGAGTTGCCAAGTTTGGAAACCTCTGTTAAGATATGAATACAGTAAATGCAGTAATGGTAAAAATCATATTTCTTTCATATTGGGATGGGCTGAGAAACTCTTTTGTATGTTCAATATTTCATGTATATCACTTTGTAATATGTGCAGCCTGTTTTAGCTCCAACCTGAGAAAGTAAACAAGAAACTGGCTAGATGTGAGATTCAAGGAAGAAAAATAATAAAGTAAAAGCAATACAGATCATTTGAATTGCACTTATAGTAACACCTCTTGATTGGTTTCTATTTATGGCTGCAGTTGAAAGGTATCATTTTCCTGCTGGAGAAATAAAGTAAATAAAATAATGTTTTCCTTCCTCCCCCTTTTGGCACATCCAACATTATTCTTGAAGTCCTTCAACCTTCCAAGTCAACTTCTTAGACAATAAAGGTACTGTTGCCATGGAAGAAGGAATATGTAAAGTCACTATCCCATTTTGTTTGCTTCGGATTAGATGCAACTTTATTGGAGGGAAATATGGACCCAGACATTTTTTTTTTAGTTTAACATTTTAAAAAGTCTGAATGAAAAATATAAGTAAGAAAATATAGAACAGGTAAGAAAATCAAAGATATTATGGTCTTAAATTGAACATACTTGGTTAATGCAGTAAAAATTACAACAAAACTTTAAATATTAAGCCAAAGATTAAGGGAATCAAGGGATGTGTAGTTTAGTGAGATATCAGTTGATAATAGAATTGCAACGTTCAACATCTATTCCATTCTACTATGAATAATTGTCCAATATTGTTGAGCATTGTTATTACACATGGAGAAAAGATCCGACAATTTAAATATCTTTCTAGAGAAAGAATGATTCATTTTTGCATTCAAGACTGGAGTAATGCACCACCCTCATTTGTAGTTATGCTAATTCATTATCATGTTCTTAATTTGATTATTCAGCTACACTGAATACATTATGCAGATTGAAAATGCTAATTTTAGTGATATAACAGGCTATCCCGACTCATAAAATGGTTAAGCAAGGTGTGTATGAGCAGCTCCCCTCAATTTTTTAAACTTTACATTAATAATATTGTAGTTTTTACCAATCCAAGCTTTTACCCTCTATCGCTCTCTCATCGGCCAGTTCTAGTTCTTCTCTTCATATAATGGGGCTGCTTCCATTTCAGAATTGAATTATGGAGAGGTCTCAGGGAGCTTTCAAAATACTATGATAGAGTATGCCTTAAAATAAGCTGCCAAAACAACAGAAGTTCTGCTTTTTTCCAGAAAAGCTTGGTTAAGTCATCAAGTTAATGCCAGACCCACTAAACAGGTGAAATTGTTCAAGGCCAAAATTCTTGGACTGCTGCTGTAGTTAATCTTTGATTAATTAAAGTAATTGGGACAAGAATGCCTGTTGCTAAGCAATGCAGTCATAAACATAAAGTCATGTGACCACATCACTTAGCAGCGACAATCCTGGTAGCCCCAGTTCCTATCATAACAACAATTGCAGGTTGTTGAGCAAGCTTCTTGTGACTTCTTGTCAGTTTCCAACAAGAAGGTCAATGGGAATCTGGCAGGAAGTTGCAGGTCCTGGGTGGTTTACAGGTGATTGGCAGGAAGTGCCGGCTGCCAAGGGTGGAAGGATATATAAGTGACCTTATACTATACATCCATTACCCCCGCCAGCTCTATCTTCGTCCTCCCATTGCTGATGAAACGTGTCCAGCCTGGCCCATTGTGAAGCTACAGGTACTCCAGTCTAGCCCCTAAGCCCTAGCTGCCCCAGCTTGGTCCAACAACACAAAGCCATGGCTGATCCAGCTACAGCTTCCCTTGCACCCTGCACTCCACTTCCTTCATCTACCCTACACCAATTTTTGCTGCTGCTGAAGCACACCTGGCCTGTTAATAAAATGTACCTTGCGGTCATGCAGGTAGGCTTCAAAATGCCTGAATTTTGATCAGGTGATCACAAAGGGGTTCCAGTGCCTGTAGCTTTAAGAACCAGGCATAAATACCATTACTTGTTCAAGGCTCTTTGAACCTCAAACAGTAACTAAGTGAATGGTCTCTAAACAAAGACTATGTGGTTTTTAGATGTATGTTTCCAAAACCTCTCAGTCCTTCAACAGATACAAACAAAATTCTTAAAAAAAAATCAATATTTTTAAAAAATATTTAAAAGAACCATCTTTATAATTTATTGTTCAGTGGTTACTCTATCCTTTTTGCCAATCTTGAAGAAAATGCTGGGCTTTAATCATTGATAATTCCCATTTCTATTAAAATGACATTTTTTTTGTTATGTCCTGCTTTTGAAAATAAGCAGCTGGTAGGAATTGTTCTACCAAAAAAATCATGTACTGCTAATTATGTGTGTACAAGATCATTTTTGGATTTACTTTGACTCTATTTAAAAGCCAATAATGACTAGGATTAACAGTACTTGAAAAGCAGGAGGGAGTGCATTTATAACAGGTTTCTGAATTTTTGATTAAGAAATTGTCAATATTAAATCTGCACCTGGCTTTTAATGCATTATTATACTCTAATGCTAAAGTAAAGATAAAGAATTGATGAACTCCATTTGGTTTTCTAGCACCGTGAAATCAGGTATAGAAATTTGACAAAATGGCAGAATTTCAATAGTGCAGCCTTTCCCATATTCAGTCTCTTGGTCATGAGCATGGAAATTTTAGGAAGGTTCCCCCCACTTCTATGGTTTCAACCATCCTGTTAAAATTTGGTCACACTCCTTCCTGCAATAGGATACAATCCTCCAAATGTTTTTCAGCATTGCTAAACTGAGTCTGAGTTGCCCTTTAAAATGTTCTATTTGTGTTTGTACTTTAAAGCTTTTAGTAATTTTTAATACAAAAAGAATATAATCAATTGTAAACATTGCTTTTAGTGAATGCATTATATTGATTTTTTAATATATATGTTGGAAGGAAGATGAAACTTTATTCCCATTTTCTAGATACAAAAAGCAGTACAAAGAATAGTTGCCAACTTTGCTGAATTGATTCTCATTAAGTCATAAGTAGAAAGCATTGTGACAGATGATCAATAAGAATTCTCTAGTAATTAAATATTAAATTTATAATATTTACAGAACTTTTTAATGCTTTGAATTTAACTTTGTCCAAATTGAATATCTTGCTTCCCCCACCCCCTTTAATTTGTATTGGATCATAATGCATGATTCTTGCAAATGCTGACTTTTAGTTTTTGTTTTTTGAATGTTGTAGCAAGTTGTAGTTAATTCTTAATTCAATATTTTCCTTTAAGCAGCTTGCTTTATTTAAAATATTTAATAACGTTAGAAATGGAAATTTAAAAACTACAGAGTTGAATTGTGCTATCAAATGTCTTTTCCATACATTTCTCAGATAAAAGATCTGCTGTACCTTGGAATTCCTAGATATTAGCCATCCCACAGAATAACTAACATTGTGAAAATTCCATCAACTGATGAATTAAACTTACTATTGATTTATTTATTTACGTATGATGACCAATAAGATGAATTTAAGAGTTAACTTGGTAATTAAGACTGGATTATGGTAGTTAATGTCATAATTACTATGCACTTTGTAAAATTGGTCATTTCTTAGATGTTATACAAGCTTTAGCATAAAGATTGTATATAATTTTTAAAATATGTAAAATAAGTAATTTTTCTACTTTTACTGTTGCAATTTATGCAATGATGTCAATGAGTGTTTAAACATTCAGTGTACATAGATTTTACAAGGTCCATTACTTTATTACAATGTTTATTATATTACATAACATAGTAACTTTGCATTCAGATATACATTATAATGAAATATAAAGAAGAGTTGCCATCAAATGTAACTTTGTTGCTTTGAAATCTTTGATTTAATACAACACCTGAAGATAGTGTGAATAAAATTAGGGATTTTTTTGTATTTTTTAATCCTTTGCATTTCTAAATAATAGTTTTAATATGGGAGACTAGTGAATATTTTAAGTAAGTTTTAATATATTTTTTTACCTGATGCTTGCATTGATGACTCTTGTTACATTAATTATATTAAGATATAATTGGTATTTATGGGATGGTCTAAATTTGCAAGATAAACTGATAATATATTTGTCTATTTATAGGATTTATATTGCTGCCTGTTTTAGTCTTGTGACTCTAGATGATTTACAATACCGTATAAATATAAAAGTAATATGCTTTATAACAAAGCTGAAGTCCTTAAAAATTGTAATAAAATCAAATCACACATATTGAGCTCTACTGACACCTTGCCCCATTACCTGGGGGAAAATCAAAATTTTCAAGGCTTTCTGGAAGATTAACGGAGTCAGGGCTTCTGGTTTAAATGGAAGCTATTTCATATGAGAGGCACCATGACAGAAAATTTCATGCTTCCTGAATCCCATAATATGGCATTCTTTCACAGAAGGAACCCGAAACATGTCCACTCTGTTGGAACATGTGAGAAAGATAGACCTACTCAGAGATGGATGACCTTACAAGTGATCTGGCTCTGTGCTTATGGGACTTTATTTGATAAATGCCACAAAATCACCTCACAGTAGTGTTTTATGGGGTCTCTGGTCCTCTGTATCTAGGTGGGAGAGTGTCACTGCCAACTATCTACAAATCAGAGATGGTATTCAGCAGGTTCTAACCAGTTCTAGAGAATCAGTAGTGGAAATTTTGAGTAGTTCAGAGAACCAGCAAATACCACCTCTGACTGGAGATTTTAAAGTATCCTTCCCCTGCCATGCCCACCGAGCCATGCCCACAGAACCGGTAGTAAAAAAATTTTGAATCCCACCATTGCTACAAATGCAGTAAGAGTGGAAAAATCACCACATTTTCTTGCTTTTATCACCACAAGGTAGTGCTTAACAAAGGATTGGTAACAAAGAAATGTTGATCAATAATTTATTTTAATATAGTGCTCCTTCATACAATCCCATTTAGTTGAAGAGAAAAGAAAAATAATTTGCACTAAAGAACAGACAAATGGTTACTACAGAACTAGATAATGAAAGCCAAAGATGATAGTAATAAAATAAAAAAGAATTAATTCTCCCCAGTGAATCTGACTGAATATACAAATGAAATGAAAACAAAATAAGCTCAGGAGGGAAGTGTTGTAGCAGCAACCATATCCATATGTTTCATCTGATTAAGAAGCACTTCTCAAACGAAGCTTTCAGAGCTATTTATAGCATGTGTCATCTGTCTCCTGAAAATATCAATATAGCAGCCTCTAATTTCAATTAAATGGTGTCTTTTGCAGAACATTATTTTTTTAAGTGCATTATTTATGACAACACAATTTAGGAATAGTATTTTGGTTTTAAAATATTTTCTTCCTAGGGTTCACTCATCTAAATGGCAGATATTACTGTTGTGTGGCTAGAAGGATTTTAAAGAAATCTGCATAAAGCTAGATTATATGGCTGCCTGATAATGAGATTATGTTAAAATCTTCAGTGGGATAGGGATACTGATTTTCATTGAGCTGCTCCTACCAGTCACATCCCTTTTTACAATTGTTTTGTACTTCAAAAATGGCAACAGTAGGGAATAAAAGCAAGAGTTATATGTCCTAAGGTTAATTGATTTGAGCTGCAAGTATCTGTATGGCCACTAGGTAGAAAAAACAGTTGGTTTCTTTGATTCTTTTGCTAATAACTTGTACACATTCTCCTCCTCCTCCTCCTCCTCCTCCTCCTCCTCCTCCTCTGGATATTGAGGGTGATACAAAGTTCTGGCTCTTGCTCTTCTGGCAGCTTCAACCATTGTTAATTGATGTTGTTGTACGTGTCTTTGATGTTGTCTCTTCATCTTCTGGGTCTGCCTTGTGTTCTTGACTGATTGTATGCAATAGATTTGCTAAATAAATTTGCTCATTAATGTGTTACCTGGCTTTGTTTGAAGATCATTTAATAGCTTCATTTTCTGTGTAAAGGGGAAAATAACTCTAAAATGCATTATAACATGATAAATGAAATAAAGTGGGGATGGGAGAAGATCTGTCAAATATCTGAATGATCTTGCCAAACTTTGATATTGTTATTGAACAGAGTGGGGGGAGGAATAACTACTGTTCAACTACTGTTCAAAGAACAATTTGGCCCAGATTAGCAATTAATTTGAATTGGATTTTATACTTGACTTCAACTTTTGCAGATGGAGTCAGCTTTCTAGTAAAAATGAAAGCTCTTCATAGTCCAGGAAAGATTGAGCACGTACTGTGTAGGATTTGAATACAAATGCTATAATTCCCAGCTGCAGCTACTTTTCCTGGCTTCATCTGGTTGTTTACCCACTTTTCCTAAATCAGATATTTTTCTTTCTGGGGGAACAGAGTGGGGGAAGGGAGGAGAAAGTACATATTAATTGACTCTAGAATTCAAATTGGTTACATAACAGATGATCAAAATCTAGTCAAGATATTTCAGTGATTCATAAAGAAAACTTAAGCAGATTGAATTATGTTGAACTGAGTAAGCAGATATTCATCTATGCATAGAAAGAACATATTTAATAATACTGCTAACTTACTAAAAATGATGAATGCTGTTAAGGAAGAAAAGAAGACATTATGTACTTAAATCAAATCCAGAATTAATAAAGGTACTTTTTCCACATGTCTGCTCCATAGATAAAATAAGATGTGTGGAGGCAATAGTATTGATATCAGAGAGAATATTGACAAAAGAGGCATTGTCTCTCCTCATCTCTGTACCTTAGCCAAATTCATCCTTTTCCTTTAGCTAGTTGAAAGAACTAGTGAACAAAAGAGGCGTGAATGACAAGGCCAGCACATTTAATTTTTCCAAAGAAAAACAAAGCTGAACAATTCAGATTTAGCAGCTGTCATTCAACTGCTATATAGTAAGATCTGCAAAAAAACATCTATTGAAGAGAATTTCAGAGATTGCAAAGGGTAAAGAGTATATAACCCTCTAGAACCCACTGCACTCCATTGGCTTCATGTGCTCATTAAAGCCAGGAATAAAGCAGAATAATGTTATTGTGATATTGTATTTCCTACCAAATTTGGAGCTAAAATATCCTCAAGATATTAAATGATATTTTTGATGAAATTGTGAAGGGCTATAGATAGTTGTCATAATTGAGATATGTAGAACGGCTCAAAATTTCATATGGACTATTATAATTTTAACTTTTATCAGACCTTGGCTTTCAGAGTCATTAAATTGTTCATTTGGAAGAATACCAGGGGTGGGCTGCCGGTTCGCACAGGTTCGGCTGATCCTCTAGCTAGGATTCTGCCTAGTTCAGCGAACTTGCAAATGCCACCCCAGGCTGCCCCCCCCCCCCGCCCCTCACCTCCCAAGAGTCTCCATGTGGCCTGTTTTGGATGCCAGGTAAATACAGGGCCTGTGCAGAGGCTCGGGGAAGGTGAAAAATGGTCTCCAGGAGACTCCAGAAGATCGGAAGTGGGCCCATTTCCAGCCTCCAGAGTGCCTCTAGAGCCCAGGGGAGGCCATTTTCTCCTTCCTGGAGGCTCAAGGAAAGCCTCCGCAGCTTGGGGAGGGTGAAAAAAGGGCCTCCTGGGAGTTCTGGTAGGCCACGCCCACCCTGGCCATGCCCACCCCGCAACCTGGCAGAGGACTGGTTGCTAAAATTTTTGAAGCTCACCCCTGAAGAATACTGTACTATAGCATTTTTAAAATGAGAAACCAGTGTTGTTAGTTATATGGTGATAAGAGAGATTAAATTATAGATATTCCTTGATTTATGACCATAATGGAACTTACCTGTCATAGTTATACATTGTGATAAGTGTAAAATGGGTCAATCACATGACAGAAGTGACTTACCTTTTTTTGGAGGTGAATGTTACTGTGGTGGTTGTTAAAGAAACCAGTGGCTCACAATGGGTATGGTTTTGCTAAAAAAAGGAAATAAATCCTGGCTTTTGGCAAAACTGTCATAAAATATGGTAATTGACCACAGGGTGCTGCAAACAGTTGTAAATGTGGCCTGGTTGCCAAGTGCTTGAAGTTCGATCATGTGACCACAGGGGTGGGACAGCCATTGGAATTTTGAATCCAGGTTGTAAATGGCTGCCAGGTAGATCCATTGTAACTTGAAACAGACACTAAATGAAGGACTATCTACAGATATGTTTCCTTATGAATTTGGTTATATATGTAGCAGCACTGGGAATTCTTATGCTCCTAATGTGTGTCCAATCTTGGAAATCATCCTTTATTCAAGGCAAATGCTTGTTTGTTTAAAAGTTTCTAAAAAAATATTAATACTGGTTTCACTAAGGATTTTTAGGAATTCTTACACACAAAGAAGAATGAAAACGTGTGTGATCTTAGTCTACCTGAATTCCTCTGTTTTTATGTATATTTTCAAAGAATTTATCTTCAATTTACTATGTCTATGTTTCATTATAGTTTTATATTTTTAATTACAATAGAGTTGGGGGAATAATCTTTTGTATTGGTAGCTTTACCAAATAAGCACCTCAAGGGCAAACAAATCACAGGATCTGAAATTGACAGTGATTCCATTTTTAGATTAAAAAAAATTGTTTCCATCTCACTTGTTGATCTGCATAGAATACCATACCATACTTTACAACCCTGTACTTCCTTAATCTGGGGAAGAGCCAGGGTAACTGGATGGAGCTGAGTATTTACTGGTCTTCCTAGTGGCCACGTGGAGTTCGCAGCAGATTTTTTTTTTCTTGACACCCTAAGAGAGAAATATCTGCTGCTACCTATGTTTGAACTCTCAGCTTTCCGAGCAGGAGGTGAATGTCAGCACCACTAGGCTCCTTGCCCCGGATTCCTGCATAGAAGTTCCAGGGCAATTGCAAATTTGAAGTATTGACTGATTTTGAAGGGCTGACTGGAGTGTATGGCAAACTGGACAATTGATGTGAGCAGATTACCTAGGCTCTATTGATAAGGAATATGACTGACATGTAACAGGGAGGAAAATCATTTTGTGTTATTATTGAGAGGAAGAACTTTCTTAGAAGTGCAGCTTAGACCATAGCATAGTTATATACTTGCAGACATATTGACTTAAATAATGAAGGTAATATTCTTTCTATTAACAATTAAAGTGCTAAAAATAGATTGTACACTTATCTTGTACAATCTATACTGTGCCTTGATATTTACCCCAACTCGTGTGCCAGATTTAGGTGAGATTACTTATTAAGCATAATATATTTAATCATTTTTTTTCCTACTGAATAAAATTACTGCACCAGTAAAGTCTTTGTTAAATAGAATTTGACCATGAATGCACAATTTGACTGTGTATTTTATTAGCTTGCATAAATTTATTTCATGTATACTATTATAGTAGACAAGTGTAAAGTTATGAATAAACTTAGATAGCATTAATATATGGCTTTCAGGCTTCTTATAGCATGCTTCATTAGCCTGCCTGACATGCTAATTTTCATGCTGATTCCTATTCATGCATACAGTATATTTAAGAAATGTAAGAAATTAATTTATTTTTCTTAGTCATCCACATGCTGCAGTAGCCTAAATAATTTCTGGAGCTTTCTTTGCCTTACCCTTTTTTAAATATGCTGAGATTTCTGAATATTATTGTGCTATGGAAAAAATTATTGGAGATATAAGGTCTTTTCAGCATTTTTATTTTGCTGTTGCTGCTTTTTAAAGGCTAATCATCTGTAGAGACTTTGTAGCGAATATCAGGAAGAATTTCAAGATTAAAAACTCTCACTTGCAAAATCTGAAAACCTCTGAGCAATTACAGTTTGAACAGATAAATTTAAAATATTATTCCAGATTCTGAATAAGAAATAAATTAATTTTGATTTAGTTCTCAAACTCAATTTAAGGGTTTATCATATAATTACAGGATATCTTCAAAATATTCAGTGGAATATGGTTTTTAAAGGACCTTGTTTGGTTATTATTGCATTGTATTAAAGGTTCCTGTTCAGTTTCTGGTCTCTTGATTAGGTTGAGATTATTTGAAATAGTTGAAACCCACCAACAGTAAGCGCAGGAACTACATTATAAAGCAGTGCTCCTCAAACTCACAACTTTAAGATGGATGGACTTCAAATCCCAAAATTCCCCAGCCGTAATGGGTGGGGAAATTGGCATCTCTATATCTTAAAGTTCCTGAGGCTGAGAAACATTGCTGTAAGCAGTACTTAGTTATAGACAAAGAGCAAGGAAATCAAAATATAAAACCAAAAAGTAAATTAATATAAATATACATATCAAATGATGTGTATGCAAAGATATACAGTAAGTTGGTCTTCTGTCTAGCATGGGAAAGGAGAATATGAGAAGAAACCCAGTTAACAGTGGGACTGGCTAGAGCAAGACCGAAAATACTGGTATACAGTAAGCCACTGGGTTAAAAATGCCCTGATTTAAGGATAGCAGATAATTTATAATTCTATTATAGCAAATTTCTAGTTAATTACACAACGGTTCAAGTTTATTACACAATATTATAATACTTTTAATGCAATATGATATGATAATACCGCTCCATATACTTCTCTTACATAGAGGTACATTTTCAGTCTCCCAGAACAGACCTTGGGAACAGACAGACCCTGGGAACAAAACTGGCTCTTAAACTGGGGGGACTACCTGTACAAAGAAGATTCAAAACAGCTTTTTGTCCTTGCTTGTCTGGTCAGCTTCTCAAGAGCTTATTGGGTGGAAAATATTTTTGGAAGGAATGTATCCTCTATGTTGTGGGTAGAAGTTGAAGCTTTTGGGGTTGTCTGATAGAGTTCCTATGAAAAACATTTTTGGGCAGAGAGCACAGTATTATGAGAGGAGCAGCTTTATATACGCACAGGTAGAGAAGCAAACTGAGCAATGCAAGAGGGAGATTGAAAATGCACGCAACGGAGCTATCACTCCACAATCAGATTTACACCATTCTCAGAAAGGATAGAGAAAGTCATTCTTGGAGGACCCGTTTAACACAGGGTTCTTCTCCTGGCAATCTAGGTTGATCTTAGTCATTCTTGCTAGCCATGCTTCGTCATGATGGCAAATGGGGTTCCTTGGACTTCAGAGTATAAATTAGGCTATGATAATCTGAGGAAAATATTAAAATTAACCAAAGAGAGGAAATCCTCCGGTATTAGGTATTAAAATAATTTTGATAGATTTTTCAAAGATTAAATAACAGTGAAATTTTTTCTTCCATAGTAAACTTTTAAAACTTGCATAGATTGGTTTTTTGAGCACTGTTAATCTTTTCATTTTTTTAATACAGCTGCAAAAAAGAATAATCATACCATCTAGTGGTGAAGTATTATATTTACATGTAAATGTAACAAAAAATCACTAAATTGAATTCCATGTTTTGTATTAAGGCTGTACTTGCTATGAAAATGACTTGTAAAAACAGTGTCAGACCTTATGCAAAAATAAATGCCTCTATTTACTAAAGCAAGCATGAACCTGAAAAATGATCCAGTTGCTTTGAGAAATAAACTCATTAAAATTAGTACCAGTGAAAGCCTTAGGGTTCATTATTATGATTTGTTTATACCTTGCTGTACAGTTTTAAGTTGTAAATCACTTCAAAAATTATACAGTTGAAAAATATACAAATTCATACTAAAATGAATATTTACAAGAGTTACATTTAGAGTAGTCACATGCTTTGAAAAAAAAATCTAATGTTTTTACAATGCTGTATTTAGACAGTTATCTTCTGTTTATTATTTCAGCCACTGTAAATTGCTAGTCACTCACCAAGCAACTCTAATAATCTGCTCTAAATCATCGTATTGGTTTTCTTTTTTCTGTTTCCCACAGAAAGAGCTTAGTCTCCCTAGAAGAGGAAGCTTGTAAGTAAACTTCTTAACATTTTTGATTTAAGACATATTTTTCAAAATGTTTAATTTGTATTGTGGCTTTGTATTATTTTTCAGGATTAACCATTTTTTTAAATTAAATTAATATTGCTACATGCTACCATTTATTCTCCACCACTGTTTATAATGTTGTGGAATTGAATATGGATAAATTGGAAAAGGAAACAATGCAGACTTCTAAAATTATATGATTCTCAATTAAAATATTTTACATTTTATATGCACTAAAGAATATAAAATGTACAAGAATTTCATGCAGATTCATGATTTAAGGATTATCTGTCATTGTGGTTGCTTAGCAATGAAATAAAATTCTAATTGGGTTATATGAAAGTCCTAGAATTAAGCCTTAATCCTGGAATAAGAGTGGCAATTGAGAATCATGATCTGAATACTGATTTTATCCTTTGTATTGGAATTTAATGGAATTCTAGGAGAAGAGGATATTGGTTAAGAGCAATATTGATGCTATAAGTATGTCAAGGCAGTTGAGCCATAGAGTTGAGGAACTGAGCCTTTGACTGCAATCTCTTTATTCCTGTACATTTTTTTCTGCGCCATTCTATTCATATAGTACTGTTTAGTCTAACTCCTTCATGTCCTTATCCATTAAGTCTTCCTAACCATTCTGTAGGATTTAGTACTTTATTAGCAATTAGTCACCTTTAACAACTTTAATAGTATTAGCTCGTTTTCTTTTTTAGGACAAGACATGTGAGCTGGGATGGTAATAGATACATTATATGGTTTGGGTACAAAGATTGTTACATGATATGAAACTAGAGGTCTGACATACTGTAAATTATGGTAAGAAACTTCGCTACCTGAAGAGTTAGACAAATATACAGTGTGTCAAGTTACCTCTTGCATTGATATGTACTATTTTTTCCCCAGAATTACATAGTGCAAATGAGTGTACATAAGTAATTGTAGTGACTGTCAGATTTTCCCTGATGTATACTGCAGTGATAGGAATGTTCCATTACCCATTTATATCTTGTCGCTTTAATCTGAAAATTCTAGGCTTACAAGAGAAAAGACATCAGATTCATATAGAACAAAGTGTCAGAAATATTCATTGTGCTAGTAAAAGGCAAACAGGTGCAACTCAGAGGAGAAAGAAATAGGCATAGAAGCTCATAGTCATATTTCCATTTATTTGCCTATCTGGAAGTTTTGCCAAAATGTTTCACTAATTGAAGTTTGAACTCATGAGACATCACCATGCTCAGAAATATAATTTTATTAATTTATGTTCAAATGTGAAAGTGCTTCATCACTTTGTTTCTTTTTTTAAAAGTCCCATTGGAGTTGTGATAAAAATATATATTTAGCAGAAAAAAAAGAACCATTCAGAAACTATTCTTAGTTCATACTGCATATTAATTATGGTTACTTAACTGGTTCCTTGTTTTAATATTAGTGCTTTCAAAACGGTAAGTGGATTATAAATGGAAAAATAGCTTTCTAGGTGAATAAATGAAAGAAAAATAAGAAGCCATGTTTACTGCAAGTCATGTGAATCTTCCTAAATTATACAGCAAATAAATCATTCATTTGGATACAGCTTGCTGCTGTTATATCTTCCTGCATGAATTTTTGTTTTGTTTTGCAATTCTGTGATGTTTCCATATTTTGTTTTATTCCTTGTCTTCAGTTCTATCTTTTTTCCCTTAGCAAAAATGATGATTTTCAAATTTAGTTGAGGCTAATACCTTTCAGATTAACTGCTTTGCCCTTAATTTCTTATATTTGCTCTGTGACAGATTGTTTCCTTGGTATGAAGCCTTGGTTTTACTTACTGAGAAATGGGTGTATTGTTTATAGTGTGTGGCTTCTAAATCACATTCTTCCCGATATTTGTATGACTTGACCTTATTTAAATAAGCCCTAAGAGCCTGGCTGTTCTCTGACTCTTGGGGTAGAGTAATGATGGACTTCCTGTATGGTGTTTGGATTACATTGGCATTGTTTTTTTCAACTTTGCTTTCTAGGTTATATACTTTGGGGCTTTTATTGTTTTATGCTGAAAGTAATCCAGAATTATGATGGATTGAGTAGCCTGTAAAGTACATACATACATACATACATATTTTCATACTAGTTATTTATGAAAATTTATGCTAATGTTTTTTCTCTCAACCTTTCTAAATGTTGTTTCAACAGTTCAAACGTCTCCAATTTTTGCCAACTTTATAAGTGCTCTCCAAGCTATCCTGTCAAGCACAACTTCTTTCAGTTGTTGGACGCTCATCTTTGTATCAGTTATGATTGTTATCAGACCAGCTTGCTTTCCCCTTCTGCTTGTTCCAGTAACGATTCCTAGCATCACTGATTTCTCCAGTGAATTTGCATGCCTGATATGATCAAAGTAAATCAGTCTTGTTATAAGTGGCTTCCAAGGATGTTTCTGGTTTTATACAAATCAGCACTTCTCTTTTGATTGCTCTGGCTGTCCATGGTATACACGCTAATTTACACCACATCAGCACCACAGTACAAATGTGTCAATTTTTGATCAGTCATTCTTAGTGTCCAGCTCTCACACCCATAGTAATTGTAGGGAAGACTTGTTCTAACTAGCCTCTGCTTTTTATATTTATATCAATAGCTCTGCTTTTTCAGATCTTACTCATGTTAATCATTGCAGTGTGGCCTGCTGTTATCATGTGTTTGATTTCAGGAGTAGAACTGCCATAATGAACAATTTTTGGATCCAAGGAAGATAAATTCTCCAACTAATTCAATTTCCTTCTTGTGGATTTTAAATATCTCATGTCCATTTCAGCTGTTGTCATTATGTTGGCTTTCCTGATGCTAAGACACATTCCTGCTTTTTCACTGATTTTCCAGATCATTTTTCCAGTTCTTCCTTATTTTCAATCAGTAGTGTTGTATCATCTGCGTACATCAAATTATTTATGGTTCTTCCCCCAATCTTCACTCCAACATCAGGCCATTCCAAATCTAATTTCCACATGATCTGCATACTGATTAAACAGAAACTGTGCCAAAATATATCCGTTTAACTGCCTTACTGATCCTGAATCAATTTGTGTCGCCATAGAGCGTTCTCACTGTTGTGTCCTGATCAGTGTACTGATAAGTCTGATTAGGTGAGTTGGGACACAAGGTCACCCAAAGACACCCATAGCTTATGTTCTATACAGTCAAAAGCTTTTCTGTAATCGATAAAACATGTATATAGATCATTTTGATATTCACATGCCATAATTGTATATGATTTTGTTCCATTGGGTGGTGATTGTGGTGGTTCTGTTGACCTAGAAAAATTTGAACCATGGGAAAGATTAAGTCCATGGGATACAACACTGTTTACATGTATGCAAACTAATATTAACAAACAAGTAGTCATCCTTAGAAAGAATTAATAGATTTGATACATTATGGATTGCTAGTCAATTTCCTATCCAGTTAGCCTTTAAAAAAATTGAGTCCTATGTTTAGGACAATTCTTTCCCATACTTCTAGGCAAATACTTTTTTTTATTCATTTTACAGAACTTGTATGATGTCGTTTTACTGACATATATCATGAAAAAGTCTTTTTCAACTCAGTTTTGATATGATTAGGGTAGGTATTTCCTAAGTAAACCTTTTTTTTTACACTTGAGATGAGACTTTCAGGAGGGAACTAGAAGAAACAAAAGTTTACAATTAAAGAAGAACATTTAAATTTAACTTACTAACACAGAATGAAACAAAATATTTTAATATTGAACGTATTGAAGGATATTTTTGAATACTGGACCTATAATTTAATTTTAGGATAGTCAGCCTCTATAGATCTGAAAAAAAAATATACAAAATAAGTACAAGCTTTTACTGACAAGATTGAGACTGAGCTGAAAATGGATTTAAAAAATGAATACTTACAAGAGCAAAATGGAAAAAGATATTATACTGGACCATATAAAAGAAACTGCCTGAGATGTTAATAATTACAACAGATAGATTGTCAGAACTGCTACCTCACGCTTGCACTCTGCAATCTCTCGGCACCAGTCTGCCATGAACTCTGGATGGTGGGACTAGATGGGATGAGGGAAGGCTTTACTGTTCACTCTATTTCCTAAGCCATGGTTTTGAGGTTGGATGGCTGAGAATGGAATACAGCTGCATACCAGCTCAAACTCAAACTTTGAACAAACGACCATTTTGAAAACATTGTCTTTGAAACCGATTGCGCGATGGGGCCCAGTAATGGGAAGTACTGAGGGGAAAAGTTACACTTGGAGATTTTGGCCTGTGAATTTCAGTTCTGGCTTTGCTTTAGTGCAGTTCACTTGATATCTATTAAAACTACCTTTTGCAACAAATGGAGCCACGGATCATTTTTACTTAAGAATCCAAGCTGAGGCAGGTCTGACATATACATTATACAAATAAGAAACCAAGAGAATGATAATTTTCCTATACTGAATTTACAAAAGAGAGTAATTAAAACTTTGAAGAAATTTGTGAGAAGGGACAAAGAAAAATGAAAAGAAATCAAGTTCTAGAACATTTTTTGAAGTGACTGAAAATCAAAATAAAGACCGCTAAAAGTAAAATGAATATAAAGTTGTTTTTTTTATTAAGGTTAAAATAGATATGATGTTATCTTAGATAATTCTTAATGAACTTTTGTTGCTGAGGACTGAAAGATGAGGCTTTAAGGATTTGTTTGTTGATAAAAAATGGGGTATGGCAGGAATGAATACAAACACACACACACACAGGTTTTCTTTGCTTAGTAACTGATACATTTACAATTAATTGCAATATCCCACAGTCACATGACTGGTTGTGAATTTTTTTTGTCCCCGTCCCCCGGTCCCCATTGAGGAGAATGGATTTGGATTTCCAAGCATGTGATTTGCTTTATCATAAAAACAGTAATAAAGTCAGGTCTGATTATGAGGGAGTTTTGACTTACGACCGTCACAACTTACAGCTAAAATTCCAGCCCCAATTGCAATTATAAGTCAAGGACTACCTTTACTTTGATTTGAGTTAGCAGCTAGGACTGTTACCTGACAGCCAGAAAGAATGACTAATAAAGGAGGAAATAGTTTCTTCTTTAAAAGGATTCTGTGATCTTCTCCTCAAAAAGGCATTAACATTTGAACTCTTGTTTTTACTAGTTCATTCCTAGATTCACTTTAGGAATCATAACTGTTGGAACACTTTTTCCATCTCCTGGAAATCTAATAAAACAGTTTAATAATTTAGATTTGAATTGCATATTAATATAAGAAAATAATCCGGAAGAAAGAAGAAAGCACGACATTGTTCCTGATTAACATCCAAAAAGAGGTATCAAAAATTATCTCCAAACACGAAGAGCAGCTGTTCATAGCTTTGTTGGAAATCTGGCTCAGAGCAGTGCCTGAGTACTACTTTTACAGTGTGAGTTTTCATGTTGGTATGCAAGACTTCTGCCAAATGTTTTTGCTCCTGTGCCATTTCTCCCTCTTGGTTTCTGTTTTCCTTGTGGCTTGCTGAAGTGAACAAACATTTGTCACTGATCTGCTGAGCTACAATGTGATTGGTGGTAGAAGTGCGCTGTAGGATGGCTGTGTGATAAAAAAGTCCCGTCCTTATTTCAGGCTTCACGGTCCTAGTGAACTTTACTGGACTTGACTGGTTGTCTATGATTTAGCTGTTTCTGGAGGTTATAAATAAGTTTCAGAAAATTTATTTGAAAACTTTTGAACAGCATCTGATAGTTGTAAATAGAAGTTCACTGCATAGAATATATGGCTGATATTGGGCCTTTGCTGCAAGCTAAGTATTGGATTTAACTGGCTCTAATAACTCTGGTTGTTGAACAAAATCTAGTGTGTCACACAGTGAAATGATGAAACGAAGAAGAGAGCGAATTGGAGCTCCATCTCTACGCATTCAGTAAGGCTCGTTTTGGAAAATAGATTTACATATCTTAACTAATTTTATTGGAATATTTGTTCCTGAAGGAGTGTTTTAAAACATGTTGTCATGTTCTTTAGTAGAAAAATGTACAGTTTGTATACTATTAGTAATACAAGATGTTTCTCCTAAAAGAATGCTTTCACCTCTCAAAATAAATATTTATAATTTTTATTGATCTTTATAATCAATAGAAGAGTAATGTAGAAGTAGTAAAAAAAAATAACCAGTGCTTTAACCTAATATTTTATAAAATGAGGCAGTGTATTTGGATTCTTGTATTCATTTGCATAAATTGAATAAACATTGACTCTTAGATTTTATGTTTTAACTCTTACAATCAATCATATGGCTAATGATTCAAATAAAGTGTTTAGTATAGTAAAAGAAATTGATACAGCAGTATCAAGACTAAATAAACTTTTTCTACATTTTTCCCAATTCAGATCCTTCAGATAAATTTTGTTTGTCTCTCTTTCTATATCATCTTTTAGAAATAAGTGAAAATCAACAATTTTGGCTACAATTGGCCAAACATTAAGAAAGGTCCTGTTGCAAATGTCGCTTTTGCCATCTGTGAGAAAATTGCCTGTGGTTTATTAATTATTTATTTGCTTAGAAAAAAGGAAATGGCACCCATTCCTTTGACAGTTCTAGGCAATTTACATGGTACAATAAAAGTGTAACTCAAATTCTATCATCATGATCAGCAACATTAAAAAAAATCTTCACACTTAGTTATAGTAAAAATGAAATTTGTTTCATTTATACTGTCAATTTGTTGCAAACTATGGACCCAGTTACGGAGAAAACAGAATTGGTCATGGGACCAACAAAAGACATTCCACTGAAGACTTAAATATAGATAATAGACTCTATGGAGACAGGCACTTTAAAATGTTATTGAATGCACATAGATTTATCATTAAATGTGAGGACATTACAAAGGACTCTTTCAGCAGTCTGGTAAATTTCAATTCAGTATTGAAACCAATTTTAATAGCTCATGCTTTCATGTGATCAAGCTTTAAGACACATATGGACTAACTAACAAGCAATGGCCTTTATATACAGCTTCAGTACTTCTTGTGTACAATCTCTAATAAGAATTTAAATTTAAGGGATTTGGAAGCTGGAGATACACCTGGTTAGGAGTGGATACATTATTGTCAGGAACATGATTTTGTGTTCTGAAAAGACTACAGATGTAAGATGATTTAGAAATTGACTCTTTCTGTTGTGGTACTTTATCAGAATCTCCTCTCCTTTCCTCTCCCACTGCCGAGGAAGCGATGTCCATCAACATATGTTCTCCCCTACATCTGCTCCAGGTCTGCAACATCTTAAAATTCCACTTAGTGCTGATTGTGCCCTTGCAACCTCTCCTCTAGTATTTTACCACAATCCACAACCTCAAAGCATCCCTGGTAGTCCCTGCCACAGCAGTCCACTTCAGTGGAGGTAAGGAGGAACTTACACTGGGGACATTTGTGGTTTGGGCAATCTTTTATGTGGAACATGTAAAACTTACATATTTTAGGGCAGTTTTTAACATTCAAGATACTATTGTATTCACATAGCTGATGATAAGGTAATGTCCAATTCATTTATCCAGTTGCCCCTCTTATTTTACCAAATAATAAAGGCATCTTGGGCCAGGCATGTATACTAAAGGTTTTGTTGTTTCACATGGTTTCACATGTTACTTTAAAGGTATAAAATTAAAGAGGTGTTTCAGTGCAGATCTGAATAACAAAAGATTAATGTTAATTAATGTTAATTGAAATATTAAGTATACATTGGCTTAGTTCCCAAATAGAAGTTGTTATCTTTTTTAGCAATTAGTTTTAACTTACTTCTTATTCTAAAATAGATTAACATTTTTAAAATTCTTTCTTTTTTACATATTAACAAAAGCTGTTTAAGTGAATTTGAATCCATATTTTATCCATTCAGATTTGCCTGTGGCATTTTAAGGGTTTTAATACTTTGTAATAAAATTGAGATTTTGTGTGTGTGTATGTATGTATGTGTTCATACTTAGTTAAACAGTTATAGATATGAGACCACATCTTCTGCTGAATCTAATTGGATGTCTTTTGCATCTGCTCTCCTAAAGCTGTGCAAGAAAAAAAATCTCTACCTCTATATTCACCCCACCCCACGTGTTTGTGAGACAGAGAGATAGAAAAAAAAAAGAATAATGTAGGAGCTTTTTAAACTGATATGTCTTAATTTTCTCATAATTCACAATAAAAAGAAGAGGCTGTTGATTCCTTCAAATGTTCGTAAGAGAAAGATGATTCACATTGTTGAAGAAAGCCTGCTATTAAAATGTGGAAAAAGCCATTAGTGCTGAGGAATGAAATTTGGAGAATAAGTTAGGTGCAACCCAGAATAATTGTTGAGACTTGAATAATATGAATAAAGTGAATGGCATATGACATGATGTGGAAAAAGAGGAAGAGAAAAATAGTATCAACAATTATCTCTTTTAGGTTGAAACATTTTACTTGAAGTGTTTTCTTTTAATTTTAATCATGAAATTACTGGAATACTCCTTATTGCAATCTCCTCCAGTTTTTATTGGGCTTGATGTACATAAAATTGTGGCTAAAATGTTTTAAAATTAGATGTAATTTGGTCCTAGAGTCTTAAGGACAGGGCCTGGAGTCAAAGGTTGAGGGCAGGTGATTAAGTAGTGGGACATGCCAGGCATTCATACATAGAATGATACGATGGAGCTGACATTCCTCCTTTATCCCTTCCTTCCTTCCCATCTATTCAACTTCTTATCAAAGAGCGGGACTTATGGATTTCATAATCTTTTCTGCATCACAATAATGCACAATTTTACAATCTGCGAAATTGCTTTGTTGGGAAATGTGACTGATGACACATATTGTGGGGAAACAGGGAAGAGGAAACAGGATCAGAGGCAAAGTGCAAATTAACTGAGGTCAGAGTTGGCTCCACCTGGTCCATGCCGGCATGAAACTCCTAATAAATAACTGGATTTCTTTTGAAGCTTGGCTTGAAACTCATGATTTAATTAGGGCATCTGTCGGAACCCTGACATAGTACTTACAAGAAGGAGTAAAGATATGAATAAGAAGCTTAATTTTAAAATATGAAGTCAAACCATATTCATGATGAAAATTACATTTTACTTTTACTAGTGTAATTTTACCATTCTACATTTTTAGAGGTTCATCTGCAATTCAGAACTTGTTGATAATCAATAGTTATGCAATCGTGTCTCAGAATATACCTGTACTTTGTAAAATTTAGCAATTTACTACCTCTAGGTATGTAATTCTTGATTTTGCATTATCAATAACCTAATTGTCACTTATGTACTTAAGTATCATTCAGTTCCTGTTTCTGCTAATTTGGAATTTATATTCATGCTGTCAGGTTAGTTTGTGACACTAGTAGGTAAATTAGGTTGCAGCTCCCTTAGCTTGGGAGGTAATTGCCTTTTAGTATCCCTTAATAGCACATTTATTAACCTTCTGAAACATTTTCCCATAAATATTTGACTAATTTTTTTCTTGTTTTGCCATATTCAGCCTTTCCAGATATAGCATATCTGTTCCAGGCATTCTAGCATGTTGAGAATAGAAGAATCTGCTATATCTATAGAGTTTTTGAGGTTAATTCTTCTAAATGAGATTTCAGAAGTTTGTGAAAATTAATCCTAGCCCCCGGTTTGATTTCCTCAGTTGATATGGTTTCTACCATGTGAAATGGCCAAGTAGTTTGAGATTCACTGAACTTGTACACATAGTTTATCAAATTTTTATATAATTTTAATGAAGGCTTCCAGTATAAATGAAGTGACTTCTGAAGTATGTTAGTTCAGACATATCAATGCAGTTGTATTTAACAAAGATGTTTGCAGGAGTGGTCAACAAAATCAAAATAGTGGGTGTGATTGGACAATAAATCCCCTTCTGTGTTGTATATGATACTTTTAAAAGTGGGTAGGCTTTCATTGCCTGGTCACACTGCCATTTTGATGATATTGACTACTTCTGTAGATGTCTTGGTATGTAAGAATTGGGTCAGTTGAAATGGAGATGGAAATCAGAACAATAATTTCAGGAAGTTTAGTGAATAAAATAGAACTGTAGAATAATTGAACCATTTGCTGCTGCCTTTTCTTGAATGAGAAAGGCTATTTTACTCAATTTTGGATAAGTCTTTAGGTCACAAACTATTGTATATTTCACCTTTGGAATCTTCATTTAATCTCATAGATAATTTCTGATTTTCTGGCTAGGTCCATGCCATCATAGATGGAACTGTACTATATTGAGGCAATGCAATTTTCCCAAAGAGATTAGTTTTTACTTATCTCTGATATTTTTTATAACTAGGGATAAGTATTCAGGAAAGGAGAAAGAACAAAGAGGGCTGGCCTATGACTATCCAAAAAGAAGGTCCAGTCTTGATCTCTCTTCTGTGAAACTTGTGTTCATGGATAGTACTATATAGTTTACCTACGTTGACCATACTTATTTATTTATTTATTTATTTGATTTGTCAATTGCTTACAAGATAATAGGTATAAGTATAAACATAGTTATGAATACATGATATGGATACATATAAGAAAAATAAAAGAAACAATAGGACAGGGATGGTAGGCACGTTGGTGTGCTTATGCACCTTCCTTTATTCCTTTTTTCCAAAAGAACTGTTTTATAGGTAGAAAAGGGACTTTTCATTAAAACTTCCCTCTGTGCAACATTTTTTAACATTTTTATTTTATTAAAAAAATATACAAGGCACCATTTTTATAAAGAAACAAAGAAAAAACAAAAAGCAAATAAGACATTAAAAAAGAAATGTATTAAAAAAGCTAACACATACATACATTGTCTCCCCAGTTGAATATTGATTAATATGACAATATTAATTCCCAACCCTTGCGAAACAAGCTCAAAGAATTTTAAATACTAAGCTACTAATTCTATTTGCAAGTTATTAACTTATCTATATACTATATTAATAACAGAATAATTAACAGGAAGAACAGTTACTGGTATAATAAAAAAGACAAGATTAAAAATTCAAAAACCTCTGTTAACAAACTGTTATTGTAAACAACTTATAGAAAATTTATCACAGCTTCTTAACTATCCCAGATCATTCCAAGAATTAACAATGATTTGTTGTGGCTGAAATATCCATGTTTGTTTCTTGATACCATCTCTTACACACATGCACACACATGTGTGCACACAAACCCACACACCCACGCCAACCACAGCTCATATTGAATACATAGTGGAAAAAAGAGTCTTGAGTTAACAAGGTTAATACTATATGGTATAAAGCTATTACAGAATCTAATTGTTCTGCCTCCTCCCAGAAGGTAACAACAAAAAACAAAAAAGCGGTCATGGAGTTGGATGTGTAGCATCCCAGACAACACATCGAACCCTGATCAAGCAGCGCTTTATGACCTGGATAGAAGAAGTGAATTTCCAATAATCTTTTCTGCCACACTCACCGTTCTCTGCACAGCCTTCCTGTTTGAATCAGTAATAGCTCCAAACCAAACAGCAATACAATACGACAGGATGCTTTCAATTGTCCCTCTATAGAAAGTGGTAAGGACAGGAGAAGGAAGATGTGCTCTTCTCATACGATGCAGAAAATGCAGGCATTGCTGTGCCTGTTTCACCAGTGTATCACTGTTGAGCGATCAAGCCAACCTGCTTGTCAGCTGTACATGCAGAAACTTAATACTACTAACCACCTCCACAGTTGAATCGTTAATACACAGAGGTGAATGGTTGCACCTGCCTTTTCTGAAATTTATAATTATCTCTTTTTTCCCTACATTTAAAGCCAGTCTGTTTTTATTATACCAGTTCATCAAATCCTCTACCTCACAAATGTCAAGCTTGTGGCGTCATGTTGCCATCATGTGACATTTCACAACATTTTTCCCATTCGCAGAGCTGGTGTGGGTGTGGCCTGTGTGTGTCACATCTGCCCCGCAGGCTGCCAGTTTGACACCCCTGTTCTACCTCCTCCCGGTAATCCTTATTATCATCCTGAATAAGGTCCACCACTATTGTATCATCCACATATTTCACAATATGGTTAGTGATGAGCATTTGTAAAAAGTGACTCTGTGGTTAAACAACAATCAAATAAAACAACATTATATAAAGAAAATGATACAGGGACCTCTGATAAAATTAAGAAGACTTCCTCTGACTGTCTCCTTTGAATTTTAAAATGGGAGTAAAATGATATTTCATTAGAGGGTGTTAAATTTATGTGTAAGATCTAGGTCAAACTGAGCTGTGCTAAGAGAAATTTCTTAAATATAGCAGTGATAGCTGAATTCTTGCCATCCATATCAAATGATTCTGAACTATCTTAATTTCCAAAAGTGGAGGAATATTGGAAACCCCCTAGCTATAAGATACTTTGCCTTTCTTAGCTTGGTTAGAAGAGTGATGCATATGATAGTGTATCTTATTCTTATATTGGAACATAGGATTATATCCAAGTAATTTTGTGTTCTAATCTTGTATTTCAGAAGAGCATGAATATATATTAGTATTATAAATTGCGATAAAGCAGTTTGGGGAAAACATTGCAAATATGTCAACCATTCTAGCAAAGTTCACGCATGATCTTATTTAATAAAATTGAATGTAATATTTTAAAATTATATGTTTTATTAAATGATTTTATCTATTATCAGATTATTTGTTGAGCCATTTTCTTTGCACAGCCAGCTGCCCTGTTTTTATTTCTCTTGCTCTACTATAGAGGTAAAAGGAAATTCATTTTTGTTTTGAATAATAGGATGCTTGGAAGAGTTATTTGTTTCTGTCTCATGTAAGATATAAATTTGGTAGCTGTTTTTAGATCTGCAACTGATTGTAGTTAAAATAAGATTGTAATTTGGGAAATAAGCAGAATGATAGAATGCACCAAACATACTTACTGTTTTAAAGCATTTTAAATTATTTCTTGTGTATTATTAAGTATACTTTTTCATTTAATAAAGTATTACTTGCCTATCTTTTATAAAATATCTTCTAAAAGTATATAATTTCTGGAAGTGGACATTTTCACTTCCTGTTATATATGTATAAATTTATATTATAATTTATATTTAATATAATTTAAATCTATACATACATGCATACATTCATACATATACATACAGATATATACATACACAAATACACACACAATTTAGATATATATTTGTACAAATGACAAAATTTTCTTTAGTACCCTAAAATTGAAAATTAATATACAAACTGTTCATAAATGTATTTGTTAGGTTTCCACAGAATCCTGTTTACGAAACCCTAATCCAGATCTTTAGTTTGTTTATAACTTTTAAGGAAAACAACACTTTAAGCACATTTTTGCCATTTATTCCCAAACATTTCCCCAAAAATGTTCTTAAAGTTGCACTTAAAATTTTTTTCATTAAAGATTGAAAGAAACTCACCTTATGAATGCTGTCAAACTTGCCACTCTGAAGATCTTTAATATTTGAATGCAGTAAAAAAATTAATTCCAAAATTGATTAAAAATGAAGTTCATCTTTGCATCCATTTAGGCGACATTATGTTTGTGATCATAAATGGTATCGCTTGTCTTCCAGCTACTTCATTTACCAGCTGACCACAAAAACCTTAGTGCCTGCCATCTATATTTAAGGACCAGAGGTCTGAAATATATGTGGACAATCCCATGCTATCTTCTTGCTCAGGAGACATTTTGCCAACTAGGATCCATCCTTGGCAGCTGTACTTTGCTGTAATGCTGTCCCTGCTCCTTCAGAGAGGTCAAGCTTACCATATCCTCACAAGAAATATTCACTGCTACTACTTTTTCTAAATCTTCTGAGTTATATGTATAAAAAAGTCATAAACTCTGGGACTGGCTCCTTTAAAGTGATATTTTGAGAAATGTGAAATATTTCCACTTTTATAAGATGAGAAATGGGAATGTGCTTCTTCATACAAATAAATACACAGACACAAACAAACACAAAAATGAATTCTGAAAACTGACAGAAAAAACCTATTCTTTTGGATTGTTTGCAGTAAAAACTGATGTCACTTCGTGTCATTGCACTACCAGAGTAGGCCAGATGAACCCTTGAAAAGAACATTTCCATAGTTAGACTACCAAAATCAAAAAGATTCTTTCTTGAGTTGTCACTTCATTCTCTCTTAGATATTTTAGGTTGAAGTAAAGTGAAGTGATCCTTCTATATTCTTGTTTCAAGCTCTGAATGACTTTAAAGGTCACTGCATCACATTTAACTGAACTTGGAAAGAAATCTAGGAGCCATGTAACTTGATCATATGTAACTTGATCATAATGACAGTCCCATTTGATCCAGAAGTAGAATATAAATGTTTTAACAAATGTGGAGATAAACATCTTTTAACTAATAATCTCATATTATATGGTGACCTACATTTAGAGGGATGGTAAATTATGAATACTTGCTAAAGGGATACTACAATGCATGTTTTTCAAAGACCATTCATAAAAAGGGCAACGTTGTCAAAAAGAGAATCATTTTGAAAAAAAGATGATGGCTAATTTATAATTCTCACAAGAAAGTTTATATATGAAACAGGCCGTTACTTGAATCATGATTCTTCTCAAATTCATGCTACATTAATTCCTCCCACTAGCAAGATGATTTGCTTCTTTCAGGAGCATAAGTACTCACTATGTCAGTGTAGGGATGACAGTTCTATTTTTCTTTCTGTAGCATTTTAAAAAACAAATCATTGCCATTTTGTCTTGTACACCTCAGGCCAAATACCGGATTCATTTTGATTGTCTTCACCAGCACAAGCACAATCAACTTTCCTTCCTTCCTTCCTTCCTTCCTTCCTTCCTTCCTTCCTTCCTTCCTTCCTTCCTTCCTTCCTTCCTTCCTTCCATCCATCCATCCATCCCAATTGAATGGATTTTAGATACAATTCTAATGATGTCATTAAATTTCCTTAGACAAGTAGCGTCATTCCATGCACGCTTCATTAGGTAGATATAAAGGCAGATAAGCCGGGATAAAATCAGTACAAAGCAAATACATTGAAAATAAGAGCCTTTCTACCTACATATTTGATTCACTGACATTAATGGAATAGTTCATAATGATGATTTGATTTGGCTTTGTCATTTGATTTTTGGGGGGCGGAGTATTGTTAGTACTCCATTCCCTTTATTTACTGGTGATTTGATTGTACAGGGTTTCTGTTTGGTTTGGAAGCCTCCAAAGATCATGTATGGTTCCTTTTGGGTATGCCATATAATTTGTCAATATCAAAAACAAACAAACAAATGAACAAAATGTTAAGGCAACCCAAAAAGTAATGATGATGATATGATGAAAAATGCTTTCTTGATCTACTATTTCCATATAATTGAGAATGCTATGGGGATCAAAGTTGATGAATGAGAAATGTAATTAAATGCAGATATGTTTTAATATTTAAACTATCCACAGCTACTTAAGATGTCTGAAAGGGATTGAAAATATAGATTCCTAGATTCTCTTCTATAAGAGAGTAGGATGAAGATGTACATTTATTATCTATACTTAGATTTTTTTTTAAAAAAAAGGGATCGAAGTTCTTAAAAGCTGGAAAATCTTTGTTTTAACATGATTTTTACAATAGGCCGTATTGAATTTTGAATGGTACCTTCAGGCTACTAAAATACATAGTGCCATTTTGTAATAATAAATATATCATTTCAGGGAATAAGGTGACTTGCTAATCAGGAGGTTCTCATTGTTTAAAAGTTTAAAAATGCGGGGTAAAGAAAAGATGAGAGTTATGTTGTATAGGCATGTAGTTAGGTTGTTCATAGTTCATGAATAAGTCAGAGTGCATAGACAGTTGGTTTAAAACTACTGTGGTAAAAACTTAAGTTTTGCTGTAATAATAATTTCTCAAGATGTTTACAAACATTAAAAATTAGTTTCTTTTCTCTTACTTTAAATAAGTCACTCCTCATGTTCAATAATAATTACATTATTTACCTCAGTGTAAACTAGTTTATTGGTCTGTTTACTGTTCTTTTATGAAGTGCTGCAACACTAAAATGAATTAAGCAAAAGGAATACCACATTCTGAGCTACTATAAAGAACAAGCCCCATTCATAGTTATTCCCCCTTCAGTTTTTAATGTTGCCAAATCAGCATAGTGGGTAGGCAAATAAACCATATGTTGGCATTGTCATAATATATTTGCAATCAGAACTATCAGAACAGTTTCTTGTATCCTGCTTGCCTACCTCAAGTCTGTTCAAATCTACTGCATCATTGTTAGAAACATCTATTTTAGTTATAAATAGCCTGAATGACTTTTTCAGGAACTTGTAGGAGAAAAATAATCTTTACTAGAAGTGTTAAAACCACAATTACTCTTAGACAAAAGTATTCTTAGAAATATTCACAACACAAAAAGTCTTTAAAATGAATATTTAAAAGATCAAAACAAGTATTTTAATTATTTCTCTTCATGATGCAACAAAAGATACAAGTCTAAAATTGACATATTGCTGAAAAGCAACAGCTGCGCAGCCATATTAAGTAGAGATATGGATGCTATAGCTTTAATTATAGTGATTTTGAGATGGAAGCAATTTTTGAAAGCAACTAACAACAGGAATAATTATATGCTTGAAAATAGATAAGAACAAGCAAGCCTTTGGTATAAATTGTTTCCATATTCAGTAACAGTTTTAAAAGTTATTTGTTTTGAAACAAATGAAATTTGTTAGTGTTCCCTGTGATACATATCTGCTATTGTCTGTAACATTGTTTCAAACAAAATTGTGTCAGATCCATCTGATTAATATCCCCCCTCCCCCGCACTGTTGGATGAGGTATAAGATTATAACAAAACACTTAATTCTATGATACCATGGAATTGAAATTCTGCTGAATTTGGTTTATATTTGATCCAAGTCCACTTATTTAACTATTGTACAATTATTTTTGACTTGTGTGCTCTACTCTGCTAATTCCAATAAATAAATAGTGAAAATAATACTGACCCCTGCTAATCAGTCTACACTCTGTTTTCAAGAGCTAAATATATTTAGGAAAGCCTTAAAGAGGACATGAAAGAATTGAATAATCAATTGCATAATTGATATCAGAAGCACATTACTCTAAAGATAGATAAAGATATTTAATTTAATATCTAAAAGTTGTTGATAGGAAACTTCTTCCATAAAACTATTCCTTCTTTAAGTTAATTTAGCGGCTGTAACTTTTGATGAAATATAATACTAAGATTCTGCGCTGTCTATCTTGAAATTGTGCCAAGTTCTAATACTGAGTTATAGAAGAATTGCTTGCTATGAACAGTTTAATTGGTATTTTGTATGCATTTTGCCTCCAGATACAATTGCGGATTGTGTAGTCTTTAATGTTGGATCAGACATTTTTCTAAAATAGTACAATAGGGATAATGAAATCTCACAAGATAATACAGTAGGGACTAAGTTGCCTTGTACAAATATGCAAGATATTATAAGATGTTTTGTTTTCTGTGTAAGATGTCATGAAATTTCAACCCCTGGTTTTACTGGGCATCAGGTCATCTCTCATTAATGTGTGAGTGCTCTGGTGCCTACAAGAGGTTTGCTTATCTTTCCTTTAGTTTTTTCTTCTTCTTGAAAACAAGGTGTTCTGAATTGGTAGCTTGATTCTGTCTTTTTCCCTTCATACCTTGCTTCCTTTGTTTTGCTTTGTTATTCTTAAAAGTTAGATGTCCCAAACTCTGTTGAAAACAAAACAAAACAATCTTTAGGGTATGTGGGGGAGTTGCTGATTGAAAAGGGAAGGAACTTAAAGAAATGTCATATGACATTGGGTGCCCTTCATAGTGCTTGTGATTTTAGTTATATATCTTGTTTGAAAGTATGCATACACTGATCAGCACGCACTGTGTTGCATTAATCATTTCTGTCCCTGGAATCTAAGCGTTATTTTTTAAGAAAGCAGACAAGTTTGTAAAGCAGCCTCATGTATGCTCACCAATATTATTCACTGGGAGAGAATGCTCAGTGAAGGAAAAGGAAATTGAGAAGATAAGATAAATAAATAGAAACAGTATATCCTATCTTTGTAATGCCTGCTGAATGAGCCATTAGTGTACTGCAGCTGCCAAAAAAGCCAACACAGTCTTAGGTTATATTAACAAGAGGGCAATAATCAAGATCACACGAAGTGTTAGTACCAGTTTACAATGCCTTGGTAAAACCACACTTGGAATATTGCAATCAGTTTTGGTTGCCACAACAGAAAAAAGATGTTAAGACTCTAGAAAAAATTCAGAGAAAAGTAGCAAATTTGACTAGATGGCTTGGCGGCTGAAGCATACTAAGAATGGTTGCAGGAATTGAATGTGTCTAGCTTAATGAAAAGAAGGAGTAGGGGACGACATGTATGTATGTATGTATGTATGTATATATGTATGTATGTATGTATGTATGTATGTATGTGCATATATATTTGTGTGTGTGTGTTTCTGTTATGTATATTTTAGTTTAAATTTACAAGATGGTTGACAACAGAACTTTGAACTTTAACATCTAATGGTATATCAGTTATACATATGATAAATAATTGATTACCTGTTTACAAGGACATGAAGACATAACTTATGGTCCCTGTGCCTCTGTTATTGTTTTAAATATGTTCAATTTTCTCTGTAGTAATAACAGGAAAACCAGAACTGGAAAGTTAAAACCAGTGATGTACTGCTATATGTTGAAGAACGGCTTTGCCATCTTCATTGCCTCTGCACCTCACCACTCAGAACAGCTGATTGCTGAGCTGGGTGTCAAAGTTCACCTCTGTTGTCAACCGTCTTGTAAAAGCAAGTACAAGAAGAATTCATTTCTTAGTTGTGTGCACAATGCATCCCCTTCACTGTCTGTGATCTGATTGTGCTTATACTTGGATGTAGCTCTATTTCATCCTGATTTAATAACATGCTATGGATTGATTACCATAGATACAAAGAAAACTGGTAGCCCTTCTTTCTCTTTTGGAGGAAATCGGTTCATTTGCAGTCAGTTAATATGTACTGTGAAAAATGAATTTTACATGTGAAATTTTATATCTTGAATTGCAAGTTCAAAGTTAGTCGTAAATCAGGTGCTGCTGATCAGGTGTTTTTTGAGTCAGCAGTAGCTGTGGGCTCAGATTTATTAAAGCTTTGTTGAGAATTTAGGCAGATACTTTTCTCATGTTAACATTTATTTTGAATAGCCTTTTAAAATTACTAATAATAAGGTTACAATCACTCAACTGTGAAGTGATTATACTCTAAATATAGTTAATACTCAGTTGATACCACAATTGGGACTGCTTTGTGAAGTGAAGCAGTTGCTAAGGAGAGTGTGACTATACATTTCTTTTTCTACTCATCTATCTGCTTACCTTGGTACTGGGCTAGTGATCTCACAACTGTTGCCTCTATCCAACAAGACTAATTAGTTGCACAACTTGAGACTGGCCAGCTGCTTCATTTTGAATGAGCTAAAGTTTACTGAATTTTCTTTAAGGATAGTCCCATCTGGAAGAAATTATTGTAATCTAGGTGAAAAACTGAACTTTAATGAACATTTTGACTAATTTTATTAAATAGTGTGGTTGTAATATGTTTCCTATATTTCCATTAGTAGTGTGTTCTTGTTTTCATTTTCATATGCTTGAATTAGCATCCTCATCAGAGGTGGTATTCAGCAGGTTCTGACCAGTTCTGGAGAACTGGTAGCAGAAATTTTGAGTAGGTCAGAGAATGGGCAAATACCACCTCTGGCTGTGGTATTACAATATCTTCCCCTGCCATGCCCACCAATCCACACCCATAGAACCCATAGTAAAAAAAATAGCTATGTGGAAGATGTTTACCAACATTATACTAGCTGTTCTTTTTATAGCTGCTAGCTCACTTGCTATTAACTATCAAAAACGTTTAAGTAGGAACATCCACTTTACTTCTGGTGAATCTCAGCTTTCAGTCTGTTTGGGGAAAACGGGTGACAGAGGAAATGCTTGGGGTTGGAAGGTTAAATGCCTGCAAAGGAATGTCCTCTAGTTGAATTTCCCTATTCTCTTTGTACTTTAACAGAAACTTATTCTTGTCTGCAGTGGTCTATTTCATTTCATGAGAATATTTGTTTCTTAATCACTTCACATACGAAGTGTATGATAAACAATATCTTTTGTAGGCTTTCTCATTTTCTTTCAATTTAGTGAAGATATATTGACGCAAAGAGGCATCCAATCTTTTTTGAAAATGTTACAATTTCATTGTCTACTCCAATTTAGAAATGGTGATTATTTATGACAAAAGTCTCATGTATAACTTGTACAGTCATTATATTATAGTATTATTTAACTATTACTACAATCTGTAATTAAAGAGAGCAATTAACATGTAGAAAGTCATATTAATGTCCATTTTGCCCTACTAAAAGTTGTATAACACTGTTTCATTCAACTTTTATATCCAATTTAGCACATAGCTTTGGGAATCCTGAATCAGTACAATCATGCTATGTCTTTTATTTAAAGATTTGTATTTTTATTTCAGCTGTCGAACCAGTAATAGAAAAAGCTTGATTGTAACCTCTAGCACATCTCCAACACTCCCACGTCCACATTCTCCACTTCATGGACATGCAGGTAATAGAAAATATGTATATGGCAATATATTTTGTTATAAATAATTAATTTAAGTTGTTAATTTAATTTCTTCTGTTGGAACTTAATATAATAAATAGACATGGTCTCTGACTCCAAGGGATTCATTTAAATAAAGATGGATGAACAAGATTTCTTGGTTGCTTATAGATTGGGCATCATCCAATTAAATACCAATTTGGATGTAGATGTTTTTATGAAGTAAAGGTTAAACATAGTTATCTGATAATATTTCTTGTTATTTGCACTTCTATGTGTTACACTCACATAGAAATACATTATTTTCCATATATGTTTACACTGTTTACCGGTACATTTCTATAAAACATATTATGCCTAAGAGATATTATTGTTGTTTTTGTTGTTGGCCATACAGCCAGATGTTTAGACTGGATATGAGATTTTTGTTTATTTTCAAGTCTTTCACAAGGACTAGGATAGGCAGATGTTGTTGTATATTAAAGGGATCATGGGATGTAAGTTGTTCCAAGTAAAGCTTCTTTTGCAATTTACCGATGGGGATTTTGACAGAGCTGATGGTCTTCATGTGGTCCTTCAGATGTGTTCGAATTGCATCCAGAGTGGCTATTGGTACTCATCTAGACTCTTGATGTTATTTCCATAGGGTATCTTGATTCCTTCAATTTTCACTATTTCCCCCCTGTTGATGGTAAGGATGGCACTTTTGTCCAGTCCAAATTCCACTGAATTATCTTAGTTGTATATTCAGAAACTATTCAGCAGCTATTCTATTTCAGATTATCTTTTCCTATTCAGCTTCAGATTGTCTGTGTGAAGCAGGTGGTATAGCCTGGCAGATTGCTCCCACTGCAGAATTGGATCAGAAGCAATGTCAGTTCAAGAAATTAAATGCATATAATGTACATATTAGTTATGTATAAGGTCATTCCTGTTATCACTGTTTGAAAACAACTGTCTTCTATCTGAAAATTTGGATCAAATTCAGATGTATATACAACTTATACATAAAACACATCAGAAATTACAGTGTCTGTATGCAGTGAAAAACTATACTTTGCTTAGAAACACTGATGGAAAGAGTGATGGAAACTGATGGAAAGAGGAAGACCATAATCTCTTTCTGCTAAATATTTTAAACTGGCATCCTGAGTGTATGTCAGTAAACTTTTCATAAAAATAAACTGTTTGAGATAAAACTGGCTTTCAGTTACTCTTGTAACATATTGGCAAACTGTGCTGTATGCAATATGAATATGATTGAAACTGCTAACCAAGTCTACACTTTATCTTCCTAAAATATATTATGTGAAAGTCTCAATTGAAGAAAGTCAGGATGAATGATGGTGATCAAGATTTCTGACAACTGTGGTGTATGAGGGAATTGCAGCTTGGAACAGAAGAAGAGCAAATGATAAGGAGCATGAATAAATCAATGAGAAAAAGAAAAAGCGCAAGCAAGCAAACCTAGAAGGATATAATAGAACTGAATGAAAGTGACCTAATATTGTGGACCAGGGTTTAGAATTCAGGGAAATAAAATGCAGAATTAAAATGTATGTCAGGAAGTATTAATTGGTAGCGTGTAAGTCAGAATCCATATAAGTCAGGCTTCAAATATCAGGGTGTGAAACCCAGCTCCCCTCAACTGCCCAGATACTAGAAGCTTATTCAGTGATTGGCTGAAAAAACTGAAACTTGAAAAACTAGAATGGAACCTTTTCTATAGAAAAAAAAAACCAGATTCCTGAATACAATATATTATTTGCCCTGGCAAGAAGTCCAAGCCTTTATATAAGCCTATGCTTTAATATTTAAGATCTAGCCACCTTCTTCCCACTTTGCTGAATAAACAAATATGTGGTGTTTTAATGGTCTTTGGAAGCAGCTGAACTATGTTTATGTAATGGTTCTTTCTGCTCTGAGAACCATTAATTAATGGCTGATCAGTGTTATCCTTTACAATGATAATTGAATGGTGATAATAGAAGAATCAGATATGGGAATATGTACAATGTTTTGAATGAAGGTGCAAAAATAATGTAGCATCAATGGGGAGGATAGGATGGAAGAAGAGATTACAGAAGAAGTGTTTTTGCCAGAGACCCAAGTAGAAATGAGAAAGGTGACTTAATAACAAATAGACAAGAGATCTGTTTGAATTTGCAATACACCTGTCACAACGTAGTACCTGTCCACCAAATTGTGTGATGCATATGTTAGCACTAGATTTATTAGAAAATGAATACTGCTTAAAATACAATTCTTTTATTGCAAGTTATTGCATAAACAAAATTGTATATTGTACATAAAGAATGGTACAAGAAAAAAGATGGGCTGCTTTTAGGGGAGAGCAGTCTCATAAAATGTCATAGGATGTAGTTTTTGTGAATAGAGGACTCAACCATGGATACCCAGAGAAGAAATAGAATAAAGCTATGATATTAGGATAAGGATAAAATCTGGATGGTCACAAGATGGCAGAGATATATAGTTGCCATCTGGATATTTGTAGGCAATATATGATGTCCCTAAGATAGGAAGTGGGGATTGAAGGCATACACACATAGAAATAGTTACAAGGCAAGGATTTACTTAGAAGCGCAGATGCAGAGAAAGGAAATAAGGAAATAAGAAAGGAAATAAGGAAGATTAGAGACTAGAGAAAGGAAATAAGCCTTTTGTTCCTTTGGCTTCCTGTTTAAACTTTTTGATGAGGAAGATGTATTCCATCCTGGGTGTATTATCTTCTGCTGGGTTTCTGCAGAGAAACAAAAACAGGATCAGAAAAGAAGTGTGGGGCATTGTTATTTACTGTTAATATTTTTTCTAGACTAGATTACTAGGGAAATCTCAGTAAGGAAAGATACATAGAATTAAAAGACATATTTGGTTGGTGACTATAGGAGCAGAAAGTTTGGCTGATTAGACTTTTGCTCTGCTCCAGTGTGGTTTACATTTTTACATTATGTGGATGTTTAATTTAAAGCTGATTTATTATAAAGCTGTATAGTTATATTCACATTTCATATATTTATAGGTGCAAGTATAGAAGGAATTAATATCAGTTCTTTTTAGATAAACACTAATGCATATGAATTATTATTATTATTATTACTATTAGTTGTTGTTGTAACTTCATTGACAATAACATATATTTATGTAATAAAATATTTCCAGATTGGCATAATATAGGTCACATAGATTAGATCCTGATCAATTCATGTAATTCATAGGACTTCTAAGCCATCATATTTCCATTTGTGATCCTCATTATTTGTTTTTCACCATTTATTCTGGCTTATTTCTCACCAGAAAAAGAGAAAATAGTTTGAACACTATGATTAATAACAATAGAAACCATAAGTCTGAAAATTGTATGTTAGATTCACATTAACTATAATATAGAAATAGTTGTAAGCATGGTTCATATACCGTCTTGTATGTTTTTAAGCAGGTGGAAGTCCATTGGATAGTCCCCGAAATTTTTCTCCAAATGCACCATCTCACTTTTCCTTTGTTCCTGCCCGTAGGTATGTATGAGTGATTTTATTCCATTAGAGAGAGAGTATGTGTGTGTGTGTGTGTGTGTGTGTGTGTATGTGAGAGAAAGAGAGAGAGAGAGAGAGAAAGGATTCATTAACTTTCTACCATTGTTTTAAAAATAGTTGTTAAAAAATATCAGCTTTAATGTGTCTATCAGATGTAGGATTCCAGCGCTTGTATCGATATCAGAACATTTCAGATTCAGAATTCAGATTGGACCTGAATTTTGGTAGAATTAGAATATAGCACACTTGAAGGATTTGTTCTATTGTTAAGATATTATTCTATTGTTAAGTGAGACATTTGTTAAATGAGTTTTGCCCCATTTTATGACCTTTCTTGCCTTGTTAGGTGGATCACTGCAGTTGATAAATTAGTAACCCGATTGTTAAGTGAACCTGGCTTCCCCATTGATTTTGCTTGGCAGAAGATCACAAAAGGGGATCACATGACCCTGGGACACAGGATCATAAGTACGAACCAGTTGCCAAGCCTCTGATTCTGTTCACATAATCATGGGGATGCTACAAAGGTTGTAGCTGTGAAAAATGGTCATAAGTCACTTTTTTTCAGTGCCATTGTAACTTTGAACGGTCACTAAAATATTCATTAAATCAGTATTGAAGAATATTGTTTAAGATTATTGTGCTGGTTGAGCTTGGCTAATCTTTTCTAAACTTGAGATTTGTTCATTCTCATTTTCCAATTTATTGAGATTTTTAAAAGAATCAGTAATCCTAAACCACCACCCCCAATAAACTCTGCTTGTATGTTCTTTATTAAGGCATTAGCAAGTTTGTGGACTTCTGCTATTTTGTAATACATTGATTGCAATATTTATTTATTCATTCAACTGCCCGTCTCTAAAAATGACCCTGGATAGCAAATAATCGTAAAATAAATTGAAAACACGTCCAGTCAAAAATGCAAACTTAAACCACATACCGTAGCAGTTCAATGGCCATTTGAAGTTATGATGGCACTGATGGTACTATTTGACCTTGGAATCTGGGTGCAAGTCAACTCTCTCGCACTTATGACCAATTGCAGTGCCCCACAATCATGTGATCACCATTTGCACATTTCCCTGCCCCCTTCCCCAGAATTTTCACTTGGATGCCAGGAGGGAAAGACACGAGTCATACTGGGATAAGTCTCACCCTTCTCCCTTTCTAGCTACATGCACACCCCTCCACACCCTCCCAGATCTTCACCATGCACACTTCCCAAACCTTGCTGCGCTTCTTTTGCACCCTGTCCATACCTTGGCTATACTGTCAGTGAAAACACTATTCTGTACTATTCCCCATCTTTCTTTGCTCCCCCAAAGAACTTTTGGGGACCATTTTAGCCTAGATATATCCTTGGAAATAAAGATGATGCTTTCAGTTACCCCAAACCTGCTTTCTATTTTTGTTTTGATTAAAAAAATATTTTAAAAAGTCAGATGCAGCAGGGAGCCAGATGCAAACAAAGGGTGGTGTCTACGGGCAGGTTACAGGTTTGGGGGATGAAATATTGGAAGTCTTCAAATATAATGATTTCTTCATAGTTGCCACAATTAAATTATGATAGGAAGTTATAGCCTTTCTCCAGATGAGCTGTTCAGAGCATCCACTGTTTGGGATGATGCTTCTGTCGCTCATTTGATAGGCTGGGCTTTAATTGAGAGGACGCTCCTCCTCCTCCGTGGGACTCCTCCCTAGCGTCCCCAGTTTTTGCTCAGCCTTCGTGGATATAGGCAGCTTAATTTCCTTTCCCTTGGCCGGAATAGCAAAGGCTTCAAAAGGAGTCAACAAAAAGGTTTGCTTTTAAACTCTAAGCAACTCCTTTAAGGCTTTTAGTTTCAATGAGTCAAGCTGCTCCCAACGATATATAACTCGAGCCAAGGGAGCTCACTGTAGCTTCAGATAACGATCTCTCACCCCCAGGATGATAGGAGGTGATAATGCCTCAGCTGCATGGCTAACAACTCACATTACAATCTTTTCAAGCCGAGCCGCTACGATCGCCGCCGCCACTACGATCACCACCACCCGCGCCCGACGGGAGAGTCTCCATTTTAAAAGGGTCTGAGGCTTTTTTCTCTCCCCTGGGAACACCGTCTGGGGTGGGGGCATCAGCGCCCATCTGCCCCACTGCGCCTTTTTATTCAAGGGGAAAGTCTGCAGTATCGACTCCCAACAAGGCGTGGAAGTGCTGCTGAGCCGATTGAACTCATTACGCGCCTAAAGAGATAACGGCTGGTGCCATTGCAGACTCACTAACCATGCGGTAGTGATCTGCATTTTATTTCTGGAACTGTGAGAGGCTTTTCTTTCCCCAAGCAGGGGTCTCCTTCCTGGAACCCGAGAGAAATCAACGCCGGCATCAATTTGTTTATAAGAATTCCATGGTATTATCTGTTGAGAGGCCACTTCCCCTCACAAGGAACTCTGTGAGGGTCCAGGGAACATTTATGCCGATTACGGACCTCTTTCTGAAGTTGACTATTGCGCTTCCTTTTTCAGTTGAATTCACAGAATTCTAGCAGCACAGTAACAGCGAGCACCAAGGCCTTTGTCCATCTGGGCAGGAAGCTGTAGACCGCCAGTGACTGTAGGATCACCCAATTGCAATACAGGTCCTGAAAGGTGTTCTCTATTTGGCCTCACAATTTGATTCCATATTCAGTCATCTAATTATGAGTTTGGTAACAGCACAACAATTTATGTTAGTAGCTGTGCACAGATATAACAAAAACATTATCAATAATAACAATATTAATGATATCAATATTATTATGAATAATAACATAATAAATTGAATTTACCAAAAAATGGGGGTGGGGAGCAAATATCAAGAGGATTCCCTGTCTCTGTTTATATCAGTCCTCTGAACCAGTCAACAGTCCATTAATATCTCATACACATATAGATACATAGATATAGATATCTCACCTTGTGGGCTTTAGGTCAGAATCTTCAAGGGCAACCAAAAATACCCCTAGTGGACAATAAACCAACTCAAAGTAGGTAAAAACGTCCTAGAAAGACCTCTAAGGCAACAAAGGATGCCAAGAGACACCAAAATGCGTTAGATGAGCATATCTTAAAAAAAATGCATGAGGGAGGTTGAACAGAAGTCTCAATCCTCTTCCCCAGCCAGGCTGGTCCCAGTTCCAGAGTGCTTGCTTCAGCAGCACATATACTAAAATTGGAATGATACAGAGAAGATTAACATGGCCCCTGTGCAAGGATGACATGCAATTTGTGAAGTGTTCCATATTTCACCTTGCCTCCATCCCTGTATCTCTCAACACCATTCAGGAGAGCCCCAGAGGGACCGGTTCAACCCAGGCCTTCAGCAGCGCTACTTGCCTGACAGACAGTTGTGGGACCACAACAGAATTCTTACTCCCAGAGGATATCCCTGACAAATTGAAGGCCTGGAGGGACATGGCAACCTGAAGAGGCATCACAGCCGGGGCACAGTAGAAGTTGATGGCTAGGCAGCCTCCACAATCTGACCTTGATTCTCACTCGATTTAGTTACTATGCAGAATAGACCTTCATTACCAGCAGGTACCTCCTTCAGGGGAGTATTATATAATCCAGTTACACATTCACGTGATGCACAGAACGAGGGAAAACTAGAGACCAGATGGAACAGGTTGAGGAAGGGTCTGCTCACAACAGTGACCAAAATCTGTCAGAGGCAGAGCCCCTAAAAGGGGGGGGCATGTCAAACATTGAAGGCATTAAGCCAGACCACTGACCTTCAGGTCTGTTTCGCGCTCAGACTTTTTTCAAGTCTCTGTTTTTTTTTTTTTTAAAAAAAACCTACTTCCTGCCTTGATATTCCATTCCCCTCGGCCCAACAATCGTTACTATAAGGGGGGGATCAGACGATTTAATTTTCTCCCAACCAATAATGTAAGAGGAAGCCATAACTGTCCCACAGAAGTTCTTGGACCTCATCCAGAAACAAGGGGTCTCTTCAGTGGTGTACACTCCTCTTACAGGATATGATAGCAAATGTTTAATTTGGTTTTCTCATTCTGCTAAATTTATCATCACCACAATAGTAGATAAAACAATAATGGCAATTATCATCCTCCTCTGCAATTCCAACGGAAGCAGAAGAGAATCTCAAGTCAAAGGATATACAGGCTCAAATTGTCCCCATGTAGGGCATGTCGATCTGATGTGAGGGCCATAAGAGCGGAGTCGGCCTCATCCCCCCTTTTTTTACTAGATCGTCTCTCAGGTTGCTCCGCCATCTGAGGGAGATTATCTCAAATTCCAATATCAGGGCACACAAGGACGCCGCAAAACTCTATTAAATTATCTGCTCAAGCCAGGGCATCTCAGGTTACTCCTCGCCTACTGCTATGGCTCAGACATTGGCAAGCAGATATCACACAACTAATGGAAGCTTGCTTCCTCCCCAATATAGGGAGATAATTTGGTTGGTGGTGCCCCTGACCTATCTCTGATAGAGACTAGAAGCAGAAAATAAGTTCCTCTCTTTTCATAGACCCCAAAATAGTCCTTCCCAGCTTTTTGGAGGGTTCCTTCGTTCCCTCTACCAGGGACTTTTTCTCTCCAGACTCCAGGGACCGTCTGGACGCATGAATCACCAACAGTCACATAGTTTCCGATCTGGAGATAGATACTGAAGGGGAGGGCAGAGCAAAAGAATCTCTTGAGGAACATGAAATAGAGGTCTCCGAGGCACAACATAGGCCTCACGACTGTGCCCCTATTGGTGGAAGGCTCAAGCCTTTCACGGACAGATGGGATGCCTCTACCACTGTTTCCTGGGTTAGAGGTATCAGAAGATTAGGCCTGGCTATAGAATTTCCATCCTCTCCCCGGAACCTTTGCATTACTTGCCTTCTCTCTGGGGATCCTGTTAAAGGGAGCATGATGGAGACAGCTATTGTTCATTTATTGGAGATCCAGGCAACCAACCTGTGGCACCAGGTCAGCAGAGGCAATTTTAGTTTTAAAATGACTTAATTGATCCATAGTTCATAGGAGGCTTAAGATGAGTATACTGAACTCCATACTTCTGAGCTTCAGAAGGGGCGATTTTCTACCCTCCATTGACAATGGAGTCCCATCCCCACATTCCAATTAGATCCTCACATAGCAAAACTCTTAGTTTTTGTTATAATACTCAACGTTTTGAATACATTGCACTGTCCTTTGGGTTGTCATCTACCCAAGGTTCTTACGAAGGTTCTGATGGCTCTGGCTGTTCATCTCAAGGGAACACCTGTTAGACGGCAGTGTTGTTTATATGACATTTCATTATTATCTTGTTCATATAAACAGGCAAAGGGGAGGCCTTAGCATCGGTCATCACTAGGAGAGACTTGCAGTCCATCTCTCATCACCCATGCATATGCCATTTTCCTGCACAGGGCTACAATCTTACAGCCTCCTGTAGTGCATTGATATCACACGTGGGACCTCAACAAGGTCCTTACTGTACTCAAGAAAACTCCCTTTGAGCCCATGTAGTCCATGCGTCTCCATTCCTAACGTACAAGGTGGTTCTCTTGGTTGCCATTACATCGGCCAGTTACATCTTGGATCTAGTAGTCTTGTCAGTTAGACAGGAGCTCTGTATTTTTCACACAGACAAAGTGGTCCTTAGTCCAGATCCATCTTTCACCCATAGATAATTTTGGGTTTCCATAGGAACTGATACTCCCGTACATTTGTCTGAAACTGACATAAAATCTGGCACGACAATGCCACAATCTAGATGTAAGGCAAGCTTTCTGCATATATTTCAACTGCACGATGTGTGTTAGGAAACAAAGGTTCTCTTCGTTTCTTGTCAACCACCCACCATTGGGTGCAAGACCCCTTCCTCAATGACCAGTAAGTGGCTGAGAGTACAATTCCCAAGTCCTATGAGACACAAGCTCTTCCTGTACCCAGGGGCATCACTGCTCATTCGACCTGGAGCGCTGCGATGTTGACAACATGGGCCAGAAGCGCCACTAGCGAAAATTTACAAGGTGACAACATGGGCCTCACCATCGCCTTTTATTTAGAAACTATTAGAATGATGTCTTCGTCTCTACGGAGGCTGCCTTTGACAGGAAAGTGTTACAAAGGGTCCATAGGGACCAAGAAAAAGGGGAATCCAAACCAGACGGAAGCCCTCCCATAGGACATGCCAAGCTTTGGTATGTCCCAAACAATGGATGCTCTGAACAGCTCATCTGGAGAAGGGGCATTGGTACTTACCTGACATGCCCTTTCTCTGTGAGCTGTGAAGAGCATCCATCCCCACCCTTATTCGTCTGGTGGGATGCTGTTCCGGCCAAGTATTAGAAAGGGTGAAGGAAAAGAAATATTTCATCACTTTGACTTCACCAAAACTGGGGACGCTAGGGAGGAGTCCCGTGGAGGAGGAGGAGCGTTCTCTCAATTAAAGCCCAGCCTATCAAACGAGCGACAGTAGCATCATCCCAAACAATGGATGCTCTTCACAGCTCACAGAGAAAGGGCGTGTCAGGTAAGTACCAACACCCCTTTTATACCTTTGTTTATAAGTTATCTCACTAGCAGTTTTTAAAAATCCCATCAATATTGTTAAGATATCAGGCTACTACCATTTTGTTTTGCTAAGAAAATATTATTTAACAACAAATCTCAAGTTCAGTATTTTGTGAGCCTACCTGAATTTGGTAAGAATATGAAAGTTGGGCTCTACTTATATATGCAGGATAAATATGAATAATTCTCAAAGCTGAGTGGTGGAATTATTTCAGTGTCAGTATAAATCTGATGGTGTACAAATCTCATTTATAAATCTGTCATTAAATGATATGTTTCTTTTGTTGTTTTCTTACATTACAAGTTCATTCATAAAATTGCTTAGGATATTTAAAGGAATAACAATAACTATTTGATAAATGTTTACAAACACTCTGTATTTTGTTCCCATTTTTATTGCTGGTACTGTTTGTTTTTATGTAGCCATGGACACAGGGCAGACAGGTAAATGGTACAGCAGATGTAAGTTGTATGCAGTATGAATGGAAAGCTTTTGCATGTTGCAGTCCTGGCGAGCTCATGCTTTCATAACCCATTTAGGCATGTTGGCAACACTTCTCTTGACCGATTAAAATGAGTGACTTCTGTTGAAAAGAAAATATTGCTGCCCCTCGAAATGTTCTATTATGCATCTGTAGACATATCAACTTAAAAGGGAAATAAACTTTATTCAATTCAGAAGTGAACCCAGAATTAAAATACGTAGCAATAAGTCTGTATGGGATAATAGCATTAGTGAGTTGATCTTGTCCTCTGTGTGATAATATAAAAAAGCTCATTTTTCTTTCAGTTGTGGGTATCATCTCATCTTTTGAAGAAATATTTCCCAAGATATGTGGGGAAAGGAGGAGGGGGAGAATAAAGTTCTTGTGTTGCATCTAGAGTATTTTCTATTTAATAGTGTAAATGGTTCTCAACCTTTTCTTCACCACAGACGCCTTTTAAATCCTTTTGTGGCCATAGACTGTAGTCACAGGACCACTAAGACTTCACTCATGATTTAAATCATAATATTTCTTAAAGTGTTCACAAACCCTGTGTGACGACATCATGGGCTCCCAGGGGTCCACAGACTACATGTTGAGAACCACTGGTTTGAGCAGTATGTGAATTTTCAAAAGCCTTCATCCATTCACAAAACCTGCCCTGTACTTTTAGTTGAGGTTATTTTTACTTTGTCTTTTCTTGTTCACAAAGAGCCTGCTTCTTTACTACTCTGGGAGCTGTATTATATTACTTTTAATTTAAATCAACTGCAAAATGTACCTGCAAACAAGTCAGTATCATGAAAAGTGTCATATAGGAGCAGCGGGCTGCTGTTCTGTTTTACCTCAAGTGAAAGGTTTACTGTCGGTAAATAATTGTAAAGGAAAAGTTAATGACTAAGGATTTTTGCAACTGAAAATAAAAGTTACAAATCTAATAATTACTGTTAATAGGCATTCTAATTCTGCAGTTGCTAAGTGAACACTGCTTGAAAAATTTCTGCCTTGGAACTAACTGCTCCTTTCAAAGAAACAGTACTCCTTTTTATTATGTATATTGGCTATTGATAAGTTGATCCATTAAACAGAAGTAGTTTTTCCATATGAAAACTACAGGTGAAACATATTTCTTTATTTGCTTTATATATTTCTTTGGATGACGTTTGTTTTGTAAGGGCCCTGATTTTTTTTAATTGTGATTTTTAAACATGATCATGCCAAGGAATAGTTAATATTTTGCATCATGTTTATGTATTTGTAAACATTATTTCTAGTGTTGATTTCCCTGCAGTTTCTTCTTTACAATATTTTTTTAAAATATTGAAAAAATATTTATAATACATATATTTTAGAAAAAACACCTTGAAGACCATAAGAGCACAAGAAGAGTTGCTTGATCAGGTCATAGATGCTTTATTCAGGAAAATGGAATTTTGCATATAAAATGTAACATACAGTGACAAGACACAACAATAACAATGGCATTTAAAAAAATAATATTGCCTATTTGGGGTTTTTAACTGTAGCATGGATTCTATAACATTTTAAATATTTGTGATCTTGTGCATGAAGCATGAAGGCATAAATTAAATGTTAAGTTTTTTTTCTAAATGGATTTGAAATGTAAGTTGTGTTTCTATATATAGTAGATTGAGCGGGAAGTTTGCTCCTGACTTTCTTTTGAAATACCTAAGATAAAAAAGATTAACACAGCAAAAACCTTAGAAAACATTTGTTTAGAAGACACATAGTTGTTGACTATGTGTATATTCTGTGTAAGATATCTGACATGTTGTTCTGCTGTGTTTATTCTTTGGGTCAGCAACAATTTGCAAGTGGCAAATTGGATTTTTAACTACAGTCTGATGGCATATGAATCATTTAAATAGGCAAAATCTATTATTTAAATCATTTCAAATAACATTTTAAAATAATACTGTTTGTATCTTTTTCTAGGACAGATGGGCGCCGTTGGTCCTTGGCCTCCCTCCCTTCTTCTGGATATGGAACTAACACTCCAAGTTCAACTGTTTCAGTAAGTTCATGCTCACTGTGTTGATTAATGAAAGATTCTCTTCCTCCTGATAGTTAATGGGATTTTAGATGTTTTAGATAAATATTTGTTTTTTCATATTCTGACAGAAATGTACTCTTAAAACACTTTTGAGGGGAATATCATAACTGATTTTAGATTCCAAATGAAAATATATTCTGTATTTCCTTCATAATGAAGTTTCATTCTGTTATATTATTCATTTAAAATATATTAACGAAAACACCTGACAAACACAAGATACATGAACATTTGTATTTTTTTCTCCTTGAAATGAGTCATTATGTATTTTTGTAAAATATTTGCCTGTCCTTAAGTATTCTCTTGCATACATTTTGTTCTTAGTCATCTTGCTCATCTCAGGAGAAGCTACACCAGCTGCCCTATCAACCAACAGCTGATGAACTTCACTTTCTGACAAAGCACTTCAGCACAGAGAGTATCACTGACGAGGAAGGAAGACATTCTCCAGCAATGCGGCCTCGATCTCGTAGTCTGAGGTAATCCGTAAATCCTTCATCCTTTTCCTTAATTTTCTGTGATATCCCCATAAGAAAAATTACTTTTGTTTCGCCCATGAATTGCTGCAGCAGTACCATAATTCAAATGATAGACTGTATGGTTTGTATATAACTTCAGATTCAATCCTTGGCATTCACATCTAGAACTGAAAAAACTCCTATTTAAAATTTTGAAGTACTGCTGCCAGACTCAGTGGGCTAGATGGACCAATACAAGTCTTGCATCTACTGTATAGCCAGCTATACCAATAAAAACACAATATAAATACAGTAGCGGCTGTATAAACATGCTATCTCCAACCATTGGAAAAAATAAAATATCTCTTAACAGTAATATATTTAGATTAGATCCTAAATAACTTTTTTTGTTTTAAGGAAGAACAACCACATGTTTAAATATTGCTGAATTATTGCTGATTTGTCCATATTGACTAGAATGCCTGGGAATGAAATTTAGCAACAATGGATTTTATTTATGTACTTGTGAGAGCTAATGTCATAGGAGTAGAAAAACCCAGATTCTGGTCATTTCTTGACCCCTTGGCTGGGAAGTAAAAAAATAATTGATTAATCACATTAGTACACTAATTTTCAACCTCAACAACTGTATGATCCAAAAAAAGAAAAAAAGATGTGGCTGTTTTCATGAGTCTGAGAAGAATGCTGCAATTTGACTCCCATGTATAAAACATGTATAGTGAATTACATACTAATTATGCATACATAGTTTATGCTGTTAATTGGTTTATGAAATATATAATCACATTAAAGTGGATGGTATGCTCAAATAGTCATACTGCCTTATGTTGCGATGCTTTACCTCTCACACTTTTTTTTTAGCCCTGGTCGTTCACCAGTATCCTTTGATAGTGAAATAGTGATGATGAACCATGTATACAAAGAAAGATTTCCAAAGGTAAGAAGGTACTCTGAACAGTTTGAGGTTTTTTTTTTTACATCCATTTAGTAGGAATAATAAAAATATATGAGATAAAAAATATATGATATAAAAAACCTATTCTTTATACAAAATTAAGGCAGTAATAATAAAATGAAAATCCACACTAGAATTATTTAAGCAAATTGAGAGTTTACAAAATAGTTATAAATATTTAAGTTGAGAAGGTATCTTTATCAAAAAAGATGGACTGGAGCTTAAAATGTATTTGCAATTGGTTGCCAATTAAGAATCACAATGTGTGCCAAAATATAAATTGGATTTTATCTGGTACATAAGTAGTATTAGGTGATTTAAAGGTCTCTCCTAAATTTATTTGAAAAATGAAGTATGTTTATAATTCTTGATCCCATATTTTTAAAAACTGTTAAGCTTAAAATTTGAAGCCAATCTTTTCCATCCTTAGCAAGATAGGATGCTAAAATAATGGAAAGATCCACTATGTAGCCTGTAAAAAATAAAAATTACATGCATTCCCATTATAGGTCTCTCACACTATATGGTGTTTAAACTTTTCTGAAATGATGTTTTATCTGTAATTTATAGAATATAATATCAATAAATTTAATATGAATGTTTACAGTGATAATAGAGAATAATGTTCATTTATTTTCTATAGGCAAAATCCTTAAATAGTCTAATAAAGCCCATTAATTAGGTTTGATATATTTAATTAAGTTTATATTTTGATTCATTTATAACAAAATACCACTAATTATTTGACCCATCTTTAGGCCACAGCCCAGATGGAGGAACGGCTGGCTGAATTGATTGCATCGAGTGCACCTGAAAATGTGTTGCAATTAGCAGATGGGGTCCTAAGCTTTATTCATCATCAAATTATTGAATTGGCCAGAGACTGCCTGGATAAATCACGTGAAGGACTTATTACTTCTCGGTACTTTTATGAACTGCAGGAAAATCTTGAAAAATTGCTTCAGGATGTAAGTATGTCAACAAATGATTTAACCCTTTCAAAAATGTTGGAGCTTGTTGATTTAGAATTATAGAAATTAAAGTCTAATACTCATGGTCAAGGTGACCTTCTTGATGATTCCCACAGCTTACAACCATAATTCTGGGTTCAGTTATGGTTGTAAATCAAACACCTGTATTACTTGTATTATCCTAGATGTATTACTACCTGTATTATCCTAGATTCATTATAATGAAGTCTTTTGCTCCCTAATTCATCTTTACATATTATAGGTTTAAACATTCAAGCTATATGAATTGGAATTTAATAGTTTATGGGAAGATAGACATTGTAGAAAAAAGAGTTTTAAAGATGCATATGTTTATTATTGTATGATACTTTTATGGGTCACAGTCTGTGGCTCTGTGTCTGATGGACTGTAATCTACAAAGGTTTTGTGATAATAAAATTAATTTTCTTATGGTTTCAGTGGAAGATTAAAAGCGTAGATTTCTCACATATCAAATCAACTACCTTTAATTATGCTTGGCTTTCATGCATTTTCTAAAACTTCCAAAACAGAGATTGTTGATGTAAGAGCTAAAACTTAATAAGGCTGGAACCAACAGTTTTCAACTTACAGAATACTGTCAAAAGACAAGCCAAGTGTCTCTTGGATCAGAAAGGCAAGAGATAAAATTTCAGGGATTAAATTGTGCATAAATATATCATACTAATTGGCTTCCTGGTCCAGGAGAGGGCACAGTTGGTGCTGAAGATGAACCTGTGTAAAGGGCTATGGCTGCTACCTGCTCTGCAAGAATTGTGAATCTATGAAGACCTCCAAATTGCACACCAACTCTGACTGAGAAAGTGTGACTTCCTGTGCAGAGTTAAAAGATAGAAAATCTTGGTCTTGCCAAAGGTGAGCCAAAATCTGTTCTCCTGCACCAAACTTCTAGATCTCCAGGCACAGGGAAAGAGAAAAACCTTGACAGCATCACCTCATTGGGCCAGTGCTGAGTTGCATAACTGGATGTCATCAGTATACAATAATACAATAATTTCTGTGCTGATGATTGACCTTCCCCAGTGGCTTCATGCAGGGGAGGGTTTCTACCAGTTCTGTCCACCTCTGTAGAACTGGTAGCTCTGAAGAGCAGCAGACATAGAACCGGTTCTATGTCTGCTGATGTTTTTGCCCACCCGCTCACCCGGGATCTTACCTGACCTTTATTTCCTGATTTTTTTCGACTTCAGCTGCCGTGGGAGGCACAGCTGCAGTTAAAAAAGCAGGAAAAAGGGGCTTTTTGAAAGGCTGCTTCTCTGCACGCAGCATGCTGATGACAACCAGGGAAGCACATCGTAAATCACCAAATCTCATAAATGACCGAACTGGTAGTTAACCCTATCAGATCCCATCCCTGCCTTCATGTAATGTTAAATAGAAGTAGTGAGAGAGTACCTCATAAAGCAGGGATCTCTTCTTCCCCTACGAATACTGTTTCGATCTGCCTTGGAGAAAGGAGGAAAATCACCATAACACTGCCTGTCAGTCTCCTAAGTTGGTCCAAAAGGATATCATGTTTGATGGTATCAAAAGCTGATGAGAGATCAAGGTGACCAGGATGGCTGTACCACTGTATGCTGAGCTTGCGAAAAGTCATTAACCAGTGTTATCAATGCTATCTCAATCAGACTTGAATCCTAATTGAAAGGAGTCTAGAGAATCTGCTTGTCCTGGACTTTCTGGAGTTACAGATTAATAACTTGTTCTACAAAGGGAAGATTGAAGATTGTATGAAATTGTTCAGATCTGTTGGTGATGCCCAGTGATGGCCTCTTAAGTAAGACCAGAGAGTTGTCTCTATCAAGGCAGAGGCAGCTACTTCCTCCTGTAGAGAAGCATTCACCATTGGATGGACCCAATCACCTGTCACCTGTCAGGATTAACCAGAAGCAGAGGTGGGCTGCTGCCGGTTCAGACTGGTTCGCCCAGACTGGTTGTTCCGACCACCGGCTGGGCCTGCCCACCTGCCCCGGTACTATCTGGCTGGGCCTGCCCATCCGCCCCGGTACTATCCTGTCCTATATATCTCACTCTAGTTGGCTCACCCTGTCCATGCAGCCCACCTGATTTCTGTGCCTCTCCTGCTCTACTCACCGCAGCTGCCCAAGGTGTACTGGAAGTGGCGCGCATAAAATTGGCCTGTGTTTGAAGCTGCACACAAGCCGCACTATCACATTTTCAGTTCTGCACTAGGCGAACTGCTTGTTGAAGTATGTGAAGTCCACCTCTGACCAGAAGGAAGAGGAATCTAAAACACCCAGTGGCTAAACTCAGCCGTAAGAAACTGTTCCACTTCATCAAGGTTGACAGGTTCAAGCTCTTTCCAGATAACTAGGCAACCATGCACAGACAACTACATAGGATCTGTACATCCAGATAATAACTCTGATTTTTCTGCTGAAATGAGACTTCCCTGCCCTGGAATCTGCTCCTGAGGATAGAAGATCTGTAAAAGTGGCATGAAATGTGTTGTCAGTGGGCTTTTCCCATTGTCTTTGCTTGGTGGAAGCTAGCTGGAATTGGTGATCACATGACCTTGGGATAGTACAGTTGTCATGAATGCATGCCAGTTGTCAGGCGGCTGAGTTTTGATCATGGGGATACTGCAACAGTTGTAAGTGTAAAAACTGGTCATAAGTCATTTTTTCAGTATTGTTGTATCTTCGAATGCTTAGTAAACAAATGGTTGTAAGTCGAAGATTACCAGCATTCCTATTATAACGCAGATATAATGCTTCCAAATCTTTTGAAGGATGGGCAAGAAAAAGCAAGTATTTTGGGAACATTGAAATGTGTTTGGTATTTATTTTTATTACATCTTTTACTGATTTAAGTTTGCTTTGCTGTTTCAATGTAAGTTATGCATTGCAACGAGTGACTATACCTTAGTTTACATACTGTACAATTATAATGTTGGATACATATTTCTCAAGAAAATAAGTTTTAAAAAGTTTTTGAGATGACATACTTAGCAAATGAATCCTTTTATTATTTGTCGCATGAAATTAGAGGAACCTGGGAAAAACTGCATCTTATTATTACATCAGAGCTGTACTACACTATTTATTCTCTGTACAGGAATTGTAGCATCGTAATGCTCTAAATAAAAAGTGTTTATGTTGGTAGACAGCATGTCTGAGCACCTTGACTTATTCCATTAATTTTTAAAGAAAATATTTGACTGAAGGGATTTTAAAATATTTTTCCAAAATGTTTCCTTAAAAAAAAACTTTAGTTTTTTTTCAGTCTTCAGTTTCTTTGGCTTTTTTCCTTCCATATACCTAGTTTCTACTTAACTAGAAATCCTGATTAGTACTATGATTCTTAGAAGGGTTTTAACCTGGAAATATTGGTTCTTATTTCTAGAACTCAGCTGCATTAGACTGTATCAGTGTATTAGCTCAATGAGAAAGTTGTCACTGTTCTAGGGAGAAAAGCAATTGCAATTTCATGCCCCAGTGAGTACTATTAGTGACAGATGAGTCTTTCACATAAGGGAGTAAATTTATAATTTACCCATTTCTGCCTCCAGAATGACATTGAAATTGGCAGCAGCTAGAATCAATTCTTTTTCTCCCTCCTTCCAAAGTGAGGTTGGGTGGGATCTGTAATGTAACTTACAACCTTCAGACAAATATATAGTCTTGGAAAGTACGAATTGGATAGAACACATTATGTTGAAGCAAATGGTAGACAATTGTTTGGCATATAACCAGTACTTTCAAGATGCAGGAAAAGTAGGATATCTTATTAATAAAATATTTGAAATCCAGACTGATTTGTGAGGAATTAAAACAAATCATAGTGATATTATTTATTATGTGTCCTGAAACTGTAGCCGAGTTATTTTGGATGAACGGCAGCTATGTTGTGCTTCATTACTGTTTTCCTGCAGTATTCAATTATTTTTCGTCTAGCTAGATATTAATGTATTGAATAAATAACATGGTTTTTCTTGTTTTTTTTCTCAATATAAAATAGAATAATAATTAAAAAAACCTTTTTAAAAAAACAAACAATAAAACTTTTGATATTACTGTTTTATAGTAATATTTAAAGTTACCTTGTTTAATATCCGGATTTTGGAGAAAATTTTTTTACTTAGAACAATTGACAATGAAGATATTGAAATGGTGGATAGCTTCTGCTTTCTAAGATCAGCCATCAACAGTAAGGAAACAAACTGTCAACAAATACGCTACAGACTCGCACTTGGTAGAGCAGCTAAGAAGGCCTTGAAAAAGATATTCAAAAGTCATAATATGTCTATACCTACAAAGATCAGAATTGTTCTAGTCAAAGGTATTCCCTGTGATATTCTATGGAAATGTAAGTTGGATTTTAAAGGAGCAGGATAGGAAGAATATTGATGCCTCTAAACTTTGGTGCCAAAGAAGATCCCTGTGAATACAGTAGCAAACAAGAAAACAAACCAGTGGATTATTGATCAAATCAATCCAGAGTTCTCAAATTATCCTTTTTCAGACATGTTATATAAAGACCAGAACACCAAAAAAAAATTATAATGTTGGGAAAGATGGAAGAAAAGAGAAAAGTACATGGACAGACTCAGTTACAGTGGCAACAAATTAAGAGATTGAAAATTAGTGATTAGGGATACATCATCAATATGTGGTTACTGGGAAATGAAAACGACTTGATGGCCCATAATCTAACTTTTGCTCTGAATAGCTTTTTCTCAGTGGTAATTTTTTTCAATGTCTAAAAAACATTTCTTCCAAAATATGTTTGCTAAATGGAAAGAAAAGTTAAAAGTTCTTTGAATTTCAGTTCATTTTTATAAGTTCCGAATGAAGATAATTCAAGTAGAATATTATGGGTTTTTTCTGTGTAAATGGAATTGCAAAATCTATATATATATTTATTGTCTTAGATTGGAAAAACTGTATATTAAACCAGCTAGGAACTCTATAAAGCATTCCTGTGACATGTGCAAAATTGTTCATTGAATATAAATTTTAAGAAAATTGTCTTTAAATATAAAACCTAAACCTAATAAGGCAATAAATCCAATTATGTGGTTAATGTTTACTATTTTACCATTTTTCTTAGTATTATCGATTTTTATTGTTGTTCTTCATTACTTTTAAATGATAAACAATTGAGCAGATAAACACCTTGCCAAAAATGTTGTTTGAATCCAATTTCTCATTATTATTTATCATGACAAACTTATCTTTAGTGCTTTTAATAAAAATTGGAGTCATTTTTATGTTCTTCATGAACCTTTTTTAGAATAAAGACAAGGCACTGAAAAGAGTTTTATATATAATAAATTGCGGGAAAAGGAATGTTTAGATTTCTTGTGAATGTTATAATAAAAGTTCTACAATACTGTGTGTGAGTTGATCTTATTTTTAAGATTCTCCCAATATAGAACATGAATAATGCTAACTGTGGTTGTGTCGTGCTTTAACTATAATTAAAATACTGATGTTCATTTCAGAGGTGAAATATGTAGTATCCATTCTTCGTACATATTGTAATGCAGCATTCTTTTCCCTAGGCTCACGAACGGTCAGAAAGTTCTGATGTGGCATTTGTTACCCAACTGGTAAAAAAGTTGATGATCATCATTGCACGGCCAGCGAGGTTGCTTGAATGTTTGGTAAGCACACAGGGTTTTTAAGAGCTTTGTAAGATAGTAAAATCTAGGAACCAGACATATGCACCCAATAGTTTAAAATCTATGTCCGGTATGGAGTATAACAAAATATTTTTCCAAACTGATTACATAAATCAGAGAAGTAGAGATTGTTCTACTAAAAGATTTTGTAATTTTATGAACAATGGCCTTTGTTGCATTTGATTTCTCGTAAATAGATCTTGCCACTTCTTAATTGTCATTTCACACAAATTATAGCAGTGATTGTAACTCAAGGACCATGATTTCCATGTTGTTTATTGCTGGATAAATAAATTTGTACACTGTTCTCAGAGTTTATACTGTGATATTGCAGCTATTGTTCAGCTTGAAAAATAGTGTGATGCAAATTTTGGGGTTAGGGTTAGGGTCAATCTAAGTTGATTGTGACTTATACCATATTTATAGATTGATTGTAGAATTGTATGTTTTATTATATTTTGTATTATTAGTTAATGTTTTATAAACTTAGCCAAATTTCAGTTCGATGGAAGTTATATATCCTGGATTTTGGACACAAAATCATCCATCCATCCACCTCTGACTTCCTTCAGAAGCTCAAGTTGCCACATACAGTTCTCTCACATTTTCTACTTTGTTGTCTTGGTAACTCCATAAAGTAGGTGCAGCTGTGTAACCATAACTAGCTCAAAGTCACCCTCTAAATATAATGGCTGAATGAGAATTTGAACCTGGATCTTATTATTCTTAGTCTAGTATATCCAATTGATAAATGATTTCTATTTTATATATTAATATAGTATATTCTATGCATAAGGAAGCGATGGTGTTACATACCCACTTCTTTAAAAACCTTTAGGCCTTAAATTCCCTAGATAACTTTATAGTATTTGAACTGAAAGTTATTTTATCTGTTTGAAACTAATGGGACTGCAGCCAAAGACTTACCCGTCTGATGTAGATTTTTCTCCTCTTTGAACAGTTGATTACTAATATGTGTTTCAAATCATTTTTGAAAAACCAATTGCTGGAAGTTTATTTTTTAGAAAAAGTCAAAAGCCTAATTACTTCATTTAAATTATATGAACAGTTTTTTGTACTGTAGGTAAATAATAAAATAAGAATTTATCATAATTAATCTGTTTCACCTGATAATGAACTGATTTGATTTTACTGGAGCTTTTTTTGAAAAGATGTATGGTAAACAACACATCAATAGAAGCTTCAGGAATTCTACAAAGTGTGACTGTGAATGTGTATGCATATTACATGGACTCCTTCAAAAAATCATCTTATATGAAAGTATAATTTTGAGAGCATGTTTAAATTAAAAGTAGGTCAGTATGATATTCTGCTTATAATTATGCTTATTAAAAGGAATGCTTACTTATATTACAAGTCTGGGGTTGTTCATAAAAATTGTGCTGAACCAACTATTTTCAGTTACATGCATGTATCATTAACTGAGATGTTGAAAGATATTAATTAGCCTCAAAATTGTTTTAAAATGAAAAATGGAAATAGATATAGGCTGAAATTTTAACAGTGATAATGCGAAACTGGTTGTGACAGTTGTCAAATGATGTGTCAGGATTGCAAAATATAGTTAACTGTGTCAATACTGTTTTGGTTTTACTTAATGTTTTTGGTAGTTCAGTTTATTGTATCATGTGCCAAATTTATTCATTTAATCAGTCATTGGCTTGCTCCTGTTATTACTGTTGATTTCCTATAATAATAAAGAGCATCTGGTTTCATTCTTCTTGTTTTTATGTATGGAGAGATGAACATTTTAATGCCCTTAACTGATTATTGCAAATTATTTTTTATAAAAGAGATCATTCCTACAATGTACAATGAAAAATTAAAAATGTAATTACAAATACATATGCTTTTTTGAAATAAAAAAGAATTATCCTTTCCCTCTGATCATGCATTATGTACCAAGTGGCTGAATGCCAAAATAATAATATAATGCAGCCTGGAATACTTCCAAATAGAACAGCTTAATACAGTTACATTATAATTTTCAAGTCACTGCTTTTTTAGTACTGCAGCATACTTAAGATTATTCATGTGATTTCAGAAAATGTTCTAGTTCCAGTGATATTTAATCCATTCTACGTATTCGATATAAATAATACAATACATTTTTATTTTTATTTTCTTTGTTGAATTTTTTTGCCACCCATCTCAACCACAAGGTGACTCTGGGCAGCTTACAATGTTAAAAAGAATAAAGCAATGCAATAGTATAAATATAATAAAATAGTATAAAATATATAAAGCTAAAGGATGGGTGGAGGAAATAAGCTGAGCAAGGGAAGGTGGGTGGGTTCTGTTATTAATCTATCAGCCACCTCCATCTTTTTTATATCGTTATTACATATAATGCAGTGAATGGTTGCACGATTTAGATGAGGGATTTTTCTGATTTTCTGTCACTTAATATTTCTTCTATTTTCCCTAAATACTTTACAACAGAAATTGGAGCATTACATTGAATGTTATGTGCTTTCTTGCTCCTTATATGGTTATTTTTTCAATTCCCATAATACTTTTAAATTAATCATTGATATTGGTTTCAGTTGTGTGCCTTTCTAGCTCAGCCAGATTACTTTTCTTGACCTCTCTGATGAACCAACTATTTTAGTAGGCAGGGTATAATGCTTTTGGATATTTGTTCCATAGTTATGCAATGCAAAATCATCTCTCTGCAGAGTTGTAAGACTAAATGAAATAAGAAAAATAATTTTCATTAAGAAATAAGAAAAATGGTTTCCATAATTCTGTTGTCTAATCTTTTATTGCTCTTATGGTGCCTTAATGAGTAATATTCTGAATAATCTTTTATCTACCCATTTATATTTTTCTAAAGCACAACCATGCCCTGAGAACAATACTGAATTGTGTCATAAACTTTAAATCAGGTTTTAATCTGGACTTACAAACTTACATAAATTTAAGTTACACTATGCATTTTATTTCCATTTTTCTTAAAATAAATTATACCTCGAGTTATAAGCATTTGTTTTTTAAATCAAATTAAATATTCTCTTTCTGTATTCTTTTGCTTTAGGAGTTTGATCCTGAAGAGTTCTATCATCTGCTGGAGGCTGCTGAAGGCCATGCCAAAGAAGGGGGAGGAATTAAATGTGACATCCCTCGTTATATTATATGTCAGCTGGGCCTTACCAGGGATCCCTTGGAGGGTGAGAGCATTGTATTATTAGAACTGTAACGAAGCAGAAAAGAGTAGGATATCACAAAGCATCTTAGTCATTGTCACAAACATTAACTAGCACCAAAAACTAATGAGCACATCAACTGTTAAGAATGTCTGTAAGTATTACGGTGTCCCATTAGTGTGCCTATGCATTTTAATTATTACTTTAATGATATATTATAGTATATAATAATACATATTACACTCTCCAAACTACACAAAGCAGAGTTCAACAAAAAGGTGGTCCTATGGGCTGGAAAGGATGAGTCTTCTGTTTCCCCTGCGTTTGCAACGAATCCCTCCCAAACTGTAAGTGAAATGGGAAGAAAAATAATTACCATCCCTATCACTTTCCTTCTGTGGGGATGGCTCCATTGGACTTCAACTTCCTTTCCCAGGGGAATGCTGTATGCCAAATTTTTTCTCATTCTCAACGACTTTAAGATGAATGGCTTTGAATTCCCAGAATTCTAGCAGTTGAAGTCCTCAATATTGCTGAGGTTGATAAACACTGTGCCATTCTATTCTTGACTGCTCAATTCTGGAATTAACCCACTAATTTTATGTGTGAAGTGACCATGCATATCATATCTTTCATTGTTATACATCTTCTGCGTTAAATAGAAATTCATGTGTTGAATTTTTCTGAATACTGCACACAAAAACAGTGAAAGGATACATTAGCTTTTTATAGGAGGAAGTGCTTTTTACAGCAAAATGTAGTGTCAGTTTACAACAATTTGTATTGAAGATGACAAATGGTATCTGGTATTTTTCATTTTTGCCTTGGAATTTGGCTGAGGCTTCATATGACTGATAGATTGAAATAACTTTGAAATAAAAAAAACAAAGAGAAAAATATGTAACTTACAAAAAGCTGTTTAGGACTCTGATTTTTCCAAATGAATATTTTAACTATCTCACTTATTTTAAACATTAAAAAAGCCTTATGAGAAAATATAGAATCTATCCTATATGTTACTAAGAATAACCTTACCAATACTAAGGAGATGTATTTGCATAGTTACAAAGTAAAGTGATATAATAACATTGACCATCCGTGACATTTTGGTTTGGCTGAAAAGTTCTCAGTATGAAAAATCTTGTGTGCTACTGTTTTCTACCCACCAGCATCCAATATAGGCCCCATGCAAAAACTTTCCCACTCTTTATACTAGTCAGTGTTTCTCAGGCCAAGGAAGAAGGCAGCAAACTACTTTTGAAAATACTGTCAAGAAAACTGTAGGGAATTTTTCAGCAATTGCCAGGTGTCAAGGCTGATTCAAAGGCACACCAAAAAAAGCTATGCAGGAAGGACTGCAAATGAGATGAGGGAATAGGTGTATTATTCTTTGAATACCAATGATTGTATACTATTACATCTTAAAAGCATATTTTTCCTTTCTTTCCAGAAATGGCCCAGCTGAATAGTTGTGATAGTCCAGATACTCCAGAGACAGATGATTCTGCAGAAGGAAAGGTAGTGATTTAACAGCTCCATTCCATAATATAAAAACGTTTCTGCACTGATATTAGCAACGTATAAGTTGTGTACATGTACATTTTTTCCTAATGATAATTACAGTGGTTATAGAGTCTCCACACATCCCTGTTAAAATGCCAGGTTTTTAAGTGTAAAAAAATCAGACCAAGATAAAGCACTTCAGGATTTTCCCCACCTTTACTCTAACATACAAGCTTTTATAACATACAAGCTAGTATAGCATGCACAGCCACATGCTTACTTATAAGAGGGTGTGAACACTTATCCAGTCACATTATTCTAGTTTTTTTATTTTTCCTCCCTAAAGATTCCTGGTTGTTTTTCAATTGGATTGGACAAGGATGGAAAAATTCTAGTGATTTATCTTGGTCTGTTTTTTTTTTTTTGCATCTCAAAAACCTGGCATTTTAACAGCGGTGTACAGACTTTCTATATCCACTGTAACTATCTGTTGAATAAAATTAAGTATTATAATGGGAAATATTCAGAAAAAGAATAGAAAATTAAATTTCTTACAGCAGCCATATTTCTGTTTAATAAATATCACTCTCTAAGTGGTTTACAAAGTCAGCATATTGCTCCCAACAATCTGGGTCCTCATTTTACTGACCTCAGATGAAAGACTGAGTCAGCCTTGAGCTGGTGAGGATCAAACTACTTGCAGTCGGCAGAATTGTCCTGCAATATTGCATTCTAACCACTGTGCCACCACGGCTCATAAAAATCATGTTACTTTGGAATTTTGAGAAATTACTCTTATTGTCATACACACACACCATCCTATCTTTTTGTAGGAACTGTGACCTCATTTAACACTAAAGTTATTACTGTTCTGGACTCTGTTGACTTCTGAATCAACAGTCATTTAATTTTGCTTAGGTTGAGTCTCAGGCTATTTCTTTAAGGAAGAGGGTTATCTATGCTTTTCTGAAGAATAGCTGTATCAGCTCCTCTTCCAAGGAGGCATTCATCAGAACTGAGATCAAGTTTCCCATCTACTCCTGCACATCTTGTATCATCCAGGAGGGCCAGGGATCCAGCCCACAGATGGGCAGTCCTTAATTTACCAAGCACTCAGCTCCTCCAGTTCAAGCTCCTTCCAATTTTATTATGGAATTTGTCAGGGTAGCAAAAAAAAAAATCACAAGTAGCTTTAGCAGCATAATAAAATCATAATAGTTCTATTCATTTATGGTTCCATAGAAGAATTGGGTCGGTGGTGAATATCAATTACCTATTTAATAGATTAAAAGTGGAATGAAAGCTACTTTTGCTATTTCAGAATCGGGGAGCAACTGTGCAATCCAAGAAAACACCATCAGAAGAGGAGTTTGAAACTATTAAATTGATCAGTAATGGGGCATATGGGTAAGACTAATAAGTTATACTAGCATTTTTTAAAAAAATGAGATTTAAAAAAATAGGTTAATGATGTGAGAATGCCAGTGTTAATATGTTAATATTTTAAAGTGGCTGCAGAAGAGGTTATATATGTCATTTGTTTTGTAAATTATAGGAATAAACCTGTAGCCTTTTTTTCTAATTTTAAAATGCTCCTCTCCCTTGAAATTTGTGATAGCTCTGCAGTAGAATAAGGCTGGTTCCTGTGGTGGTTCTGCGGAAACCTTGGAGGAGGGTAACAGGATGAGAAAATTAGTGTGTCCTCCCTCCTCCACACTGCTGTTTTAGAGAAAAACAAACCATTATTGGGAAGTGCCACAGTAATCTTGTTCAATTATTGCAAAAGGGGTGGAAATGAGCCCTGTCCTTCTATCTCACACTTCCATGTGTGAATTTCATGTATTCAGCAGCAATGCAATAAGAAAACCATCTTGCGTCAATGCAAGTTTCCACACATATTTAATCCTGATAACATAGGATGGAAAGTTCATCCCTCCACTACGGGGCAGATTTCTCCCTTATTTTGTAATGTGAGCAGAGCTCCCCTTTACACCCAAGTGGAAGCAATCATATTGCATATGCCTAGAGCAGCATTCACCTTGGTGACAACTGAGATTACCTGGCACTGGCCACCTCCAAGCAGATATCATTTTATACAATTAACAACTGACAAACTATAGCAGCAAAGACCTTTTCATTTCCACTTACCAGAGTAGAGTGAGTGCCTATTTCATCTCAGGTGGCCCAAATATCCAAGATGAAGCAGAGGTAAATGTTGAGGTGTGCTGCTGGCCACAGTCTATAGGAACTGGTATAGTTTGCCTGCTGAAGGTGGCATATTAGTAATCAAAGCAATCAGAAACTGGCATCCTGCACAAGATTGAATTGCTGGTCACTCAGACACATTATCTGTATGATAGCATATGTCATGCTTGGTGCTTTTAGACCACTGTGTCCTCCTAGCTGTTCTTCATCACTAGTCAACACCTTACTAGAAGTAGGCTAATTCTAATCAGTTATTATCCCTTTTCCCCAAAGGGGATTGTAGGGAGAAGGAGGATTTAAATATGTCGTATTATCATGCAGATCTCACCTCTTTGGGTAGCTGTGTCATGACAAAATGTCAACTTGCTGAAACTGCCCACTTCCTCTGCAGATAAATGCCTTGCATATCATGCCTGTGGCATGTCCTCTTTGGTCATAGGTAGAGTTCTGCTATTGCATCTGGGTCACCAGAACCACCATTCAGTGTGCTTTCAGTGGGCTTACATTTAGGTGGCATCTGTTGGTCCTCCTTCTCTGACCATTATTTCTATTCCTGTGTTCCTAACAAGAGAAATGGTTGGCTGGTTGGCTGAAATGCCAACTCCCATTCATTTTGTGAAGGGGAAATGTTCCTGAGTCACCCTGGGACCATTACATGGCACCATTGCTGCCTCAGGAAGACTAAGCATAGCGCTAAAATCAAGCTTCCTTACAGTCTTATGTTAATCAAATATTGATTATATCCCCCACTCCTAGTAGCTTAGCTCTCAAGGCTTTTATAAGCTTTTATAAGGAAGCAACATGGTTTAGATAATGTAATGAGTGAACACTAAACTGGAGATGGGAGGGAAGAGAAGCCCTATGGGTAAACCTCTTGTTGAAGTATAAAAAGAAAGGGCCTCCTTGAATGTATATGCTCATGTTCCTTGCACGTTGCAATGCACACGGTACCAGTATGTGGTCACAGAACTCATTGGAGGAATCACCCAATAAGTCAACTATCTTGATTTGGGGGAAAGGGTGTATTTAAACTCCAAAACTGATTGAATTTCTCTTTCATTTTGTTTTTACATTAATTAAAGCTCTTGTCAATACAATATCTTGGATCAAAATTAAAACTACTAATGGAAAAAATAGAAATGGAATTGAGAATCTGGAGGCTGCCTCTGAGGCAGCAGGCAACTAAATATATGTGCACCAGTTATCCCCTGATCAAGCAGATGCACCAGTCCATCAATGAGTCCAATTGTCAAGCTGCAATTTTTTCCTTTGTAACTCACTTGCTAATCTCTAAAATTAGTTTGCTTCAGAATAGCTCTCTCGATGTATCAATTGCTTCTTCAGTTCCTGCTATTTCTCTACAGAATTCCACCACATGTTGAGCCTAAACCAATAGCGGCAGGACCATATCTAGAAAATGTTTTGATTCAGGCTGACACCATCCCAAACTAACTTTTCTGTACTTACATGCAAAATATTTTGCAAATGTCTAATAAATATGGATGTGCAGCTATTCAGATCTGAAGCAGAAAAGATGCTTTAGAAGGGATCTGACTGAACACACTTACTGTACCTGTCAATTGAAGGAGGCACTGATAGGCACTGTAGATGTACCTTTTCTCTTTTGGATTAAATGGCTGCACATCGCTACCTGAAAGTCTTTTTCAAAGAAAGGAAAATGGCCATTTTTTTCCCCAGAGGAATACTGAATCAAACAAAAGGGTATAAAAAAATCTTAATACATGGGGAATTGATAAAAATAAAAAGAACATTTGATAATGGAAGTTATATTTGCAGTAATAGTTACATATAAATAAAACAGATCCAATATTCAAATTTCGTAATGCTAACTTGATAGATTTATTTCTAACAGTATTTTGTTCTTGTTTTCTACTTTTGTTCATGATTACTTGAACCCCACATAAAATTCTATCCTTTACTATAAAAAAATTAACTTTAAAATTCAAGTAGAGCCTGGAGAACAAAGACAAATTACTTGGTTCTAGTTAATCCTGTCCTTTTTGTGAGTTCTTTCTAGCTTTCTAGCTCAAACAAGTGAAACTTCAGATGTATTCTTTCTCATTTCCTGTATAACATATTGTTCATGTGTTATCATAGTGCAGTGTTCTTGGTGCGCCACCGGAATACACGTCAACGTTTTGCAATGAAGAAGATTAACAAGCAGAACCTTATTTTGAGGAACCAAATCCAGCAAGCTTTTGTGGAGAGGGATATCCTAACTTTTGCAGAAAATCCTTTTGTTGTCAGCATGTTTTGCTCCTTTGAAACGAAGCGGCATCTTTGCATGGTCATGGAATATGTGGAAGGTATCCAGAATTTATCCAGACATTGTAGTAGATGTATTAATCAAAATTGTTTTAATTAGGAAGAGAGAGATTACATATGATGATTCATTTAGATGCTAGGGGACTTTCATTATTTTATCAGTCTAGGATTTGTTCCATATCTTTCAAGATAGAATGGGTATATTGTGCTATAAAACTTGCTCTGTTCCACCATATTTCAGTAATATATGCCAAATCTGCATATTTGTCCATCACTTTATTCTGAATGAAAGAGATCTTACCAACAGAATTGGTATTTACCAACAGCAGCCAAAACAATGCAGCTGGATGTACAATGAGCTTATTGATCCAGAAGAGGAACCAGGCACCAAATACTTCCTACTGATTTTTCCTAATTCATCACCACCAAATTATATTCCTATCTGCCTCACATTTCCCTGGTCTTCCTCCTTATCAATATCTGTTTAGCATTGTATGGCAGAGTATGCAGAAATATCCTATTTTTGGCTCCTTTTATATATTAATGTAACATTCCTCAGTTATGTGCACCTATTGAGAACAAATCTAGAAACTGATCTAATATTTTAAAGATAATGCATTAGACTAAAATATTGGACAAACATTTGGTCCAATAAAATAACATTTAAAATTCCTAGTTTAGTGTTAGTTTTTCTTTTGATTAGACATGGATATACTGTACATAACATGATATACTGTCAGCTTTGTATAGTTCAATAATGAATACAGAAATTATTTTTACTGTGATCTAGGAGGGGATTGTGCAACTCTTTTGAAGAACATTGGAGCATTGCCTGTAGACATGGCAAGAATGTATTTTGCAGAAACTGTACTGGCATTAGAATACCTCCACAATTATGGAATTGTCCACCGTGACCTAAAACCTGACAAGTATGCTTTTAACTTCTCATGTTTGTACTTGTAGTTGCAGCTGTTCATTCTAAAAATATCTATAGCAACAACTTGTACTATTTTTTCTCCTCTGGAAGGGCAACCTTTCTTTCCAATATTTATTCTGGAATTGCTTCTTGATAAATATCAGATTTTGATTATTTCAATAAAATTTATTGAAAAACTATTATTTCATTAATTGTGTTCTAAATGTAAAGTGAGGCCTTCCAATAACAGGAAAGCTTTGATTGTCCTTCTACAAGGATACATTTAATACCCAGTAAAAGTGCAAGGTGAACAGGCCTATAATTTTATCATTTTATGCACATATACTTGGCTCAAACCTTTAATGGGTGAGACTGTAAAGCAAAGAACAAAGATAGAATTTAAATTAGATACATCTAGTAAGAATTTAAACTTTCTGGAAAAATCAGTTCTATAACACTGGCAAGAAATGTACATGGATGCAGTCACCAGAAATCAATTTAAGGGCATTTTAAAACAAAAGCTCATTGATTTAAATTAATTTGTTTAAAAGCATTATTAGGTTTGGGTCCAATTCAGTGTCTGTATGTAAAAGTATTCAAATCTGACTCAAATTAGACCCTGATTTTTTTCCTTTAAAGTTATGTAGCAGGTAATTCCTTTTATGGCAAGGCTTAGATATATATAAATGTTAGTTTCATGTACAAATGGGCAAATGTATGTCAAAAGTCATATTCTAATGAAAATAATAACCTCATAGGCCATGTGCTGATAATAAACGGTAATAGAGTTGTCAGTAATCATGGCCAAAAGCAAACTTGGGCTAGGACATAGCTAATTCTGGCTTTCTTTCATTTTTGTTTTTTTCTTCTTGTTGAAATACGTCATCATCAAGGATGCAGATAGACACCAAAAATAATAATATAAAAGAACAGGGTTCTTTTGAACAGAGTTATATGATTGGAGGCATCGCTCAATGGAAATCTTTTGTCCTTTGTAGTTACTCTTACCTAAATTGTTGGCAAGTCCAATGAAAGCTTTCTAAGCTTAATTCCCATGGAAGGCAGATAGCATAGATGGCTTCATAATAACTAGCATGCAAAATGCATAGAAATACATATTTCAAATGAGACAATCCTTTAAGATTTTCAGTATATGTAAGACATTTTCTACAGTAATGAGATATTAAAGTTATAGGTAGTTCTCGACTTATAACCATTCATTTAGTGGTTTTCAACAGCATTGGAAAAAAATAACTTATGACCAGTTTTCACACTTATGACCATTGCAGCATCCCCATGGTCATGTGATCAAAATTTGAGTACTTGGCACCTGGCATGTATCTATGACAGTTCCATTCTCCCACATAGTCCCACGGTCACGTGATCACCATTTGTAACCTTCCCAGATGGTTTCCAACAAACAAAGTCAGTGGAGGGAAGCCAGATTCACTTAACAACTTCAGTGATTCTCTTAACAACTGTAGTAAAAAGGTCATAAAATGGGGCAAACCTCACTTAACAACCTGCCTTGTTTAGCAACAGAAATTTTGGGCTCAGTTATGGTCATACATCGAGGACAGCCTGTGTAACATTTATTAAAGGGTGTGTGTGTGTGTGTGTGTGTGTGTGTGTGTGTGTGTGAGAGAGAGAGAGAGAGAGAGAGAGAGAGAATGAGAATGGTATTGTGGCATGATTAAATGTTTATAATACTAATCTCTATTCCTCTTTTTCAGTCTTCTCATAACTTCAATGGGTCACGTCAAATTGACTGATTTTGGCCTTTCCAAAATTGGCTTAATGAGTTTGACAACTAATCTGTATGAAGGTCATATTGAGAAAGATGCCAGAGAATTCTTGGATAAGCAAGTAAGCCAAAATTACAGTTTTGAAATTACTATGCATACCTGCATATATTAATTTTTTAAAACTGCCTAAAGCCAATATGTTCAACATGGGTTTTATACCCTGACCCAGAAACAGCACAGTAAAATTGAAGTTTTAACTCCTTTAAGTATAGCAATGAAAAATTCTGCTTAGTTTGGACAGATTTAAATTAATCTAATCTCAAATGTTTTTGTGCAAGTATTTAATTAAAAATATTTGCTTTTTTTGGTAATGAATAATGAATTTTTTCCACATTGTTTAAACATGATTTACATTACTTATTGTTTGATTTCTCCATTAGAGATTTTCTACATCCTAGCATTTTTTAAATTTTCTTTCCAGGTATGTGGGACTCCAGAATACATTGCACCTGAAGTAATATTGCGACAAGGGTATGGAAAGCCTGTGGATTGGTGGGCCATGGGAATAATCTTGTATGAATTTCTAGTTGGTTGTGTTCCTTTTTTTGGAGATACCCCTGAAGAGTTATTTGGGCAAGTTATCAGTGGTAGGTATCCAACTTTTATAAGTATTAAATGTCTTCTTGAAATTGATAAATGGCTTAAAATCACTTAATTAAACAAGAAGAATATAAGTAATTTAGTATTATTTAGTTAGCTTATCTGATTTTGGAAAATGGATACTGTCTCCTTCAGGCTCCAAGGAATTTCCCCTGCAATACAATAAAACAAACATTAAAAAGCAAATGCCATACATCAATTCAGCTGGTACAAAAAAAAGAGATGTATTTCTCTTAATTTTATTTGGAAATTAAAAGTTTTGCTTCTATTCTTCATTTGTCAATTATCTAACATGAAATTTGCAAAGTCATGCATGAAATCACAGAAGCAGAGCCAACTACACTCGAGGCTTAGCTGTGGTAAAACAGAACATGGATACTTTGATAACATACTAAAGACCTACCTCATTGATGTAGCCAACAAATATAGAAGTATTGTATGTTTTTAAATGGCACAAATAGCAGTTTTAATGTGCCATGTTATACATTTTTTTTGTCTCTGATCCAAAAGGATATTCCCATTTTTTACTACATTTCTGCTATTGGCCTATGGATTATATTTGGAAGGGAGAGGCAGGAAACCGCTGTACTGGGAGTGGAACTTCATTTGTAGAGAGTAGGATTCAACATGCTAAATATTATAAGAAGAATCTACATCAACACACACACACACACACACTCACACACACACACCATATCTACTGGCATGTAATTTAATATTTAAATGTGTTACATATTTAAATATGTTATTTTGGATTTAGAACCTTCATAGATAGAAATTATCAATATACAATTGTATTATAAAAAATATTAACCCAGTTGATAGCTAAATATCCACATCACCTGCAGTACATTCAGTAGCACTGTGCATATTATACTTCACGAATGACTCAGAAATGCTTCAGATCTCCTCTGAGGGCAGCATATTTAGCTCTTCTTTAAAGCACATTAACTTTTTAAAGATTTCTGTATGAGCCTGAAAAATGATGCTGCTGCTTTATGGAATTTCAAATTTAAACTTAATTTACAACTCTTAAAGCAGCAGTGAAAGTCAGTTTGGTATAGTGATTACATCACCAGTGTAGAAACTTGGAGACCATGAGTTTTAGTCTCAGGCACAAAGGCAGCTGAGTGACCTTTGGTTAGTTCCCCCCATCCCTGGCTCTCTCCATCCCTGAAGGAGGCAATGGCAAACCTCTTCTGAAATCTTCCCTGCCAGGTTCCCCTTATGTCCAGGAAGTGGCCAAGAAGGCACAAAATAACATAAAGCAGCAATGCTTTTTTTTTTTTGTCCCAGGGAGAGGATCTAAATCACGGGTGCCAAACGCAACTGCCTCATGTGACATATCACAACATTTTATTATGTTTTTTGCCTTTGTGAAGACGGGGAGGGCATGGCCTGCACTATGATACATCTGGCCCCATGGGTCGCCAGTTTGACACCCCTGGTCTAAACTGTTTCTTTCAGGCATGCCCTTTCCAAGTATTGACTATCCTTGAACCGATTATTTAAACTATCTATATGTAATATTATTATATTATAAACATGCATTTAATTGAGTAGTGGTTGAAACAACAGATAATTGTTTCATCTGTACCTGGAGAATGCCTTTCATAATATCAGATTAATTTACTTGTGCCTATCATCTGGTACATCTCTCATTAAGAGATTCTCCTGACATTGAAAGCAGAGTTGTCAGTAGGGCAGGAGATGAAAGCAGCATCCTGCTGTTGCAGTATAAGCTGTGCTCCTTTTTTATGCGTGTCATGACGTTTCACAAACATATGAAAGGAATGAAAGCACAATCTGGCTTTCATCATTTTGACCCAATGATCAGATCCCTCAGATGCCTCTAACTGAATAATGCTATTGATAGTGGCGGGGTGGTGGTGGTTATATCTGAGGGAGGAGAAGTTGAGAGTTATGAGACATGAAAACATTGTTCTATGCACAGAATCTTGTGCAGAGTGTAATCCTGCCAATATGATTTCTGTAGATGAAATTGTCTGGCCAGAAGGAGACGAAGCTTTACCACTAGATGCCCAGGACTTGATTGGTAAACTCCTACGACAAAACCCTTTGGAAAGACTGGGAACAGGTGCTCCATATTTATAAACATGATTTTACAATGATATGCAATTTTTTTACTTTTTTATATTTATTAATATTAGATTATATGCCATTTCGGGGTTTACATATATGCCATTTTGTCCATTTAGAGTAAATAGCCAAAAATGTAAATAATTCCATAGTACAACAATATAATTGCATATGTAATTTTAGTGCTTGTTGCTTTCCGCTTTCTAAGTTAGTACAATTATTGTATTGGTGGATCTGGTAACAAAGTTTATTTTGTTTTAGTAGAGACTAATATTGGCCAATATTTAAACATTCCATTAAAAATGCATCTGCTGACAAATAGCTAGAAAGTTCCCATATTTCTATCCAGTGTTCCATATACTTCCATCAGCAACAGTGATGGGACATTTTGCATTCTGCTTTATTGGTCAGAATTTATGAAATTGAACATGGATTGTCATTCCTCATAATAACAAAAACTGTATAAAAATTAACTTACAATTTAAAAATGCATATACTTGCATGCAATATCCCTTATTCCTTCCTTTATGGTTAAATAATTCAGATGTATTTGAACTTACGGTTGTTGTCACAAAGAGCTAAAACAACATCACCAATCATCTCTTGTCATTATTTTGGAGAAGAAAGTTAGTGTATCATGTCTCTACTGAGCTCTGATTTTTTTTCAGTGGACTATACTTGCTACTATATGAAGAATTCCTCACAATTGTTGTCATTACAGGTAGTGCTTTTGAAGTGAAACAACACAGGTTCTTCAAAGACTTAGACTGGAATGGATTACTACGGCAAAAAGCAGAATTTATCCCACAATTAGAGTCAGAAGATGATACTAGTTATTTTGACAGTAAGGAAAAATGATCAGAGATTATCATTATTTTAGCATTTTGCTTACGTTTTCATAAATATAAGAAATTATGACAGCACTGAATGAGTGGTATTTACAACCAGTCCTTGAAATTCTGGTCGTCCCAACATCATGATCTGGGTGCTTGGCAATTGGCTTGCACTTAACAATGTTTGCAGCATCCTGTGGTCACATGATCACCATTTGGAACCTTCCCTGCCAGCTTCCCACAAGCAAGTCAAGGGGAAAGCGGGCACGGAAAGTTTCAAATAATTCCTGTAACTTGCTCCCACCCCTCCTGCTTTTTCTTCTGAGGATCTTGTAACTTCTCCCCAGGATCTTGTACTCTGTAGTGTGTGCCTGCTTGCACCCACTGCACATGTCTGTGTGCATGCGCATCCTCCCACACTCTGCAGCAGCCTCACCCTGGCATGCTCATGACATACTATGGCAGCCACCTATGCCTTACCCCACTACATTTGCTTCTAAGTGCAGAAAATACTAATACGGTAGGCTTTCTTCTTGTACAAATACTTGAGCTCAAATCTGTTTTCTTGTTTGCAGCTCGCACTGAGCGATATCAACACTTAGATTCTGAGGAGGAGGAAGACACAAATGATGATGATCATATGAAAATTAGACAGTTTTCCTCATGTTCACCTAGATTTAGCAAGGTATGAGGTGTTGCTGAATAAATGGGTTTTGAAAATTCTGATGAAAACAATCTGAAAAACTCTCTATAGTATGCTGGAAGGTCAACTTTTCAAATGTAGGTCACCAATATGTATAATAGAGGGCTCTTTATAATAAGATGTCACCAGTTAGTTTGGTATATGCTACAGTTCCCCAACTCCCCACGATTGTGCTCTGGAGCCTTGCATCGAATTCACAAGGGTGCCATGGAATATTTTGAATTTTTGTGATGCCATATATTTGCAAAGCTGGGTTTTCAGTAGTCTTAAAATAGAAATTGAACACTGAGGTCAGAATATCATGAAAGATTCTAAACATGTATTTGATGACATAGAAGGCACATGAGTGACTAGTTCATGGAACACAAATTTTGAAATTCTATTTAATAAGTATTCCTTACATTCAGTAATTTAAGTGGCAAACTCTCTTTTATCAAAATTAGAAACTGCAGATACAACTGAAGTTATTTATTTACATGTGCTCACAAACACATACTGACTATTTTTTGTATGTATGTATGTATGTATGTATGTATGTATGTACGTACATATAGTATGTATGCATGCATGTGTATATTAGCACAGTGGTCCCCAACCTTTTTTGTACCAGGGACCAGTTTCATGCAGAAACACTTTTTCAAGGACCGGGTAGGGGCGTGAAGGTTCCAATAACAAAAACCTTAATCAATGCTGGGTGTTTTGCCTCCATGGGGCGGTGCAGTTTTGATGGTTTCATGGTTTATGGCTTCATCGTTGTCTCGTTTACCCTTTCCAAAAAAACTCTCCAGTGAACTCTGTTTCTGGCTCATTTTGCGAGGGCTAGCTTGCATTGCTGATGCATGATAAATACGTGCCAAAGAGTCAAGCGTGGAAGTTAGGCGAGGGCGGAAGTGGTTGTCTTTCAAAATAAGACACCCGGAAGCAAAAACATATTTTTATATATATTTTAATCATGATTATTCATTCTTTGCGGCCCGGTACAAAATGATCCACGGACCGGTACCGGTCCGGGGCCCGGTGGTTGGGGACCCCTGTATTAGCAAATACTTTACAAACCTAAGAAATATTGTAAGAAAATTAAGGTTGATATAAACTGAAAAGAAGTTCTGTGAGGGAGCAGAGAGAATAAAGTGGAAACTAAACCAGTATCTTTAGGCGATGTGATGTTGGCATGCTTATATTTTACACTTTGAAGAAATATACTGTATTCAAAATGAATGGCATGGAAGACTCATTTGAAAGTCTTGTCTGACAATTGGGCCAGATAATTTATTAATAACTACTCTGTGATGTTGTGAATTTTTTATAATGATATTTTCATCAGTTTGATATGCAAATCAGATTCTCAGTTGAGTTCAGTCCTAGAAACATCAATTTCTTTTCTCCTTCCAATTAACTCTTTGGTGATTTAAGATGTCAATGTAAAACCACTGAGGCATGATTGAATATGCACAGTGGTCAGATGGGGATGTACTTTCTCTTTGAAATACCTCTTTGGGTTAGGCTTATTATTGTGAGGTTTTGGGGGGAGGTAGATTAACTATGAGTTTTTAAATGTTACCAACTGACTCATTTTCAGCATGAAACATAGTATTGCTTTCCAAAACGTCTGTTTGAAATGTTGTTTGAACTGTCTTAAAAAGAATCCCAGGGAACACCAATGCAAGAAATATGTTTTTAATCCAATTAATTGTTATATATTTAATTATGTATGTGTGTGGTGTATGTGTGTAGAAATAAATATAAATAAAATATATTAATATGGTTCATTTCTTCCACTCTGAGAAAGTTTTAGATTCAATTATCTTTTTATTCTTCATCATGCCTATATGGGTTAAGTGTTTGCACAGAGCTCCATTCTGAATTTCTTAAAGCATACAGTATTGTTAATAAAAGTTCTGCTCCTGGAAGGTCCATCAAATTCCTATTTTTTTTTTATAGTGTTAGCACATTCAACCCTGTGGTTTTGCTTAATAGAACGGATTTTTTCCCTTCCTAATTTGATTTATTTTATTTATTCTTCTGTTGGTTCTTTCTCAAGATTCCCAATAGTTGTCAGGCCATCACTGTCCTCTTGTTGTAGGCATCTGATTGTCCATCAGAAGGACTCCATTTTGCTAATTTCCCCCTGGATGGGTATAAACTATGCCCTGTTTGCCTTGGTGAAGGTCATATACCAGTTACATTTATTAAATGTGCACATCTTAGTAAACTTACTTTGCAGTTCTCTATCTGGGAGCATGCTTTTTTCTCCAAAGTTTCTATTATATCCCAAATAGTGTCTGGGAACAAAAGTATCTATTTGGGAAACTAATTGAATTTTCTGTTACCTGTGAGGGAACCCTATGTTTTTATCTTTATCAAGGGTACCACTCCATCGTGCCAATGACTAAACATCTATGGTTACATTCCATCATTTTTTGTGGAAGTAGATATCCCCATTTCTGGTTCATATGCCAGAGAATGTTAGGAGATTCCTAGGCTACTATAGATTAACTTGAGAGACTCTTGTCAATGCAAGAACAAGAATGCAGGTGGTGATGATGATTTTAAACATGTATACTGCCTGACTCTCAACAATTCCGTAAATCTAAATCGCATCCATTATCAGTGAAAGACATGAAAGTAAGACATAAGAGGGAATTCAGATTTCCTTTTCTGATGAGGTGTTGCTTCAAGAGAGCACACAAAGGTTGAAAGTTGTTTGGGTATAACTTTTGAATTATCATGTGCACTAACAGTTCTTTCTGTATTACTGTCAAAATCTTTTGAGCCTAAAGATACCATTTTGAATACATCTTTTCCCATTGAAAATAACTTTTCTAACAGCTGTCTTGTTGACTTTTAGAGGTTTCTTACAGTGAGAACCTGCTTTTCTTATTTGTCATAGAGACAAGATAATCATTTACCCAGATAGTTCCTTCTTTCTGAAGTCAGTCCTAACCCTTGTCTTGAATCAAGGCATTGTTTGCCTGTTTTGCTTTTTTTCATAATTTCTAAACACTAATCACTTCATTCTTTAGAAGCCAGTTGTGTTTTCTTTCTTTATTTGCACTATTTAACATAATTTCTCCAGGATCAATGTTTATTTCTAGTATTCCAAGGTCCATTTAAAATATGTGGTTTTACTTGTAATGGTCATTTACATTGAATGGTCATCTGTGAATCCACATTGTCTGCCATCCCATTATGCTTGGTCTCAAGTAATTCACTGTTCCTTCAGAATCTCTCTGTTGGTCTTGAGAATACAATTACAGATAAGTAATAGTAGCTAATCAAAAGACATAACCAAAATCAATATTTAAGTTCTGAATAATTTAGTTTGCTGATGAAGAGTCACATTATACCTGTAGGTATATAGCAGCATGGAACGTCTTTCTATCCATGAAGAGAGAAAAACACCACCTCCCACCAAACGGAGCTTCAGTGAAGAAAAGGATGACAGACATGATAGCCTAGTGGGCTTGAAGAGTCGAGACCGCAGCTGGGTGATTGGATCCCCTGAAATGTGAGTTTGTGTGAATACCTTTTTAACTGTTCTACTTATCTTTTGGGGAAAGGGATACTTTTTGAAGAGAGAAAAAAGCCATATATGAATAGACGCATTTAACAGTGTATTTTAATTCATATGCTATAAAGCAGTCCATAATTTATATACCAATAATCAAAATCAGTATCTTCTGCTATTAAAATTTGCCTTCATTAAAATCTTTACAAAAATCTAAAATCATAGGTCATAGTACAGTATCTGGTGGTTTCATTGCATGATTTCATTCTACCAGCTTAGACTGCCTGAAGCATTCACCCACAAATGTGATCCTAAGTCCAAAATGCTTGGTCAACCTTGGTCTAAAATTATATTCCAGGTGTATTACTATTTATTTCTGAAATTAAGTACTTAGTTGAGAACAGTTAGTAGAGAAACATTGCTAAAATAAATGTAAAGTAAACCAATTATTTGAAATATTTGAAATAATTATAATAATTAATACAAACACAGTCATTCATGGTACAATACAGCAGAATTTAGAAAAGTGAAAGGCAAACTTTTCAATTAGCCTTATTTACTATGTTGAACATGCTTTCTTTAATGGAATTCTGAATATCAGTAGTTTAACAATATTTCAAGCTACAATTCTTTATATTGTTTGCAGAAGGAAACTTAAAAATGTTTCAAGGCATTCAGATTCATTTTTCCATCCAGAGCCAGCATCCATTGGTCATTACAAATATTATAGATCCCTTAAATCCCAATAAAATCAGAAATCAGTATGTAATTTTAGTACAATGTTTAATTTAGCTTTATGAAAAAAAGAGGGTGATTGGGATGAGATTAATTCATAGAATTAGAATTTCTAATTTCTAAGTTATGGATTTATAGATAACACCTTGTTCAATATCCTCCTCAAGCAAGATCCACTAGGGCATCTGCAACAGCCTCTGTCTTAAGAACCAGGAGGACTCAAATTCTAGATCCCCTGAGACATAGAGCTCACAGGGTGACTTTGGACACATAACTCGTTCTCAGTACAGACTAATTTGTAGAGCTGTTAATAAAGACATTATCTTAAGGAAACTCCCACTCACAAGCTTCCTGTAAAACAGGGGTCCAGGCCCACTGGGCCATGTCCCACCTATTTGGAATTGTGTGTGCCTGGATGGAGCATGCATGTGCAGCTCAACTTGCGCAAGTGGTGGGCCAATGGTCACCTCATGTGCATGTGTGGTGGACTGGCGAGCACTTGTGCACATGCACGGCAGGCTGGCAAACTCTAGCATGGGTACACGCCAGCCTGCCACTCGCGCAAGTCAAGCTGCGTGCATGTGCGCTGGCTCGCCACTCACACAAGAGCTATGTGTACGTGCATTGGCCCACCATTCATGCTGCCCAGTTTCCTTTCCAGTCCTAGATGGACAGTCAACCCACAAATGTTGGGGACCACTGCTATAAAAAATAGTCAAGATATAAATGTAAATAAATAGGTAAATAAAAATAAAGTTCAGTCTGATCTTTTTCCTTGTCTCTACTTTCTTTCTTCATTTATTAGTTCAAATTAATTATCTTTGCCTAATTTTAGTATTACTGTGCTCTTTTACCACCATTAATGGATTTAGTTAAAACACTGTTGTGTGAAAACTGAGTGATGTTTTTTTGTTCTCTTTCAGACTGCGTAAACATATCTCAGTGTCTGAATCCTCGCATACAGAGAGTGACTCCAGCCCACCCCTAACTGTCCGTCGGCATTGTTCTGGGCTTCTCGAAATGCCTCGTTTTGCTGTTTCAACTGAGGAAGACGGAAAAAAGAAACAGTTGGATGGGACATCTTTGCCTACAACACAACCTCGGGAATGTCTTCCTTATCTAATTCCAGAACAGTCTATAAAAAGAGAACTCCAACTGGGTGATAACGATGGACTAAAAACTCCTTCTTCAACTGTCAGTAGTATGAGCAGCACGTTTACAGGTATATAGGACTGGCAGCATTGTCTCTAATTCTTGGCCTGTGATCGTAATTTGGCCTATTAGACCAGGCCTGCACAACTTGTTGAGGGGAAAGGGCCACATTGATAAATTAGAAATCCTGGTGGGCTGCAAATACCAGAAGTGCTGTTCAGCTGTTCCAGAAGTGGCAGAAGTGCTAAAGCGGCTCTAAATATATCGCTTTTTTAAATAGACTGGTGGGCCATATAATACAGTGACCTTTGGAGGAGAGGCAAATATAAATTCCATGTGGCTCTGACCTTTTTTTTTTTTTTTAATTGTAGGTGGGAACACTACAGAGGTCTGCGATCATTATACACGCAGCAATAGCAGTGAAAGTCCAGACTTTATGACTCCCAAGGCTACCAGTGATCTGGCTGTACGGCGAGCTCGACACCGGCTACTTTCGGGTGATTCTGGGGAAAAGCGGACCTCCCCACGGCCTGTCAATAAAGTGATCAAGTCAGCATCAGCTACTGCCCTCTCCCTCTTGATCCCCTCCGGTAATCTATCTGTTTCATGACTTTAAAAAAATCAAAACAAAATAGATGACAGCTAAATGTGACAGTAACCACTATCTTACATCTTTTTCTGGGTTTGCCAGGAACCACAATATTCTACCTTTAATATACAGTAGTAATTTTGCCATGGATAAGCTTGTGGTGCAATAAGGAGTGGGATTTCACTCTGATTGTTCTATTATAGCTATGATTAGTACATTGTTACTTTTAAATCTAACTTGTTTTGATAAATCATTTCCAAGGATCATGAAGCTCAGATTAGCCATTTACGTAGTATTATGTTGACAATGCCAACAGGAGAAATATATGTTTTCTTGCTGGGTGCCACCTAACCCCTAAGGAAAGATGATACCATTTAAGAAAGCCCTGTTATGAACTCTCAAAACCTGAAATTTATTTAATAACAACAACAAACAACAACAACAACAATAGTAATCTTTTTTGGTAGCCTCGTTTTTCTGGTTCTGCTTTGTAGTAGCATTTCATTACAGTGCAGTTCTCTGATATAGTGTATTTCTGCCACTTCTGAGGTTTTTTAGCTTCCAGTAGCCCTGCAGACTCATGCCCTGGTTGCTCAGCTATGGGACCCATGGCCTGTAGCTCACTTGTTGATGGATGCTCAGGTTCCCCAACATCCGACGCGGTCCTTGTTAATCCAGGTGATGACCGAGCCGGTATAGGCTTCGTTTGGTTGTGTTTCACCATGATTCATTGCATGGGTTGTTGGGTGCACTCAGTTCTGCTCCTCGGCCAAGACCTCTCTGACATGGTTGGACCTGCTGGTAGTTTGCACTACCGCCAGCACAGCTCTCAGCTTCATTGGAACAGTTAAGCCCCCCGCCACGTCAAGGCGGCACCCCGTGGGGGGTGGACGAAGGTGGGATGACAGCTGGTGTAACAAAGCACTGCATGGACAGTTCCTTGAAAAGATCCAAGGAAAAGTAGATAAGGAAAAGAGCTGGTTATGGCTGACCAATGGAACACTGAAGAAAGAGACAGAAGGCCTGATTCTTGCAGCCCAAGAACAAGCCATCAAAACAAATTCAATCAAAGCCAGAATAGAAAAATCTGCTGATGATCCCAAATGCAGACTCTGCAAAGAAGCGGATGAAACCATCGATCACATACTGAGCTATTGTAAGACAATCACTCAGACTGACTACAAACAACATCACAACACAGTTGCTCACAAATTCCACTGGAATTTGTGTCACAACTACTATCTGCCTGTAGCAAAGAACTGGTGGGACCATAAGCCTGAAAAAGTGGTCGAAAATAAGCATGCAAAACTACTGTGGGACTTCTGAATACAGATTGATAAAGTTTTGGAACACAACACCCCAGATATCATGATTGTGGAGAAGAAAAAAGTGTGGATCGTTGACATTGCCATACCTGGTGACAGCAAAATCAATGAGAAACAACTTGAAAAAATCACCAGATATCAGGACTTGAGAATCGAACTGCAGAGACTCTGGCATAAATCAGTGCAAGTGGTTCCAGTGGTATTCGGCACACTGGGTGCTGTGTCTAAAGACCTAGGCAAGCACTTGAAAACAATTGGCGCTGACAAAATCACCATTGGTCAGCTGCAGAAGGCCACCTTACTAGGATCTGCTCGCATAATCTGCCGATACATCACGCAGTCCTAAACGCTTGGGAAGTGTTCGACTAGTGATTTGTAATATGAAACTCAGCATAGTTATCTCATTTGCTGCGTACACTGTCGTTTTTTGTTAAGAGTTAGGAAAATGTTTTATCCAATCTGCAGTTAGGTTTAATTTTCCTATAGCTTCTTTGTGAATACATGTTTGTAGTTCATGACAGATTAAACCTGGTGCATTATAATGTGTAGTTTCTTTAAAAATTGAATAAGAAATTCATAGTTTAAAATATTTTATTTTTCAGCACATATTTGAATTGCACCAGTATAATCAAATACCAACTTGCCATTTGCCTGTTGGTATTATTATAGCATCCTTTTCCACAATGGGGAAGAAAAATAAAATGCAACTTTCAGCATTCCACAATCCGAAAGCCTTTTTCTCCATTAACATGTTATTGCCAGTTTTTTTTTCTTTTGAAAAGTAGGTTTTATAATTTGAAACATTTTCTTTGTTCATGTAGAACACCATACCTGTTCGCCATTGGCTAGTCCAATGTCACCTCATTCTCTCTCGTCCAACCCATCTTCAAGAGACTCATCTCCAAGCCGAGACTATTCTCCTGCTGTTACGAATCCCAAACCACCAATCATCATCCATCGAGCTGGGAAGAATTATGGCTTTTCATTTCGTGCAATTAGAGTCTACATGGGGAATAGTGATATCTATACAGTACATCACATAGTCTGGGTATGCTTGGATTTATTGGATTTTTATGTCATGATATATAGTAATTTAGTAAGAGCTTGCTTTGAAAATTAGAGCAATGTGCGGTATCTTTTACTTAATAAAAAAAACCTCGCTTATAACTAAACAATCGTTCCCAGAATTACCTCTGGAATGATGACTTCCTTTATAAAAGAAAATATATGCAGTTGATGTATGTGCATGGAAATATCAAAGTTGAAACCTATAGATTAATTAGATTTAATTCCTTCTGAATTGTCTTGACAGTGATTGTCTGTTTCAGATCTCTCTAGCCTTAGGTAGTTGTTTTTTTTTACACATCTGCTTAGATTTAGTTACATATCTTAAAGCATTACTGCCTTCTCAGTTAATTGTTTAGGATTTTGAGTTTAATTCAGCTGTGTTATAATTTATCTTGCTTTGATTATTTTCTTCATAAGTATATTGTTATTTGCCTGGATTATTTTTCACAACAGATATTGTTTATTATACCATGTTCACAATTGAAGGGAAGTAAAATTATGTTCCAAGTTCCCTACAGGTTTTATTCAGTGTTTATTTAAGTAGAAATTTATCTTTGAAGCTAATTAGCAGCAGTATAATCATAATAGGAAATAGAATAGTTCAGTAAATTGATTTCTGACCCTTATTTGTTATGACCTTACAAAAATTGCATTATGCATAGAACTGCCAATAAACATAAGCCCCATGTAACAAACAAAACTGTATCTTTTTTGACATTTTTATATATAATTTTTTAAAGAATTTTAATTATAATAGTAACATCTAATTCAAATTAAACAAAATAAAAAATAAAAAAGGAATAGAAGAGAGAGAGAAGTAAGAACATAATACAGAAAAAGTAATATATAAAGAAGTGACTTTCAACCTTCAGCACAAGTATAAGCAAATTTAGAGATTCTTTACATCTTCTAAGATTGCAGATATTTTCTCTTTATCCCATATTCCATCTATAAACAAATCCATAAACCACCATCTTCTTAGTCCTGGTGTCAGCAGAAAGTCTATAAAAAGTTGCCAGATGTAATAACACATGTGATCAAATAAACCAACTTTATATTCCTTCCTTTTACTTCTAACAGTCATAATCTACAGTGCATTCAAATATTCTCACATAATTTGATTTCTATTTGTCAGTCTCCTTGTTTGTCATTTGTATTTTCCTTTTAAAATTTAAAACTTCAGCCAGTTCTAAATTCACTTTCAATACTATCTCTATCTTGCTAGATAAAAATGTTCTACATCTGTCATTTCTTTAATAACATTTTTTTGGACAAAGTCCTTACATAGAGGCAGACATCATTACTGACATTGCTGATATTGTGGTTACTACTTTTTAACTCCATTCTTCAAAAGTCTCCTTCAGTATTTTCAATGTTATGTTCTGCAACATTTTATTAGCCTGTAAATCTTTCACCCAAAACTTTAGCCACCTCTAATGTCCTATGTTTGAAGTTATGAAATTGCTTCTCTTTCATATGACTTGTAAAAACCCAAACAGAATCTATTTCATGGGAAAATGTATCAATATTCCAATTTTATCTGGCCCCTTAGGACATTTACCATTTCTGAGATCAAAATATTTAGATTTTTGCTGCTTATTTCATATTGTTCAAATTCTTAAGCTTATGATTTAAATTTTCTTTCATTCAGGATTGAAGGTAGACTCACGTGATGTTTTCAAACTTGACATTCTCAAGTAGCTTAGAAGTAATTAATGAGCAATTTCTGAAAATTATTAGAAAGTGAGGTTTGCAAATTTAATGTCCTTTAAAAGCCTCTGCTGTGGTTGCAAGCAAGATGGCTATTCCATTGTCTCCTGGTGCTCAAACCCACAAAAAAATTGCTGTCCTGCTGTCTCCTTACAAGGAGTAGTTATCTAGAGCACATGTGGGTGATCTCCTATCTTCTCCTTATCCAGAAAGGTTTCAAATAATCAATCCAGTCACTAGTTCCTTGATCTTTGCCACAGTTGTCAGCTCCATTTTTGCAGAGCTGTCTTCAGGTCATCATGTTATACTTGGAAGTCAAAACTATCTTATTTGCCGTTATACTTAATTGTTTATCCATTTTGATTCTGAAATTTCTGTACTACTAACACTAGAGAATACTTGAACGTTGCTAGGACAGACTGCACATGATTTGCAAGTGAAATGCCCTAAATACAATCAGAATCATAGTTATTTATGTATGGAATTGGAATATGTTTAATATAAACAGATTATTAATATATTGCTATTATTATTTAGCTTTGTTTTCTGTCATTACAGCATGTAGAAGAAGGTGGCCCAGCAAGTGAGGCGGGTCTAAGAGAAGGAGATTTGATAACTCATGTGAATGGAGAGCCTGTGCATGGATTGGTTCATACAGAAGTGGTAGAGTTGGTCCTGAAGGTAACAATTGAAAATTGATGCCTGCTGTACAATAGGAGTGATGTCCATTAGCTCAAATATTTAGTAAAAAACATGTTTCCAGTAACTTCAAAGTATTTAAAATGATTTTTTCCATAGGAGGATCAGGTTGCACAGAATACTTTTTAAAAATCTGATACTGCAGTTGCAGCCTACTGATGTTTTCATGGCCTCCAGATAGATTAATGCAGGGGTGTCAAACTTGATTTCACTGAGGGCCGCATCAGGGTTGGGGGGGGGAATGTGGCCAGGGTTGGCATGGCCAGCTCAACATCACTAGTGTTGGCAGTACCTGTGGTGGCCCGAGCACTCTACCAGTGAAAACAGGCTTCCAATTCCAATTGCATTTTCGGCTGCAACAGCCTCCTGCAACCCTCTGCAAATTGGGAGAGCTGCAGGTGCCCCCCCCAAGCTCTGTCTTCGCTGGCAGAGGCACTGTGGGCCGGTCCTTTGCTGTTTCGAGGGTGGCCTTGTGAGCCAGATCGAAGCACCCATGGGGCGGATCCAGCCTGTGAGCCTTGAGTTTGACATCGCTGGATTGGTGTAATGCATTGTATATATTTGCTCTTTGAAGAAGATTTAGAAATTGCAATTAAAAACCAGCTGCTAGTTTGCTAACTGAAATTTGAAGATATATTATCCAAGGCTTGATGAGGGGATCACCTCTTAGCATTTCTACATATTTAATGACCCAAAGCCATGAAAAGCTTGTTCTTCCTGAAACGTGCTGGGAGCTAGTACAGCTCATCAAGCCTCATCATAATGTAATTGTATATACAACTGTATATACAGTGAGTTTTTAAAATGGATCTCTGAGTACCTCCGCTTTCTTCTTCATAAGGATATTCTGATTATGAAATGTTGCCAGTCATCCTTGGACCTATCAAGGAAGTATTTTTGGTGCCAGGCAACAACTTAATTTTCCAAGCCTTTTTAAATCTGGGTTGTCAGGTGGCAGCCCCAAACCAATTTTGTCTGTATCCTGCAGCTAAGCAGAATCAGTGCTGATTATTACTTGCATAGAAGACCACACCACCAAGAAATGCCAGGCTTGGCTTCAGATTAGTCTGAAAAATTGGAAACAAAGGGCCCTGAGAAAATGGCAATGGTTGGTTAATCCATATTTTCATCAAGAAAATTAAAAAGATGGACTTACTAGGAGACAAGCATAACTTGAGGGCATTTTTAAAGTTTTAATTTAAAGTTCTTGGGTATTTTCAAGATGTTTTTATCTTCAAGATGAATTGTTTTCTTGTATGGGATTACAAGTATTGCGAGCCACACGTACGTTTTGTATGATTTAAGTAGAAGGATAAAAGTATTGCTAAACAAGTAGGTTGTTTAAGGGAAAGCCAGTTTGGTATAGGAGTTAAAGCATCAGGTTAGAAACCAAGAGATTATAATCTCTAGTCCCATCTGAGGCACAAAGCCAACTGGGTGACCTTGGGCCAGTCACTTTCTCTCAGCCTTAGAAAGGAAGCAATGGCAAACAACTTCTAAATCTTATAACTGGCCTAGGCAGACACCAGAAGTTAATAATGATTCAGAGGCAAAAGAAATCTGTATGTGGTATAAAATATAATAGTACAAGTAGCAGTATGTTAATTATAGTCAAGATATCCCATAGAAAACAAATCAATATAAACATTGAAGATTTTACTACATGACATAACTGGGGGTAGGAATGGGATGGAACTGAAACCATAAATATCCCCACTCATCTAATTAAATAATTGCATCTTTTATTTATCACTGTCAAAATTTGGCTTTTGCGAGACTTATGTTCATAAGTAGATCTGCCCAGTATCATTTAAATATAAGGTGGATTGGATTCTGATGAGCCCCTGCATAAAAATTTCAAACCATTGGAACACAAACCACTGATTCTACCTATTCACTATTGCAATAAAATCCTTTGCAGTAGATATTCTCAAATCTATATTCAGCACATATGATGTTAAGATTCTAGTCTTAATAAAAATTATCCAAAGTTAAGCATTGTTTGATTATTTTAGGCTATTACTGCATAGTGTATTTATGTGCAATTATTGTTTGCTTTATTTGTAAATTACAAAAGTCCTTCAAGAGAGTATTCCCAATTCAGAATTATTGTGTTAGCCTAGTCCTCAAATAATATTCTTTTTCGGGAAAATCTTTATTCATTTATAAATAATAGGAAATAATAATAGCCAATTAATAGCAGTTTGGAATATTTTCTGGAATATATCCTATTGAGTAATGTCCATTGATAAGTAAACACACCATTTCTTCATGGATTATATTGTAATATGACTGTTCATTTAATAAACAGAACACCTGCAAGGGAATTGCTGTGAGGCAAGTACATTTTAGCCAGTTTCCTTGTCTAGATACTTGCTTTGGAAGTAATTGAAAAAGATATTTTGAATCATAATCTATGATAGTTTGTGATTCTTCAGTTCTTTAGAACAAGAAACAAATCTAAAGCTAGAAACAGGAGTCTGTATTATATAGGCATGCTGCTTGATAGAATTTCTAATGTGATGCTTCTGGTGATACTCAACTATCTTCTGGTACTCTGCAAAGTTTATATTGGATTAATAAGATTTTATATTCATAATCTCTTCAGCTGTCATTCAACTAGAAAAAACATTGTTTAATCAGTGAGAGAAGTCTGATTCAAAAAATCCCTCTAGTAGCACTTTCTAAAAACAAACTATATTTTGAAAGGAAAAGACAAGATAACAGGAATTTAAGACATTCAGTTACAAACTGGTACATTCCCTTGCTTTCATGTCTGGTTGTATCAATTCATATAAAGAAATGCATTTCAAAAATTAGAATATGTGGTTTTCTTTCTACCAGAGTGGAAATAAAGTGTCCATATCCACGACACCTTTTGAGAACACATCAATCAAATTGGGACCAGCTCGGAAGGCCAGTTATAAATCGAAAATGGCTAGAAGGAACAAGAAAAACAAAACAAAAGACGGGCAGGAAAGGTTTGTAAAATTTAAGTCATTTATAATAATAATTGTCAGTATGGGTAAATAAATGTTATTTTTACGCTACAAAAGTTGCATAATATCAAAAATGGTATCCAGAGTTCCTTGAACTCTAGTTGAATGTTAATGGGATTTCATTTTCTACTCAGTTTCTTATTATTTATGATAATTTATTAAAAATAACCCTTACGTTCAGCTTGTTATAAATAATGAATTAATGACCCATTATGGATCTCGTTTGGTTTCTATGGAGATTCTCAGTCATGAAAGTCATAGTTGTCACAAAGGCCCTTTTTTCAAGAGGCTTCTTGGATGAGAAGTGAAACGTTTTCAAAGAAAAAATCAGAAAGTCCAGTTGCCTCTTGAAAAAGCGCCTTTGGGATCTCCTTTGGTTGCTTCCCTTGCTTGTGATTACCCATAATTTTTTTATTTTTCCAGTAAGAAGAAGAGCTCATTATTCAGGAAGATTACCAAGCAGGCCTCCCTGCTTCACACAAGTAGAAGTTTATCTTCCCTTAACCGTTCTCTGTCATCTGGGGAAAGTGTTCCTGGTTCACCTACGCACAATCTCTCTCCTCGTTCTCCAACACAGGGTTACCGCTCTACTCCTGAGCCTACACATTTAGGTAAATGTAGTAACAATAGAGATCCTGTAGAGGGCGCATGCAGCATACTGCTGTGTCTAATACACATGGGCCTCTTTGCATGATCTCACTGCCTATCCCAGGCTGGTAAGTCCCGAACTTGTACAATGATCTCATCTATTAACATCACCACTATTCTTAAGGATTGGTGGGGGGTTTCACCAATCCTAATGCTGTATCTATGTTGCCTTTTGCTACTTGTAAAGAACCATATGAAAGGAATAAATGCTGCCCAGGGAGTCAGGCATCTTGGCACCCTGCACAATGACTGGTCTTTGAACTCCATCAGGTAAAAATGGAATAGAAGGCAGAATACTTGAATCAAATACTTTTAACTTAATGTGTTTTCTAAAAGTGGCGGGTAGAGGGGGAATAAACCATCCAAATTCTCATTTCTATAAATAAGAAATGACAGCTGCAAGCCAATTGACAGTTCATGGTGGGATCTTTAAGATCCCAGGAAAACAGCCCAAGCAACTAGTGAGGCTTGTTGCCAGGTGCATGGAGGGTGCTCCAAGGAATTTATTAGTGTGAGAGTAATATATTAAGCTCTTAATATTTAAGAAGCATAAAATGTTAGATATCATGAAATACTATTTTAGGGTGATTTTTGCAACTTACACTTTCAATTGCTATACTGTCTTTTACTTTTTTAAATAGCCCATTCACTTTTTAATATAAATACTATCAATGTTACTTCCCCAGTATGACAGTGAGTGGATTCATTAGCAGCTAAAATTACAATATGGGTATGAATAAACAATTCTACAAATAAGCTTCCTGGAGGAAAAGTCCTTTTGTACGCCAAAGGTTAGGACATAGTGTGGAGTTTATAACCAACATAAATAAGCAGAAGAGCTAGAATATGCAGCTGCTAATGAGTATATTTCTCAAAGAGTATATTTAGTATGAGAAAAAAAGAAAGACCTCCAAAAGACAACCAAGATATGCTATAAAATAAGTACAGTGCATTTGTGAGGAATAAAGTATGGTTGATAGCACTTTTATCGCATTTTTACACTTTATTGCATATCCAGTTTTGATTGCATTAGTCTTCATTTCTTTAAATTCAGCCTCACAAAGTGCTTGAGATTTAACATTCTCTTCTTTTGATGTTCACAGTTGGTGGAAACTCTTCTCAGAGCAGTTCACCTGGTTCCAGTGTTCCCAATTCTCCAGCTAGTTCAGGCCATATCAGGCCCAGTTCATTACATGGACTAGCCCCAAAGCTTCAACGACAGTATCGATCTCCAAGACGTAAATCAGCTGGAAACATTCCCCTTTCACCACTAGCGCATACACCTTCACCCACTCCACAATCCACATCACCTCAGCGTTCCCCTTCCCCTTTGCCGGGGCATTCAGTTGGTAGTTCAAGCATCATGCAGTCTTTCCCTGTAAAGTTACATTCCTCTCCCCCTTTGGCCCGGCAGATTTCACGCCCGAAGAGCGCTGAACCACCAAGATCACCACTGTTGAAAAGAGTCCAGTCAGCTGAGAAACTGACCTCTTCTCTATCTTCCTCAGAAAAAAAGCTGCCCTCTTCACGTAAGCATAGCTTGGATATTTCCCATTCTGAATTCAAAAAGGACATGCTTCAGAGAGATCTGGGTCTCCAAAGTTGGCAGGAGTCAATAAATGAAACATCTGGAAGTAAAGTTGGGCCAGCAGAAAAAGGGACACTCCAAAAGCCTTCTTCCCGAAAACTGGGGGCCATTCGACAAGATAGGGTAGAAAGAAGAGAATCCCTACAGAAGCAGGAGGCCATTACAGAAGTAGATTCTTCTGAAGATGAAACTGATGAAGGGTCAGAAGATAGTCAAGATGGGAAAAGATTGGACAGGCCATCCTTCAGTAGAGAACACCAATTTTGTAATCCTTTTACTGAGGATGTGAAGCCTTGTTCCAGATTAGAAAGCAAAGATAGCATGGAAGATGATGCTTTTCTTCCGGAGGAACCAAAAATGGGCAATGTGCAGAGTGAGGCAAATCAGCCACAACAAAAAGATGTGGAAAGGGCATTGGTGACTGGCATAAACGAGTCCCAGTCTGAAATTTGTGCAATAGCTTCCTCTACAGGAAAACCTGAGGACTTTGAACCAATACAGTTAATGTCAAAATGCAAGACAGCAACTGAATCAGTAAAAGGTAAGAAAGCTGTTGTTCAACAGGGCACCTGTTTTAAAGATGCTGAAGATCCTAAGGAAATACAGATTATCCAAAAAAGTACAGATGGTCTAGAGCAGATGAAGTGCCTTCCAGTAAGATGCCGACAGTTTGGTCAAGGTGACTGTTCAGAAATAGCAGGTGGCAAAAATAATACAAAGGAATCCACTTCTGAAGAAGCCACCTATCTGTTGTTTCATGATAAAATGCCTTTGTTAGCACTTTCTTCTTCTTGCACAGCTAATACAAGCTCTCTTCCATCAGTAAGCCAAATAGACTGCAAAGACGCACCTCAGAATTGGGAGTATCAATCTATGAAGGAGAACGCTAGTATTGAAAATCTGACAAATTTTGGCAAAGCTTTTGAACAAATGTCTCCTAAAGTCGAAGAACAAGTTTTGTCTTCTGTAGTGGGAATTTCAAAACACAAAAGTCACCCAAGCGATAAAAACCTGAGTTGTCCTACAGGCAGTACAACGTTTCTGCTTGATGCCTCAGTTGAAAGTGGAAAAACAGTTTGTCCCACTCATTTGACAAGTGCAAGGAGTACATTAGGTGCAGTGGGCTCGAACATCTCCAGCTCAAGAAAAGTTGAAAAAGATAGAAAAGATAAAAGCCTGTCCAAACAAGGCTCAAAGGAGACACTACTGGAAGATCTGAACCCAGAGTCAACCCAAATGTTCAATATAGGCGGTCTCATTAAAATTTGTGATTCTCACATTACATCAGAAAGTCCACTTTCTTGGGAGTCAGAATGTCGGATAATACCAAAAAAGTCACAGCCTGGTATGTCTGATGCTTCTGAAATTTTGGAAGAGAGATGGCAACTACCTCTACTTGAAGTTCAAGCAGATGGAAATTGGAACATGAGGATTTCTTCTGGACCAGGTGATAGTTTGAGTTCAAAAAAGGAAACTGCTCCAGTGCCAGGCAACATCAGTGAGGCTGGAGGTCAGTCCCAAACAAAAGACTTCCTGCGGTCAAAAGCTGAAGCTGTGAAAAAGAATATAGCAGCATCTCCATTCAGAAACAAAGACAACATTAGTTGAACTCAAATATAAATCAAGAAACCTATACATCTATTTTTTGTAGATTTGTGTTTCATATTCTCGACTTTTTCATTGCAATTCTATTTTTGTACACAGCGTTTGCCATTCAATCCCTCTTTACAGGGTATCTTTAAAGCAAAATCACCCCTCCTTTTCCTTTTAATTTGGAGCATCCTGTGCATTATCTTTTGAGTGTTTTTCTTTTTTTTCCTCCCCTCAAAATGCCATTTTGTTTTATTTACCATATAAGGCTGCTTGCTCGACAAGGATACATTTTGACACTAGCTCCAAGTGTTTGTCCTTATTTCCAGATTTTAATCTCATTATGTTGATAGGGATGAATAAATAACAATTTATGGATTCTTTTACAATTCTTAACGCCACTGCACGCCTTTTTTCTCACATAGTTGTTATCTTCTACAACTTTGTTAGCTTATGCAGTGGATTACTATCTTTTTTTAAAGGGGCTCGCCTGAGTAATCTGTCAAAATAAATTTTGGGTTTTGATTCTTATCCATTTTTTTTTGTTGCCTTAAAAATAGTATGATACTCCATCATTGGGGAATTTTTAATGCTAGTTGCCTTACCAATATTACCTTGCTCAGAGCAAGCAAATATTTAAAAAGAGGTACAAGGTACTTCTGTTACTGTAGCTCTAAGTGTATTAGCAGCTCCCCTAGTTTTAGCAGCTCCCTAGCACAGACACTGCTGGTGACGGTGAATATCTGAGACCATCTCACCTTAACCTGTGGTTTGTGGTTGGTAGCAGAAGGAGTTAACACCCAGCAGGGAAGTTCTGATTGGATGGGAACAACTGATAGGAAGGTACTGTATTTATTGGTCAGGGAGGGGCAGAGATGAACCACTAAAAGCAAAGTAGCCTTTATAGCTTCAGTGAGTAACTATTCAGGAAAAATCTCCAGTATCATGCAAATGAACTATAGTTTAGTTGCTTAATTACCTACATTTCCAAAATGCCTATGTTTTCTTATAATCCTTTTGATACTTTTTGAGAGCTTGGCAACATTGTTTGGTGCTTTAAAAAAATAATATAAATAAAGACAGCTAAATATAGGGCACTGCACTGATACTATATACTCAGTAAAGCAATAGAACATTTCAAGATTATTACTTACTATCATTTAAAGGCAAAAGAAGACATTTCAACCCTCTCCCTGCAAAATACCTGTGAATTTAACCCATAGCCTTTTTTAACAGAATATATCTGTATGTGTGAACAAAGAAAATAATTTTATAGCCTGAAAGCCTACATCTGCTGAAATGATCACATGGTGTATGAAATAATTCTCAAGGGCAAACCTTGTAGTTAATTATAAGATAACTTTATTATTCTTCCATGTTGCAGATATCAACTCTTCCTGCACCATTTCTGTTTTCCAAATCAGTATTTACTTTTTAACTGGGAACATTTTACTCTTTAAACTCTATTAACTTTATCATCACATTTCAGGTATCTTGTATCCCTTCCCCCTCAATATTTAGTACCTAATTTTTTATCCTTGATTTCAGTTTTGGACCAACTTATTTTTGAACCGGTATTGTTTTAACATTAACCACTCTAAATGCATGATGTGTGCTTGAATGCGTGTAAAAGAAGAAACGCCCTCTGTATGCGGCAGTGCTATAAAAATCAATTGACTTTTTCATATATTAACTTGAAGCTTCTGAATTTCTCCAATAATATTACTCGTCATAATCTCGTGAGATATGATTGTCTGGTCTATCCTGCCACTTATGCATATAACTAACCTTATGCACTGTCCTTCAGGCCTTTTTTTTTTTTATCCTCCTTTGTGTTTTACAATCCTGTCACTTTGCTGCACTGCTCTCTAATAGACAAGTACATTTAAGAAAAAAGGATTGTTGCTAATATGAGCTGATGACATAGCCACTTAGAACTTGAATAATGTAAACAAACAAAATTACAATTTACACCATATTAATTTGAGGCCTGGATCATATAATGTACATTGTAGTAATAGCATTCACAAAAACAGCCAAAGGATTTGCATTTCTGTTTAGCCAATATAGGCTAGCACATGTATGTATTATCACTTAGGTATTACCTTTTTGATATGCCTTTTTTTACTATAACCAGGAAACCTCTTAAAGGCTGCAGAAGTTGTTGTCTTTCACCACTACTTTTTCAGCTATGGCTCTATATTAATAACAGAGAAAAGAAAGGAAGTTCCATTTAGGCCCCATACCCGAAAGAAAGAGAGAGAGAGGAGAGGTGGGCAATTGTGACAAGATGCCACAGAGGGTAAAATTCAGCATTTAAAGGCACTTGGAAGAAGCAGGCCTCCAGCGTGTGGCATGGAATGGATGAATAGAAACTATTGAGGAAAAGAGATTATCTATTTGTGATTCAGTTAAACCATTTGGTGATAATGTGGTTGGCCAAATTTCCATGTTTTTTGAATATGATTTTAATAATTCTATTTTAGGCATAGGATATATGAAATAACCATCTTAATACACTCTCTGTCCAGTTCCTCTTGGGATATTAAAAGATCAATTTTTTTCCTCAGCCAACCTTAAAAGTTTTCATATGCAGCTGATGTATTTGATAATACTACACAGAACCCAAGATTACCAGATTGATATTTAGTGTAAATATTAGACTTTTAGCCTTGCTAAAAACCACTTCTGGGAAAGGATGCCTAAGGTTTTGTGGTAATGGTTATGCTACAAGAACGCTCACAATACAACAGGGTACGAGGAATGACTTGTGAGTTTTTTTCCTCATTAGCACTGAATTAAGATGTGATTTGGAATTTTTTGTTTGTTATTTCCTGTGGGGGGAAGATACAGTCTTTCTCCAGTTCTGTCTTACGGGCATGAAGGATAATGCCGTACTTCTAGTAGATGATTTTAAGCTCTGTGTGTGTTTACACTGTGTGTTGATTTTGGTTGTTTTGGAGGATGTGAACTCAGTTCCATGCTGAGTTGTGTTTTCAAGCTTGAAATCTGACAAGCAGAGGGTGATGTGGAATAGAACTGTTTTAGAAACTTGAATAATTTGCCACATAATATAGGTGCAATAATTTTTATCTATGTTGTACCTGCATGTTGATGTTCAAATATTCTGAAATACACTTCATTTTTTACATAAACTTGTGTTCATCTCTTGACTGAATTACTTTTCTTCAAGTATTTTCCTGTAAAATGTTGTAATAACATAACCATCACTACCTTGTGACCACTTTTGACACAATGATATTCACAGGCCAAGATTTTATCAACTGGAAAGTTACCACAATATATATACCAGTTGTGCGTAGGTGTGTCAGATTGCTTTGGCCTTAATATGAAGCCATTCATGCTAAATTTTATTTATGATTTAGAGGTAACATTTCTAAGGACAACTGCTTCTTCTGTGTTTCTCACAAAATAAGGCTGGGCCTTTTTTTTTTTGACCCCCGAAAAGATTGCTAGGCCGTCTTTTGGGGGGTGACTTAAATTCCCCCCCCACACCCTTGCCTGGAGCGGTCTGTGGGAAGCTACGCCTTACCACTCACCATTCCTAATGGTAAGTTTGCCCCCCTGCCCTTTCCCTAAATAGGCCCAAATTTTGGGGGTGGGGCTTAATTTCACTCATGCCAATAAAATAGTGCTGGGCCTTCCTATTGGGGGGGGGGTGCGTATTGTCCGAAACACAGTATCAACAGTTGCCAAATGCCAAAATGTTTTGCCTCTTTTTCCACAACATTATAAAGCAGATACCTTGTTCTTCAAATATTCTTAACTTAGTTAATTCTTCTCTTTGTCAATTCTTTACCATATTCTTGGTGTTGCTGCTTCGTATGTTCATCCTCCCAGCTGCACAACTCATGATGGGATGAGAGAGAGCAGCTGATCATAAAGGAAAGGCAACCATTAGATGGCAGCTAAAACAAGAAAGAATAACACACATTGTATGCTGTCATTTGGTGGTTGTCCAGACTTCTGCACCCATCTCTGGCAACGTGTGTTAAGCAATTTTGACACATCTTTAGTTTATTGATGCCAAAATGATGCTAGCCTATGAAATGGGCCTGTTGTTAATCATGAAATTCCGAAAACAAATATACTGCTTGGATCAGCTACAGCATTTCAAGCAATATCTGACTATTGAAAAGCCCCACTGAATGCAATGGATACAAGCTACAGGCAAAACTACACGCAAAGAGGTATGCTGAATCAGACTAATATGCCACTAATCCAGCCTTAAACTAATACACCATCTCAAGCCTTGTGTCCTGATAGATGGGTTGGGGGGGAGGGAGAAAGGAACTCCAACTCACTACTTCAAATGTGATATTCCATGAAATGGGTGCATTAAAGCAATTAGCAAGCTGACAGCTTTTGCAATAGCAAATGCAAGAGCAATGGTGGAAATTGAGAACTGCTGAGAATTGTGTTTTAAGATGAGCTGCCATACAGATCTTTTAAAGTTAAACAAACAAATAAATTGCAACTATAATGCTGTACAATGCACAGACAGGGAGAAGTCCTAAGATAATTCGAATAAGAAAAACAACATGAAACTACTGGTGTTATTGCTGCTGAAAATCAGGTATCATTGGTTGTTTTAAAGACTTACAGGAAGGTCTTTGATAATTTTGAAGTAACAGACATATATTCTTATTTAATATGAGGTTATTTCATGTATTTTTCTAGACCTCTAAGCTGATTTGAGGGCACTGTTTATTTATCTGCCACTTTCACATTTGGGGACTGGCTGATTTTGACTCACATTTACACTGTGTGGCCAGGAAAGACAGGGGGCCAGTCAGGTTTAACATGGAATATAAACAGCAGTAAGCAACCTGATGCCACAGATTTCATGAGCCCATATCAGATGGTGGTGCAGCCCCACAGTCAGATATTTTATATTTAATATAATCCCGCTTTTACCCAAATTATACCTTCAAGTCTTAGAAAGGGCATGAATTGACTTGAGTTTATGTTCTTAAGTTGTATGGGTAATTTGAAGATTTAATTTCTAAAACATGAATTGTCCACAGATTACGCTGGGAAGGCATTAAACAGCTGCAACCAATTCACTTTTTTGGCTGAATAGGATGAAAATTGCAGGGTAGGTTGACCATTAGAGGATCTCTATCCTGTCAGATTTTTAGCTGGGTATCTTCAAAACCTGCACCACAATAATCTTTTAAAATTATTCTGTCTATGTTAAATACTTGCCTAATATAGCCCAGATGTTAATTCTGGATACCCAGATGTTGATACTTCAAACTGCAGTAGGCCTGCCTTCCCATTTAATTTTTATGATTAAATTCTGGAAAAATGAGCAGCAAGGAGTCTTATAGTTACCAATGGTAATATTCAGGAGCACCATACTGACCATCCTTACACCAAGTACGTTCGTTTTGCAAATACATGAATGATTTAAAAGCCTGCAGGAAACATGAGACACTTAAATTTTCCCTAGGACCAAGTATTTTTGAGCAGCCTTTGACATAAAATACCAAAAACTTCAATCTGGGAGACATTATGCAGATGGCAAACACAGATAGTCCTCAATTTAACATTGCCACACTTAGCCAATAAAGAATTCTATTTGTTCAACAATCATTTGAACTTAAGGCACTGCTAAAAATTGTGACATATGACTGGCCTTTGCACTTGTGATTATTGCAGTGCATGCAATCAAAATTCAGGCAGTTTGGCAACCAGCTTGTATTTATGACGGTTGCAGTGTTCTGGGTCATGTGATCACCTGTAAGCTCTTTGGGGGTTTCTGATAAGGAAAATCCATGGGGGAAAGCCAGATTTGTTTAGTGGCCATGCAATTCACTGAATTAGAGTTCATTTAATGAATGCAACAAAAAGGTGCTAAAAATAGCATCTTTAAAAAAAGATATTCTTTTGTTTTTAAAATATTTTTTTATAAAATAAAAAGCAATTTCTTAAAAAATATAATTTTACAAGGTATTTTAAATATATATTACACACACACACACACACACACGATGTATTTGAATAATTGCTATCTAGCAATTATTCAAATTCATCCTAAATTTCTCATACATTTAATTCACTTTCATCCTATTATTCTTTTAATAATATTTTATTATTAATTATATAAATTAATTAATTAAACAAAATTAATGTTTTGTAGAAATCTCATCATTCATTATATTTATCTATACAAAGTCTATATCTATAGGCAATCCACCACAGTTGACAAGCACAATCAGGTCCTCAATCCACTGAGTGAAAGGGAGCATACATTTATCTTTCTAATGTGGCAATATCAGTCCTAAGGGCACAGAAAATCCATTTATGTTGTCCCCTTGTTGAATTCCAAGTACTAGATTTGTACTACAATACTCCTTTACTTTTGGAAGAAAGTAATGAAATAATATAATCATATTATTTTGAATTACCTATCTAGTACTTGGAAATCAGGTATGATTCAATTAGCGACCACATTGCTTAAAGATGGAAGTTCTGGTCTCAATTGTGATAAATCAAGGACTACCTGTATGAAATAAGTGCACTACGAAGAATGCCCTGGTCATGTGCCTAAACTTCATGGCTAACTTGAAGTTAGAATGGCTTTAATGGATAGATTCTTCGGTGGACATTTTCCAGACATCAGAACTAATGCAAGAGACTAATGTGAATTCACAAGATCTATGCCATCTTTATGTGCTGTTACAGGTACGATTGTAATTCTGAAAAAGTAAAATAACCTGCAATCAATCAAATCATTAATTTTAATAAAAGGAACAATTCTCTATCCTTGCAGAAGGGGGCAGCATTGCCTCGTGGAAGTAAGAGCTAACACTACCAGATTTAAAACCAGGGCCATTTCATTTATTAGGTCTAACCAAAAAGCCACCAAAAAAAAGTGTTCAGACTTAAAAGAGTTTTGCAGAACTTGATTGGTCCAGGAACAAAAAACATGTATTGGTTCAGTCCTCCTAAAAAAAAAAAAGAGTAAGTTATTTTAACCTGCATCATCTGAATTTTCAACCACCTGAAGAAACATGCAAACTCTGGAAATCCAGGAAAATCTGGAACATACAAGAGTGAAGAAATCTTTTTAAAAAGTAGTTTATATATGAATTACTATATCATATAGCCACATGCAAGACTCAGACTTCTTGGAAATATTATCCTTTTGCTAGGGAGGTACACTGTAGAATATCAGAAAGAAAATAAGACTAAGGGGGTAAATGTAAGAAAGATTTTTAACCCCTGACATTTTGAGGTCTACTTTCCACTACTTTGTCATTTTGTGTGCAATGGTTCATACTGGAAGGAATGCAATCTTAAGAGAGAAGAAAAGTTGCCAACACCCTATTTTATGTGTAGGCTAACATAAATTGGAATAGAAATATAGACTTATATACCGCTTCACAGTGCTTTACAGCCCTCTCTAAGCGGTTTACTGAGTCAGCATATTGTCCCCAACAAGCTGGGCCCTCATTTTACTGACTTTGGAAAGATGAAAAGTTGAGTTAAACTTGAGCCAATGAGGATCGAACTCCTGGCAGTGAGCTGAATTAGTCTGCAGTACAGCATTCTAACCATGGTGCCACAACAGCTCCTAATCATAAGCAGATAGCCATTCTTATTTTTAGAAACATAGTTCCCACAAATAATTAAGAAATCGATTCTTCTATTTCTCTCTCTTACTTGAAACATCTTATTTTCTCCAATAGGGATTTTTGTAAATGCAGGTAGTCCTCAACTTACAACAGTTTGTTTAGTGACCATTCAAAGTTACAATGGCACTGAAAAAAAGGGACATGATTATTTTTCACACTTACAACTGTTGAAGCATGCCCATGGTCACATGATCAAAATTCAAATGCTTGGCAACTGGTTCATATTGATGACGGTTGCAGTGTCCTGAGGTCATGTGATTAGCTTCTGCTACCTTCTGACAAGCAAAGGCAATAGAGAATCCAGATTCACTTAACAAGTGCAGTAATTCACTTAACAACTGTGGCAAGAAAGATAATAAAATGGGGCAAAACTCAATAAATGTCTCATTTAGCAACAAATTTTGATTCCATTGTCATAAGTCCTGCATTTCAGAATACTCTGACTTCCAATTTGAAGTCATTTTTGTGCTCCATTTTGAATGCATGGTATTAAAACAACTTCAGCCATGGAAAAAGTATCAAAATACCATAATTACAAGTTATTTCATCAAAAAGTTTAGTGGTTAAAATATTGGCCTAAAAACATGAGACTACAAGTTCTAATCCCACTTTAGGCATGTAAGTCAACTAGATGATGTTGGGTCTGTCACTCTCTCTCTTTCACCCTAACCTACCTCACAGGATGGTTGTTGTAAGGAAAGTAGAAGAAGGAAGGAATATTCGATGACTTGAGTTACTTATAAACAATATTAAAGGCAGGATAAAAAATAAATAATATGGACAAGGTTGGTTCTTCTTAATAGGATTTATTTACTTCATCATGGGGAATTAGTTCTATCACATCAGTAATCTTAATTTCATCATTTCTTCATTTAAGATAACTCTGCCCATATATTTCTCATACAACCTATTCAGATTGAATAAACTTCAGCCACAGATTTATTTATTTTTTTGCAGAAGACCTAATTTTGACATGCAAGTCAGACAATAAATTTTAAAAGGTGATTGTCTTCCAATAGTGAATTTAAGAAAGAATCTACTGACAAATTTAACCAATTTGTTAACCAATGACTTCACTAGAATTATGGGAAACTATAGGAGAGAAGGCAAAAAGTAGAACCACAACTTGACATAGGGAATTCTCTTATGTCATGTCCTCTGTGATAATACCTAGAATGACCAGACTTGCATTATATACATCTTTTTCCTAATTCTAACCCAAGCATGATAACTAAATCCTGTGTTATGGCAATTAAAACATGCTATCATATATCATAACCTTGATTTTTGCATTATTCTGTATTTTGTGTTTTAATCCGAATCAATGACTGTAGTAGTGCCTGAAGCTCTAAGGAGCAACTCCAATGTTGGTTAATATATTGGATTTGATAAAGCAAGAGGTCATGTCCGGGTGAGACAAGTTTTTATGTTCTACTGTACTTCAGGAAGCTTTACCATTAACTGCTAGACTTAATTTATATATCCAGCCTCTCCCCCATGTATTGACACTTCTCTTCTTGCTCTGAATTAGCCTTGCACTATTTTCTTCCACCTCAGTTCAGACCACGAGATTGTAGAATTTATCACCATGTTCTCTCCCTATCCCCAGGATCACCTGCTTCAGTGATGAAGCCATCATGGTTGAAACCAGGGATGGGATCCTACCGGCATAACCACCAGTTCAGTGAGCACATGCTTTGTGTGCATGTGGGCCAAACGCTCATTGCGTGTGCGTGTACACTTTACAGATCACCAGCTCCTGCAAGCATTCACCTTCCCCTGTTGACGAGTGGCACTCAGCTGTGCCATGCAAAGCAGCCGAGGTGGAAAAAGCAGGGAACAAAGCACAGTTTAGAGCCCAGGTGGGCGGGTGGGCCAAACAGAAGATCAGAAGATTGTCACAGCAAACCGGTTTGGTCTCAGCTGCTCTTCGGAGCTACTGGTTCTACAGAACCAGGCCAAACCAGTAGAATCCCATCCCTGATTGAAACTCTGGGTCCAGCCAGCTTGCAGTAGAGTTTGAAGTGACCCTTAATGGCACAGGGGATTGGTGGTTGTACCTGAGGTATAGGGTTAGGCTCTACCGCTTGGACTCCTCCTGCCTTCCTCATCTTCTCTTCACTTGCTTCTCTGCAACAAAGGCAAGAATGGTGCCTCTTTCTCCAGTCTTTCTGTGAAGCAAAACACTGATAGCAAAAACCCTATGCAACAACTGGCCTCAGGAGACCTTTCTTGTTCCTCCTTTCTCCTTGCTGGCAATCTGCAGACAGAACCCTCTTCTGTTTCATTGTCAAAGCCCCGGGGTTGACCATGACATCAAAACCTCTGTCCTCATCCCATTCTACTGGCTCTCCTCCAGAAGAGTTCTTGAGGGCGGACATGTTGAAGCACCCTGAGGGAGAAAAGATGGCTACAACCCCAATGCAGAATGTCTCACTCTTGGGTGGGGGAAGATATAGCTGGTGGTGTTGCCGTGCTGCATTTGGACCTTCAGTTTCTACAAGTTTAGAAAAGCAATTACAAATGCAATCAGATTAATAATTAACATGAAAATTCACCCCCACCCACCCACCTCTCTTCCAAACCACCAGTTGAAGCATGTTTTGGAAACAAATGATTGAAAGAAAACCAGCTTTTATTCCCAAGAGGCCAGGAAGTGTTCTGCCTCCTCATTTTTCTTTTTCTTAGTTGCTACATTTAAAAATAAAAAAAAGTAAAAGGCAAAATATTCTAAATAATCATGCATATATTGGTTCCTCACATTGTGAAATGAAAGATTTTTGCCTTTAGGCAGAGATTTATAATGAGACGGATAACACACAGGGGGCAAAATCCCATGGTGCAACTTATTTTCATAACTTTCATTTATTTCTCCTGTAAGTGATTAATTTTTTAAGCAGAAGGGAAAAAAGGAATGGCTGGGGTCTCTTAGTGATGGATCCAACCTATGCTTAATTGGAGAGAGTAACAGATGTAAATGCTTCAGGGAGGTGAAGAGGAATCTGTGGGCCAAAGAAGCGGGAACAAAGTTTAGCAACTCCTTTCTGAGAAACAGAATTTCTGCAAAGTGGAATAAATGTTGGATTCAGCAAATAAACAAGTCATACTTCCCCCTCTTATTTCCTGTCAAAGAAGTAGCTCATACATCTTGCATAGGGTTATGCAGTTATCCGAACAGATAAAGGAGAATGCAGACAATTAAAAAGGAGGACAAATGGGGAGGGGAGAAGCATGACACACTAACTGTTTAATTTTCTTGGCTTCTGTGACAAAAATTACAGCAAAAACTGCAAAAGGCCTACAGGTATATGAAATCACTTTTTTTAAAGTATCAGAAAGATTGGTTTTTCAATCAAAAGTGTTTTTTTTTTTTTACAAATCTTCATTTTCAAGAACATGGTAAAGGTTTCCCCTGTCTGACTCTAGGGGGCGCTGTTCATCTCCATTTCTTAACTGAGGAAGCCAGCATTGTCTGAAGACACATCCATGGTCATGTGGCCAGCATGAGTGCATCAAAGTGCACAAAAAGCTGTTACCACTTAAGTGGTACCTATTTATCTATTTGCATTTGCATGCTTTTGAACTGCTAGGGTGGCAGGAGCTAAAGTGAGTAATGGGAGCTCATTTTGTTGTGTAATGCTTGGGTTTTGAACCTGGGTTATAAGCTTTCCAGCTGACAAGCTCAGCATCTTTATCTGTTGAGCCATCGCCCCGCATAAGTGACAAGATAGAATCAACAATGTGCTTTTCAAATTTCACCATAGAAACGTATGATGAGACATGTGTTCTATAGACTGCAATGTACATAGATTTGAAAGGGTTGGCTTGAGGCTGATTGCTAGAATCAAGAAATAAATATCGTAAATCTAGGTTGCCAATGCTGTCAATGGATGAAGGAAGGAAAGAAAGGACCAGACAATTTATTAAGTTGCAATACCCGAAACTTGAATGCCTTGTGTTGTGAAAACAGCCCAAAAACAAAACAAAAAACAAGATACTTAAACAACTGGGTAATATTTGATTTTAAGCTAATACTTGCCAGATTGAGAACATGAAGATAGAAAGGAGACATGTCCTCCTTTTGCTGCATATCTGGTAACCCTAATCTGTCTTCCATCCAAATCTTTAAAGTTAATTCATATTTGTTCACATCCTCTTTGGAAGGTCTACAGTATTCTTTTCTTTTTGCATTCCTTCAAGCGATAGCCAAATGTCCAAGAGTGAGGAACAACATGCCATAAGCATTTGTTTTCATCTGTCTGGTATGATGGGGACTTAACTGATTACCTGTGGCCAATTTCAGGCACCACTTCAAACTTCTGTCACTCTTGAGCTTTTTGAAGTGGCCCTGAATGCCACAAGAGCAGCTTCCTACACCTGATGGAAAAGACATATAATTACCACTTGAGTAATTAGGACTGATTTAAAAAATAACAGATAATCAGAGTTGGAAGGGACCTTGTAGGTCATCTAGTCCATCCCCCCGTCCAAGCGGGAGACCCTACACCATTTCTGACCAATGGCAGTTCAGTCTCTTCTTGAAAGTCTCAAGTGATGGCACTCCCACAACTTCCGAGGGCAAGCCGTTCCATTGGTTGATTGTTCTCACTGTCACAAAGTTTCCCCTTATTTCCTTATTTCCAGGTTAAATCTCTCCTTGTTCAGTTTCCATCCATTATTCCTTGTCTGGCCTACAGGCGCTTTAGAAAATAGCTTGACCCCTTCCTCCCTGTGGCAAACTCTCAAATATTGGAACACCGCTATCATGTCTCCCCTGGTTCTTCTCTTTACTAGGCTAGCCAAGCCCAGTTCCTGCAACCATTCGTTGTATGTTTTTGCCTCCAGTCCCCTAATCATCCTGGTTGCTCTTCTCTGCACTTTTTCTAGAGTCTCAACATCTTTTTTATAATGTGGTGACCAAAACTGGATGCAGTACTCTAGGTGTGGTCTTACTAAGGCTTTATAGACTGGTATTAGTCCTTCCCTTGATCTTGATTGTATCCCTTTGTTAATGCAATTTAGGATTGCATTAGCTTTTTTGGCTGCTGCTGCACACTGACGGCTCATATTTAGCTGGTTGTCTACTAAGACTCCAGGATCCCTCTCACAATTACTGCTATTTCACCCAGTCTATATGTGTACTTTTGCTTTTTCTTGCCTAAGTGATGGCAGAGTCCTCAGCTGTTGTCTCCTTTCCATTATCCTTTTGATAACAGCAGGATGCCATTCACATCATTCCAAGATTCTTATTCTAAATGGAATGAAGGGAAAGTTAAGTGATGGGTCCCAAGTGATAGCTTAGGAAGTGAGTTTCCCTGAGTTCTGAATCACAGACAGAAGGTGTGAGGACAGCAGTCAAACACTATTGATTGTCTCCAACTCTATCCATGTTGCTCTATAACTGCCTGATTTGGTACTGCAACCAAACAAGACAAACACAAACTTCAATGAATAGATAGAACTGCAGAAAAAAACAATTGCTATCAACCTGCCTTCCACTTAGCACCAGCTAGAAAGAGGGCTGTGAAAATATCTACAGAACCTCCTCACATCTTAGACATAAACTGCTTCAATTTCAACCCTCAACATGATGCTATAGGGCATTGCACACCAGAACACTAGTCACAAAGACAGTTTTTTCCCCGATGCCACCACTTTGCTAAAAAACTAATTCCCACAACACTGTCAAACTATCTAGTAAGGCAATATTACTATTCTTCTTCTCATCTTTCCTATTATCTTCTTATGACTATAACTTTATTGCTTGTATCTTATTATTTATATTGTTTTATTTAGTATCCTAGTATGATTTATGTTGATTGCTTATTAGTATCCTATGACTATCACTATTGTATCTTACGAATTATGATGAATGTATTTTTATAATGACTATGATCATTATGATCATCATGATTTATCACTTTTTGCTTGTACCTATACTGAGAGTTTATGCACCGGAGACAAATTCCTTGTGTGTCCAATCATACTTGGCCAATACATAATTCTGTTCTAAAATGTAGTCGTGCTACATGGCTAAGCATGAAATGCAGGGCAGTATTCAGTGATTAGACTGAGTTTTGCAACTGGTGTCTTCCAGATGCATAGAACGGCAGCCCCTGGAATTCTGGGGGTTGGCATAGAATACATTTGGAGAGCACCAGGTTATTAGATTCTTCCCATCATTATGGATTTCAACTGGCTATCTGGGGCAAGGGAATGTTAGCAAGGAAAATTTGACACTGCTGTGAAAGAAGTAGGAGATTTCGTGTCTATGGAGATTCACAGTCATCCATGTTATGGTTGTTCCAAAAATGCTTTTTCAAAAGGTAACTGGACTTTATTTTTTCCTTGAAGATATTTTGCTTCTCATCCAAGAAGCTTTTTGGATGAAAAGTGAAACTTCTTCAAGGAAAAAACAAAGTCCAGTTACCTTTTGAAAAAGCACTTTTGGGACAAGCAGGAGATTCCTTTCTTGGGGATCAAAAACTAGGCATAGAAACTATATTGGGGCATAACTTGGCTAAATTAAAAATTCAGACAAGCTTTTAAACTGTGATAGTTGAATGATTCCTTTCTAAAACTAAACTAAAACTAAAAAAGACATAAGACATATGTCTTTTTTAAAAAAATCAGAACTTCTGTTCTTTCTTCTGAAAACAATGCTTCCCAAACTTTAGGAATCTTGGGAGTTGTAGACTACAAATCTGAAAGTTACCAAGGTAGGGAAACATGATCTTAAAGAATAGCCTATGTGAATTCATTGGAATTAGTGACAAAATGGTAGAGATTCTGCATGTTTCCAGAGACACTTTTTACTTATATTAACCATGGCCCAGAGCAAAGATCTGGCAGTCAACTAATAATGGTACAAGGCACATTAGAGATCTGATTCAAATTACACCCTGTTGGTGGAAACATTAAAAACAGTAGATGACACAGTATTTACTAATCCAGTATTCAGTGAAAAGAAACTTACACTTGACAACTGTATATATTCATTGTATTCCCCCACTTTAACAAAAGCTGCCCATTTTTTAAAGTTATCACACATATAAAGTTTCATTAACTTTGTTTACAGCAGGGGTCTTCAAACTCAACAGGGGTCTTCAAACTCGACAGCTTTAAGACTTGTGGACTTCAACTCCCAAAATTCCTCCTCCAGTCATGTTAGGTCAGGAATTCTGGGAGTTGAAGTCCATAAGTCTTAAACCTGCCAAGTTTGAAGACCCTTGATTTACAGCATATACAGAAATTTTTTTTTAAAGGTCTTTAGCCCAAATCGCTGGTCTTTCACCAACAGGCAGATATATTATTTGTTCTTTTAACTCAGGCAGTCTTGTTTTGCAGCTGGGTTTAACAGATTGATAAATTCCAGCACAATATAGTAATCAAATGACTGTGTCTTCTTCTAAAACCACACTTTAGAGCACTAGCCAGCTTCTGCTGGGAAAGGAGAAAGTTGACCAAGACTTTGACCTCTTTGCTGACCTCCCTAGCTTTGTTGGGTTTATTATGTTTCGTTTTTACTATTTTTGAGAACATACAAATGTGACAGCAGAAATGATATCTTCAAGGTCTAAATTATCCATCAAAGGAATGGGTGACAAAAATGTGTGTGTGTATTCTTTCCAAATTGTAGTTTGAAAAGGAGAGGGAAAGTTGTTACAAATTGCTCAAATCATTAGAGGGGAAGAGGACATAGAACAGTGGTGTCAAACTGGTGGCCCACCGGCAGGATGCATCATGCTCAGGCCACGCCCACCCAAGCTCCACGAATGGGAAAAATGTCACGAAATGTCATATGATGGCAACATGACACTGCGAGTTTGACCCCCATGACATAGAACCTCTGCTGAGTGTCCACTCTCTTCTCTCTATATTTAAATAAAGAAAATACTACGGATATTTTATTTTTCCATTGCATTCATTCAAAATAAATTATTCTCAGTAATATTACCCGCAGTCCTTCATAGGGTAGCAAGCAGTCGTGTAACAACGGTTTTGGCCAAATTTAGATGGAACAAAATAAAATAAAATAAAAAAACCCTAAGCACCGGGATCAAATCCTTCATTCGCACCATAAGGCAAAAGTACATATAGGATGTACGACTCATTTAAGATGATGACAAGTATGTTATAACTGTCCTTTTGTAAAACTTATCATTTAAATCACAAAAGAGGCCTTGGCTAAACCATACATAACACTGTGCCAGTTCTGAAGAGCTTTTGATCCTCTTCCTCAATGTCTTCTCTTTCCATGAAGAATGTGCGGCCTCTGGAGTTCAGCGGCATACTCAGCGTCTGCAGCAGCTGATAAACAAGATGACCAGATGTGGAACTTATTTGAAACAATATATGATGCCCTGCCTCTTTTCAAAGCTCTGCTCCTTTTATTGAACATTGCTGGCTGGTGTAGTTTTTCTCTCTGCCACAAGACAATTTTTCAAATCTCAGCCAGCTTCTGTTGGGGAAGGAGGGAGGTGACGAAGGCTGTTGACCTCTCTCTGAATGGCCTAACATTTCCAGCCCATCTCTTTACTGCAAGGGTCCTCAAACTTGCCAACTTTAAGACTTGTTGTGATGACCAGGGGCATGGCACAAAAGCAACCAAGTCACAAAAGTAGGTAAAGTTCCTTTGATACCTCCAACTTGTCCCCCAATGTCCAGTTATCATTGGCTGGAGAAAAAACTCTCCCAAGAACAGTTGTTAAAGGGAAGAAATGCAGTCCGAACCCAAAGTACATATAAATTATAAATAAAGACCAGCACAAACCATGCTGCAGCAATTAACAAGACAGGGCAGGATAAGGAATTGCAGACTTCAAAAGATAACGAAACACACACAGTTGGGAGGATGCCAGAACCCAGATAAGACTTGACAAACAAAGATAATGCACGCTTTGCTTCCAGCAAGGTGCTGTGCGCAAACACCCTTTTAAAATCCTGTTTTCCAAGCTGCAGCTAATGAATTGGATCAGGGCCCTTTGCTCCCCCATAATCCACATAATTCACGTTGCTCCCTTCTCTGTTCCTCCCTGTGTGCCCTAGGATGAAGAGGGGGAGGGCCTGGGTCTTCCTCTGAATGCCCAGATGGACTATGCCCTTCCCCAGTTTCCTTCACAGCCACTGGAGCCACACTCCCACTCCCTGTCAGCTGCTCAATCTCCCCCTTGGAATCAGATTCCAACAGGGGCGTGACACTTGTGGACTTCAACTCTTAGAATTCTCCAGCCCACAAGTCTTAAAGTTGCCAAGTTTGGAGACCTCTGCTTTACTGCCATTTTTGGCAAAGAGTCGGGCAGCTCCAGTTTCCTCACATCCCACAGAAAGAGCCCACCCTTCCTTTACTTCTTTTACTTTCTGTTTGCTCTACTTATACTTGCCAAATGTTACAGTACAGGGTGGGTGGGAATCCCCATGGTGGGTGGCTATGTGTATGTTTTTTGGCATCCCAGGGCTGCTGAGAAAGAGCTGACTGGCTGAAACTTTTGAAATACAGGAATCATGGAAGGTCTCTCTCCGGACCCTTGGCCTTTTAGTCTGAGTAAGGGGACTCCTTTTCAGTACTTCACCTGTCAGCATTTCATGGTACCGAAAACTTATTCGATTTCGTGGGAAATCCATTATATGGTAAAGCAAGGGGGCTCAATCTATAGAAAGTGTTGAGTTGGGCAGCTCCTTTGAAAAAGGCAGGGGAAGTTCCAAACATTCTTTCATTGGGCTCTGTGCTGTTATTTACGCAAGAGTAAGACTTACTGAAATCCCTGGGACTTTCTTTTGAGCAGACACATGCACACTGCTCTGCTGGTAGGTGCCTTCATGATTCTTCTTTGGTTTTTGTTACACCTATTGCCGTTAAACAGATCCCCCCCCCCCCAATGTTCCACTAACACCCCATCAATCTACTGCAGGGAAACAAACCTCCAGTCCAATTCACAGGATTATGTGAAGACTTTCTGTGAAGAGAACTTTTTGTCTCTTTTTGGCTAGCAATTGGCCAGAATAACAGAGGTAGATCTTGACTTACAATATTCTAACCCTATTAATACCCTAACCCTAACCGCAGCAAAAAGGTTGTCAGAATGACTCTCTTAACGACCGCCTCACTTAGCAACAAAAATTCCCAATTGTGGGAATTTTGATTCGAATTGTACTTGTATGTCGAAGACCATCTGTATTGAATTCAGACCATAATATTGAGTTCCAACTAAGAAGTTCTGAAAAGAACCTTGAAGGAATCAATTTTACTTTAAAAAAAACTATTGGGGCATTATTGAACTATTGCGTATGCAGCCACGTTATTAACAGATAACAGATCATCAGAGTTGGAAGGAACCTTGTAGGTCATCTAGCCCAACACTCTGCCCAAGTGGGTGACCCTACACCATTTCTGACAAATGGCAGTCCAATCTCTTCTTAAAAGACTCAAGTGATGATGCTCCCATAATTTCCGAGGGCAAGCTGTTCCATTGGTTGATTGTTCTCACTGTCAGAAAGTTTCTCCTTATTTCCAGGTTAAATCTCTTCTTGTTCAATTTCCATCCATTATTCCTTGTCTGGCCTATAGGTGCTTTAGAAAATAGCTTTAACCCTTCTCTCTGTGGCAGCCCCTCAAATATTGGAAGATTGCTATCATGCATCCCCTGGTCCTTCTCTTCGCTAGACTAGCCATGCCCAGTTCCTGTAACTGTTCTTCATATGTTTTAGTCTTCAGTCCCCTAATCATCCTGGTTGCTCTTCTCTGTACTTTTACTAGAGTCTCAACATCTTTTTCATAGTGTGATGACCAAAACTGGATGCAGTACTCTAGGTGTGGTCTTACTTACTAAAGAAAGGATTAATACTGTAGGTCTCCAACTGTTCTGAAACAAACTTTTTGATTTAAGATTGTTTCATGTTTTATGTCTGTTGGATTATTTTGTGTATGTCTCTCTCTCTCTCTCTCTCTCTCTCTCTCTCTCTCTGTGTGTGTGTGTGTGTGTGAAAACAAGCTTATTGTAAAGAAATTTGGAAGCAGAAGTTCATTTCAGCATTTGTAAGCTCGAAGCAAAATTTCTTCCATATGTGCAAAGTGCTGATGGCGACATATTTGTTCTCCAGAATAGCTTGATAGCTTGATCATAGCTGACAAATATCTAGGATCATAGCTGCTAAATAGATACTGTGCTATGACTATAGTTTCATGAACCTGCTGGCTTTTTATGATTCCAAGGAAAATATACAATATTATGAATAGCCATCATCTCCTATGAATTACATCTATGTTTCTGTAACAAATGCAATTTTTTTTTAGGAGAACAATAATGAAAAGACATGATTAACACACTGTTTGGCACACATATACCGGCAAATGACAGGATGGCATGGTGAGATTGCTGGAACTGAACAAAAACCACTATGATGGAAGGCAAAAATTTCCATAGATGGTATCTGAAATCCACAAATAGACTAACAAGGATCAAACTCCTTGATTTAATGAAGAGCCATAGCTCTCTTACATAATACACAGCCACCATATACAGTTGTGGACAGTTGCTCAGTGTTTAGATTAGAGTAGCAAACAATGGTCAAACTAGTAATTTTTTTCCTCTTCTGGGCTAGTCTTATGACTTTTTCTTTGCCTAATATTAAGAGTCTTGTTTGGCATACGGATCGATCTCATTATATAAAATGTACTTAGCTATTCATGTTGACAAGGCAGATAATTCGGTGATATTAATATAAATGAGATGTCTCCTTTATGCAACACTTCATTAAAATATTTGTTTAAAATGTTAAATAGTCAGACTTTGCATTTAACAATTAAATTAGGGAACATTTGTTGTGACTCTTCAGGTGAAAGGCAAACAATATTAGATTTTGTCATTATAAAGGAAAAATAGAAGGTTCAAAGCTGTAGGTAATATTCTGAACACTTCACTGATGTGTTTCCATTTCTGATATGTCCAGGATCAGTCATGTGTTTTAGCATTATTAGGCAACCTCAAACAGCCACATATTTTCTTCTACTACTCAGTCCTTTAAGAGTTTTTTTTTTTGTCATTAAAATAAAATACAATACTCTCACATTGATACAGTTCAATATTCTGTTGAAACATAAACTATAATCTACAGTAACTGGGTTTACACAAAGCATTAAAGCAAAAGAAGTTAAGTGAAATGTACTCTCTGTGCTGACTATTATTTTTTATCAGATGGGCACCCAATGATTTAGAAGCATTTCAGTTAATTTGACATTGTAATCAAACTGGAAGCATTGGTTCCTATATTCAGTATAAGCCAGGTTCTTAAATCAATTGCAAACCATAGTCCAGGTGGTTTTAAACCTCTAATTTTAATTTCCTCCTTTTGTTTTAATGAAGGGGAAAACTGAAGGATACCCTGAGTTGATTCTAGAATGTTCCATTTTCATAGCAACTTTGAAATGGCTGCCTCTTCTGAGTGGAGTTTGACTGCTCATGGCCATATCTTTGCATACCCTAGGATGAAGAGGGGGTGGCCCTGGATCTTCCTCTGAATGCCCAGCCAGACTGTGCCCTTCCCTCATTTCTTCCACAGCCACCGGAGCCACACTCCCACTCCCTGTCAGCTGCTCAAACTCCCCCTCAGAATCAGACTCCAACAAGGGCATGAAAGCTTTGATTCAGTAAGGTCACTTAGTGAACTCATATTCAGCTTTGCTCTAGCTTTGATCCAGCTTTGATCCAGATGCTTTGTGCATGCAGTGCTGTGCAATATGGTTCCTCCCAATAACTTCGATTTTTGAAAGTTTGATTTTGAGGCCACCTACAGCTCCCTTTTTTCTCTTAACATTTAAAAGAGAGGGGATGACAACTGTGTGTGTGACATGGAAATTAGAATTTCTAAGAATGTGTTGATTCAAATAGTTATAACCTATGGTATGGCTTTATGCTAGACGAAAACCTCTAGCCACTAAATTTAAGGGGCCTTTGCCAGTCCGTGGGATTAAAAAAATGTACTGAAACAGTCTTGGAAACATAAATAATAGATGGATTTCACAGGAAAGAGGATCTTTGGCAGGATGCAGGAGACTCTGTAGATGCAACAGCCCTGCCTTCTGTCTTCCAAGAATCTCTCAAAAAATTCCAGTCCCTATGGATTATAACCAATACTGAACATCTGAAGCTAATTCATTACTGAGCCGAACCAATTGCTCTATTTAAACTCCTTATTGATTTATCTTTTCCTCACATTTTCAGACACATATGGCTTTCACACAATTTCAAAAAAAGCATCCTATTGACTACTAGCAAATGTTAAACGTGTCAATATTAGTGTGGCCAAGACTGCATTTTCCACACTCAAAAACCTACCAATCAACAAAACAACTAACTGACCTATAAAATAAAAATGGGGAAATTCCAATGAAAACAACCCAATGAAAACAGTAGAATGCTAACTGATTGAAGGATGTAAATTAAAAATTAAGGCTATCTAAAGATTTGAAGAGGTAGCTTGTTTTAAGAATATTTGATTGAATCAGCCCTTCTTAGCAGTCTTCAAAGTAAATCTCTGGTGTAATTCAGGGGATTAAATTAAGTCACATACCTTGGAATCACGGTGAAGAGATTGAAGGACTATGGAAGAATCAATGGCCTTACTAGTTCATTTAGACTCTGTAGCGTCTCAAAAATTAGTGTAGTTTTGGTTCCCTGGACAAAGTTGAGGGAGAGAATTAAGTGGTAGGGTGGATTCTCTTATATATATGGACAGTAAACCATGACTTTTACTCAGGAAAAACAAGTGGTCAGAAGATGACTCCTTTCAGCTTTTAAAAAACTGGCAAAGCTTTTAGGTGAAAGCATTTGTTACATTTTTTTGCATAGATTTTGAACTATTTCATAAACTGTTGCTGGCAATTTTGGAGATGTTCTTTTCTAATCCCCTCCTTCTGCTTTAAAAGATAGGGAAATACATTTTAAAAAGCATATATTATTCCAGTGAAACTCTTGAAGCTACTCTGCCAAAAGTCTTGTTGTCTGGAGATCAGAACAGATCAAGATCTGATCAAGATCAAGAACAAGAATGATCAAGATCATTCGACAGTGCAGCAAGTTGTTACTGGACCACTTTCTCTCCCCAATCCCTCCCAGTAAAAATGATTCTTGGTAGTGCTAAACTTCAGACATGTTCCACAGTCCAGTATTTCTTTCTGTAAATACAACCAAGTGCTGCAAGTCTGGGCCATCAGTTGCCATATTGTTATTCCAGAAGATCAAAGGATGAATGCTTAGGGCTTTGCACCTGATTGACTCCCTCCTATTTGTTGCACGTCCAAGAACTAGGCTGTGAAGCTAACCAAAAGACCAACACTTTCCAAATGACAGATATCTAGAATAGCAATAGTACCCTGTTTAGTGACTGCCATTACTCTTCCCCAGTATCACTTTCATGATGTTTGAATAATTCATATTAGACCCAAAGGAGGGGGAGGAACAACATTTTCTTGCAAAGTTGATGGATGAATTAAATACCTATTTCCTTTCCCCGAGATCCAAGTACTGCTTTCATGAATCTACACAGCAAAATACCAAAAAGGTTAGGTTTCCTTTAGTAATTTGAGCATTTTGAAACTGGCCAAACCTTGTCACCAAGTCAAGCCAAGTTTAATATTCTGTTGAAGACTTTGCATCTCCGTTCATCCTCTTGCTGCCTCTTTTTTAGAGCCAAAAACTTAAACATTTATAAAAGTAGGTTCCTCTCTAACTTTGACCATTGCTATTCAATTGAAAGCTTCGTTGTCATTTTAACTCTTTTGACCTTCTTAAGTGCTGCCACTTAAAACTTTGTGGAGATGGTGAATTCCATCAAAACAGTTGCTGGAGAAAAGGAAATGCTCTTAAATCCACAGGATCTGGATGTTCCTTGAGGACCTTGGGTTAAAATTTCTTTAAAAAGCTGCCAGTGAATACATTTAGGAAAAAGAGAGGTCTTAAATGATCTGCTTCTAGCTTCTTTCCTCTGCCATCTAGTGCTGGACTGCCCACATCAAGCGTTGGTTTGCTTTTGATGGAAGTTATTTGAATTTGGCTCGGCTGGGCTAAAAGACAGCACTGAAGCACTGATCGTTGCAGTACTAGAAGAAGCGCTAAGTACCAGATGTATAGAAACAAGGATCTACCACATTAGATGGGACCCAAGGTGCGGATTGTGCAGTGAGGCCTCAGAGACAGTCCAACATGTAGTGGCAGGATGTAAGATGCAGGCAAAAACAGCATACACTGAACTGTGCAACCAAGCAGCTGGGATTGTGTGCCAGAACATCTGTACAGAATATGGGCTATACTCACTTAAGTCCGGATGGGAGGTCCCATAAAAGGTTGTGGGAAATAAGAAAGCCAAGATCCTACAGGATTTCCAGATCCAGGCAGGCAGGCCCTGGCCAATCAACTAGACAAGGACCAGAAAACAATGGTAGTGATAGACGGAGCAGTGCCAAGTGACAGCAACATTAGGAAGAAGGTGTATGAGAAACTGGAGAAATATTGAAGGAGGAAATACAGAAGATGTGGAAAGTAAAGCCCCCCCAAATCCTCTTCCAAACTCTGATGTCTGCATTTCAGTTCTAGGAGATAGGCAATTAAATTGAAGATTTTCAGCAACTCCAATAATGTTGCATTCAGGTGGGTTTGCACCTCTTGTGCTAATTTATAACACGATGTGCTTGGTTTTAAATTAGTATGGATATAATACTAGTCACTATGTACTATTTGTAATTCATACAAAACTATAATTTAGTTTTGCTGATGAATCTGACCACCATGATTTCTGATTCAAACAAATTACAATCTATGCAGCCTGCCAGTCAACCCTTGGAGCTGAAAAGGCCCTAGACCACGTTGGCTTTTACCAATTCAGAATGTAAGCATGGAGTTTCTTGATTCTCTCCATCAGTTTGGAGGTGGGAAAAAATACCACATGCCTCTTCTCCCCCCCCCCCACTTTTCGGGAAGATTAACTAATCAAATGAACAGTTCTGTAATATTGATCAAAAAGGATGACAAGGCACATAGTTTTTCTTCTGCTGCAAATCAAGAAAATTTTATGTTTTAAGGCAACATTTTTCAACCAGGACCCTTCAAATAGGTTGAAATTCACCTGCCAGAAATTCCAACCAGCATTTTTAGTGGCAGCAGAATGCTAGATATTATGGTCCAGATTATATAAAGTATAACTGACTGATGAAGACCAACTTAAGGAATAAAATTATTTGCTGGAATCTATATTGATATTTAGGCTCCTTTTTAGCACTGTGTCCTTGGTCTGCTTTGCCCTTTCCATGTTAATTATAAAACCAGAATTTCAGCAGTCAAATACTAGTTTTTGATACTGAACAGTTCCAGGTGAACTAGTAAGGTGGCTCCAGTACCATGTCTTAATCTATTGTTCTTTAGCTGGCTTTATATTTTTTATAATTTTTTAAAAATACTTGTTAATGATTTTAGATATTTAGATAGACATTTGTTTCATTATACACAGTACAGATGGTATACAAATAGTATCTAAATTAACAGATGGTATATAAATTAGACAAATAAATAAATTACCATACTTATTCATTACTACTTCAAAATTTCATTGATTAATATGAAATTAAAAATACTAATTGCATGTTGTAAGGTCTAGAAGTAAAGTTTATACAAGCAAGCAAAGTTCTGAGCACAAGATGCTTCAGAAACTTGCTAGCTTCCAGATGACTGAACTTTCACCCTGAGATTCTTAGCAATGTCCACACTGGCTGTGGAATTATGGGAATTGGAATCAGGACATCAGGAGGGCATCCAGATTAGAAAATATACAGCCAATAACGACAACAAGGTGACATTCTTAAACCTTAGAGGTGATTCTCATAGAAATGGAGCTGCTTAAGAAATCTCTTTTCAGATTTCAGCCCTTCTTCTGGCATGGTCACAGTGATATCCTGCTATTCTGTTTGGTACTTAACATGTCCCATAATTAGTGCATTTCCCAGGTTTACCCTTCTCATCTGCTCTGGGAATTCATTCTTTTTCCATGGGTGGGTCTTTGAAAGCATATAGTTTCTGTGATAAACTTTTGAGGGAGGGAGGGAGGGAGGGAGGGAGGGAAGAAAGAAAGAAAGAAAGAAAGAAAGAAAGAAAGAAAGAAAGAAAGAAAGAAAGAAAGAAAGAAAGAAAGAAAGAAAGAAAGAAAACCAGTTTTGTCAATCTTCCTATACTTGATTTGGAAGAGGATGCTGGTAAAAATAGCTGCCTAGAGTCACTACAATGAAATGGGTGGACCAAATAAAAAATTTAGTACAATAATGTTGTGACTCTGAGATTGGAACTTGATCAGCCAGCAGATGTGGGTTCGAGCGATGAAGAAGATCTGGCACTGAGATTCGAGCCTGCATTATTAAGTGACTTAGAGGGGAGTCAAGTAGAGGGAGAGGAGTTGGATTTGAGAGATGAACCTGATTTATTGGAGGTTTCAGAGTCCACTCCCTCTACTTCCCCAATTACACCTCAGGTGTTAACTGTTAATCAGGAAAGTGTGTCAGAGGTTTCAAGCCGTGAGGAAACTGCCGGATGCTGTATGGATGCCAGAACTAGGAGAAGATTGAGATGTCAGTCTCAATTAGAAAAGAGACGTCCAGCAAAGGATTAATTAATGAGACTGACACGCCCTCTCTTAGAGGATATAAGGGAGCGTACGACTTTGTAATCTTTGCTGGAAAACAAAGTGAATTTTGCCTTGGAAAGACTTGCGTCTGATTACTGCGTTGTGATTTACGAACTATACAGAATTGCTGGACAGATTCTAGAAGGATTGCCAAAGGACTGTGATAACAGAGCAATTGAATCTTCTGTCTCTGGTTTTGTTTACGTAAAGTATTTGTAACTTGAAGTTTTCATCTGTGGATACAGGTGGGACAGAACACAATAATAACTATAGTAATTAAATAAAAGTTTATGTCAGTTTCTCCTGGTTAAAAAAAAAAGTGATTCTAGTTTCAGTTCCATTAGTGAACTTGTAAAAAACAAACAAAGAGAAACTCAACCTTTCCTCTTTCCACCCTGAAATGAGGAAGGAAGAAACCTGCATTCATCAGCTGAGGTCCCTTTAGAAGGGTCAGGCAATGCAGTAGACCAGAAGGAATAGCAGGAGAGGGCAATGACCAGGGCCTGGGATGTTCTTGCTACAGTGCACACAAGTGCATTTGTTTACAATGGGATCAAGTGGAGGAGGTAAATTGGACAGCATTGTGTTGCTTGTGCTGGTCCAAGTTGGAAAACACAACTTTTGATATGTAGCAGAAAAAGATAGTAAGGAAGAACCAGTAGGATATGATGATGTACAATTCTGTACATTCTGTACAGGTCCCCTTATCTTTCATATCTGTTGGCAACTGTATTTCAGCTTTTTGCTTAAGCAGTAGTAGCAGAGGTGGTATTCAGCAGGTTCTGACCAGTTCTGGAGAACTGGTAGCGGAAATTTTGAGTAGTTCAGAGAACCAGCAAATAGCACCTCTGACTGGTCCCACCCCCATCTATTCTCTGCTTCCTGAGCCCAAGCTGATTGGTTGGGTCTTCTTTTGTTGCCCTGCACAGGAGAATGGAGCTGGAAAGCAGGTTAGTGGGGGTGGGAGGGAATGGAGATTTTGCAGTAACCTTCCCCTGCCATGCCCACCAAGCCACGCCCACCACACCAAACCACACCCACCAAGCCACGCCCACAGAACTGGTAGTAAAAAATGTTGAATCCCACCACTGAGTAGTAGCACTTGGTTGTTAGGGCTGGGATGTTACATTTTGCTGCCAATAAAATTACAAGAAGATACCATGAAATTATCAGGAGCTGAAACCTACTCAAAGGAGACTTTTTATTCCTCAGAGCTTAAGCAAAACAGCAAATTTCCCTGCTTTTGTCAAAATAAAACAAGTATGCTGAAATTACTCGAAAACTTAAAGGTGAGGACTATGGTATAGTTTTGCTTTGGTAAAGCAGAAGGATGTAAGATTGCAACCTAGCCATTAATTATCCCTCCTCCTGTTATTATTCCTTAAGAATGCCAAAGGGCTCCAGAAGCAGAAAAGAGTATTGAACAGAAAAGAGCAAAATTCACTGATGCTTTACTTTGTAAATGGCCCAGTCCACTTTTTTTAAAAAAAAAGAAAATTAAACTTTTAAAATAAAGCCTGTTGAGTGCAGACTAGGCACCAAAGATGAGGTCAGTCTATCTACTCCTGCTTCAGACAGTTCAACAAGACAGTTCCGGTGATAGATTAATAAAAGCAAGAAAACATCTTGGCCTCTTCATTCAGTCAAAGATAACCTAGGACCCCTCCCCACCATCCTTAAGATAAATGCAACAGATCTATTTTTTGCTTCCTGAGAGCTTGAATTAAGATTACTCTCTTCAAGTGTTATATCTTACATTGTGCCTGTGTATATTACAATCTTGTTTTGCAATTGAAGTGGCTGCCTTAAAACCCTTACATTATGGCCCCAACTATATAAAATTGGAATAACTATCTCAATTAGATCAGCAAATACTGTTACCTTATTACTTGGTCTGAGAGCTAGAAGGACGTTGTTGAAACAATCAGTTATTTGCTGCTATAATGATCTATAAGTCTGCAATGCATAAGCAATTCCAGTTGGAACAGATTCTTACAAGAAATACAGTAAAATGAAAACTTGTAAGTAGGTGACATTTATAGTCCAGCCAAACCTGCTGATGTGTTGCCTTCTACACTGGACCTTTACATATATGTAAATATATCTATATCTATATCTATCTATATCTATATCTATCTATATCTATCTCTCTCTCTCTATATATGTATATATATTTGTTTTCATAGATTTTCACGGGTACAGATATGTAGGTCTCTCTGTGTTCAGGTCTTTCCCTGTGTAAGATTAAAAGTATCTTGGTGACATTTTGGCGAGGTCCCACTCGCCATCCTCAGGCTGGTGCTTTCTGCTTTGTGCCCCAAACTCGAAGCCAGACTAAAACCCAGAATGCTACATCACAGCCACCCGCTCAGGACATCACTTTAGAAAAGTCAAGAAATTACACCACAAGAACTCAAGAAGTTGCAACACAGCAAATGACCCAGGATATCACAGCACAAGATCAAGGATACCACAGCAATAAATCTTACAAGGTCATCACACAACCCATTACCCAAGCCATTACTACACATGGAAAAGAGATCAAAACACAAATGACCCAGGAGATTACAGCACAAGATCCAGGATATCTCCACATCAAAACTCACAAGGCCATCACACAGCCCATTATACCAACATCAACTCCATCAACCAATCAAGAGGCAGCAGCGCAGCCAACCAGTCCAGCACACCAGCCACCCCCCACCAGTATATATAGAGAGACGGCAGCTCCGATCACACACTGCTTGCACTGAAAGCTGAAAGTACCAGCCTGAGGATGGCGAGTGGGACCTCGCCAAAACGACATCAAGATACTCTTTATCTTACACAGGAAAAGACCTGAACACACCGAGACCTACACTAACATCTATATCTATATCTATATCTATATCTATATCTATATCTATAGTATTCAGCTTTGTTCGGGTATTTTCCCACATCATTGTAGTTGTGCTTTTAAAGCTGTAGCAATGTTTCGGCAGAATCTCATCTGCCATCATCAGGCTGATGATGGCAGATGAGATTTTAAAAGCACAACTATAATGACGTGGGAAAATACCCGAACAAAGCTGAATACCATAGATGTAAGTACCCGCGAAAACTTAAGAAAACAAACAAACACACACACACACACACACACACACACATATATTAGTGTGACTGACTGTGTAATCAACCATAAATTAATCTTTATGTTGATGACCCCTCAATGGTTCTGAGCAGCTGAATTATTCTATTTGAGGCAATTATGTTTTTAAATTGTGACCTCCCTTTCAAGCTGTTTGCTATCTTCTTGGGGTTGATACCCACAGTTTGCAAAACCCCAGGCAAATAGTTTAAAAGTCACCCAACTCTATAAGACAAAAACTACTTAGCATGTTGGGTTAGTCGAGCTTATTTCTTGCCTTTTGACAGCTGGTAGCATTCAATAATATCATAATAGCTCCTTTTTCCATTTCAGCAAAATGGCAGACATAGTCAATGTAGAATAGACAGAAAATTTAGGCCACATTGTTTTTCAAACCCTCAGGTTGGAAGATATGTTACATGATAATATGATGATATGTTACATCATAATAGTGCATATAATTATGTAGTGTCAAGAGGGCTGTTTTGGAAAGGGCATTCAGTCAATAGAACAATATTGTGAAGGTTTTATAACACGCAAGAAATAAGTTAAGTTGGCTAAAAGCATTTTTTCTTTAGGGCTCTTTCTCAACCCACTGCCCCGGTGAATGTTAGGTCTGGGTTTTTTGGAACTGCTAATATAATATCTGGGATTTAGTTATAGAGAGGCTGAGTTTCTTTACTGTGTTACATATATTCTTTGATGTGGGTTGATAGGTCAAACTAATAAATATTTATTCAATATCTAAGCTATGAAGTTCTGTGAATGTTTATTGTATAATGTTTTAATGTTCTCTTTTGGCATTTGAATCTCTTCTCCTTCCTTATCTTCTTTAAATAAAAAAAAAACAGGTTGTTATTTTATATATCTTCAAATAAGGGAGTCATATGATTATTTGGTGGAAGAATGGACATCTGCATAGACTTTTAGGCAATCATTCCAGTTGCAAGCTGAGCACCTGACTCTAAGGGCAAATAGGCAATTAATGATCCAGGACTGTGTGGACTCAAAGCTTTTCTGTGATCCTAGGGGCAGTCTAGCCACAGTTGCCCAAAATGAAAGAAATGGTTCCAGGCAATTTTGAGCAGGAAATACAAGAAACCTGTAAATTGGTATAGTAAGGCTTAACATAAGAATTCCCTTTAGAAACTGGGGTAAACAACACTAATATAATGGTAAAAGGGATTTAATGTGGGATTATTAGACAATTCCAATCATGCTATAAAACCACGATTGAAGTCAAGCTCTAAGTAATACGTCTTTGCCTTATCTAAGCTTTCTGCTAGACTGCTTAGGTTCCTAGATCCCCCTAAATTGTAATGTGATATTTTGGGTTTGATTTTAGCACACTGGATGAACCACACTACAGTGGGTTGTAAAGCATGGTGGAACCAGGTATTGCTTGGTGTGATGTGGAAACCTGTCCTTAGAGAGAGAGAGAGAGAGAGGCCAGTACAGTTGGTAGAAGTCTCCATATTTCCATGGGACAGAGTTTCCTCCCACCGTTGGTTCAACATACTTCTAAGCAACCCAAGACTGTCATGTAGCAAACCCTTTTGGCCATAATGAACCAGCAGGGAGTCCATTATAATACCAGGCACTCCATTCATGGAAATTTTAATTTGATTTCAGTGGCTAAGTAGATAATAGAAGTGTAGCCAAAGTTTGCAAGGATTTGCTTCATTTCAGGTCTATAAACATCAATAAGAGTCCATAAACACACATGCACACACACGCAAACACACACGCACACACACGCACACACACACACACACACACACACACATATATATATATATTCTTAAGTTTTCGCGGGTACTTACATGTATGGCATTCGGCTTTGCTCGGGTATTTTCCCACGTCATAGTAGCTGTGCTTTTAAAGTTGTAGCGACGTTTCAGCAGAATCTCATCAGGCACCGAGATGAAACCTAGCTTCCTAACTAATGATAGCCGTCCATTTACCCGAAGCCAAGCTGCACTAAAGGCCTCCAATAAAGTAACACAATGTTGCCAGCCAATCAAGAGACAAAAAGAGCCAAAAAACAGACAGGAGATATTAGAAACACCAGTCAAGCAGAACACAGCAAACTCCAAGACCAATAAACACAGACCAAGACTCCCAACCAATCAGGGTGATGAAAAAACCATTCTGGCACAGCAATAGGCTGCCCCAAATTTAAGCTACAACTTTAAAAGCACAGCTACTATGACGTGGGAAAATACCGAACAAAGCTGAATGAGATATATATATATATATATATATATATATATATATATATATATATATATATATATATATATATATATATATATATATATACACACACACACACACACACACACACACACACACACATACATACACACATATATATAAACATATATATATATAAAGAGTCTATAACATCAATAAGTCAAATTCTGACACTATGTTTTTGCTAGGAAACGTATGTTTCCATCTCCATTGTTCTGAAGGTATGTATAACTTAAAAATATTTGTACTATTTTTGTGAACATTGTTTGGCCTTAATAAAAATGCATGATTTTACTGACCACGCCAATAATTTATATGCACAGTGATGATAAGTTGTCATATTATAAAAATTATGTTTTAAAACAAGAAAATGTATAATGGAGAAACAATCGCGACTGAAACGTTTCCACCTTCTGTTTTTCTTTCCTTCCCTCCTTTCCAGCTTTTGCTTAAAAACAGGTTTTCATTAATATGCTCTGTATTAGATAAATTTATTCTCCATATTCATAGCCAAAAGATGTGGAATAATAAAATAAAAGCAGTCTGGATGGAATGTCAGTGTCTTATCCTCTTCCTTATGCTTTTATTTTGGGATCCCCAGAGCAAAGTTTGTTAGGCTTCTTGTGTAGCCTTCTGGATCCAGAGAAAAGGCAAGTCTGCTGCAGACCAGCAAAATCTGCACATGCTTTTGATTCTATCTCTTTATTTCTTCAAGGTGACAATCTCAACTGCAGTGTTTAAAATTTCAGTACAAGTAGTTCTTCAATGTACAACCAGTCCCTTAACAAACGTTTGAAGTTACAGTGGAGCCCCCCAAAGGTACTTATGACCTGATTTTGAAGTTTTGATGCTCCCACACATACCACACACATGGTCATGTGATTGCATTTTGGGTACTTGACAACCAGCTCACCTCTACAGCCATTTGCAGTGCCCTATGATCATGTGTTCACCATCACTGGCAATGTTTACTTCCAGTTTTTGACCAAAAAAAATGCCTCTTGAGTATACTAGTGGATTTGCTTAACAATTGTGTTCACTTAACCACCACAGCATTTGCTTAATGACTGCCTCATAAAATGTCATAAAGTCAGGTTCAGTCAGGTGGTGACTCGCTTAATGACTGCATTGACATACAACCATAATCCCAGGCTAATTACAGTCATAAGTCAAGCACAACATATGTGATAGCAAAAGAATGGGTAGAAGGAATAGCAGAACCCGAGAACAAAGTGAAAAGACAGATCCGCCTAGCCCAGGGGTCTCCAACCTTGGCAACTTTAAGACTTGTAGACTTCAGCAAGCTTTGCTGGCTAAGGAATTCCGGGAGTTGAAGTCCGCAAGTCTTAAAGTTGCCAAGGTTGGAGACCCCTGGGCTAGATCCCTACATGGCCACAAAACAAACTAGGTCCCAACCCCCCTTGAGTGCTGTTGACCCTTATCTAATTCTAGGTGGTGATCATTTGTTGAGAAAATTTTGTTTTCTAGGCTTTTAGCAATAAATCAGCTTAACTGAACTTTCATGTATGTGTCTGGTCCTTCACTCCTGACCGTATGCAGAGTTAGGATGGAAATTCCCTTTCTTTTTTATTTTCTGGATTGCATTGGCAATCATATTGGAAATTGCATCTCTCAATTGCACCACTAGCTTATGGTGGGACCAACAGATGTTCATCCCCCATCGTTTCAGTTTTGCTGTTCTACATCCTCGGCTATTGCTACACAGTTGGGGCTCCATACCTTTGGGTTTGAAAGTATGGACATCATCCCTAAACAGGTGTCTTTCAGATGTGTTGGGATGATAATTTGCATACTTTTCAAGCAACAGAAATGTAAGAGCATGAGCTGCATGCTATCCTGAGGACATGAAATTGAGGAAGATTAAACTAGAGTAAAAATTATTCCATATAAATAGGAATCGGGCTAACATGAAGAAAAGTTAAGATTTTTTATTCACACATCTCATTGTTATATTAATGGAGCTCAAGAATTGCTATCTCAGCGTAAAATGACAGCAGGGTTTTGCCAGGGCCTGTCAGCCAGCTGGCTATGTTTTGGTTTTAAAGAAAAGCTTTGAATTCCTCTTAATACAATTATGCTCTTTTCTAATAATCTCCACTAGAGGGCATTGTGATATCTTCAGAAAAACTTCTTCAAGTTTTTTTTTTTTAAACTTAAATTCCCATTCTTAACAGTTTTGTTGCATACACAATTTCTCTGTGTGGTTGAGAAATTTCAAGTTTTAATTTATTTTTGGTTTCTTTGAAGTGGCTCATTAAAAACTTAAATCATTTTATAATATTTGGATTTGTTTATGAATGTACTGGTTGTCTACCCTGGCCACACCAAGGGTTTTTCTTCACACACATATACAATTAAACAAACCATGTGTAAAGTTAATTAAAAAAGTAAATGAAAGGATGGAAAAGATTTCTAAAAAGAGAAGGAGGGTGGAGAGAAATAGCGGTGGCATTCCTTCCTTCCTTCTTTCCTTCCTTCCTCCCTCCCTCCCTCCCTTCCTTCTCCATTTGAGGTTTCAGTCTTGGGCTACTTTGTCTGAGAAGCAAAAATAAAAATGATGACCAGATTATAACTTTGCAAGCCTGATTTTGCTTTACTCCCTTCCCTCTTACAGCTTGTCTGAATCTCTTCAGAATATTATCTTGTTTCCTAGGACTGAAATAATGTTCCTTCCCTCCTAGTTTATAATAGTTCTTGCCCGCTTCCCACAAGGCCATCTTTGACTGCCTATACCTAACGGTACTACTGCACCAGAATAGACTTTTTCAAGTCATACAGCAAAAGGTAGATGACTGGGGAAGCCAGGCAGGACTGCCTGTGTCTATGCATCCTTGGAGAGCTATCTCCTTATGTCTTATCTACAGCTGCATCACTGGAGCTTATATCCTGAGGAGCTGCTACCTCAGAAGGGGACATATTACAACCTATTGGAAAACCGGTATAGATAGGTTGGGCTTAAAGGCACCCAACTGCACTTGTTTTGCCACTCTATGCAAGGAGGACGTTTGCCTTCATACACCCCACGTAGATCTGGCAAGGCTTTGACTCTGAGGGATATACCTAGACCAGACCAGCTTTGGAGGCCTGGGTTGGCACATAGAAGATTGGGAGATGGGCTCTGTTCACAATCCAAACTGCTTATATTGCCATCTTGTCTGGGGCAAAGGCCTGTGTTTTAACTAAATAGCAGAGGGAGCTTTGGCAGAAAGTGGGACTGCCGATTAGTTCCAGATGTGCCTGGTGACGTACAGTTATGTGTGTGCCTCTCTTCTCTTGTTGCCTTTGCTCAGCAACTGTGGCCTGAGCCTGCTTCCGATCCAAAGCCAACATCCGCCTGGAGGGACTATCTAGTTCCTTTGCTGGGTTATTTGCAGCACAGACATTCCATGGTAGTCCTTCTCAGTCTTTCTCTCCCCTCTCGCTTTCTCTTCTCCTCCAACTCCTCACAGCTGGCATTGCTGCAAGACTCATTTCCCGCCTGCCAGAGCTGATAGTTAAAAGCAAATGGAGGGTGTGCAGAGCTTTTACCGGCCAACCTTGAGGAGGTTCCCTGTCCACACCCGCAGCTGGTTGGGTGATTTTATGTATACAGGTGCAAAACTTTTCTACTACGAGAGAGAGAGAGTGGCAATAGCATTGGGGAAGAACGGCAACAATTCTGCTTCTGTAAAACAGAAGAAAGAGAGTTAGGGGCGGTGGGATGCCTTGGCTCTCATTGGACAGATTAGGAATTTACAGAAGGGTTGATGGAGGAATCTCCAGGTTTGGTCTCAATTTGGGGATTTAAAGGACTAGACCTGGCTCTGTTTTGGATAACATCTCCCATACTTTTCCAGAATCAAGTTTTGCTTTAATATGGTCATCATAGTGTTACTGTGGTGAGTTCTGTGTATATTAAAATGATGGGAGGTTTAGAAGAGATGCTTCCTCAGGAATTTTGGAAGAGGCATTCCTTTTCTGTCTAGGAGGTAGCCAATTGGAGGGAGGAAGGAAAGACAAATTGGCTATGGATGGAAATGGCAGCAAAATTTAAAGCAACAAAAATATTTCAGTGTTATAGATTCCAAGAAGTCAAGATCCAACCTCAAAAGCCAAAGGGATTTTCCTACGGGAAAAAAACCCTCATCCATTCAGCAGAATTTTTTTTTCCCAGTTCCAATCAAATAACCTAGAATGACCAAACGGCAAATGAAAAGCTCTATACTTAGCATCTACAGTAGGAATATACGCTATAAAACACCCATGTTTCTTCTGTTAAGCTGAGTGGGAAACTCAAAAGAAAAACTTCCCAGGCCTCAGGAGAGGAAGTGCTAAACTAAACAGCCTAGTAGGTGTGTCTTCCCTAAAAACCGTTTAGTCAGCTACAGCTGTTTAAGAGCTTGATGTGAAAGAAAGCCATACGTTTCTTCAGTATAAAAAGACAAATTATTTGGTTTTGTAGTATTTACAAATCATGCCGCATCAACCACATCTGTAACATGGCGCAGAATCAATGCATTCTATTAAGGGTGATGTCTCCTTGGCTTCTCACAAAAATATTCTTCTCCAAAGAAGCAGAGTTTGCTTTAGGCATTTTTTTTTAAATGATCCAGAGTCACTTTTCATTTTTTTTTTTTAACAGAATAAGACATATCGTCATGTCTTCCATTGGAGTAGCCTTACCTGTTCTGAAGGCACTTTTGGACCAGGATTCTGTGTCAGGTGGCCTCTGTATTCACCTGTGTTCTTAGCGTTGGATAGTTGACTTGTTTTATTTTGGTCTTATCTATGGGGTAGACTCAGGGGTGGGCTGCTGGGGGTTCACAGGGGTTTGGAAGAAACCCCAAATCCCACTCCTGGCTGGCCCCACCCACTCACCCCCTCCCTTCCAGTTGTTCAGGAATGCTGGAAATGGGCCAGTTCCGGATTCCAGTGAGCTTCCGGGGCCTTAGTTTTCACCCTCCTGGAGGCTCAAGGAAAGCCTCCGGAGCCTGGGGACGGCAAATTCTGTTTGAAGAGAAAGGTTGGCTATTCCTCATCTCCCAGAACTCTGAACCTACTGGAGAACCACCATCCTGCTGTTTCCTTTAAGGTCCAATCATCCGAAGCGCTTATGGGTGATCTCAAGTCCTTTCCTTGTTCGGAAATTAATGATTAAGAACCAGTTTACTTGCCGTCTCTGTATTCTGCTGAAATCATCTGCTCTGCTTTTTGTAGAGCTATCTTCAATTGACCATTCCTTCTCCAGAAAAATTCTGGGGAATTTTGGGAGTTGCAGTACACACATCTGAACATTGCCAAGGTTAAGAAATGCTGTTGTTATGGAAGCAACTCTTGCCTTATTACTGTGTTTCAGTCCTGCAAGGAAAATAATAATTGAATATCTTAACCTTTACACTCAAATGCCATACAAAAAATAGAGTGAGCTTTCAGTCCAGCCAGATCAATCCAGCCAGCCTGGCAATGGTCTCAATTCCCTTTGGTGTGTGTGGGGTGGGGTGGAGTGATGGCATTCCTTAAGCTGCAGATCTGTAGCAGCTATGGGCAGGATTTCCACTCCTTGCAGTCAAAATTTTAAGTTGGCAGAGAAGAAGACAACTATGGATCATCTTAAAGTATCCCCTCCAATTATATTATGGCCTTATCATCATAGCAAGCTCTCAGAGGCTTAATCTGTTTAATAAAGTCCAGCCTCCAGCTAATGTGTCAGGAATTCAACTCCCTGATTTTCAGAAAAGTAGAAAAGAGAATTATAGGGCCGAAAAGGTCATGTTCCTCATTAATATAATCATCTCCCTACTTACAATACATTAGACTGGGCTGTCAGAATACAGGATGTTAAGCTCTGTGAATTTCATTACTCTTGTTTTTCTTGTTGCTCTGTAATGTATTGTTACTAAGTCTTATATGCTGAAATATTGTATAATATTGTATTATAAAGCCAAGAGTGGCAGGAGTGGTACAGATAAGTAGGAACTCTGTGAACTGAGTTTCCTGAGGCTGAAAGGGTAAGGATGAAGAGGATGAAATTTAGGAAAGCAGACATGATATAGTGACGGAAAGGAGAAACTATGTCAAGAAAACCTAGGCAAACAAACATGCAATTTGGTGTTCATCCCTCCTTTAGCCCAGCAACTTAAACCCAGAACACACATGAATAAATTGCTAGTAGCCATGGCATTAGATTGTTGCTATTAAATACCAGCTCCGAGTGAAATAAGAGCATGTAGTTTACAACTTGGTTGGGTATGAACACATCGAACTGATGTGCATTGTCAACACCAGGTTGGAAGTGAGCGACAGCATTGCTCTTTCTAAAAGCTGCCTGTTATGATATGTACAGAAATAACCCTTGAGTAACAAGGATATGCACATAGAAACATGTATGAGAATAGTTATGAGTAACTATTCAGCCACACTCAGATACACTAAATTGAGTTAAAGTTTACTTGAAGAAATAGCACAGTCCAATAAACGGTCCAGGCCATATACGTTTAACAGTCCAAAGAATATCCAATTACAAAATCTTCTTACTGGTTGCCTTTGTCATTTACAATAAACAAAGATATCAAAGTATAAGCACAACAGAGAATCTTAGATAGCAACAGAATGCCAGAGATACAGAATGTCAGAGAGAGCAAGCCATGATCTCTAGCTCCCTCTTATGGCAATTCACAATACAATCAACCAATTGGAACATAGTACAAATCAACAAACATTGGTTTATATATTGCCAACCCAACTAACTGTTGGACAGATTCCTAACACTGCCCTTTCAAATTTCAGACCATACATCAACCATGATGTAGGTTAGCAATGACTGGGGAGGACGATCTGGTAGGTCTTACTGTGGAGGTGACAAGATGAAATCATGGTCCTCCTGTGACATTGGGTCATACGGAAAAGCTAGGAAACCTACCTGTATACTGCTCACCTTACCACATGATAAAGATCTTCTTGGTCTCCTGGAGCACATCTGGGGCTGGGTGGATGCTGAAGAAAATGCCTGGGATGCTTTTCTGGGAGAGCTCAGATTGTTATCTTCAAGAATTGTCATGTAGAAGACCAGGCTAAATTATTCAGATTTCAAAAGACAGGTAAGAATAATGAGTTTAAATTTCAAGAAAATAGATTTTGGTTTGGATATCCCACCTACCCCACCCCACCCAAAACATCTTAGGATAAAATTAATTCAAGAACGGAACAGATTCTCCTTGAAAATGAACTCTTCATGTTTAAACACATGCTGGGTGGACATGTTTGGGATGCTATAGGAGTGAATTCCAGAAAAGTGTTGGATCAGAAAATCTCCAAAATCCTTCTTGACCCTTACATTCCCTGATTCTATGCCTACATATTGCAGTAGCAAGTTTCATACCATATACTAAGAAATTTCAATTATCTGCATTATTGTTTAATGCAATGTTTCTCAATGATTTTTGTGAATTGAGGTCCATACATCCCAAGCTGCCAATGTTGAGAAACGCTTACTTAGTGCAATGCTTGAATCCAATCATTGTACTTCCATACCTCTGAAGAAAGTCTGATGCTGCTGGTCATGTCCAACAGAAGTGGCTATTATTCTCATTGAATAGCAGAACTGTATGTGTGACTTGATTTGTCGTAGGCTTTCTTCCTTCTAAGTTGCCATGCTGTACTTGATTTTGGTGAAGGATTTAATCATCAACATTTATCAAGAGTCAGCCAGTCCTTGTCTTGTTGGTATCTATATGCAAAATGAGCAGCAACTTCTTGATTTCAGCAGGAAAAAATTATCTTAGGTGAGTCCGGGGCTACCATCAAGCCACTGTGTGCTATAGGCATGGTAATCAGATGTTTAAAAATGGATAAATAGTCCTAAGGATTTCAAATTATCCTATACAGGTTATGAGTGCAGAATCTAAGTGGAGTGGCTAAATGAATTTGCACAAATGAGAATTTTTACTAAGTCATCTCTTTATCTGAGTGAAAGACTAGAACTTATTAATGATAATACTGGAGTTGTATTATGCAGGCCAAACACATAGAATTTAATATTGAATTTATGAAGCTAAGAACATCATGTTGTTTGCTGAGTCAACACTGCTAGAATTCTTCATAGAAGCTGGCTTGGTTAAGTGCCTTAGTGCCACATTCCACTGGCAAAGAATGTTATAGGTATGAAAAGGCATACAGGAACACACAAATAAGTATAACAGAAAAAATACAGAATCTGAGAGATTACAGTTCTCAATCTACCAAGAAAGAAAGAGTCAAAAAACAAATAGACTAGCTTCTCGTAGTACTAAAAGCATGACAGGAGGAAACATATGTAAAATGGCTGAACAATATCTTCTCCAGCTCCAGCTTCACCTCTTTGTGCAAAGGCCATGTCTGGGAGCAAGAACTGGGATTTATTACTGCTGATGTGTTTGCCCCTCTGTTCCATGGTGAATGTTGGTTGCCATTGTGATATGACTTTATTGCAAGGCAGGCTTCACAAGTTCTCTGGTGCCATGATTCCTCTAGGAGAGTGGTCACCAACCAGTGGGTCAGGGACCACTGGTGGTCCATAAGAAAATTTTGGTGGTCCACAGAGAAATGTCACCCACAAAGCACCCTCCCAAAGCAATTAATCCAGGCTGCACGGGAACATAAGGCTTGTGTCACTTGCATTGAGAACAGCATGAAGTAGTGAGGGGAGGGGGGTAAGAGTGAAGCGGGGGACTTGCCCACGCACCTTACCTGGCCACCGGGCTGCTACTTTCCGCTTCTTTCTTCTTCTGCTTTTGGCTGCATGCAAGGAAAGCAGCAAAAATCTTTCTTTCTCTCCCCTAAACTCCACCAGAAATGAGTCTTTGGGACCCTGCAAGGCATCCTGCTCTAAGAGACTGCGCCGGTGCGACAAGTCTCACAAAGACTAATTTTTGGCAGAATTTGGGGGAGAGAAAGAAAGACTTCTGCTGCTTCTGCTGTTTTCCTTGCATGAAGCCAAAAGTCTCTCTTTCTCTCTCCCCCTGAGAACGGAGCTGGAGACAGTATCCTGCGATCCCAAATAAAGAATGATTGATTGGTAGGAAAACAGGGTGGGGAATTTTCCTGCAGACTTTTTTGGGATTTTCCCAGGGTCTCTGGTCCATGGGATTAAAAATTTAAAAACCCTGAGGTCCAAAAGGTTGGTGATCCCTGCTCTAGGAGGAATGAATCTGTGACAGCCCATTCTGATGAATAAAGATAACAATTCCATTGGAGTCAGGGTGGGACAGGAATGAAATTCCACTTTTAACGATTAGTTTTTAAGTCAAGTCAAATGACACAAGGACACCACTGTTGCAACTTTATGAAATGAAATACTTTTATTGGAAATAAGTAACAATCAAATTTAAAACTATCCTTTTTAATGGGAAGGTTGACCTTACTTAGTTTTGCTTAATGTGGATTATATTTTTGAGGTAGCCACTCTCATTTATTGTTCCACATTTAGTTTGGATCAATATGTGCTCTTAATAAGCAGCATCTCTAGAAAATACGGACTCTTAGGATGCTGCACATGGAATTGGAAGGCCTATAGCCTTCTCATTTAATTCTTCATACTCATTTTGCATACTGATTTAAAATTCAGCGAGAGCCAGGATTTTTTTAAGTGTCAGAAGAGACATGAAGGAATTACTCCTCCTTAGTGATACTGAGGGTGCCAGCTATCAGTTTTAATATCAAATAGATCAAATTTCTCTGTTTTCTGTCTTACATATCATATTGTATGTCTAAAATAAAATTTATTTAAAAGAACACTTTACCATTGTTACTCATCCATGTATTCTCACAACAAACTGTTTTAAATTAGGAAACATATATAAATCTATATTTTCCACTTTACTTTTACAATGTAACTTTCTTAATAAACAGCTTCAATTTATCACTGAGGTTTTGCCACATTGCAGTAAGATATATACAAGCTGCAGTATAGCTTATCAAAATGTTACCTAAATGGGTTAGCTACATATTCAAATTACAGTCAATAAATATGAGTGCATTGCTGTGCCTTTCCTTAGTTAAATATTGATCAAAGTTCATTCCTCAGTTAGAAAAAAAAATGTTGCAACATTTACCCAAGACAGCCAATCAACTCCCAGTTAAGCACAAAAAGAAATGTGTTTATCCATTGCTTCAAAATTCTTTGCAAGTATTCCGGTTTTTGCATGCCTAGGTTTTCCATAGTTTCCGATACTTTATAAATATCCCAGTATTGTCTGTACCTCTTGTCCAATGTTGGGCTCAAATCTTTTTAAGCAAAGCCTGGCACCAAATCATAAAAATAGGAAATATTGGCAAACTGAAGACTGAGAAAACCTGACCCATTTGAGCATTTCCTCCTGCCATTTGTCTACTCAAAGAAAGTTATATTCGTATAGCTATCAGCAGTACTGAAAAGGCCCTAAGTTTTATTCATCCTTGAAATTTCTTTGGTTGATTATGTGCCATCAAGTTGTTCTTGACTCCCAGCAGCCACATAGATAGATCTTCTTCATGATGATGTGTCTCTAATCTTTTCTCTCAGTTCTTCCAACAGTACACTCCTTGCCACTGTAACTGAATCCATTCACCTTGCAGCTAGCCACCCTCTTCTTCTTTTTTCCAGCTTTGGAGTCTTTTCCAAAGAGCCAAGTCTTCTCAGAATGTGTCCAATGTAGTATAATTTGAGCTTGGTCATTTGCACTTCTAGTGACAACTCTGGGTTGATATGTTGGATGATCCATCCATTTGTTTTCTTGGCTGCTCATGATATTCCCAGTAATCTTCTCAGGGGTGGGATTCTTCGGGTTCTGTCCACCTCTGTAGAACCGGTAGTTCTGAAGAGCAGCAGGCACAGAACCGGTTCTATGTCTGCTGCTGTTTTGCCCCACCCTCCCGCCTGGGCTCTTACCTGACCTTTATTTCCTGCTTTTTCAACCACAGCTGCTTTGCGTGACACAGCTGCTGTTGAAAAAGCAGGAAAAAAGGGCTTTTCCAACCGCTGCGCACTTGCACCCAGTGCTGCTCAGCTGTCCAGGCGGCTCAGCAGGTCGTAAATTGTACTCGTGCGACGCTGAGCGACAGAACCAGTAGTTATACCAGTTGGATCCCATCCCTGAATCTTCTCCAACATCAACGTTCAAAACACTTTTCTTATCCTTCTTCTTCATGGTCCACTGAAATTTATTTACAGAGCACAGACCCTCATTTATTTTGACCACCTCAACTAATCAAGCATAGCTTATTAAATGAATACCCTTAGCACTGTTTGTTGCTTTATCTGTTTGAAAAGCAAATGATTGATTTTTTTTTTTTTAGCTTCCCAATGAGTTGGTTGTTTCGATCTTCTGCTATATATTTTTCTTGGCAGGACAAAGAGAAATTTAAAAGCTGTTTGGCATAGCAATAGACTCACCCAATATAGTTGTAACATATGAATAACAGCTGGAAGAATGAATGTTTCTCGAGTTGAGTGTTTTATGTAAATGAGTGTTTATGTGAATGAGTGTTTTATGTAAATATCCAATGTTATAAGCAAAAAGTGAAGGATTGGTCATACATTTAGTTACAATTATATTTTGTTCTTTAATTTCATCTCCATTTAAAAAGAAAAAGTTTTGAGGTTTCTTACCTAAACTTTGCACGATTGATTTCCAGATGTAGTTTTAGTTTGCTTGGCTTCATACTCCCAGCAGCAATTTTCCTTTGACAAATAAGACATTGAGGAAATTATTCCCCAGTAAGAAAAACACTCATGAAACCGTAAGTATATAGCTTTCATCATACTTTCCTGATGAGGCTTACTTTTATCGGCACTATGAGTACATTGGTGATCTGTAATTTTTCTTTTACACTTTGAAAAAAACCCTCCTCTACTCTGTTTTTAAAGGTTAGAAATGTAAAATAAAGGATACCGATGAAAAATCGAAAATAACCAGTCAATAGAAAGCCACTTCCCAATCTGCAAGGTGTGGTCAATTGCACATAAAACCAGTAGGAACTTTGAGTGCATTATTGTGGTCACCAGCTTGACTTTTTTGTAGACACATATTGTACACCTGATAGCTGACTTTTTCAAGTAGAGTAGTTTTGACAGTAATTCATCCACCCTCAATGTGCTTGCCAACTCTTTAAGGATTCTTACCTAGAGTTTGTGATACTTAGTATATCTTTTGGTTCTTATAAGATGCATGCCTGTTCAATTGTTCATGCCTGCTTTTGGTGTGAGGTTTTTAAAAACATTGTGTGAACCTTGGAGTTCTTTCTTATTATTTAGTTAAACATTGTTTGGATTACTTGTATGGATGCTGGGATTAAATCTCTTTCTTGTACTCGCCTATATGCAGAATATATTGTCAAGTGCCAGGAAAATCAGGAGATGAGGACAGTTCAAATGGGTATAAAGATTTATTGCAAGCTTAAGCTCTCCACAAGAATCTGAACTACTAATGGCAAAGGGGAAATTAGCGGGAGATAAGAGTAGAAGGAATTCAGGGTGGGCTGGATTTAGTTCTCTTGTAGTGCAAAGGGATTCATGATTGATGATGTGTTGGACCCCTCTCTACATGATCAACTCCTACATATATTAAGGAAAGCTTGGAAGAGATGAGCTTGGTTTTAAAACTGGAGAAAGAAACATCAATTATCTGCACTATACTGATGATACTACTATGATGGCTTCAAACGCAAATGAGCTGCAATCTCTAGTAATAAAAGTCAAAGAGCACAGTGGAAAAAATGGGACTAAAATTAAATATAAAGAAGGACAAACTAATGACAACAGATAGAATAATCAGCCTTAGAACTGGCTGGCAAATAGCTTCTGCCTTTTAGGACCAGCTAGCAATAGTAAAGAAGTAAGCAGTCAAGTAGTATGTTGGAGACTAGTCTTTGGCATAGTAGATATGAAAGTCTTGGGAAAGATATTCAGATGCTGCAATGTCTCTATACTTACAAATATCAGAATCATGTGACATATTTTGTTCCCTGTGACATATTTTGTTCCCTATGCCATCTGTCTGGTAAACTCACAAGATTCATTTTTCTTGCCATGTACACGTATACATATAAACAAGGCTGTATTGTTTCTCTGTGTCATATAATATATGTGGTTATGTGGGTACATGCATAGCATGTATGTATAGATGTATGTATGTATGTATGTATGTATGTTTGTATGTATGCATGCAGTGGTGGGATTCAGCCAGTATGCACCACTTTGGGAGAACCGGTTGTTAACTTTCTGAGCAGTTTGGTGAACTGTTGTTGGAAGAAATCATTAGGGCAGAGAACTGGCTGCTAAATTATTTGAATCCTACCACTGTATGTATGTATGCATTGTCATGTTTATGTAGTGTATATCCGAGGTGATGATTCTTTGAGAACTGTATGCAATGAAATTTCAATTGTAATGTTTGTCGATTACGGTACATTTAAAGTGGCAAGAAGGCCAGATCCTGAAGATGAAATTCAAATACTTTGGCCACCTAATGAGAATGAAGGACTCACTGGAGAAAAGCCTAATGCTGGGAATGACTGAAGGCAAAAGAAGAAGGGGACAACAGAGAATGAAGTGGCTGGATGAAGTCACTGAAGCAGTTGGCGTGAGCTTAAATGGACTCCGGGGATAATAAAGGACAGGAAGGCCTGGAGGAGCGTTGTCCATGAGGTCACAATGGCACAACTTCATAACTAACAACAACAACAACAACAAAGTGACAATAAAGTTATTCTAAATCTAAATGGCTTAATTTTTTTACAACTATATTTACAACAAATAGGTGGCATTTGTTGTATATATCATTATGTACAACAGAAACATTTCAAGTATTGCCAGTGGATTACATCTTTCATAGAGCATCGCTCTAATATACAGTTCTGAACATGAATTTTTTAAAACTTTTATCAAGAAAGAATAAAAATGTTAATTCTATTGATTTCTCCATGGTATTTGTGCCCCTTACCCTGCTTTCACCATTACTTAGGCCAGTGTTTTTCAACCTTGGCAACTTTAGTATGTGTGAACTTCAACTCCGCAAATTCCCCAGTCAGCATGCTGTCTGGGGAATTCTGGGGGTTGAAGTTCACACATCTCAAAACTGCCAAGGTTGAAAAACTTAGGCATTTGGTATACTATTGGCTAGGTCATTTGCACAGATCTCTGGTCTTGACTAAGGAGGCACCATTACAGGAAATGTGTCAATCACTAATTGGCTAATATTGTCCAGAGGCTTGATGGCTGAGCTAAGGAAGCATAATTCAAAGGAAAATTGCAGGCAGGGGAACAAAAGGAAGCTAATGGTTGGAAATTTCTATGCTGTTCCACTATGAAAAAGCCCTTTCCCTGAAAGGGAAAGAATAAGTGCTTTCTCCACTCAAGCTTTTTGCAACTTCTAATTGCATTTAGCAGAAGCCATGGAGAGTTAACCAAGAAAAAGACCAAGAGTGTTGAACCTGAACAGTCAAAACCTGAACTTGAACAACAAAAATATCAACCCCAAATTTTTTCAATGAATCAAAAAATTGTCAAAGCCTACTGAAATCCATTTCAGTCATCCTTTAAATTCACCAACAAACTCTGATCAAACAGAGTTTCAACACCAATACTTTTTTCATCTCTTCTCTTCCCACATTTCTATTGGATTTTCAGGTAGAAAGATTTATTGATCTCTTTAAGTTTCCTTCCAGTTTTGAACATATTTGGGGGGGGTGTGTGCCTAAGTATACTTGACAATTTGAGTGAGTGGGGTTTCTATTGCTATCCCATTCTGATAGTCTTCTGCCAAATTGAGCCAATCGGCTTAAGTAGAAAAAAATATATTGCTGAGTCCTATCATAAAGTCTTAATACTTAGTGGATATTTTGGTTCTGGGTGTGTCTGCATTAATTCTTATCCTTACTTACCCTCTTGTGGTTTTGCAACTTCTTTGTAGAGGAATAATCTACAGAGTAGGAATGGAAAGCCTTGATCCATGACACTATAGATCTCTTTAATAATCTTGAATCTGAACAACTCCTATTGTTTCATGAATTAATCACAATTGATGAGATCATTGTGCTAAACCACAAATGGAAGCATGCAAACTGAATGGCTGAGTTTTAAAAAAAAATTAAATCAAACAAAGCACAGTACCCTTAACATCAGCTGTGAAACCATTTTCCATTCTAGGCCTGATTTGAGTTCTTGTATAGTTGTTAAAATGGGACATGAAACTGCACCTGTATTTTCCTGATTTTGGTGAGATTTCTTTCTTAGAAAAATTGACTGTTAAAATGGATTACAGTAAGGCCTCAACTCTTGGTGATGTAGTTTATCCAGTCTTCTGGTGGAGAAGATTTAAGAGAACTGTGTCTGTGTAAAATGTCACCTAGAAATAGTCACTTCCTTGGAATGTATACGGGGGTGGGATTCTACCGGTTCTGTCCACTTCTGCAGAACCGGTTGCTCTGAAAAGCAACAAACAGAGCATACATAGAACTGGTTCTATGTCTGCTGCTGTTTTGGCCCACCCGCCCACCTGGGCTCTTACCTGACCTTTATTTCCTGCATTTTCAACCGCAGCTACTTTGCAGGAAAAAAGGGCTTTTCCAAATGCTGCGCACTTGCATGCAGCACTGCTCAGCTGTCTGGGCAGCTCAGCAAGTCGTAAATTGCACTCGTGCGACACAGAGTGACAGAACTGGAAGTTACCCCTGGTGGGATCCCATTCTTGAATGTATATATACAAAGACTGACAGCATGAAATGGTATAATCCTATATGCTCTTCAATATGTTTCTTATTCAGTTATTTTTGATGAATAAAAAAATCCTAGAAACAGCATTTCAAGCTTGCACAATACAACTTGGCAAAAAGTTTATCATGCAATAGGTCAGCGCTTCTTTTCTTCTCCATGGATCACTTTAAATAACTTTTGCAGCCATGGACCATGGCCACGGACCACCAAGACTGAACTCAAGATTTAAATCATAACATGTCTTAAAGCCTTCGTGTACCCCCTGCAGTGGCATTGTAGACCTCCAGGTGTCAACAGACTACAGTCGAGAATCACTGCAATAGGCAATAGATATGCTGGTTCTCCTGTATCTTCCATCTAGTTCAGGGGTTCTCAACCCCCAGGCTGCAGCCCACTACCGAGCCGTGGCCCGCTTGGAACCAGCCTACACGAGGGGTGGGCCACTAAGCTGCAAAGTTGGGCACTTCTGATGTAGCTGAAGAGAAGTTGAGCAGGATAGGTGTAGTGTGAGGTAAAGTGGCTGAACGCACAACATTTAGACCAAATATCCAAATAAAGGAGGGAGCTATAATTCCATTTTTGCAGACTCAAAGAACATTATGAACACTCTATAGAGTGTTTCAAAAGCTTTATTATATCTATTTTTAAAATTGTTACTATGGTCAGAATTTCAGAATCTTGAAATATTTTATATAAGTATAGGAACATATTTAACAGCTAAAGCCAGTGTTTCTTTTTAGCAGAAAGATAGATCTACCCATATCATTAATACATCACATCAGCCCATATCACTAAAACATTAATGATATATTGTAATACTAAACAGAATCTTTTGCTTCCTCTGAACAATGAGAATACATTAAGCTCTTCCCCTGAAATAATTGCAATATTTTCAGGCCAGATTTTCCCATTGTCTGCCATTGCTTTATCACTGGTCCAAATAATTTTCCTCATCCTGTGGAATTGGCAACGTTACTTCTTCCAGAATTTGGACTAGTAGTAGCATAAATTTATTTAATGGTATGGATATAACTGGAAGCAATACCTTAACTAGCATAGCATTCCCCTCCCCCTATCTGTTGGCCTTCAAGTCTATTAATCGATGTATACCGGGGGTGTCAAACTCACGGCCCATGGGAAGGATGCGTCACATACTGGCCATGCCCACCCTCGGTTTAGCGAAGGGGGAAAAAGTCCCGATACATCACGTGATGACGATGTGACGACGTGAGTTTGACACTCCTGATATATACCATTTGAAACCAGATGAACCAGATGATTTAGATTTTATTTAATAGCAAGTTATATCAGGGATTCAGTCAGTCATATTTAATTAAGCTGTGCTGGGTTTGAGATCTGATTCCAAAAGATTGCTATGGTACCTTAAAGCAACAATGCAGTCCTGGGAGAAAGATCCAAACCACCTAGTTATTTTTTCCAGTCCAGCAGAATATTAGAACTTACACCATCAATAATGTCACATAGATATACAGAAAGAGATTTATTGAAAGAAGCTGGAAAAGTTTTAATTTATCACCAGTGCTGCCAAAGACAAATATAAATGGCCTGTAAGATGGACATGATATGAGTTGATGGTGAGTTCATGAAGATGTGTCCATGGCTGGGCTGCACGTAGCAGGATGTGAGGATGAGCTTCGAGACGGTGTTCCTGTAATCATGTATACAATCAGGGGTGGGATTCTACTGGTTCTGGCTGGTTCTATACAACCCCTTGTTAACTTTCTAAGCAGCTTGGTGAACTGGTAGTTAGAAGAAATCTCCTTTTGTTTTTTTCCACCCTTATTACATTCTTGGAAGTATGCCTAGACTTACTGTCTCTAATTTTTGTACAGGTAATCCTTGACTTACAACAGTTCATTTAGTGACCATTCAAAATTACAATGGCACAGAAAAAGTGACTTATGACTGTTTTTCACACTTACAACCATTGCAGCATCCCCACTATCATGAGAGGAGAAGCGCCCCTTGACGTGAATGATGTTGAGTTGGCCACGCCCACCCAGTCACATGACCACCAAGCCACATCCACCAACTAAGCCACGCCCACAGAACTGGTTGTTAAAAAAATTGAATCCCACCCCTGTATACAGTGTGTGTGTGTGTGTGTGTGTGTGTGTGTGTGTGTGTGTTTACTTGGAAGTAATTTACCATAGATTCTAATTTATTCTAACTTCTCTATTATGGAAGCAGCTTCTGTTTGGGACTCTGAGATGAGCTACTGGATAGCCCACTTCTCCCTGCTTCCCTATAAGGCTGCTGCCATCAATTAGCTCAGAATTGCTACAGCAGTAAAAGAAGGTAAAGTAAAACAACCGCCAAGTCATGGGTTCTCAAAGCCTCTTGAAACAAAGTGATGTCATCAAGAAATCAGCAGAGCATGGCCACCTTGAAATATTTTGCTTCTTAAGGCAGAGCAGTCAAGTGCATTTGCAACCCAGGAAAGGCACATTGGAGTAAAGCCTGGCCAAGTTACCCGGTGAGGTAGAAAATTGCACAAGTATCTCTCCTCTTTCCTGACAGTCAAAACACAATGATAGTGGAATTAATAATGAATAGCTTGCTGCACTTTTGTGAAAATTGGAATGTGTTGCTGAAAGGTGGTTGCCTTACTCCAGAGGCCTTCAAACTTGACAGCTTTAAGACTTGTGGACTTCAACTCCCAGAATTCCTCCTCCAGTCATGTTTGCTCAGGAATTCTGGGAGTTGAAGTCCACAAGTCTTAAACTTGCTAAGTTGGAAGACCCTTGACTTACTCCGTCAGATGACAGGGCTGAGATTGCAGGAACTGAGAGAGGTGTAGAAGCATTTCCTTCCAGATGATCAGGGCTGCTGAAGACAAGGCCCTGCTCCAGTCAAGGTTATTCTATTGTTTTCAAAAGACAGAATCTGGACCAGGGCTTCCTTTAGCTTTAAGCTTTCCAAATGGATGGCACGGCAACACTTGTCAGGCCTTACTTACGACTTAAAGAACAGAATAGCCCATAGTGTTAACCAATATATAAAGGTAAAGATGAAGGTTCCCCTCGCACATATGTGCCAGTCGTTTCTGGCTCTAGGGGGTGGTGCTCATCTCCATTACAAAGCCAAAAAGCCAGCACTGTCCAAAGATGTCTCGTGATCATGTGCACGGAATGCTGTTACCTTCCCACCAAAGTGATCCCTATTTTTCTACTTGCATTTTTACATGCTTTTTGAACTGCTAGGTTGGCAGAAGCTGGGACAAGTAACAGGAGCTCACTCAGTTACAGGGCGCTAGGGATTCGAACCGCCGAACTTCCGACCTTTCTGATCGACAAGCTTAGCCACTGAGCCAATGTATACCAATTTAGGGCTCTTCTTCACAGGAATGTTGGCATGGATTCCCTCTCCGTAGTTGGCACAAAAGGAGTCTGATATAAAGTGTCCTGTGTGCCAAACTCTATTTCGCTTTCTGCTTCAGTGACGAGGTTGGTCAGGGCTATTCTTACACAGTCAATTTAAAGGCAACAATTGGTGGGTTTCTCCAATTGCATTTCTTTTCTCACCACAAGTGGCAAGAAAACAACCACCAGTTGTTTTTAAACCGGAGTGGAGGGTTGGGCAGTTGTGTGTAGGTTCCCAAGGTCTTTAATCACCTTTCAACCTATCTGCCTGACAGGTTGATGGAATAAAGAAGAGATATGGAGTAAAATGGAAGGGAGATCACTTAAGAAAGCACCATCAGGACTCCTCTTCTGCTCCATGGACTGGTCAATTGGCCTGTTTTGAAAGACAGTTTTGTTATGTCCCTGGAACTCTAGGAGTTCCCACTCAGGCCCGTTCGCGTTGCGGGGGCGGCTGCCCCCTCGCTCATTGGTTGGTTCTCCCCAGCAGCCAGCTATAAAAGCAGGCTGCGGGGTCCAACCAGTCGCTGATCGCTGCGAGCCAGTTCCAGGCTTGGCAAGCACGGTCAGTCCTTTATTATTATAATAAAGTATTTGTTGCACTCATGCTCTGGTTCAGCCTCTCATTACCCAAACTTAACACTGGCGACGAGGGTGGGATGGCTACCAGAAGCACAATGCAACCGCTGAATCACTAGCCGCCGATCCGTAGCCAGAGAGAACGATCGGCAGGCGATAAGAGCGAACGCTGATCTGCAGCCAGAGAGAGCGGTCAGCAAGCAACGAGAGCGAACGCTGATCCGCAGCCAGAGAAAGCGGTCAGCAAGCAATGAAAGTGAGAAGCGTCTGTAGCCGCTTGTTAGCCTAGCTACAGGGAAAGTGAAGCGCTGCGAGCCGCAGCCGCTCGTTTCTTTAGGCGCGAAATTCAAACGGCTGTCATTTGAATTTCTGCCTCAAAAGTACACTGACGCCCATGCAGGCGCGAATTTCAAAACGCTGCCAACGGCCAGCAGCCTAACCTCGTGTTAGCCCAGAGAGAGAGAGAGAGCTACGAAAAGCCTCTCCTGAGCTGAAGTCACTTGCCTGCCACAGGCACAAGAAACCTTCCTGCTGCTGCCCCAGAGAGATTTTTTTTCCTACAGATTATACAGCCTGATTCCCTCACTATGAATTCCAATCCGGTCTTCCCAGCGTTCAAGCCGGATGAGGAGAAGTGGGAGTCATACAAGAACCGCTTTAACCATTACATCGACGCAATTGGGCTGGCTGATGCAGGGGAGCACCGGAAAAAATCATATTTCCTGATCTACTGTGGAGCCATCGTCTTTGACACTGCCACAGCACTCGTGGCTCCACGTGAGTTAAAAAACGTTCCATGGTCAGAACTGTTAGAAATCCTTACTAACCACTATTCTCCCAGACCCTCACAGACTGCCAGGCGGTTCACCTTCCGTATGAGGAAGCAATCAGACAAAGAGACCATCAACCAGTACATGGCCGCCCTCAGGACCGCAGCACTCCATTGTGGGTTTGGAACCTATCTAGAGGACATGCTCCTCGATCAGCTAGTCTGCGGAGTCAAGGATCTCCACCTCCAAAGGTGCCTACTCGCTAAGAAGGACCTCAACCTCGCACAAGCCGTTGAGGAGGCCCTGGCAGCAGAGCTGGCAGCACACTCAGCCACCGAAATCCATGGTCCTACTCCCAAGCAAACGACAGTTCCAGTCCACTCCGAGGAGGTGGTCATGGAGGAAGGCCCCAGTGATGAAATCAACATCCACTGCCTCACCAACGCCAGGCAACCGCAGGTAGGAGCCAAGCAAGAAAGCATCAATCCACCCAAGCACATCACCCTGTGCCTATCCTGTGGTGGATCTCATCCGAGGGCCACCTGCAAATTCAAAGGAGCCACCTGCAACATCTGCCACAAAAAGGGGCACATCGCGAGAGTCTGTCAAGCCTCTCACAACTCGGCACAAAGGCACCCTTCCTTCTCACATTCTGGACCTCAGAGGCAAGTATTGAACTGTCGTATTCATCACCATGCCAAGCACACTTGCCATACCATTAGTAAAATCTCTCTCTCCATTTTGTTAGAAGGTAAACCTTGTCGCATGGAGGTTGACACAGGGTCAGCACTCTCAATTATCTCGTGGAGCACCCTCAAGAGGCTACAGCCCAGCCTATCAAGAAACCGGCTCCAGAAGTGCCAGTTTAGCCTGAAGGACTACCAGGGGAAGGACATTCCTGTGATCGGCAGAGGCAAGTTCCTTGTCAATTTTAAAACTTTCAAAGGTCACCTACCTCTAGTGGTAGTTAACGGCAACCTCCCCACACTCTTGGGGCTTGATTGGTTTCCCCATCTCGGCCTAGGGCTAACAGGAGTCCATGCTGTCTCAACCTCTGACACTGACTCCTTATTTGCTGATTACTCAGATGTATTCAGCGATGAGCTAGGGTGTTATAACGGTACCCCTATCTCATTCTCAGTTGACCCCCAGGCAGTCCCAATCAGGCTAAAACCGCGTAGAGTCCCATTCGCTATTCGGCCTAAATTAGATGCAGAATTGGATAAATTATTAAAACAAGGGGTCATTGAGCCAACAGATTTCGCCAAATGGGAGACGCCCATTGTCACACCCCTCAAAAAAGACGGTAGCCTGAGAATTTGCTCGGACTATAAAACCACAATTAATAAGTTTTTACAAGTTAGCGCTTACCCAGTGCCCGTCATTCAGCATTTATTACACACTTTTGAACCTGGCAGCATTTTTGCCAAATTGGACATGTCTCAAGCGTATCAACAGTTCCCAGTTGACAACCAAACAGCGGAACTCCAGACCATTGTCACCCACAGGGTGCTTTCCGATGCAAGCGTCTCCAATTTGGCGTAAGTGTTGCCCCAGGCATTTTCAATCCCTCATGGGCGGATTTTGCAGGGCCTCCCTGGTGTAGTACCCTACTTGACGACATCTTAGTCTCGGCCAGGGACAGACCCCAACTCTTCCAGAGAGTTCGAGCAGTGTTAGAGAGGTTCAGACAGCATGGCCTCAAATTAAAAAAAGAAAAATGTGCCATTGCCACTAGACAGGTGGACTTTCTGGGTTATAAAATTGACACCTCAGGCATTCACCCACTGGAGTCCAAGGTTAAGGCAATTCACGAGGCACCCACTCCAACCTCCAAAACTGAACTGCAGGCCTTCTTGGGGCTATTGAACTTTTACGCGTCCTTCCTGCCCCATAAAGCATCAGTGGCAGAACCCCTACATAGACTGTTGGATAAAAAATCGCCTTGGCACTGGGGTCACAAAGAAGACTCCGCTTTTCGCGCCGTCAAATCACTACTCATGTCAGAGGCGGTCCTTATTCAGTTCGACCCCAACCTTCCATTAGTGCTAGCAGCAGACGCATCCCCTTTTGGAATTGGGGCAGTGTTAAGCCACAGGCTCCCCAATGGCTCCGAGGCTCCCATCGCTTTTTTCTCCAGGACGCTCTCTGCAACAGAGCGAAATTATAGCCAGATCGATAAGGAAGCTCTAGCAGCTGTCGCAGCAGTGAAGAAATTTCACGAATTTCTCTTTGGCCACTTTTTCGAGCTGGTCACGGATCATAAGCCTCTCCTGGGTCTACTAGCGGGGGACAAACAGACCCCTCAAGTTCTCTCTCCTAGAATGACGAGATGGACCCTTTTCCTAGCGGCATACTCGTATAGACTCATACACCGCCCAGGTAAAACATTGTCCCACGCAGACGCCCTCAGCCGCTGCCCCCTGCCGGCTCCAGCTGAAGACCCTGCTCCGGTCCACGCTATCTTTGAGGTCACCCAATTGGACCTCCCCATCACTGCCCTTGACATTGCGGCCAAATCCAAGACTGACACAACGATCGCCCAGGTACTGGACTGGGTGAGGAGGGGTGGCCGGGCGGTGATGTTGAAAACAAATTTACACCTTTCAAGACCCGCCTGCAGGAATTATCCAGTTTGCAGGGCTGTCTGCTGTGGGGCACTCAGTGGTCATCCCAACCTCACTGCGTACCCGAGTTCTGGAGGCGTTGCACGAGGGCACCCTGGCATCGTCAGAATGAAGGCATTAGCACGCAGCTACGTATGGTGGCCGGGCCTCGACGAGGACATCATCAGATGGGTAAGCTCCTGCAATCCCTGCCAGGAATCCCGTCCAGCTCCTCCAATTGCCACCCCTACTAAGTGGGAAAGCGCCAGCGCTCCGTGGTCCAGAATTCACATCGACCTAGCTGGCCCATTGCACGGAAAAATGTTCCTAGTGGTCGTGGACTCCTACTCTAAGTGGATTGACGTGGCACAACTATCCACAACCACCACAGTAGTGATTACCAAGGTATTAACTCGCCTGTTTGTAACACACGGGCTTCCAGACTCCATTGTTTCCGACAATGGCCCCCAATTCGCATCAGCCGAGTTCAGCCGTTTCGCTGCCAACCTGGGCATCCGCCACATCTTCACGGCCCCATTTCACCCTGCCAGTAACGGATTGGCTGAAAGAGCCGTTAGGACCACTAAAGAAGCCCTAGCTAGGTTCAGCAAGGATGACTGGCACCATAAACTCTCCCGCTTCCTGATGAGCCAGCACTCAACTCCGTGCACAGTCACTAATAAGTCCCCAGCTGAGCTCCTGATGGGCAGACGCCTGCGGACTGGTATTAGACAGGCTTCACCCACATTACTGCCCTGACTCTCCCCTCGCTTCCACATCGGGGGTTAGGCATTTTGTCTTACAGGAACCTGTATTCGCGAGGAACTTCGCTGGAGACCCACTGTGGATTCCGGGCGAGATTGTGGCTATCACCGGACCCAGGTCATATCGGGTCAGACTGGAGGATGGTCGAGTCTGGAGAAGACACCTAGACCAGCTGCGAAGGCGACACAACACCCTCGTCAGCAATGACTCAGAATTACAGACCGAGGCAAGGCCACAGCATCAACCCCACATCAGCACCAACTCCGGTGACCTGATTACACCAGCAGCCGTTCCAGGGAATCCGAACACGGACAGCGACGTCCAGATGGCTGACCAGTCCGAACCAGCCAACGGAAGCACGTCCCCAGTGACCAGCCCTACGAGTCCCGAACCAACCCGAACCGGGGGACGCGTTCGTGACTCCCTACCGATCCTGCCTTCCCCTTCAGACTCTGAACTGACTGACAACCCACCCGAGTTGCGCCGTTCTGGGCGCCAGCATAGACCTCCTGCCTACCTCAAAGACTATGCGTGTTCGCATCTGGGGGAAAGGGGTGTTATGTCCCTGGAACTCTAGGAGTTCCCACTCAGGTCCGTTCGCGTTGCGGGGGCGGCTGCCCCCTCGCTCATTGGTTGGTTCTCCCCAGCAGCCAGCTATAAAAGCAGGCTGCGGGGTCCAACCAGTCGCTGATCGCTGTGAGCCAGTTCCAGGCTTGGCAAGCACGGTCAGTCCTTTATTATTATAATAAAGTATTTGTTGCACTCATGCTCTGGTTCAGCCTCTCATTACCCAAACTTAACAAGTTTAGCATTCAGAAATAGTTTGAGTATCAAGTCATGGACACGATAGAGGAATTGCAAACAGCATCAGGCAGCCTCCTTCTCATTGCAGCCTCTGGTTCTCTGCTATGCTTGTGACTTGTCCCACAGGCAACAAAGGACCAAATTTGAAATGGTATTATTAAATTAATTTATTTTAACTTTGATTAACTTTGGGCTTGGTTGGCTTGCTTCTATTGACAAAGTAGGACTTCTTGGTAACGTACCCAAATACATCTGATTTTATATAAATCTAACAGAATGAACAATGGGTTAAAAGTATGGGATTAGAAAAAGGCAGCTCAGATCTATAACTTCTTGCTTCAATATTAAGGGGGCTTCAATATATTGTACATACAGTGTATCCACATGAAAATAAATGTAGACAGAAATTTGAGCAATGGTAAGACAATATATTGTTCAGACTTTAAGTTCTAATAAGATAAAGATGAAATCCTTCAAGATTCTTTTTCTTTCTAAGTGATCAGAATCATCTCATTCATTTCAATATCTCCAAATTAGCTGTATAATTCTAAGAGGATTACAAGGATTACTAGGTCTATAAGTTGGACTTGAAAATTTTATAATATATAACTCAGAACTTTTGCTGGGGTTTATTTACAAGTTGTTCTTGAAATGCAGTTCAGAAAATCAAGGGGCGATTAAATGGATGCAGAATTTAAATAGAACAGATGGTATGCAGCATGGGTATGTGGAAGAAAAAATACTAAATTTATAGTGTATATTTCAAAAATGCATTACCAATAGTATACTACTCTAGCTACTCTTGCTAAAATATATAATTTTAAGAATTGTTAGAAATATAATAATTAGATCAGATCATTTTTTGAAATACTTGATGGCAATACTATGAGTCTCAATATTTCTGGAAGATGGTTTATAATGGAATGAAACAAAACCTAAAGGTTGCATCCTTTTTCCACCCTGCTTTTTTTCTATTAAATATTACCAAATATCATATTTCCACAAAGTATAACAAACTCACTTTGAATAGAGCTATTAGGATACTTTGCAGTTCTCACTGGAAATCACATCTTGCCCCTTTTAGAGAAGAATAGCAAATTAAGTTTTGGAAGCTGCACTAATGTTGAAGGTAGCCTTATATCCGAAAAAAAAATCTGATATGGAATTCAATTTGACATTGAAACTTTGCCTGGATTATAGCTAGTCTTTGTTTAGTGATCACAGTTGGGACTCACAACTTAGTTGTTAAGAAAGTGTTCATGAAATGACTATGCTTATTTTAGCTTATTTCAGCTTTCCTTTGGTCTACAGTCTTCAGCTTACAACTGGCAGCTTACGGACCATTCAAAGTTATGACTACGTGAAAAAGGAGACTTATGACCCAGATCCAAAATTCCAATGGTCTCACACACACACACCGGTCGTACGGCTGTACTTTGGGTGCTCAACAACAAAGATACATTTTCACAATTCTGAGTCACATGATTGCATTTTATAATGGTATAATCAGCTGGGTTGCATTTTTTTTTTTTGCAAAACTGCGGTACTGTGGGCAATGGGTTTGCTTGGTATCTTGGCATTTGCTTAATGACTGCCAAAAAAAAGTATCATAAAATCACTGACGTTTTATGATCACAACAACTTATGACCATAATGGATAGATTCCGATATGGTCCTAACTCAAGAAGTACCTGTACAAACCTGTGAAGGTTGCAAATGTGAGGATAAGTTGTAAAGTAACTTTTTCATTACCATCACAACTGTGAACCATTGCTAAGCCAGGCAGTTGTTAAACCAGGGCTACCTGTATATTTCTACATATGTGGTCTTATATTGTATCTGAATATTGGATTTCTTTTAACATAAGGTTTTACCATTTGAGTTTCTTTACCATTTGCAAAATAAGGATTGATTTTTAACCTAGGGGTAATTTCCAATGTTTTTCTTATTTAGAGTTACTAGGAAGATTTAAAGCTTATGATTTTGAACATTGAAATTATCTACAAATGATGAACTTCTATTGACATTTGAAAGAGAAGAAAGAAAGTGATAAAACGGGCTGAACATTTTGGTTATAAAGGTAAACCTTGACTTAAAATGAGCTGTAGTGGTGCAGTAGTTAAAATGTAGTACTGCAGGCTGATTCTACTAACTGCCGGCTGCCAGTAGTTTTGCAGTTTGATTCTGACCGGCTCAAAGTTGACTCAGCCTTCTATCCTTCCAAGGCTGGTAAAATGAGGACCAGATTGTTGTTCGGGGCAACATGCCGACTCTGTAAACTGCTTAGAGAAGGCTGTAAAACGCTGTGAAGTAGTGTATAAATCTAAGTGCTATTGCTATTGCTACAACCGCAACTGAGCCCAGAATCTGTATTGCTAGGCAAGACAGTTGTGAAGTGAGTTTTTACAATCTTTCTGGCCACAGTTGTTATGTGAATCACTGCAATTAATAAGTCAGTGACATGGTTGTTAAGTGAATCTGGCTTCCCCATTTGACTTTGCTTGTTAGAAGTTCTCAGAAGTGACGACATGATTCTGCGACACTGCAATCGTCACAACCATATGCCAGTTGCCAAGTTTCCGAATTTCTGAATCATGTGGCCATGGGGATGCTGAAAGTGTGAAAAATGATCGTGTCACTTTTTCCAGTGCCATTGTAGCTTTGAACAAAGCTAAGCAAATGGTCAAGGGCTCTCTGTAGTATGAAGATGGGGAAATACGTTGTTGAAAGGATTGAAAATTTATGCTATGTCATAATTTTAAAGAGCATGTTTATGAAATGATGTATTCTTGGTTTAGGTCACTAGAGAAATAGAATGGATTCATTGCACAGACTACATTAATACACCATTAAAACCAGATGTATTTCTTTTGGGACTGATGGAGAAGCCATTGGGGGAAAGTTGTGGAACTTCATTTCTGCATATAAAAACTGCAGTGATATTATTGTGTGCATTAAGATAGAAAAACTTGGCAATACCTGCAATAGAAGAATGGTTGGTGAAGATGATAGAACTTGCTGAGATCACCAAATTAATTTCTTTGATTAGGGAAAAGACAATAACTATATTTATTGCTGACTGAAACTGAAACCCGTAATAGACTTTTTGCGAAAAACAGAAAAAATGAACTTATGATTTATGGTTTTGATGACTAGATAGGATATATTATAGAAAGAAGGACATATTATAACCTTAGAGAAAGAGGTAAATTTATGATTGTACTTATAACTGCTATAAACAAGACGGGAATTCACTTCTTTATGTATTTTTCTTTTACTATTTTTTCCTATCTTGCACTTTTAGCCTTCTCTTTGATTTCTTTTTCTTTGTTTTAACTTTTTATTAGTTTATATTAGTTTTTATCTTCTTTTAAAAATATAAATAAAGCTTTGTATATAAAATGAGTTTTAGATGACAGAAATTATTATAATCACTTACATTGATTTATAATTTATACAATATTGGTTGTTGTCATTAATTATGCCATGTTATCTTGATTTAAATCATCAGCTGAAGTTGGACATTGACATAAGGTATTTTAATTACTAGGACCAAACTAATGTTATTCTGAGGTTTTTATTTAATGTTATAAGTTTATATTATCTCTTCTGTTTAAATCTTTTGTTTTTCATACCTTTTTTCATAATTGCCCTCAATTATGTCTTTAAATATTTTTTTTTTTCAAAAAAAGAATTCTTGCCAATTTCATCCCAGTTCCCTATGTCGTAAATTGATAAGCACTGCAAGGGCAGAACTGGCAGTGTAGCATTTGGCTGGCAGCATCCGAAGTAACCAATGGAATATTTAGAGTGGCATTGGAGAATGAAACAGTGGCACATTCCCAAAGTAATAAAAAGAAAGAAAGAAAAAGAAAAAGGCCTAATCAGCAGATACAGTAACTGAGCTGGTAAAACCTGGCTCTCTTTCCCATTTTAAATCAACCAGAATCCTAATACTTTTTGTATAGTCAGGTCTAACACTCTTTCAAAAGATTGCTAATTGCACTTAAAAACAAAGATGGGTTGTCTTCGACTTACGACTGGTCTCTTAGTGACCATTTGAAATTCTATCTGGGGGTACCTATGACCCAGATGTGAAATTCTGATGGATACTCCCCCCCCTTGTGATCATGTGACCACACCTCAGTCACCTGGCAACTGGGCTACATTTACAGTCATTCTCAGCATCTTGCAGTCACGTGACCATACTTTATGACAGTTTTCATTAAAATTGGCATTTACGTCCAGCCTTTGGAAAAGCTGTGCCCTTGGGAAACCATTGCTTCACATAATGATTGTGAGGTTTGTTTAACAATTGTGAATTCACCTAAAGTTGGAAAGGTCGCAAGTTACGACTATGATCAGCAGGCTCCATTACAGTCATAACACAAGAACTACCTCTGCCTATATTTATTAGATGCCTCTGTAATGGCGCATCTGAAAGCTTCAAAAGGTGCTTTCTAAAGTGCTGCAGATGCTCCTGGGGAAGTCAAGAAGCCCAACTTTTCCTGAAGGATGCGTCAAATGGCCAGGAGTGCAGTGCTCAGCTACTGGAGAGGGCAGCTCAAGTGGCCAGTAGCAGCGGTGAAGTTCTGAGCCCGTACCATCTCTACCAGGAGCTGTGGTGGTACAATAGTTAGAATGCAGTACTGCAAGCTACTTCTGCTGACTGCCAACTGCCTGCAATTTGGCAGTTCAAATCTCACCAGGCTCAAGGTTGATTCAGCCTCCCATCCTTCTGAGGTGGGTAAAATGAAGGCCCAGATTGTTGGGAGCAATATGCTGACTCTGTAAACCGCTTAGAGAGAAGGCTGTAAAATATTGTGAAGTGGTATATAAATCTAAGTGTCATTGCTATTGCTACCATTAGCAACATCCTTGAGATCTTTAATGGTGACTCCAGAAGAGCTAACAATGAAGTTAGGCTTTCTTGGCTACGGCTTGGAGAGCTGGTGAGGCCATTTGAGCTACAGTTGGATGAGAGCGAAGAAGGCTCCTTCCACTTCCGTTCGTTGCAGCTCATTGTCCCATGTGTGGACAGGAATGTTCTGTTTTAAATCTGACAAAGTTAAGCTGCAAATTTCATCTTGTGAATGGGTGGTTCCCGCCAGAACTGCTACATTTTGTACAAGCTGTCTAGCAGCATTAATTTAGCTGCAGATTAGAGCTATTTTGGGCAACGGTGCATCATTGAGTCTGTCACCTTTTTATCCATCATCATCCTTGATTTTATTTAATTAATAATAAAGGGGAAAAGCTACATGTTCTTCTATTATTTGGTATAGGAATAGATAATGAAAAAAAGGAAGCGCTTTAATTGCTCCTTTAACTAGCTCAACCTTTGCTGAAAAATACAGACTAATTGTACAATGTTAACATATAGCTGCCAGAAGATGGCAGTGTTTCTTAAAATAGAGAAAGGTAGGCAGACAGTAATACCATAATCTAGATGCAGACTACTGTACAGTGTTGTAAAACTGCATTCCTAATTGCTTATCAAGGATATCTAAAGGGGCTTTCTTCTCTATTCTTAAAACCGTAATGTAGAATATTCCTTGGTATGGTTTCTGGAATGAAACTGGTGCTGTTGTTAACTCGGTAGGAACAGGGTTGGAATGGGCACCTAATTTCTCAGTTTTGAACCAGTAAATACACCTAAAGTTAGAGTGTTTCATTAAGCCAAGCCTTCCAGCTGCAGTGTTTGCACAAAACCCCATCAGTGCAGCAGGACAGTTTGCTTCCTTAACGAATATTGACAAAAATGAACAGCACAAAAAATGGAACTTGACAGATTTTTACAAAAACAACAAAAAACCCGAGAGAAATCAGCAGAGGTGGTATTCAGCAGGTTCTGACCAGTTCTGGAGAACTGGTAGTGGAAATTTTGAGTAGTTCATAAAACCGGAAAATACCATCTCTGACTGGAGATTTTACAGTATCCTTCCCCTGCCAGGCCCACCAAGCCACACCCACAGAACCAGTAGTAAAAAAAATTGAATCCCACCACTGGAAACCAGCATTGATAGTTTCACCTATTTCTGTTATAGTACTTTGTTTTTGTAGACCTTGATATATGTTTACTCAGGAGTAAGCTTTATTTCCTTCAGTTACTTACTGTACTAATTCATAATTTATTGACTAAACTATAATTGGCTTCCTTCAAGAACACACTAAAAAGCTATGGCTTAGAAACCACAGTGTCAGGGTTCGTATAATGTGCCAGACCCAAACCAAATAACAAACCAAATAACCAGATTAAGCTATGACTTGATCTGAGTGTGAACTAGGTCCTTGAGTTCGGCTGCACTTATTTTTTTTTATTAATCCCAAATACAATCTTATGGTTGACAGAGTTAGGTGATGTATAAAATAAACTACATGTATGGCCTGTTTCCCCAAGAAAAATATAATTATTAATATAATTTTAAAATTTAAGGGATCAAAAGTTTTCTGTTCAAATATTTTTCAAAGACTGAGCCATCTACCTCACAGGCCAAAAGATGTCTGACTCTACCCTCAAATTCTGCAGACACAGCTGGGTGATGGCAGAATAAATGCCTTATCTGGAATCATTTTAAGGAAGTAGTATATAATTATTCTTCAAGTCAAAATATTCTGGAACAAATACCATATGTGGCCTTAAAGTTAGCAAGGCCCACCAACAGTTCTTAATGAGGTAACATAATCTATTGTGTTCTCAAGTAAGTTGTTTTATACTATCAAATACTTTCTTAATATTTTCTTTTCCTGGTACTAATGTCCAATCCAACCATAACTGCATGGTGGGCATTTTCCAGAACCCAGTTTCATTTCACTACTACAAAATTGAAAGTTTGCATGAAGGTCTTTTACATTTAAAATTAAATTTGATATGTTTGGCTGAGAACTCTTTTCTATAATTCTGGAAAAAGTCCTGCCACAAAGCCTTATAGCTGTAATTCACCACAGAAGCACACTTGAAATGCTCTGCTATTCAGATTTCAGAAAATGGACATCATATCACCATAATCCCGATTATAAGAGCAAATTACATCTTTAAATTACAGTAAAACTACAGTATCGTACAACATTAAAATATCAGATAACAACTCGACGGTCAAAAAATGATATACATAAGCAGACACAATTCAAGAAGCATTTTGGTCAGAAAGGACAACTGTTTAGTCTGGAAATAATGATGTAGGCACACAAAAAAGCTCTTCTTCTGTTTTACAAGCTGTATCTGTCAGCATTCACCAATGCTAGAAAATTGCTCTACTACAGTTGTTTGCTCATTTGTATTGAAATTGATGTAATTTTTCCTGCCTTATGTTGCAAAGCACAATAACACCAAAGATTTAATCAAAGAGTGAGATTTTCCCCATTTTAAATTGGTTGTCTCACAACATGTGAAATTTTCTTCTTTCATTGAAATAAAATCATGTTATTTTAGTTACATTAAAAACAAATTTGATTTTTAGCTACAGGGGTATTATGTATGATTCTTTAAAGTAACAGTACTACAATATTTTGCTGTGCAACAAAATCTGTTGTAGAAGGATTTGGTTTTCTTTAACATAAGTTAATATAAACAGAGAAATGCATGAGTATACTTTGGACAGAAACCAACCACATCACATTATGGTTTAATGAGCCCAGCCCCTGAGCAGCTTCTCATGAACTATAAACTTTCATAGAGGAAAAGTCGCCACCCAAACCAAAAAGATTTTAAAATTCCTGTGGCTTGATTCACATTTTGGAGAAATTGTATCAATCACTTCAGCGGTAGGAGGGCTGACCATGCTGTATTTGCCCAAGAAAAATATCAATATGAACAGAGAGAACAACATATATAATGTGCTCTCTACCAGATTATGTGGTTTGTCATTGGGCAATTCTTTACTGCTAGCTTGCTTTTTAGGATTTCTATACTGAATGCAATTCTCTATAAATTCACCTGAGCAAGATATCCCTTATTTGAAGCCATTCAGATCACTGGTGGGATTAAAAAAAAATTACTATTGTTTCTGTGGGCGTGGTTTGGTGGGCATTGTATGGCTTGGTGGGTGTGGCTTGGTGAGCATGGCAGCGGAAACATACTGCAAAATCTCCATTCCTTCCCCACCCCACTAACCTGATTTCCAGCTCCATTCTCCTGTGCAGGGCAACAAAAGAAGCTGCAGCCAATCAGCTGGGACTCAGGAGGTAGAGAAGAGATGGGGACGGGGCCAGTCAGAGGTGGGATTGGCCGGTTCTCTGAACTACTCAAAATTTCCACTACTAGTTCTCCAGAACTGGTCAGAACCTGCTGAATACCACCTCTGATCCAGGTGTGTTGGATTTTACTTCACATCAGCTGTATAGTCCAGCACATTTGGAAGATGTCTTTTCATAACTTTCGTATAATATGATTCCGATATCCTAATAATATTATAGACTTAGTGCTAGGAGGTAGCTGGATAGTGAAAAGATGATCTTGATCTGAGAAACTCTAGCCTCCAAGATGTCACTCCCAATTTGCACATAAGGTCAACTTTACATTGCTTTACGCTGCATCATTACAGTGATGCAGTTGTATAATATGTCATGTGACTGCATGGCTTAATAATAGCAATTCTGATCATCTTGGTCACCATCGTAACCCCAGGTCTGTTAAGTGGGTACAGGTAAGAGTCCTGGGCCATGAGCGTGGAGGTTCTCAGAGTGTTGTGGAATGCCACCAGGGCTTCTGGTAGGTGGTGGGGGTCATTGGCAGGTCCATGGAGGATGCAGATGGACACTATGGAGTTTGGATGGACTGGCAGGTGGGGGAATGCTGTGGGCACATGTAGGGCTCCTCAGGAGGAATAGTGGTAGAAGTAACTTGTGGGAGTAACTTGCAATCTTCCCTACCACCTTCCCAATTGACTTTGCTTGTGGGAAGCAAAGGCAGCAAATTATGATTACATGGCTGTAGGACAGTGTAGTCATCAAAAGTGCAAGCTCTTGCAAAGCACCTGAATTGTGAGAATGCTGCAACATATAACACTTCAAAGGGTGGTCATAAGTGCCATTTTAATGGTAGCTAAATAAGTGATATAACTTAAGGACTACTTGGATATTCTAAATGCACACAGGGCCTCGGTAGGTCTTTGTAGAACATGTTCTCATGACCAAAGAGTTCGTCATATGCAAACCTCGTACTCACTGCAAACCCCAAAGATGATTAAAATGTGTGAGAACAATAATTAGTTAAAATTATAAAGCCTGAACAAACTATATATACAGCCCTACAGCCGGAAATGACTAGCAGGTCTGTGCAAGGGGAACCTTTCCTTTTCCCTATACCAGTGATAGCTAACCTTTTTGTCGATGCGTGCCAAAAGTGTGCACGTGTGTGCGTGCGCATGCACATGTGTGCCTGCACTCACAATGCAATGCATGCATGACCCCCCATGCAACCCCTGCCCCTGCACATGCATGCATGACCCCACCATGTTCCCCTGCCCTCTGGCGCATGCGCACACATCTCCCATATGCATCCCACTCCCCATGCATGCACGGCAAATACCCCAAAATCAGCTGGCTGGCAGGAGGGGTGCGTGCATGCACAGTAGAACCGATCTGGGGCGACGGCTCGCGTGCCCTCAGAGATGGCTCTGTGTGCAACTTCTGGCACCCGTGCCATAGGTTCGCCATCGCGGACCTATACTGTATATGTGTGCCTTCAAGTCAGTATTGACTCCTGGTGACTCCTTGGATAAGTGTCTGCAATTTTCTTGGCAAGATTTCAGAAGTGGTTTTCCCTTGCCTGCTTTGTAGGGCTGAGAGAATGTGACTAGCCCAAAGTGACCCCTCTAGCCTTGTGTCTAGAGCCTGGTTCCTAGATTAGTGCCTTAACCACTACACTAAACTCTCTCTGAAAGATTAATGTTTATATTGATGTTCTATTACATTAAACATGATCTATCTAAAATCTGTGCTCTATATGCCATATATAATGTAATAATGCACAATACACAAATTATCAAGTATGACATTTTAATTGCAACAACTGGAATAAACACAATGCTAAATTTTTTCAAAGATTGTAGATTATTCTTCAAATTTGCTCTCCATGAAAACATTACTTTTTAGAAATAATATGTTAAATGTATTACATTTTCCCCAGGTATTCCCAAATGGCATTTATTCTCATGAAGTTACTTCAAACATCATTAATTGTAATGCAATATACTTTATATTTTTCTTCACAGTAACAAACAACAAGCTTTAAAAATGATTGCCATCAATCTCATCATCTAAGAACCTGCCTTATCTTATTCATTCATTATATCATGTCTACTTTGAAACATGTTGTTAATTTTAAATTTTCTAGATAAAACATGTGCGCTGTAGACTTCTTTGCTTCTACCCATTTGCCCTACCATAAAAAAATATTTTGCTTTAAAACTTCTAAAAAACGTGAAAGCTTGCACAATAAGATTTTGGATTTTTCTTCTTCCATAACTAAGGAGTTTGGCTATAACCATTGTCTATATACAATATAGTATCATGAAATGTCCTTCAAGCTGAAATTGACTTTAGTGAGCCTTCTTATGGAATATTGCTTAGGGATAGGGAATTTCAGGACTTTAGACTCAGCTGGGAAGTTGAAAAACATTCTGGAAGAAAACAATGGCAGATACTTCCAATGTTGCCATGAACGTTGTGTTCAATGTATTCATTATAACGTTCAAGCTTGATTTGAAGGAGATTTGTTTTTTGTTTTTTTAAAATATAGTGATGTAATTAATTAATACATTGAAGTGACTTTGTGCAGTTTGTATATTTGTGAAAAAGATCAGTACACGATCCTTCTTCCTATATGAAGATTTTTGCTTCAGCTGTTTTGTGGGAATTCCCAGTTTCCAACATATAGATGTGGAGCAGCCATTTTTGTTATCTAATGGATTTGTAAAGGTTTAGGGAGATATAGGGTATTTATAATTTAAATACTGTTAAATTAACTGTTAAAGACTGTTAACACCAAGGCGAATATAGAAGGATCATGTATGCATATCCTACTCTAAAGAAATTGTTTGGACTGAGTTTATAGCTAAATCTGAAGCAGAATCAGACAAAGGATGAATAAACTGTGAGTTGGCAGTGGCCAAATCATCTATACTTTTTGAAGGGAGAAGTGATGTCTGATTAAGGGCTGTGTTAGTGGCTTGTGGAAGAGGTATACCTATGCTGTATTTTATACATATGTAAAGAGAATTGCAAAGACTTTGTGTCAAATAATATTTTGTAACATTTAGAAGCATCATGCCAGAAGTTTCTCATTGCATGGGGGAATGGTTGGGGCAACCCCAAGCACTACCTTCCAAGGTTGTCCCTTTTAAAAACAGTAAACGGCAGAAGCCCCGTTGATTGCCTTTTCTTATTTCAAAGCTTCTGCCATTTTCTCTCTTTTTCTTGAATTCTGCCCCGCAACGCGGCGAGTTTGCTGGAACCTTTCTGAAAATCTGTGGTGTCCCTCGACCCTTTTAAGCGAAGCCTTTGAGGTGGCTTGGGTCAGTTTTGTTCTGAATTTCATGCATCTCTCTCTCTCTTTCTCCTTTCCTGAAAGTTTTGAGTTCAGTCTAAACTTTTCTCTTTCTTGGAGGCACTTTGCATAGCTATTAAATTGTATCACTACAGCCCCGGCTGGCACACAGTTAGGAAAGTGTGTATGTGTGTGTGTGTGTGTGTGTCTTTTACTGCGTTGCTGCCTGATGTCCTGAGCGAGTAAATTTCAAAGCTGTCACAAGCGAAGAGCGCGGCCCTTCCAGGCTCTGCCTTCCCTCCCGCGTCTCGGGTTCCAGTTCTGCTTGTTGCCATGGCTTTCCGGCTGGTCACGAGAACAGCCACGCAGCGCTCCCGGATTTGTTCCCACCTCCCCAGTCCTCTATAGCTTTCGTTTTCTTCCAGCGTATAGAGAGCGAGAGAAAGAAGGGACGGGGCGGCAAGCCTGCCTTGTTCACACGGAAACTGTTCCAGGGCTGCCATTCAAAAGCCGCCCGCTTTCCAAGAAGGGGGAAGTGGGGGTGGGGATTAATGTGGCGTGAGGCAGGCGTGTCTGGCACGTCGGCTGAACTGGGGAGGGGGCTTTCGGGGGGCGAAGGGGCTGCAACGTGCTAAGCAGTCACTGGCTGGGCTGGTTGCTAGGGGCTGCAGGCAATGGGCGTCAGGGATTGCGCTCAGCGATGGGCCCGCCGCCGCCGACAGGCAGGCCAAGTTGCTAAGCAGTTTTCACCGGAGCTGAGGGGGTGGGGGGGTGGAAAAAGCCGCTTTGAGTGCTGTGTCAGCGCCTTTTCTTCCCTCCGTGTTCCCTTCCCAGGTGTGTCTTGTAGGGTAGGAGGTGGGGATAGGGGAAACGGGGAAGGAGGCTCCATTGTCCTTTCACTCCGGAGCCTACATTCTTAGGCAGACCGCCAAGGCCTACTATATACTGAGAAATATAAATATTACCCCGTTGTTCGGGTTGGAGGATTAACTGGTCCCAAAAAACCAAAACCAAACAAACAACCCACAGGTGCTCTTGACTTGACCTGCAGAACTGTCTGGAGTCTGAATAAGGAGTTTCCCCATTGTGCATTATGGGCTTTGGTATAGAGTTAAGGTGGTCTTCTTTCAAAATGGGGGTGGTGGTGCTTGAATGACTTGTGCAAAGATGGGGAAATGGGGCCGCCCTAATGTCTTTTTTTTCCCTGCACAGACTTAAGTTGCTTTTAAACATCGTGTTCCCTGCTATTTAAGGAATAAAGCAGTTTCTGCTTTAAATGGGCACCCTCTGTATTCCCTCGAGTTGGGGAAACCCAGCACCGGGACAGGTAAGGCTTGATGGATAAATAGGGATCAATTTCATAGAAAGAAATGTTGGGCGGCTCCACAATGTCAGCTTAAAGTGAATTCCACCCAGCCTTGAAGTTACAGAAAACTATATTGACTTAATAATGTCTATGGAGATTCTCAGTCATCTAGGCCAGGGGTCTCCAACCTTGGCAACTTTAAGCCTGGAGGACTTCAACTCCCAGAATTCCCCAGCCAGCTTTTCTGGCTGGGGAATTCTGGGAATTGAAGTCCTCCAGGCTTAAAGTTGCCAAGGTTGGAGACCCCTGATCTAGGCGATGGTTGTCCCAAACATGCTTTCTCAAGAGGAAACTGGACTTCCTGGTTTTTCTTTGAAGAGGTTCTCAGCCAAGAAGCTTCTGAAGAAAAAACAACAACAGGAAGTCCAGTTGCCTCCTGAAAAAGCACCGTGGGATATATTGACTAAATATTTGCTGCCCCATCTAGTGACACACAGGCATAAGGCTGACAATTGATACGGCTCATATTTGTGGTGAACAGCAATGTGCCCATCCTAGCCTAAATCAGCCAATAGGCGAGAGGAGGATATTATGGCCTAATTGTAATATAATTGCACCACTGACAGAATATGAGAAACGTATCAAATTATATCCATGGCAAAATTTTGGCAGGATAAAGGGGAATAACCTCGGCACATTGAAGGATGACTTGAGAATGTCTAGCTGCAAAGAAGGGATCAGATGTAGGCAATGCCATGAGAATATAGACAGCTGCTTTTGTCTATAGCTGCAGTTAAATGTCACTAAGGAAAGCCTTGTTGGTAGGTTGAACTGAGAAAATATTAACTCCACCTTATTGCAGCTGAAAAATAGAAACAAGGAGGATAGGCAACCTTGAATGTTTTAGGTTAAATTTTGAAAGCTACCTGATGATTATAGGTAGTATAACCTAGAATATCTGACTATGAAACAGTATTAACCAAATTGTAATTGATGATGTATGCATACAAGCATGCTTCCATCTTTGTTGGCTCTTATCTAATAAAATTCCTCTTGAATCTAATGTAAACTCTGGAGCTTATGTACAAATGATTATGTTGGTTTTGAGAAGAAATACAAAAATTGCCTTGCCGTTGTTTTCTTCCTGGATTTTTTTAAAACTTCCAAGTGTAGTCTGTATTCCTGGGATTTCTCCTGTCCAAATAAGGAGCCCATCCCAGGTCATCTCCCATCTAAGTATAGCAACTCAAAGTGTATTTGGTTTCATTCATAATAAAAATTGCCTACTTAGTTTCTCTTCTCCCCCCTCCCCCCCATTCTATAGGTGAAACTCGAAAAATTAGAATATCGTGCAAAAGTTCATTTATTTCACTAATGCAACTTAAAAGGTGAAACTAATATATGAGATAGACTCTTACATGCAAAGCAAGATAGTTCAAGCCATGATTTGTCATAATTGGGATGATTATGACTTACAGCTCATGAAAACCCCAAATCCACAATCTCAGAAAATTAGAATATTACATGCAGTCAATAAAACAAGGATTGTACATAGAAAAATATCGGACCTCTGAAAAGTATAAGCATGCATAAGCACTCAGAACTTGGTTTGGGCCCCTTTTGTAGCAATTACTGCCTCAATGCAGCATGACATGGAAGTTACCAGCCTGAGGCACTGCTGAGGTATTATGGAAGACCAGGATGCTTCAATAGCGGCCTTCAGCTCTTCTGCATTGTTCGGACTCATGTCTCTCATCTTTCTCTTGGCAATGCCCCATAGATCCCTATGGGGTTCAGGTCAGGCGAGTTTGCTGGCCAATCAAGCACAGTAAGCCCACAGTCATTGAATCAGGTTTTGGTGCTTTTGGCAGTGTGGGCAGGTGCCAAGTCCAGCTGGAAAATGAAGTCAGCATTCCCATAAAGCTCTTCTGCGGAAGGAAGCATGAAGTGCTCCAAAATCTTCTGGTAGATGGCTGCGTTGACCTGGGACTTAATGAAGCACAGTGGACCAAACACCAGCAGATGACATGGCTCCCCAAATCAACACAGACTGGAAACTTCACACTGGACTTCAAGCATCTTGCAGTATGTGCCTCTCCATTCTTCCTCCAGACTCTGGGTCCTTGGTTTCCAAATGAGATATAAAAGTTGCTCTCATCAGAAAAGAGGACTTTGGACCACTGAGCAACAGACCAGTTCTGTTTTTCTTTAGCCCAGGCAAGACGCTTCTGACGTTGTTTGTTGTTCAGGAGCAGCTTGACAGGAGGAATACAACATTTGAAGCCCATGTCCAGGATCTGTCTCTGTGTGGTGGCTGTTGATGCACTGATTCCAGCCTCAGTCCACTCCTTGTGGAAGTCCCCAACACTTTTGAATGGCCTTTTCCTGACAATCCCCTCCAGGCTGCGGTCATCCCTGCTGCTTGTGCACCTTTTTCTTCTACACTTTTCCCTTCCACATAACTTTATGTTCATGTGCTTTGATACAGCACTTTGGGAACATCCAACTTCTTTTGCAATTAACTTTTGAGGCTTTCCCTCCTTATGGAGGGTGTCAGTGATGGTTTTCTGCATAACTGTCAGTTCAGCAGTCTTTCCCATGATTATGATTCCCACTGAACCAGACTGTGAGACCATTTAAAGGCTCAGGAACCCTTTGAGGGTGTTATGGCTTAATTAGCTGATTAGAGGGGGGGCCTTTGAACCTAGAATATTGAACCTTTTCACAATATTCTAATTTTCTGAGATTGTGGATTTGGGGTTTTCATGAGCTGTAAGCCATAATCATCTCTATTTTGATAAATCACAGCTTGAACTATCTTGCTTTGCATGTAATGAGTCTATCATATATTAGTTTCACCTTTTAAGTTGCATTACTGAAATAAATGAACTTTTGCACGATATTCTAATTTTTCGAGTTTCACCTGTATACAGTGGTGGGATTCAAAAATTTTTACTACCAGTTCTGTGGGCGTGGTTTGGTGAGTGTGGCAGGGGAAGGATATTGTGAAATCTCCAGTCAGAGGTGGTATTTGCCGGTTCTCTGAATTACTTAAAATTTCCACTACTGGTTCTCCAGAACTGGTCAGAACCTGCTGAATACCACCTCTGATTCTGTATGAAGGAAAGAGTTTTGACTTTAACTGGAGGAAACATGAAAAATTGGAAACTTTCAAGCATTGCCTTTTTACTTCTTTCCTAGCACAGTCTTATGTAAGTCCTTGACTTACTTCCATTCATTTAGAGATCTAAGTTCATTTAGTGATTCTAAGTTATGACCATGCTGAAAAAAGTTCAGTCTTTGCACTTAACATTAATTGCAGTATCTCTATAGTCACATGATCTACATTCGGACTTTGATAACTGGCATGTAATGTTGCAGGGTCCTGGGGTCACTGCTGGGGCCATTTGTCACCTTCCCAGCTGCTTTCCAACATGCAAAATCAATGAAGAAAGCCAAGTTTGCTTAATGACCATGTGATTCACTTTATGACTTCAGCAAAAAAAGGCTGTAAAATCAGATAACTTAACCATCTCACTTACTGACAAAAATTCCAGTCCCAATCATAGTAAGGTGAGGGCTATCTGTCCTTCATTTTCATATGTTCTTATTTGCTCTAATATCACTCACATTCTTCTGTTTTTCTTGTTTCTGAAATTCATAAGATGAAAACAATTTTAGGAAAAGTACTAGACAAGAAAAACCAAATGTACAGGTACAGATTAGGTGAAACCTGGCTCAATAACAGTAACTGTGAGAGGGATCTTGGAGTCCTAGTGGACAGTCATTTAAATATGAGCCAGCAGTGTGCAGCAGCAGCCAAAAAAGCCAATGCAATCCTAGGCTGCATTAACAGAAGGATAGAATCAAGATCACATGGGGTACTAGTGCTTTATAAATCTTTAGTAAGAACAGACCTAGAATACTGCATGTAGTTTTGGTCACCATATTATAAAAAAGATGTTGAGTGCAGAAAAGAGCAACATAATTAGAGGGGCGGAGGCTAAAACATACAAAGAATGGTTGCAGGAATTGGGTATGTCTAGTCTAGAGAAAAAATGGCCAGGATGACATTAGTAGTGTTCCAATATTTGACGGGCTGCGACAGAGGTGGTATTCAGCAGGTTCTGACCAGTTCTGGAGAACTGATAGCAGAAATTTTGAATAGTTCGGAGAACCGGCAAATGCCACTTCTGACTGGCCCTGCCCCCATCTATTCTCTGCTTCCTGAGTCCTAGCTGATCAGCTGGGTCTTCTTTGGTTTCCCTGCACAGGAGAACGGAGGTGGAAAGCAGGTTAGTGGGGTGGGAGTGGAGATTGTACAATATCCTTCCCCTGGAGTGGGGTGGGAATGGAGATTTTGCAGTTTCCTTCCCCTGCCATCAAACCAAGCCACGCCCACAGAAACGGTAGTAAAAAAAAAATTGCGTTCCACCACTGGGCTGCAACAAAGAAGGGGTGGTGGTGTCAACCTGTTTTCTAAAGCACCAGAAGGCAAGGCAAACTATGGAAACTAATCAAGGAGAGAAGAAACAGAATTAAGGAGAAATTTCCTAACTGAGAATAATTAACCAATGGAACAGCTTGCCTTCAGAAGTTGTCTTGCCTTCAGTGGAGGCTTTTAAGAAGCCACTTGTCTGGAATGATAGAGGCTCTCTTGTTTGAGTAGGGGGTTGGACTAGAAGACCTCCAAGATCCCTTCCAATTCTGGTATTCTGTTATTCTACTGGTAATATTTCTGTGAACGTTATGCATATACATTATCATATACTCAAACATTTGAATTACAATGAAAATACCTTGTTGCCTATAGCATGTTCTTCATGTTTTGTCTTCTTTAAGGACAACATCATTACTTTAGCTATTTTCTAGTCAAACCCAGGAATCTGGCGGTCAGTTCCACGCAAGAGCAAAATAAATATCTGCTTAATAAAAAATGTCCTATTCTCTTGCCCTTAATTATGGTATCTGATTTTCTCAAACCAGTATGTTGTGCTTGTCTCTGATGTGTCATCCAGTCCAGCTTAGGCCCTGTTTCCCTTTTTTGGTTTGTTCTCTGCTCATTTTAGCAGAAGAAAAGATTAATGAAAGTCAAATTGTCAGTTTAGGCTTTATTTATGTATTTCATTTTCTCTGTAAAGATTGGCCAATCAAATAAATTGCTTCCTTCTCCTCTGTTCACAAACACATTTTAACATTCAGTGTATCACTTAGAAAAGAACTGTTTCTAAATCAAATATTTGAATCAATCAACCTGTATATTTCATTTGACAAACATGACAAAAATGTTTATTAAGAGTGAAAGATTTGTTTTTCCTATCTTGGGTTTTTATAATATTATCAAGTATTCAATTTCTCTCACACTTCAAAGAATTTGACACAGCATGGCCAATTTTCATTTCCTTGTTTTGAAAAATTCATCTCTGTGTGGTTGTGTACATAAGTTGAAAAGTAGTCAGTGGATTGTTTTAGAAAGCCTCCTTTTGAAGCTTTTCATGTTGATGTTTTAACTCTATAATACCTCAACACTAAACACAATTATTAGTGTGTAAGCCACATTGACTTGTGGGATCTCAGTTATGAGAAAGCATGAATAGAATCACACTGTTAAAAGTGTGTAGCTCCAACTGATCATAATTTACCATAGAATTAATACAGTAATTGTAACTTTATGTGGAGACCAATTATTCTGGCTGAACTATTTCGTTTAGGTATGCCATCTAAAATCTTATAAAGAGGCTAGTAAGCAATAGAAAATAGAAAAGGAAATTCCCAAAGTTGTATAGTCTGCTTTTAAAAAGAATATATTATTACTCCTATGTACAGTAAATAAAGTAGCTGCAGTTCTACACTGAATATTAGTATTGGTAATGAAATGTTGAGTCTTGTGTTTTTTAAAAAAATGACTGATCAGAAGTAATTTATTCTCTGGTTTCTGAAATTGGAGGAAGGAAAGAGAAGCTGTTTAAGATAGTTTCTTGTGAATTTTTGAATAATACTATTTATCTTTATTGCCTTTATAGTGAAAAGATACATTTGTTATTGCCAGAGAGAGCACAGGTAGTCCTTACAACTACAATTGAGCCCAAAATTTCTGCTGCTAAATGAGACATTGGTTAAGTGAGTTTTGCCCCATTTTTATGACCTTTCTTGCCACAATTGTTAAAGGAATCATTGCCGTTTTTTCGTTACTAACATGGTTGTTAAGTAACTCTGGCTTCCCCATTGCCTTTGCTTGTCAGAAGGACACAAAACAGTTCGCATGGTCTCAGGATGTGGCCTCATAAATACAACTCAGTTGCCAAGCATCTGAATTTTGATCACATGATGCTGCAACAGTCACAAGTGTGCAAAACAGTCATGTCACTTTTTTCAGTGCTGTAACTTTGAACGGTCAGTAAATGAACTATTGTAAGTTGAGGGCTACCGGTATTACCATGTCATGAACCCAGAGAGAGGTTAATTGTGATAGGATTTCAGTCTTCAGACTGGAATTTGAACATTCACCAATGATAGCTCCAGATGCATTTGGCCATTGGGAAATAAGGAAATTTTCTTAGTGTGCACAATATGGAATCCAGTGGACTCTGAACTACTGTATATTCTCCAGATCTCTTGGATTACAGTTCCCAGCCAGCATGAACAGTATATCGTTGGAAAAATTATTTAATAGCACCAGAAGTTTTCTTTGTTTATATCTTCCAATAGCCCTTTGACCTACCTTTGCTGGAATTTTCTTTGCACTTCTTGGAATTAATGTTTCTTTTTTTAAATAATAATTAGTCTGTCATTAATAGGATTGGCAACGTTGAGCACTTCACTGTAGAGAAGAAAGGGTAAAATTTAAATTTAAATGGAATGAATGAATGAAAAAATAAGGACCATTTTCATGGAATGTACTGTCAGAAAGTTGCCATGTGATCTTTAAATCCCAGCTTTGAAAGGCCTGCATGTGAACTATATTGTAGGAATGGCATTGAGATCACTGTGTTGGGCTACAAGTCCCGTAAATTCAGTGAGATTTAAGTATGAGTTTATTGCTGTTTGCTGAGACAACTTATCCTAATGTTCAAAGCAATCAAATACTTCCTTAGTAATATGTAAAACAAAAATACAATAATAAAAAATTATTAAATAAAATTACATGTGAAAAATTCAGTTTCCAGCTTTTGGAAGGATTGAATACAATTCCTATTCCATTCAAATGTTTCTTTTGAGGGACTAATTTATAGTTAACATTTTTACATTTCTACATTCACTTACTGTACGCTCAATTTTTTCCTAGATTCTAATCATATTGAGCCATACCTGCTATTTTTCATTGCTCCATAATCAATTGTTTTATTGGTTGCAATAGAAACAACTTTCAGTAGTTTAGAAATAGCAGGATGAAATTTTCAAGCACGTGTAAATCAGAAACCTTGATTACATTTGCAGAGTTGTGTTCTGTGGTTGCTGTACAAACATAATATACTCCTTTGCCCTTGGAAGTGGCCAGCTGGGAACACTTGAAATCTGTAATAACTCACCTGAATATCAAACTGGGGATTTTGAGCCAAATATTCTGCTTAGTTCAAATCAATATGTACATTTCAGTCTCTCCACTTATTGCTTTGCTATCCAAAGTTGTTATCTTAAAGCCTCTTCAGTTCTGTTTGTGTGTGTGTGTGTTTCAGCAGCATACACATTCTGTTTTTTTCCTAATTAGTTTTTTATTTCTTTTATTACACTGATTCTTTTCCACATCACTCATTCCTAAAAAAAAAAAAAAAGAGGTTTGTTAGACCAAATCAAATATCTACAGTGGCATTTCTAGGCCTGAGATCTCCTGAGGCAAGAGCTCTCTCAGGTAACTCCTAGCCTCCATTGGTTCTGCTGCCACCTGTTTCCATCTTGCTGTTTCCACTGCCGGTTAATCAGCAAAGTCAGCTTGAGAAGCCCACAAGCAAAACATGGGCATTTTGGCATTCTGGTTCAGCAACTGACATGCTACCACTGATACACTGAAGGTCATCTATAGCCTTCAGTGCTATTTGCTGCTGGTAGCCTTAAGCTGCATGGAGGATAAACACATGGATTCAAACAGACCCTACGAGTTATCTTGGTAGAGTAATCTAAGCAATGCCAAGTTGGTTGGTTTGCCACCTTTTAAATTTCCCAATCATGAGTAATCCTGCCAGGGTACTGTGTTTTGGCAGCTACTTGAGATAAATGCTTGCACAATAGTCATATACTCTTGTATGAAGCTACTTCCCTCAAAGTGTAACCTCTGAATTAATCTTGTTTTATACCCCTATATTTGTCTCCAACCAGCAAAATTGTGTTTGACACGAGCCCTTTGCACAACTATATAACCTTACCAGCATTAGAAATTGGTTGATTTATTATCATTTGATGCCAACATGAATAAAACTAACATTCCAGCTTCCTCCTCCTGTTTTATTGATCTTCTAATTCCGGGTACATTTTGGTTCATCAGCAAATGCCAGATTAAGCTGCTTCTGTTTTCAGCAATCCTAGTTGGTTCCAAAAGCATCAGAAATACTCTATAGGCTTCTGCAGCACCTTTGAACACCTACTCAAGTGTACCACTCCTGCTAATGCTTCTCATTTTGCCATGGTTAATCTTTTTCTGTAAAGCATGATAGATAAATTAATACTTAATAATTAAGTATATGTTTTGGGGGAAAAAGAGATTAACAATTTTAATTGGGTGTAAGGGATTGTTTGTATTTTCTCTTTGATTGCCAAATTTAAGTCAAAGGCTTGGTGATGCTATTTGAAAGCAAAATTCTGAAATTTCTGATGCTTTTTCTTGAATGTGGATGTTTTCTGTGTGGTAGGGCCAGTTGGAATATGTAACTCTGTGTTTTTTTTGTTTTTTTAATTGGAATGTTTTTCCACAATATAGTTACTTGGGAATATGCACAGCTGAGTTTAATGTGTCTTTTATTATAACTGCTAAAATTGTCTTGTGGGTCTCTAAGGATAATTTTCTGTCAGCATCCAGCAGTCTAATCTGTGGTTGGTGCTGCTGCCTGCTTAAGAACATGTGGATACCATTGGGCCTTTGCAAATACTGTTGAGGGTATGAAAGGCATTTAGGGATGCTAAGAAACATCTCAATGCCACATCCCACCCCCCAAAGTCATATGAGCTGAGACAACCCTTGCTTAATAGCAATAGCATTTAGACTTATATACCATTAAAATAACTATGAGATACAGAAATGAGCATTCCAAAGAAAACATTTCTCCCTTGCGAGTCAGTAATGAATGATACCAATGAACATTTTGCTAGAAGAGGATAAAAATGCAGTTGTTAGCAGAGGCTGTTAATAGAGGGAAGCAAAACCATAAAATATATTTACCACTCAATATCTGCAATATGACTGATGAAAAATTACAATGCATGTTCAGTCATAAAAAGAAGATAACAAAAATTACAATATAGTTGGCAGAATAGAATGATATTAACATGAAATTTCAGATCAACAATTTAACGATGGCAACCAGGAGGGATCAAAGTCAGACTACAGCAGATCAAATGTGAGAGATTTGGGGAGAGGAGTTTTTGCGGGGGTTTTGATAGGAAAGCACAACTCGTTTACAAAGCAGTGTTTAATTTTTATTTACGTTTAATCAGCCTAAGTCCCCAGTGCCTCCAAATTTTTCCTGTCTTCTGACTTTCCTGTTATCTTTCTTGCTTTTTCACAATAAAAATCCAGTCCTGGACTAGTGAATAAAATGCCAGGATAGGCCACACCTATAACACTTATTTTCCATTGTTTTGGGGACACTGATGTTTTTTTGAACAGCAAGCACTTTACTTAATCATCTTTCCACTGTGGATAATTTCATCTCACTATTTCTACAGTACTTTCCTGAATTTCAGAATCCAAGCAGATTCTCCCCCCCCCTATAAAATAGACCCATTGTGTGAATTAAATTAGGCACCAGAATTTTGAGTTCACAAATACTTTCTTCCTTTACTGGATGCAGCTCTCCTACATTTCTTTTCCTCAAACACCCCAAACTCCCAAAATAAAGGTGGAACAATTGCTGATAGTTGTAAACAGCATATATTTTTGGCAAATTTTGGACTATATTTCTTCATACTGTGGCAACTTACACGGCTGAATTCTCTTCCATTCAGTATAAACCAATTAATGCACATATAGAAATTATTCAATTGTGAGGAGAATATTTGATCTGATAGTTTTCTGAGGTTGGTGTTGGGCAAGTTAGCACCTGAGCCTTCTCTTGAATGAAGTGGAAGGGTGCAGAGAGGTTTTCTACCTCAATTGCAGCACATAATAATTTTTATTGATGTCCTTCTGCAGTGTGGGCTAGGAATAGGCTTAGACTATCATGAAAAGGGGTTAACTATGTATTTCAGTATGATGGTGCACACTTCAAAAATGATTTAGAGGAAGTGCTTTACATCACATCTAATTGCAGACCTTCTCTGCTGTTTATTAAAGCAGCCTGACCTTTTTCAGTTGTCCACATGAACATTTTCAGCTCCTAAGAAATGCTCTTTTTGATGTCATTGGTGTTTGATAAAAAAAAAAAAAGGAATTGCACAGATGGGTTAGAGGGCAAAATATCAAATCCTCCAAAACAATAGAAAATAAGGAAACTTAGTGGAAGATGCAACATTCCTGCTACATATTTTCTAAATTATCTAAATGCCACTGTTTTAAAGAATCCACTTATAGTTAATGCAAGCCTTTAAAAAAGCTGCAGGTTTCATTTTTCAGGCTCATTTAGAGGCCTGTACAAATTTGAACTATTTTAGTAAGTGAAGTGCTGTGTTTGTACAAGATCTGAAAGCCTTCTTATGAATCATTTCAAAGCATGGACAGACCCTATTTATTATGTTCAGTCTTGTTATTGCTATCACCAGCATGGCAAATTTCAACAACAATTCATTCTGACACATGGGCTTTTATTGCCTCATGGTTATAAGTTTTTGCTCTTAGGCACTCATTGACCCTATGATCAATTTTGATTGGGTGCTAGATTGATAGAGTAGTAACTTAGTAATACAGTAATTCTGAAGAGGATACAAAGTCATCTTTGGAAGTCATGAATGGTGACCTCAAAAGTTTCTAGCTTGTCTTCTGTGGAAGCCCAAGGGAACAGCATTCATATAGAAAGAAGGTTGGGATTTATTTTTTATTGTATGCTAGATCAGTCTTGCTCATGTACTGCTTACCCAAAAGACTTCAAGCCTGACAATTTCTTATTAAATTGATTTCAATTCTGTATCACTGAAGCAAGTTCTTAATTACTTGCACTTTCATCTGTGCCCACTGATGGAGTAGAGGTGCAAAGAGGGGACTTCATTTGCATATATTGATTAGAGTGCACCAAAGCTGTATTGTGTCTGTCCATCATGTTGAGGAAGTGTTAATTCAGAGTCTGTCGAGGAAATGGGGGGGGGGCAACCCTTTCTGTAGGAGAGGGCTCTCTCTAGCTCACAAGGGCATTTTTAACTTTAAAAAAAAATGAACAAATGACATATACATCTTTATTTTGCAATTTTGTCTCCTCTGTCTAATGCCAAAATTGCGAAATAGGTTTTTCTTTTAATACATTCTGAATGAAGATGTGATTTCTTTTCCTTCTGAATGTTTAATTTATCCCACAATTAGGGATACTGGTACAATTTATTCGGCATGAATTACAAAGCAAATTAAGTTGAATGGTACTTCTTGAACTAATACCTGGGTTGGAAGGTAATGATTTTCTGGTAAAGTTTGACATCATCATCATCATAAAAGGGAAAGCTGAAAGCTGATTGGGATTGAACTCCTGGCAGTAGATAGAGTCAGCCTGCAACATTGCATTCCAACTACTGCCTTCATCCCTTGAACTCTCTGAAATCCTACTATTAGTATTAACACATACTATTAGATAAACGTATTAGGATCTATCCCAATCGGAAACCCTGGATGACCAAGAAAGTCCAGTGCCTCTCACGTGACAGGACCAAGGCCTTGAGGTCCGATGATGGGGCAAGATACAGTGTTGCCAGAGCTAATCTGAAGAATGGTATTCGGAAGGCAAGACTGATTATAAGAGAAAGACTGAGGATAATTTTTATAGCAATAACATGAGGCAGGTGTAGCGAGGGATTCAACAAATTACAAACCATCAACTGACCAATGTCATCCCTGCTTCATTGGTAGAGGAACTGAATCATTTCTTTGCTTGCTTTGAAGTGGAGACATCAGAGACAGATAAAATACAACCACCAGCCAATTGTAGCCCCCACCTCATTGTGGAGGAACAGGAGGTGAGGAGCATTCTGAGGGTTGTGGACCCTAGAAAGGCTGCTGGTCCTGACAGTATCTCTGGCCGAGTGCTTAAAGACTGTGCTGAGTCTTTAAGTCTTAAGGCTGGAGTCTTTACCAGGATCTTCAATCGATCTTTATCCCAGTCTACTATTCCATCTTGTTTGAAGGCTTCCACCATTGTTCCGCTGCCAAAGAAGTTCCCTATCAATAATCTCAATGATTACAGACCAGTGGCACTCATTCCTATCATCATGAAGTGCTTTGAGAAATTGGTTTGCTGGCACATCATTTCTGGTCTTCCACATACATTTGATAAACACCAGTTTGCATACAGAAGAAATAGATCTACAGAGGATGCTATAGCTATTACTCTTCACACTGCTCTGACTCATCTAGAATGGGGGGGGGTGTTATGTGAGGATGCTTTTTGTAGATTTTAGTTCTGCTTTTAACACAATTCTTCCACATAGACTAGTATCTAAACTTCTGGACCTTGGACTTTCTCATTCAATCTGCCTTTGGATTATGGATTTCCAGTCTGGCTGCTCACAGAGGGTCAGATTAGGTAATCAAGCCTCTTCAGCCCTTATTCTTAACACTGGTACATCACAGGGTTGCGTGTTGAATCCCTTACTCTGTACTCTTTATGTGCATGACTGCATTCCCACTCACACTACTAATACTATTACTAAATTTGCAGATGATACAACAATGGTGGGACTCCTCTCCAGGGGGGATGAGTCTGCCTACCGAGATGAGGTGGACCGGTTGCTTTCATGGTATGGAGACAATAACTTGGTCCTCAACACCAATAAGACCAAGGAGCTTATAGTGGACTATAGAAGGAACAGATCAGACATCCATCCCTTGCTTATCAATGGAGACCGAGTGGAGCAAATAGCCAGTTTTAAGTTTCTGGGTGTTTCCATGAAAGAGGACCTGACCTGGCGTGCTCACGTTGCAGCACTGGTCAAAAGGTCCCAGCAGAGGGGGCTTCCAGTTTGGGTCTCTTCAGCGACAGACTGAAATCCGTGATCGTGCGTGGTTTCGATCTGTGCTCACCACTGGAGTGCCCCAATCCTTTGGATTTGGGGCTGAAGCCACCCCGTAGAGGTGGTAAAGAGGTGGGAGATTGCTAGCTGAGTGGAGGGGAGCCACATCTCTCCTTGGATGGTCTAAACTCCCTTCCCCGAAGGCAGTTGCAGTGATGGTCAGAAATGGCCACCTCAAAGAAGAACCCGACTGGATAAGATTGTGCAGGAGGAAGACAAAGAGGAAAGCAGGACAGACCAGGCTAAACAACAGAGAACATCTAAGCAAGGTACCCTGAATCTAAAAGTACCTAGAGGGATACTTCTGAAAGAAGATTTTTAAGCAGCGAAGGAGAGAGAGAAAGAGGTTAAAAACCCGTTTTTTACCTTTATATTGACAATTACAAATGCTATGAAAGAAATTTATATTAATCTATTTTGACACTGGTAGGCAACCTTAAGCTGAAATCTAAGTGTCAAAAGGAGAATAAAGATTTTTTTTCTTGGTCATTTTAAAGCCCTAAAAAGGAGAAGAGTGGAGGCAAAAGGGTGGGACTTGGAATAATGGAAAAATGGAGTGCCACCTGGAAAAATAAAGAGGATTAACAGTGAAACTTTGAAAAGACTCCGGAGGATACATTGTAACCGAAATCTTATTAAAAGATACAGTAACCCACGGAAAGGAAAAGTAAAGGAAAGAAACAAGAAGGAACAGTCCTGGATTATTGTGTGATTTAAAAAAAAAGTTTTTGTCATTGGTTTTTTCTTTCTTTTTCTGTTTTTACTTAAAGTCAATTGGGTGGTGGTTCAAAAGTGTTTAAAATGCCATCACACCTGGAGGAATTGAAGATGTGTCTTAAAAGACGGAAAGAAGATGCAGAAAGGGGTGGAAAGATCCTTTGGCTTTGTATTTGAATTTTTTGAAATGGAGATCCTGAACTATGAAAAGCAAAAGGAAAAGCTTCAAGAGCAAGAAGAAGGGCGGGACAAAGAAGAAGCCATTTTCAATGATCAAATAATGCAAAGTGTGGTAATAAGGGGAAAAAGGGGGAAAGGAGTTAAAAGTTTGAGATCAAAGGGAACAGCCAAAAAGAAAAATATCCCGAAAAAGAAGTATAACAGCAAGGAGAAGCAGGAAAGAAAACTACAGAAGGGAAAATTAGAGAAGGGTATAAAAAAAAAGGATGAGAAAAAGGGGGGAAGGATAGAAAGGGAAAGAACTTGTGAGGGACAAAAACAGGAAATAAAGAAACGGGAAACATACTAGGATTAAAGGTATTTGCTCAGCTAGAAAACAGAATGGTTAAGTTTAAAAGAGGATTCTGCAAAGGTACTAAAGATAGTGTTGTGACAGTACAATACTGTAATGAGTTAGAAATGAAATAAGTAAATAATCTATGAGATAAAACTATTGTTATGTAATGGTATGTTTATAATTAATGCAATAATAAAGAAGAGAGGGAAACATTTCAATTGTTTCTAAAGATTGATAAAATATTGAAAAGAAATGTGAAAGATTTATAAGGAAATTTATACCAGTTATTAGAATGAATTTGAATAATTATTTTGCTTATTAATAGTAAATAATTTATAAGATAAAACTGTATGACTATCCAATGGTATGCTTAACAGTTAAGTAATAATGAAGAAGGGAGGGAAACATTTCAATTGTTCTCAAAGATTGATAGATATTGAAAAGAAACGTCAAAGATTTACAAGGTTCATACCAGTACTAGAATGATTTTGAATAACTATTTTGTTTACTAAGATTATATATATATATATATATATACACACACACACACACACACATACACATACACATACACATACATATACATACATACATACATACACACACACACAAACACACGATCTATATATATATTGTTTTTGCTATGTTTTTATAATTTTTCTTTTTACATTTTCAAGGGGAAGTACCAAGCAGAGTCTGAATGATGAGATTTACATGATCTAAAATAGATATTAGAAATTTGAATGTTATAATTTTAGAATGCACAAATTCAATGTTTAATGAGATTTCATATGATAATAACAATAAGATTTAAAGGTGTTGCACTTCGATTGGGGGAATCATAGGGGGAATTTTGCTTCTTAAGAATGTTGAAAGAGAACATATGAAATTGTAAACAAGAGAGATAAAAGTATAAGTACAATGAATAAAAAGATATAGAAATTTAGGTAAAAGAAATACAATTGAATAAGAAGAAAATGAGATAACCATAAACAAAAATTAAGAAAGGTAAAGGGAGAAATAATGAGAAGTTGGGAAGAGTAATAAGATATGAGGTTGAATACATAAGATGAATATGCATATGAAATTGTGTCTGTATGGAAATGTGATAACCCGGAACCATGCTGTAGTCAAATAAGATGTTTTATTTGTTTTGTTAAAACTCAATAAAACTTTATTTTAAAAAAAGGGGCCCAGCAGAGATTATATTAGACTTCTCAGAAAACAACTGAATGAAAAACTGCTGGTGACTTTCTGCTCCTGCACCATAGAGAGTATCTAAACTTACTGCACCTGTGTATCGTTTGCCAATTGCACAGTGCCAGATAGGAAAGCACCCCAGAGTTAACGTCATTGCCCAGAAGATCATTGGTTGCCCTCTCCCCTCTTTGTAAGAGCTTTATAGCTCCTGCTGCCTTAGGAAAGTTCAAAATATTCTCAAAGATCCATTTCATCCTGGGCACCCTTTTGGGGAACTATTACCATCTGGCAGATGGTACAGAATATTAAAAACAAGCACAAATCGGCTGAAAAACAGCTTCTATCCCAGGGCAGTAGCTCTTTTGAATTCTATTGTACAGTGCAGTGTTGGTGCAGTGTTGGTGGTTTTCGGTTCAATGTATGGAGTGTGAAGGATGTATGTTTGTGTTTATTTTCATGGTCATGATGTGCACTGAAGATGGTGTACTATTGTTAATAAATCCTGAAAACAGTGTTTGCCTTTTTAGCATTTGTATCATATTATTGGCTCATATTCAACATGTGATAAGCTAGAACACTTGGGTTCTTTTCACAGGTATCACTATCCAACTCTCTTTGGTTCTGCACTCATGCTTTTCATTTCTTCTCCCTAGAAGTAGGACTTTTGCCTTATTAAAAAAATTTGTGCCTCATCTTCTATAATGTTAGTCATTCCTAATTTCATGTCATCTGCAAATTTGATAATCCATATAACCCATACAACTACATCCTTATTAAAAATGTTAAAACATGATTAAAAGCTAGGACTGAGAAGTGTGGCAATTCTATTCAATACTACTTTCCAAGGTGATATGGCACCATTTATAAGTACTCTCTGCGTACAGTCACTCAACCAATCTTTCTTACAGTTGTATCACCTAATCTGTATTTACCATTTTATTAATTAGGATATGATGACAGACTTTTTTGAATGCTTTGCTGAGATTATCACGGTACACTATGTCCATCAAATTTCCCCACTCTATTAAGCATGTAACTTTCAAAAAAGATGTACTGCATATATATAATGCTATGTAGTGCTAATAGTAATGAGTACTATAGTACTAATAGATAGAACTATCAGAGTTTCCAAAAAGATAAGCACTAATAAACTTCCCAGACGAGACATGTCATTTCATGTAATTTTAATACTGATCAAAGAAGGCCTTTCCAATATCAGTTTTGGGGAAAAATAGTTAAGAGTTGGTCCCTTTATGCTGTTGCATTTTATATCGTCAGAAAGAAATGATGTTTGGATGAGTGCCTGAATGGCTATAGCTGAGAAAGGAGTCACTTTGTGCAGAGCTTTTTAGAAGAGTCCCATCCTTAGTATTTGTGGAGATGGCTAGAACTGATCTTTGTGGGAAAGCTAAGTATATATTTTGTTCTTTTATTGGGAAATAAATCATACATTTAGTTTGTTATGAAGCACTATTTAACTGAGCAGTATTACCAATATCAAAAAACAGTTAAGAAATCTTAGATTTGATTTGTTCTGTACTACATGGAAAGTAATGATAGGGTTACAGTTCTTATCTGCTAAACAACTGGTTAGGGTTAGGGTTAGGGTTATTATATTTAAATAGTTCTGAAAAGAGTAAAACTTGCCTATCAGTATACCTTCTTGCTAATTCAAGATATGTGCAAAATGTAGAAATGGCTAAGAAAGAAATTATTTCACAAGGTACAAAAAAAGGCAAAACTAGTTTCAAAAGGTAAAACTAGTTTCTTTTTAAAAATGAACTTTCATTAAACAAGTTTCTTTCAAAGTAAAAACAATTCAAATTTAAAGGAAAAAATAAAGGAAAAGTGATAAGTAAATAGAAAAGAAATGAAAGAAAATAGACAAAGAAACAAATACAACAGAAGTGGTTTCTCATTTTCTTATTGGTAGTTATAAATATATTTATATTTTATCCTTTCTAAGGTTACAGCATAATTGCTTTAATTCAGTAATCTATCCTTTCTAATGATCAAACTGAACATTTTTTCTTTTTTCAGCAGAGTCCATAAATGGTACCAGTCGCTAATACATGCAGTGATTCATATATCTCTAAGCAAACAATTTTGTCACTTCTGCTAGTTCATCATTTTAGAAATCATTACTCTATTGCGGTGTTTCAAAGTCTTTCCATTTTTTTGATATAATACTCTTGCAGCAATAAGATATAAGAATGGTCTTCCATGGCTCTTTTCTAATCCTCCATTAATCCCAGCAAAGAAAGTTCTGGTTTCATAGCGAGTTTCCATCAACATCATTAATTGCAACCATTATTCTAAGTTTTTTCCCCACTTCCTCTTAACCCATTCACTCTTTCGTCATGTGTCTGTCTCCAATTGAATCCTCTTTATTCTTTCTGGCTGATCAAACCACCTCAAAGTACTTATTGTACTGAACACTCATCAGTATTGGTCACTCATTTCAGTCCACTTTCATTCGGCATTCATTCTTGGTCCTGTCTCTTCTTGGTTTAATACTCAAAATAAGTAATCCATACCCAGTCCATTCAACTTATCTTTATACAGGTAGTCCTTGACTTACAACACTTCATTTAGTGGCCATTCAAAGTTACAACGTCACTGAAAAAAGTTGACTTATGACCATTTTTCACACATGACCATTACATCCCCATGATCACTTGATCAAAATTCAGATACTTGGCAACTGACTCATATTTGTGATGGTTTTGCAACCTTCTGACAAGCAAAGTCAATGGGGAAGCCAGATTCACTTAAAACCGTGTTACTAACTTAACAGCTGTAATGATTCACTTAATAACTGTGGCAAGAAAGGTTGTAAAATGGGGAAAATTCACTTAACAAATGTTTCATTTAATAACAGAAATTTTGCTCAATTGTGATAGTAAGTCAAGGACTGCCTGTATTTCTCCCGATATACAGTACCCAATTCTATGTGCTGAGAGTATGCTCTTATACACAACCATTGCACTTATTTCAACAACAATTTGTACTACCCATGTTTAATTAGATCACATACCATCCCCTATCTTCCTACCAGTATTCATGCATATTAAACATTTTTCATCCTTACTAAGATTTCTGGTAAAATATACAGCTTTATCTACTTGCTTTGAGTTTTCCACCATTTGGTATAGCTGCAAATAATTTTCTTGTCACAAGCAGCTACCTTTTATTACATTAATGTTCAAATCCATTTTCCTTGTGGTATCACACAATCTGTCTAGCATTTGTTGAAAGTCATTGGTTTCTCAGCCAGTAACAGCATGATCTATGTATAAAGGTTCATGTACAATAATGTCTCCAACTAATACACCTTTAACAATACTGCAAGCATTAATTATGCATTTATTCATAAATACATTAAACAACCAATACATATTATTCTCTTTCTTCCAGCAGTGCTGTGCTATTTACTAAGCATTCTGTTTATTTTCATGCCTGCTTTATTTCTGTCACATATACCTCATTCAGCAACCAAGCCTTAATTTCATCTTCAAGCAAAACATCAATTCACAGAGCCTATTCACTTTCTCATATGCTTTCTTTAAATCAGCAAATGTTCAATAAACTTTCTCATATTCCTGCATTACTTAGGGAGCTACTGAAAAAGCTACAATAAAATGTGCTTATTACCTGCTTAGCATAAAGCTGTATTGTGCTTCCTAAATTTTGCTTTTGATTGCTTCTTGTACCCTTTCAATCAGAATTCTGTCAGACATCTTTCCAAGCATTAAAATAATCCCTCTGTAGTTTTTGCATGGACTCTTGCCAGGTTTTTTTTTACATAGGAGAATAATAACAGCATTCTTCCAATTGTCAGCCACAGATATAGTCTTCACATATGTTAAATAAGTTGCCTGACCATTCCAAAACAAACCATCTATACATTTTTGCATTTTTCAAGTTATACCATCTAGGTCTACAGTTTTGTAACATACCAACACACTTATCATTTCCTTTTCATCATTTTTTCTTTGGAATGCTAACATTAATAGCAATGTGATTGAGTCCATATTGCACTGATTGTGTCAGTTAGTTTTGTCTTTATGTTTTGTCTTTTGTCTTCATTTTTTTTTCCTTATGGTGATTTTTACCTGTTTTTTATTTCTTATCTGCCCACAGTTATATGTTTCAGATGGACGGCCAACATGTGAATTGACTAAATGATATTTGTTTCTGTTCCACTTATCACTTTCTGTTTTCTAAAGTATTCCTTCTAACGCTCTCTCACTTCATCTCACTTTCATTCCAAATCCATCTGCTCTATTATTTTTCCCATGTATTCTTCTAGGAGACTCCTTGCTAATCCTTCTTTGTCTATTCCCAAAACATTTGTTTTATTTGCATCAAAACTATTCTTCATTTTTTTCTGCATTTTTTAAAATCATGGAATCAAAAAATAGCAAGCAAGGATTGGAAGAGAACCTGGAGATCTTCTATCCACCCTCCCCCGCAAACCCATCAAGTTAAATGTCAATCTTTGCTTGCAAGCAGTTGATGGGATGTGAGCAACAGCATGTTTATTTGCAAATGGCTATTTAGATTAGAGGTCCCAACTTGCATAGAATAGGGTGAGAATACTTGGAATAAAACTGTCACTAGGCTTTGTTTGTGTTTATAGCATACTGGTCAAAATGTGCCCAAACTGACCAATAATATCATTACTCACAGAGACTTCTTTATGTGCTATAGGCTGGTAACCTAGACTACATCTTTATTTTATTTAAAAGCATGACTAAAGCTTTGGTATAAATTAAAGTCCTTCTTGAAGCTATTCAAGGACATTGTTCCCTGTAAATTTAAAGTGTGGAGTTTGAAGGGAAGCAAGTTGCGGGGGGGACGGGTGGGGGACGGACACTCTTTCAAAGGGGGAACAAGTGATCAGTCTCTCTGCTTATCTTGACCTATTGCTGCAGAACAGTAACATATTTCTCTTTTTTTCACAGTACAGGAATTGTGCTGGATGTAGCCAAATAGAGTGGAATACAAGAGGCAAACACCAATAAACATACTAAGTCTACTAAATTTAAAATAACCCTAAATCTGACCATGTGTTTCATGAAAAAGTTCCAAATTGCATTTGTGGTATGGATTCCCCAAGTGGTGACAATGCCTGCATTGTCGGATTTATAGTCTTTGCTCACTCTGAGGAATGGCAAACAGGATTGAGCAAAATGCCAACCCAGGGGAAAAAGAGAGAATATTGAAATATATACACGATTTCTGTGCTCACAGAATGGCTAATCAAAGTCAGCCACACCCCAAGGCAATTGGCTCACACCCAAGACAAGAGGATGACATGAAAGAGGAGTCCCAGACTTAAAAAAGGAAGTGGTAAGTGAATCACTTTCTGATTATTCAGGAAAATATTTAAGACAGAGCCTGGTGTGAACTGACATGTTAAAAGTCAGAACTGGAGAGGCAGATTTATCTTATTCTATCCTTATTTATTCCATCTCGTCCTTTTCTCCCATTTGCGTCTCCCCAGTTTTGCAGAAGTATTCAAGTATTTTGACAGGGTTTCATAAGCAGGGAGAAAGGGTTCATGCTTAACTTGAAAAGAGGATGCAGTTTAGGCCCAAACTCCTTTTATTGCTCCCACTGACTGGGTTCACTTGCTAAGCCCTGTCCTGACCCAGTTTAGTGTCAACAAGTGTACTAGAGATTGGACAAGTAAACAGTACTTAGAGCCTCTCTGTGTCATAGGTGCTGTGAATAAATGCTTATTTCAGTTCAGGAAAACTTGATGGCCTCTGGAATTATTAGCAAATTGCCACACCACACTGGCTTTTCCAGCTGAGATTTTTTTTCACAGCAAAGTTTAAAACCAATCTGTAATTTGGCCTCACTATCTGCAGATTTAAAGTGCCTTCAGCAGGGCCCTGTCAACTTGTTTGTGAGTCTGGATCTCGTAAAGAGTTCTTTCGGAACTGAATTGACAGAGCATAAGTCAACCTGTGTTCCCTCTTCTTCTATTAGACTGACATTTGTTTTATGAATGACCATACAACCCTTTCCTCTTTCCAGAATGATAGGAAACTAATTTCCAAATGATCCCTCCGTGCAGCCGATGCATTTATCTAGATGTAATATAATTTGACCCTTTGCAAACATTTCTTCAGGATGCTTTGGAGATTTGCAAAGAAAGACTGACTTTTGAAACTATTGGTAAATTCATTGAGAAGTCTCAAAAGTTTTCTAATCATTATGGTGGGGTTTCTGTATGCCCTAAGATACCCATAATATACCCATTCTGATGGGTATATGAAATGTGTTGCCCCAAGGTAACCTGAGAGATTTGGATGACGATAAACATTTTTGTAATATACAAGCTAAATGGCATTTGAGGGTTTTAACCCCAGTGGACTGAATAAACCACTAGCTCAGAAGCAGATCATATGGCTCATCTCTCCAATGAGTTGTCACAAACAAGATACTCTGCCCAAAACAGGAGAAAAAGAGGGCAATTTGTTTCCCGGAGAGTTGGATGTTTTGGCTATTTGCACTGTGGCAATTCTGGTTTGTAGACTGTAGATTACCCATGATGTGGATGTGGCTGCATATACTCAGAGAACATCTACCTGATGTTCTGTAAAGGACTCAAATGTGAAATTTCTGACCTAGCAAAACTAATCCCTCAGATTGTGCATTATACTAAAGAACTGGAAAGTGAATGTGGCACCAGTTTTAAACAACCTAGCAGTAGATTCAAGTAATTATAAGCCAGTTGACTTAATGTTTGTAACAGGCTAACTGCACGACATGATCATCAAAAAAAAAAAAAATCACCCAGAAATACAAAGGAAGGAAAATCTGCATGGGTTCTGCAAACAAATTGTTTCACCAATCTTCTGGAATTTTTAAGGACATGAAGAATGGGTATGGATGAAGGTGACACTGTGTTTTTGAATATTCAAAAAGCCTTTGACAAAATTATTCACGCCCTTGAGTAAACTTAATAGTCAGGAGATAAGAGCATTAGGATTCTGTTAGGATTGGTGCTTTTTTTAGTTCATAATCTTGAAATAAGGGATAAACAGCAATATGGCCATGTTTATAAATAATAGCAAATTATTCAAGATGGTAAGACAAAATAATGACTGTAAAGAGATCCAAAACAAACGTTATGAATGGTCAAGAAAACAGCAGATTAATTTTCAGTGTATAATAGCACAGATTGGGAAAAAAAATCTTCTTATATGAACTAATGGGATTTAAGTTGTTTGTATGTACCCAGGAAAAATTTTGGGCCAATCACTCACTTTCAGTCCAACGCACTTCACAGGGTGGTTGTGAGGAAAAGAGGAGGAAATAGAACGCATTGCCTTGTAACAATAATGGCAAGCGGCAAAATAGATTCCTCAATTAAAATGTGAAGCAGGTATGTGGCTGCTGTGAAAAAAACTCAAATTCCATCCTAGGTTCATTAGGAAAACGAATATAAATAAAAATATCAACACTATAATGTCTTATTATAGATCTATGATACACCTGCATCTGGAATATTGGGCAGTTCTGTTTCTTGAATTGGGAAAGGATATATCAGAGCTAGAAAAAAATGAAACAAGCTACCAAAACAATCAGGGTGGTCAAACAATTACATTGTGAGAAAAGTCTGTAGTATTTGGGATCATTTTGTTTGCAAAAAAGGTGAGTGAAGGTAGACATATTCAAGATGTATACCTGACATGGAAAAAGTACAGAGGAAGAAGTATTTGATCCCTCTCAAAACATTGGGACCAGGAATCATCTAATGAAGTTGACTGAAAGATTTAGAATGGATAAAAAAAAGTATCTGCCACACTGATTTTACTACCGGTGGTTTTCATTGCTATAAGAAGTGGTCTAAACAGAACTGGATAAATTCATGGAGAACAAATTTATCAAGGACTGTTGTCCTTGAAGATGCAGTTTTCTCTTACAGGTGAGGTCAGCATTTGATAGATACCAGTTCTAAGAAAACAGTGGTATGAGTAAGGCATATTTCCACACCTTATTTGTGAGCACTTTAGACTAGAGCCTTCTGATTGTTTTAAGAAACAAAATGCCAGATTATTATGGACCTTGGCTTGATCTATTTTTCTATTTTGCACATCAGAAAATTCAATATTTGGAAGTATGCTTGAATCAGAATAAATAAAATTTTGCCAGCTTTCACCAGAGTCAAGCATTTCCTCGTCCTTACCTATAATTTTGTTGATAGTTTTGATGACTTCCAATTTTTTTATACCTAATGTTTATTTTCATTGATTAAAAAACAGAAAAAATGAAAAGAATACAGTACATACATGTAAATATATAGTACGACGTATCTAAATTAACTTATATTGTTAATATTTTTTCTATTGTATAAACTGTACACTAAAGTGAAAATTGAAATGATAATTCAAAATATGGAATTATCAAATCAAATCATAGATATATCAAAATTTAAAAATAAAAAAACCAGAAGGGTTATTGTAGCCCCTTTTTAGGAGATACTGCAACTTAAAAAAAGGAAAAAAATATTCAATCTTCCTTTGTTCTCTTTTTTCCTCCTCTTATGTAAACATTTTATAACATGCTTTAAACTTCTGGGATTATTGCTTATTTTAATTTAAATCTTTTTGATGATTTTTAAACATTTTTCTTCTGAAACCACACTCTGAGTATCTTAATTTTCCTTACTGTGTGTAATAGTTTCCAATTTCAGTTTAATATAATGCAAATGTTGAGTGCAAACAGCATGACTTTAGGAAGTGCAGACCGCTCTATACATTGAATAAAAACCCCAAGCATTTTAGTTCAAATGTTTGTGTACTTTACTCTTTGGGAGAAATCTCATTACGTATCAAAACATTTAAGAATGCAATTCACACTCATTAAAATCAACATTCATAACATTTGGCATTTAATCTTAGCATTGCGTTGAACCTAAATCAGAGACTACTTAAATAATAATCTGATGGGTGCAATTTATAACAAAACCTGAAGCTTGTCAAAACTGAGAAAATAAATCTGTTTTGTGATTTATAGATAAGAGAGACAGACAGACAGACTGTTCTAGGAAGCACATTGCAAAGGGAACAGAACTGCAGGAATAGGACATCTTTAGAATTTTATCAGTAACAGCAAAATTGCAGTAGACTATATCTAGTAAAGACTGTCTTAACTGAAGAGAGAGTTCTTGTAATTAGCTTTGAATTATGCATTAATACGGTCAGGATAGAGGTGGTATGTAACTCCATTAGTTGCTTGATGGAGTTATATAAATATTAGTTTTTATTATGAAAGCTAGTGGAATTTGGTCAGAACACAAGGGATAATAAACCCCATTGAATTAAATTGAATTTATTCAATGTATATATTGCCCATCTCACTACCAAGTCGCTCTGGGCAGCCCTCTTATTATAAGATGGATCCAAGTATCCTTCTTTAAGAAATATTTCAGCTTTAACATTGTCATATTGTCTTAGGTTATCATAATACTCCCTCCAAATGCAAAATGCTTGAAGACAGAGATGTGACAAATAGATTTGAAATTTTGAAGCTAGAAAAAACTTGATGTTGGTGTTCTAACTAAGTAACAAAGCAGTTTAGTAATCAGGATTTTAAATTGGTAAGACTTTTGGAGATTCCACAATAAGATAACTACTGAAGTATCATGATTTATAAGAATTTATCTTTAAGAAATCAAATATTACATTTTAAAAAGCAAGCCAACATACTTTTACCATCACATCATACCAACTAGGCTGTATTTCTGAATTTATTAGAAACAGCGGTCAGTACATCCTTCTAAAACATTACATTTAAATGTGCTTTATTGCAATCTTTATTGCATTTTTATTTTAAAGCAAAATAGGCCAGAATGCTTAGTGTCTGGAATTCCAAAGCTCAATCATCTATTTAAAAAAAATAAAAAACAAAGAAACATCATAGTACACTTGGTGACACATATGATGTTGCACTACTCATCTAGAAACTTCAATATTATTAACATACAACTGTTTTCTCCATGAAGCAGTTTTTTTTCAAAAGTTAAACAACATGAATTGGGCTACATCATAAAATGACAGAACAGGTTTTACATACCAACACGAATACCAAAGTTACATGCTGGAATTCATATTAAAAAGAATAAAAATAAAAACAATAGTTGTGGCTTCGTGAGAAGCAAATCTTTTGATAAAGAGTATCCATTAAGAGGAAAACCAAAATGTATTTCAAGAATGCAGTGCTTAGGTGTGAGATGTACAAAGGAATGCACATTCCTAGCATACTCCATTAAAATTAATAACAGTATATTCTTCGAGAAAATGATACTCTATTTATATCTAGATATATCTGTTTCCATATATTGCAATTAATGTTACAGCACTGCTCTCCTTTACACCCTATTTCTAGATGTGGCTTTCACTTTAAAAAATGCAAATATTACTTTATCTCAAAAGAGTTGAGGACTTGTAGAAAGCATTACAATTTTGCTTTATTTGAAGCGAGAGAAGACTCACTTTACTTTTTGTAGCGAGGGCAGTCAAAATATAATCCAGTTTCAGGCTAAATGGTTCCAGCAAGAGGTGGGCAATTTGGACTCTGTGGGGTAATGTCATGGCTAATGCGTATAAATGTATAGGTGAACCCATTTTCCATGTATATATACACGTAGCACACTTGCTCACATTCAAAACCACAAACAGAAAAGGTTGCAGAGCAATAGATGACATGGGGCTGAAAAGTGGCAAAACACAATTAATAGATTCATGTTTCTTTATAACCAGTCACCCCAAACTCAAATACTCTATACAGGTTGCTAAACTGGCACAGACAGCTGGGGTGAAGGGTACGGAGAATATTGTCCTTTAAAAATGCCTGGAAATAATTCTGTTTTCCTACCAATCTGTTACCTGCCTTAAAAAATGCTGCAAGGTATTAACTGCAATCCTTCTACCTTTGTAGGCAGATTACCAAATCATGTGGAAAATCAAAGTAGACTTTAAATGACCCATTGTTTTATTTTTAGTGTTTCAGTTCTCTTCTGTCGAGCTCAGAGTTGCTTCTGTGCTATTTGCTGTGGAGCTCTTTAAATTATATTCTAAGTCACCAGGAGCTCTCTGTATCAAGACATGTTGCTGAAAACATAATAGAAAAAAAATTGCCTTAAAAACTATGGTGCCAGCCAAAATGGCAGTGCTTGAAATTTTTTTTAAAAGAAAAGTCAGATATGAGGGGAAGTAAAAATCATTTACGTTATCATTAAAATAATTCTTCTGCATATTTGCTATAGGTAGAAATATTCAAATCCTTTCCTCTTTTCCAGAATCTTACTGTATCTGTCAATCTAACAGTATGATCATTAAGAAAACAATTGATTCTTTGTATTTCAATGTAGCTTTTGCATTTTCAACAAAAACTTTGTAAAACCAACTAATATAAGATCAAGTGCCTGGATTGTGATCTATCCCATTGAAACAAGAAATTTAATCCCCAAAATTTGAATAACTTCTATATTTCTTTACATTTTCTCCAACATGAGGCTTTTAGTAGAATTTATCACGTTTCCTTGACATTAAATATCATCTGTAAAATACTGTTTTCTCTCATTCTCACTGAAATTTATTTCTGTTGTTTTAGTTTTGTGAGGGTGTTAATATTCCAAAGGAAGATAAGCTTTCCACACACACCCCAGCATTTCCATAGCATTAATTAACTGCCACTTCTATTTCATTGTCCCCCCAACTGTGAGATAATGAAAGATTGCTAGACTAGTAAAAACATAGAATGGAAAAGAGGCACTATTCCAGGGGTGGGATTTTACCAGTTTGCACCTATTTGCTAGAACCGGTTGTTAACATTCTAAGCAGTTCGGAGAACCGGTTGTTAGAAGGAATTACTGGCCTAATCCTGTAAGGAAGGCAGGAAGGAAACATTCCGGTGTTGCTTACAGAAACTGCCTCGCCGTTAACCCTTATTACATTCTTGGCAGGACTACACTTCCTGTCTCAGGAACTTCTCTGGAGTTTTTTTCCTCTCCTTTGTTGGTACTTTGCTTGTGTGGAGTGACCATCCAAAGTTACAATGGCACTGAAAAAAGTGACCTCTGACCGTTTTTCACACTTATGACTTGCAGCATCCCCACAGTCATGAGACACCAGGCAAGGAGATGCGTGCCTCAATGTGAATGATATTGAGCTGGCCACACCCATCAACTAAGCCATGCCCACAGAACCGGTTCTTAAAAAAATTGAATCCCTCCCCCTGCACTATCAGTAATGAAGAATCTATCACTGGCAAAAAAATATAGCCACTAAAAGTATGCTGGAATAGAGTGGTAGCCTAAGTACAACAGCAACAAGGGCTGTAGAGCCCAACTTTTTGATGACACAGAATATTTTTCTTGACTTAAGCAATGAAGCAGCAAGAGGTGAGCTGCAGGAAGTATTGTGGCATACCTAAAGTTTCTATGAAGGTGGAGAAAAACCTGGGTTTGAAGAGAAGGACTGATGACTCAGGTATAAAGAAAAGGCAAAGATAGCAACACTGAGACTAATGGTGGCTCCTTATTCTTAATGTTGAATTTAGCATCTGCCTAATCATTCCAGAAAGAACAACACCATTATTTTGTTTTTTTAATCTAGCATTATGCCCTAACATATTTCCACTGTAGTGTTTGAAAACAATCCTATCTTTGAAGTAAGATCTTCGGTTTTGTTTTTGAACAAGAATAACTTTTACTATTAAAGTTACTGACAATCAAATCTACAGTTAATTTTGGCTAAATTTTAAGCAAATAGGGAGTTTCAAGAAATGCAAAGAATTATCCTTCCAATGGCAATTCTCTTTAAGGATAAAAAAAGACTGCATGTAAATTTACCTCATAAACTTATTCAAATATCCCAAACCATAAATCACTGATTTAAGAATTAAAGTGCCCCAATTAAAAAAAACAACCAATGGTTGACCATATATTCAAACGCTTGGCTATTACCACATATAACCTTTAACCTAAAAAAAGTTAGCCACAATACACACTACCACTTTAGCTTTTTATTCCCCGTTAACTGTAAATTTAAGATACACAAAATTTAAAACAAAAACAAACAAAAACCCCAATAACCATACATTTCATCAGGAAAAAAAAATCAAGTACCAAAAAGGGATTTTCCAAATTTGAGAAAAGAGCAAAAAAGCAAAATTGCTACATGAACAAACACTGAATTAAGTCCCTGTGTATCTTGTCAAGACTTTTCATAGTGAGTGCCAACGTTTATCCCCCAAGTCCGTAACATAGCACTAAACATGTCCCAATTTCTTTAAACAAACCACTGTATACCTATTCCAAGACAGATTGAATGACCTGCTCTATTCCTGAGATTATGCAGGTTGATGTCTTATAGCATTGATGTGGCTTCTTTTATTTTAATCCAAGTGCTACATTATATAAAAGAAATACAATATGACTGCAGAAATTGCATATAAATGAATTCAGTTTAGATGGATTTGATGGATGTAGCTGGAAATTGGAGTACTGTATCCCAGAATAATGTCACTTAGTCCATGATCCCAATGAATCCTATGGATGTGCAAGAAGTTGTAACAGTGGTAGTTTATATGACTTTTGAAAAACAAATATATGCAAGAGTACTTTCTGAGGCAGCGTAAGAGGGAATGGAGACACAAACAGCTCCAGTTTGCTCATACGAGCCCTTGTATATGTTTAAAATGGGTCTCTAGTTCATAAACTATTCATATGATTAAATGAATGGTTCAGGGTTCTGCTTAGGGCTAAGAGTGCAAAAGAGAAGTTATATCCTAGATGTTTTGTGAAACCTTCAATTAAATGTATGCATTAGTTCTTGTTAAGTACTACTGGCAAATAAATTAATTACCAGAAATACTGGCATTTCAATTGTTTTTAACCTGACCCACTGAGCATCACAGTAAATTTAGCAATTGCATAAAAGCTGAACTTGTGAGGAAACAAAATACTGCAAAATTCTCAATCAAAATGTGCTATATTAGACAACACTATTTCGTCCACCATTTAACACTGCAAAAACAAAGAATGGATCATCAAGATCAGCATTTTTTTAAAAAAATCATACTTTTTAACAACCCAAATATTTTTGTTTTCAGAAGCAAAGATCTTTTCTTTGCTTTGGATGTACACGTTCGTTCATAGATTTGACTTGTTGTTTTCTGTTCATTTCAGCTTTGCTGTTAGCCAGTGATGCTTGTAGGCAGCTAATCCTAACAATCAGCCAGGAGAATTAAGAATGCTGCCACTTGAGGTCAGCTAAGTCTCACTAATGTAAAAAAAATTATTGCAGTCAAGAACATTAAATCATGAACGCCTGCTGAAACTGCATGCAGATGGTAAAACATATTCTCTATCTATTTCAATTAGGTTTTAAATAGTGGAAAACAATAGAACCACATTCATAAATTGGATCAAAGTGGCTCCAGAGGTATACATGCAATAGATGTTTAAAGGAAGTGTACATTTCAGAATTTACTGAAATCAACAAATTCCAGTGAGTTTGAATGGGTAAACAAGGTGAAATTTATTCATAATAGTGGGAGTTGGTAGATTTTATACTGGCAATCCATTTTGTGTTTATATTTGAAATAGCAAGATTGATTATGGAAGGCCCAGAAAAGTTCCACTGATGTTGACATATGACTTTTGTAGCCTAACCGGTACTTGAAAAATGTGCAAGTGCCAGATGAGACCGAACAACCTGCCTGGCACCCAGAGGATCTCCATGCTATTTCTGAAAACTAGCACTTAACAGTAAGTAAGTAAGCTCGCTCTGCTGGTGAGTAAAAACAAAGTGTGGTGTCCAGGCTTTATTTAAGAGGATGGGAAAGGGTCATTCATTATCTTTGCAGAAGCCTAGGGATTACACAGCTACAGTTCTTTTCACAAAGAACTACAGTCAATCCAGTTTTTTTCTGAAGACACTACTGTAGCTCTTGGCTTAAATGGCAGTAGAATAGTGCAAATCAGAAGTGCTGTTGGGACATATTAAGCAGTCTACTTTGGCCCCTCCAGCTGATGATTAGAACTCAAGATCTTTCAATTCCTGTTCAGCAATTTCATATTCTGCATAATACATATGCTTTTTGTAGTGCATTCTGCTATATGTAAACATTTGTAACAGTCGGGGGGGGGATCAAGATGTCATGAAAACAAGGAAAGACAGAAGAGGTTCATGTCCCAACCCCCTGGCATGCACTTTATGCTGAATTTGTTTGTTTCCCCCTTCTTTGTGTAATTGTTCTAGCTCAAGTATACAGAGAAGATTCAAGAAAATCATACATGGAGTGACAAAATGACAGCATTTTAGGAGCACAAATTCAGCACAAATTCTCACAGTCTAGTGGATCCAGTTCTCATTATTTGCTAATATTATTTGATGTTACACAGAATCTAGATGGATCTGATGACAGCAGAAAACCAAGCAGAACTGTTTATATTCTGATAAATTCTACCACTTTTATAGCTTGAGCAGTCTGACAAAATTCAGTTACCCAAATATTTGCTTGATGGTAAAACAATGAATTATAAAGATATGTATACAATCTGTGCAATGGAATTAATGATTTAGGGTGCAAGTCAAACATATTACAAATAAAATTACTGTAGCCAGTTTTAACAATATATAGACTGCACTCATAGGGATTTTTTTTTTTTGGTTTAGCAAGCCACTGAGAAGCAATCCATTGCACTTTTCAAGAATTTTTTTTTATAAAAACAAAATCAAACAATGTTTTCAAAACAGCAAAAATTATTAAGCATTTTAAAAAAACATGCCAAGAGCCCGCTTCATTCTGGTATACATTCCAAAGCTTAGTATCTTTTAAAAAGAACATCTGAAGTAGTTATAAGAAAAGAAAAATGTTAAAAACTAATGGGGAAAAAGTGGTGCAGTTACATCAGGTCAGTTATAAAAATGACATGAGAAAGTTTTAGCTTTCATAATTTTCTCTTCAAGTTTTGGCAAGTGTGCGATTGCAAATGCAATTATCCCCATAAGTGCTCAGTCCAGCAATGAGAAAAGTTTTGTTGGATAAAGTTTGTTTGTTTTTTAATTTGAAGATCTGTAGTGCTGTTGAAACTGAAACTTTGTTATTGTTGGTAATATATAAAGCAACATTTCTTTGAGGATATTCTTTTAAGAATGAACCTGAAACTTCCCCCAAAATTCCTTTGGTCTCCTCTCACCAAATACCATGCTACATCAAGATGAGCCCTCATTTGTAAGTTATCTAACTTGCAGCAAAGTTGCTAAAATTAACATGGAAAAGCTTCTTTAGGTGAGCCTTTCTCCTATTTTTCTGGAGTTTAAGACAGAAAGACATTACCAATACCTCAGAAAAGAAAAATCCATGTAGAAATTCCATTGATGGTGCCAGGCAAAAATGTTTCTACAATTTTGCTCCAATGGATTTTTAAACACACAGTTTGAGAGAGTGTTCTTGTTCTTTTTGGGAAATCAAGAGGCAGTCTCCTTATGAACACAGCTGATCTTCAGGTAGCACTATGGTACCTATCCCGAAGCTGTTGCTGCTAAGTTTCCGATTCACATTCATCATATAACTTCTTGTGCAAAACGAGCAGTCTAAGGAGAAAGAATGCCCTCTGGGTTCTAATAAAAATTGTAGAAAAGAAATTCGAGATAACCAATGCTTCACCTATACTTCATCTTCCTAAAATTTATCTACAAAGGGAGGGCATCTGTGCGTAGACAGGATAAGCAAGACGGACATTTAGAGAGTCATTGTGTTGGACGAGAGAGGTATGCTGGTAATGCAGGACTAATTCTTTAAGGGTGCTGTATAGGTTATATGGCTCTGCAAACCCATAACCTCTTGGAGTGCTGTAGATCACACAGTGTTTAACTTCACCTTCAGTTCTGTTAAGGAAAAGAAACAATATTTAATGTGATAAGTCAGCTAGAAGATTACAATAAAAAAAAAGATTCAGAAATTAATGAACCACACATTAGCTCTGTAATTCAAACTATTTAAAAAATTTTTAGAACACTGAGACATCGATAATTTTAAGAAATGTGGAGCTGTATCTAAGAGATTACATGTATACTATTTCTACAAAAATAGTTTTGTTTTTAAGTAATAGAATTTAGACCAATAGAACTGAAGAATGAAATATTTTGTCAAAAAAAATGATGTGAGTGAGTTGAGTGGGAATGAAGAAAAACCCAGTTTTTAAAGAAAAACCACTTCAAATTCCAATTAATTGTATCACTTATTTCATTAAAAGATTTGTATTTTACTGTTTGCTTTAGTGATTTTTTAATTGTATTAAATAATAAGTTCACCAAAAAGAGAAACATTAGGGGAATTGTGACTGGGAAAGTCCATTATAAAAAGTCAAATTAAAATATGCTGGTTTGTATTTTTAAAAAGTTTTTAAGAACTAAAAGGAAAACATCCTTAAAGTAAAAAGCAGATAAGACTGAACCACTCCCAGTCTAAAGCAAGTTCCTCTAATATAGTTACAGTTTGCAAGTATGCCGAGAGCTTTTAGGTAATTCATAAAGCCAATACTTACACCACAGAACAAGCATAGCAGCCTTTCTTGCTACTTTCTCGAATTAAAAATGCTCCATCAGGTTTCCCGCAAAGCAAATCTTCTGCCTGGATGCGATTGATGTCTCCCACAAACCAAGTCTTTTCATCATAATGTGGCAGATTTTCATCTTCCTCATTCAGAAAATATGTACTAAGAAAACAACAAATCCTTTTTCCTTAATGCAGAGTTACTTTTTATAATAGGATCATTTATTCTTGAATAAAACAATATATACAAACATCAGCAAAACCTTGCCTTAAAAACAGCACCTAACACTACTACCATCAACTTTTGTTAGAAGCATAACAAAAACTGGAGAGTAGGTATCGGTCATCTCATATATAAATGTGCATGTATATAATTAAAATAAAGAAGCATTAGTTACATTTTTGTGTTATATTCTACATATGGTAAAATCCATTACAATAATAAACTTTACTTTTTTATGAAAGTATATAAAACAGAATATCAGTGTCATTTGGCTGTTCTTATGGATGGTCTTTGACTAAGAAAATATACATATTTATGTGGTGATGACATTATTCTAGCACAGATCTGTATGCACCTTTGCTAGGATTTTAAATACAATTTGATAGCAATATAACATTAAACAATGGCACTTACTCATCAACAGTTTCATTTTTGATCCCCAGCCATTCATTAATTCGTTTCTGCCTTACTCCTTTATGATTAAGCCAGCTGCCAAAGAGAGACAATACTAGTTATTAACTTTCTATAATGATTTGGATCATTCCATCAAATGCCTCTCCAAGATCCCAAGAATACTAGGCCTATTATTTTACCAATATAAATGGTTTTATTACAGAATTATGCCCAACAATAATGTTTTAAGAGTAGAAGACAGTTGTGCTTCTTTTGTCTGTGTGTACATTATATGGCATTTTCTTTCTTGGCAAAAACAGCTGATTATGGCATAGAAAATATTTGTGGTATGTAAAAACATACACTTCCTCCTTCTTCCCTCAGCAATGAGAGAGAATGGCTAATTTATTCAATCATGCCCCCAATCATTGTAACACTAATGCATGAAGTCACCATATTGCAGAATGGCATAAATGAACATTGCATTGCCTTTCATTTCAAATTGTCTGGGAATATAGAACAAGAATAGTATTGAACATGCTGAAAAGGCTAGCTAAATTTATAATTCTTTTGTGTCAAGAAACTCGCTTATCTTATTTTATGTTATTAGTAGAGGCAAGCAGTGGTAGGGAAAGTCACCTGGTTGGCCAGGATTTTTTTGCTTCTAATTAGAATCCTACTCTGAATCGGGAACCTTTTATATTAATCAAAAACTATTCAAACATTTTAAAAATCCTTTTGTAATATCTTGTTTAATTTTGTTACCCTTCTCTTAGAATTAAAGCAGAGACTAGGTGTTGTAGTAGATAGTGAATAATGGTTAGGTGTTTAGCTTGGGCTTACTTACACAAGGTATTGATCTCTGATTTTGCGTAACTGGATAAGATCAGGTTTGATACTGTTCATTTTCTTGTCTGTTTCTCGGTTGTCCAGGGCTTGCTTCTTCAAATCTTGTTCCAGTCGTATCTTACTATCATGAATCTCACCCAGGCGTAATTTCAATTTTTCATAATTTATCATAATCCTATAAAACAAAATCTAGTGTTTTTAAAAGTTAAAAATACACTTCTCAAACTAAAATATTAAGTTCTGGTTTTAAAAGTATGCACATATTTTATCCATAATTATATAGCACCCAAGTCAATAGCATGCACTCCACAGAATAATTCTTGTCCAACTTGAAAACATCCCATTTCCAGTTCCTCCTTTTTTTTAAAAAAAAAAAAGCTTTAAAGTTTTATTAATAGTACATACTTGTGTCAACCTCAATCAGCTAAATTATCTTCATTATATCAGGAAAAATCTTTATGGTGTCTAGAATGTACCTATATCCCTACAAACTGCTTTGATGTGTCTTAGGGGATAGAAGTGATGCGACTGAAGACAGAATTCTGATCTCAGAGGGAACCACTGAGGTTTCTTCTTGCCTTTTTGCCAGCCTCCAATGCTGGGTCTTTGACAAGATGAAATATCTTGATCCAGGAAAGTCCTAGCACAAATATGAAAGTGGGCTGAGAATATAATGCTAAGCCTGATGTAGAGATCATAGAGAATATCTTTGAAAGACAGTGGAAGGATCCATGACCAAGCTAATGATCAGATGAGCACAGAGACTTTTCCAAGAAACAGCGGCTTACACTTGTCCCCCCAGCTTTCAAACATTCATATTACCAAGCGCGGGCTTTTTTTCTCCTTAGTCTGACCATTTCCTTCTTTCAGATAACATTTAAATGATATTGTGAGGAAGATAAATGACATGCTTTATAAAAATGATTTTGGCATATGGTATCAGAATCTGAACTAAAAGGAAATTCAGTTATATAATTGAATATTCTTCTGCTGCTATAATTATACCTTTAGAGTATGTAAAAACTTCATTCAACACGAATGTGTTGTTAAATTTTCCTGCTTGGTTGTATCTCTGTCTGTCCTGTAAAGATTCTGCTGACTTCAAACAGCATAATTAAGTTTTTTTAAATTACAATTATTATTTTTATAATGAAGAATTATTTAAATTATTTATATATACCTGAACTGTTTGTCCCTTAATTCAGAAAATGGAAATTCAAAGTATTTTTGTAAAGACTGTATGTTAAAACCATTAAGCTTTCTGAACTCAACAGAACATTCCTTCATAGCTGGAAACCGCATACTTATGTAATGACTCCAGATTAGTTATTTAGGTACTGTTTAATATTTAATGCAGCTCCTTCAGAGCGGAGTGAGAACAATTAAACAATTTTGGGCTGACAATGTAATTACCATGCTGAACTAAATATTATTAGTAGGTATAGTATTTGGTAGACTTACCGTTCAATTTCTTTCTCATTCCCTTCTCTTCGAAATCGTTCAATGTATTCTTTGCTATACCGTTCTTGGGTGTGGCACTGCTCTTCAAATATTTTAATTGTTTCATTAAAAGCTTCTATTGCTGTCCTCTTCATTTGAATTTCCTGCACAAAGCAGTCCATTTAAAATATGATAGTTTACAACCAGAAGCATAAAGCTATTAGAATGACTCTTATGTATTACCATTATATGAAAATACAACACACTAGTAATATAGGGGGCAACATTTACAAAATTCAAACTTTTTTAACACTTAAAATTTTGTTAAAATTGATTCAAATCCAGATTTGTTACCTTACATGATGAAAAAAGCAACAATTTGAGTAAAGAAATTAAAGTGGCCTCAACCATGAAGAACCAAGCCCCCAAAATCAAATATGAACCCTCCAGCTCTAGATCTTAATGTAGAAGCACAAGAGAGTTTAAGGAGGGAAATTTTTCTCCTGAATGTACCAATCTGGGAGGTTTTTTTAAAATAAAGAAATAAAGAAGTAGTTCGTAATATTCCAGATGTGATTGTATCTCAAAATGTCTACCACATGTGAAAATGCTTTCTGTTCCAGAAGGTTTATTGCCAAAAATAGTCCACACCTGGAACATAGAGATTGCATATCCATGATGTTGTAATCTCAGTTTAGAGGGAGTGTAAAATTCTGTAAAGGTACAACTATACATAACTACAAATACAGCAGGCTTGGTTTAAATAACAAATTTTAATTTCACATTGGCCTCTGATATGTAGTAAAATGTAAATCAACTTGCAATATACCTGTGATGTTCTGGTATATTCTTCATATAATCTGTCATATTCTTTACTTTTCTCTTGATATTGAGTGTGGTATTCCTGAAGCTTTTTGCCCACAGCATCAATATTATCTTCTTTTACCAACTGATCCTGCATACATCAGAGCAGAAAATAGATACATTTTTTTACGAAAGAAATTCAGATGCTGCTTTTGGTGCATAACTACCTCGGGGAAAACACATAAATCGTCTTAATCTTATAGAACAAATTCTTTTCAATTACCAACATTCCTCCACCCAGATTTTAAATGCTGATTGTTCCAATTACGAAGGAAATCTATACATCTAAAGATGATATAGTTTTTGGACCTTTTCAGAGATCAACTTTTTTAGGATAAATGTCCAACACCAACTTCTTCATTAACTGTTTAATCTCACTACAAACCATGCTAGGTTTTCATCAATGAAACTGGGTCTTTTTTTTTCTTAAAAAAAGATATCAAATACAATTTTTATGGTAAGTAGATAAAATTATAATCTGTTCATCTTACTTTTGCATCAAGATTCATTTAGATACACTTTTTAAAAACTTGATGTGAAATTATATTAGATGAACAGATCTCAACCATTATAGTTTAAAAATGATGCCAAAGAATTGATATACATGGTGCAAAGATAAATTCTTGTTAAGAAGTCTAAAAAGCACCTGAATTTATTTATGTTTAAATAGTAAACTTTTATTTTTACATTAGATACTTAATGAAAAGGGTACTCTAAAGTAAAAGCTGTTGAAACAATTGTATTTTAGCTGTGGTAAATTAAAGTATTTAAATAGGAGTAGAAAAATTGTTCAGAGCCTATTTTTCCACAAACATTCAATGAGTTCCACCTATATGCTCTTTGAAAACTTACCTGCTGATATTTAGACACAGGATACATCAGCTTCACATCAAGTTTAGGATTATACTGCGCAAGAGATTCATGATGATAGTGGTTGATCAATTCCACAACAGAATTAAATGTCAGTGGATCAGAAAAGCCATATTTCCCATCCATATGATATATTTTTATTAATTTATTATTGCCACCCTTCCTAGAAGGTAGATAATAATCATCATCAGGTACATAGCACATTGCGTTGATGATGTATACAAATCATAAGATACTTTATGCTAAAATAGAACACCAAATAGAACAATCCCTGCAATATTATTTTGCACCGTAAATTTTCATTTTTGTCTGTAACATTTCATTCATTTCTTTAATATTAATGCTTAAAAATCATATAAAAATGCATCCTAAGTAGAGCTACACCCAAACCTCATTAAGAACACCATGCTTAATAAAAGCTTTAAATTAAAATTTGGTAGAGGGAATTTTTTATGAATGTATAGAAAACATTATTCTTTCAGCCTGAGAAAATTTGTAAGGCATGATTTGGCTTCCCCTAATTTTATAGTCAAATGTTCTACAGAACTACAAGGAAAATAGTTAGCTGGCCTCAAATATATTGCAAACATTTGTATATCTGTGTTGCTATAGACAAATAAACAAATTCTTCTGGATTCAATATATTAAAACAATTGGTAGGGTGAACCTGGAAAATTCAGTCCTTTCCATTTCCAGATATTATTTTACTGTAATGTACTTTTCTTGAAGAATTAGTATCTCAAAAACAGCTGAGATAAATATGAGAATGTAATTCTCAATAGTTTTTAATCATGTGACTGTTGCACATATACATGTAACAAAACTAAAAATATTAATGGCCTGTCAAGAAAGTGTTTGAAGCAGAGAGCAGAAGCAAGCCTTTAGCTTTTGCATTCTTTTTTTAGACCTATCCTGCATTTACTAAAAAACCCCCCAGCTGCCATTAATTTTCAGAAAGCAAAATAAAACACTGTAAAATAAAAAGAAATGAAGAAAAAACAAGTATTTTTTTTAATAAAATAGTCACAAATAGGAATCCCATAAGACAGATCTAAATTTAAGAGAGTAAGTCACCCAAGATTAGGAATTAAATACAAGAGACAACGATTCAATCCAAAACAATACTCCTTATCTATAATCAAAATAACCTTTGATTTGAGTTTGACTTGGTTTGAGAAACAGTTTGAAGTAGTGACTAAGGCATCAGCTAGAAACTGGGACACCGTGAATTCTAGTCCTGCCTTGGGCAAAAGGCCAGCAGGGTGAACTTGGGCTAGTTATTTTTTTCTCAGCCCTTGGAAAAGGGCACTGGCAAACCACTTCTGAAAATTTTGCCAAGAAAACTGCAGGGATTTATTCAGGCCATCTTTGAGAATTGTTCATAACTGAACGGACGAATTTCTTTTTTAAAAAAGGCATTGCTTGTTACCTGGCTATAGCAGTAGCATATATGAAAGAAAAAAGTAGTCCTCGACTTATTACTACAATTGAGCCCAAAATTTCTGTTGTCAAACAAGTCTGTTGTTTTGCCTCACTTTAAAACCTTTCTTGCCACAATTGTTAAGTGGGTTGCTGGAATTGTTAAGTCAGTGACACAGTTGTTAAATGAATCTGGCTCCCCATTGACTTTACTGTCAAAAGGTCACTTGTGCCATTGTAACTTTGAGTAGTCACTAAATGAATAGTTGCAAGGCAAGGACTACCTATATGTGAGAGATATCAAGAGACTGGAAGTATATAAAAGACTGAGAAATTTCACCTCTTCCTTTCTCCTGTATGTTTAACATTTTGTGAAGTCAATTTGAGTCTCATCGGCTTGAGGTTGACTCAGCCTTCCATCCTTCTGAGGTGGGTAAAATGAGGACCCAGATTGTTGGGGGCAATATGCTGACTCTGTAAGCCACTTAGAGAGGGCTGTAAAGCACTGTGAAGCGGTGTACAAGTTTAAGTGCTATTGCTATCATGTTAGTTATTCCAAGGAAAGGCAAGTATTATTATTACTATTAAAGAAAACCTTCATATATTCTTGCTTATTTCGAGATCTTTAGTTTGCCTTCAGATAACTGTCTGGTAGAAAAGAAAAGGTTTGCATAACAACTATAGGGAAACTGCTAAGGATAATTATAACAACCAAGACAATGAAAAGGACCTCTGCAGTACTCAAAAGCAGCTCAAATCCTGACAATCCTATTTTTAATTCAGACTTCTGATATCCTTTGAAGCTACTCTGAAACCATCACCTCCAGAACCTGGTTTTATAGAGAAAGAAAAAAGTCCTAGGCTGCCAATTTCCATACAGTTTGCAAATGCTCTGGCACAGATGATGCTACTCTTTCGTATTATGCGGCACTTTTATAGCCTAGCACATACAGTACATAAAAGAACATTCTAGGATAATAAAGAATATTTACCATTCACATTCACTGGTTTCAATACATCAGTTTACTAGCAAGCACTAAACAGAACTTTAGAACAGACGGGACAACTTATTTACCGGAGTGTGAGTGTATAGTCTCCCTGTTTCTTTGTTGATGCATCTCGCACCAAGAATGTTCCATCAGGCATGTCTCGGAGTTTGTCATTTACTTCTTCTCTGGAAGTATAAAAAGTAAATAAAATACATTTACTTTTACTTTTAATGGGATCCCATCATAATAGCAATGTTAATTGCTAAAACATCTATCGTACTCTTGTTTTGTTTCCTTCTAAAACAATTACACATTTCCTACTTAGAACTTTCAGAACACTGTTGCCTAAAATAGTTTGCGGTCAATTTTTAGAATGTACTTATATGGTCTGCAGCTTTAATAAAACTTTTTTTTAAAAAAAGCTAATATTTGAATGTGTTACTTCTGATTAGTTATAGCTACTGATTAGTGCAGTAACTAAGGATTGCTTCACATCAGATTATTTACTGTTGATACTTTTAATCAGCTGAATCCAAAGACAATTTTACATTATTTAAATGTATTCAGTGTATCAACTTTTGTTTTGTAACTGATTATTTTCTGAACATATACTTGGTTATAATAAATTATTAAGATGCATGGGACTTTAAATAATAAGTCTATTTTTTGTTGTTTTTATGAACCAATTTTAGAAAATTGCAAAATCAATGATTTGAAGAATGACACTGATATGTGGCGGTTACTGGGCAAAAAGGATTTTTTTAAAAATGAAATGAAAGGAGATATGCAAACTCTTTATTGATAATCACAATATTTCTAATTTGCACAATAATGGTTGCAATGTGACTATAATTGGAACTGTAGCTCTGCCAGTGGAAAAGCATTGCTACACCCCTGCCACCTCTCTAAGAGTGCACTGTACATGACCTACTGAATCATATACTCTGCATTATCTAATCAATACTTTCCCCCCGATTCTTTTTAAAATTGGATAGTTGCATTCAATGCAAAAAACTTTAAGATCAAATTCACTTGAAATTAGGCTACTCTAGACATTTGATTTTAATGTAAAATCAGTTTATACTTACAAAAATATAGTTTTTAAAAATTAAAGTGTCCATTTCTTGATTTCATTATGGTTTAACAAGTAGCAAAATTGTAATTTTAACACTGAGTAAAAAAAACTTTTCACTAAGCTTAGTATCTTCACAATACTATCTACATAACTGCATATTATTTAATATTCTTTACCTTGAGATGTCTCCCCAGTACCATTCTGCTTCCTGCAATGACGAGCTGCAGTTCTCTTTTATCTCATTTGTATTTATAGGAGTTATTGATTTGGAAGGCTTTGGAGGAAGAGCTGAAAGAGAAATTTGGTCTATTATTTCTTACTGCATAGTACCATCTAAAAATATTAAAGAGAGGATTCAAGTGGGAATAAGAACACTTAAGAACACAATTGTTAATAACATTCAAGAACTAATGTCCTTCCTGAAATTACAATACTTTTTATTTAGCTGTTATTTGATTACACATAAAACTATTTCATCTGCAAATTTTATTCTGGAATTAGGTAGCGCTTGAATTAAATAAATTACATTAATATGTTTGCCATAACACAACATACAATTATCTTGCATTTTGAGTTCAATCAGTTGTTACATATAGCCAGTTAAAAGGCTCTGTCGCTCTGAGTATGTATGTTGAAATGGAAGAAGCACTGTATGATAAAATGGGGCTAAGACTCAGGATATAACATATTGATGGAACAGTGGGGGAACATGTGCCTAGAAAGACTGAAATTTACATTATTATAATTTAAAAGAGAACTTTTATAAAATTATATGCCGTTAGTTGATTCCAGAAAAATTGTCTCAAATGTATAAAGGTACTTCACATTTATGTTGGAAATGTGGACAGTAAGAAGAGTCATTTTATGATGACTGGTAGTTAAAAAGCCAGAAATTTTTGGACTCAAATACATATAATGATACAAAGAATTTTAAAGATCAACGTTCAACTGAAACCAGAACTTCTCTGGTTGGGATTAATGGAAAGCCAATTAAAAAAGAGCTGTGGAAAATTATTTAATATGCATGCATGCTTGCATACACACACACACACACACACACACACACACACACACACACACCCCTATCTTCTGGATTCAGGTCTGTTCTCTCTGACCTCAAAAACATACATGATTACATTTGACTAATCCCCAGATAGAAAAATTAACAAAAAATACCAGATATGAAAAGGCAATTGCAAATCACATTTGTATCACTGCCAAGAAAACTAACTGGACATATCCATGAAGTCATTGGGAGCTAAGTTTGACTGAAGGGAGACACAATTTTAGGAGTGATGAACCACGTCTTTTCAATACAGTACTGGGAAAAAGAAAAATTTATGCAAACCATTAAAGATCTCATATAAAATATTTCCTAAATCCTTTCCCACAAATGTTTAGTACTATGTAATATATTGCACAAAATAAGAGCTGTATTTAGTTTCAGGAGTATATTTTGTATAAAACATGCAAGATCTGCATCCTAAGGAACTTGATAGTATACTGCCAAAAACACATGGTTTGGATGCATAAAGCTCCTGACATTTCCATTTAAAATTACCCTATCCAAACTGGGTCAGGGAATTTTCTTTTAAGAAAAACAGAAAGCCTATGAGAAACAATGTCCCTTGATGCTTTCAATACAGCTATGTATGTTCATAAGCAGGAAAAGTAAATCCTAATGTAAATCCCAAGTAAATCCCACACTAATATTGCTAAAGGGAAAACAAATAACAACGCTGAGGTCAAACTGCATGCTAATATTTTAAAATTTTCATGTAAAAACAGCAAATTTATTCTCTTTTACTCCAGAAGGCAGAAAACAAACCAATAAACTCAAGTCCTAAAACATTTGAGTTTTCAACTAAATTTCAAAAAATACTTTTTAGCAGCAGCTATTCAAAAGTGGAATCAATTATCTGAAAGCTGGTGGACTTGCCTTGTTAAAATTTTGTATCCTTTGTTTAGAGATTAACTTTGTTCCAGTGGACTAGACCTCTGAGGCTCTTTCCAGCTTCATGTTTCTAAATGTTTCCTATCCCAAAATATGTTTCAAAACTTGACTTGAAGAGTGAAAACAAGTATCTTTATTAGCCATGTTGATGATAGTTAGTAGATAGGCGTAACAGAAGGTTTAGAAAAGGTTTGGAATGAATTCCTATATATTTAGAACAAGAGAGCAACAGGAACTGTGATAGTGTATAACTTTTCTAAACACCAACTTTAGTTGTTAGCATTGTATACCTATGGAGCAGTCCAATTACAGAAGATAATTTTGCAGATTCACAAGATGTCATTATATTTTTCAGATACATAAAATAACATATTTGAGCATTTTTGTCCCCATAAATTTAAAATAATTGATATGACAAATTTAGCATTCTTATTTTAATTTCTGTTCTGATCCTGAGATACCCAACAGATATCTGCTAGACACTAGGCTCACAAAAAGTACCATGCGATCAGTCATACTTTCAATCACAGTTCTGAAAATTCCAGAATTATGTATTACCAGGATATTATATTTAATTATATAATATATTTATATGTTATATAAATAGGGGATATTCGCATTAACTTTATATGAAACCATCATTATTTCACAGAATAAACTGTGAATATAAATATACAATATTTAAAGAAAAATTGCTTCATATGCTATCAATGGAGAGGACAGACTATAAATTACGAATATAAAACCAGGGTCTTAAGTAACAGAGAGGCAGATTTCTGTTGAATATTAGGAAAAATTAAACAGTAAGAGCACTTTAACAGTGGAAATCAATAACCAATAAGAATGTGAACTCCATTTCCCTAGATGTATTGAAACAGGCTAGACAGTTATGGGCACTTTTAATTGAATTTATGCACTGAACAAGGGCTAGACTTATTTGTTTAAATGGTCCCTTTCAGTTTTATGATTCCATGAAATAAACAATAGCATGCTAGGATACAGTTACTCTGAACTATGTCCTGCTGTAACTGGAAAGGGATTGAGAGAATTAAGAACAAAATATGCCAGTTGCAATTTACTACTTGCTGTACAAAGAATAATTTGCAAGTATACGAAATCATAATCTAAGCAGCCACATACGAAAACTGAGCTTGGCTCAATGGTCAGTGTAGATGCCAAATAACTAAGAAGACCAGAGCAGAAACCTCTCTCATAATCTTTTACAGCATCTGTTACAAATCCCAATGCAATGTACTGGATTTGTCTCTTTAGAAGGGTAAGAATACTTCCTGAGTTCTTTGCAGTTCATAAAGAGACAAAAGAACTTGTATGCTGCTAAAGGCAGCTTTATTGTTAGCAGGCTATTTTCATCCTAGGATAATCTGTGAGCTGCTCTGATTACCCTGGTGGGCTAAAAGCAGACGGCAATTTCATTTGAATATATTCATCCTTACAAAAAACAAAAACAAAAAACCCGAGAATGAAAAATAGAAACTAAAAAGACAAAGTTCATGCAACAAAAGAAAAAACTTCTAAGTAAACTAATATAGAGAAAGAGAAAACAAATGTATTTAAGAGGAAAAAATAAATATATTACTAAACCTTGACCTCATGGATGGACAACACTGAACCAAATCTGCTATAATATGAAAGAGAACATTCAGTCAGAATACATCCAAGTATAGATTGTGGAACATGGCATCAATTTTAAGTACCAACTATATGGATTACATTTAGAAAATGAAAGATAAAACATGTCCCAGAAAAATTTGAGCTGGAAGATACAGTACATAGTTGGAACTCATGGTCAGTATAAATAATGGGTTAAATATGCTTAATGAGTAAAAGAGACTCTAGGAGCTATATGTAGATATATTAGAAACAACAAAGTGAAAAAATATTCCCAAAATTTTAAACAGGAAAGAACTGAATGCATAGCAATTGAATGATGACTTTCAGTATCAAGCAAGAGAGCAATAAGAATGTATCTCAATCAAGAATGCAAAACAAGGAAAATAAAAATGAAAAATGTTTCAAAGGAATTATAGGAATATTTTCAGTATAGCCAAGACAGAATTATTAAAGAGTAATCATAATATTATCTAATAGAGGCCAAAAATATTAAAATAGCAACTCCTTTTTAAAAAAATACAGAAAAGTTAATACAGTAAAGGGAATATATTCATTAAACCACTCTACAGAAACCTGTATCATAGGCAATAAGCCAACTGACCTATAGGAAAGCATTAGATGCTAAAAAAAAAAGTACCTGAACTTATTTTTATTGTTAAAAATTTAGGCAAAGAGGCAGCTAAATTGCTGGTAAGTCCAACAAATTTCAACAAATGTGAAATAATATTCTAGGACCTAGAAATGAAAAACTATCAGGGCATCCTAAAGGTCAACTATAGTCATCCTAAAGAACGGAGGCAAAAAAAACAACAACCTTGAAATTACTAACCTGTCCTAGTAATTTCTCACAGAACAAAGTTTTGCTTAAAATTTTAAAAAGAACAAAGGTATACAGGAAGACAGCAAAATGAATGGACAGGCAGTTTTCAGAAAAGATAGAGGGACATAAGATGCGATAACAAACATAAAATGGATAACAGAGGAAGGAAGAAAAGGTAAAAGAAAATTACCTTTACTTTATTGACTACAGCAAGGCTTTTGTGTAGATCATACCAGACAGAACGTGTCCTACATTACAGCTAATCAAAGTGTCCAAGATCCAATTATTCTTCTGAGGAAGCTTTACAATGTTCAAGAAAGCTACTTTAGGAATCGAATTGGGAGAATCAGGATAGTTGAGAATAAGGAATAGATTGAGAAAGAATGCACATTGTCCCCATATCTATTTAACTTGCACAGCAAATACATTTGAATAGAAGATGATGACTTGGACCAAAATATGAGACAAAAATGCTAACAATTTAGGATCTGAGATGACACCACTTTGTTAACTGAAAGTAAAGAAGCTTTAGAAGAGTTCAAAATAGAAATTGAAAAATCTGTGTTGGTGTTGAATGTTTTTTTAAAAAAACTATTTATTCAACTGCTAGTTGATGGCAAAGCTTGACATATATTTTAGTTTTCTTGGGATCAAGAAAAGATAGTGTGTATTGTGCTAGGAAAAATAAAGAGATTTACTACGGAGGAAGCAACAACTAATTAAGATATTACCATTTCTATGATCTCCATTCCACAAAAGACCCAAACGAGTGAAAGTAATGGTTATTCCAGTGAGAAATATAGAAATGTAAAATCAAAACTTTGAGAAAGAATGAGATGGAAAAGATGGTCACCTTCAACTTACAGATTTAGAGATGTTTACTGAAAGCATTATGAATGGCAAAAATTAATCAATTGGTTCTGAATGAAACAAAGACTGATGCTCCCTTAACTTGGAAAATTTAGGAAAGTAAGAGAATGAGAAGGCAGCAGAAAAGACAGATGGACAGGATCAAAAAATATTACTGGAATGTGCTTGAAAGAGCTATAAATTATTGCTGGCACAGGTCCTGGTATTTATCTACAAAGCTGCCAGGAGTTTCTGCTCAGGTTGATAACATAACTAAATTACTAATGGTAAACAGTTTTACATATATTAACAACTTACTCACATTTTTATGGTATCTTTTATAACCCACATCACCATGAACAAAGTTTCCAAATATAGATTCAGAATGGTTCCTTTGTTAAAGTAATTGTAAAAGTTTATTTCCAATTCTAAAATACTATGAAAAATAGATTTAAATGTTAAAGAATATGCATTGGAAAGTTCTAGCAGTTGCATTCAATGGCTTTCATACAAGTAGCAGAGGCTTTTATTAACTGCTGTGGATTTTCTCTTGTCTCCCAGGCCAGGTGTGAACTTGGCATTTTTAATAACCAACTTCCAATATTTTACCAACAGAGAAAAACCAATCAAATACCAGCTGTTATGTGACTATCAAGTGATGCCAAGAATCCAAAAGCAAACATGTCCAGATAAAGCTTGTCCAATAGAACTAAACTTGGTCAAAACATCCCATTGCTTTATTTAATAGAGTACCAATTTTTCAAATTACACATTATTTCACTGCATTTTTAAAACAATATAAATAATAATTAAGAACAAAACTTGTACATTTAATTTTAACCCCTTTAAAGCAAAACTAAACAATAAAAAGGAAAAAACTGAAAAAACAAAGGCAAAACAACACTGTTTTTCTACTACATTATAGAACTCTGATTTTGCGTAGTTTTTAAAACTCAAATAAATGGGTCAAACAGGCACAGCAGAATATTCCTAAGGAATAAGCAGAAATATTCTTCTCCCCAATCTGCTGAGAAGTACAAGTACAGGTACTTTTGGTCCTTTGGCCCCAGATGTTAAAGAAAACATTACTACATCTTTGGGCAACTTTATATAACCGCAAACCCATCATTTTTCATTAGTAATCTACTGTTCCAAAATTAATAAATCAGCAGCCTTACTCCCACTTTTAAAGTAAGAAAAGCATAATTTGAGTTTGAAAATATGTATTTTAAAATCCATATTGCTGAAAATCATTGGGAATAAAGCATTATGAATTGGCTGTAAATGATGCATATTTTTTCAAAGCAAACTATCTTAGTTTATTATTTTAGATAGATTTCTGGAAGTTAACACAGTACTTACTATTCATAGAAAGCGTGAAGAATCACATGAAGGGCCCTCAAGACTGAGTTCTTAAATTTGCAAGACACATGCAACCTAAGTTATTATTTGGCCAGCTAATAAAATCTGGCCAGCTAATAAAACCTAGGTTAAATTAGCATCTGTTTGAACCAAAAAATGGATGTATAAAGTAATTTAGATTCTTTCTCCCATAAAGCATTATGAATAAAATATTTTGATTTGCTGATTTAACAAATCTCTAGTCTTTGGCGTACAGCAATAGTAGGGCACCTGGTATCAATGCTCTAGAAGTATCATACAACAACTTTAACTGTCAAAAACTACACTGATGAAGAACAGTATTGCCATATACTGTGTGCACTTTAAAATAAACCTTAAAATATAATTTATAGTTGACAAATATAGAACAGTTTAATGAAGTGGGCGGAGAGTGGGAGGATTAAAAATGTAGATGGAAAAACATTTTCCTTCTAAAATAAGATTCCCTCATTTAATACATCCTTAATGCAATAAATATAAATGATATAAAATATGAATATAGTGAATAAATATATAAATAATTCTTTCCCTTGGGGATCATATATACTGTGGTCTTCTGATAGAATTTTAAATACTGTATTCTAATTTTCCTTTAATATATGAACCTATTTGAAAACACAATGTTAAAAATTGTAGCAATGATTTTCATTGACAGGAATGTTGTCTACTCCTGAGATGTCTTGATATTACAGTTGAACTATTCTTCTGGGGGAAAAATTCAGTACAACAAAAGCAAGTTTGAAAAACAATACCCATCTCTAGTTTTGCATACCCTCTTTACAATTTGAGAAATATTTATTTTTCTATACCTGGGAATCAACACAATCAATCTAGCTAGGCATATGCAAGCTAAATTAGAAGATTAGACAATAAGAAACACAACTTTGTACAATGCAACAAGGCTCTCTTAAAATGTATCTGCAGCTGTACTCCCATTCTTAAAGTTAACATTTCCAACCAACCTGATGCATTCAGAATTCCAATGATTCTAACTTAGCATCAGAAACTGAATTTTGAAAGAAACAGCATTTCAGTCAAATATGAAATGTGCTTAAAATCATGTTAGTGATGTCAGTATGCTGACTATTTATGAGTTTCTATCAAGGATCTTTAGCACAGCTGCTCATGCTTTGTAAATTATTTTCCTTTTCTGTACACATAATTTAGCTCAATAATTCAATTTTTGTGTGAATGTGTTTATCTACATAGAAATAATGGCCTTTTTCATTCAGTGGGTTTTCATGTATAAATAAAGTTTGTATAAGACTGCAGTCTTATTACCTCAAAATATGAAACAAATTGAAGCTTTAGACAGCAAAAAGAAAGAGTTACTAAAAGATAGTCATACTAGTATTTTATACTACAGGTAGACCTCGCTTAGCAACAGTGGTGGATTAAGGCTCACTGGTACCCAAAGCACTGACAAATCTTGGTGCCCCCTCCTTTGTACATACTGTACAAACGAAGCCATATTCTCAATTCTGTGGTGCCCCCTTTGGGCTTGATGCCTTAAGCACGTGCTTAGTCTGCTTAATGGTTAATACACCACTGCTTAGCAACCACTATTGGGACTGGCAATTCCATTGCTAAGCACTACGATCACTAAGTGAAACATCACATTATCACAATGGGCTTATAAACTAGCTTTCCCTTCAGTTGTTAAGCAAATCACTGTATTCATTAAGTGAAACATCATGTGATGGTGATTTATACTTTTAGTTCTGCCTTCTCTATTAACTATGATTGTCACAGGCCAGTTTTCAAGCATGCAAATGGTGAGCACAAGACTACAGGATAGTCATAAATCCAAGGACTGGTCACAAAGCTATTTTTAAACATAGCTGTAACTTCAAACAGCTACTAAACAAGGCAGACAGGAAACAAGACTTATCTGTACTACCGCAAATCTTGTGGTAACTTAAAAAAAAAAGGTAAAGGAATCCCTGCACATTTTACTTGGCTAGTTGTTGCCGATAAAAATATTTTTTATACTAACACATATGGGTCTCAGGCCACTTCATCACATCCATGCAATGAAAAGTCCTTCTCATAGGACTTCACTCCATACATCAGATGAAGTGATATAAAATGTGATAAAATAAAGTTGGATATAGTTTTTTTTTTTTTTAAAAAAAATGGTGGTATAGTGATTGAGGGATTGAACTGGGACTCAGATTCAAAACCATCCTCAATTATGGTAGTTCAGTGGGTGACTTTGGGCTAGTCACTCTCTCAATTCAGCCTATCTCTTATGACCGTTCTTGTCAGGGGAAAAATGATGGAATTTTGATGTATACCCCCTTGAGTTCCTAAGAGGAAAGATGGGATATAAATGTAACAGAAGATCAGGCACATTTTTCCAATTGTATTCCTTAGTATTATGTATACAGTAGAAATCTAAGTTCCAAAAATATGTTCAAATCCACAGATTACTACAAATATTCATTCTGTTTCAAGAATTTGAATCCTAAAATTCATGAATAGGAAACATTTTATTAGTTCATACACTGAAACAGAATTTACAGTTATTACTAAGTATTCTGTCACTACCATTTTTAGGAAAACATAATTTAATGAACAAAGTGTTAGGTATAATGTATATTTATTGTTCTGCACAATGCAACAAACTTTAAACAATTATTGTATCAATAGGCAAGAATAGCTATTACTATGGCTGTGCGTTAAATAATGATGAGTTACTTACACACTTCGGGAATTTTCCTAATAGTTTCATTAAAGAAAGTAAAAAAAAATCTTTTTAATATCTCAGATTTTTATATAATGATATCAAATTAATATTAAATAAACAAGCAATAACATCTACAATCTTCCAAATCCTCTAGAATCACATTTAATTATAGAAATAGGGAGCAATATATTCACCAAATTAGCCACCTAATTATTTCTTTGGGGTTTAATGAGTATTATTCCATTATAGCAAAATAATCAAGCCTATTTACAAATGCAAAATGAAAGAATTATTAAGGCACACATATTTTGCTGTATCCAAATAAAACATTAATATCATATTTGTAATTCTTTAGGTACCAGAAGACTATTGAATAAATTATATATTTCTTGCTTCATACATAATATGAACTACATTCAGAAGTTAGGAGGCCAATATTCTCAGTCCAGCTCTAGACATGAGCATTTTCTATCAAAAGATCAAACCAGCTGAATAACAGGATCTACATGAACAATTTAAAGAGTGGATTGGAAGTGCAACTCTCTAAGCTTAATCTAACCGATATACCATACTGGCTTATGTTGCATCCTTTCATTTCAAAACTCGCTAAGCAAAACATTTAGTTCAGCTATTTTGCTTTCATGTTCTTCTGAAACAAGATAATCCTTTTCTTTGCTTTTTTTTGCAACCGAATATTTGAAGGAGATGGCTTTACACAATGCTTATTGTACATTTGTTACTTTGTAACAAAATAAATCTGATCAGAACAGTAATGGAAAAGATTAAAAAAGAATATTTGTATTTAATGGTAGAAACATGTCAACATTAGGCTAATCAAGAATTAAAACAGCCTAAAAAAAGAATTTTCTCATTTTTATAACTATTGTAATTTGTTTTCATATACGGGGAAAGACCTTGGAGATTAAGAAAGAAGAGTACCTAGAATAGTATTAATTAGTCTCTTCTGCCTGCTTATCCCTAAGGTAAAAGTAATCTGGATATTCAATAGAGACTTGTATCTTTAGCTTAAACTAAAGCTATGAAGTGTCTTCTATGTTTCATGGAGAATATCTGTATCCTTACCGCATAGCAACCAAGGGGAAGAAGTGCAATTTAACTTGCAAAAGTGCCATGAAAAGCAGGCTATACAAACATTCTTAAAATCATCTTGTGATTTTTTTTCCCAAGATCCAACAGCAAATTATGTGTTATTTGGTTTTTTTAAACTGTATATAGATATCTTAAATATACATTTGCTGTGACCCTAACTCAAGTCATTTTCTTCAGACAAACTACCTTTTCTAGATGCATTAAACAACCTCTGGACCAATCAGTTTTTCTTGTTCCATGTAGAAGCCAACTGTACAATTCTGACTATTACAAAACCATTCCATTCAATGCAATATTGCAAGATTTTTTTTTAAAAGGCAGTCTTTCTTGGGAACCAATTTATTTATTATTTCACTGCTGCCTTTTAAGACATATCCCTTCCGAAAAGGGTTTGCAAACATCTTGCAGGTCAATATAATAACATGCAAGCTGTAAAATAAAACATTAAATAAGATGAAAATAAATGACTGAATATGCCTCAATTGGGGGAAACTACTATTTATTTAATATCTCTCACTTTAGCAGGAAAGTCTCTCATTGCAGCATATAGATCCATAAAAAGAGTGTCTTTTCCCTCAGGCTACAACCTAAAATATATTCATCCCTAGGACGAAGGGAAGGAGTGAAGTAGTATTAGTATGCACTCACAGCCAAATAGCCACATTATTGCACAAAACAAAACTGGTGGAAGAAGACAAGATATATATTACATGCATATATTGAAACATTTGCTATTTGGAATCTTTATTATTTCATTCCAAATGAACACTTGTAAAATAAATGTGCCTGAGATGTAAACTAAAATCCAATAATCATAAAACACATTCTACTTGTCTTTTTCAAAATATTCTCCAAGATGTTATTGTTTATAATAAGGAAGCCAAAGAAAGATTGTACTTTTTGCACTAAAAGGTACCTCTAGAGAACATTTTCACTGTTCTCATTAATTTGCACTTATGAAGAATTTCTCTAATTGCTTCAACTAATTCTGAAAATCATTAATGAACCATTATAGTCTCTGTTTTCAGGTTCTGCTTTTTTGCTTATTTGTCTTTTCTGCAATATTACTATAGTAGTATCAAAAGAATCAGACATGCATTCCTCTGCAATTTTGGGGGGGAGCGATGGAACAGTGGGACAACATTTGTGCAGCTTCATTTTTCAGACTTTTAAGACTGACAAAAGCAATTCTTGACAGTACTGTATTTTCAGCTAGGTCTCCTCTATTTCTCCACAGTCTGATCACCAAAACTAAGAATGACAGACCACAAAAGCTATTGTGCACTCTGCTTCTACCAGATGAGAGGTTTAGAAAAGCAGAAAACAAAACGTCCTAAAACTGGTTTCTCTCAGTATGTAGAGGAAAAGGAACTGAGATGCAATCTTTATTTTTCTCCCATGAGCTGTTCAGAGCATCCAGAAGTGGGAGGTGCTTCAGTCTCTTCTGGAAAGGCTGGGCTTAAAACTCCGGGATGCTCCTCCTCCTCCTTCACGGGGCACCTCCCCAGTGTCCCACGGTTTTAGCTCAGTGTTCATGGTAAGAGGTTGTGCACTCCCTGACTTGAACGGTTTTCTGACTCAGCTAGTCAAAATTCAGGTTTGCTCTTGGGTTAATTCGGCTTGTAAATTTTTCCCCAATTAATTTGGCAATTTCAAGGCTTGTGGCTCTGTTAGGTCATCCCCCCGATAAGTTTGAGAGCAGTTCTTCGTGGCTGGCAGAACTTGCCACTCCGCAGGCAGTCAGACGGCTACTTCAGGCAATTAGCTTATCTAATCCCCCGATCGTCTTATCTCTGCGATCTTGGCGGAGCGTTCGCAGCCGCGGCTCACTTCTCCTTGCCGTTTCGACTGACAGAATCATTTATCTGACAATTTGGAAAGTCAGCAGCAGCAGCTCGTTAAACTGCTGAGGCAATTAACACCAGAGATTCTGCCTTCCCGCCATTTTCAACGGCTGGCTTCAAGTTCACGCCTAAATATCACAGGCGCCATTCCCTGCTGTTTCCCATCTTGGGGACCGGGGCAAGTACCTTCCCACTCCACTTCCCTGGCATTATTTCTCTTTTATCTTGCTGGTGTTGGATAAACAGGCTAGTCCTTAAACAGGAATTTTTTCCTTTTGCAATTGCTTTTGGATCATTACATTGGAGTGAAGCCGCAAGTGCCATTTCAAACAGCGGGATGTTTTTGACAGGAAAGGATCCATCCAGGCCCTGTATAGCTGGTTTCCCTTGTTGGGGACCAGGGATCCAGAATATTTCTTGCTTGGAGCGCTTGGGGGTTTCCTTGTCGGGGACCCTTAGATACTGTTTTCCATATACACCATTTTACATGTAGATATAGGCACGTATATGTATATATATATACATACATGTGTGTGTGTGTGTGTGCGCATGCGTATATATGTGTGTGTGTGTATATATATATATATATATATATATATATATATATATATATATATATATATAGACTTACACTCCTGGAGAAGCATTCTATTTTCAATCACAGGGGTAGGCATCACCCCTAAGTACAAATAATAATAATAATAATAATAATAATAATAATAATAATAATAATAATAATAATAATAATAATGTTAGAGGCACGAGAATCAGTCCTCCACAATGGAAGGTGATGTCTTCCGCTCCTAGACAAATAAGTCCCAAGATAAGTCAGTGGGCCTCAAAAAGGCCTCTAAAGCGGTGGATAAGGATGCCCATAGACGGCACCAAGCCTTGGAAAGGCAGTTGCAGAAACAGGCCAGGGAGGCGGACAAGATGACTATGACACAACAATCGGATCAGGGCCCAAGTACATTGTTGGGGCCCTTGGACTTATCCACCCAGCCCAGATAGGCTATTTCTGGACAGCCTCCCATAGGCATATGGGCCGAGGCCAATCTGGTTTCGCTCAAGGCAGAGCACATAGCAGGGGCCTTAAACACACAAGCGGACTGGCTCAGCAGGGCCACGATAGATCAGACAGGGTGGCGCCTACACCCGTCTTTCTTCCAGGAAGCAGTGCAGAGGTTTGGGCAACCGGTGATCTATCTATTTGCCTCTCCCCTCAACGCCCAATTGCCCCGGTATATTTCAAGGTATCCAACTCAGGGGGCAGAGGCCGTCAATGCCCTGCGATGTCAGTGGCCTCCCGGACTTCTATATGCGTTTCCTCCACTCCCTGTAATACCCAGGTCGATCCAGAAGTTATTGGAGGAACGAGCAGAATTGATATTGGTTGCCCCTTACTGGCCCAGGCGAACATGGTTCGCAGACTTACAGGACCTGTCGAGAGAACAACCTTGGAAAATTCCACCATCGAGCGCAGGAGTTGGTGCTTCCAAATTTTTGTCCGAAACCATCTCATAGACTGGAGCATCAATGGCATCGACTTGATGTTCGAAGGGCATTAAGCATCTATCTAGACCGCATGGCGGCATTTCAAAAATCTGAGACTCTATTCCTACCCTTCAACCCATCCACTTTAGGACACAAAGTGTCAGCGACGACCATTGGTAGATGGTTGAGAGCCACCATAGCTAAAGGTTACGAATGCCAGTCTATCTCAGTTCCTAAGGGCATTACAGCCCACTCAACAAGGAGTGCGGCAACATCAGCAGCCTGGGCCACATGGGCTTCCATAGACGAAATCTGCAGAGCAGCAACTTGGGCTTCAACATCGCCCTTTGTCAGAAAATATAAAATTGATGTCTATGCCTCAGCAGACGCTTCATTTGGCAGAAGAGTCCTGCAGAGGGTCCACAGAGTTTAGGAGTGGATTTCGATCCAGACGGAATCCCTCCCTAAGGACAGGCCAAGCTTTGGTATGTCCCACTTCTGGATGCTCTGAACAGCTCATGGGAGAAAGGGTGTTGGTACTTACCTGATACGCCCATTCTCTGTGAGCTATGAAGAGCGTCCAGCCCCACCTATTTCTTTCCATCTGGTGGGGTTCCGTTCCAGTCAGGGATCTAGATTATGTGATGAGTTCCAGACTTTGGCACCCAGTCTTCGCAAAACTGGAGGACGCTGGGGAGGTGTCCTGTGGAGGAGGAGGAGGGTCCCGGAGTTTTAAGCCCAGCCTTTCCAGAAGAGACTGAAGCACCTCCCACTTCTGGATGCTCTTCACAGCTCACAGAGAACGGGCGTATCAGGTAAGTACCAACGCCCTATTTCAATCAAGCATAAGAGAATAATGGCACATTTCCTGCCTTATGATGCCATAAAATGTAGTTTCTTTTTTGTTTTACCAAACATTTTAATGACTAAAATCTTTTTTCTCCTGAAGTCAAGTTGCATCTCTTACCTCCTTAGATTTAGATGAATGAAAAATCACAACTAACATTCTCCTCATATGAGACCCATATATAAGGGGAATGTTTGATGTGATTTTGCATTCATCTAAATCTAAGGAGGTAAGGAGTGCAACTTGACTTCAGGAGAAAGACGGTGCTATATATAGTGGACTACATTTAAAGAATAGTAACAGCATTTATATACCACTTCACAGTGCTTTACAGCCCTCTCTAAGCAATTTACAGAGTCAGCATATTGACCCCAACAATCTGGGTCCTCATTTTACTGACCTTGGAAGGATGGAAGGTTGAGTCAACCTTGAACCAGTGAGAATGACTTTAGCATGAAGCAGGTGATCAGTTACTTAAGATTGGCATAGAAGTTGCCTAAATGAAATTTGTGAAGAATGATGGCAGGATTTGTCAGCTCTCCAAATGCATATTATAATCACTGAGATAAATAACATTAAAATTAACTTTTGAAGTTATTTATGTTCTGATTTTTAAAAAACTTTTCCCTGGAAAAAGAACTCGCCATTCCTCTAATGCAGTTAATTCCTATCTTCTAGAAACTCAACACAATGTATATTTAGCATTCTGCACAATACAGCAATTACTTTATTTGATAGATTGGGCTGAGGTACAGTTTTAGGCCTTAAATCAACATATACATAACTTTTGCTAGTTTCCAAGTAGCAGCCATGCTTTGCTATGACAAAATAAAATAAACGAACTAGTCAATAATACAATGTGCATGCTTTATACTGATTAAAAAAACAAATACAGAAAAATTCCATAGGATTTTTCTAAGGAGAACTTATAGTAATTTTGATTTGGAAAAAGACCACTATTTTCTGGAAATTATTTAATCAGTTCACTAATTTAACATTCTGAAGGTAGTGATTAATGAACTATACTATAGTTCAGCGGATATATGCATACAAATGAATTATTATTATTTTTTAAAAAAAGTTATCTTTGTAGATTAATCTTCCTTTAGATCTCAATCTAGCCACATCCACAAATAAAAGTAACTATCTATTACAGGTTACTCAGTTAAATACTTGGTAGGTAAAGTCAGCAGATGTTTGAAGCATAGGGCAGTGTATCTTACCACAGAGTCCTGCACATGGCAAATCAATAGGCTGTCATGTCCAGCCACAGGGGTGTGAGTTTTGCCAATCCTGCTGCTCTTGTGTTCATTTGATTACCTTATCACAAAGAAAAGATATCAAAGTCGGGCTGTTTTATTAGGGCATACTGGTTATCCGTTGAAGAAGACATAATGCCATAAATGCTGTTTAATTTCACTCAGATTAAAAGCTGAGTATAGTAAATTGAATATAGCTAGAAGTAGTTCATTTTACAAAAACAGACAAATTGGCTCAAATTGGCTTGTTTTCCAGATAGTTATCCATTTCTAATTAAGAAATATCATCGTACGGCTGTCTCATTACTATAAGTAAGATGACCAAAAGAACAATTTGCCAGCTTCAATTTTGTCACTGGAATTTCAATAATATTTTTTTTCTTTTACGCTGTTATATTAACTGTAATATCCAAAGTGGAAAACACTATAGCTAACTTTTAAACGACTTACTCAGTATACTGGGTATATATCTATGCTAAGATATGTAACACAAACATGCCCTTTTATTTAAGTTAAACACCACATTGACATGCAGTTGATGCCATTATGATTTACTACATGCTAATACATGTACATACTGATTCAAAAGACCTATAATGCAGCACGAAGACTGATAATAATGCAACTGCTTTTCTGGTGTGTACATGATTTTAGAAAGGGTCAGGCATGAGCCATGCCATACTACATCTCTGATTTAGGAAGTGCACTACTTTTTAATCCTCCCTTGTATTTTTGTGGTATAAGAAAGAAGTTTGAAAGATTCCCAGTATCTTTTAACATAGAGAAGAATCATGAAATCCAGTACAAATCAAAATATCACTCTACAATATCCATCACCTTTTGCTTGAAAGTCCACTGCCTTTAAGAGATTTAAAATGATTTTTTGTTCAGTATGTCACTGTCCATCCATACTGTAATATTCATTAGTATGTTTTTAAAAATATAGCACAAATAAAACTCTACATTTTAAAATTCTTTCTTCAATTTTAGGATCTAGGTTTAACAAGATATATTAATTCTACACATCATAAACTAATAATGGAACTACAGTTGCTAAGAACGTAACGACATTCTGAATGTTGTAATCATGTCATATCAATAGTAGTTATAGAAAACTATAGTATATAAGCTTGGAAAAAGAAAAATTCTTAAATAATGTGAAATGTGTAAGACAAACAGCCTCTCATCTACAATTATTTATTCTTATGGGTGTGAAAATGAAATATTAACAACAACAACAGTTGAAATGTTCTACAGCAGCATTATGCCACAACTATAATGTACTTATATAATATGTCATGACATGTTATCTATTAACATTGGGGAAATTTACAGCAAAACAGTGAAGTCAGAGTATTCTGTCTTAAGTTGAATTGAAAGATAAATAACAGAGAAAAATGTTTCACAGGCTTTCATTATCTGACTAAAGAAATCTATACAGCTCAAATTCAATGAATACAGTCATGATTCACACCACAGAATTTTAGGAGATTGTGTTATCCAACAGCCTTATGAATCTTATTAAAAACACATATATACTTTACACTGTGTTCGCTGTCATTTATGTGGACTCAGCAACTATGACATCTAATCTTCACACATCTAGTACTCTTTACAAAAGGATTATTCTTAGAGAATGGTAACACTTCTGCAAAGCGTGCTTTTTTCCAACATTTTGTCCTTAACACAAATATGCTAAAATTCTATTTTATAATTCACTTTATTGATGTTGGTTTAGTTATGCAGGATCCAAAATAAGTACATCACTGGGACCAAAGGTTTTTCTTCCAAGCTTTAGGGCTCCTATTGAAGCCTGTCATCAGGGAACTTCTCTCTCTCCAGAATATGCAACATTATCCTGGGATATATATATATTCGTTCATTTTAGCGAAGTGAATGTACTATAGCAAGTCTTATTCCAAGATGAATAGCATATTCTAGCTCAGAGTTGAACTGTGGGGTCCTTGGTGCTCTCTCAGTATGGTTGTTTTCTTGCAGACATTTCATCATCAAATTAGCTAACTTTATCAATGCCTTTCCAGCAAGGACTCAGACAGTACCAAGATCCATCCCCACATTCCAACATCTAATGCAACACAGAAAGTTCATTAATAAAAAGGCAAAGAATTAAAGGGAATTTTACCGTTACCTTCTACTTTGGATGTTAGAAGATGTAAGCTTTGAGGAAATTAAAAAAACAACTGTTCAATGAAATTATCGAATCATGCTACTAGGCAACATCTGGAGATGGGGAAAATAAGCCCCTGCATGTTTTAGGTATATTTGGCAGGCAGATGTGCAGTATGAAGTTATAAGACTTACATGGATGAAATCATAACATTTCAGTTGATCTAAACATGAACTGTCTTCACAGATTTGCTTTTTCCTTCATCAAAAAGGTTATTTCTTTTTTAAAAACTGTTCTTATCTTTGTCTTGTGGTGGAGAGGGTTAAGCATCTATATACACTTTTGATTTTAATTTGGCAAGATCAATGAATTCTGCCACCTTCATATTTGAAGTGCGTCAACTTGAAAAGAGGCTAGATTTTAAAACCTATGTTGACTAATTTTCAATTGATGAGTTTTCAACAACAAATACTTTTGAGAGAATCAATATATATCGCTATCTTATGACGGAGAAGGTCACTAGCTCTCTTGTCAAAGATATAGTCTGATGGTTTCCCAATTTGTGCCCATTTTATTGGGGGCTGTATGTCAGCATGCTTCAGAATACACTCAGATAGCTGTACCTGTGCTTTTGAACTGGCTGGAGATTTCAAGATGGCAATGGTGGCAGGTCTAATCCTAGGGGTTTCTATAGGCAAAAAGGAACTGGCCTCAAAAGAAAAAAGATTTCTAGAAGAAAAGGAACTTCTTGGAGGTTAAAAGAAAACCACAAGCCAAGAAATGAGAAGAAACGGTACAATTTTAGAAAAGGTGGCTACATGACTCAAATCTGTAAGATCTGACTACAAATATCCCTGAACACATTAAAGACTACTCTGATAAGGGAGCAAGAGGTGAAATAGCTGAAACAATGAATAATACCTCATTAAACTACGAGACAAGACTGTAACCTTTAAAAAAAAAAAGACTGTTCACTATGTGAAATAAAGGATGCACCTAATCTTTTAGAAACTAAACATCAAATGGTGGTCACCATAGCTAAATGTCATTAGAAGCATTTTTAGATACAGGCTGTTTCCAGTTTTATCAGGGATAGGTTTTCTGTTAAAACTGTTTCTCCCAAGAGAAAACTGTAAAGATTTAGAGTCCTGACTTTATCTGATAGTGAGTATACCAACAGAGGTTGGAGAAAGGGTTTTCTTTGAAAGTGGGACTGAATCCCAAATTGCCTTGTGAACACAGTATCTCATTGAAGTATTTTTATGTAATGACCCCCAGATTTCTCAGTATTACCAAATGTGTCACTTGTTCGATACACTAGAAGATCCACAGAAAAATGGAAGTGAGAAACCTTGGAAATGCAGGAGGTACAAATAACAGAAGAGGGGCATTGCAATGTCTATATCTATGCCTGCCTATCTAATTCACTCACTCACTCACTCACTCACTCACTCACTCAGGTTTATATAGCTGCTCATCTCACAACTACAATTCCCTATATAATTTACATGTTTTGGTGCCTGGGCAGATTTGTGGGTGTCCGCTGATAATTGTGACAGATAATTTCTACAAACAATGTGGAAATAGTGCAATCTTGAGTACTACATAAAATCCCTAGTGATGGTTGTTGCCTTTCAGAGAAAAGCTATGGTCATAATGGGATGTCTATGGAAAAGTCAAAGAGGGTTCAAGTTTATTCTTAGCCTGTGTAATTATGTTATTAGGTACCAGAACTGGTCGGTGTAGGCAGTCTGGTTGGAATTGTTTCAATTGTTCTTACAGATTAAAATGGGGAAGGAACTGATTTTCAAAAACCTTGTAACAAATCTAATGAAAACATGCTCCACGTTCCAAAGACAAGTTCAACTGATACATTATTCTCCAATATACCAATCTTCAGTAGCTCACTCCTCTAGGCTATTTGGAAACGAAGGGAAAATGTGATAGAGAAGAAGCACCAGCTTTCTCATCTGGCTTTGAAAATAAATTTTGACAGAATGAATCAGCTGGTCTTCTAGCTGTACTTTATAAAAGAGATTATGAGGGAAGGGAAACATTACAGAAAGACTTGCAAAAAGCTCTGTCCTTGGATTAGAAGAGATAAGGTTTTTGTTTCAAGGGCCAAATTAACTGCTAGAAACACAGGAAAGCAAAGGAGAGCTGGAAGATACTGAGAAGCTTCATGTTGTGAGAGAATAATTAACAACTCTGCAAATTAATGGCTAACAGCCAAACAAACAGTTGCACATCTGTGAGCCTCCCTCGAAAAGTATATCTCCCTTGGAGGAGCTAGCATCTCTGAAAACTGTGGACAACTGAGCACCAAGCAGATTGGTTTTCTGAAAACCCCAGAGGCTTTTACTTCAAATGAAGCTAACTTGAACTTCTAAAAATGAGGAAACTGACCTCTGTTTTTAATGTGGACATTTTCTTTTGTTTAAAGCAATGATTTTAGATTAGCATTGAAGCTTCCGGAATCTGGTTGTGCCCTCTAGGGAGAAGGAAGGAGAAAAGATAAACCCAACTTCCTTCTTAAAGTTTAGCTGGCGCCATTGTTTACAGAACTTGCAGACTATTTGGGGAAACTCCTAATTTAGTTTCTCCCACTTATACTAAAAACCACAAACAAAAGATTATTTGAGACCCCCTTAGTAAATATTAATGAAGCAAGATAGTTGGGCAATTTATATTATCAGGTCCATGCATTTGTTCTATAGTATTTAAAAATATTTGTCTATCATTTCACTGTTTAAAAAACGACTGACGCAGTTCAATTACAATAAAAGACAATACTGAACTTAGATGAACATGTTATATGTATAGGAACTTTTTAAAAAGTTGGCTTGTACTTCTATTTAAATGTACAATAGAATTAAGTAAGATTATCAGAAGTTACTTGAAGTCATATTCATATTGTATCTACTTTCACATACTAATTGTAGAGGAACGCTACTGAGAAAAGGCTAGTTTTGTTTATGTTAGGCTTGCTACAGACATGGCTAATTTCTGTGGGACTAGAGAGCTAGTTTACAGATCTCTCTAGTCTAAACAAAGCCTTTTCTTAAATTCAGTTCCTGGTGACTTCACAGACATGCTCACAGTTTTCCTGGCAAACAATACAGAAGTTGTTTGCCATTGCTTTCTTCTTGGATTTTATTTTTTTACTCTGCATGTAAGCCTGCAGCTCAAATATATATCCTGTGGTCTCCCATCCAAATATCAAAAAGGTAAGTGAATGCTAGTGGGATACAAATGTTACATTTATGCTAAAATTAAAATGTGGTGGTGGTGGTATGTGCTGGACTGCTGAGAGGGTTCTGGGTACTGAGAAAAGTAGAGAATGGGCAGATAGGTAATTATGGTAAATCTATTAATACTTGATCCTTGCAATAATTGCCGCTGAGCAAATTGTATTTGTTGACAAAGTTCTATTTTATATTGAAGACTCCCAGAAGATAAAATGTGATATGCCTAAAGTAATGCTCATTAAAAATAAGGATTGAATACATCTGACCTAAAAGCAATCATCATCACTTGGAGACTGAATCATTTCCTCAAGAAGCTGCCCTAACAGCAGCTACCCTAACCTAACACCCTATCTTCTCTTTTAAGGGAAGTGTTGGCCTCAGAAGAGGTCATAGAGAATGCAGAGTCCCTTTCAGTCACACCTGGACATGGGATGGAAATTGCACCCATTGCTCCCATGTATGATTTATTATTAGATCTGGAAAGAAAAAGCCTAATCCCTTTGATCCGCCTGGATTTCTGAGCAGCCTTCAATACCAATGGCTGGGATCAGAGGCACTATTCTGTTCCTTATTAAGTGAGGAGCTTCAGTCAGGAGCATGGTAGAAGAGAAGCCATTGGGCCAACATACAGAATGCATCTGAAATCTGGGACCATGACTTCCGCAGAATTGAAATCGGACAAAGCTGAAATTGCTTCAGTGCTGCTGTGCTGCCACCACCCAGAGATTCAGTAAATCAGTCCCTCCCTAATTCTCTGGAGGCCAGGTGGATTGGCTCCTCCTTTTGCCTCTGGAGATCATGTAAGCCAGACTCACACTAGCTCTCTGGAGACTGGGAAAAACTGTCCCACCATCCGCTGCTGTAGAGTAGTCAGCTGCAGACAAGCTAGTAAGAAGTCAAAAGTGGCTCCCATTCCCATTGCTTTTTTTTCCCTTGGTCATTCTGTTTCTCGATTTAAGTAAGTAAATATCTCTGAAAAGATAATCAAAATGGCCATGGATTGTCTAGTGGCTTATATGGGCTTTTTCGACACCATGTAAAATCTACTCATTTGATTTCAACAAGCAGATTTGAAATTATAATTTCCTGCCATTTGGGAGAGAGGTGGGATAGATTCCCAAAACGCTGCTCCTTTGAGATGGCCTTCAACCTCTGGAACATTTTTGCCTTCCACCTTTGGAATTTTAATGGCTCCCTTCCTGTTAAAATTCAGGGAATTAAAATACTGTTGTTTCATGTAATTTTTATGGAATAAGCTTTATGCTACGTTTAAGTTATAGGTAAGTTTTTATAACAGGTTTTGTTACTTTTTTGATATTGATAATTGATCTTCTCATTCAATAATTATTAATTTGTATTCTACTGTATTTATTTCATTGTACTGTAGGAAACTGTTGAGCATCAGTACTTGAAATGGCACACCGCTTTCGTAAATGAGTAAATTATGTCATCAGCAATGCAGACTGCTGTTCTGAAGTGATGCATTTTTTTAGTCCACTGAAATGAGTGGAGCTTCTCTATCAGGACCACTGGATTTCTTGTCCATCCTCAAAATCTTCAATTAAAATACAAAACAGTTTTCACCTATTAGAAAAATCCTGGAAATAACTACTATTGGGCCTACATCTTTTTAGCCTTGCATTTACAAACAATTTATACGGGGTGGTAGATGAAACCAACAATAAAGATCATTATAATAAATTTGTTTTTGTTTTTGTTTTAAAAAAGATGAAGTTGTCTTAACTATAAGTATTTAAATCTAATAAAGTCCTAGTCTGGCATTATCTGAAGTGGATGGCAATGATTAAGCAGAGATATGAGGCCATTTCAAGTAGTCTACCCCTAATATGGCTTTTTCTGGTTTTTATGATTGCATCATACATACAGAGGAACAATTAATCAACCAAGACATCATGAGTGGAATTACTCAGTGTATCCTTATTCTCCACTCATGTGCTGCATTAATCGGTTTAAACTGTACTTTAAAAAGTCTTTAATTTTAAAAAAGATTCAAGATGTATGTTTAAAGGAATATTTACAGACAAATATCCGATTCTCACAAATAGTCATTATGATTACTTCCAATATTATTTTCTCTATTATGTGTATTTAGTTTTTATTTATCATACTTATCCACCTAAAAAAAACCCTTTTAGGATCTGCATCTCAATTTCCATGAACTTGCTTGTATTAACTATTCAAGCATTTAGTAAACACTCAACAAAGTCCTCTGAAATGCAAAATATAGTGGGTTTTTCTGAAGAAGTCTAGTTTAAGCTTTAGTAAAACTATTGTTACAAATCCAAAACTTTTTTCTAAACAAATCAGTAAAACAGAGTACATGATTCTAGGGTCTGATATATACCTTATAATGAAACACCTTGACAAACGCTCCCCTCCCACCAAAGCATCTCAAATAATACAGCTATACATTCACCAATATTAGTATTATTAAATTAAAACTTAAATGAAGCATTCAACAGACAAATGCTTAACTCCAAATAACTGGATCATAATGAACTTTTTGGAAAAAAAAATTAAATTTCTGAGAGCATATTATAGACATATTCACAAAATGATTACTATGGATGGGGAGTTTGCCTATTCATTAAATAGCTAGCTTTAACAGTGCTCATAATCAGCCACACAACATATTTTACCAAAACAGAAAGAAATGAAGTTGCTCTCCACATTATTCCTCTATCCCCTAGAATGTTCTCTATCCCTCCAACCTATCTTTGTCTTTTTTTCTGAACAGGTGAGCAAACTTCCAAACAAACACTGAGCTGCACTATCTATCATTTTTATTAGTCCTCTGAATACCTACTCAGCTCAGAGAAATTATTCTAAACAAATATGATGCCACAGGCTGGAGCTTCACATTACAGTGTGCCAGCTTCCCATTTTTAATTAAAACAATCTAAAAAATTCAGAGAGCATAAGGAGTTGAGGGGTGTTAAGAATACACCTATAGATACATGCTGCCTATCAGAACTGCAACAATCTATCTAGTTACCTAGCATAACAAGTATCTTGAAGAACCATGTTGTTTCACACATCCATAGGATTGCTGCATACAAATGCACCCCACAGAGAATACAATTTCTTTAAAACCTATGGAATAAGTTACTTGTCCTCATAGATTTAAAGAAACAAGATAAATGGTTGATGAAGCATCAAATTTTGAGTGGAAATAAGGAGGATTCTAATTGTTTGCTTGCTCTATTCTTAGAAGGAGTATTACCTGCTCACAGCTAAAAATATAAACTTATAACTAGTACTTTAATGCCACTCTCCATTACCAGCTGTTACATTCTGCTATCTAAACTTGTATTATCCCTTAAGACATCTTAAAGTTGAAGTGCACACTGCAAAATTATACCATGCAGAATTTGCTTCTTTTGCATTTTATTTAAAAGAAATTCATTTGCATTTTATTTAAAAGAAATACAACTTTTTTTCCTCTCTAGGTTATAAAAGCTTGTATCCCAGAAAGACTATAAAGTCTAGCTTTACAATGAATTTTAGCTTTGTTGGATTATTTAGATGCATTTGCAGATATCAGTTATGCGTTGTGATGTGTTCTTGTTTAAAAAGTGAGATTTAACTGAAATGGAAATATATATTAAAAATAAGGTTTTAAAATAAACTTTTTTAGAGTTTTGACAATCTGACACCCTAAACCTCTATAGTACTTAATTTTGTTGCTATATTGTACCACAGCTATCAAATTACAAATATTAATAAAACAAAGATAATAGCCTGTAAAGTTCATGGCATGTAAAAAAAAACAGCGAAAATCTATGCACGTTCGATTTAGTGATCAGCAGACTTCTTACATATGATGACTTTTAAGAAAATTCTTCTTAATTCAAACACTGAGACTATAATACTATATTAATGAAAGAACCAGTGATAGTTTTTCAGTGTCGAGAAGATTATTCTGAAAAAAAGAAAAACCCCTCAGAAAATTTATTATAAGAATCAGAGGCTTAAACCTCAGTGAAATATAGAAGCACCAGTTTTATAAACTTTGGATACCTGAAAATTCTATTAACAAGCATTCAGCCAATTAAGTTTTCTTTGGTAACCCACTGAATGTTTTTCTCCAGAGAAATGAATGAAGGAGAAACAAGCATCATCACCATGGTTAAAGTCAAACTATAATGCTATTACATCTGCTTCTGGTATTTCTTTTGCTTTACAATATAAAGACCACCCCCCAATCTGCACCCTCCATGCAATACCAAGTAATGGCAAGCAATAGCAAGTAATAGCAAGAATGTTTTCTCTATTTAAAAAAAAATCAATATTGTATTTTCCTAAACAAAAATGATGAAATTTAAGAAAATGTATACAGATACATTTTTCATATTGAGGATTTCATCAAAGTAGAAGCTTCAAGAACTGTGAAACTCTCACAATCATGATTCTAAACACATCACCAGAGAGTCAACCAACCTCTGGCTCCTTTTGTATATTATTCCTTCCTAGGCACAAAAGAAGAGCTATGTGAGAGCAAAGAATAATACTTCTCAAACAATGGAAATACTCAACATTAAATGTTATAATGCCTTTAACCATTGTAAGATACTGACACTGTGATGGTAGGCATGCTTACTTGGTCTTAAAAGCCCACTGAACTTAGTGGGACAGATTTTCAAATAAACAAGCACAAGATTAGATACCAGATTTTTTTTTTTTGCCTAGAACATCCCGTATAGAATTGAAAACTAAAAACAGAAAGTGTTAGAAAAGAACAATATTAAATCTTAAATGTTTACAACTAAATATTTAGTGAGCTAGCACATCAGCCCTTTAAAAAATAAAAATAAAAGGTTGCAGGTTAGATAACAATGTAATGTAGGTAATAAATCCACTAAATAGAACTTTGAAAGACAGGAAAACCAAATGCCCTACATTTTGGAATTTAGAGTGTTTTCCATCTTTGCAAAATATAGTCCTTTGAAAATGGTGACTACAACAGAATAAGAGCAAAAGTTTGCAGGCTTTCCATTCAAGCATAGGTTCCCCCCCGCTCTTCAGAAAAGAAAGCTAAAGCCTGCACCATTGGGGGGAAGAGAACAATGAACTTCTGCAGATGGCTGACACTGAAAGGAAAGAAGGGGAAAAAAAAAAAGCACGGCTCCTCTATAAACCTGAACGCAAACCAAAAAACTGCTTTACCTGGAGGGTCCATTTCGATATAAAATATCAGCTCCGTGGAATACGGCATCATCACCTCCCTCCAGTCCGTATCGTCGCGATCCATATCCCACACTGTATTGTACATGGTGACAAACAGGCAGGTGGGCGACGATTGCTCGGGAGGCTCTCTTGCCAGGGCTCTTTTACTTTTTTCTTTCTTTTTTTTTTTAAACACACAAAAGTCTGGCACAGCACGAAGTTAAAAAAAAAGCCTAGCCTCCCGAAGGGAGAAAAAAAAAAACAAAAGAAAGAAAGAAAAACCGGGAGGGGATAGAGGAGAAACTTTCTTAAGAAATAGCTCGATGGCTTCCCCTTCAGGAAAAACCACTCCCCTCTCAGGAAGCAGAAGAAATGCTCTTCCAATTCCCCCTTTGCTGCGAGGGAACGCTTATTTCAGCTTCCCCCAACCCCGCAAATCCAAAATAAAAGATGGGGGGCAGGCAAAAAGAGAGAGAGAGAGAGAGAGAGGTTTAAGATGGGAGATATCGAAATTCGGGAAAACGGAGCAGTTAGAAGATGGGGGGGTTGTTCTTAAAAAAAAGGGGGGAAAAAAGCAAAGTTTTAAGACAGGTCTACGCTGATTTAGTGACAAAACCCTCCCGAGGCTCCCTAAAGCCACGAACGGGCAGGCGCGCCTCGCTTCTCTACCCCTTCAGGGGCAAAGCTCGCCGCCACCGCCGCCGTTTCAGCGACGTTTCCGTCCCCCCTCGAAGCCCTCAGCGCTCGGCGGCGCTCACTGCTGCAAGCAGCGGCTCCCGACCGCCTCCTTGCTCCACGCAAGCCCAGCCTCAGCTCCCGCGCGCGCTTTGGTGCTCGGCTAGTCCCAACCCCGGCCAGTTTCATTTTAAAGAGGCACCGAGGCCCCAACCGTCGCTAACCGCCTCTATGCCGGGGATAAGCCCCGCCTCCGAGGTGGGACAAGGAGAGGGCCAAGCGAGAGCGAGGCCACGCCCCCCTAGGTTTTAACTCACTCGTGCCCGGGCTGGAGATTGAGCCGAAGGGCTTCCTCCCCACTCCCCACCTTTTTTCTTTTTGTGTGGTGCTTCTGGCGAAGTACCTTGGCCGTGCTAGGGAAACAAAAGCTGCTGGAAAGCGGGGACAGTCGGCTTCCAGTTTTACCTCTAATTTCATTATTATATGTATATAGTGCAAGTGGCAGTGATGCGAGGAAGGGATGCCTCCAGCTGGAGCGGCTGGCGACAGATGCCCCTCCGTCACCCGTCTGCGCCCTGTGAATGTAATACTCCCCCCGCTCATCGATAAAGCCGCCAGAATATTCAGAGATAGGAGACCCTTCTTCCCACTTCTCTCCTCACCCCCATTTTCTTAGACGGCACACAAAAGATGCAACGCCCCCCAAGTGTCCACTTGATTCCTGTCATGATTTGATACCGCGTAGCAAAGTAAATGGTAGGTTATCTTTCACCACCTATTTCCTGCACTTTGGGTTGATATATAGACAATATGTGGGGTTATGTGTGCCTGCTACTGGGACTGTTTGCAGATGGTGATGTTCTGTTGCACCAGTGACTCTATAACTCTTTAATATACACAAAGAGCAGGGGAGAACTTGGAATGTGTTTAATATTTCACTATGGAATTATGTGTATATTATCGATACTATATGATAGGTCACTCTCAACAGTCCACCATTTGAATGACTGATGTAAAATATGGAACCTCTAGACATGTGTACTTTATGAATAACTTTGAATGATGCACATATGGTGGTATAGAATGTGAAAAGTGTCCACTGGGTATCAAGCTAATAACTAAGCACTTTAATATTTTTAAGTACTAAGTTTAAGAATGACTATCAAAACTGAAGCTAGGAGTGTGTATTATATTCTAGTCTTGTGTAACAATTCACACAGGTATACAGTAAACCTCCATGCATAAATAGAGGAAAGCTGGCTTTTCAAAGGAAAGGGTACACTATAAATTGGGTTTTCATGACCAGTGATGGTAGTGGTTGAAGTTGAAAAGGCATTTCTTTTACCTCTAACAAACTGCAAGTTCAAATGTATGTCTTGTGTACAGCAAGTGTTGGTCAAGTGAAAATATTGTCAGTATTTAATTATTTTATACTTTTCTAAGACATGCTTACAAACACATGGACCCCCATCAGTATCTCAGTGTATTTCAGAATTATGATTAAAGTTAATGCATAGCTGACAGACTTACAGAAATTTTGGAACTATGCTGAGAAAGGTATTCTTATTTAAAATAAATCTTATTCTCACCAGTTGACTTACTCTGAAGATGTAGGATTGGCATCTCATTCAATTAGTGAGGTTTGTTAAATTTCAGTGCAGTGTCCCTTAAAATTCAAAATCTAATCATGTTCATATTTGATCATAAGACATTGCCCAACCTTTAATATTTGGAAGAATGGATATACAGTACTGAAGAATAGTGTACAAACAACACTTGGTTTCATCCACTATGTTTGTGATGTATTCTGCATATGTAGAATCAGAATATTCTCATCACTCAAAAACACAATTCTCTTGCAGCACATTATGAATTATTGACATGGTTATTCACTGTAATATTTGTGATCCATAGCCAAGCCTTGCAGGATTATTTGTGGTAATAAGGTTATCATATGGAAGAATTCTCTGCCCAGTCACATCTGGTACATGTATATTTATTTTGCTTCATGTTCATACAGAATATATATGATGGAAGTGTTGGCCCATCATGCCATTATTTACAACTGGAATAAACTCAATGACACCTGCAGTCATTCTAATTAGATTTCTAATTAGTAATTGAGATTTAACATATCATCTAGCTAATATCCTCACTTCACTAAGGTTATGCCAGTCTCTTAATGAGAACCCGCTTTAGTTTAATAATTACAAAGTTGTCAGAAAATTCAATTCCAGGACCAGCTTGTTGCTATCCTTGAAGATTTAGGAGTGTAGGATTAGTAAGCAAAGAGTTTAGGTATTTTAAAGTCCATATGTCTTATTATGCTCCAGGTGGAGATTAGTTATTTAAGCAGATATTCGAATAGCTTTAGATACATTGTTAAAACTTTCAAGTTCTTTGTGACAGAAGAGGGCTGGCTTGATCTATTTTGTATGGAGTGGATGGAGCAACAGCATTATTTGGTAGGGAAGGGTAGGAAAGAGGTGTGTTTTTTTGGGGGGGGGGGTTGAATATATGTGTGCATTTTCACTTTTCCTCTCTGCTCTCCTTATTTCAAGAAAAAGCAAAGTTGCATATTCCGTTCCTGGCTCGCTTCCAGGATGGACGCCAGGTCGGCGGGGTGGCGGCGGTGGAAAGTGAACGTCGGAAGGGGGAGGGAGAAAGCGCGTATTAGTTAGCCCCGTTTGCCAGAGCCCCCTTGCTTGTCTTTTGTCTGGGAAGAAGCAACGAGCTCGGGGATTCGCTAAAAGGTCTCCAACAGAAGCAGCCAATGGCAAGGTCGCGAAGCCGGCTGACAGTTTGAGGATTGGTTGGCAGGCTCAGTTACTAAGCGGGACCGAAAAGGAGGATGTGGAGGGAGGGTTGCGTAGAAGTAGGAAGGAAAATGCTTACGGAGCCCATCTCCCCTTGTCCTCAATCAGTTCTTTTCTGCCCCGTTTTACTCAAAGGTGTTTCAGCAGCAACACGAACAAATAGACCAAGTGATGCGTGTCGAATGGCAGCCATGAAATTTGAATACTCCTCTGGAGAGTTGTAGCCTTCCCGATCGGACCGTCCCATATAAGAGACACGAAAGTACCTGAATGGTGAGTGGCGGGCAGTGTAGGACGGGGACCACCGTTTCAAGCTCACGTCAGATGGCTCCGTCTACACGATAGCCTCGCTTTCCACCGTTTGACAGTCATCCTAGTAGCCCCGGTGCCCTTGACAACAGAGATGATGATGATGGTGATAAAAGTATAGGGCTTTACAGAAAGTGACAAGTTCCGTTCTAGCGGAATAATATTAAATCCCACTACGGTTTCAAATGAACTTAGGTCCTGGGTCTGAAAGAATTTAATGTATTTTGAGATTTCAAAAATAGAGAGATTAATCATAGATGATTGGGTCTTAAATAGGCTGTTATTGGAGGGAACAATATCCTCAATTAAAATAACTAAAGAGAGGAAAGAAGGAATTCTGCATTTGCCTCCACAGATCTGAAACAGATTGGTAGTTAGGAAACAACTAAGATAATCCTGGCCAGGTTTCCTCAGAAGTAAATGTCATCTTAATTCACAGAGACATACTTCTAAATGCAGAACTGCAGCCTCCTTTGTATACATATTTACTTTTTGTTGTTAGTATCCCAAATCTAGGGCACTAAGTATATTTATTTCAAAGTAAATTTCACTGAATTCAATAGTTAGTGTAAGAAAGTATATTTGTAATACATTGCAACTTTATGCAGCATTTATAAACTTTGCTATCTTGTTGCAGCTAATCCAAAAGTAAAGGTGCAAGCTGAACATCTAATCAACCTCAATTTAATATTAGAATGTTTATGTGACCACAGTATAGGTGGGTCTAAATAAATTAACTCAGAGGAAAAAATCAGGAATCTTGGACATTTCTGACTAACAATGGAGCCTCAGGAGCCCGATTGAATGCATCTAGCATGAGGTAGAATCAAAATGGTGTTGAATAAGGTTGGGCGCAGCTTATAATTTTACAGTTGTCTGAAAATGCCTGACTAAAATACGTGCAAAATTCACCGAATGTATCACTGTACATATCTGTTCATCTTACCTGCAAAGAAATGTCCACATCTAAAGACATAAAGCTTAATTAACATGTTTATTGAAACATGAAATGTGTTGCTTCTTTATACACTGTAGTTTATTGCTGTGAAAATTAAGAAACCCATACTTTTTCTAATCATATTTTTTCTGGAAATATAAAGCAGCAAGATATAGTGAGTGAATAAGCCTCTTGCTAATCCAAAGCTGAAGTTTTGATGTATGATTAAAGTGAGCTAATATTCTGCTGAACATTTAGAAGCCTACATTCACTTTTCAAAATCATGCCACAGAATCATGGCATAGAGAAATTGAAGTTTAAAACTACTGCTTAAATAATTCACTTAGAAAGTTATTAAAAGAACTATGTTGCTATACTAAACTGACTCTTTACAGGAGAATTGCTTAAAAGTTCAGAGTTCGCTTCAAAATAATTCCACTAAATAAATTATGTATCATTATTTACTGTTTAGTGAATCTGTGATTGGCAACTGAGCCTTCTTTTTTGTACATTCTTCAGAAATTATTTCAGTGTTTTTCTACTTGTCATTCTTTAATGCAAACTACAATTAATAAAAAGATGCCAATTAATGCAAAGATATTTCTGAGATTGTATAACCTTAATGAGATACTCTTTCTAATAGATGGATGTGAGTATATACAGCATTTGTACAACGAAGTCATATAAAATTCTTAAGGAAGTTTGGTATCTTTGTAAGACTGTTTTTATAACTCCCACAGCTCCTGTAGACTATGCATCCTAGATAGAAAGAACAATCTATCTTGCTAATCATTAGTTGAATATATTTTGCTTTACACTAATTTGGATACTAGTTACTAGGCAGAAAATGTGTTTGCAAGGTGGAGATTACTTCATATGAGATGAAAGTAAAGCAGAGGCATCACTTCCTTACCACTCAATGTCTGGCCTCATTTTTCCACAGAAGAAGGATTCAACTTATATTACTTTTTGCATCTACTTCTCTTTTTAAAATTTGTTTTTATTACAGTTTTCAAAAATACAAATCTCACTGACTTCCAGTTTGAAGGGCTTCGGTGACAGACAGAAATCTGAGATCGTGCACGGTTTCTGTCTGGACTCGCCGCTGGAATGCCTCAAGCTGGCTGGTTTCGGGGCTAAGCCACCCCGTAGAGGTGGTGAAGAGGGGGGAGACCGCCAGCAGGGTTGAGGAGAGCCGCATCTCTCCTCCTCAGCTGGCCATTACTCCCTTTCCCGAAGGCGGTTGCAGCGGTGGTCAGAAATGGCCACCACAAAGAACTCGACCGGAAAAGAATGTGCAGGAGGAAGATAAGAAGTGAAAGTTTTGGCTGACCGGGTTAAATTGTAAAAGCAACAACCAAGGTACCCTGGAATTTAAACTTACAAAAAATAACATCGCTCCCAAAGAAGAGTCGGAAGCAGCGAAGGAAAGTGAAAAGGAAAGGTTTGGCTTTGTTTTTTCTTCTCTCTCCTTCCCTATACTGACAATTAAGAGAGTTAAATAAGAAATTGGAAAAATCCGCTTTGACATCAATAGGCAATTAAGCTGACAATAAAACAAAATGCCAAAGGGATAATAAAGATTTCTGGACATTAAAATTTTTCTTTTTCATAAGCAGGAAGGGAGAGAAAAAGAATAAGGGCAGGATCTGGAAGAGGGAGGAGACTGCCTGGAATTAAAAAGAATCTACAGTAAAACTTCAACAAGACTTCTAAAAAGATACATTTTAACTGAAACTTTGTGACTAAATAGTAACCCCAGGAAGAGAAAGTGAAAAAAAGAGCAAAAAAGAAACAGCTTTCATGTATTTGGATTATTTGGTGAACTTTGGACTCTTGGTTATTATATTTGAATGACTAAAATCAATTGGGTGGTTGTTTAAAAATTTGTACAATGGCACCACTTCTGGATGAATTGAAAATGGAACTTAAAAAGTACAAAGAAGATGCACAAGAAGGGAAGGGTTCTTTTGGCTTCATTTTTCAATTCTTAGAAATGGAGATTTGGAACTATGAGAAACAACAAGAAACAACAAGAAGACAGGGACAAAGAAGAAGCCATCTTTAATGAACAAGTAATTTTATGTGGGGAAGAAAAAGGAAAGGGGGGGAAAGAGAATGGAGAATTTAAGACTTAAAAAAACAACCAAAGAAAAGAAAAATAATTTGAAAAATAAGTATACTGGAAAGCAACAGAAAAGGGGAATACAGAGGAGAGAAATAGGGGTAGAGAGACAAGGGGGTAAAAAGGGGAGAGAGAAGAAGAGAGGGAAGAAGGAAAGGAAAAGAAGTTACAAAGGACCGGAGCAAGATATAGAGAAACAGGACCTATTTAGAGATAATGGGTGAAAATCTAACTGAAAAAGGGATTCTGTAAAGGTACATAAGATTGTATTGTTATATCAGTAATAGAAATAACTTTAGAAAATTGGAAACAATGTATGATTAAAATGAGGGATAAAATAGTGTAACTTAGTGAAATGTTTGTGAATAAAATAAGTGAAATAAAATAAATGAGAAAATTGAATTAGGAAGGAACGGGAACATTTTAATTAATGTTTTATAAAATATAAGTGAAGGGGCGGAATTAACTATGGAAAGCTTATAATTGTTCCCATAGAAGTATGATATTTAATTGAAAAGTAATGTTAAAGATGTTAAGAATTTAATGAATATTAATATTAATGATAGAATTGAACTGGAATGAAATGTTGTTTTAATTATATACATTTATAATTTTTTTTAAAGAATACAATGTGTATTTTAAGAATGTACCAAACAGAATCCGAATGGAAGTTATGTATTATATTGAATGTTACAACTTTAGGGAAAAGATATAAAGGCGTCATACTCCAATCAGTAACTACAGGAGAAATTTTGTTTAATGAGAAAAGATAATAGGTAATTGAAACAGGACAGACAAAAAGTATAAATACAATGATTTGAATTGAGATGAGATAATTAAAATAAAATTGAGAAAATTAAAAGAGGGGAGGAGCTATGCAGAAAATGTAAAATAGTAATAAGATATGGAATAGAATATAAAAATGAGCATGAACCTGAATTTGTGTCTGTACGAAGAAATGTAACCCGGGATTAGGCTACTTTCAAAAATGATGTTTTATTTGTATTTTTTTTCTCTTTGTGAAAACTCAAATAAAATTTACAAAAAAAATAAAAATACAAATCTCACTTATATTTGTGACAACATTTTTGGCTTCGACAAATACATATATCTTATATACATTATTATATACATATCTACATTGATAATCTTTTAACATCTCTTGCTTTATTTACCATAATCTTTCTTCCTAATCTTTATATCTGTTTTTTAGCCGCTCATACCATTTATCCCATATTGCATAATATTGAATAAGTGAATAAGTGAATCTCTTATTTTGATGTCTATAGAAGTAAGAATGTACCTTGCTCCTTTTTTCCCCATAAAAATGCATGCCAGCCTATCTGGAGGTTATGACCTTCTAACATTAAGATTATTTTATCTTTAAATTTACCCAATCTTTTATCCAATTTAACTTTTTGCATCTACTTCTAACTGATTACTGAATCAATTATTTGCATAACTATAATAAAAGCTATTTTTCTGAAAGAGCAGGATGACATATATTTTAAAAATAAAAATAAACTTCAGTGCCTACATTTGAATTCCATATACAATTCATCCATGCAAGATCAAGATTAATCCATGCAAAATCAGCCTTTCTGCTGATTTTTTTTTATTACAATTTGTTGTTATTTTCAGATAGCATGTATTTATTGCTTATCTGGTAGTAACATGTCCTTTTCACTAAAATATAATAAATAATAGGAAAACTGACATAATTTGCATTGAATCGTTGTTGACCTTCTCTTATCAAATGCCCTCTGCTAGCCGTAGAAATGTTCACTGAATTTAGGTCAGATCATTTTCACTGTAGTTAATTTCCTATCACTTGTATTTTTAGCAATAGCTACCGTTTTTCATCCCTTATATACAATGGATATTAGACTCCTATAAATGTCTGATCAAACATAAATACACAAAGTTCAAGAGAACTTTACTTCATGGCAACAGCCACAGGATTTATATGTCTGAAAAGATAATAGAATGTTTATATGCTCCATGAAAAAGATTGCACAGATATAATAGAATATAATTTTTATTGGCCAAGTGTGCTTGGACACACAAGGTATTTATCTTCGGTGCATACTAGTTGGCTTAAAGACAAGTGAGCCTCCATGGCTATAGTAGATTTGATCCTGAATATTTCCAGTTCTGGTCAAACCTTACAGTATATTTTACTATACTTTACTGTGATACTATAATTCCAATACCAGTAACATTTAGGAATATATAAATTAAATTCTTTTCAGTATAAATGCATGCAAATAAACTTTGAATAATACTCAAATATCTTGTTAATAGAGAATTTCTTCTATTTTATGTAGCCCAAATTTGCCAGATTTCCTCTACTGTACTGGGGAATGCTCTGTTACTGCAGAAGTCCATGACCTTTGGATTTCTATAATAATAATAATATGCTGATGATCTTAAAAGATATAAAATGAATAACATCAACAATCTGCCTGCTCTCTGATGCAACAACAAAGAGCTCAAATTCTTTTTCATTTCCTTGCATCTAACAATTTCTACTTTGAGGTGACATTAAATTTTAAAGGTTTGAGCATTTTCATGTAATTTAGAAAAAGCCAGAAGAATTTTTAACAGGATATGCAGAACACATTCTGGATTCCTTTTGGATAGTACTACAAAAATATGATAAGCAGTAACCCATTTCAACACTAGCAAGTTCATAGAGCCTAAGTTTAATAGAAGAAAACAAGAAGAAAACATAGGGAAGTAAGCCAACATTTGCATACTATGTTAAACAGAAGTTAATTTTAATCAAAGCTTGTTAAGTAAATCACTACAATTAGGTTTTTAATAACTTAAGTCATAAATCATGCTTTGCATGCCTTGGGCTTAGATTCATAAGTCTCCAAGCCCTCTGATTTTCACACTAACTTCTTAAGGAAACCTAGAACTTGCAAACTGGTAAAGCAGTAAGGAATTGATAAAGCCCAAAATATAATGGCATTTGTACATATAGCGAGATGCTATCTATTAAAATTACAGCTAGGTGGGTCGCATTTAGAATCTGAGAAATATCAGAGAGACAACAGTTAATGTCAGTGGGGCACATGATTGGAAGACCCAGATCCATAGAGAAAGTTCTGATACTGGGAAAATGGAAGGGACAAAAAGAGGATAACTAGCAGCAACATACTATAGATGGATTCGGTTATAGAAGTGATGGGTGTACTGCTGAAAGACCTGGTTGGAGACATATTGTTATGGAGAAAATCTATGTGGTTATTAAGATTAACACTGACTTGATGGCTTATAATTAGTCATGTTAGTAGGCCGATCACCAAACACCAGAATGGAAAACCGAATAAAGCACTTTAAATGCTATTCTTTGTTTGGTACCCTTGTTTGTCCAAAGAATGAAATTTCCCATGTGTAAAAAGATGTAATTGTCCTTTAAAAGAGTTAAAACTGGAAAGGAAAATTAATTTAAATTTCTTTTGGGTTAATTAGTGTTAACTAAAGCATATATAACCTTTGCTAAGACTTTATATTTAGATGTAATAATATTGTGGATCACACACATTATATACAGAATGCTTGCAATTTTCTAGTATGTCAGTTTTTCAAAAAGATAGCCATACACATAAGCCATAAATTCTCTTGTTCTTGGAAAGTTCTGATGCAGGTTACCTCACACCTTTAATAGAAAAAAATGTGTATACCACAATCTCAAATCTTTTTACTTTGACTTAAATAAGCAAACCATTGTAAGTACAGTACTAGAAAGAAAAGTAAAACCTCAGAATGAGAGCAATTGATGTAATCAATGAGAAATTTCCTTCCTATGTATAAATATACCTCCTACTCTAATTGTGAAAGTAAACCCACTGATTAACCAACCTGGAACCAACAAGAGATGGGAGTTGGGAGAAAGAAGGAAAGAAAAAGTGAGTTTTATAAGAACAAGTTCTTTATCATATACCTAGTAGGATGTGGGAGTGGATATTCATTAGCAGCTACAATTTAATTGCACTATCTAGCATTGCCATCAATTATACTGTCAATGGAAGTTGTGAATAACATGGACAATTAATTTTTTTTGACAGTCTACTTTGATCACAGGTTTTCATTGGAATTTTGAAAGGATCTATTTTCAAATTTTCCAAATTTGATTTCTATCCTCATTCTATCCTATTCTCTTTTCCAAGAAATTAAGAGTCTTTTTTATGGGGATCTTCTTTCATTTTATCCCCACAATAGCATGCTTATGAGGCAGGTTGAGTTGAAAAATAGCCCAAAGTAATCCTTTGAGTTTTTGAGGCTAAAAACGATCTTCTCAGCCTAATCCAACACATTTATCCTTATACCACACTTCATTCCAATATAGATTATACAGTATTGCTACCATATATCCTCTTCCAAATTGGTGAAGTACTCATAGCTGCAGATTGTATAATGAAGTGAAGTTGCAATGCAGTTCATAAAAACTTAACAAAATGATAAATAGTGTTGTTCAGTCTAGATATTAACAATACAATCCTATATGTGTCTATTCAGAAATAAATATTGCTAAATTCACTCAGACTTACTCCTACATTAGCAAGAATCAGATTGATTTTTAATGCTATTTCATTAATGCAGAAGCAAGCGAGGGAAATGGATGAATGCCTTATTTATTTCCTTCCTTCTTTGACTTGTGTGCCATTCTGGTCATAAAACCAACTCTGATAGGCTTATAGACCTGAATACAGTAATTGGATTAAAAACATGAAACTAATTTTTAAAAAAACATGTAATAAATGCATAAGAAATGGTTCAAATACATACAATATTCCCCTGCAAGAAGGAAAAATTAAACACATTAGACCGCAATGGCTTGCAGTAAAACCATGTATTACTGGTTTAGGAAAATCCAAGAGCTGTGGGTTAATGCAATCACTGGAAAATACTTTTTACAGAAATGATCTGTGACCGAGAATGCCAAATTCTATGATTCCAGGAGATATTTGCTACAGATAAAGGGATCAGAAGGGATCTTTTTCTGTCACTTTTTTTTAGATGGGCAGAAGCCACTGGGAGTAAGAATTCCTGAAAAGAATCAGGTCTTAAGGTATGAAGGTGATATCCCCATTTTGAGTTCTTAATACAAAGTCACACAGGTAAAACAATTTGTGCCCATGACTGTTTGAGCTGCTGCATTCTGGACTAGGTGAAGCTTCCTGCTTGTTATCAAGGAGTTGCCCTACACAGAGGATATTACAGTAGTCCAGATTAACTAAACCATGAATAATAATTGTGCCAGTCATGTTTCTCAGCCACATTTTTCATCTCCAATTCATCTTTTATCCATTATGAATCCAAACTCTATAATTTAAAGGAACTTTAAATTATAAAAAGAATAATCTCATTATATAAATTCTCCATTTTGATATGGAATTTCCTTTAGTCCCATGACTGAGCATAATCAGTGATAGATAAATTATTTGAAAAGTTATCCAAATTTTCAGTAATTTAGCATGTTAAGATAAGATACCTTTTAAAAAGAAATAACTTGTTTTACGATCTTTATAAGCCTAAATTCCTGCTGTTTTAGGAATATGTTAGATTTTAACACACATGGAATATTATTGTTTTATTTGATCACAGAGTCCTCCAGAAAGTGTTAAATAACATTTATTTGACTCTGTGGTTTCATCTATGCCAGAGGTCTCCAAACTTGGCAACTTTAAAACAAATGGACTTTAAATCCCAGAATTCTGGGAGTTGAAGTTTACAAGTCTTAAAGTTGCCAAGTTTGAGGATCCCTGATCTGTCCCCTTTTTTGATGTATCTGGTTGCATTATTTTGTGTTTTCATACTTAACTATACTTGAAAAATCCCTGATTTTTTGCATGAATTCTTGATAAATGAAGTTAATTAAGATTCATAGAGTCTTAACTGCTTCCCCCCATTTTAATCCAATAAAAAAGGCTTGGATGAGTAGAAACCATATATATGTATGTATATATGTATATAAAGTGTGTAGGTGTATCAGTTCTGTGACATATATTGGACATCTATGGAGATTCTCAGTCATCCAGGTCATGGTTGTCTCAAAGGTGCTTTTTTCCCTTTTCTCAAACCATGACCTAGATGACTGAGAATCTCCATAGATAGCTGTGCTCTTTGGGATGAACACCCTTGAATGATGCAGGAGTATGAATGGATTTTCAGAAAAATGGCAGACTACAGGAACCATTTGCGCTTCAGTTTGAGAAAAAAAATGCAAATGACCAGCTGTCTGCAAGGAATAGAAATCCTTCTATTTGCCACCATCCAGTCAGAGCTGAAGAAGCTTCTTGGATGAGAAGCGAAACATCTTCATCACCCCCGCCCCCCAATAAAGTCCAGTTGCCTCTTGAAAAAAAGCATCTTTGAGTTAAAAGAGAGACTACGCAAAAGATAACCCCTGAATCTCTTAGGCCTTAATCTAACATTCTCACCACTATATCATGTTGTTTCTCTGTTTGTAGAACATGCAATTTATAATGCTTCATTTAAAAGGTGTGACCCAAATTTAGGAATGGAAAGTAGGACCCCTACTTTTGAAATGCTGTGATAAGGATTTGGTTATATTTTGAGTACCATAATTTGAAAATACTGAGATTATAGTCATGGGTCAAACCAGAGTTTGATTTTAAATATTACCCAGAAGGCCTTGAAGAAAAGAGTGCCATTTGGATCCCACTGTCAGATCTGTTATTTTGACACCTTTTCCAACAAGAAGGATAGATATTTGATCTAAGTGAGTAGTAAACAAATTTAAGGGGAAAAAAGGCTTTGAGGATATAAAAAAAGTTTTAAAAAAGTCACATTACTTCATAATATGTTGAACTAAATATTCAGAGGCCTAAACCATAAGCAATTCTTACACTGAAGGTAGCATATTGCTTTCAGTAGCATTCTTTTATTCTGATCTTTCAAAATGGTCCATTATTCCACAATGCACAGTTGTCTGGTTTCAGTCATTCTTTTAGTACAATTTTAAAATGTTAAAAGGTTTCTTCTATCTGTAGAAAATGATTTTTTGCTTTCTTTTCCTAAGGAACACAGTCAGGAAATGAGACAGAGGATCTCTTAACATGAGGTGAAAATTGCAGCTGCTTAATGAAACTTTAATTCTTTCATTTGAAATAAAAGATATTAGATATGACTTATCACAATGGTAACCCTGAGGGTGGGGAAGAAGGAAGAATACAGTTGAAATGTATTATGAAACAATACTCAGTGTGGCTTACTGTATGTGTGAGACATGTCTGACAGCAAAAGTGGGTTCATATTTCAGGCTTAATTCAGAGATAATGAGTGATGCCCACAAGGACTTTTGTTGGCACCTTACCCTACCTGATCTTAATTTTATTTTTAGATTTTGTAAATTAAATAATTAAAAAGAAATCAGGCATACTCTAAAGCCTAGAGCAAGCTTAGAGCAAGTTGTAAACAAATTACCACGTATTGCTTCCGACATATAATGTATATACTCCCTTCAAGCATATTTAGTATATTAAAACAGTTGGTGGCTGTTGTAGTCCATGCTTTATTTAGAAATGCCCAGACGTTGCAAAAAATACGTTTAAACTAATGACTTGCCCAGAGAAAAAGACAAAGATAGGTTGGAAAGAAAGGGGAAATAGATTAGCAACAATTTTGATTACCAATCAATTAGAGTTTTAACCAGCTTCTTAATGATATTTTTTGGGAAAGTTTTTATAACATGCACTGAACACTCCAAAAATGTCCACCTTCCCCAAAAGTTGTTTATTCTTATACTAATAATGGTTTGATTTAACTATTTGCAAAAAGCTAGTTTGTAACTCAAGGTATACCAACCATAATAGCTCAATTAATACAAGAAATGTTATAGCCTGGCTGAAAAATATACATGTATATTATCAGATATATTTTCTGGGGTATTGTAAGGATATTTTCTTCACCTGGAAATGTAGGAGAAATAATTTTCACAAGCAGGTTTGACACCCCTTCCCTTTATTTTAAAATTTAAACAGTAACTTGCAACAACAGTACTACAAATAATACTTTTTGCAGATCTGTGTTTGGTTATCATTCAGATCAAAACTCTGCAAAGAAATATAGCCTTTTGCAAAATTAAATCTGTTTCAGTGGCTATATTCTTTCTGATTTTGTCCTTTTATTAAAACTAGGACCATCATTTTAAAATCTAGTCATTATATAAAAATATGATACATACTTTTGATACATTCAGTTGGATATATCAAATTTTAATACACAGTTGGAGAACCTAAAGTATACTTAGTGTTTCAGTTCACTTTTGTAAATTGCATGAAAATATATGTTCTCTTTTCTCTTCAGAAGAGTACAGCACATCCAAAGATACTTTTCTGAATAAATTATGGTTTGATAGGAAACCCAGAATCAGATGTAAGCTGAGAGTCTTGGTCCTAGAATTTTTGTCTCTGATGACATGAAGCGTTTATTTAATAGGGCTGTGCAAATCATAGGAAAGAAATCTTTGCAACATGCTGGACTGCTAATGAAGATTCCCAGTTTCAGGACCTGCAGAATCTGATGGTTTGTAATTTTGTATTGACATTTTATTTCCAATGGTGTAAATTGCCTAGAGCCTGAAAACCTGAAGATTATGCAATAGAGAAATTCTGGGAAGTAAATTAACAAAGTTACAAATAAGTGTTATGCCCTGATGCATGCATGTATGTCATGTGACATCACAACACATACACAAAAAGAATTGTTAAAGCAGCTTAGTGAAGATGAAGGGACTTGTGGACATGGCTAAATTAACCCCTTTGATTAGTGAAAAAACAGTATTTACATTTATGTTTGACTGGAAATCTTTTATAAACTTTTTGCATGAAATGGAAAAATGCACTTATTATTTTTGGTTTTGATGATGAGGAAAAAAAGTCTGGATAATAGACAAAAGAGTGAGTTTGTAATCATAGAGTAAGGGTTAATTTTGTAATTTTATTTATATTTGCTGCAAAGGAAATCACAAGCTTCTTACTGTTTTTTTCTGTCTGCACTGTTGCCTATTTTCTTGTTTTCTTTACTACTTTGTCATTGACTTGTTTTAGTTTTCATGTTCTTCGTGAGACTTTTAATATTATGTATGTATTGTGTTGTGTTGTGTTGTGTTGTGTTGTATTGTATTGTATTGTATTGTATGGTATTGTATTGTATGTATGTATGTATGCCTATACTAACTGAACTGTTGAAGCAGCAGCATCGTTTGGAAAGCCTGTGTGGCAACTTCAAAAATAGCTGTACATACACATCAGAATGGGAATGACCAGGGGTAGCATATGATTGCCAACAAATGGTTCTGTTACTATGTCAAAAGAATTATTCTGTTTGTGCTTTGGCATGTTGCAAAACATCTCTTTCAAATGCTTTGTTCATACCTATTATATAGCCTGTCAATGAGGAATCACAGCCACATCCCTACACATTTGGAACTATTCTACATTGCTCATTCTATGTAAACTTGTTCTCCCAAAATTTATTTTAAAAGTTGGTCACTGTCCAGAATTATTTTGAGCATTCTATGTAAACTCAAGTTCAAGATCTGTTTGAAGTCCCTATGCTTATAAGTATAGTATGGTGTTATAAAATGACTTTCTTTTTTATGTCATTCTCCAAATTTTGGAATTTTTGCAATGCTGCACCTTCCTATCCTAGTTTATAATGCTATGCTAGCTAAGAATCCTGGGCATTGGAATTAATTTCTTTGAATTTCTACAAGAGCAGCTGAAAGCCCACTGGCTACAAATTCTGAAAACTAAAATCCAACAAAATCTGGAAGGCACTGGATTGAAGAAGAGTTGAGTTATATGAACCAGTCCCCATCAATAGAGACAAGCCACAATCTTACCTCCAATCATAGATGTTCATCTGTGGGTTCATCAGTTTTATTTACAGGTTCAGCTATAAATTTCTCACTATGGCCAAGGACAGAGAAAGGTCATTACTACAGAATAAATGCATTCGTTTGACTAAGAAACTCTGAAACCCATAGAGAACTGATGTTTTAAAAACTAGTTCAAAGGATTATGAAACCACAAACAAGCTTTGAGTTTTGATTGGACTAAGTAATCATGTTATTCTTCTTGTCTATGAAGAAAGACAATGTAAACACTGCAATGCTGATTAATATACCAACATACCAATGTAGGGTTTAATACAGGGCTCCTAGTCCAATAATTGGATATTAACAATTATTCTTATGCTATTCTGAATTATTCCTATGCTAATCAAAATAAATAGGTTAACTCATATTTACCCTTTCTAGTTGGAATAGTAAGAGCTCTTGAAAAACCTATAGCTCTTGAAAAACATAGATTACTCTAATTTGGATCACATTGCTTCATCAATAGTCCATCCAGGCTACAGATAATCCTGTAAGGATGATTCCTCACTCAAGCCCTGGTCACATCCTGAATGGATTATTGTAATGTGTCTACATGGGACTGCCCTTGAAAAGTATCCAGAAGTTTCAGCGGATGCAACATGTACTGTCATGGGCAATTATGGGCATCCCTTAATTAGTGCACATTACACCTCTGCACCGTGAATTGCATTAATTGCCAGTATGCTTCTGGTTCAATACCAAGTATTGGTAATGAACCATAAAGGTCTTCATGATGTGAGGCCAGATTATTTTCCCAGTTACATTTACCTATCCCATCAGGTCTAGCAGAAGAAACACATTAGTGGATCCAGGGAGAGAAAGCGCCTTTACTGCCAGTGCCCACTCTGAAATATCATTAGTTAATTCATCCACCACACTTAATTTTTGAAAGACTCTGAAGACATGTCTTTGTCCTTGTACCCAGGGATCCAGTTATGGTTTGGGGCCTGCTGGATGGTTATATTGATTGATTATGACTTGCCCTTACCTGCTTATTGTGTTTTATGCTTTTAATGTAGTTTTAAAATATTTTTAAACTTCATTAAATACTTTATGAAAGTAAAGTATTTTTGAGGGGGAGGTTATGTGGTTGTTTTAATTATATGAGCCACCCAGTCACAAATGTGAGATGGGCAGTTGTACAAATTGAAGAAATAAGAAATAAATAAGAATAAATAAGGTATTCCCTAAATCTTTGAATCTTTAGAAATGTCATATTTTCCACAATATATGAGTTATTCTACACAACTAAAATTGGTCGAAAACTGCTGGATGTGTTTTGTGTGTGGATATACATGTGATTACTTTTAATTATTTGTGAAAAAACTGATTTAATGCATTAAAGTGTGCATTACTTGGCCTGTATGAAAGCATCTATCTTTTCCACTATCTATTTATATTAGGCAATTCATAGGATATTATGGGCGGAGAATTTAATTTGAAAATTGGATGACAAAATCTCACCTTAAAATACTTCACTCTTATCCTTGGCATAGAATTTGCTTCCTTATTTTCATTAGTTGCAATTGCATATTTTCTGCAGCATTATATAAGTAAAATTATATTAGCTGGGCCACACTAAGTTTTCACTTGAGGTGAGGTGTTGATGAGGAAGTGCAGATATTTGAAGAAATTGGTCAACATGCCAAGAAAGGCAGGGAAATCACCATCATCCCCGGCGACAGTGATGGGATTGCTTTAAAAAGGAATTCATGTAGGCGTAGAAAAATATATTTTTATGAACCTGCTAGAGCAAGTCCTTTTGGAAAGTTTCTTGAGTAAGAATTAGAATTTTATTTCAAGCTTCTAAGTTATGAAGTATCCCACCCATTTTGTGTTAACAGCAAATTTGGTGAATGCCTTTTACCCATCCAATGAATAAATATATTAAAAAATACAATTGCAGAATGGAATCTTATAACATTGTATATATTCTGTTCCTCCAATCTCTCCTGATGAGAGATTTACCTATTTACTTGAGTTTATCAACATCTATTTTTTTGAAATCCAAGATCTATCTCTACCATACTCAGGTTAAAGAATAGTATGTTTCCCTTTAAAAAGAATGCATTTTCTTTTCTATTGCTTTTGTTCCACTTGAACAAATGTCATACCTCAATTGTCATATTCCAATCACAGGAGTCATCCCACAAGGACTCTATTATAACTATTAAATCTTATTTCCCATACTGTGAGCTTTATTGTATAAAAAATGAAGGCCATGAACTTTATGAGCCAATGTTCTTTCTGATTTTTCACTGAGATTTAGTGAGCCATAGTAACAGCAACACTCCCATTTCTTCTACACAAGTCTTTGTTCAAAGTTCTTGTTCAGAATGTTTGTCTTTCAAACCCCACAGGTTTCAATTTAAGACTCTCCTGAGCAAACTTAACAAGCTTTGTCCAAGCATATTTTTATTAGTCTATGTGAACTGCAACTCATCTCATGCCAGCAGTCTATCATTCATAACTCAAACCATGAATTCAGAAACCAAACAATTGCTGTCAATGTAATTTGAATAGCCAGTCATTCATTTTCAGTATTCCCTTTTTTCTTTTTCAGTCTTCTTTTATGAAGTGTGGATGAGAGTACTATTTCATCCCTCAGATTCTTGAACTTATTCCTAGACTTTTAAGGTTTATGTTATACTATTATATAGTCACTTAGGTGAGATGTGCAATGTAGAAATGCCATGAATTAATATAAGTTACTTTTTGTGGTATTTGTTCATATAGAAAAGGATAACTCTCACTTTTTGGTAATTCTTGTAAGTGATTCTGGCACATTTCTGGTCCTTGTTTTTGGCTAACAGCACAGCTGATGAGCTGATGGTTCCAGTTGGCACACATTTGTTTCAATAAGTCATCAATGGCCATGACTCCTTATCTTCCCATAGGCCACAGTTGTATTCCCTTTGATTTCCACAGATTCAGAATCCTATCTTTTCTCTGACAGTGTCTTTTCCTTCCCCAGAAAGTTTAGTTAGAGTCTTATTTCTTTTGCATGGGCCAGAAAGTGTCTTCTACATTTCCTATTTCTAGGTTCTTCCCTGGAACTTGCTTCTTTGCTTCATGCTGTTCTGTATGGAGAGTTGCTTTGTCTGCTACAGCTACCATTTTGAGTACTAAAGAATACTGAGTTATGTGGAGTACAATCTGATTCATAAGTGGGCTACTAGGACAAACCATATAACAATGAGACAATAGAACCTGTAATTGATGGAATGCTACTATAATAGCAGACCTAATGAGAAAAGATATATAAAATGTATGAGGGAAACTATGGATGGACAGAAGACCTGCATCCATACTAAGTCAGAAACAGCTAGCTACCCAAAGCTTCAAGGTGATGAACAGGAAGTTGATACCACAACTTGAGACAGATCAACTATACTTACATTCCAGATTCAAAAAGCCCTGGAAGAACAACTGGGTATGCAGCCAACACCTGAAGCAGGAATGTCACTGCTACCCTCTCTGTTAAAGACCACAGCTGCTCATATGAAGCATAAGAGACCAATACCAAGGCTCGGTGGAGAAACACCACCAGATAGTATGCTAGAAGATGCCAATAGGACAATCTCTACTACCACCATAATTCAAACCAATGAATTGATATACACTACAGCCACTGTAATCCTGCAACTCCTAAGCTGGGAGAATAGTTCCAATAGGAATGATGTCAGAAGTCTATGTGTAGAAGATGGTTAGAAACAGCTAAGATACTGTGTTGTGTAGGTCCTGCTCCCACCTCCTGCCTCTAGTAGAGGACCTGAAATTGAGGAAGACATATCCCATCCACAGGGGTCAGAAGAGAATTTTTGAATTAAAAAAAAGTTAATGTGGCTTTTCATCTATTTGACAATTCCAGGTATATCCTGCAGTAAGATCAATCTATGAGAAACTGTTTCTTAAACCTTTTTTTTACAGTAACTGCTTCAGCATGCAAAAGAGATAATTAATCACCTCTGCCATCCTTCCATTTTTAGATTTTTGCCAAAATTCAAAGTCCTTACTTCAACTTGAAGAAGCTTTGCAATGTGTTTAGCTGCTAGCATATTTTTTTCTCATCTGTGGAATGACACTTCCTAATCATTTGATTATTGGAAAGTAAGAATGGTTGGTGTTCAAATTTCACTCAGCCCTAAGAGTATTCCTCTTCATAGGACAGATGTTGGGGACAGGCATGAATGATGATAGGATCCTGAAAGCTGAGTATAATTTCACTAGATATCAGCAGTGTGAAATCTTAAAACAATGCTTTTAAAAAAATCACTTCATTTCTGAGGTTTGGACTGAAAAAGCTGAACCCTTGTGAGATCTGATAAGTTTTTAGAAGGTGATCCTTGAAGCTGTTTCAGTTTTGGAGAGCTGAGGATCTGGGATCAGGAGTCATTGCAGGGATGGTGACAGAAAGAATAATTGGAGACATTCCATCACTGCTGTTCTCCCACAGCAATATCTAAATAAGTCCATTTATGTACTTGTTCCATATAAACCTGACTTCTGCTGACATTGGTTGAATGTTGTCACATGTCGGAGTACAACTGCCTGCAGTAAAGAAACCTTCATGTATACAGCTGTACATGCCTTTTGGCTTGTGCAAAAGTTAGGAACTTCAATTATCAGGTTCTTAGCTCATGTGGAAGACTGAAATTCTTTTCTGCAGGCATTCGGAGTGAATGCGCAAGTGTAGGAAGTTGTCATCTGAACAGTGTTGGAAGGGAATAGAATTTAATGTTCATAGGATAGAATACTTTATTGGTCAAGTGTGATTGGACACACAAGAAATTTGACTTGGTGTAAATACTCTCAGTATACATAAAAGAAAAGATACATTTGTCAAGAATTGAGAATCATAAGGTACGACATTTAGTGATAGTCATTGGGTATAATAAGCAATCAAATCATACTAGGAAACAGTCAATATAAATCAGATAACAGATAACATAATCAGAGTTGGAAGGGACCTTGTAGGTCATCTAGTCCAACTCCCTGCCCAAGCAGGAGACCTGACACCATTTCTGACAGATAGCAATCCAGTCTCTTCTTGGAAGCTTCCAGTGATGAAGCTCCCACAACTTCTGTTCCATGGGTCGATTACTCTCACTGCCAGGAAATTTCTCCTTATTTCCAGGTTAAATCTCTCCTTGTTCAATTTCCATCCATTGTTCCTTGTCTGGCCTTCTGGTGCCTTGGAAAATAGCTTGACCCCTTCCTCCTCTTGTAAGGATACAAGCAACAAAGTTACAGTCATACAGTCACAAGTGGGAGGGGATGGGTGATAAGGAGTGTTGAGAAGATTAACATAATAGTAATAGTAGTGCAGACTTTGTAATAGTTGAACAGTGTTGAGGGAATTATTTGTTTAGCAGAGTGATGGCGTTCAGGAAAAAACTGTCCTTGTGTCTAGTTGTTCTGGTGTGCAGTACTCTATAGCGTCATTTTGAGGGAAGGAGTTGAAACAGTTTATGTCCAGGATGTGAGGGGTCTGTAAATATTTTCACAGCCCTCTTTTTGACTCGTGCAGTATACAGGTCCTCGATTAAAGGCAGGTTGGCAGTAATTGTTTTTTCTGCAGTCCTAATTATCCTCTGAAGTCTGTGTCTGTCCTGTTGAGTTGCAGAACCAAAAAGATAGTTATAGAGGTGCAGATGATAGACTCAATAATTCCTCTGCAGAAATGTATCAACAGCTCCTTGGGCAGTTTGAGCTTTCTGAGTTGGCGCAGAAAGAACATTCTTTGTTGTGCTTTTTTGATGATGTTTTTGATGTTAGGTGTCCATTTTAGGTCATGTGATATATCAGAACCTAGAAATTTGAAGGTCTCTACTGTTGATACTGTGTTGTCTAGTATTGTAAGAGGTGGTAGTATGGGAGGGTTTCTTCTAAAGTCTACCACCATGATATGAGTTTTATACTGATAATGCCTGCATAGGGCTAAGATTATTTTCAATTATTCTCTAATTCACATGTTTAGTATAATTTATTTTATTTTCTTCTCTGCTAGAAAAAAAAATAAGATGGGCTCACTTTTAGAAGAATTGCCACACTCATGGATGAACCTCTATCCCTTTTACCTGGAAATAACAGAGATTTGATGAATTCCATATTAAAATTATATTAAAATACTTAATTTAAGGCTGTGATGAAAATCAAATGTGGGAGAAAATAGCAAGAGTGACATCCTCCCTCCCCATCTTTTAAATCTATTAAACATAGCTGGACTCTTAACAGTTTCTCAGACAATAAGAGTACCTCTTAACATTTTTATCTTTCCCAGTCAGAGTTCCACTAAGAGTCACAAATAATTAGAGACATTCTAAATTACTATTACAATTTACAGTTATAGTTAGCTGGGAAAGTCTCCTGTGAATGCTTCACTGAGATTTCATAATCTCAGTTTTCTGCAATCTGATACCTTCCAGATGTGTTAGAGTATAACTCTTGTCAACCTATTGGCCAAGCAGCCTAGGATGACTGATGTTAAACTCCAACATATCTGGAGGATACCAATTTGGGGGAGGCCATAATATACTCTGATTCTGTTTCCAATTATTTCAAGGTAGTTGAATAATTTTTCTGTAACATAGAAGGAGCTGTCCTCAAGTAATCTCAGGGTGAGAGTGAGGTGGGGATGAAATTAGCTTGAGGGGTTCAAGGCTAATGTTTTTCCCCCCTCTGACTACTGATTTCTATTTCTTGCACTTTAAGAGGACAGACCTCTCTGGTTATATAAATGGGAAGGAAATTACTGACAGAAAATATTAATAACCAGTCAATTGAGGATATCTGGGAGGAAGGGATAATACTAGAAAGAGTCAAGCAAGCAAAAATGGAAGAGGTCCAATGGTCAAATGAAAGGATGTGTTAGAAAGGATGAGCAGACAATGTAGAAGACAACTCTTAGTTTAATACATGCAGACGGTACCAGGCTTGGAAGACTGTAATAGATCAAGACCCTGAGTAGCTATTTTTCTGGAAAAGGCAACATATCCCTTTAATAAATTGATTTTGGTTTAATTTAGAATTTTGATCTGATTTTGGCTTAATTCAGGGCAAATTAATTTTTGATTGATTTGTCGGAGACACACAATCTACCTAGTGTAATTACACCAGGGAAGCTTCTTCGTGATTTGTCCTCCCTGCTAAACTCTTTCCTAAACATCAGTAGTAATTATGGGAAAATGGCAGAAGGGAACCCATATAGTTATATAGACAGGGATGTTCAATGGCCATGGAGAATGGTTTTCAAAATAATGAAATTATATTTTTCATGCTTCAGAGTGGCAATGGGGTTTCTACATTTCCAAATGATATCCATATTTGCAAGTCAGAACTGGGAAAAGCAGAATTGGGAAAAGCTGATAGTACTACGATTTAGCAAGATATCTGGACTACTTCTTCAAAATAGCCTGGGCCAGATTTATAACATGAGTGGGAAAACTCAAACCCTTGAATGATTCTTCTGAATCCACTAGATATTGGTACTTCTTATTTCTGTGAATTATAATTTCCTTTATTTACAAGGAGCTTTTTTTTAATGTTTTCTATAATTTATTTCAATATATTACAGGCATGGAAAAGGGAAACACATAATTATATCAAAATTTTATATTTCTTCAAAACATTCTAAGTGTTTGCAATCTTTTTAATCTTTTAAATAGCTTTTTTAGCTTTTAAAGCATTTTTATATTTTCTACCAGTTTAAAGAATATTTGTATTTTAAATTTTACTCACCTAAGTGCCGTATTTAATATTTCAAATCCTTGGAGAATTTAGTATTCTTAAATTTAATTTTTGAAATTTAGTTAATGTGCAAGAGAAAGATATATGTAAATTGGAGCATTTGTCACATTTTAGTCAGTATTTAAAAGTCCAATATTATGTGGGAGAGAGTTAATTAGAAACAATTTTATATAATGCTGCCAGTGAAACCCTTTGCTATTTTGCTGGCTATTTTTGCAGCTCTATAAAACAGCACGATCTTCAATTTATTTTAGATTTGTGTGACATTTCCTTTTGCTACTTTCAGCATACACTGTTTTTCTATTATGCTCTTACCACCAGCCAATGACAAACTTGTAAACATGAATTGTAAGCCTGCATAATTTTGAAAAAAATTATCAGCTCCATTGTCAACCATTCAATTTTATACCTCTACTTAAGATATGACTTTTGATGTGTTCCAATCAATTTCTGAATTGTGATGAAGTTTATGTTCTCTTTGAGTTGGGGATGTGCTCTGACAGTGCAGCAATCTAGAACTGCCTTCCCCAAACACAGGACTCTTCAAATATAATGGGGTCAACTGCTTCCAGAATTCATAGCTAGTAGATTGGGAAAGGATGCTTTAGAACTCATAATTAATCATTGGCATCTTTCTCATCAAATTGTGATTTTCATTGGCAAACTAATGAAAAACACATTTAAATCTATCATTTATTCTAAAGGGTGTGTAGTTTGGACATTAGTAACATGAAAGAAAGGAATCAGGCCATTCATGGAGGATAGGGGATGCCAAGTGTCCTTAAACAGAAATCAATAAATAGACGCAGTACTGCCTAAGGAGTTGTTTTCTTGTCTATTCAACTGCAACAAAAAAGTCTGCACATACTGGCTATCTAGTCATGTTAACATTATCCTTGGTTAACCCACTGAATATTAAACCCAAATGTTTTATGAACATTACAACAGCATAAACTGTTAACCTGGGAACTGTAGGGCAACTTACTTTGAAAGGGAATGGCAATCACTCAGTGTGTTTTATTGCTGTGTGGGACATCTCTCTAATCTAAAACCAATGGCAACCGCTGGGCCATAACTTATGATTCTTTCCTTCAATATAAAGTTACAGTGACATTTATAGGTTTTTCTTGCTTAATTGGTGACCTCTTTCAGCCTTTTCGCTTTGACTGAAAATGTCTCTGCCTTTGTGTTGCCTATAGATGAATATGCACTCCCAATCACTCCCAATCCTAACAGACAGGAAGCAGCAGGTGGAGCTAGGCGGAATCACATCCGATACCTGTACAATCAGCACAGGGCCACCCCCAAGGCGGTGTGCTTTCTCCACTTCTCTTCTCCCTATATACCGAAGACTGCATCTCAAACGATCCATCTGTTAAAATACTGAAGTTTGCTGATGACACAACAGTGATTGGTCTCATTCGAGACAACAATGAATCTGCATACAGACAGAAGGTTATACAACTTGCCTTGTGGTGTAACTGGAACGGAACACACTCAAAACCGTAGAAATGGTGGTAGACTTTAGAAGAAACCCTCCCATACTACCACTTCTTACAATACTAGACAACACAGTATCAACAGGAGAGACCTTCAAATTTCTAGGTTCTACTATATCACATGACCTAAAATGGACACTGCCCAAGGAACTGCTGATGCAGTTCTACAGAGGAATTATTGAGTCTATCATCTGCACCTCTATAACTATCTGGTTTCGTTCTGCAACCCAACAGGACAGACACAGATTTCAGACGATAATTAGGACTGCAGAAAAAACAATTACTACCAACTTGCCTTTAATCGAGGACCTGTATAGTGCATGAGTCAAAAAGAGGGCTGTGAAAATATTTACAGATCCCTCACTTCCTGGACATAAACTGTTTCAACTCCTTCCCTCAAAACGACACTATAGAGCACTGCACACCAGAACAACTAGATACAAGAACAGTTTTTCCCCGAAAGCCATCACTCTGCTAAACAAATAATTCTCTCAACACTGTTCGACTATTTACAAAGTGTACACTACTATTACTGTTAATCTTCTCATCAGTCCTTATCACCCATCCCCTCCCACTTGTGATTATAGGACTGTAACTTTGTTGCTTGTATCCATACGATTTATATTGACTATTTCCTAGTATGATTTGATTGTTGATTGTACCCTATGACTATCATTAAGTGTTGTATGTTATGATTCTTGATTCTTAACGAATGTACCTTTTCTTTATGTATACTGAGAGTATTTACACCAAGACAAATTCCTTGTGTGTCCAATCACACTTGTCCAATAAAGTATTCTATTCTGTTCTGTTCTATCAAATCTGTCCCGATACCATTCCATCTTATACTGAAAGATCAGGTATCTAAGAACATTCATAATCAAGTTTTCCACTTGTAATCTATTGAAATGCAAATTAACCATAGAACTTTTATAATCTTTGTATTAATGGCCGTGGTGTTCAGCAGAATAGAAAACTTTCTTTAGCATAACTAGCAGCATTATAAATTTTCTCCCCCCAAAAGGTTCCCCTTTATCTAATCTATTTACTAATAGATTGGACATTTGCCAGATCCAATACATTCAAAGCAGACAGCTACAGAAAAAAAAGTTAACATAATTGCATCTGTGCAATTATTTACATAGATACTTTTCTCATTATAAATGTATTAGATAGGCATGCTGGAAAAGTGAACTTGTTTTGCTGTGTCAGAGAAGAGCTTTGAATATTGCTGAATCTTCAGAACTAATCCTTGACTTGGCTTCCATTGAAGCAGTAGAAATAGGCACATAGCAAAAATGTGTTGGTCATGATCAGCAATTCCTAGTGGGACTTTCTGAATGAAGTATGAGTCTGTAAAACAGAAGCCAGAGCAGATGCCATTAGGTGACATGACTGTCTGCTTTTCCAAAGTGATTGTGTCCTGAGGTCAGACAGAGATTTCTGTTTCTCCTCCCCTCTCCCCCACTTCTCTCTGTCTCTCTCCTTCCTTCCTTCCTTCCTTCCTTCCTTCCTTCCTTCCTTCCTTCCTTCCTTCCTTCCTTCCTTCCTTCCTTCCTTCCTTCCTTCCTTCCTTCCTTCCTTCCTTCCCCTTTTCTGGGCTTGCATTCTGTAGCCTTTAATGCCCAGCGCTCATGAATAAAAAATAAATAAACATAAGAAAAGGGATGTCAGTGACAAATCTAGCATCCCTCTCTTTTCTGAAACAATTGATATCTAATGTCATCTATCTTTGTTTACTGTTTCCCCACTTAATGGTAATGTTATCTACTGAATTGTTGCAAAATCGTTAACTAACTATTCAGCAATGGTGTAAGAATTAAACTTGATGTGTACATGAATTTTTATCGAACTCTGAATTGGGGCTTTTTGGTTCTCTAGCACATCCTCCAACTTTTATTTTAATACATGAGCATAATTTCAGATAATCAGGCATTGAATTAGATTAGACCACATTAGATTATGTGTGGAGAAATCTAACGATTTAATTTGGAACATATTCTCAAGAAGCTTTATTTATTTCAAGGTTAATCATTTATATGGAGGAGATTGTGAACATCTATGTATTTCCTCCCAGTTTTGTGGCATTTCTGATTGAATTTTGGTTTTGTACAATCATGGATCTAGTAATATCACTGATCTTGCCTAATCTCATGTCCTCTAAATATGTTGGGATTCCAATTCCCCAAACCCCCTAGCTAGAAAAAGGCCTTTTGGTCATATTGACTGAGAATTTCTGAGACATGTAGCCTCAACACATGTAGGGAACTCCAGTTAGAAAGAATGTTTTATATAGAGACATACCCTCAAAAATAATGCCTTTGAAAATACTGTTTGCGATATACATATAAGCTATTGCGGGCTTTATATAAAGAAAAAAAACTTTCATACCCAAGCAACATAAATGGTTTTGTTCTAATTTCATATCAATGATGGCACCTGGAAGCTTTTGCTGATACATAATGCTGAGTTAAGTTGCTAAAGGAGGTATCACATCTGTTCTGAAAGAGATGCACTTGCTGCCAATTTGCTACAAGTTTAAATTAAAGTAAACTGCTTATTATATGGATAAAAAATTGTATAGGTTTGTACCACATCCAAAATTTAGGTTTCTCCTATATATTCTGGCTCTACTAGAACTGATAAATCTGAATAGATCTTCAGTAGTCTGGATATACTTTACTATAATGTCAATCTTTTTCAATGATTTATATTGTTCTGACTACTGTTGTTGATATTCATAAATTGCTTGGATTTAAGAAAGACCTGCAGTCTTGAAAACATCATATATTCAGTCATTTAAAACCAATCAATGAAATAGTGAAAATTTAAATCTAATTCCCCGAGGCTGGTAAATTTTCTATTTATTCATTACATGCTTTATTTTACTTTATTTCCCCCCCTCTTTTTTCTTTTGACTATTCTTTTTTCTTTTCTCTTTCTTTTCTCTCATTTTAAATGCTTAATAGAATTTTTTAAAAAATAGAACACTGTTGCCATTAATAATCCTTACCTCTTTTCAGTTGTTTGAATACTTGGGGGTAACTGGGCACTGACAATTAGGAAAAGATGTTCTTATGATATTTTAACATCACTAATTAAAAATTATTTTGCAAGGAAAAAAAGTGAGAGAAAAAAAACATGGCATATGTTTTATATGGCATCCACACAATAATTCTACATTTAAAGGAAAATATTTGTACTCAGGGTGAAATGAGGGATCTTTGGTGCACTCTGAGCTAGGCTGTTTTCTTACAGAGGTTTCTTTACCCAAACTAGGTAATGATCACTAGTTGTACTGATGATATTACCTAGTTTAGGTACTTAAACATCTGAAGAAAACAATCAAGATCAGAGAGCACCAAACACCACAAAACTCTACAATTGTTTATGGCACCAAAGAAAACCTCTGCAGCTGAATGGCAAAATAGAACTGAAGATAAAAGTCTACCAAGACCAAGGTATAGATGTCATATTTATTTTAGAACTATTTGTATAAAAGGTGAAATAACAGTCAAAGCATATTTGTTATATCACATTTATGAATAATGTGTACTTGGATGGCTGAATTTCTCTCTGATGGAATGCTTACTATAATTAAATGCATAAACGACCATGCACAACTACCGAATTTGTTCATGTGTGCCAGAGGTGGTATTCAGCAGGTTCCGACCAGTTCTGGAGAACCGGTAGCGGAAATTTTGAGTAGTTCAGAGAACCGGCAAATACCACCTCTGACTGGAGATTTTACAGTATCCTTCCCTTGCCACACCCACCAAGCCACACCCACAGAACCGATAGTAAAAATTTTGAATCCCACCACTGACACATGCCATTTAAAAGTAGTATATTTGTACGCAAGTTTAAAAAGCAGACGATGTGAACTGGCTCTGAGAAAATCATATAAAAATCCCAAGTTTTGGAGGTCTAAAAATTTCAACCATATTGTTAGCCTCCTTCACCTCAACAATGAAATCTAAGCATGAACTTGAAATGGGGGAAAAAAATCAAGGTCACCATCCAAAGGAGAAAATCTAACGAATTGAATAAATGACACTGCAGCTTGTCAGAGACAATCGCTTTAGATAAAATCACAGTTAGTCATGGAACTGACTAGAAAGATGACAAACCAAGAGTTAATCCTGAGTGTTGTCCTCGATCTAGAATAAGACATGTGGTTGAAGACTTACTTCACTCAGGTTCTGTACCCAGATTGGCCATCCAATTGATGTAGGAAGCATTCTTCTGTTCAGGTTCTCTAGCAATCAGTACTGAGAGGCCTGTTTCCAAGGAAGAAGTCAAAGATGTACAAGAGTTACTAAATACACTATTTTTAGGAATGATAAAGAAGCTGAATACTTCCTTGCAAGAACTGTTCTTGAACAAAATTGATCTATATAGAGGGTCTACTCTATATAAGCTTTGTATTTATATAGAAATTTATGGAAAATAATCATTATAAAAAAAAATAGATTGATCCATGCATTGTAAGATATCTATCTATGTCTGTCTGTCTGTCTGTCTGTCTGTCTATCTATCTATCTATCTATCTATCTATCTATCTATCTATCTATCTATCTATCTATCATCTATCTATTAATCTGCATGGAAATTTATATTTATTTTTATGTACATTTCCTTTTACAGAAGATAGATTTGAATAGTGATGTCAGTTTATATATGATGTTGAAAAGGTTGAATTAGCAATAGCAACAGCACTTAGACTTATATACTGCTTTATAGTGCTTTATAGCCCTCTCTAAGTGGTTTACAGAGTCAGCATATTGTCCCCAACAATTTGGGTCCTCATTTTACCCACCTCAGAAGGATGGAAGGCTGAGTCAACCTTGAGCCTGGTAGGATTTGAACTGTCAAATTATAGACAGCTGGCTGCAGAAGTAGCTTGCAGTATTGCACTCTAACCACTGCACCACAGAGGCTCTATTAATTAATTAATTATTAATTAAATATAAAATATTTATTATGTATACAAACCACGTATTGTATATATGTGTGTGTGTGTGTATACATATACATACATATATATGTATTACTATTATAAATAGTAAAGCAAAAATCAAATTTATTTCTATCATGAGAGAAATTGGAGAAATTAATGCACACAACCCACTTATTCAAAATGAGGCATTCAGTATTTTTAATATTTTTTCTTCTGTAAAAATTTGTAAGCAATTGCATTTTGTTTCAAACAGTTCTAGGAATGATATTATTCTGAAGAATAACAAAGATAGCTATAATCACTACTTTTAACACGCAGAGAAAATCTATTGTGACCGATTAAATCAAAATAGTCTCCTAATTTTTTTTTTTAATTATCCTAGAGCAGGGGTGTCAAACTGAAGGCCTTAAATCTGGCTTGTTGGGCCAGCCTGAAAATAACAAAGGACTGGCCCGCAGTGCCTATGGCAGCCAAAACAGGGCAGAGGGAAGCTTTGTGTGGTCCCCCTGCATCCCATTTTGGCCCGTAGAGTGCTGCAGAAGGCTGTCCAGGCACGGGGGGGGGGGTGCGCGTGGCCACCCCCTGTGGTCCATTTTGGCCAGCAGGGTGCTGCAGGAGATGTCTGTCCCACCTCCCCCTCCCCAGCAGCCAGTCCGCAGAAGAGAAGTACAATGCTGATCGAGCCCTCAAAGAAATCCAGTTTGACACCTTGTCCTAGAGAGAACCAAGCACAGCTTTTACCATGCTGGAGTTTGGATTATTTATGAAAGATAAATAACTATTTTAAAAAGATTTTTAAAATCCTATCTTTATTATTTTTTTAAATAAATAAGCATACCTAATGTTGTTTCCTTCTTCCATTTTCCCTACAAAACCCCCTGCAGTGATTTGAGCTGATAGTGGCTGGTCCAAAGTCACCCAGTCGGTGTTTATGCCTAAAATGTGACTAAAACTCACAGTCTCATAGTTTCTAGCTTGGTACCTTAACGGGTAGATCAAACTGGCTCTGACAGACACATATTGGGCCAATAAGAAAGATGAACCAGGAAGCATTTAATTAGGGTAATGACCATGGATGAGTTTCAGCAGGGGTGGGATTCAAACTTTTTAACAACCGGTTCTGTGGGCGTGGCTTAGTTGGTGGGCACAGCTTGGTGGTCATGTGACTGGCTGGGCGTGGTCAACTCAACATCACTCACATCGAGGCACGCATCTCCTCGCCTGGCCTCTCATGACCGTGGGGATGCTGCAACAGTCGTAAGTGTGAAAAATGGTCATAAGTCACTTTTTCCAGTGCCATTGTAACTTTCAATGGTCACTCCACACAAGCAAAGTACCAGCAAAGGAAGGAAAAAAAACCCAGAGAAGTTCCGGAGACAGGAAGTCTAGTCCTGCCAAGAAAGTAATAATGGTTAACAGGGAGGCAGTTTCTGTAAGCAACACCAGAATGTTTCCTTCCTGCCTTCCTTACAGGATTAGGCCAGTAATTTCTTCTAACAACTGATTCTCCGAACTACTGAGAATGTTAACAACTGGTTCTAGCGAATAGGTGCGAACCTGTAGAATCCCACCCCTGAGTTTCAGACCTGTGGAATTCAAATTTTCTCCATTGAGGACAATACATGCAGGCTCTCTTGATCATTCTTCTGTTCTGAGAGTACATACAACCTTTTATGAGTATTATAAACACAATAGTTTGTGTCTATAAAAGGTCTCTCCTTCCAACCCCTTCTAGTGCAATTAGCAGTCAGCTTAGGGACCTTAGGGTATTACTGTAATGGAATTACTGATGAGTTATACATGACTATCTGCTACATATGGTGGGTCCTTTCTTTGCTTTAACGCTACATGCATCTGCAGTATATTACAAAGAACTGTATTTCAGTTTTGAAATGATCTTTAGGAGCAAAGGCTCATCTGAAAACAAATTGGGGAGCAGATAATTGTTGCAGGGATATCGCTGTGATGAGTATGTATATGCTTCCCCTTACAGCACACCAGAAAAATTCACGTCAGAATCACTGGGTTTTGATTTTTCTCATTTTCCCCGAAGGAAACCATCAAATGGCTCCCAAAATCCAGTTCTGCTCATTGTGTAACTTCAGCATATGATTCCATGTCCACTGTGGTCCTCAGGAAGTGCACTGCAAATAAATAACACAATATCTGCAAGTTGCAAAAGACAGGTGGTATAATACACACACACACACACACACACACACACACAACAAAAAACCTTTATTAAGATTCCTGCATTAACATTCCATTAATTCATTCAGAAGAAACTGAAACCTGGAATTATAACCATCACAGAAAGGCTATTCCTTTACCTTCATTCCTATCTGTGATGGCAGGGCCATGGTTATAATTACTGTTATAATTGTTTGGGATGTGGGGATAATTACTATTTGGGGACTGAATCAATTAAATTATTAGACTTATCAATCTTTTTCATTTCTGTGTTTAGCCATGGAAAACAGCAGTCAGGATTTTTATTTGCTATATTTATGTCATGGCACCCAAAGCAATTACCCCTACATCCCAAACAATGATATTTCACTGTTAAAAGGGAACTATGTTACATAGAACAAATAGATCTTGATCTTGAGTTTCACTCTACATGTTGAAAACTGCTTCTACACCAAGTGTCTACATGCAATTTAGTAGTGCACTTTAAAGAGGAAAACAATCTGGCTCCTCAGCAAATGCCAGAAATAAGATTTTATTTAGCAGTGCTGCTAAAACTTGCTTCAAGAAGATGATTCTGATGCATATTTCCCAAACGTTGCTTTTCAACTGAGAAGGCCAACTTTCTGCTATTCCACTTGCCCCTCAGCCAGTGGCATAAACTGCAGTAAATTGTGACAAGAAGGATCTGTCTTTTATTTGCTTTATAGGGTAACTAACAATATACTCAGTGGATTGAAGCATAGTAAGGATCACAATGACAAACCAATTGATTCTGTTTTTATTAACCTGTATTGATTTATTACTAGAAATATGGGAAAAAATAAGCAAAGTAAAAATATATCACCATGTATACAGACAATACTGTACTATACCATTTTAAAACAAAGCATTATGTAAACAACGGATTAAATCTGGATTGTACTGAATCATATAGCCTAGTCTTTTAACTGTATCTATAAAGGCATAATTCAAAATCTGAAAGCAGATACATTTTTTCAATCCAGAAACTTGTATCCAGGATGTAGCTTCATTCTAGCTACACATTAATTAAAATCTTTACTCTATCCCAGTTCTCTTAAACTGAGAACTTCTAAATTTTGGTACACAACTTTACATTTGCCTTTTTAAATATTAATTTTCTTCTCCATTTCTTATTTACAAGAATATAAACATTAAGTCAGGAAGGGAAAACCAAAGTGTAATTTCAAATCATGTGTTAAATACCCTTCAATTTATTGTATCTCCAGCATAAAAGTTTGATCACCAGCCTTTCTTAAACTTCATCTGGGATGTCCAGTAAACATGAAATAGCATTTTTAATTAACTAATTGCATTTTAACATTGTAAGACAAATTTCTAATGTTTTTTTAAATACATTTAAGGCTAGTGATTTACTGTAACAGAATATTTCAAAAATTTTGTAAATTCTTATTAGATTTGATCTTAGTAATAGTCTTCAGTTGTTATACAGCTAGATTCTGCCTGTTGTGGAGCGATGGTAAGGAAGAGGCGTGAGACCAGAGCGTACAACTAACAAGGCTTTATTGCAGGGAATAAAGGGTTGTCGCGTCTGCTTGCTAACTTGCAGACTAGCGGGCGACAACGGGCTGGCTCTGCTCGACAGCCGGCTTATATAGCCGACTGTCAAACGGAGCCAACCAATGGGAGCGGCTGGTGCTCCCGCTCAAACAGCAGACCTGGTTGGGAACCCCCACCAGTTCCATGGACATAACACTCCTATTCCCCAGCTGGGAACATGCGTAGTCTTGTAGGTAAGTTGGCTGTCTGCGCTGGCGCCCAGAACGTCGCAGTTCGGGTGAACTGTTGGCTGGTGACAAGTCCAGGCCCTCGGGGCGTGCCTCGACGGTCGTCGGGGCATGTGCTTGCCCTGGCGCGGTGTTCTGCGAAGTCGGCGAGTCCCTTTGCTCGGGCTGACCCGGGCGAGTCTCAAGGTCCGGTTGGCAAACTGGAACGCTCGGCTGCTGAGTCGGTGATCCTGGCCGGAAACTCGGGTCCTCCAGTAGACCTTCCTGTTCATCGGGGAAAACCGGGTCCCACAGGGAGCTCCCGTCTGGCACCGGCAGGGAGACGTTGGCGCTGGCAGGTCGGGTTGGGTTGGTATCAGCCGCACGTCGCCTTCGGAGTTGGTCCACGTGCCTTCGCCACAAGCGTCCGTCTTCCAGGAGGACCCTGTAGGATCTCGGACCTGTGACTGACACGATTTGACCTGGTACCCACAAAGGATCCCCTGCATAGTTCCTGGCGTACACCAGGTCTTGCAAGGCAAAGTCTCTGACCAGACTGTCAGACCCTAAAGGGGTGTCTGGGCAGTAGTGGGGGTGTAGCCTGTTCAGGGTGGTTCTAAGGCGTCTCCCCATTAAAAGTTCGGCGGGAGACTTGTTAGTAGTGGTGCAAGGCGTCGTATGTTGGCTGAGCAGGAAACGAGACAGTTTAGAGTGCCTGTCTTCCTGGCCAAACCTGGCGAGTGCCTCCTTGGCTGACCTAACTGCTCTCTCTGCCATCCCGTTGCTGGCGGGGTGAAAGGGAGCTGTAAGGACATGTCTGATGCCCAAATTAGCCACGTACATACTGAACTCACATGATGTGAACTTCGGGCCATTGTCAGACACCAGCGTGTCTGGAAGTCCATGGGTGACAAATAAAAGGGTCAGGGCTTTGACTACTGCTTGGGTGGTGGTCGTGGGAAGCAAGGCCACGTCAATCCACTTAGAGTAGGAATCCACGACCACCAAGAAAGTCTTGCCATGCACTGGTCCAGCCAGGTCGATGTGCAGGTGAGACCAAGGGGCACTAGCACTTTCCCACCTGGTGGGTGTGGCGGCTGGCGGGGCAGCCCTGGTTTCTTGGCAAGGTTGGCAAGAGCTTACCCAGTTGGCGATTTGAGCATCCATGCCGGGCCACCAGACATAGCTGCGGGCCAACGCCTTCATCCTTACGATGCCCGGATGGCCCTCGTGAAGTACCTTCAGGATGGGTACTCGAAGGGTGGCTGGGATGATTACTCTTGTACCCCACAATAGACATCCCTGTAGCCTCGACAGTTCCTGCTGGCGGGTTTTAAAAGGAACAAAGTCAACTGTACATTGAGTTTCCGGCCACCCCCTTCCCACCCAGTCCAGAACCTGGGCGATTATTTTGTCTTTTTTTGAGTGCGCCGCAATGTCTTCGGCTGTCACTGGAAGTTTGAATTCGTTGACCTCAAAAATGGCGTGAATTGGTGCAGGGTCCTCGACTGGGACTGGCAGGGGGCAGCGACTGAGGGCATCGGCATGACTCAAGTTCTTGCCAGGACAATGCACCAACTTGAATGAGTAGGCGGCCAGAAACAAAGTCCATCTGGTCATTCTGGGTGAAAGTACCTGCGGGGTCTGCTTATCTCCAGATAAGAGTCCTAGGAGAGGTTTATGGTCAGTCACAAGTTCAAAATGGTGGCCAAATAAGAATTCGTGGAACTTTTTAACTGCAGCCACCGCAGCCAGGGCCTCTTTATCGATTTGGCTGTAGTTCCTTTCTGCCGTGGAGAAAGTCCTAGAAAAGAAGGCAATTGGTGCCTCAGAGCCGTTGGGGAGTCTGTGGCTTAGGACAGCCCCAATCCCAAAAGGGGATGCGTCAGCAGCCAGGACCAGAGGAAGGCATTGATCGAACTGGACTAAGACCGCTTCCAATGTGAGTAAGGATTTGACTGCTTTGAAAGCGTGGGCTTCTTTGGGTCCCCAATGCCAGGGTGAGTCTTTATCTAAGAGTCTATGTAGGGGTTCAGCGACAGATGCTTTGTGCGGGAGGAATGAGGCGTAGAAGTTTAGAAGCCCCAGAAAGGCTTGTAGTTCAGTCTTATTGGTTGGTGTGGGTGCCTCGTGGATGGCCTTCACCTTGGACTCCATTGGGTGGATGCCAGAGGCGTCTATCCTATAACCCAGAAAGCCCACCTGCCTAGTGGCGATGGCGCACTTCTCCCTTTTAAGTTTGAGGCCATGCTGCCTAAACTTCTCTAGCACTGTCCTGACCCTCTGAATGAGTTGAGGTCGGCTAGTAGCTGAGACTAAGATGTCATCGAAATACAGAACAACTCCTGGGAGACCTTGGAGAATCCGTTCCATGAATGATTGGAAAATACCCGGGGCCACACTGACCCCGAATTGGAGGCGCTTACATTTGAAAGCCCCTCTATGCGTGACTATGGTTTGTAATTCAGCTGTCTGATCATCAACAGGGAACTGTTGGTATGCCTGGGACATATCTAACTTGGCGAAAATGGTACTGGGTTCGAATGTGTGTAACAGATGCTGAATAACAGGGACGGGGTATGCGCTGACCTGCAAATAACGGTTGAGCGTGGTTTTATAGTCTGCGCAGATCCTTAAATTTCCATCCTTCTTGAGTGGGGTGACTATGGGGGTCTCCCATTTGGCAAAATCAGTAGGTTCTAACACCCCTTGTTTAAGTAGTTTGTCTAATTCTGCGTCCAATTTAGGACGGATGGCGAAAGGCACCCTGCGTGGCTTAAGGCGGAGAGGAATTGCCTGAGGATCTACGGAAAACGAGATGGGGGTGCCCGAATAGCAACCCAGCTCGCTGCTAAATACGTCAGAAAAATCAGAAAATAATGTATCTACGTCAGAAGTTGAGACAGCATGGATCCCAGTTACACTAAGGCCAAGGGAAGGAAACCAATCAAGTCCCAACAGGCTGGGGAGGGCACCGTTAACAACCACTAAAGGCAAATGGCCTTTAAAGGCTTGGAATTGAACGAGGAACTTGCCTTTCCCGAGGACAGGAATGTTCTTGCCCTGGTAGTCCCGCAGTGTCAGGTGGCATCTTTGGAGCTGTTTCCTTGACAGTCTGGGCTGGATCTTCTTCAGAGTGTCCCAGGAGATGATTGAGAGCGCAGATCCCGTGTCTACCTCCATCCTGCAGGGTTTACCTTCTAGGAAAACAGAAATTTTAATTTTATCAGGGGTTTGGGAAGTATGGTTAGCGTGGTAGCAGGTATAGCAGTCTTCCACTTGCCTTTGGGAAATAGAAGGTGGTGGAGGTCTTTGAGGCAAGGAGCGCCCTGCTTGGCATACTCTAGCGAGGTGACCCTTCTTTTGGCAGTTCAGGCAGATGGCGTTTCTAAACCTGCAGGATGCCCTAGAGTGGGAGCCTCCGCAGGTTAGGCACAAGGGCGGTTGCTTGGGGGTGAAGTTGTTTGACTGTCCCGCTCCTACCTGTGAAGGCTTCTGATGCTTAAGGCGGTTAATTTCTGATGAGTCTGTGGGGTCTTCTTCACTGAGTACATCTTCAGAATGGACGGTTGGACTGCTGGGCTTTAATGGAGTGCCCTGAATCTCAGCTGCTGACTGGGCAGAGAGCTCAGCAGCCAGGGCTTCTTCCATGGCTAGGGCCAGAGTCAAGTCCTTTTTTGCCAGTAAACGTCTTTGGAGTCTCAGGTCTCTAACCCCACAGACGATCTGGTCCAGCAGCATGTCTTCCAGATATTCTTTGAAACTGCACTGTAAGGCAGCTGTCCTCAGGGCAGCCATGTATTCATTGATCGACTCCCCCACTGCCTGCTTCCTGATTCTGAAGGCATACCTTCTGGCGATCTGGGATGGTTTTGGCGCGTAGTGGTTGGATAGTATTTCCTGTAGCTCATCCCATGGGATGCTTCTGATGGCGCGTGGTGCGACTAACGCTGTAGCGGTGTCAAAAACGGCGGCCCCACAATAGCTGAGGAAATAAGACTTCTTTCTATGTTCCGCAGTGTCAGCTAACCCGATGGCATCGAGAAAATGGCTGAAGCGATTCTTGTAGGAGTCCCACGTTTCCTCGTTTGGCTTGAATGGCGGGAATGCTGGATTAGTATTCATCGTGGGTAGTGTCGGGTTCGTCTTCTTCAATCGTCTTTGAAATCACGCTCTTAAAAGAGCACAGGCTGTGACTGTCTCTCTGGGCTACGTAGCTCTTTTGAATTTCGCGCTCTTGGTGAGCATTGGCGGCCGCGGCTACGGTGCCGGCGGCTCGTTTCAGTGACTACAGCTCGAGTAACGGCGGTTTGAATTTCGCGCTCTTTGTGAGCGTTGCGCGGCTGCGGCTACAGCGCTCGTGACTTCACTCTCAGTGATTTACAGCTCTTTTGAATAGACGTGTCTGGTTAGCCTTCGACAATCCCATCTTCGTCGCCAGTGTTGTGGAGCGATGGTAAGGAAGAGGCGTGAGACCAGAGCGTACAACTAACAAGGCTTTATTGCAGGGAATAAAGGGTTGTCGCGTCTGCTTGCTAACTTGCAAACTAGCGGGCGACAACGGGCTGGCTCTGCTCGACAGCCGGCTTATATAGCCGACTGTCAAACGGAGCCAACCAATGGGAGCGGCTGGTGCTCCCGCTCAAACAGCGGACCTGGTTGGGAACCCCACCAGTTCCACGGACATAACACTGCCAATATCTATTTTTAATCAATTTTGTTGGCTGCTACCATACTAGATCAAACTATGGGATCAGCAAATGCTTTCATTTATTATACTAGCTTTTTTGATAAACCAAATTATTTATGTAGTGACTCAAAAGCTTTAAGAAACTTGAATACTTATGGAGTCATCTTCTTTTTTTTTGCCAAAATTCTGTAAAAAGCAACATAGAATTTTTAAAAAACCTTACAAAATGTTAGAGTTAGCCTGAAGAATAATTTTCTCATGGAAGCCAGATAAAACTTAAGCCTTTGTCCCCAAATTTTCCAAATATTTGCACTGCTTTTAATGTAGGAAAAATAATTGAGTGTTGAATAAAATGAGAAGCACTTGCCAGGATTTCAGAGTCTAATAGCTTCCCGATGTTCCTCATAATGGTTTACATTCAGTATTATTAACATTCCACATTAAAAAAGGATATAAGTTCAGTGTTATGAATGGAAATGTGGGAAAGTAACCTCCCATTTTCTTAAGGAAAACTAAGTTTAGAAAAAAGAAAAGAGAAAAAAAAAACCTGGGTATATGCCTGTTCCATAAAAACCCTCAATATTTGTTAATATTTAAAATATCTAAAACGAATTATCATAGGAATTCCTTTTAAGGTATAAATCAGTTTAAAAGTAATATTCATTCTGATCACAGTTATTTTTTCCCCATAATTTCATAAGAATTTTCAACTATCCCATATGATATATGAGGAATAATCTCTATTATGATGTTTAAAATATTTAATTCTGCTAAGAAAGATGTCTGTCTGGGAATATTTATTCCAAGGTACTTAACAAGACTTTGTACAACAGACAAAACCCCATTTTTAAATACTTTTCCATAGATGCCATATGATTGACAGAGAAGTGTATGAGATTAGTTAATATGCTGATAGTTTATCATGTAGTAATTCAGGATTCACAAATTTAGGTAAAGGTACTTGATAATTGTGATAATATCATTTGCCTACAATATATATGTTATATGTAAAATTCTAGTTACCTAGACACCTGAACTTTCCTTGGATTATCTAACACTATAGGATAATAGTTGTAAAACCATATCAAATATAAGAGAAAATAAAATATATCCTCATACAGTTCGAAGATATATGCTAACAGGTAAAGAAATAACACTAACATAATGATCTCAGCTGAGAGAGTAATTACTTTCTGATCCAATTGAGTAGGAACAGAAAACAATCAGTTTTTCCCCAAAGGATGTTCAAACATTTGATCTGCACTTTAATAAAGATTTTTTCTGCATCTACAGAAGCCACTACAACTAAGTAAGATGTTCAGATTCAATTTCTAAAGTATCTACTAATTCTCTGATATTATCAGAATCCTGCCTTGTGCTTCCCTTTTACTGTTGTGCATGCAATCGAAGGAACTATATTCTACATATTCTGTGCTAGTATTGCTTTGAGAATTTCAGTATCTACATTTAACAAGGATATCAGACCATAATTTGTTCTTACCCAGTTTCTACTGATACTTAAGTGTTATAAAACAGAAAGGGAAACATTCCTTGAACATAAGTCAAATTGCTGTTATATAGGACCAAAACTTTGTGTAAATAACTTCTAAATCCATCTAGACCTTGACCGTTTCCTTTTTTCCTGTTATTTATTGTGTATCATTCAGTTTTATGAACAAAAATATGATTAAATAGCCCTATCTCCCTTTGATTTACTTGATGGGATGATAAATGTTTCCTGAAGTTAACTTTGCATTCATTTAGATTACTGTCCTACCCTGACAGTAATGCAGTCTATACCTGCATAGACAGCTATCATCAAACCCTCTAGAATTAATGTTTGCAATCATTGTCTGCATATATTAAAAAAGGAAAAAGGATGACTCTACAAACTATAGACCCAACAGTCTCCTTAACACAATCAGTAAACTCTTTGCTACAGAGTTTTACAACCTATAACAGAAATCCATGGACCAGAAGGAACAAAAAACAGATGGCCGAGAAGTAAGCTAGCGTTAGGGAAGGCCAGTCTAGCTGAGATTAGCTAACTCCTGGGCTGATGGTGCCTACCCACTTTAAGACCTCCTTCCCAGGCAGCCCAACTGCTTTGCAAAGAGCAGCTATCGAAGCCCTCCAACAAAGCAAACAAAGTAGATAAAGTAATAGAAAATGAAGAAGCTAAAGTGCTCTGGGACTTTAAAATTCAAGCACATGACATGCAACACCCCAGATTTAATAATTGTTGATAAAAAAGACAAAAAAGTCTAGATAACGGATGTAGTACTTGGAGAAACAGAACACAAACAGAATAGAAGAGAAAGAAGTGGACAAATGGCAAAACATAAAAAGAAAGTAAAGATAGTATTAATAGCACCTTTGGGGATATAATCCTCAAATATCTGGAACATCACTTGAACGCCATTGGCATTGACAAAATCACCACCAATCAATTGCAAAAAAAAAGCTTTATTTGAAACAGCTTACATCCCGCGATGATAATTTTAACAGCATCAACACCTGCCTATCCTAACTCCTTGGAAAGGACTCAATAGATGGACAAAAATGCCAAATCCAGTCTGAACATCTGGCTGACTGTGTGATGAACGAAGATAATAATCCACCAGTTAGGCATTATTTGATATGGTTGTCAGAGTTAAGTTCTCTGAAGAAGATGAGGGATATGCCAGAGGTTCAACCAAACTGCATAGGTTTCATCAGAGGAGCCAGATGAAGGGTGTCTCTCCCATAAACAATATCGTGATTTAATTTACAGAAACCTATACTGTATCAATTGTCACATTGGTCAACAAGAACAGTGCTATGTGTTGGAGTTCCTGGACATCTGGCAACAAATGGACTTGGAACTGTTGGCTGAGCAACCGGGCCAGTAGCTGTAGCACTTCTGAAAAAAAAAAGATGTTTACCTGTTGCAAACATACAATGCAATCATATCTTTAACGCCATCAAACAGCAACATCTGCCTACTTGAGGTCTTTCACCTCTGATCTTAAGGAGAGATGGACTTCAATAATATTTGGACTTGTTGCATATAGCCTAGAATATCAACATGAATTTGGTATAAAACCAAAATTAAAAATGCAGCATGAATATATATAATTGTAGGGAAGATTTTTTCCTGGGATTAGAACCTACTTAATGTCTTATATCAGTGTCATTTCATACTGCTAATTTTTGCAAGGTAATCACTGTCCTATATAAAATAGTTTTCTTCTAGTCTCAGGCAAGGGGAAAATCTGATTTTCCTGAAGTAATTCTGGATTAGATAAATAATCAGTTATAATATGAATGAATTACATATTTAATAACTAACTTCACATTCAGCATGAACTGGGATTTTTCAGTCAGTCTAATAGTAGTACATGCAACTGAAAATTACTGAAAAGAAATTGAATTTTTAAAAATCTTACTATATAGAATTTATCCAAGAGCAGCTTTAATCATATGATAGTCTTATGCTGTGTTAGGGGAAAAAACATTTTCTGACAAAAATGTTTCTTTTTATTTTTCACAGAGATGTTTTTCTAATTCAATTCATTTTTGATACCATAGCAACTGTGGAATAGCTAATGTTGATGGGAATCATATGCTCAAAAAAGGTGGAAATCTGCTGTCTTTCTTGAGCTGCTCCAACCGAAACATGTAGTTTTTTGTTGAATGTAAGGGATGTGCAAATTCAGGTGTGCAAATTACATGGTATCCCAAAAGCAATCTGGTATTATTCAATAGTGAAAATGCTTTTCAATAAAAATTAAATGTTTGTAACATGGCTCCATTAAAAAATAACTAAAAATTATTACTGATTATTATTCTTTAATTTTAATTTAATTATTTTATTGTTATTCAAATATTTGCCAGTTTAGTTCTTAAACAACTTTGTAAAGAAATAGAGTCCATATATTTTCATTTAACAATAACAGTATCATAATTCTAGACAGTAACATAACTGTTACTTTATTTTTACACCATGTACACAATTTAGAACACCATTTCTAAAATGATCTTGTGAATGAAAATGTAATGTAAGAAAACTGGGTAATATTTTCTTTGTGTAGGTTCTGTGATATCACATGAGGAATATTAATTTAAGACTTTCCTTTTTCTTTTTAACTTAGGCACCATGATTTTCCAAAGAATCTTCAAAAACAGATGAGCAATGCTTGTGGAAGAGTGAGTACCGTGTTTCTCACAAAATAAGGCTGGACCTTATTTTTTTTTGACCCCCCCAAAAATGGCTAGGCTGTCTTTTCGGGGGTGACTTAATTCCTCCCCCCTCAGGTGGGTGGGCGGTGATGGCTTGGATGTTGACCTCGGTGTTGGTGGGGCACTTCATATCTGGAGACCTTCCACCACCATTGCTTTCCCTTCTCCCTGTGTTGCCGCGGCATTTAGAGCAATGCTACAGCATTTGGCGCAGCCATGTGCGGCCAGCCAGGGCTCCTGCCTGCAACTGGAGCCCAGCAGAGACACTTGGCTTCAGGCGCTCCTGTCGCCACCTTCCCTTTGCTTTCGAAGGCAAAGCCATTTCTTTTAAAAACGACGCCCTGCTACCGGTACGACAAAGCCAAGGCAGCGAGAGCCTCCCCGCTGGGCCCTCTGCTCATCCCGCCAGGGCCATGCCAGAGCCATGCAGGCTGGGCAGAGCCAGGAAAGCAAGCCGCGGGTGCGCACCTGCCAAGCGAAAGAGCTGGGCCGATCCATCAGCTCCGCTGGGATCACCAGGCGAAACTCTTCGCACTCTGCCCGGCGCCAGGCAGGGATGGTGGCTGGGTGCTTCTCCCAGGGTGGGCTGATCCTGCGCTGTGGCCCTGGGAGATTCGCCTCCCCACGTGGGGTTGGGTTGCCCTCTCGGGCAGGAGCGGCTTTGTTGTTCTGGTAGTAGGGCGTCATTTTTAAAAGAATTGGCTTTGCCTTCGAAGGCGAAGGGAAGGCAGTGACAGGAGCGCCTGAAGCCGAGTGTCTCCGCCAGGCTCCGGTTGCAGGGAGGAGCCCTGGCTGGCCGCATGTGGCTGTGCCAAACGCTGCAGCGTTGCTTTAAATGCCACAGCAGCATGGTGAGAAGGGAAAGCAATGGTTGCGGAAGGTCTCCCAATACAAAGTGCCCCACCAACGCCAAGGTCAACACAGGCAGCACCATATCTAGGTATGTAACAAAAGTACTTCCTAACGGCAAGCCCCCCCTGCCATTCCCCCCATTCACATGTTTAATATAGGCCTTAATTTGGGGGGAGGGGCTTAATTTGATTTTATGCCTATAAAACATGCTGGGACTTCCTGTTGGGGGAGGCCGTATTGTTGGAGAAACACGGTAGTAAGAAGAAAGCCCAGCACTGCAAAATCACACAAAATACTCTCACAGCAAAAAGTTCAGGATGAAAAGGACAGTTTCTGTTCCAAACATAAATTTGAAAATCAAGTGAAATTGATCTAGAAAATAATTTTCACCCAAGAATGATGGAGTTGGTAAGCAACAATCTGCTTAAACATATGTTTCTGGAAGGAATGCCCAATCAGTCTATTTGTTCTGGCCTCTTTTTGAGGCCAGGGAAGATGGCAAAGGATTGGTGAAGAGCATGGCAGCGATCCATAACTTCTCCTGTACTGTGGTAGAGTAGAGAAGCTGAATGTCACCAAGGTCCTCATTAGCTTGATGAATGGATGGTATCTACACTGCTATTCTCTGGCATTGAAACAGGGACCCAGTACTTGTATTTGCAGCCCAAAGACAGTTTGGACTTCTAGGTTGGAAGCTTTTATTTCCCTCTTAAAGAATAACATTTTTGAGGCACAAGAATGACTTTCTGTCCAAGGAAGAATTTATAAATGCCCAAGCAGAACCAGGCAATTCCTCTACAGTATAACAAATTAAGACAGACAGAGTTCAAATGAGCAGATGGGTGTCTCAATCTCTCCAAATGTGGATTCCAACTGACCCAAACCATGTGATTGTAATAAACAATTCTAATAGTTAAGCAGGATAAAAACAAGGAATATGTTGATATACTCTTATATTTAATTCCATTAAACCTTGTTTGTTACTTTAACAAACTTCAATCTTTTACATGGGAGGAATTTAGTGAGGCTTAATTTTTAGTATATTTGCACAGAATTGCAGTGCCAGTCATCCAGTTTGAAGAGATATCTTCAAAGCCTTTGGCAGTCTGCCTTTGTTCTCATCAGAAATCTTGGCTCCCTCACTCTTCGCTCTTAATTCTGGAATTTAATTTACAAAATTGAAGATATCCTTGGGAGTTCCATTTCTTCCTGATTGTTATCTTATGTGTCAATGTACACTCATTATTAGTGATTTATTTGGTGAACCACACTTAAACCATGGCCTAGTATGATATGACAGGCATTACCTTCTTGGTTTTCTGAAAACAATTTTATAATGTCCTTTCACCAAACACAACTAGAAACAACTAGATAGGAGGATATAGAACAAAAATGTCATTAAAAAGTTTTTTGAAAGTCCAAATATATAGGTTGTGAGTTCATACATATCAGGACATGGTTTCCTGAAAAATACAATTAACTAAATTTACATGTTGCCCGATACACTGGTTTACATACTTTGTTATCTAACTTAAAAAGCCATACTAAACATGTCATATTAGAAAATTTTTGGATCCCAGACAAAGTTTACCAAACTAGATATATTTTGTTTTTTATACTTTCTTAAAAAAACATTCTGAGACAAATAATGCTTCAGTTTTCAAAACAAAACATTTTTTTTTATCAAACTTATTTCAGAACTTTATCAATAATGCTTTTCATCAATATACCAGAATATACAATAAACAGAACTTTTTTTAAAAAATATAACTCCCTGGCTTCTTTTCTTAAAAAAATCAAATCAGTATTGTAATGGCTACTTTCCAATTCTCACACAATGGTGCCAATTTCATGGCTAAGCTGCATATTTCTCTTAGAAGTTCAGCAGTTTCAAAATAATTTAAGAAGGTTTAGGTGGATGTCATCCAGATTTCATGAATAGTTATTTTTTAAATTTTGTTTTTATGGATTAGTCATTATTTGCTCTATCTGTTTCAGAGTTGGTTCAGCTGTAATGCAACTTCCTCCATAGCCAATTTCCTGCTTCTAACATATTTTTAAAAAATCATAATTTACTGCTACTGTTACTGCTTTTTGCAATGTATCTCAATACATTTTTTTCACTTGCCTTATTGTCAATTTATATTTATTTTGCCAGAGTGTGTATTCAACCTTCTTTTTCTGATCTGGACAATTTCTGAAAGAAATTATGGGTGTCAAACTCATGGCGTCATGTTGGCATCACTTGATGTATCGCAATGTTTTTTTCCTTTGTGGAGCTGGTCCGGGTGTGGCCTATGTTGATGCATCTGGTCCACGGGCCGCCAGTTTGACACCCGTTCTAGACTTTTAAGGCTTCCTTGAAGCTGATTGTTTTCCATGGTGGCATTTTCTTTCCTAATCTAATGTACATTCTAAATAGTTGAGCTTTTAATTGTAATATTAAACTTTACCTTCATTTGTCTGTTTTTTAAATTCACCTTGCAATACTTTAAAACATTTTTTTTAAAGTCAGCTATGACTTCTCAGATGTTATTGCCAGTATTCCAATAAATACATGTTATTCCAACCTTTATTCATTTGTTTGCTCATTCATTCATTTCATTCAATTTTTTCCCCTGCCACAATCAATGAGATTTTGGGTAATTTACAAAATGTAGGCAAAATTTTACCCCAGTAACTTATATAGAAAAAAAAAATCCACAATAATCCCTCAGAATAATAAAATCATGATGAGTAATCACTTTCATGAATGAATGAATGATGATCACTTTAATTATACTCAATCATGTTAACTCTTCGAACACACATTGTTAGTGTCATTTTCAACTGAAAATATTCTGTAGTTTTAAACTTTTTTTCTAAATGAAATCAGGGGGGGCAGTCTGATTTCAACCAGAAGATAAAATAATTGAGATATTTAATTTTTTTTTACAAATGTTGCCATTGTTATGATATCAATATGCATTTCCCGATCTATGTGAGACTAACTGAGTCACTTATTTTTCTGAAACTTCCTCCTTTGGATGTCTCCTATTCCTGATTTTCAAGGACAGCCTCAACATTTTGCTGATATTGGAGAAAATAGTACTATTAAATGACTAGCATTTTGCATTCCTAAAATCATTTACCATAAAAATAAATGTTCCGATATGATGTTTGAAAGTTACTATGTCTTGTCTGTGCCACTGTTGCACTAGGAAGTTACAACAGTGACTCTTTGGCCCATAAACAGCACAATTTTGTGTGCTAAAAATTATCTGAAAGCAAACAACGAAATTCAATAAGATCTCTTTATGATCAGTACTTGGATGGGGAAGTCCTTGGACTATTCCAAGCTTATTAGAAAGAATATAATCATAACAAATATATGATTATACAGTATCTATAGCTGCACACATACACACATTTAGCAATCACTGAATGCAAAATACTGCCTATGTAAATTGTATAACATTTTGCAATTCAGAGAACGTGTCACTGATTTGATGTTTAAACATGCCCAGAGAAGGAAGTCCCGGACTTTGCAGGATGATAGAAAATCTTCTATCAATAGACCTTTGCCTATTGAGTTGGCCGTCTACACAATGCAAAGGTCTTTTAATCTGTTAATCTTCCTCTGTTTCCAAAGCTGAACTCAGAGCAACCCGGAGATGGAGATCTCAGACTGACTGGCAGCAGCAACCAGTCAAACCCACTGGTGCTGGCAGCTAATCCAGAGACACATTGTTCAGCCGAGATCATTTGCACTGAACTGAGTTTCCGTCCATTGTTTCAGGAGGGGATACAATGAGGTGTGTGACAGCAGGGAATCAGCTGCGTTACATATTAGCTGCATTCAGCATGCTTGGTTGATGTTTAGCTTAAAGACCATGTGAGTTTTTCCCCCTGATGTGCTGGCTAATGAAATAAATTCTTGGAACACCAGACTGGATAATTGTGTTCTATTACTTATGAATATCTCACAAAGGAAAAGACTCTGATCCCAATGATGGGTTTATTTTATCCACATTATAGCTTAAAAAAAAGAAATTGACATTGAGTAGATTAATACAAATAATTTGTTGTATAGCACATCAGTTGGTTACTTCTGCATTCTGCAGCTGTGTTATTTTACCTGAAAGCCACAAAGCCTATTTTTGCATCTTCTAGCAAGTTCAAGTTATATAGAAGTTTGGCTTCCCATGAATACATTGATTAGCTCTTCCTGTCAGGAAAAATAGCTAAACAGGCCATGTTTCTGATTCCCATATGTGATTAGTGTGACACACAAACAAAACCAAATTAATAAATAATAAATTAGAAGCCAAAAGCTTGCATCTGACTCTGGCTTGTAAGAAGAATAAGCTACAGTTTGTATGTCATGGCAGACATTACCACAAAGGGAGATTCAATTATTTATGGTCACTGAAAGCTATGATTATGGTCACTGAATTTAGATTTATAAATGTACAAACAGACAAATACACATACATACCAGAGGTGGCATTCAGCAGGTTCTGACCAGTTCTGGAGAACCGGTAGCAGAAATTTTGAGTAGTTCAGAGAACTGGAAAATACCACCTCTGACTGGAGATTTTACAGTATCCTCCCCCTGCCATGTCCACCATGCCACACCCACAGAACTAGTAGTAAAGAAATTTGAATCCCACCACTGAAACACACATATTTCCAATGCTATAACTTATAAGATGCTTAACTGATTAAAGAACAGTACCATGCTTGCTCCTGCTGAGTGATCAGTTAATTAGAGCTGTTAGATCTGAATAGAAGTGAAAGTTGGACTTTGAAGAAAGAATACTGATGCTTTTGAATGTCTGTGTTGGAGAAGACTCCAGAGGGGAAGTAGCCAGGAAAACAAACAAATGGCTCATTGAACAAATCAACCCAGAGTTCTCACTCAAGGCCCAAATGACCAGGCTTAAATTGTTATACTCTGGACATATTACCCATAGATCCATAGGTCTCTGGAAAAGGTTCTAATGCAGAGAAAGGTGGAAGGAAAGATAAGGAGGACAGCAGCAACATGAATATTACAATGATGATTGGTGCACCATTGCAGGAACAAGTTAGACAAGTAATAACGGAAGAAATTTGTGGCCGACTTGATGGCGCATAATCAAACAATAAATCACCAGATGTGGGCTGCAAATATCCAAACAGTCATGAAACATCAGCAAAGGAATACAGTTTTGGTATCTCTTGGTTATCATTTGTAATTGTCTGGATTTTTTTTGCTAATGGTTCTAAATTAATTATCTAATGATATTTTTCTCATTATTTTTCATATGATTACAGGCTGTAAAGCAGGAACATATTGCAGACTTGCAAAGGAGGAGGCAACAGACACAGTAAAGGATACAAAACTGTCTCACACCAAATCAAACTGTTTGACAAAAATCCCTTCCCAAGGTCTTCAACATACTGTTTTTCTAGCATCCAGTTCCTTTGACTGCAGTTGTTAGCTAGAGATTTAAAGTGGAAACATCTGCTTGCACAGTAGGCTATATCTGCATGCTCACTAAAAGTTATCATGAGATCCATCCCCATTCATGTGAACCTAGATGATTTGGTGAAGTAGTACAAGAACTAGGAAGTTTTTAAGTGGTATTTCCTAGTTCATTACAAACGTTTACTTAATTTTTAAATTTAAAAAAAAATAACTGAAGTTTTATTTATATTTGGGTTAACTATGTATTGAAATCTTTACTACAGTTTCTAATGCTTGGATTAAATTATATTTCTTCAATAAATCCTATCATCAACTTTAAATATGTCGTTTTCAAATATATTTGTTTTGAGGGGAGGGATTGTAATTTAAGCCATGCTCTACATGGGTAAAAAAAATTCAGATATCAGATAAGCATAAATTATAAGCTACATTGGCCTTAGACTGCACAATTTGGCTCAAATGCTGATTTTTTTTTCACATAAAGTAAATATTTGCCTTTATTCCTATGGCTATCATTTCATTCCCAGTTGCACGGTTACAGTTCTGTCAATATCAACTCATATGGACTGTTTTGTGATTGTGCAGTCCCACCTTAAATTTTGAAAGTGTGATTGTGCTCACTCTGTATGTTTTTTTTAAAATGTTGTTCAATTGTGTCTGATTCTGAGAGACTCCATGGACAGGGCCCTGCAGCTTTCTTGTCAAAATTTGAATCTTGACTTAGTGCCTCAGATGGGACTACAACTTACGGTTTCCTAATTTCTAGCCTCAGTTGTAGCCACTGTAAGTCAAGAACTACCTGTCAACTTACGAGCACAATTGAGCCCCAAATTTATGGTGTTAAATGAGAAATTTGTTAAATGTGAAATTTGTTTGGTCCCATTTACAACTTTTCTTGCCACATTTGTTAAGTGAATCACTGAAGTTGTTAATTTAATAACATGCTTGTTAAGTGAATCTGACTTCCCCGTTATAAATCTTGATGCCAACCAAAACCAAGCATTTAATAGTGAGTACCATACCAAGTGCATTAATCAAACAAGTGGCAAGAAAGTAGGGGCAGGCAGGCACAACACAGGTTATATAGACAGTAAACACAGTGTCAGATATAAAGATCTCAAGTGCCTATATACAAATGCACAAAGTCTGGGAAACAACAGGGTGAACTCAATCTACGAACACATGAAGGTAAATATGATATAGTTGGAATAACAGAAACTTGGTGGGATGAAACCCATGACTGGAACATACTGGTAGAAGGATACAAACTATTTTTTAAAAAAAGACCCCATAAAAGAGGAGGTGGAGTTGCACTGCATGTAAAGGACCACTTTATTGCTACAGAAATGCATGAAACCAAGGATGAAAACCTCCTAGAATGTACATGGGTCAATATAAAAGAAAAAAAAGAATGACATGGCCATAGGTATATATTATAGGCCACCCAATCAAGCAGAAAAAATAGATGTCCTTTTTGGCAACCAACTAACAAACATATGCAGGAAACACACAACAATAGTAATGGGAGACTTTGATTATCCTGATATCAATTGGAAAACTAATTCTGCACCAAGTGAGAAATCAAATAAGTTCCTAACCAATCTAGCTGACAACTTTGTTGTCCAAAAGGTGATACAAGAGGGACAGCCATACTGGACTTAATTCTTACAAACGGAGAAGAAGTGATAGAGGGAGTTGAAACTGCAGGAACCTTGTGTGAGAGTGACCATGTCATACTAGAATTCAACATAACACAAACTCAAGCAATAGAACATAATGACACCAGACTCTTGGATTTTAAAAGAGCTGATTTCAATAAATTCAGAGAGAACTTGGGAAAGATTCCACGGATGAAAATCCTAAAGGGGAAAACAACTCAGGAATCTTGGGAAACTCTAAAAAGTATGATCATAGAAGCCCAGACCAGCACAATACCACTGAGAAAGAAAAACAAGAAATCCAAGAAAAAACCAGCATGGCTGCACAAAGATCTCTCTGACAGATTGAAAGAAAAAAAGGACAAGTACAAAAAATGGAAAGAAGGACATACAACTAAGGCAGAATGTCAGCAGACAGCCAGAATCTGCAAAGACGAAGTCAGGAGAGCAAAGGCTCAGAACGAACAAAGACTTGCAACAAAAATCAAAGATAATTTTAAAAAGGTTTCTTAAAACATAAATAACAAGAAAAAAATCAAGGAAACAGTCGGTCCACTAAAGAGAGAAGACAGCAAGGAAGTAACAGGCAACAGAGAGAAAGCAAAACTGCTTAACTCATTCTTTGCATCTGTCTTCATGCAAAAAGAAACTATAGCTCAACCCACCAAAAACATAACTGTAAAAAACAGACCAGAAATAAAAGTTAAAATCAGCAAAAAAAGTAGCAAGAGAACACCTGTCTGATCTTGATGAACACAAATCACCAGGGCCTGATGGATTACATCCCAGAGTTTTAAAGGAGCTGGCAGAGGTCATCTCAGAACCACTGCACCATATCTTTCAAAAATCCTGGAGCACCAGGGAACTACCAGAGGACTGGAAAAGAGCTGATGTGGTTGCCATCTTCAGAAAAGGGAAAAAAACTGACCCAGGAAACTATAGACCAATCAGCCTAACATCAATACCTGGGAAGATACTGGAAAAGATAATAAAAAAACAGGTTGTTGCTGTGACGATCTGTCAGTCTTTTCCTGTGCTGCGTGAGTATTTTCTAGAATTCATTTTGTACTATGGTGGATGAAGTTGACTGGAGATCTGCCAACATCTAGAAACAAGTAAAGTAATAACTAGCAGTCAGCATGGGTTTGTTAAGAACAGATCATGCCAAACCAATCTTATTTCATTCTTCAACACAGTGACTAAATTAGTAGACCAGCAAAATACTGTGGACATAATATATTTAGATTTCAACAAGGCATTTGACAAAGTAGACCACAACCTACTTATTAAGCTAGAAAAAAGTGGAATAGATAGCACCACCACTAGATGGACTCGCAACTGGCTGGCAAACCATACTCAACGAATAGTCCTTAATGGCTGTAAGTCTACATGGAGGGAAGTAAGCAGTGGGGTGCCACAAGGTTTCGTCTTAGGCCCAGTACTCTTCAATATCTTCATTAATGACTTAGATGAGGGAATAGAAGGGGAACTTACCAAATTTTCAGACGATACTAAGCTGGCAGGAATAGCTAACACCCAAGAAGATAAGCTCAAGATCCAGATGGATCTTGACAGATTAGTACACTGGGCCCTATCTAACAAAATGAAATTCAATGTAGAGAAAAGTAAAGTCCTACACTTAGGCAAGAAAAACCAAAAGTACACATATAGACTGGGTGAAACCAGGCTCAATAGCAGTAACTGTGAGATGGATTATGGAGTCTTAGTAGACAACCAGCTAAATATGAGCCAGCAGTGTGCAGCAGCAGCCCAAAAGCTAATGCAATCTTAAGTTGTATTACCAGAGGGATAAAAACAAGATCAAGAGAAGTACTAATACCACTCTATAAAGCCTTAGTATAAGACCACACCTAGAGTACTGCATCCAGTTTTGTTCACCACATTATGAAAAAGATGTTGAGACTCTAGAAAAAGTACAGAGAAGAGCAACCAGGATGATTAGGGGACTGGAGACATATGAACATAAAACATATGAAGAATGGTTACAGGAACTGGGCTTGGCTAGTCTAGTGAAGAGAAGGACCAGGAGAGACATGATAGCAGTCTTCCAAAATTTGAGGGGCTGCCACAGAGAGGAGGGGGGTCAAGCTATTTTCTAAAGCGCCTGTACGCCAGACAAGGAATAATGGATGGAAAGTGAACAACGAGAGATTTAAGCTGGAACAATCAACCAATGGAACAGCTTGCCCTCGGAAGTTGTAGGAGTGCCATCACTTGAGACTTTCAAGAAGACATTGGATTCCCATCTGTCAGAAATGGTGTAGGGTCTCCCGCTTGGGTGGGGGGTTGGACTAGATGACTTACAAGGTCCCTTCCAACTCTGATTATCTGTTATCTGTTGTCTTTGCTAGTCAGAAGGTTGCAAAAGGTGAACACATGGCCCTGGGACACAGCAACAGCCATAAATATAAACCAGTTGTCAATCATCTGAATTTTGATCATATGATCATGGGGATGCTGCAAAGGTGGTAAATTGTGAAAAACAGTCATAAGTTACTTTTTTCAGTGCTGCTATAACTTAAAATAGTCATTAAATGAACAGTTATAGGTCAAGGACTACCTGTATAACATTGTTTTGTACTATTACTGTAGCACTTCATTGTTTTGTTTTTTGTTATGATTTTAAACTTTTACATTGGTTGGAGTTGGCATATATTACAGGTTGCTTTCCTGCATATGCTATAGGCTTAATTAATTAATGCTCTTGGTAGATCTTATATTTGAGGCTGATTTTAACCATGTTATTGTAATGTAGATACTGATGAGTCAATATGAAATGTTTGCATCTACCTCTATTGGTCTTTTGACTATATTGTTTAAATAGATTACATAAATAAATTCAGCAACAAGATTTTTATTACACTAAACTAATCAACTAAACAAAACTATAGCTTTCTACAATAACATTCAACAATCATTCAAAGTTTATAAGTATAGCAATAAAAGGAAGGAAGGGAGGAAACCTGGAACAACTATATGCAGTAAATGGTACAACTCAAAAATCCTGTATAAAAGTCTTCTTCCTTACATTTTATCAAAAAATGTTGATAAAGACCCATCAACTACAAATCAAGTGAAAATTTATCTTTCCAGTGCTGCATAAAATTAGTCTTTTTAGACAGCAACCACGACCAAACATTTCCTTTTTTCTGATAACTCCCAAAGGACATACGTGTTTTTAATAGTTAGCAATTGCTGTAGGACATATTAACGATCCATTTCATGGCCAACTCAAACTGCATAATAATTGAACAAAATCAAACCATATTAATTAATGTTCCAACTTCTGAATTACATTTCTGGCAGCAGTGTGATTGTAGCCAGTCTTTACTGAACATCTGTTGAGGCATCTAGTAATTCAATAACCAGGTTAAGCCTACCGAATGAGCAACCACTGTAAGACTGTATAGAATGAAGTTTGCAGTTAGCTGTAATGGTTATAAAGAGCACCTTCTTTTTTCAAAAAAACCAGAATGGAAGTGAGGTGATGGTGGCAGGGCTTTTTGACTTAACTTTAATCATTCTAAAAGGATCCAAGAGGGGATGGTCTGTCTGGGATCCAATCAATGACGTTTATATTGCAAAAGGAAGTCATGATATGTCGTAAATCTGGGGTTATTCTACCACATCTTCTGAACTTTATTTTTCCCAACTGAAGCCAGGGAGATGAATCTGGTTTCTTTTGCATGCAAAGCATGTGGTCCATCAAATAACGGCATAGCTACTGTTGCTGTATTTCTCCAATTTTAAAAGCCCAAAGAAACCTTTGTGGGTGCAGTTTGGTAAGCCAATCGCATATTTTCCATAGAGCAAGTTGCAGGATGTATATTTAGAAATAGGTATGTACCCCAAAAGCTTGTTGCGGAAGTGGAAAACTGGTTCTCTCACCCTATTCCTGCTTGGAGGAACCTTACAGAAACACCTTAACCCGTTTGTGGGGGGGTTAGACCCTCCCTGGATAGCAATCCAAATTCTGTTCACCTCCTTACCCAAATTTGACATCTCCTTTGCCTATGCGTGGCTGCTGAAAGGATGCGCTTTTGGTGGAAGCCCTATTGTTCCGGGACAAGGCATGTATTGCTATTTTCCTTCTTCCCTTTATTTTCAACCTTGATAATGCACCGATCTCTCGCTCTCTCGCTCGCTCTCTCTCTCTCCTCTCCTGTCCCCCTCCCACCCGTTGCCTGAGTGAAGGATGACGATTTCTCTTGACTTCATTCCAAAAAGGCTGTTTTCTCTTTATTGATGGGGATGGCGCTGTTCATTCTTATCGGAGGAATAGGTTTCAGCTCCGCGCTGCTCCATTAGCTCCGCTGTACCGTGGGGAATAAAGCTGCCCACCTCCTTCGCTGCGATCGCTGGCATTAGAGCACTCTCCGAGCTGCTGCCAACTCGGTGATGTCATCTTCAACTGCAATGCGACCTCCCCTCCTGGCCTTGTGCAAAACTCCCTTAATGAGGCGTCTGTGCTCCTGGCTGCTTCCTTGTTAGCACTCAGGAAAACAAAGGGCGTGCTGCACAAACCCATCTTTGCAGGCATTCATCTTTATTGTTGCATACTGACCCAAAGAACCTCTTCTACTCCCTCCCCCCCTCCGACTGATTGAAATTCAACCAGAGAGGAGGGGGGGGGAAATGCCAGGAGAACAAATTGTCCTTAACTAAACACAGTTTCTTCCACCCCCCCCCACCCCCCTTTGCTTTCTGCCATCCTCCCCACCTCCCCCAATCTGTGCAGGAGCTGCTCTTAAGTTTGCTTCCAAGATTCTCCTTCTGGCAAGGAGAAAACGATTCAAGAGGCTGAATTTCTGAACATTAGCTCAGCCTTATGGATGAATTCCCCTCCCCAACACAGAGGCACCTTTCCGCCATGCAGCCTTTACAATTAGCTGCAACAAACCATTGCCAAGCAGCAGAATTGATCCCCGGAGAGAATAAGCCTTGGCTGCTCAAACTCAGGTGTATTTTCTTTGGGGGAGGAGGGGGGGGGGGAGGCAGAGTACACAAATGAAAATAGGTTTTTCTCTCCCGCTCCCTTTTCTTTTGAATGACTGCAATGGATTCTTTAGTTCAGAAAGCAGTTCAGATTATGGAAGATACACGTGAAAGAACTAAACTGAATCTGGAATTGCTCAATCCAGTTAAATTCTGTGGTGTTTGTAATGTATTGGCTTCTTTTTTTGTTGTTAATCCTTAAATGAGAAGAGATTATAGGGTTTGGGTATAGACAAAATACAAGGGGGAGGGAAAATGAAAACAATACATAAAATTATACTCGGTATAGAGAAGTATCTCCCCCTCCTTCTAACAGCAGAACTTGAGACCATCCAGGTAAGCTAAATCATGGGGGATTCAGGGTGACAAGTCCTATGAAAAAATGCTACCAAACCAATTCACTGTCACAAGAGTTCTCACCTCACAATCAAGAGGCTGCGAGTTTGATCCTAGGTAGAGGCAGATATTTCTCTCTCTGGACAGAATGTATCTGCTGAAAAAAAAACACCTCTGCATTAGTGACTGGTAGGGGATCCAGCCAGTAAACACTCAGCTCCATTCAGTTTCCCAGACTCCCCCTTCAAGGGATTATGGGGTTGTTAAAAGAGGATGATGAAGAGAGCTAATGTGGTGTTGTGGTTAGGTTGTTGGACTGGAAGGAGGATTCAGGCCTATCCTCAGTCCGGAAGCTCAGTGGGTTGCTTTCTGTTATTTCAACCAATCTCTCAGGGTTAATATTGTGTGTGTGGGGGGGAAATGGAGGGGGGGGGGAGAATCTGCCATGTCCACCGATGTGAGTTCCTGAATTGAAGGTAGAATATAAATCTAGCATCTAAATAACACACACACACATAAATATGGCAATGTCACCAACTTTGATCTTTAAGACAAATCCATGTAAGACAAGGTTATGAGTGGCTACCAAGCTCCTTCTGGAGGAGCAGCTGTATAAAAATAAAACAATGATTACTCACTGTTACCATGGTTATTTAAACTCAAAGGAAACAGTGGCTTTTAAATGGGAGCTGCTTGGGACTTGAACCATCTATCGCATGCAAGTATTTGTCACCTAGAAAGGTCTTTGATCCGATTCGTTGCAGCATCTCTCATTTTAGCCTCACAGAATTGGTGTGAGTGTAAGAGTTATGTGTAAAAGCAGGAATTTGGATCTGAAATCATTTTCTCAGTGGTAAATTATAGCATCTTATAGCATCCTCTGACATAACGGTAATAAAGACAGGTTTTTCTATTGCTACTATAATGCTTGAGTGATTTTGTAAGTTGCTATAAATCACTGGTCTGAGACTCTTACTGTCAAATCTGTCATAGGACACTTCTGGACAAAATAAAGAAATAAAGATACTGTACATAATGTAGAAATCTAAGTTTCACTAATTGTAATGGAAACACCTTCTGCATATATATTCTCCTTGGAATGAGATACAAATATCCCTTTAGCAATATAAATGGCACCATTTTCCAAAATTCAATCAAAGTTCATGTATGGCTCTTCTTAAAGTTCAAGTATTTAGATTTTTTTTTTTTTTTTAGTATTTATTTCATTTGTCAATCGCTTACAAGATACAGGTATAAAGAATAAACATAGTTTTGAATACATGAGATAGATACTTATAAGAAAAATAAAAAGAAACAATAGGACAGGGACGGTAGGCATGATTGGTGCGCTTATGCACGCCCCCTACAGGCCTCTTAGGAAGCGGGTGAGGTCAATAGTAGACAGCCTAGGTTAAAGTTTTTGGGGTTTGGGGAAGAAACCACAGAGTCAGGTAGAGTATTCCAAACATTGACCACTCTGTTGCTGAAGTCATATTTTCTGCAGACAAGCTTGGTGCTATTAACCTTGAGTTTGTATCTATTGTGTGCTCTTGTATTGTTATGATTGAAGCTGAAGTATTCATTTGCAGGTAGGACATTGCAATGTATGATTTTATATACTATATTTAGATCGGACCGGAGGCGGTGTAGTTCTAGGTTTTCTAGGTCTAGAATTTCAAGTCTGGTGGCATAAGGTATTCTGCAACGAGTAGAGGAGTGGAAAACTCTTCTTGTGAAATATTTCTGGACTTTCTCAACTGTGTTAATATCAGATATGTAATGTGGGTTCCAGACTGATGAGCTGTATTTGAGTTTTGGTCTAGCAAATGTTTTGTATGCTCTAGTTAGTAGTGTGATATTACCAGAGAAGAAGCTACGTAGGATTAGATTAACAACTCTTAATGCCTTTTTGGCTATGTAGTGGGCTCTAGCACTTAGATCATTTGAGATGAGTACTCCAAGGTCCTTGACAAAGTTTGGATCCTCAGCAAGGTCTTGACTATTTAGCTTGTATTTTATTTTCTGATTTTTTTCTGCCAATATGTAAGACAGAGCATTTATTTGTTGAGATTTGAAGTTGCCATTTGATTGACCATTCTGATACATAGTCAAGGTCTTTTTGGAGGGTAGTAGTATTGTCTGTGGTGTTGAATAGCTTTACATAGTCAGCAAAGAGAACACAGTTGCTCTTAATATGATCACAGAGGTCATTTATGTAGAGTATGAAGAGAGTTGGTCCTAAAACACTGCCTTGGGGGACACCACTGTTGACAGGTACAGAATTTGATAGGGCACTTCCAATTTTGATCATTTGTTGTCTTTTTGACAGGAATGCTTCTATCCAGTTATGTAGGTGTCCAGAGATACCATAAGGTTTTAGTAGTAGCTTGTCGTGTACCACTGAATCAAAGGCTTTACAGAAGTCTATGTAGATTGCGTCTATTGCTTTGCCCTGATCGAGTTGTGTAGTCCATATGTTTTTGCAGTGTAAGAGTTGCAGATTACAGGATAGTTTTTTTCTGAAACCAAATTGTTTATTAGAGAGTAGGTTGTTTGTTTCTAAGTGGAGGATGATGGATTGGTTAATAATTGATTCCATGACTTTACAGCTGACGCAACATAAGGAGATTGATCTGTAATTTTCAATTAGGCTGGGGTCTCCTTTTTTGAAGATGGGGATGACTGTGGCTTGTGACCATAGTTTTGGCAAGGAGCTGGTCCTGAAATACTTTTCAAAGATTATGCTTAGAGATTCAGCTATGGCAGTGGATAGCTTTTTTAAGAAGTAGCACATATTCCGTCCGTCCAATAGATAGGGATGGTTTTAGATTATAAGTTATTTGGTCTGAAATGGTTGAGTCCAGCAGGAACTGGGAAATGTTTTCAGGACTAAAAAATGTTTATTCCTAGAAATTGCTGATGGAACATGAATAGTTTCATGCAAAGGACAAGCGTAAATTGAACACACCTAGGAGAAAGAAACCATTTTCTTTCAACAATCTGTTCTGTGGCTTACCACACTTGACAGCAAAAGTCATCCTCATCCCTGAAACAGTTAAGTTTCTAAAATAGGACTTGAATGGCTCGAAAGAGAATAAGAGGAATAGGCAACAATGCCTATACATTAGGTATAGTCCGCACACATATGGGATTGGGGTGGGGAGAGTAAAAAAAGTCATGTCAATCAGTCACCATCCTGACTTTTTTGAACTCCCTACATCCCTCCTGATGCACCTACAGATGTTGTCATATATGTACTTCTTGATAAGAAATCCTGTAGGTAAGGCCAGGATGAACAGAAACCAAAGATTAAGTTTTTGAATAGTAGGATTTAAATAACAATGGAGGTGCTGAATGGAGATTGAATGGCAGCTGTAACAATGTTTGGATGCTATGAAACAGAAGTGTGACGAATTAAGGGTTATTTTCTAGTCTAAATAATGTTCCAAATAAGAGATAAGTGTCTGGTAGCAGTGTTTTCTGCTTAGCTTACAAGAATAGTGCTCTGTTTGAAAAAATGTCCAGTCCAAGCGCAGTTTAAAGGCAAAGAGCACTATGAAAGGACATGAAAGGGCCTTGAAGTTAACCATTTGATAGTTGGCTAGAGTTGTGTACAAAATATCCAATCATAGTCTCCACCATAATGGATTTACCAAATTCCTATTATGAGTGTCGTAGTTGTTATGGCTGTGAAGTGCTTTGAATTCCATACTCAGAATGTGAAACTGGCTGAGGAATTGTGGAACTTGAAGTCCTTAAAGCTGCTAAGTTTGAGAAATACAGATAGGATATTTGCACTTGTGCATGCTTTGAAGCTTTTTTGGAGATCAAAGCTGCAATACTGCATAGCCCTAGTAATCAACTGTAAATTATCTGTTATAGATGGATGTAATTAACATAGATATTTTATCCAAATCTCTGACCACATTTTATATAATTTTCTCTTGAGCAATGCATTTGGCTAGCCATAAACTAATTCAAAAAGTGATGCCCGAAAGTCACATTGTATACAAATAAGTATTAAAACAATATGTGATTACTCAAAATTCTCTTCCCTCCCCATTTGGGAAGAATTAAATAGATTTTTGCACCACAACTCCTACATAGTAGATCTTTAAAGAATAGGAACAGCCCACATGGTCAGCAGGACCTGCATACATTTCTGTATTCCACTTTTAAAGGAGCAAAAAAACTCAGCTGCAGATTTTACTAACCACTTCTTGTGGATAAACCAAGAACAAGTTTTGGAACAAATTCTTTTTGACATCACATATAGCAATTCTTTTGCTGAGGTGCATTGCTAGGATCAGTAAAGGGAACGAACCACTAGTAGCTAGACTAGTCATAAATAAATAATAGAACACCATTAATAATAGTAGTGCCAATCCTTTTCCCATTGCAGTGGCTAATGATATATGCAGCAAATTTATATAAATAACCAACAAAGTTTTACCAAAGGTTCTGGAAGCAGGGGATGATAAGACAGTGCTGATTCGCTGTGCTGACTTGTTAACATTTTACGCTTATTAATGTTACCAGCAGCCTATACTAATATGGGGAATGATTGTCTCTCAGCAAACTATGTGGTGTTGATCTAACTCCCAACACTGCTGTGTATCTTCTACCTAGAGGAGGACAAGGCAGTCCTCCCACTTCTGTGCGGCTCTGCAGCAGCTGACATAAGCTATCTGCTGTGCCACTTCATTTGCCTTTCCGTGTTCTATTTTTTTGCAATTTGATATCTGCACCAAGCCTTCTAGAAGAGAAAATGAATTCCTACAGAAACTCCACCAAACCCTTTCACCCTGTCTTTAGAAATACATCACTATTTGCATAAACTATTAAGCAGTAAACTAAACAGATGTGACCTTTTTTGTTCGTAATCCAGCATGGACATGAGCTAAATTAACATTTATTATGACTTATACTAAATTCCAATTCAGCATAGGTGTCAGTAGTGTCTTTAATATTAACTTTCAGAAAGTAAATACCACTTTGTATTGCACAAATTTCTAACCCCAACTCCATTGATTTACAATTCATCCCAAATTTCCACGTGCCAGGACTGGGGCATGGACAACAGCAGAGGAAAAGTCATGAGCCTGGAATAAACTAATACCACAGACCAAAGAGTATTGAAACCCAAAACATGACGACCTCATTGCCAAAAAGGCTCAATGTGAACCAAGGCCTTCTTGTACTCTTCCCAGTGGCCAGCCTTGGTAGAAGGATTCCAATCAGGCCAAAAAGTTAGTGCAAATATTGGTTGCTTTTCAGTAACTTCATATGGGAGCAACTTACTGTTCTTCGTAGAATTTTCTGATATGATTCCATTACTTTCTTCATCCCCAAAATGGATTAGTATTCAGCTGATTAGTATTCAGCTGAATAATGGCAACAGAAGCTGGGTAAATTATAAAGGAACAATGTCCTCATAGCACATGAGTTGTCATCTTGTACTCACAGAAGTGAACAACTGGTAAGCTCTGGTTGATCTGCCTTACTATGTGACTTAAAACAAAGCTTATGATAATCTGTTCGACATATAATTGTGGATTCAGGATTGACAGAAAAACAAATAAATGTTTGTGGGCAGCTCATACCTGCCCCACACCTTATAAATGCCATTGAAGCAAGAACCCATTGTTCCTGCTTCAGTAAAAGTGGAAGCACAATTAACTGCACTTTCAACATGGCCTGAGTAAGAAGTCATTCATCTTAACACGTTAACATCTATATGGGCCAATCAATCAAGGAGTAAATCACAAAACGAAGAAAGGAGTGATGTGAATAAGTTATTCGAGCTAGTTATGTACCCCATTTTGAAATAAGTTCAGATCTTGGTGAACAAGGATAAAAAAATTGAGATTTCCAGGAGCTTCTGTTGCTTAAAAATAATTCCTGGTGCTATAGCTTTAAATGTATGAAAGGGCTCATATCTCACTGTTTTTCATTTTGATGGTGTCAACCCTTTGAAGTACTCCAAATAGGAAATCACACACACCCTTCGTTTGGGCTGAGATACAGGTGATCCCCATTAAACAACCACTCCTTTAGAGACATTATGAACTTACAGCAGCACTCAATGAGTAGAAGTTATGAATGGTCCTCATACTTACAACTAGCAGTGTCCTCACACTGGTCCAATTAGCAATAAACAAGGACTACCTTTATCTATTATCTCACCATTGCCCTGACTGTAGATGTTCCTTTTTTCTCCTAAAATTATTTTCACAGCCAATTACAAATAATTGGGCTTTTGATATGTGGGGCTTTTTGCCATTGGTTTATTATTTTATGATTTTAAGTTACTATGTGGTTTCTTTGAAACTGAATTGGTAGCATACAAACATAGAAGATAAATATTCCATCCTTATGATATATATTTAACTTAGTAATATTTATTCTGAGATAAGTATGTATGGTATATAGCGGGGGTCTCCAACCTTGGCAACTGTAAGACTTGTGGACTTCAACTCCTAGAGTTCTTCAGCCAGCTAAACTGGCTGAGGAACTGTCAGAGTTGAAGTCCACAAGTCTTAAAGTTGCCAAGGTTGGAGACCCCTGGTATATATGTAGGACAACAGCTAAAGTATAGGAGTACAAAGAACAAGCCTCATATCAGTCAGAAGGTATACTCATGTATTTGAGCATCCCTCATTTAATGCTACCTGAAGGGAAAAAAATATGCAAAACAAATATATGTATGTAAGTATATATGGTTTGCACCTCTCAGAATAATAAAATAACAGAGTTGGAAGGGACCTTGGAGGTCTTCTAGTCCAACCCCCTGCTCAGTCAGGAAACCCTATACCATTTCAAATAAATGGTTGTCCAATCTCTTCTTAAAAACTTCCAGTGTTGGAGTATCCACAACTGCTGGAGGCAAGTTGTTCCACCCTTAATTGTTCTAACTGTCCAGAAATTTCTCCTTAGTTCTAAGTTGCTGCTCTCCTTGATTAGTTTTCATCCATTCCTTCTTGTCCAGCTTTCAGGTACTTTGGAGAATAGCTTGACTCCTTCTTCTTTGTAGCAGCCCCTGAGATATTGGAGCACTCCTATCATGTCACCCCTAGTCCTTTGCATTAAATTAGACATACCCAATTCCAGCAATTGTTCTTTATGTTTTAGCCTCCAGTCCCCTAATCATCTTTATTGCTCTTTCTCTGCACTCTTTCTAGAGTCTCAACATCTTTTTTACATTGTGGTGACCAAAACCAGATGCAGTAGCCAAGTGTGGTTTTACCAAAGCATTATAAAGTGGTATCAACACTTCATGTGAACTTGATTGTATCCCTCAATTTATGCAGCCTAGGACTGCATTGGCTTTTTTTGGCAGCTGCAGCACACTGCTGACTCATATTTAAGTGATTGTCCACTAGGATTCCAAGGTCCCTCTCACAATTACTACCAAATGCACAGGTATAGTATAGGTCGTACCTGGCTCAATAGTTACTACTATTGAGCCAGGTACCACCTATACTATACCTGTGCTTTTGGTTTTACTTGCCTAAATCTAGAACCTTAGGAAATGTAGTCCTTAGGATGAAAAAAATAAAGCTTTAAAAAGTCTTCATCCAATGAACTGCGGCTAACACTTCATAGAATATGGAGTTACATCCAGTATGAAGCAATTACATTACATACCAAATTACCAATTTTCCATTGATGATTTACTGCAGCCCCAGATGATATTTTCCAAATATTGTAACAAAAACATACATAGTGTACCAGGTTGTTTATACCTAATATCCAGAAGGTTATTATTAATATCAGTTTCCAGTCCTGCTTTATGTCAACAGTGCTTTGTTTATTAGCATTCACATTTTAGAAGAGAAACAAGAGGAACCATAATTTTTATAAACTGCAATGGTTGTCGGTGTGCGGATTCATTAGGATATTACTAATGGCTAAGAGCTGACTATTTATTACTTACAAGTCTCTGTGTAGCTTTATCCTTCAATTTCTACACTGCAGGATATCCATAAGTTCTCTTCCCACCTCCCACAGCCATCCCCAAATGACTGATGTGTTTGATGTTCATTTTGTCTAAGGAAATCAAAGCCTGTATCAATAGATGAATGTATTGGATTTACTTCTCCAAGGACAGTCTTCTTTAAACAAGTTGGTATATTTTAGACAGTATCCTGTAACCATGTCATTTTAATTAAAAATGTACCAAAGGACTATTCATGTTAAAGCCATGTGAGAAGTTTCAGAAACATGCCCTTAAGCACTTTAAATTAAAAAAATAAAAATAAGGTGGCTCTTGGGAATGGGGAGGAACTTTCTTTTGATGGGATTAAATAAGATTTATAGATCTTGCAACAGAACAGAGTTTTGTTTAGTAACAGTAGCGGGAAATGATGGAAGCTTGCACATGATTTGCAGATTTTTAGAGAGAAGTCATTGAAATGGAGGAGAAGAAAGAACCTTTTGCTGTGTTATTCATTGCTGAATTCTGATTGGGCAGTTTACCTTAATGGCAGATGCCCCCTTTCTTTGTGGTAAGTTAAATTAAAACGATTTCTGGACCAACAAAATCCAGTCTGATAGAGACAATCTTGCTGCCACCTCTGATCTACGTGATAACTTAGAAAGAAGGCAAATACTGTCAGATTAGATAGAAAGAAGAAAAATAGTAGCTGATAAGGATATTTACTTTTTCAATAAATCAAAAAAGCAAAACAAAAAACAAGGGACAAATGTAAAATTTCTAAACAGAAGATCATGATGTCACATGTTTTTGAATCTTCTATTTATCTATTTTGTTGTAGCAAAGAGCAAGAGCAGGTCAATAGTTTTGACCATAGCTGAGGAAGTATCTAGTTACGCAGTTTGAAATCCCTGTGAGCAGAGGTGATGTTCAGCAGGTTCTGACCAGTTCTGGAGAACCGGTAGCGGAAATTTTGAGTAGTTCGGAGAACCGGCAAATACCACATTTGACTGGAGATTTTACAGTATCCTTCCCCTGCCACGCCCGCCAAGCCACGCCCATAGAACCGGTAGTAAATTTTTTTGAATCCCACCACTGCCTGTGAGCTAAACTTTTTTATATTATTATCCAGTTTTATGGATGCAATAGGCTCTGCTGAGCTTATAGGATGGAAGGCTAAATCTTCAAACCTCTTAAGTTTTCAGAGCCTACATAAGCAGGACCCACCTCCTGCCTATTATTTCCTGCTGCTACCAGTTGGCTTCAGATGAAGGGTTTCTGAAAAAGATAGGGTTGTCACAACTTATTCCACTTTTCTGGAGAGATAAAATCCAATAAGCGAAATAATTCCTAGAGCATCATGTCCCGGGAAATACAACATTGAAGTATTTATTCTTTTCTTTCTTGTTTCTCACACAAGAAGTAAAGGAAATCAAACTTTTTAAAACAAAGGACAAATGATGAAAATAACATGCAAACCTTTAAATATCCAAACTGCAAACATTCAATATTGAAGAAGATTATTTATGGAATTGTTTTGGTTATGGGAAAGCGGGAGTTTGATGAAAAAAAAATACAAAGAAAATGTAATAGTCTTGGTAAACGAAGTGATGCTGCTGGTTTGCTATAAGTGAGTATTTTACCAGAGTCTAAAGAGAGATTTTAGGGAAGATTTCCAATTTATTATTAGGGATCAGAAAATAGATTACCATGCAAGCATACTCATGTATCAGCCTATCTGTGAACAAATTGACCCTCAAAATTTTCATGTTTTCATTTTCACAAGTGATTTATCTGCAGATGGTAGGTACATTAATATATATAGGATGCATGGGTATTTTAAAAATGCAATACTGTAAATATTTGCAGATAAGTTAAACCCCATTTTTGGGGTTTACCTTTTGGAACCTAAAATTTTTAGCTTCTCTGTAAAAAAACCCTGTAAAGCACACCAAACTTGAAAAAAATCAAAAGGCTGAGAAAATAAATAAATTCTAAGGGGTAAAAAGAAATAAAAGACAGGAGAAACAATCACAGTAGCACAGAAATTAAACCTAGCACAATTTCCTGGCTAGACTGTTACTGTGAGAGTAGCAATTTTGTGCGTAAGATTTTTTTTCTGCTTCAAATTATTCTAAATTCCTTGAGAGTCCAGAGTTTTATCAGGGGCTGTTCGAGGAAGAGGTAAGTCCCACTCTTCTTGCCTTCCTCTAGCTACTTCTGCCAGAGGTGGTATTCAGCAGGTTCTGACCAGTTCTGGAGAACCGGTAGCAGAAATGTTGAGTAGTTCAGAGAACCGGCAAATACCACCTCTGACTGGAGATTTTACAGTATCCTTCCCCTGCCATGCCCACCAAGCCACGCCCACAGAACCAGTAGTAAAAATTTTTTGAATCCCACCACTGACTTCTGGCCTTCCTTTTTCTTTTTCCATGCAAGGAAATCCATGCAATCATCTCTCCCTTATAAAGATATGGGCTTGGCATGACAGAATGGCAGCCTGCATGCCCACAACATGCATAATGCAATCCTAAGTTGTATTACCAGAGGGATACAATCAAGATCAAGAGAAGTACTAATACCACTCTATAAAGCCTTAGTATAAGACTACACCTAGAGTACTGCATCCAGTTTTGTTCACCACATTATAAAAAAGATGTTGAGACTCTAGAAAAAGTACAGAGAAGAGCAACCAGGATGATTAGGGGACTGCAGACTAAAACATACAACGAACGGTTACAGGAATGGGGCATGGCTAGTCTAGTGAAGAGAAGGACCAGGGCAGACCTGATAGCAGTCTTCCAATATTTGAGGAGCTGCCACAGAGAGGAAGGGGTCAAGCTATTTTCTAAAGCACCCAAAGGCCAGACAAGGAATAATGGGTGGAAATTGAACAAGGAGAGATTTAACCTGGAAATAAGGAGAAACTTTCTGACAGTGAGAACAATCAACCAATTGCCCTCAGAAGTTGTGGGAGCGCCGTCACTTGAGACCTTCAAGAAGAGATTGGACTGCCATTTGTCAGAAATGGTGTAGGGTCTCCCGCTTGGGCAGGTAGTTGGACTAGAGGACCTACAAGGTCCCTTCCAACTCTTGATTATCTGTTATCTGTTAACAATGAACTAGAGATGTAGTATCTTAAGGATAAGCCTAAAGCGGATAAAAAAAAATACAGCAGAATTTCTGTTGTTGATTGGAGGCCTTTAGCACATTTTTTTTTCTTCAGCAGCTATTTAATTCAGTCAAAGGTTACATCTGGATCTCAGAAAGTATAATAAGCGGAACAGTCTTTAACCTGAAAACAGCTATGTAGTCCATGACTCTGTAGCATTAGTGGCTATGTCATCAGAGCAGTTGTGGGGGGGGGGGCACTGATGATTGAAGCACTGACTTATTTGAAACACATATAATGAGCCACTGTGAAATCTTGAGACTTTCAAATAAATCAAGGTAGCAAATCAATCTGCCTTATTGGCACTAGGGAATTACTCGGTAAGATTAAAATAAGGAACAACAAACATGGAAGCAAAGCACAGGAGGTAATTCAGGCAATCTGGATCTTACATATGCATTCTCTTTGAACAATAGTTACTAGCAGAAAAACTGCTGATAGGAAAAGTGTAAGATAAGGAATGCATGCACGAGAGGGAAAATTTGAGGAGTGTATGACAAAGGAGGAGGAGGAAGAAGAAGAAGGTTTCAAATATGAATTTGAATTGAAGAAGGACCATTAGATGATAAGGGTGTGAAAGGAACACAACAAAGTGGAGGTGGAAATTGGAGAGAGAGATACCTAAGTTTGCACTGAAGTCCTTTTTAAGAAAGGAATTGAAACAACTAAAGTAAATTGAGCTGAGGAAAGAAGATATTCTAGAATAATATGAGAGGCTGTACAAATAACAAATCACAGGATGGCATCTGGGTTTCTTTTAGAACTCAACAGAGTAAATTACTGATGTCCTCATAAAAATATATAACTTCTCCCTGAGGGCAGGCTTAACATCAGAGGAGTGAGAACTAACAATGTGATGTGGAGTTTTAAAAAGTAGCCCAGGGTAGATCTGGGAATGTATAGGCCAGATAGATTAATATCTGCTTCAGACAAACTGGTCGAACAAGTAATCAAATAAGAAATAACTAAACAAATAAAAGTACACGTGCTTTGAAGGAAAATTAGCATGGATTCAACACACACAAATCTTCCCTCACTAACTTGTTAGAGCTTTTTGAGAACGTCAGCAGGACTGTGTAAAGGGTTGAACCTCCTCACATTGTACACAGGTAGTCTCTGACTTACAACTGGTATTTTAGTGGCTGTTAAAAGTTACAACAGCACTGGAAAAAGGGACTTAATGACCAGGTTTTACACTGACAACTGTTACACCATCCCAATAGTCATGTGATCAAAATCTAGGCACTTGGCAACTGCCATTATGACAGTTGCACTGTCCTGGGGTCACATGATTACCATTTGTAACCTTGCCAGCCAGCATCTGACAAGCAGAGCCAATGTAGGAAGCCAGATTCGCTTAATGACTACATGGTTCATTTAACAATTGCAGTGTTTTGCTAAACAACTGTGGCAAAAAGGTCAAAAAACTGGGGCAAAACATCACTGAACAACTGCCTTGAATTGAAATTTGGGGCTTAAGTGTGATCATAATTTTAGGACTCCCTGTACTTGAAATTTCAAAAAGCCCGTAACAAAGTTTCTCTTCAAAGGCTCTTGAATAAGCTTTGTGGTCATAGAATAAGAAGGATCCTCGTAGGGATTGCTAACTTGCTAAATAAAGCAGAAAATATGAGTTAATAGGCAATTTTCTCAATAGAGAGAAATTAGAAGTGGTCACTCAAAGGTTCCATGTTTAAACTTACTGTTCAATGAACTTAATTTGAGGCAAGCAATGAACTGAACTCAGCTTTGTGGAGGATACTAAACTATTCAGGATGGAGAAAACCAATCTGGATTGTGAAGGATTGTAAAATATAGTTTTAAATTATGTGAACCAAACAACAAATGCGGTTCAATTTAACTATAATCTGTTGCAAGGGAATGACTGATAGAATATCAAGTTCATAAACTGTTCGAACAATTCTTTGTTCAATGTTCCCCAACTGGCTGGAATCACAATACACAAAGCCATAAACCATGTTTTATAGGCCACAATGGCTTAGACTGATGTGTAAAATCGCAAATTGATACTTGTTGCTAATTGATTATGTACAGGACTTTGCTGCAGGTAGCAATGAATATCGTGGAAGTGGCGGTGACTTTTGAAGGAAAACATACTGAGCAATTTCTCTTGTAAATGGCACAACTTTAAATAAATAAATAAGCAAGCAAGCAAGCAAGCAGCCACTGAAGGAAGATTAATTATCTGGCATATTAGTCCCAGGGAGACTGATTAGTGAACAGGTAGAAAATAATTGATCACTCAGTTCAGCACCTGATTACTTTGTGCTTCAGTTTATCATTCAGTTGTTACATGCTGTGGCTTAATCCCAGGAGTCTCTTGCTTGGTAGCTACCTTTGGTGATTCGGTGAAGAGATAAAATAAAAGCAATCTGCACATGTTCAAAAGCATCCTAGGTCTGCACAAATTCAAAAATCAGCTGTCCCAATTCAGATTCTGTATCATATAATGGACATAGGTTCAAGGAACAAGAGAAGCAAGGGAATATTCAGATGGATTGATAGCCTGAAGTTTGTGCATATGATTATGCTTGGTGTTCCTTAATTACTGACAAACATAATAATGACAGAAATAATTCCAGGGCTCCTGGAATTCGCAATGCATCCATTTAGATCTGATTGAAAAAAAAAACTATTTTGGATTGTTGGACAAGATTGAAGTTACTCAGGAACACCGGCTTTCCACCTGCATAGTCAAGGCCCAGATGAGGGTTTAGTTGATGTGAGAACTGTGTAACATAAAGAAGTATATCAATATTCATGGTTTCTTTTTCCTTAATTGTTTCTTTTGGGATTACACATTTTTAATTGAAGTCTGTTCTCTTTGATCTATGTCTGAAGAATTGGGTATAAGTAAAAATATCTAATGAATATCTGCATCAATGGAAAATGCTATTTTGATACAAAGAACAGAAGACAGGGTTTGTTTGGGTTTTTTTTACTTGCTATTATAGCTATTATAATATCAAGTGGCTCTGGGTTTGGGGTTAGTTGGCTCAGGGAGTATTGCCACCTTTGGTCTTGGATAGGGTGGCACTACCCCAAACAGACCCTGTGCGTAATCTAGGGATTTTCCTGGACTCACGGCTCCTACTCGAAGAGCAGGTGGCGGTCGTGGCCAGGAGGGCCTTTGCACAACTGCGGGTTGTGCACCAGCTACACCCTTACCTGGACCAATGGTCCCTACTCACAGTCACTCATGCCCTAGTCACTTCCCCTCTTGACTATTGCAATGTACTCTACATGGGGCTGCCCTTGAAGAGCATCCGGAAGCTCCATTTGGTGCAAAATGCAGCGCCCCGCATGGTTTTGTGCAGACCCTACTGTGCACATGTATCATCTCTCCTGCGGCAGCTGCATTGGTTGCTGATTTGCTTCTGGGTACAATTCAAAGTGCTGGTTGTCACTTTTAAAGTCTTTCATGGCTTGGGACCAGGTTATCGGAGAGAACGTCTCTTGCCGGTCACATCTACCTGATCCATTAGAGCGGGCAGGCAGGGAATGTTGCAGGTCCCAAGCCTAAGGGAGATACTCCTGGTGGGACCTAGAAGAAGGCACTCCCTGTGGTGGCTCCCTCTCTCTGGAACTTCATTCCCCCAGAGATCAGAACGGACCCCACTCTAATACTCTTCCAGAAGGTGCTGAGTTGAGGGGTGATTTTGTTATATTGTATTATGCTAATGTATTTGATTCTTTTTGTTAGTTTTTATTGTTTTAAATGTGGTTTTATATTTTGTAAGTGCCTTGAGTCGCCATGGGTGAATAGGTGGCAATATAAATTCAATAAACAACAACAACAACAACAATAACAAGACATGTTTAGGTAGGAGAGCCAGTTAGTTACATTACTCTATTCTGAGCTAGAAGAACAAAATATTTTATGTAAAATAAGACAGACCCATTGGTTATTGTTCTTTTTTCAAAGATTAGTACATGTGGTTTGTGTAGGACATATCTTTTGCATTCTTCCTTCCTTCATAGGGAAAATGAATTTTACACAAGGGATCTTACAAGCAGGGTATTTGCAGAGAAGGGCTCAAAAAAGTCAAGATGATGGCCACAACTATACAATCAAAGGCCTGTCCCCTTTTTAATGTATTATACAATAGATAGATGGATAGGCAGATGATAGGCAGATAGATAGGCAGGCTTTGCTTCCATCTTCTTGCTATGACTTCAATCTTGATTGACACTGTTTCCTCCTTGCTGATATTCTTCCTGCAGCCAGGAAAGGATGGGGAGGAGCTTGAACAAAGCAGGACCTGTTTCTACTCTCTTCACAATCAGTGCATAATTTATAGCCCTTCAAAAAATTGTGATGGAATTGTGGCACTCTGTCTCACTTGAAAGCATCTGTTGGCATTCCAATGTCCTAAAGAGGTTCTGGGCATGCATTGCACATGTGCAAAAGTGTTTCTATTGTTTCTCACTGACCGAAAGCTTCTTCCAGCTAATAGAACTGCTGGTCTAGGCTTTGAGGTAATAGAGGTAATAGAAAAAGCTTCAGTGAGGCAAATTTAAAATGAGGAATTTGGATTGTCTAAAATTGTGAAATGGTTTATTTTGAATTAAAACATTTTTTGATTTCCAAATCTGATACAGTTGCATAGTAGTTTCTAAAACTTCTAAATTACTCTCAGGACTGGAATGTATTTGGATTATTCTATGTCTAGAACACTTTTAAAAATTAACTATTAAAATATCCCTAAAGTGGGATGTTAGGTAATTGCAAAAACTTTGGGATAAAGAGTTAGGATACTACATAAGAAATCAATTGCTAGTTTACAAAAATCAGGAATGGTTTCTACAATCTTAAAATGTGATTAATTCAATTTTGTTTCATATTTGGGCATTGCAAGGAATATTTTAAAAGGATCAATTTATGTGGATTGGAAGTGAAAATGAACGTGAGGGGATACTTCTATAATACCAATTTAAAACTTGTCAATTTATTAATATGATATTATGTAGAGCAATATATTTTTCTACCTTTAATAAGACAGGAGAAAGAGAGAGAAAAATAAAAACATGAATAAAATGTTAATGTATTTGGGGTGGAATGTTCGGTATTAATCACTATATGACAAATTACAGGAAGTCCTTTACTTATGACCACAGTTGAAACCAAAATTTCTGTTGCTAAGCAAGACAGTTGTTCAATGAGTTTCCCCTCCCATTTTATAATCTTTCTTGCTACAGTTCTTAATTACTGCAGTTATTAAGTTAGTAACATGATTTTAAGTGAATCTGGTTTCCCATTGATTTTGCTTGTCAGGTGATCACCTGACCCTGGGATACTCCAACTATCATAAATATGAACCATTGCCAAGCATATTGTAGGTATACAAAGACAGATTAATATTATTCTAGATAGGCAAGGTTTACTGATGTGTTTAAAAATAGGGTTGAGTGACATTGTATATATGTTTGTTTTCTTTGTTTCTTTTGTTTGCTTTGAATTCCTTTGTCGTTTTTCCTCCCCTTTCTTTATTAAACCAATACAATAAAAAACAATACAAGGTGAATCAAATCAAAGCTGTGCCTTGATTAGCGAAATCACAGTTTCCTGACATACCCCTAGTAAATCCAACTGCCAACTGAAACAAATCTGGACATTTCCCAAAGGGAACAAAAGTTTGTGAAACTATTAACTTGTCTGCTGGTGGAAGTTATATAAGAGAAACAAAGTCGGTAGCATTTGCATCAGGGGTGTCAAACCCACGTCATCACAGCAGTGTCACGTGACGTATCGTGACTTTCCCCCCCTTTGTTAAACAGGCGTGGCCGTGAGTTTGACAGTCTTGATTTACATGTATAAAGCCTAGTTTAAATGAAGTGGCGAATAGATTTCTTGTTATGGAAAATCATATAATAAAATTATAATCATCTAATTTTAAGAATTATTCCCAAGAAATTATTGGACAACAATGCTTTACTTGAGGTGCTGTTTTTCCAAGTGAGGAGATTGTGTAAATTGAAAAGGATAGCATCTAATCATCTCTGAACTGCTGCTAGCAGAATTTCAGGTTCAGATCCATCCACTAAAATCTGAGCCAGTGTGGCTTATTTGGTCTTGAGACTAAGCCTGGGGCATTCTATATAAATATAATTTCTCTGTAAAGAACTAATAAGGGAATTATAAGCAGCTGATTCTCTTTAACCGAGAGTCAACTATGTTACAGAAATAAGGCAGCATGTTCTTAATTCCCAATACTCCATTGTATTGAATACCTTCTCAACTTGCAGGAGGAACAAAAGGAGAACAGGATGCAGCTGGGCTGGGCTGGCTTGACTATCTGCCAGTTGGGAATGTATGAAAAAGGAGAGCTGGCAGAATTATTTTGTATTAATAATGTGATGACTCTCTTTCACGGCAAAAGAAGGAGAAAGGCTTCCTCCCTCCTTGAATGGCCAGGGAAGCAAACAGGATAATTAAGGGGAATGTAGGTTTGGCATTAAATACATTTGGCTACTCTTGAATTTGTTAAAATCATGATTTTAAAAAACTTACTAGCTGTCCATCATTATAAAGAAAAATTACAGAAAATGGGAACTGGGAAAAATCTTGGGGAAAGTCAGAACAATTGACACTTAATTTAAAATGTGAGAGGAAAGCCACACTTTCTCTTCTTCCAAATTTAACTCGGGCAAGTTGTCTTTTTTTTTTCTTGGCAGAACTAATCATGGATAAATTCTGCCTGAGAGAAATTATCATTGAATAGAAAAGGAAACTAAGGGTCAGTGAAGGAGTCAGTGTCTCCATCTTCCTTTCATACGAAATCCCCAGTGTTTCTTTGGTCATTACCCTTATTCTTATTTAAGAATCTGCCACCATCATATCTAGTTGGACCTCAGAATGGTATTTCTGTACCTGCTTTTCTTCTAATCAGAATAGATATCATCTTAGGTTGCAGTCTGAAGTTTCTGAAAGTCTATCTAATTCGTATGTTCAAAAACTTTGATCTGTTAAGGGAATTATATCTGATCACAATCAAAACTTATCAGATTATATCTGATTAGAATCAGTTGAAGCATTAAAAGTTTCAGGATCTATGTAGCCCACTAGAAAGTATGAAAAGGCAGTTTGGAGAAGAACTGGTCATACTGTATAGAATAGTGTTAGTAAATGAGAATAACGAGCACATTTTTGCAGGCAAAGTTTTTAAATCACTTTTCCAAGATACTTTTGCATCTGAATGAGGAGCACTGCATCTGAAGAGCATTAACTGGGCCTTCAAGGTCGAAAAGCAGATTGTATATGTGAGCAAAATGCTGTCCTGCTGTTTTATCCTAGGAGCTCCCTTCTTGGCAAACTCTGTGGCCCATTCAGTATTTGCTTATCTATTGCTATCCCCTACAGCAGGGATCCCCAAACTTGGCGACTTTAAGACTTGTGGACTTCAATTCCCAGAATTCTCCAGCCAGCTATGCTGGAAGTTTTGAAGTCCACAAGTCTTAAAGTTGCCAAGTTTGGAGACCTCTGCCCTACAGATACAGAGAACTACATTTTTTTCTTCACTTCAATGCCAGTTCATTAATAAAGTATTTAATGAGATAGTAATTTGCTGATCTCCAAATGACCAGGATATTTTTTACAAGTATGCAATATATTCTGTCCTCTCAAATAAGCCCTCAATTTGAGAATTCCTGACCCCAAGAAGGATTGTGACATAGCGTAAGTCCACTTGCACCCAGAATACTACCACTATTTATTTTATCTTTTTGAGAAATGAAGACTGGAGATTTTAAAGCAGGGAACAGGAAAACATGTAGCTAAAATTTGGTACCTTATTGGGGGAAAGTTGCTATAAACCTTGAAGTATTATGGCTGAGAAGCATCATGCAGATCTTGCCTTTCACATGCATTTTCTTTCTAGTGAAATCTGGTATCTTGTCTGTCCAATCAAAATAAAGCCTAAACATTCTATGTCCCCCTTAAACTTTCAGACCTACTGTAAAGGCTGAAAGTACAGTTGCTTTTGGCCATTTATGTATATTGCTAACTCTGTATCATTTTATTGCTCCCTCCTGAATCCTTTCTAGTTGGCTTGCATTCTTAAAATATGCTGACCTAAACTGGCTGTTTTCCAGATTAGCCAGTGCTGAGCTGTAAGAGTAATTTTTACCTCTTATGCCTTATAGTGTATTACAGACAAGTTCTTCAGAGAGGTGTTTCTAAGGGATATTAGCCAGCTGACTAATCAGACAAATGGCTGTAGAAGTGTCAGCTGATAATTTCCCCACTTTGCCAAACCGAATTCAATTTCTGTTCAGTTAGTTCTCTTGCAAGGGCAGTGTGTCATCAAATGGCTACAGAGCAGTTCTTGCAAAGGTCTAATCTGTTGCCATAGGCAGGCAATGAGGATGTGTGGGAGGATCAGCAATCATCTGAACATCTTCCTACCAATCCTTGGGAATGTTTCCCTGGCGGCACGTTCCAACTGTTGCAGCTCTGAAACTGTGGAGGTGGATTGGGTAAATCAGCCTTGCTGTGTGGTCCTGGATAATCAAAACTGACAAAGATGGTGGGTCATGAAGCTAAAAGGCTGTGAAGAAAAGACATTTCTATTAATAATACATGGTACAGGTTAATTTTGATAAGGGTCACAATATGTATTTTATTCTCAAGGCTGCAATTGTATGTACAGTTAGAGTAGAAAAAGTTTCAGCTTGACTTCAGAGTAGACATAGATTAGAAAGGAAAATGCAATTGCTGGCACTGCTAACTATAATTATGTAATTCTGCATATATATTCCCTTTGAAACAGCTCTGGGGTTGACTGAGAGAGACAAAAAGAAATTCCATAGTGTTAAGTTTGGGAAAAGAGAGGCTGAACCAGAGCATGAGTGCAACAATACTTTATTATACAATAAAGGGCTGATCGTGCTTGCCACGCCTGGAACTGGCTCGCAGCAATCAGCGACTGGTTGGACCCCGCAGCCTGCTTTTATAGCTGGCTGCTGGGGAGAACCAGCCAATGAGGAAAGGGGGAGAGCACCCACTCAAAGTGAGTGGACCTGAGTGAGAACTCCTAGAGTTCTCAGGACATAACACCCCTTCCCCCCAGATGCGAACACGCATAGTCTTTGAGGTAGGCAGGAGGTTTATGTTGGCGCCCGGAACGGCGCAGCTCTGGAACGTTGTCTGCCCGTACGGGGTCTGCCTGGGAAGGCAGAGTCGGCAAAGTGTCACCAGTGTGCCCCTCGGTTCGGGCATGCCCGGGGCTCGTAGGGTTGGTCACTGGGGATGTGCTCCCGTAGACTGGATCGGGCTGGTCAACCGTCTGGGCGCCACTGTCCGTGTTCGGGCTTTCGGGACCGGCTGTAGGTGTGAACTGGTCGCGGGCATGATGTGGATGTGGGGCTGAGGATGAGGCCTCCCTTTGTCTTGTGACTCTGGATCCCTGCTGGCGAGGGTGCTGAGGCGCCTACGCAGTTGGTCTATGTGCCTTCTCCAGACGCGGCCATCCTCCAGTCTGACCCGATATGACCGCGGCCCGGTGATAGCTACGATCTCGCCCGGGATCCACAGGGGGTCTCCAGCGAAGTTCCTCGCGAAAACTGGCTCCTGTAAGATAAAATGTCTAACCCCCGATGTGGAAGCGAGGGGAGAGTCAGGGCAGTATTGTGGGTGAAGTCTGTCCAATACAGTCCTCAGACGCCTGCCCATCAGGAGCTCAGCTGGGGACTTATTGGTGACTGAACAAGGAGTTGAGTGCTGGCTCATCAGGAACCGCAAGAGTTTGTGGTGCCAGTCATCCTTGCTGAACCTAGCCAGGGCTTCTTTAGTGGTCCTGACGGCCCTTTCAGCCAATCCGTTACTGGCAGGATGAAATGGGGCTGTGAAAATGTGGCGGATACCCAGGTTGGCAGCAAAACGGCTGAACTCGGTCGATGCGAACTGTGGGCCATTGTCGGAGACAATGGAGTCGGGTAGCCCGTGCGTTACGAACAGGCGTGTTAACACGTTGGTGATTGCTAGTGTGGTGGTCGTGGATAGCTGTGCTACGTCAATCCATTTGGAATAGGCGTCCACGACCACTAGGAACGTCTTCCCATGCAAGGGGCCCGCCAGGTCGATGTGAATTCTGGACCAAGGAGCGCTGGCGCTTTCCCATCTAGTAGGGGTGGCAATGGGGGGAGCAGGATGGGATTCCTGGCAAATGCTGCAGGAACTTACCCAATTGACAATGTCCTCGTCGAGACCCGGCCACCACACGTAGCTGCGTGCTAATGCCTTCATTCTCACGATGCCAGGGTGTCCCTCGTGCAACGCTTCCAGAACTCGGGTACGCAGTGAGGCCGGGATGACCACTCGAGTGCCCCATAATAGACAGCCCTGCAAACTGGACAACTCCTGCATGCGAGTCTTGAAAGGTGTGAATTTGTTTTCAACATTGCCACCCGGCCACCCCTTCCTCACCCAGTCGAGCACCTGGGCGAGCGTTTGGTCTGCCTTGGTTTTAGCAGCAATGTCAAGGGCAGTGATGGGTAGGTCCAACTGGGTGATCTCGAAAATAGCGTGGACAGGAGCAGGGTCTTCAGCCGGAGCCGGCAAGGGGCAGCGACTGAGAGCGTCAGCGTGGGACAGTGTTTTACCCGGGCGGTGTATAAGTCTGTAGGAGTAGGCTGCTAGAAAGAGGGTCCACCTTGTCATCCTAGGGGAGAGGACTTGAGGGGTCTGTTTGTCCCCGGCTAGTAGGCCCAGGAGGGGCTTGTGGTCCGTGACCAGCTCGAAAAAATGGCCAAAGAGAAATTCGTGAAATTTTTTCATGGCTGCAACAGCTGCTAGGGCTTCCTTATCGATCTGGCTGTAATTGCGCTCCGTTGCAGAGAGCGTCCTTGAGAAAAAGGCGATGGGGGCCTCGGCGCCATTGGGAAGCCTGTGACTTAGTACCGCCCCAATTCCAAAAGGGGATGCGTCTGCTGCCAGCACTAAAGGGAGGTTAGGGTCGAATTGAATAAGTACCGCCTCTGACGTGAGTAGTGATTTGATGGCGTGAAAAGCCTGGTCTTCTTTGTGCCCCCAGTGCCACGGTGACTTTTTATCCAGTAATCTGTGTAGGGGTTCGGCTACTGATGCTTTATGGGGCAAGAAGGATGCGTAAAAGTTCAATAGCCCCAAGAATGCCTGAAGTTCAGTTTTGGAGGTTGGAGTGGGTGCCTCGTGGATTGCCTTAACCTTGGACTCCAGGGGGTGAATGCCAGAGGCGTCAATTTTATAACCCAGAAAGTCCACCTGTCTAGTGGCAATGGCACATTTTTCTTTTTTTCAACTTGAGGCCATGCTGTCTGAACCTCTCTAACACTGCTCGAACTCTCTGGAAGAGTTGGGGTCTGTCCCTGGCCGAGACTAAGATGTCGTCGAAGTAGGGTACTACACCAGGGAGGCCCTGCAAAATCCGCTCCATGAGGGATTGGAAAATACCTGGGGCAACACTTACGCCAAATTGGAGACACTTGCATCGGAAGGCACCCCTGTGAGTGACAATTGTCTGGAGTTCCGCTGTTTGGTTATCAACAGGGAACTGCTGATATGCTTGAGACATGTCCAATTTAGCAAAAATGCTGCCTGGTTCGAATGTGTGTAATAAATGCTGAATGACGGGCACAGGATAAGCGCTAACTTGTAGAAATTTATTGATTGTCGTCTTGTAGTCCGAGCAAATTCTCAGGCTACCGTCTTTTTTGAGGGGTGTGACAATGGGCGTCTCCCATTTGGCGAAATCTGTTGGCTCAATGACCCCTTGTTTTAACAGTTTATCCAATTCCGCATCTAGTTTTGGCCGAATAGCGAATGGGACCCTACGCGGTTTTAGCCTGATTGGGACTGCCTGGGGGTCAACTGAGAATGAGATGGGGGTACCGTTATAACACCCCAGCTCTTCGCTGAATACATCTGCGTAATCAGCGAATAAGGAGTCAGTGTCTGAGGTTGAGACAGCATGGACTCCTGTTAGCCCTAGGCCGAGATGGGGAAACCAATCGAGCCCCAATAAGGTGGGGAGATTGCCGTTAACTACCACTAGAGGTAGGTGACCTTTAAAAGCTTTAAAACTGACAAGGAACTTGCCTCTGCTGATTACAGGAATGGTCTTCCCCTGGTAGTCCTTCAGGCTGAACTGGCATCTCTGGAGCCGGCTAGTGGATAGGCTAGGTTGGAGCCTCTTGAGGGTGTTCCACGAGATAATTGAGAGCGCTGACCCTGTATCAACCTCCATACGGCACGGTTTACCTTCTAAGGAAACGGATAGAGAAATTTTACTAACAGTGTGGCAAGTGTGCTTGGCATGGTGGTGCGTGCGACAGTTCAATACTTGCCTCTGTGGTCCCGAGTGCGGGGGGTGTCTTTGTGCTGAGCTTTGAGGGGCTTGGCAGACTCTCGCGATGTGTCCCCTTTTATGACAGTTATTGCAGGTGGCTCCTTTAAACTTGCAAGTGGCCCTCTGATGAGATCCCCCGCAGGCTAGGCACAGGGTGATGTGCTTGGGTGGACCGATGTTTTCTTGTTTGGCTCCTACCTGTGGTCGTCTGTCGTTGGAGAGGCGGTGGACGTCGTTTTCATCACTGATGGTTTCCTCTGCTACCACCTCCTCGGAGTGGACTGGAAGTGATGTCAGCTTGGCACTTGGGCCATGGATTTCGGTGGCTGAGTGCGCTGCCAGCTCAGCTGCCAAGGCCTCCTCGACTGCTTGTGCGAGGTTGAGGTCTCTTTTTGCGAGAAGGCACCTTTGCAGGTGGAGGTCCTTGACCCCGCAGACTAATTGATCGAGGAGCATGTCCTCCAGGTAGGTTCCAAACCCACAATGCAGTGCTGCTGTTCTGAGGGCGGCCATATACTGATTGATGGTCTCCTTGTCCGCTTGCTTCCTCATACGGAAGGTGAATCTCCTGGCAATCTGTGAGGGCCTGGGAGAATAGTGGTTAGTGAGGATTTCAAGTAACTCAGACCACGGAACGTTTTTCAACTCACGAGGGGCCACGAGGGCCGTGGCAGTATCGAAAACGGTGGCTCCACAGTAGATCAGGAAATACGATTTTTTCCGATGCTCTCCAGCATCCGCCAGGCCAATTGCATCGATATAATGATTAAAGCGGTTCTTATATGATTCCCACTTCTCCTCATCTGGTTTGAACGCTGGGAAGACTGGATTGGAATTCATGGTGCTGGGACCGGTAGAACTACCTGTGGAAAAAAATCTCTCTGGGGCAGCAGACAATGTTTTAGTGCCTGTGGCAGGCAAGTGATTTCAGCTCCGGAGAGGCTGTTCGCAGTCCTCTCTTTCTCTCTGGGTTAACCACGTTTGGCTGTTAGCCGTTGGTGGCGTTTGGATTCGCGCCTGTGTGGGTGTCAGTGACTTGGCTACAGCGCTGTGCTGTACCTTTAGGGTTGAAATTCAAATGGCAGCCGTTTGAATTTCGCGCCTAATACTGAGCGGCTGCGGCTTGCAGCGCTTCACTTTCCCTGTAGCTTGGCTAACAAGCGGCTACAGACGCTTCTAACTATCGATTCTGACCGCTCTCTCTGGCTGCGGATCAGCGTTCGCTGCTTATCGCTTGCTGGCCGCTTTCTCTGTCAGCGGATCAGCGTTTGCTCTTTTTGTTTGCTCTTTTTGTTTGCTGACCGCTCTCTCTGGCATGCGGATCAGCGTTGCTCTTATCGCCGACCGATCGCTCTCTCTGGCTGCGGATCGGCGGCTAGTGACTCAGCGGTTGCATGGTGCTTCTGGTAGCCATCCCATCCTCGTCGCCAGTGTTAAGTTTGGGAAAAGAGAGGCTGAACCAGAGCATGAGTGCAACAATACTTTATTATACAATAAAGGGCTGATCGTGCTTGCCACGCCTGGAACTGGCTCGCAGCAATCAGCGACTGGTTGGACCCCGCAGCCTGCTTTTATAGCTGGCTGCTGGGGAGAACCAGCCAATGAGGAAAGGGGGAGAGCGCCCACTCAAAGTGAGTGGACCTGAGTGAGAACTCCTAGAGTTCTCAGGACATAACACATAGTTTGCTTCTTAATGTGAACAAGAATTGTACAATAATACCCTTCATTCTGGCCAAATGTCTCACTTGTCCTTTGTTCTTCTATTGTAATTTTTAAAACAAAACATGGCTATGCTCATACCCACCAATTCATTCATTCATTTGTTCTTTCTGAGGAGAAAATAGAGTGGAAGCTGTCTGCTAATGAGAATGATTCGATAGTGATGTTGGCTTCCTCTATTACCGACTCCCCCTGGTTTGTCTCTAGTATCTGAATTAAATCTGGCAAGGCTTCAATTGCTCTGGAGTAGGCCTTTGCAGTTCTACCAATTCTACTTCTGGGAATACTTTTTTTTAAGTATTATAAACGGATAGTGATCTGCTCCCCTTGTTCTGTTTTTTCTGATTCTAGATGTTCTTCTTTCCAGAACTGGTGCGTTCTTTTGAGGTATTCTTGTCTCCTTGGACTTGATTTGTGATAACTAATGATTATTTCTTTGTTTTCAGTCTTTGTATATTTCTGATGAGTGAACAACTTTTCTCTCAGTAGTACTGCAGCTGCTGGCCCTAGTTGCTTAGCGAACAGTTCTGAGTCAACTTGTCACCAGATTCCAGGAACTACGAACATCTGACATTGCCCTTGTTGACCTGGCCTATGCCTGATAGGTTTCTGTAAATTACATCTCAGCACAGTCTTTATGGGAGAGACACTCTTCATCTGGCTTCTCTGATGAGAATTTTCCAGTATAGTTGAACATCTGGTACAGTTTTCATCCTCTTCAGAGCAAACGAGTCCCATAACCATGTCAAGTAGTGCCTCACTAGGGATTATTATAATTATTATTTCAAGGAATATACATCTGAGCAACAGATAATGTACCAGTCTGGGATTATTTACAGTTTGTTTAAACTCCATTCTTTATATTTAAAGAATAACCCTCTAAGAATGATTACATGGAGGTGGACTAAGTCAGGCGTGGGCAACCTGCTGCCCTAATTGAAAGTTCAGTTCTTAGTTATTTTAAAAAACTGCATCAAGTTCACATCTCTAGAGGGAAATAATCTCCTGTGTGAGGAAGCAGAGAGAAGATAGAAAAAGAGAAGATGACAGACAGAAATGGTCTGGTCCCTTATTGCTCTAGTCATTCCCATCTTGGATTCCTCTGTACCCAATGACCCCCTGATGGATTATTGTGAAAACTCTGGACAGAAAACACTCCCCATTATTACTATGAAAGCAAACTGATGTATAATAATGTAAATAAACTGCAGAAGAGGCAAGATCTGCAATGATGGGAGGCAGACAAATTCAGGAAATGATAAGGGGTGTTGAGAAAGTTATCAGGAAAGCAGATGGGACAAACTTTAAATCCTGAGTTTTAGTGAGCTCCTTTTTCTAAATTCCTTGCATCGTTTTTTTTCCTGTTATGTCCATCAGTCAGATGACAATCCAGAAATAAAACATGTTGTTTTTACTCATCACGTTCTCTGGATTAATTTGTAGCCTGAATGGTTGTGCTGCCCACAAGATGACACAATCCCTCTTCCTTTCCTTATTTCCTTGGAGTGGCTGGATATAAAGTAGACAGTAAAATGGGAGATGAGGTCACAGAGGTGGCCTTAGGATTCTGCCACTTGGTCATTATGGGACTGACAGTTGGGCAGGCAATCTAGTTCTAGAGGCAGGTCTTTCAAAAAGACAAGGCATGAATTATGGGGCTGCTTGAGCAATATGTACAGGTGACAAAGGGAAATCCTGAGAGCTCTCTAGAGAAAACCACTGCAGAAATAGATATCCTAATGTTTATTGATTTTTTTTCAGGTGCTCTAACTGTCATAACTCCCACCCTTTGAAAGGCAGATTATAGAATGGGAGAAGATATTCTCGAATCTCTTATTTTTACTACTCCAGTGTGATTCTAGAAGCTGTAGTGAAAATAAAGGAGTAGGTAAGTTTTCAAAAATTATATGGACTTTTGCTTTGTAGTGTGAAGCCTAAAATAAAAGTTTCTAAATATGAACTTGAGTTTTGTGAGGGAAATGTTAAAGACACACACAAAAAAGAATGGCCCCCTGATTTATTTTTTCATAGAGTTCTTCTAATGTACCTATTTGTAATATCTAAAGAAGAAGCTTCATCCTGCAGAAAATCTACTATATGGCTGCTTGCAGGTAATAATGACTTAATGGCACATCATTAAGAAGCTTGTTTGGATTTAAGGATGCACTATAATGCAGTACCCAAAGCCTCTCCAGAAGTAACCAGTGAATTTTTATTGAGACATAAGTAGCATTCTCAACCTTTTTGGCACCAGATTTCATGGAAGGCAATTTTTTCATGGAATGTGGGGGGAATGACTTTGGTTTCACTTGCTTATTTGCCTGCCACTCACCTCCAGTTGTACAGCTTAGTTCCTAACAGTGTTGGGGACTGCTGGACAGAAGGGAAAAATTATTAAATCCAGTGAGAGCAATTGTTAATTAAATGTTTTTACTGTTATTACTATTATTACTTTATTAGTATACAGATTTATTTAATTGCAACTATGATTATTTATTGATGTTTTTATTTTATTTATTTATTTATTTATTTTCCTTGATCCTGTTCAATGTTTTTGTGTTGACTGGCTTTGAAACCTAAGCATAAGTCTTTTGGCTTAAAAAAAAAAGTGGCATTATTTCTACATGACAGGATGCATACAAGAAGTCACCTCCTTGTAGACAATTAAAATTACGGTCAAAGCTGAAAACTTTGTAGGAGATGTCCAGCTTGATTGGTGCCTGAAGTTCCTTTCTGAGGGCATATCCAGACAGAACTTAATTAGTAACTTAGTTATTGGAATTACTTCCCTACTTCCATATATGTAAGGTATTTCAGCTCCTTTATTTTCACTCCTTAGAGACACTCAGTGAATATCACAATTAGTGCAAGGATATCCTGAACAATACCAGTGTCAGGGTTCCAAGTAACAGACCCAAAGCAATCAAAACCCTGAGGGTTAGAGTTTCCTCAAAATATGAATTCATTAGGAATGTCATATTGGCACAGCTGGAGAATATCCAACCCTGAAGGACTCAGGGTTTTCCCCATCCAAATCAAAACACAAAGTTCTTGCCCCCAGGTCACACCTCTATCACATGGTCCAATCAGATCGCAGTCCCAATTCCGGCTGGCTTTTGTCCATGCCTCTCCAACACCTGGTAGATTATCCTTGGTTCCCACGGGAAAGAATATTATTTTGGCTACATATCCCCCAGCTATCTCTATCTCCCCCTTCATGTTCCCACAGTTTCCACCAGCCTTCTATGGCATCCCTGAAGATGCCCCCAAATGGCATCAGGGCTGACAATCATTGCATTTTGCTGGGACAATGGGTAGTCTGTCACCTAACCAGAGCTTCCTTTGAATATGCACTTATTTATTTAGCAAAATAAAAGTCACAGTTTACTTTAAGAAAAAAAACAGAATAAAAACAGAATAAAAAGTATTAAACCAATTAAGAAACAGCAACCCCCTCCATTCAGGGTAATAATAGCTAGAAAAAGGCTAAAATAATAAATTAAGCTTTTAAAATGTATTTAAAACAGAGCATATCACTGAAGAGAGGTCATTCTACAGATAGTATTTCAAAGAAATCTCATGTCCACATTGTCTTGTAGAGAGCAAGTGTTATCTCAAATATCTTGCATGTCAAAGGGGATGATACAATTAAAAATCTTTTAAATCATTGGGTCCAAATTGTTTAGGGTTTTTTATATACCAATATCAGTACCTGAACCTTGCTGAGTATGAATAACTGAATTAAAATGGTCACTCTGTCCTTCTATGTATGAATGCAGCTAATATACCAACTACAAAACTATTTCTTCAGTAACTTCAACAAACACAGCTTATACCTCTAATTCCTAGGCCTGGAACCACTCACCTACATTGCTTTTATCTTAGCAGGACATAGATTTAGGGTCATCCTGTCCACTGCTGCATCAATCATTGGGTAAGTGAGCTTCTTATGATCCTTATGATTCATTCTTATGAATCCTTATGATCAGCTGTAGAAGAATCCAAACACATTCTATATGTCCTAAAATCCAACTCCAATGAGGCCTGTCTGGGGATGGAAGACTTAAAATTCAATAATTCTCAATGAAATACAAATAACGGCCAGATTCAGAATTCAGACCTCCCGGCATTTGTGATAAATCAATTATTAGTCTTCATCATTTTCCAAATGCCAAAGCTTTGAGAAAACAATCCTGCTTTGATCTGTACTACATTACCATATGTAAAAGAAAATTCCCCCCCTAATGTGTAATCTTTTAAATGACTTAGTTCAAAGACTAAACCTACAAACTTCCTCCATAATTAAGAGCCAAGGGTAAAACTGTGGAGATATTTTTAGAGAGCGTAACTATAAGGTCACACTATTACCTTATAGTAATAGTTATATACTATTCAGTACAAAGAGAATTTTCAAGCCTATATAGTGTCTAACCTTCTGTTTAGACTCATACTTTAGCAACACTATTCTGCCCTTTCACCAAAAAAAAGTAAAATAAGAGACTAGTCTGAATCCACAAACTGTGGCACATAGGGTTCACCTTACAAGTTAAGGCCTAAAATTCTCCCTAGAATGTTTGAAAATACAAGTTACTTTATTCATGATATGAAATAGTATGTGTCTGGGTGATGGAGGATATTATAACCAGAACTCAACATAGTTGTATATTGTAGAAATATAAAGGTAAATATTTGTAAACTAGGAAAGTACTGAAAAACTGTAGATATAATAAGGAAGGAAGGAAAATCCTCCAGACAAATGGATGTCACAAAGCACTTTAATAATGAAAAAACCCCTCTTTTCTTGCTTCTTGTACAATTCTTAAAAGCAGATAACAGATAATCAGAGTTGGAAGGGACCTTGTATGTCATCTAGTCCAACCCCCCCGCTCAAGCAGGAGACCCTACACCATTTCTGACAAATGGCAGTCCAATCTCTTCTTGAAAGTCTCAAGTGACAGCGCTCCCACAACTTTCAAGGGCAAGCTGATCCATTGGTTGATTGTTTCACTGTCAGAAAGTTTCTCCTTATTTCCAGGTTAAATCACTCCCTGTTCAGTTTCTATCCATTATTCCTTGTGTGGCCTATAGGTGCTTTAGAAAATAGCTTGACCTCTTCCTCTCTGTGGCAGCCTCTCAAATATTGGAAGACTGCTATCATATCTCCCCTGGTCCTTCTCTTTACTAGACTAGCCATGCCCAGTTCCTGTAACCATTCTTCTTATGTTTTAGTCTCCAGTCAATCATCCTGGTTGCTCTTCTCTGTACTTTTTCTAGAGTCTCAACGTCTTTTTTATAATGTGGTGAACAAAACTGGATGCAGTACTCTAGGTGTGGTCTTACTAAGGCTTTATAGAGTGGTATTAGTACTTCCCTTGATCTTGATTGTATCCCTCTGTTAATACAATTTAGGATTGCATTAGCTTTTTTGGCTGCCGCTGCACATTGCTGGCTCATATTTAGCTGGTTGTCTACTAAGACTCCATAATCCCTCTCACAATTACTGCTATTGAGCCTGGTTTCACCCAGTCTATATGTGTACTTTTGGTTTTTCTTGCCTAAGTGTAGGACTTTACTTTTCTCTACATTGAATTTCATTTTGTTAGATAGGGCCCAGTGTACTAATCTGTCAAGATCCATCTGGATCTTGAGCCTATCTTCTTAGGTGTTAGCGATTCCTGCCAGCTTAGTATCATCTGCAAATTTGGTAAGTTCCCCTTCTATTCCCTCATCTAAGTCATAATGAAGATATTGAAGAGCACTGGGCCTAAGACGGAACCTTGTGGCACCCCGCTGCTTACTTCCTTCCATGTAGACTTACAGCCATTAAGGACTACTCGTTGAGTACGGTTTGACAGCCAGTTGAGAATCCATCTAGTGGTGGTGCTATCTATTCCACTTTTTTCTAGCTTACTAAGAAGTAGGTTGTGGTCTGCTTTGTCAAATGCCTTGCTGAAATCTAAATATATTATGTCCACAGTATTTTGCTGGTCTACCAATTTAGTCACTGTGTTGAAGAATGAAATAAGATTGGTTTGGCATGATCTGTTCTTAACAAACCCGTGCTGACTGCTAGATGTTATGACTCCCCTTCAAAGTTCAAACGAACAAAACAGAAAGCAGCTGTTTCACAATTAAATCAAACGGAAAGAAGTCTTACAAGATAACGGCTGGCAGAAACCTCAATCCACAGCATAAATCTTTACTCTGTCCGGCAAACCAGTCCTGGCAATAAATCTCCAGTCTCAGAGCTTCTTGCTGTAACGTCCTCACTCAAATAGTCACTTTGTTCCTGGCAAAATGTACCAGCCCAGCTGTGTCCTTTTATACTCATTGAGGCAACGTGCTAATTTACTGACTCGCTCTCCTCATTCGCTCCAGCTGATTTTGCCTTCTCAACCGTCTTCTGTTTTTTACATTTAACCACAAATTTTCCAAGTTCTCATCTCCACTAGAAGACTCTCTCAAAACTTCCCTGTCAGCCATTCCGGCTGTTGATCAGATAAGGAACCAGAGGAGGTCAAAGGTCCTGACAATTCTAATACATCAGGTCTGTCGTCCTTTGTCACGTCCATCTCCTCATCATGGTTACCAGTCCAATCACTGAGACATGCCGGCTCATATTTTTCTGCCATGACCTTGAACTCATATCAGTCACAGGAGCTGAATCCAAGCCCGGAGCCACAACAGCTAGATATTACTTTACTTGTTTCTAGATGTTGGCAGATCTGTTTTCTTTTCCAGTATCTTCCCGGGTATTGATGTTAGGCTGATTGGTCTATAGTTTCCAGGGTCTGTTTTTTTCCCCCTTTTTTGAAGTTGGGAACCACATTAGCTCTTTTCCAGTCCTCTGGTAGTTCCCCGGTGCTCCAGGATTTTTGAAAGATATAGTGCAGTGGTTCTGAGATGACCTCTGCCAGCTCCTTTAAAACTCTGGGATGTAATCCATCAGGCCCTGGTGATTTGTGTTCATCAAGATTAGACAGGTGTTTTCTTACTATTTTTTTTGCTTATTTTAACTTTTATTTCTGGTCTGTCTTTTACAGTTATGTTTTTTGGTGGGTTGAACTATTGTTTCTTTTTGCGTGAAGACAGATGCCAGATGCAAAGAATGAGTTAAGCAGTTCTGCTTTCTCTCTGTTGCCTGTTACTTCCTTGCTGTCTTCTCTCTTTAGTGAACAGACTGTTTCCTTGATTTTTTTCTTGTTATTTATATGTTGTAAGAAACCTTTTTAAAAAATTATCTTTGATTTTTGTTGCAAGTCTTTGTTCGTTCTGAGCCTTTGCTCTCCTGACTTCGTCTTTGCAGATTCTGTCTATCTGCTGATATTCTGCCTTAGTTGTATGTCCTTCTTTCCATTTTTTGTACTTGTCCTTTTTTTCTTTCAATCTGCCAGAGAGATCTTTGTGCAGCCATGCTGGTTTCTTCTTGGATTTCTTGTTTTTCTTTCTCAGTGGTATTATGCTGGTCTGGGCTTCTATGATCATACTTTTCAGAGTTTCCCAAGATTCTTGAGTTGTTTTCCCCTTTAGGATTTTCATCCATGGAATCTTTCCCAAGTTCTCTCTGAGTTTATTGAAATCAGCTCTTTTAAAATCCAAGAGTCTGGTGTCATTATGTTCTATTGCTTGAGTTTGTGTTATGTTGAATTCTAGTATGACATGGTCACTCTCACCTGCAGTTCCTGCAGTTTCAACTCCCTCTATCACTTCTTCTCTGTTTGTAAGAATTAAGTCCAGTATGGCTGTCCCTCTTGTATCACCTTTTGGACAACAAAGTTGTCAGCTAGGTTGGTTAGGAACTTATTTGATTTCTCACTTGGTGCAGAATTAGTTTTCCAATTGATATCAGGATAATCAAAGTCTCCCATTACTATTGTTGTGTGTTTCCTGCATATGTTTGTTAGTTGGTTGGCAAAAAGGACATCTATTTTTTCTGCTTGATTGGGTGGCCTATAATATGCACCTATGCCGGAATGGGATGCAACCGGTGTAACTACCGTTCAATGATTTTACATTTTGCTATGCGCAGCGGTTGAAAAAACACTTTTTCCTGCTTTTTCAACCGCAGCTGTGTCACGCAAAGCAGCTGCGGTTGAAAACGCAGGAAATAAAGGTCAGCTAAGAGCCTGGGTGGGCAGGCTGGCCAAACCAGCAGCAGACATAGTACCGGTTCTATGTATGCTCTCTGCTGCTTTTCAGAGCAACCGGTTTTATAGAAGTGGACAGAACTGTTAGAAACCCATCCCTGAACTTATGTCCATGTCATTCTTTTTTTTCTTTTATATTGACCCATATACATTCTAGGAGGTTTTCATCTTTGGTTTCATGCATTTCTGTAGCAATAAAGTGGTCCTTTACATACAGTGCAACTCCACCTCCTCTTTTATGGAGTCTGGGTTTTTTTGAATAGTTTGTATCCTTCTATCAGTATGTTCCAATCATGGGTTTCATCCCACCAAGTTTCTGTTATTCCAACTATATCGTATCTACCTTCATATATTCATAGTCCGAGTTCACCCTGTTTGTTCCCCAGACTTTGTGCATTTGTATATAGGCACTTGAGATTTTAATGTCTGACACTGTTTACTGTCTATATAACCTGTGTTATGCCTGCCCCTACTTTCTTGCCATCTGTTTGATTAATGCATATGCTATGGCACTCACTATTAAATGCTTGGTTTTGGTTGACAGCAAGGTTGATAATCTTACCTGCACAAACATCTATTTTGCATGCACTGGTATCCTTATTAATTTTAGGTTGCTGGGGACAGAAATGTTCTGTATCCATTAATTCTCTGTCCCTGCTGTTCATTTTAAATGTTTATCCAGGAAATCTGTGAATTTAATGCCAAGTAACTCAGTCCCTTTCTTTGATGGATGCAAACCATCTCTTTTGTACAGTTTTTCATTGGACCAGCTGCAGACATCATGACTAATAAAACCAAAGCCTTCCCTTTTACACCACTCCTTTAGCCACACATTAAACTCCGCTACACGCTGGCTGGCCTTTCCCTTTTTGTTCGTTGTGTACTGGTAGAACCTCTGAAAAGAAAAGCCTACAGCCCATATTACTAAGTCCATAGGCCTCATTTCAATCAGATGCATCAGGTCTCTCTCTCCCTCTCTCCCCCTCCCACCTCCATCCCCTCCTTTCTTTGTCCCGTTTTCTTTCTTTCCCTTTTCTCTTTCTTTTCTTCCTTCTGTCTTTCTCTCTTTTTTCTCTCTCTCTCTTTCCCTCTCCCAGGCTCACCCCATTGCCTTGGTGCACCACTCTGCTTGGACTTGCTTGGGCAGGTCCCTCCAGTTCAGTGGGATCAATGGGGTGAACCTGTGGGGCGGCACCTAGACCGTGGCAGTGGCGGCATGTTTGAAAAGTAGAGCAAAGCCAGAGGTCGGTAATTTTTGCTGCAAAGAATCACAAAAGCTTCTGGGTTGTTCACAAGAAGGGACACACCTGTCAATGCAATTCAGCAACATAAAATAAAGAAATACAAATAAAACAAATCAACAAGAATTGGCAAAGCATCTCTGATTAGATTGTATTCACTACTAGAATCTAATCAGAGATGCTTTGCCGATTTTAGTCCAATGACCTGCTCCAGAAGGGTTGGAAGGGAGTATGTGTATATGTGTGTGCACTTGCCAAGCAACCAGCCATTAAGTGAGGACCACTTGTATTTGGTTGGCCAGTTACCAAACCACGCCCACCCACTCACGTGACCAGCAAGCCATGCCCACCCAGTCATGTGACCAGCAAGCCACACCCACCCAGTCACGTTACCAGCAAACCACACCCTCAAATTAGGCCACGCCTACAGAAATTTGAATCCTGCCCCTGGGTGGGGGGCATTGAGGCTGAGTTTGTAGCACCAAGGGCACGGTGGACTGAAAAAGTTTGCAAACCAATGCTCTAACAAGAATAAGCATTGTACCTATTAAGCTACGTTGTTATGGTTCTGAGGTCCTTTCCTTAATTTTTTAAATTTATTTTTGTATTTGACTAGTCAGTTTACATCCAAAAATATGGAATCTGTTTTTCTAAGTGACTCAACAAAACCCCAAAGAAATTAGTGTCTGTTGTGTGGACATGTAAAAAAGCTAGAAAATGTTGGGTTCAAATACACCGGCGATACAAAAAAAATTAAAGATTAATATTCATCTAAGACCAAAACTGTTTTTGCTAGGATTAATAAACAGATAATTAGAAAAGATAAATGGGTAATTGTTTTTGTACATGGTAACTGCAGAGGGATTATTATGTGCACAAGATGGAAAGACTGAAATATCTACAGCAAGGAACGGTTGGTGAAAATCACAGAACTTGCAGAAATGGCAAATTGACTTGTTTGATTACGGAAAAGACAGTAACTAAATCTGTCAGTGATTGGAAACCCTCTATGGACTTTTGGCCAGAAACAGAAAAAAATTAAGTTGTGAATTATGGATTTGATTATTAGAAAGGGCAGAATATGGAAAGAAGTGTAACCTTAGAAAGAATGTAAAATATAAATGCATTTATAGCTTCTGTAAAGAAGATCAAAAGCCATTTCTTTATATCTTCATTGTTTTTCTTTGTAAAAATATTAGTGTCTGTCCTGTATTTTTATTAAATCTCTGTTGAGACTCATTGCTGTTTTTCTTTTTCCATTCAGATTTTCTGAATATTACTGAATACACAAAAAAGGTCCAGGACATTACAGTAACGTTTCCTGGATGCATTCACAAGAGCTGATGTCACAATATTACACCTGAAAGAATTTTTCCTTCTGTTAAAAGTTTAACTTTCAGTGGACATCATAGAGGAAAAGTGGGTCATTAAATTCTGGCTAGCTCCATTCTTTTTTCCTTCCCTCCTGAATCAACTCAGTTCTATCTGACAGCAGGAATCCAGGAGGGTTAATGAAGCAGCAACAGGTTGGAAAAAAAACTTCATCTCAGCCAGCCATAGAAAATTGCGTTTTGCTTGAGTGCTTTATGATGACATCACCCTATCACTTCTCTGCAAGACAATCCATCTTCCTTTCTTCTTGTTTCCATTTCTAAGCAGCCGCTGATTTGATTATTCATCCTCTGCCCTTTTAATCTTGACTCTGGTTTTAAAGAGCATTGGATATATCTTTACAAGTTTACTCTTTGTAAAAATTTTTAAAAGGAAGACTTTATTCCCTTTTATAAAAGCCCAGAGCATCTGGAAGTCAAATGATAGGGATTCTTGCTTGCTAATTCAGATTCTTGCTTGCTAATGTCTGGTTGGTGAAGGGGAATTGACAGAGATATAATATTGATGGTTACACCTTTGCATGTTTTAGAATTTAGTCATAATTTAACTTGTGTTATTTTATGCAGAGTTTTTTGTTTGCCAAGTCACATAATTTTATTTTTCTAAGGTAGAAGAAATGCCATTAAGAAATATAAATTAGTAAGAGGTATCTCTTAATAACAACCAAGGAAAAGTTTTGTTTTAAAAATGAGATTTAGAAGGATTATAATTAAATGATGTTCTTTGCTTTTTAAGGTTATTACAAAATGTTTATGTGAAATTCAGCATATAGGAAAGTTATAGTTTTATACCATTTACAAATTCAGTGTCATGTATACATGAGATGGGTGGTATATAAATTTGATTAAATAAATAAATGTTGGAGAAGGTGTTAAATGATCCTCCCTACTCTTATTTATTTAATGTATTTTTAATTGTTTATCTAACCTACTTGAATTGATTATGTACACTTGGGTTCTGTTGGAAACACTGGCTTCTTTTCTCAAAAATGTTCCTGAAAGCATGAAGAGAGCTAACTTGACTGTTAGGTGTAGGCTATAGTGCACTAGCAATCTTTTGCTATGTTTTTACAATCCAAACATCTTCTCAGGCACAGACAATAAATTCACACTCCTGCACTCTTTACATTCACTTTTGCTACTTTTCACTTTGTGTTCAGGAACAATAATGAAAATTCTACTAATCAGGAACATTTCATGCATCTATTAAGCCTTCATGCACTGCTTAAGCTACATAGAGTTATTCCACAAGCATATTTTAATATTTTAATGTATTGACATTGTACCAGTTAGACCATCTACACTTGCAGCCTTATCACTGGAAAAAAAAAACCTCACAGAATTTTTGGTACATTTTCCTTGGATATTAAAGTTGGTTTCAATTCCACTCTTCAATTATACCACTGCCATTTTCATCCAAATCTCTAAATTATTCTTCCCAGCATTGTCTCCTATCAGTTTAATCATAAATCATTTCAATGCTCTGATTTTTGATTCCCTGCTCTGGTTCTGTGTTTAATCTTCTTTGTCGAGTTTCAAAACAATTTTTATTTATTTTTATCAAAATCATTTTGCTTCTCTTAATCTTAATTGTTTAATGCTTCTTTTCACTCTGTTCTGGTGTCTCATTATATACATTATGCAGTAACATTTTTTTAAGGACTGATCAGTTTTGACATGTTTTGTCCAGTATGCCATGATTGCAAACATACCCCAGTTCTTACTAAGCCTGTTGACAGTATCCTCTAATCTATTAACTTCTTCATAAACTAAGATATTTTAACTGCATTTCATCAACAAGAAAGCATATGCAGTATATTGTAATATGAGAGGGAGATAGAAATAGAGATAGATACCCTGTTTCTCCAACAATATGGCCTCCCCCAATAGGAAGTCCCAGCATGTTTTATAGGCATGAAATGAAATTAAGCCCCCCCCCCCCAAATTAAGGCCTATATTAAAACATGCGAAATGGGGGGGGAATGGTGGGGGGGCAGTAAGTACTTTTGTTGCACACCCAGATATGGTGCTGCCTGCATTCATCCCAATATGAAGTGCCCCACCAACGCCGAGGTCAACATCCAAGCCATCGCTGCCCGCCCGCCCGAAGATGCAAGGGGGGGGGGGAAATTAACGGCCTAGCCATTTTTTCAGGGCTCCAAAAAAAAAAAAAAAAAAGATGCGGCCCTATTATAGGAGAAACATGGTATAGAGATAGATAGATAGATAGATAGATAGATAGATAGATAGATAGATAGATAGATAGATAGATAGATATTAATTCAGGTTTTTTGCAACAACTCTTGAGCTATTGATATGAAAGGAAACTGCATCTCCATTGAGATGTCATTCTTTCTGTGTATGCAATCACATTGAAAACTAGGGTGATAGAATGATTTCTACATTTTGCAACTAGGAACTTTTCTCAACAGCTATAACTATAGTTGTAGATGCTATGTGGAACTTTTAAGTAGGCATATGGTGCAGCTTGCCTGAGGCCAGGGCTGTAGGTGGAGTGAGACAACAGTTCTCTTATGCTTTATATAATGCTTATTAACAGGAAAAATCAAGCTCAGCAGTTTTTTTAACAGATATCGTAAAACTAAGTAGAAGCTGACTAGAAGGATTAAGATTGTATCCATTAATAGGGTTGCCTGTTAAAATCTATAGATCTATGAGTTCAAGTGGTAGGACGTGAGGTGCGGAAAGAATTCCTACCTGTACTGACCTACTTGAACCATATGTAACTCTGGCACTGGAAATCACAAAAATGGAATTCGAACTGCATTAGAGCAGAGGATGAAAAAAAAATCATATTAATAGATCAGGGGGACTTACAGGAAAGAATGGCAAACTTATGGGGCAGAAATGGCAAAAATATTTTAACCCTGAATATATTGAAGGATATTTTTGAACAGTGGATCCAGAAATTAATTTTAAAGTCTATCTATTTCTGTAGATAGACTATGTTTAAAAGATGTAAGAGAAACACATTTTATGAGGCAAGATTGAGATTGATCTGAAATGGATTTAAAAATGACAGGCCACAAAAAAAATGTTATGGAAAAGGATGCTGCACTTACATTTACAAAAAAAAACCTGGTTGATATCTTAATAATGAAAAAGGATATAAAAATAACAAAAACAATCACCTGGGCCACCTTCCTATATTGGATTTACAAAAGAGGCTTATTAAAAGAATTGAAGAATTTTGTGAGAAGGAATAAAGAAAAAATGAAAAAAAAAATCAAGTTCTAGGATGTTATTTGAAGGGACTAAAGATCACGTAAAAGGAAGGAATATAAAGTTGGTTATTTGATCAATGTTAAAAGAGATATATTGTTATTTCTGGTAACTCTCGATGGACTTTTGCTGATTAGGACTGAATAATTTAGCTGTAAGGATTTATTTATAGAAAAGACATGGGATGCAGGGGTGGGATTCAATTTTTTTTACTACTAGTTCTGTGGGTGTGGCTTGGTGGGCGTGCCCTGGCTTGGTGGGCATGGCTTGGTGGGTGTGGCAGGGGAAGGATACTGTAAAATCTCCATTCCCACCCCACTCCAGGGGGAAGGTTACTGCAAAATCCCCATTCCCCCCTGAGTCCCCACCCCACTAACCTGCTTTCCAGCTCTGTTCTCCTGTGCAGGGCAACAAAAGAAGACCCAGCCAATCAGCTGGGATTCAGGAGGCAGAGAATAGATGGGGGCAGGGCCAGTCAGAGGTGATATTTGCCAGTTCACTGAACTACTCAAAATTTCCGCTACCAGTCCTCCAGAACTGGTCAGAACTTGCTGAATACCACCTCTGATGGGATGGGGGGAAAGTGGTCATTTGCTGTATTTTAAGAGAAGGTGATAAGTTAACTAAAATTGTTTTGTGATAAAGGAAACACCATTTCTTTATATATTTTCCTTTTCCTTTACTATATTCTTATTTTTGTCTTTTTTTTCTAGTTTTATTTGCTCATTTTTCTTTTTCTGCACTATTTTTTTATTCTTTCAGTTTTTATTCATCTTTATCTTTTTAATTGTAATTTTTAATAAAAAATATCTATAACACAACCAAATCGATACCAATGTAGAGGAACATTCTCCCGATGTCTAGAAACTATTTCAAAGTGCCAGTAAAACAAACACGAAAGAAAACTTGCCAACATTTCAATTTACCCATCATACTGCATAACATGACAGTAACAAATCCTGACATTTCCTCTTTCTAGAACATGAGTGGGAAATGTGCGGCTTTCCAGATGTGCTGAAATATAGTTTCTAGAAACTCTAGCCAGCGTGATCAATGGTTAGTGATGCTGGCAGTTATAGCTTAATAACATCTATGGAGGAATATAGAAGTATACAGTATAATGTTCCCCCAAAATGTCCATTTTTAAGATTTCTTTTTATTCTGTCTTTATTATTTTTGTGAATAACTCAAGACAGTGAATGTACCTAATACTGCTTCATCCTCTATATTTCTCACAACAACAACTCTGTGAGGTGAATTGCACTGAGAGAGAGTGGCTATAAGAAAGTCATCTAGCAGTCACCCATCTATGTTTAAGGCAAGACTAGAACTCATAGTCTCCTGGTTTCTAGCCTAGTGCTTCAAGTACTAGACAAAATTTAGTGATTAACTCTAACAATAAAGCTTTTTTGTGAGGTTATTTAGGGGCTTGTTGTTCATTGGTTTACATTTTTCATTGAAAAACTTATTTCTAAATCAGCCTCTTAGTTTAACGTTTATGGAAAGCAGAGATCTTAACATAATTTTTTGTTTCAGTGGACACATCAGTTCTTGATGAAACTGAGACTACAAATCTTTAGAACTAATTCGTAGCAAACCTTAAAGAAACAAACATCCCAACTTCCTCCTTGGTTCTCTTCAAGTTGTTATGAACTATAACTTTTAGTTTAGAATGAAACACCATTTTGACGTTTCTAACTTGCGTTTCTATATATAATTAAAAAATCTCTGTGTGAAAAGAACATATACTTAAGTAGAGAATAAAATGTGTGAAAGGTTTCAAATATTGGCTTTGTATGACATATTGCCAGTCTGAAAAAACATCATTCCCCCCCCCCTTTCCATCAAGAAGGCCTTGTTCATTTGTGATTTATGGAATAAATGAGATGAGGTGTCCATATCCAATCAAAATCGGGGCTGGGACTTGCTCATAATTCCTATGAATTCCACTCCAGATCAAATGTTAATTATTAACAAGCGTTATTAAATAAACTTTCCTTTATACTGCGGAAAGGTAGCAGGCATTTTACATAAAAGTTTTGAAGTAATTTTATGGATAATAGTATTCTTATTAAGGAAGCCAAATCTCATTCTCCTAACATGGGTAGGAGTAACATGGGTAGCATGGGTAACTTATTTGGTGTTACATACCTGGGTCTTAAGAGCCACCATACATTCCCAATCGTTAGTAGACTTAATTCATTACATCTTTGAAAGTTGGCCTTTTCAATCTTATTCAGCCCAGCCTGTTTTGTAATCTGCCCTTCACATAATTGCATTTGTCTAAATCTTTGCTGCATGCATCCGTATATCCAAATTAAACTCCTTGTGATTTCTTGTAATCAAAATATGTCAGTAAAAGAGCAAGGGGCCGGCCTTAATTCAAAAGATTTTCATATTTGCTGAGCTTGCTCCTTTATTATCACTTTTTCTGACTTGCCATCTCTTAAGTTTTAAATTTTCACAGAATAGGAAAAAGCAAGTTGGTACTGGAGTCTCTTTTCCCTGTTCCTTAATATACGCCTCCATTTTTGACCCAGAAAGAGACAAACTGCTAAGCAAAACACACTATAAGAACATGGCTGTGTTGCTTTGATGTGCCAAAGTCTGCCTCTCCAAACAAGTAAATTACAAGGCTAAATTGTAATGATCCAGAGTCATTTAATTAGCAGGAAGGAAAACTATCTGGCTCTCTATTAAAAGCACGGCTGTGCATCTTTCAGCTATAACTGTGTTCTCAGGAAATTCTTCGGTCCTCAACAACAGCAAATATACTGTTTTTATTTCATAGCATTCTCCAGGGAGCATTAAGGATTAGTGGGGAGATTAGTGTGACTTTGTTAAGAAAACATTGCATAAAAAGTAATTGCGTCCTTGCGCCTAAAAGCAAGGAGAGAATGGCATCCCAGGAGAATGGCTTGCTCAGTCAGATGAATCCATCATTTCTCCTATCTGCAACAGGAAATCTGAAGGGTCCAGCCATGGCTTCATCAAGCTTTTCCCATGAGTTGGATGTGTGCATCCAATACATATGCTTACTACCTACTCCACTGCCCTGGCTTATGTGACAATTGTCTCCTATATGCACAGTAGAGAGAACAACAGTTGATTGAGTGTTGCTGTCTAGGTCAGCTGTTATGAGTCAGCTGCATGGGATTCTCATGGCCATGAGGGAAGACCTTGATTAGGAGTCAAATAACTTCATAACTTCTAGAACCTCTTCTAGAGATGGGCAGCACATAAATCTAATAGAAAAATAAATTATAGGAATATTTCAGACTGTCTTCACTTATTTACCTGGCCCAAACTCCTATTGATAGAGGTAGCATGGCAGGTAAGAAGTGGATAGTTGAGGTATCTCATGAACCATGGCAGTAAGGTAGGATAGCTATCTGCACTGTCCAGAAGGACCTGTCACTTATGTTTCAGCCCTACCCATTTCCTCTGTTGATGGAAGCCATTGAATAGCAGAATTGAGGACTCTATTATTTTAAAATGTCAGGAAGGAAAATACAGTGCCCGCTCAAGCTTATTTGCTTCTGAAATAGGATATTTGGAACACATGTTTCCCCAAACTTTTCAAAATTATGACATGCTCCTTAAATATGCTCTCTAGTTGGAAACGTGCTGTTAGTTCTTCATTAAAGTCAGAATACTGTAAGTAATGTCCTCTTCTGTATTCCATAGATCCTGGCACTCCAATTTTTCCATAGTCCCATATTAATAAAGAGCCACTTCAGTTGGTTATATTCTAGTTATAGTTCACAGAATCTAGTTTCTACCCTACTTCTCGAATTCTTAAAAATTATTTGCTTTCCCTTTAAAAGAAAACAGGTTTCTAACCTTTTGTGCTCCTGGGGAGAAAACCATGGAGGCAGTTGCTATTTCAGATATGGAGATCATTTATTATGTATCTGCTGTTTCTTAGCGGTTAGCATTTCCTTCCTTTTCAAACTTCTGTATCCTTTCAGATGAGTGTGTCTTTAAACCATAATTTACTCAGCAGTCTTCCAGTCTTCTCAAAAAGTAAATGATTAAAAAAAAATAAAACAACCCCTCCATCCTCCCATGCAAATTGCATAGATCATTTAGATTTACTCATGAAAATAGATGATTCTAAAACTATGAATGAGCTCACTCCTTTGTCTTCATGCAGTCAAATCCCTTAATGCAAGGCCAAAAGCCCAAACAGGCCACAAGGTGTTTTCAGCTCATGTTAAAATCACTTCCAATTTAGAATGTTCAGTTTTAAAAGATAAATATAGAAACACCCCCACAGCATGGGAGCTTCCTTTCCTGAGCAAGCAGCTGCTTTGACATACTCTCTTGGATCTTACTGCTGTTCCCTTTTACTTGGAGTAGCAGGAAAGGATTTACAGGCAAGTGACTCTGCTTTTAAACTATTCCTGACAACCTTACGTTCTTTTCTCATCCCATAAATACTTCTGATTCCCTTACTGAGTGCAACCCAGGGAGTTCCCATTCTTGACTCATTGTTCTTCATGCCTTAGAACAGGGGTCCCCAAACTGGGCAAGTTGAAGACTTATGGACTTCAACTCCTAAAATTCTCCAGCCACCTATGCTTGTTGCCAAGTTTGTGGAGATCTCTGCCTTAGAACTTGCCTTGTACTGCTTATCTGAGTTAACCATTATTCCAAAGCTCTGGTCACAGTCAGAGTTTCTGAATGGTTTCATGCACCCACATGGGTTAATAAAGCAAGAGAAACTGGGAGGAAATAAGTTGCATTTTATTCCTCTTATCAGAACTGACTCACTGGCTGGAAATGTTTAGGAAATCACTTTTGATGATAATAATTCAAGCTATCAGGAAGGCATAAGCACAGTCTTCTGTATTTTTTTGTCATAAAAAAGAGGGCAAAATATGGGGGAAAGTTGTAATTTAAATTCTGTGGTTTTAAACAAGTTATAAGAGAAAGAGGTGGAGCATCTTAGCTAAGATGCTAAGAACAGATTAATCCCTTTTCAATGTTTCTTCCATAGATATAGGAAATTCATTTTCTCTCTCTCCAGGCTCCCATACGTAATTAATTAATTCTGAATTTAGTTTATTTGGGGATTTACAGAGCTCTGAATTGTAGGTTAGCACTCAACAATAGACAATGCATTATTTTGCATTGTGAAATAAGATTCCATGAGTAATTTCATAGTAATCCTGAAAATAAAAATGTCCTTAAATATTCATTCATTCAATTTATGTAGATGCCTATGACTCTGGGTGGCTTACAAGTTAAAATAACAACAAAAAACACTCTCATATAAATAAAAAACAATAAAAAAGTTAAAACAATTGAAACAAATACCAGAAACTAAAACATGAGTGTCAACTAACAGCTTACAAACAATACAACCATTTCATAGGTTCCCTTCCATTCTTTCATAGGACCTCCAGGCCTGATGGCACAGCTGCATCTTCAGAGCCTTCTAAAAAGCCAGGAAAGGTCAGGGCCCACCTAAGATTCAGAGATCTGATTGTCTGAAGGGCAGGTGTCACAGCAGAAAAGAACCTCATCCTGCGTCTTTATCAGATGAAACCCCTTCACAGAAAAGACCCCTAATATGTCCTTTCCACTGGATCTGAGGGGAAAGGAAGATGTATTTGAGGTGGTGGTCCCCCAAATATTATTCCCATGCCATGTAGGACTGTATAGGTCATAATTAGTACCTTGAATTGAACCCAAGAACAAACTGGCAACCAATGCAGCTCATGGAACAGAGGTGTAACGTGGCAATCATGGAGAACTCATACTTTCTCATGCCATCACATTTTGCCCCAGCTGTAGATCCTTCAAGGACAGCCCTATACAATATGCAAAATGCCTTACAATTATATTAATAATACACTGTATCCCAGGGGTGTCAAACTCGATTTCATTGAGGGTCGCACCAGGGTTGTGTTTGACCTTGTGGGGCTGGGGTGGGCATGGCTAGGGTGGGCATGGCCAGCTCAATGTCATTCCTGTTGGGGGTGCCTGTGGTGGCCTGAGCGCTCTGCCAGAGAAAACAGGCTCCCAAGCTCTGTTTTCAGAAGCCACGGCCTCCTGCAACCTTATGCCAGTGGAAATGGTGCCTGAGCTCCATTTTCACTGGCAGAGGGTTGCAAGAGGCTGTGGCAGCTGAAAACGGAGCTCAGGGGCCTGTTTTCACTGGCAGAAGCACCACAGGCCGGTCCTTCACTGTTTCTAGGGTGTCTCTGCGGGTCAGATCTAAATACCCCACAGGCCAGAACTGACCCCAGGGCCTTGAGTTTGACACCCCTGCTGTATCCATTCCTTTATAATAAATGCTTTGAGATAAAAGGGAATAATTTGTCAGTACAATATAAGACAAAACATGAAGACCTGGAACCACATCTGTACCTCATTTACAAGATAACATCTTGTCTGTTAAAGCAAAAAGTTCAACTTATGGTAGCGGTAAGAATCCTTGACAAATGGAACACTTCTCTCCAAAGCCAAAAGTATCCAGCCAAAATTAGTTATCACAGAGTCCAGAGACACAACTTACTTAGCTACGACAAGTATGAGAGAGCCATAATATTCATAAAAACAGAAGAAACATTGGTATGGATCATGAGAGGATAAAATCAACCCAATCTTCAAATAAAGGCAACGCAGGTAGTCCTTGACTCTTTTGTTTAACATCTATTCAAAGGTATCATGGTGCTTAAAAAAGTAACTTATGACTGTTTCAACATCCCTGCAGTCCCATGATAAAAATTCAGGTGCTTGGCAACTGGCATGCATTTATGAAGGGTCCTGGGATTGCCATTTGTGACCTTCACATGGGACTTCCAAAAGCAAACTCAATGGATGAAATTGGATTCAAAGGTAATAAATTAGGCACAACTCATCCAACGACTGTGGTGCTTAGTAATGGATTATGATTGTAAGTCGAAATATATTAACAGTGCAAACTTTCAATTGCAAATAATTGTTCCTCAGATTTAGCATTTAAAAAACATGAGAATGTGGTCAAATTTATCAAATTATTTTCTATCTGATCTTTTAAATTAAAAAAATCTGTGGCCTTTTGCATAGGATGCTAGAGTTCTTGTATCCAAAAGACTTCTAGGTACTCTGTTAGTTAGGAAACCAAACAAGATGAAGATCATTGTCTCAGGCTAGGCTGCATTATTGGTCCAACTTTGTAGTCTTCCCCATTTAATACAACTTGATGCTATTCAGAATATTGGAATTCAAAACTCTCCTAATTGAGGATTACGAAGTCCAACATCTCTTGAAGGACACTAAGTGCAAAATCGCCTATTCTGGTTGAAGTGGCTCTTCAACGGCTCATATTGTTCTATTGGTTGCTATTTTGCCTTTTAAAAGTAAAGAATTCGGAGCATTTTGCATGAACAGTTAGAGCCCCCGTAGTTAAAAGACTAATAGAAAGATACAATTCATTTGCAATTTAAAGAGCATATCAGATGAACAGGAAATTCATGACTCTAACTACAAGAAACTCAATAGCTGATTTTGGCATTTTCTAAGAAATGATCCATACATTTTCAGCGTGAAGTCCATTATTTTCCCCATCTTCCCCAGGTGTAATAAACATCTCTGAGAGTCCTTGATAGTTCCACAAGTTCTCAATTTCTTTCTATCCTAAATTGTTTCTAGAAATATTTGCTGGGCTTGTAGAATCCTTTTGTCTGGAGTTTCTTTCTAGAAAAAAAATATTCCCATTATTTTTACAGGAAACAAAATGCTTTCCTCTGGGATATCCCTGCATAGAATATCATGTTCACTGGTGATTTTAGAAAAACACCAACAGTATATATAAGTAAATGCCTTCACAATGATTGGATGCATACCTAATATATATTTAATTCCTACAAATCCACACGTAGGTAATGGATTTTCTTTTGCATACTGAAAAGTTTATATTGAACTGAAACAATCATACATACTTACAAAAAGTATTTCAAAACATTTACTAGACATAGTATATTCCATATGCATTTACGCACTGCATGCTTATATTTCATATGCATGTAGTGTGGACCATGATTAACATTTCAAAGATTTTGCTACAGAAATGAGTAACAACTTTTCGACAGCATGCTATACCTAATTCCCAATTCAGGTCAGAAGATTAAGACAGTTAGTGGATAACAATATCTGGCAATATCTCAAAATCACTTGCAACAAATGGGCTGTTTAACATAGTATAATTTTGCATTCATCTTGCAAGTAATTGCCAACAATTTGATAGCTTTTAAGCAACAGTGACTTTTTTTAAGTATTTGGATAGAGGGATATAAGATATTCAAAGTATAAGAACACATGTTAATGTAAAGATGAAATGAGCATAAAGGGTGTAACAACAGATGTGGCTCTCAACATGCTAAGACAGAGGTGCAGGGTTTTTGTGCAATTGAAAGCTATATTAGGTTTTGCACCAAATGCTTCAAAAATGGGTGACTACAGGAACAAAATGTTTTAGTTTTCTTTTCAGTAGTGATAAGAGCTAAAGTGGGTGTCTTTATGTTTCTGCAAGATTCAAACCATAAATATTGACTCTTAAAACTGCCAAGCCTTCCTCAAATAAAATGGTTCTCCCAATATTTGCCCCTAACCAATTTGAAGAGCTTTGGTCTGGCGGCTCAGAAAAATTACCGGATCACATGTTTTGCACAACTGCACTAAATCTAAATGAAACAATGCATGTAATGACTTTGTACATTATATGAATCCAGAAACTGAGACATAACATTTTACAATAGCTGTCAAGGGTGTTGCAATATAATATAATGAACCTTCTATTCATTTATATTAAATTAAATAATGTAGCCAGTCAGACTATACGAATCTTAAAATGACCTTAGGCTATAAAATAACACTGAGCACTATATATCAAGATAAAAATCTTAATTTTGAAATATTGCTAAATTTCATTTTTTTAAATGTATTTTCAATTTAGGACAGGGTCAGTTTGGGGATTTTATGGGGAAAAGATTCCCCCCCCCCCAACCACTCCCTCATCTTGGTTGAATGTAAAGTACCAATATGCCAGGAACAGAGGAACATCTTATGATCCCTGAAGAAATAAGGATATTTCTTCAGTAATAACTGTAAAATTTAACTTGGCCTCAAGTATTTCTCATCTGGCTGCTGACAAATCTTGCACCATTAATTCCTAAATCCAAATGTTTCATTAACCATGAATGGCTAAATAAATGGAAAGATGTAACATTCTCCTCTGCTTTGGAGCCCAGCTTTATGACTGTTGTAGAGCAATAAACATCAAGGTTAGATTAGGAGCAGTTTCTTCTCTTAACTTACAATTCAAGAACCATTTTTTTGTATTAAAGCATACTTACATACATCATTCTTTGTACACCTCTCTTGCTTGTTAGAAGCAGAAGTCATCTATGCCTGATGCTACCTCAATATTAAAGGGGGGGGGGCTTATATGTTGTCTTATTACCTGTATGATCTTTTGTTTGTGGACCTATCGTTGATGTACAAATTTTATAGAAGTGGCAGAGCTGTCATGTGAGTGCCACAATGGACCTTTTGTGTAACATTGTGAATCTCTTTCTTTAAAGTACACAGCATCCCATTTAAAATCTGCAGAACTCGTACAGAACTTCTGAGGACACAGGATATGGAAAACTACAGTACAAAGCTAGGGCATTCATGAAATAGTGACTAGATGAAGTCTTCGAATGGACTCGTATCATATTTAATTAAACAGCTTATTATGCAACCAAGCCAGCATACTGTTGCTTAGCAAAGATGCCAGCTAATAGATTTAGGTACTGTTTCTTGGAGGAGCCCCCATTTGACATGGGAAGAGACTCTTTTGGTTCAAAAAAGACTCATTCATTCTGTCGAGCAGCTCTTGGGATCAGGAATATGTCATCACTGGTATGATGAAAATAGCTCTAGTCTCATAATGCCTGGAGTCAAACAGAAATAGATATACTGTAATAAAAATAAAGAAATATGAGCTCTGTTTCGATTATAGTAATTGAGAAGTCTAGGTTTATTAACTCATTTATGTCCAGATCATATAACCAGTTGAACTCTTTAATGACAGTTCTAACATCCTGTCTGACAAATTCAGCCTCTTTATTTTATTGTAGATGGTCATAGGGTGCCCACTCCCTTAATTAAACTTCCTTCCACTGGCTGTGGCTTTAACTGCACTACTCATAATCATTCCCACCATATTTGTTTGGTCTTTACAACTACAGGGAACTTTGACCCATGCTAAATAAACAACTATCCAGGAATAATTATAATTCATTTGCAGGATATAAACTTGGCAAATCAGAATACCAACTCACAGCTTACTTGTTCAGTGTTTTAGACAACAGCTGTTTATTTTGGTACAAATAGTGAAAAATACTTTTGAATAGCTGCATGGAAAAGGACTGACAACTCCTAATGTAACCTCATGCAGAGTTTTGAGGAAGAAGAGAAGAATTAAGAGTCTGCAGTATTGAAAAAATGATAAGATAAGCCTATTTAGGATGTTTCTTCAAGCTTGATGCCACCAACAAGGGGGGGGGAGGGGGAGGGAAAGAGAGAGCGAGAGGGGGAGAGAGAGCGAGAGAGCACATACCAATCTCAGGAAAGCAACGACAAATTGTAGATTAGTAAGAACATGCTAGGTGGTAAAAATACGTGAAAATGAGATTGCAAGGAAATTGTTGAACCAACAGGCCACATCATGTGAGAAAATGTTCATAACAATGGGACAATTTCCAAGGGATAGAGGTGAACAGAAAACATGATAGGAGTATTCCAGTATTTGAGAGGCTGCCACAAAGAGGAGTTGATTAACTTATTTTCCAAAGCATCAGAAGTCAGGACAAGAAACAATGGATGGAAAGGACAGAAGCAACCTGGAATTAAGGAGAAACTTCCTAACTGGGAGGACAATTAACCAGTGGAGCAGCTTACCATCAGCAGTTGTGGATGCTTCATCACTGGAAGTTTTTAAGAAGAGACTGGACAGTCACTTGTGCTTTAGCAGGGAATTGGACTGGAAGACCTCCAAGGTCCTTTCCAGCTCTATTCTGATTGATTGATTGATTGAAAACAAGCTAATTGAAGATTCCTATTGACTCCTATAGCAAGAACAGAGGAACAGCAATCTTGGGAGCAGAAAAGCAATACAAAGACCTAAGACTGAATGATTTATGACTGTGTTTTTCTTTAAGGGAACATGCTTTGAAAAACCTGTATAAAAGGAACTCACCTTGAAATGGACAACATGCCTGAATTGGAATCTATTCCCAACCATCATTATACTGTACAGAATAATGCTTTGCTATGTCTGGTGTAACTCAACTGAGTGGAACGAAAACTAGTCTTAGAACCCCCAGCATTCCTGGGACAACAATATCTCAGGAAATAATGGAGCCCAGCTTTGCAGTGGCTTCAAAGAACTAATCTATGTTCAACACAGCTCAAGATTTTAAAGACATGTTTTATGGTGCTGCTTTCAGAAGTAAAAGAAATACATGATCTGAAATAAGTGCCTTAGCACTTCTGTGGTGTGCTCACTTTTCAATCCAATGGCATGTTCACAGAGAGCAGTAAACAACCAAAGGAATGCAGTTCAACATCCTTCGAAATGTTTTATGGATTTCTGGGGTCATATTTCTGCATCTATTCTACACAAGCATACTACCATCTGTTTCAGCCCTGGGGGTGTGCCGCATGCTGTATGCCAATTTTGATGTGTGGAGTCCATTGCAATTGCTGCTAATCAATGTACAAAGCAACCTTATTGATGCTTTGAGAAATCCTGAGAGCATAACAATTGTTCATTGCATAAATAATATTGGTTATTGGTTGATTAGGAAATAAAATAAACATAAAATACACTGGGAAACTTTCAGTACACATCTGGCATGGTCAAGCTATGATTGCTTGCATCAATATTTATTTTGGAGCATTCACATGCTTAGTTTCCATTGTGGCAACATTTTGATTTTCCACCTTCAGTGTGGTTGTTTTGAAATGAATTGGCCCTTCCTTTCATAGGCATGCTTTTCCTCTAGTGAAAAGATAGAAAAATATCTGCATAATATTCTACTCTATTGTATACATTGGACAGATTAGCTGGCTTTTACAATAAATGTTGAAGAAGGGCCGGCTGTTCTCTTTGACCCTGTTTTCCAACCCTCTATGCAGATGTCTACTATTTTTAAGGTGGGGGGGTTAGTTGGTACACTGCATATTTATGATCTCATGATCTCTGACACACAGAGTTGGCACACAATCTTCTTTGAATAGACTTGAAAGGCTCTTCACCAGTCGTGATTCAGGAAGTCCCACTGCATATCTTTCACTCATCTTCTCAATAGGAGCATGAAAGGGTATCAGCAACAGACACTAGGGTGGGGCAGCTTTTCAGCAGACTGTGGAAATAGGTACTATATATAAAACAGCAAGGGGTGCATTTGATCTGGCATGGCAAAGCATGTCATACTGGTGGGAATATCTTGGCTGCATGGTTTGACTGAGGCCATCAAAGTTTCCAACTCCAGGTAAACAAATTAGGTGAATTACCCTCATTTCCTCCATGGATAAATGCTTCATTGAATGCCCATGTTCCCTACAAGTGCTCGGTGTATATCATAAGTATTGGCCCTACTCATGAGTACCATCAAAAAACAAGTCAAAGCAATTTTTTTTTTAATATTGTAAATGTTTCTGGAAAGTTGGTTGTGCAATGCTTTAAAAAGCGCTGTTATAACACCATCATTGTTTAGCCTTTATGGTGTCATAACAATTGTTTAACATATTTTCATGTTTTATGTTTTCATATAAAACATTGTTATATAAATTAGTAAGGGAATGTTCATTTTTTACATCAGCAAAACAACAAGTGGTAAAAATAGCAGCAATACTGCCAGGCAGCAGAACAATAACTGTGAGGTCACTCACTTACAGGGTGTCCATACATGGGCTGCATATTGCAGTGACAAAAGGTTTATTGCCTCTTGGTTTTCAGGAAACAAAGGCATGGATATCTGGAGTACAGGACAAACAAACCCTATCACATTCAAATATCCAGAATTCCAAATAGGAAAGAATAAAATTTTATATGATGTCAACAGACCTTAAGTTAAGAAGTTGTGAGTTAGTTATTTTTTTTCCTAGTAAAGAAGCAAATATTGGGCTAATAGTGTATTAAAATAAAATATTTACATTATTTCAGCCAAAGTTTGTCCTATTTGGAGGAACTACCCAGACAGAACAGCGAAATGAGTTTAATTTCTTGGGGTGGGGGGAAGTAAGAATGGAAATACTAAAGTCAAGCTGGGGAAATTTGCTTCATGATGAAAAAAGATAGATTATATGCAAATCTAGTTATCCAATAAAATTATAACACTATCTCCTTTGTAAATAATTAGATAACATAACCAATGCCATGCCCAAAGCTCACAATTGCCAATACTTTTCATGAGATAATAAATTTTATGTTTAAGGAATATATTTCAACATCATATTAAAATCCTTCATTATAATATTTCTTCCAAAATTGTAGTGACACGTCCAGTGATTTTAAAACAAAGCAGGGTTCCAGCTGGACAAGACTAGATCATATGAGTTAAAGAACTTTCAAATTTCTTATAATGCCAAAACAAAAAAGATCATGATTTGAGTCACTTTTCAAATGTAGTAAAGAAGTTTTGAAGCTACGACTGTCCCTTTAATGAAAGGACCCCTAAGATTTGGTACAACATTTAGGGTGTATGTTAAGAAAATAGATCTGCGCATTAAATTGAAATTTAGTTTTTCCATTCTGAGTGTGCATCAGTACAATGCACACAAATTCTACAAGATGGGATATGGGCAACAGATGTTGGTTTATAAAGTAGTCATAGATTGGTTTATAAAGCAGTCACTATAAAGAATAGCATGAACATCCTCAGAGCCATACTAAGGCCAAAATGTGCCAGTGGTGATTGATACAATTCTTAACATTAGAAAGGTATACTGCAAATGATACAATTATGACAGAGGCAGACAACTTCTCTGCTTTTTTTCTATATTACTGAAACATGTTACGTTAAAGTCTTGATTGACCCAAAGCCATAATGGGCAGCAGGGATCAATTTTTATGAGGGAACACGGGACATAAAAGATTGCAACTTGGAATATAAAAGGAACAAATAGTTAAGGGTATGAATTAATCAGTAAAGAGAAAGAAAAAAGCTTGTGTGTTTAAGAAAGAAGAGAAGGATGTAAAAGAACGAAGGAAGTTTATCTAATTTTGTGGAATTGAGGGAATTGAATACATTAGAGGAAGTCTTAATGAATAATTAAAAGACTAAAATGGTGCATGAAATGGCATCATCTGATTTGTTCTAGGTGTATTTGTAAATGAGTATTCATAGGTTGGTGATAGTTGCATTTTATGTTTAATCAATAGTGATGATAATGGAAGAACCAGGAATGAATTTCAGAAAAAATGTTCAACATTCTGAATGAATAAGATTTGAGGCTAGAGAGGGGGGCTTATTCTGCTGAGTGATTTGAAAGGAATTGGGGGGGGGATGTGACAAATGAGTACAGAAAAAGCAGCTGGGCCTTGAGGAGACTCAAATTGAATGAAAATGGTGACTCTTTGGTGACTAACTAATTAGAAAAGATCTGTTTCCAATATGTGATTTCAACATAAGTCTATTCATAAGTACACATGGCAAAGCAATGAATATTATCTGAAAGCATGAGAGATTTGGTTGTTTGTGAAGAAAAATTAATAGAATTAGTGAAAGATACAAGAAGAATCAGAGTTTCTGAAATGTAGGACAGGCTATTTTTGGCAAGGGTGGGTCTTGGGAGAAGTTGAATATGGAAGAAAAGGAAAAGAGCCAAAACTCCTGATCAGGTCAACAGACAGAAAGGCAGCTGTCTTTGCACCTGTGTACATAGGCACTGCAGGCTACATCAATAGGTGATGTATATGTATATGCAATTTAAAAGGGTAGCAGATAGGTGCCAAGCAGCATGGAGGGAGGAGTTCCAAGGTGCTGAAGGAAATAGCTGGGAATATCATGTATCCTGTTTTAATACTCTGTTTCCTAACCTGACCTGCTGCTTTCAGGTATGATGGATTGATACTGGAATTAATACATAGCTATGTGACTGATAACTGATTTTAGCCTATCTTTTACACAATTAATAGTTGATCCCCCATTTAAAGCCATCTAAGTTGAAAAATACTATCCTACTCTGTGGAGATGAATTCTGTAATTAACCGTGATGAGCTTTGTGAAGCCGAGCCATTAAGAAATACTCTTTATTCAGAACTGTATTGATTGATCCTGGATTCAGTTTTTTTTTTAACAAAATCATCCATTATTATATCCTGCCTTTTGTAAACAGAAGCTCAGGTGGTATACATGGTGGTTCCTCCTATTTTTCCCCACAATGACAACTCTGTGATATGCAATGAACTGACAAAAAGCGATGGGAACAAAGTCACCCCAGTGAGCTTTGAAATATAGACTGGAATGTGGCCTCTCCATTCCTAGTCCTACATTTTAACCACGACCCTATGCGGCTTCCCTTATATTTTCCACATGATACATCTATATATATAAAAGCTAAATACTACTCACACATCATCACAAAATCTCCAGAACCGTAATGCCTACAAACTTGAAATTTGGCACATATGTTCTTCTTGGCTTCTAGGTGCTCACTAAGAAAATATTTTTTGAAATGACCATCAGAGCATTAGTATTTCACATATTATTAACATGCTCTGATGCTAAGGAGTTCTACTCCCCCTCCCCACCTGAAAAGAAATCTGTTCTACATGCAAAATACAAGCAGAGGAGAGAAGGTTCAGTTTTAGTTTTAGTTTCACAGCAGCAACCAGCTTTAGTACAGAACAGTTGAGCTAAGCCACACACACACACGCTTCTTTTTGTCTCCTTCTTACTCACACAGCAAATACTGTTTCAGTTTCCATGTTTCAGTTTCCAAACAGCCCTCAACTCTCACACACTGACAGGATGCCAGCCAGATGAATACCGATGGATGTTGGTAGGCAGAGGCAAATGCTGGTAGGCAATTTTTTCCCCTTATTCTCCTCCCCCAAAACTAAGCCCGATCACATAGTTTCGTAGCAAAGCACAGATATAGAGCTTGTATTTTCATATATTCTACAGCCCTCTAACTTTGCATTTCTTTGTTCCTCCTAGTGTTGGACTCCTGATATTTCTGCTGTAATTTCCCCTTTATTTCTCCCTTCTTGGGAGCAGCATCCCAATACCCACCCACATACTTTGGAATGTCTTTCTTCTCTCGCCTTCTTTTCTCTTTTGAGTCTCTTGGGGAAACAATGACCTCTTGAGCCAACAAACTGAGTGCAATCGACTGCCATAAAACATACTGTACACCCCTAGAAAGAAACAAAGAGCGACTCAGAGAAGCTGCTTGATTGTAATCTTTTCCCCAGAGAGACTTCCACACCCTGGGCAGTGACACCCAGCTGTCTTTTTCTTATTCATGAGCACTCATAAAGCATTTTAGAAATGAAAGCGTTATATGTGTGCTAATCACAACTAACACCCAATAATTTAATCTCCTTAGGCTTCCTCGCAGCATTTTCCCAGGCAAAGGTAGGTCTAGCTATCAATCATATCAGGAACTTTGCTGGAGCAGGATGTATTGGCTTGATAAGATGAAGCAATGCAAAGTCAAATAATTTACCTGGAAATGCCAATATAGTTATTTTAAACCAATTATTCCAATTTGAGGCATTAATATATTTAAGCATATAAAATACTGTTCCATATCGACAGACTTGAAACCCTGCGTTCCTATTGGTTCGACTAACCGCTACCTGATTGGTCAACGGGCGACTGTGATTGGCTCGCTAAGAGTCTGCCGCGATTGGTTAATACCAAGGTGGGAGACTCGAAGCAAAGTCATTGGCCGCTAAAGCCCCGGCGAGCTCTATAAAAGAGCCGCCGCGTCTGCTATTCTTTTGAGCTGAATTTAGCCGATAAATAAAGAACTGTTGTTACTGAACCGGAGTCTCTCGTCTTTATGAGCCCAACCCTTCGAACTTAACAAATACGTTAAGGACTCATAAGATTAGAATGTTTTTTAAAAAGTACATCCTATGCTCTTTGTACTACCTAAAAGCATCTAAAATGTAGAATGGCTCTTGATGGCTGGTACTCCAGGATTTATCTCTGCTGGATTTCAGTGCATTAAGGTGGGAAAAAGTCTTCTGAAACATAGGATCTTTCCTTCACTTCCTGGCCCCTCCTTTTCAAAGAAGGACCAGGAAGTGAAGGAGTATAGCCAGCCTTATAATTCTGAACATAGCATTTGGCATTACTGATGGGGAGGTTTGGAAGAATTAAAAAGCACTTCGCAAGTACTCTATGTTAATAACAGGATTATGGATCCTGCCTTCATCAGGCACTAAATGGGGTGCCGCAGCAAAGCAGCAGAATGAAAGGCCTATAAAGTGTGATGGAATACTGGAAGTTTAAAATAAATAAATAATGTAATGGCTTCTTTTTTGGGCTACAGAAATTGGTTCTTTTGTGGGGGGAAAGTCCTGGTTTTTGTTGGGAAAATTTGCTATCCCTCTAAGATTCCACCCACCCCCCCAAATTTTGGCAGCTTTGAGATGTGTGGAGTTCCATCTCCCAAAATTCACCAGCCAGCTGGCTCAGAAGTTCAGGGAGTTGAAGTCCACACATTTTAAAGTTGCCAAAGTTGAAAAAGATTGCTCTAATCAAACAGGAAGGCTTTACGTACATGGTGATGTTAAAGGAAGAGCTACTTCTTCCTCTTTCTTGCTTCTGGGATCTTCTGCTAATCCTAGAGATTACAGGAAACAGCTATAACTGATGAATTTTGCAATATTCAGGTCTACCAAATTGAAAAAAGGACAGGGTAAAGAAAGAGAATAGGACAGAATGGGGTTGTCATAAACTCTGCTAGTTTGTTTTTGTATACGCCGTTCTTTTTCCTCCAGTTTGGACACTTCACATTTGTAAATATTTCAAGACTTTTTTTTATTTTATGGTACTGTTCCTTCAAGATATGCCAGGTTATTTTCTTAACGAAGACAAGCAAGCTGATTTGAATGCAGCAGAGGCAGATGGAAAAAAAACTCCCTTTTAGTAGTTTTCTGTCTAAAATTCCCCACATAATTTTGTATCTGCATGCTAGGAATGCACATATGCAAAACATAGAGATATTAGAGTCTCCTGTTGGTGGAAAACAAAATGGAGAGATGGCACTGATGTTAACTGAGCTATGAGAGAAATAGAACGGAATCTTTAGAAAAATTCTCTGTGCCTGCTCAGCCTTACTTTACAGTACTTAAAAAATGGTTTCCATACCAGCCACAAAATACTCAAGTAGCACAAAACAAGTGCATTGGAATATATTTACCAACTGTTTATTTTCTAAGAATGCTTCTGGGGTTCTTAATGGATCCAGAAGTGTTGGAAATGCAATTTATGCTTGAGGTGTTGCTTTGCAATATTAGTTTTCCATTATGGTTAACATTACAAGAGATGAAATGAACTATGCAGATTACCTGGTAGATGCCAAGAGCCATGTCATCAGGCACATATTCTCCCCTTGGCACCAGACTGGGGATCCAACCCACTGTGATTATTTATAGCAATATATTGTTTTGTGAATGGTACTTAAATCCAAAGAAAGCAATTCAAATTATGCTTTAATGCAATGGGGGAACCTACTGTGCTCTGAATCTTTCCTTTTCTTTCCTTATAGCTATTTTAAATTTTTCAAGTTATCTCATGTATATAATTTACTTTGTTTTCTCTGTTTTGATGCAAAACATGCACTGTGATTATTTAGATTTCTACCAGAAAACATGTACTTCCGAAAGAGTAAATCCATTAATAAGTTTGCATACATAAATTTGGAATCAAATTGTTATGGAATCTTTGGATTCAAGTGAATACTCAGTGAAAGTCAGAATACTCAGGCCAAGGATTCATCCTCTCATAGAAATTATTTTAATTTCAGGAAGGAGCCTCTTCAACACCCCTTTAATCACATTTATTTCCATCTGGAAACTGTTGAAATACTAGTTCTTCTAGAGTTAGTTTGCCCAATACACACATTTTTCAAAAAGAAATAGCAGAGGGCTAGTGAATACTTGGGGAATTTGGTATTGGAAGTGCTTTCCAGAAGCTGGAAATGTTTTTGAGTAATCCATAAGAAATGGACTTTTTTCAACAAATGTCTTTTCTCTTTGGGAATGATGTCAAATAGATACATATCAGGAAAACACTGCCTGTACTTTAAAGCAGTGGCATCCCAGTGGAGACTTAGAGAGAAGAATTTAGCTTGTGGGCCAGAAGTTCCACAACTTTGATTTTTGGAATTTCCCGTTATTGAGGTCATCTGTGAGTAGATGACTTGTATGCAGGCTTATTTCAAGTCCAAAGAAGGGCAAAAATTGTGGTTGCTCCAGAATGTAACAATATGGTTGGTGAATGTCACCTCTTGAAAATATCACATCACCTGTGTTGATGCATTTATTTACATAATCACCTTTATAATTATTAACCTTAATGTCCCCACTGTTTTACAAATTTAAGAATCTCACTTTGTAAAAGCCTTTGGTAACTTGAACCAGAGGTGGTATTCAGCAGGTTCTGACCAGTTCTGGAGAACCGGTAGTGGAAATTTTGAGTAGTTTGGAGAACCGACCACCTCTGACTGGAGATTTTACAGTATCCTTCCCCTGCCACACCCATCAAGCCATGCCCGCAGAACCAGTAGTAAAAATTTTTTGAATCCCACCACTGACTTGGACCCAGAGTTACCTGCAGAAACCTCCGCTCCATATGGCCTATTCTGCATGTTCAGATCTTTGATAGGGGAGATTTGGCAAGTTTCTCAAAGGCAGGGCTGTCAAACTCACAGCCCATAGGCAGATGTGTCACATGCTGGCCATGCCCACGCCTGGTTTAGCAAAGGGGGAAAAAGTCACGTGATGCTGCTGTGATGATGCGAGTTTGACACCTCTGCTCTAAGGGTACATCTACCATTGACAGAAAGTTCTGCTATTAATAAGGAATAATGTACCTGTGGAAGTTAGGAAGCCCCTGTCCTTTTTAGAGGAAGATTTTAAAATATTTTTATTTGCTTAGGCTTTTTAGTATTTTAATGTTATTGTTGGTTTTTTGTGCTTTCATTTTTTAAATAAACATTTTATTGTATTCAAGTAGGCTGTCCAACAATTTAAGAAAGGAAGCAGTATATAAATGGTCCAATTAGTTGATTACTTAATTAAATACAATGCCTATCCCAGTTGCTGTTCCTTTTTCTCTTTTTTCTTCATATCCATGTAAAGATCAGCAGAACTTCCAAATATCCCTAACCCTTTCTATTTTTACTTTCTTCTGAATCCAGACTTTTCTCACATTTCAAAACTTTTTGGAAAATAAGGATGCTATGGGCATGCACACATTTAAATGCAAGAAACTGCCATCCAATCATCACGAGTCCTTTTTGACTAATAGTGGAGCACGTAGAACTGTCAACCAATCAGTGGTTGGCTGCCTGCCTGAAACTGACTAGTTTGTCTTGTCTGCTCCTTCAGGCTAAGATTTTTCTTCCTCTTTAGAGAATAAAAACAACTTTGTGCAGTTCACCATGATCACATGCTTCCAGACTACCCATGCGTCAAAACTGCTAGGATTGTGAGGATTACTAGATTCAGCATGCTGCTATGGCAGGCCAACAAGAACTGGGACTTTCCAGTGAGAACACAGGCCATCCACTCAAGTGCAAGCAAGCGCACACAAGTTTTCTGGGCAATGGTATAATTCACTACAACGTAACTTCTATTCCCGGATTGACAGAAAAATGGAGGAAGATCAAAAATTTGTCATTTGCAACCTCTGGCTACAACATTATCCAACCTGTGGGTGTATCTATCTATCTATGCCTTTGTGAGCCCTTATTATATCTACATTCCCATTTGATCCTTGGAGGCTCAGCTGGAACTGTGAGAAAAATAGGATCTGATAGAAAAGACAACTCTGTGTAGATTGGATTGCATTTTTTTTTGCCAGGGTTGGCCAACACAGTATAAGACTCAATTAAAAATCTTTTGTGCCATTAATAGCTGTGTAGGAGGAACATTTTTCAGCAGTTGCAGCTTTTCCTGTCATTGCACTATGGTGGGAAGAGATGACCTGCCTGTCGAAATATCTTCACTTTCCTCCTCCTCAATTACTGGTTTGCATCCAGACAGCTGCTTCCAGTAGTAAATGTAGCACCAGCCGGGAAAGGGAAGAGAGGGGCAAGTACTTCAGGGGAGAGCTAATTAGAATAGGCAGCAACTTAAAAAGGAGTAAGTAGCAAAGGTTCTTGCCCAGGAATTCAGGCATGGTCCTGAAGAAGCTACTACCAAGAAAGAATGGGCAACCTTTGCATGATACTGTTGCACCATATCATATTGGGCTTTTATTATTAGGAATTTGCTCTTAACTTTGCAAATACTACTGAACTGCTGAGAGAGAAAAAAGACATTTTCAAATGATTTGTCTTCTGCACATGCCTTATAATTAATCTTTATCACACATGCAGAGATAACTTCTCTTTCTTTTATGCTCTCTTTTTAAAAAGATTATTTGGTCTTCACCCGCTGAGTATGACTTACCCGGATGCTAAATATAGCTCTGGGGCTGGTACGCAAAAAGAACTTGCCATTCTGTGAATATGTGGGCTTTGCTTTATAATCATTGATTCTATTACCCATAAAATTACTGCCAGTCTGAGCAGATCAGTTGTTATCAGCATACTTTCCTCTATTTGTAGTTTTTTTTTTAATGGGTTTAGCAATGAAACCATATACACGAAAGCATCCAAAGATAGCTTTGTTTTATATTGAATGCAGTGATGCAGCCACCTAGTTTTACACTCCGGATTGACTGTTCTTAAGAAGGTCCTTCTTTGGATAGTAATGTCTACTGCTTTGTTGTCACTCCGTCAATGTAGCTCAGACTAGGAAATCAATGCTGTGTAGATCAGATTAACAGATTAACAGAATGGGAAAGGACCTTGTAGGTCATCTACTCCAACCCCACTGCCCAAGTAGGAGATCCTACACCATTTCTGATAGATGGTGGTCCAGTCTCTTCTTGAAAGCCTCCAGTGATGGAGCTCCCAGTACCCCTCTTATTGTAAAGCTACAGTGAGAGAATATTGCAAGTCTGAATGCGCTTCCTATTCCTTCCCTCTGTCTTCATATGAGCTTGGGAGGAGTTTGACTGAGAAATTTACATACATTACATTTTGAGCCCTTTTATAAAAGGACTCAGGCCACATGTATCTGACTATTGCCTTGTTAGCAGTTCTTTCTTCTTTCCTTCAAGGTCATTTCCTATGTCTTCCATATCCGTCTCAGAAATCAGTAAGTCACTATAGACCTGGGTAATAGAACAGATGATTCTTACTGCTTCCAATCAAGCTTACAGCATTGGGCTTTCCTGATTGTCTCTCATCCAAATACTGACCAGAAATAACCTTAGTAAAAAAAAGATTAAGATCAACCAAACTGAGCAAGATCTCAATAGCAACTCTTAAGTTTGTACAGCAACAACACACCCGTTCCTGTCAACCCATTGAGGCAGACCAGACGAGGAAGCAGAGTTATAAATATTAATATTACTTTTATTATAAGATTAGAGTAATAGCATTTTGCATGTGTGAATGCAGTTCCCAGCTTCCTTATTTTATCTTCATAAGAACTAGGGAGGATCATGTTCGAGACATTTCTTCAAATTATATCATATTTCATATCATGCTGCTCAGTTTTATTTTAATTTACTTGTTCTTAAATGTTTTGAGACAAAGATAAAAATTAACAAGAATTAATATCAAGAGAAATAAATAAAAGAATGGAAAGAAGAATGGAAAGAAAAGCCAAAAGCACAGAAAGAAAGAACCAAAAGACATAAAATGAACTGACTTCTGATTTTCTTTACAACAATTATAAATACCAATACAAATTGCCTTTTATTCTATGATTACGAGAACAAAGTTACATTTTGTGAATATAAATCATAAGTCATTTTTTTTTATTTCACACAAAAAGTCTATAAGGGTTTCCAGCAATCAATGAACTTACAAGTTGTCTTTTCCCTAATTAAGGAAGTCAATTTTACCATCTCTGCAAGTTCTAGCTTTTTCACCAACCATTTCTCATTGTAGGAAGTACTGAATCTTTCTACTTTTGCAAATATTGTAATTTTACTGCAGTTATCATATATAAAAACAAAAGTTCCAAAAGTTGATTTTTTTCCAACTGTTTGTCCATCAACCCCCCAACCCCCCCCCCCAACTTTCAATTGTATGTTGATCTTTAAGATTTTCTGAATTAGTGTATTCAAAAGTTTCTAGTGTTTTTACACATCCATCAAGTAGGATAAAATGTCCCTTCATGTTGTTTTCAACATAGGTATCTTTATACATTCCAGACAATTTCTCTGTGTCATATACCAACAATACATAATTTATAAAAATTCTCTTTAAGGTCATAACATAATGTAAACTTCAATCCTTTTTGATATCTATTGTCCTATTGTGTATTGTAATCAAAATATTTAGACCATTTTATCATACACTTTTTCACTTGTTCTGTTTCAAATTTCAATAAGAATATATACATTTTGGCAATCATTTGTACATCGTTTTATTTCAAATTCAGTCTTATAGTGTTCACAACCAAAATTAGTTTGTCTATGTTAAACCTTTTTCATAATTATACACAAGAAAACTTGATAAGTATATTTCTCTGTTATCAGAACTTCTCATGATCTTATTTTATATTCTCCTTGAGAGAATTCTAATCTCATGATAAGTTAACCACCTGTATTATCAGACAACAAAAATGTTAACAATGATGTGACATGATAGCATTTTTCCACTATTGGAGGGGCTGTCACAGAAAAGAGCAGGTTGACCGATTCTCCAAAGCCCCGGAGGGCAGGACAAGAAGAAATGGAAATATCCAAGAGAGTTCGAATCTAGAACTGAAGAGAAATTTCCTTACAGTGAGAACAATTAATCAGTAGAATGGCTTGCCTGCAGATACTCTTATAACTAGAGATTTTAAAGAAGATATTGGACTGCCATTTTTCTGGGATGACACAGTATCTTCTGCTTGAGAAAGGGATTGGACTAGAAGACCTCCAAGATTGGAGTAGAAGGCCTCCAAGACCTGGAGGCAAGGTGTCTTCCAACTCTATTACTCTGTATTCTGTAAAAAATATAAAAATGCATGAATAAACAGAATTTATGAATAAAATGCGTTTTAAGATTAAGAAGATGACTTGGGTATCACAATGACAAATACGATATTTCAAAATAATTATGCTAAGACATAGAATGAAATTATAAAAGATATGTTAAGATGGGAGAAAATTCAGCTGTCATTGTGGGGAGAATTTCTGTGATTAAGATGAATGTTTTACCTTAAATGTTGTTTTTGTTTCAGACAATACCTGTTTTGACAACAGATATACCATTTAAACAGCAGTAGAAGAGTATATCTAAATTTGTGTGGCTGGGTAAAAAAGAAATCTGGGTGAAATACGTATAAGGTATTACAAGATGCAAAAGAAGGTGGAGGACTGGGCCTACCAGATTTAAAATTATACTTTGCTACCTGTTGTTTAGTTTGGATGAAAGAGTGGGTGCTGCTGAGAAATAGAAGGCTCTTGGAGTTAGGAGGATATGATCTGAGATTTGGGTGACATCATTGCATCAGATGTTCCATATTGAGAATTTCAATCAGATACAAATGCAGGCTGTGCCCAAAACACCTTGATGGCTCTCAAAAGATGAAACATATTACAAACAATAAAAGATAAATTCACACAAATGGTTAGCTTGATGTTCCCTTGGCTGTTTGGATCTTTCAGTCTCCACTTTTTCCTTTTTGGTTCTGAACCAATTTGGGTGTTGATGTTACATTGGCTCCAGGACACCAAATAGGTCTGCGGTCTTAGTCTTCCATTACATGAGCTCCCCCAGGTATTCAAAAAACAGAAGATAAATTAGTGGAGTGGTAGAAGAACAGAATTGCTGGTTGGTTACTCGAAATCTCATTCATGGAATAGTAAGAGTGGATGGCTTAAGCAGGTGAAAGTCCAGTTCTGATTCTGTATTAAGCCCTTTGGTAATCAAACCAAGCCAAGCCAAGGGGCTTATATAATCTCAGGAGTGGGAATACTTCTCTGATACACTGAAGTTACTGCAAAGTGGTAAGAGAGGTAAGGCCATGGACTGTGTGGAAATGACCTGAGTTAATGACTCTTCATGAATCCTGAAATGCTACAAATAGCCACCTGAATCATCAATGTCCTGGCCATGTAACCGAAGAAGAGAATTTACCATGATTCCAGCTTTAGATTCTTAAGTCTCTCAAGTTTATTGGAAAGATGTTGTTTATCAAAGAATCCTTTTTAAAAAAAGATACTGAAGATTAATCCTGCTAACAAGGTATTATTTTTGATTTCGGAATCTTTTCTTTGCTAATCCCAGGTTTGTTGAAGTAAACTGTTCTGTATGAAATCATCTGTATAAGCTTAAAAACTCTCTATATTAGTAATTTTTCCTGTTTTAGAGTTAATGTTTCAAATAGGGTCTATGGTGAAAAGCTGCCAGGCTCTAGGGATTTAAAGTTAGTTCAGATTAATTTATGTGTATTCAGATTAAGGCTTTGAAAAATGCAAATGTTATTTAAACTTACCTTTGATCTTTTGACACCAGTATGCCAAGGCAATTAAGGTACAAAATAAGATATTCAAATAATATTTAAAATAGTATACAGCAGGGATAGTCAACCTTTTTATACTTACCGCCCACTTTTGTATCTCTGTTAGTCGTAAAATTTTCTCTAACCACCCACCGGTTCCACAGTAATGGTGTTTTATAAAGCAGGGGACAAAACCCCTACCGCCCACCATGAAAGCTGGAATGCCCACTAGTGTGTGGTAGGGACCAGGTTGACTACCACTGGTATACAGGATAGTTGCATTTTTAATAATCTGGATTATTAAAGTTTATGCCAGTGGAAATAACTGCCAGTTTAAAATTACATTTACAAAATACAAAGCTGATATTTTAAATATATTTATTTAATTCAATAATAACACTGCCCAATTCTAAAACAATTTTGGGTAGTTTACAATACAAAAGCAAAGTATAATAAAATAATAAAATACAGTAAGGGAAATAACAATGAGGAATTAAAAAAATGGCAGCCAGATAATTCAGAGTTAAACATAGCAACATATGTCAACCTCTTAACAGGCAGGATCCATTCTCCCTACCCCAATATATGGGAGAACTGGTAGGTCTTTAAACCTTCCAGAATGCCATCAGGGAAGGAGCTACCTGGATATCTAAGGGAGCAAAGCACTTTTTACAATGTTGAAAGAACATTAAAATGTGGAAATATTCATGCTAGAGAAAGCAAATAGGTATTGAAATAATTTAATTCACAAATACGATTGTAGGTAGTCCTTGATTTATGACTCCAGCTAGAGTCATACTAGAATTTGGTTGAAAGTCATGGTAGTCATAAGTAGAAGCACCCATGTGACCAGACCCAATTTTATGACTTTTTTATGGTGATCATTAAGCAAATTGCATGATTATAAATATGAAACCATTCACCCAAATAGGCATTTCCCCCACATAACTTGGCAAAATTTGCTGAAAATCAGCAAAAAAAATTACAAATCGTAGTTATGTCTCTATGGGACACTGCAACCACTTGTAAATTTGAGCCAGTTGCCAACCGAAATGCAGTCAAGTAATATGTATTATATCCTGTGGTGAAACCATTGGTTGTAAGGGAAAGCCCCCCCAATCAGGTTAGAGTCTGTTAGGGGAAGAAACATTGGAAATCAGATCCTTAGGTCTATATTTGTCATTTCCCAAAGGAAAGCAGATCATGTGGTGAGATTCTTGCAACATAAGCGATCAACAATAAAGTTTCTATTTGGGCCAATCTACAAATGATTCTGGTTGCTTATGCCTGACATTTTCTGCCCTGTAACATGCTTTTTCAGTGTGACAACCAGAACTATACATGATATTCCAAACTATACATGGTTTGCAATATTGGAAGGTATATTTTCAGTCTGTTTTATAATGACGTCTAGCATGAAATGTGCCTTTCCCCCCAAAGTTGCAATTTTTAAATTTTGCTATCCACTCTGACCCCAAGAGCTGTGCCTAGCTGCTGATAGTTCAAACCCAACAAAGTATATGTGAAGCTATTACAGAATGTCCCAGTGTGTATCACTTTACACTTATTTTGAACTATGTACTATAGACTTGTTTAGTTGACCATTTGTTTGGTTTAAAAAAAGGTATTTCTGGAGGATGGAAAAAGTAAAACATGAATACACACATATGTGCCACTAACGTCTTTCAGATTTCATTGAAAGTATTTTTGCAACCTCAGGGAGGCTTTCCAGATGGTTTCAAGCAATATGTATATCCCCTACTTCCCTCTGATTCTCTCTCCCTCTCCCTCTCCCCCTCCCTTTCTCTCCCCCCCCCCTCTCTCTTGCTCTCAGTCTCTGGGAAAGCAAAAATAAATGTTTCACGCATTGGCAACTCTATTACTTTGGGAGTTAAAATACGTTTATATTTCCATCTCTTTCCCAAAGCCAACTAAGCACTTCCTGAGATCAGAGGTAGGACAGTGGGTGAGGTGCATGTATATTTCTTGTATGATGTCAGGCCAAGGTTTTGGCCTCTGTCCCAGGAGATCAGCAAAGGGCAGCTGAATAAAAAGCATGATAAAAACCATGGAAGTTGAGAAGGGAAGAGAATATCCAAATCTGTTCGGTGTTGATACATCCCACATCTGCTGTCCCACAGTTTCTCTTTAAAAAGAAAAAAAAAAGTGACCTTTACTCAGATCTCTTTCTTTTTCTCTGACTCATTTTTTATTGAAGATAACAATTAACTTGGCAGGAAATTCATAAAGCAGCCTAATTAATAATTGCTAACACAAAGTCAGTAACATTTTCTAAGTAAGATCTAAGCTTTTCTGTCTTTTCTTGAGTTCAGTCTTAATTCAGCCTGCCTTCTAAAAGGACACAGAGCCTTTTCTTTGTACTGAGTTAGTCCAATTTACCAATCTTTCAGCTGGTAGAAAATTATACTACCATGAAATTCTCTGTCCCCACTGCCAATCCCTACCCTACTTCTATTTCGGCTCTGACTTAGTCCTGATTTTTGTGTGTATAGAGTGGGTGATAAATAAGGGATTGGTTGCTTCCTCTGGTTGTTCTGTGCCTTCTCAGTCAGCAGGGCAAACAGGTAGCCCTCATGGGCTGCAGCAGGAATGAGATAACTAATAAGAATTGCTGGCTGTTGAAACAAATCCTGTGTGTAAATTTCAACTTTAGTTGGCACCCAGCACACAGGAATGGGGCGGGAACAATTGTGGAGCCATTCATAATGTTTGTGCCCCTTCTCTGCATTCTGCACACAGCCTGATGAATAAAATTAATGAAACGGCTCTAAGTCAGAAAGCAGCACTTTACTCAGTGTTTCTTTCTTCCATCCTTTTTTTTTTAATATACAGGTATAAGTACACACTTCCAGATTCCTCTTTGCTGTTTGGGAACCCATTTGAGGTTAGTTCCATAATCTCATTGCTTTATTATTTTCGTCTTACATTAATCAGGATAAGATAACAGATAATCAGAATTGGAAGGGACCTTATAGGTCATCTAGGTCAACCCCCCACCCAAGCAGGAGACCCTAGACCATTTCTGACAAATGGCAGTCCATTCTCTTCTTGAAAATCTCAAGTGATGGCGCTCCCACAACTTCCGAGGGCAAGCTGTTCCATTGATTGATTGTTCTCACTGTCAGAAAGTTTCTCCTTATTTCCAGGTTAAAACTCTCCTTGTTCAGTTTCCATCCATTATTCCTTGTCTGGCCTACAGGCGCTTTAGAAAATAGCTTGACCCCTTTTTCTCTGTGGCATCCCCTAAATATTGGAAGACCACTATCATGTCTCCCCTAGTCCTTCTCTTTACTAGACTAGCCAAGCCCAGTTGCTGCAACCATTCGTTGTATGTTTTAGCCTCCAGTCCCCTAATCATCCTGGTTGCTCTTCTCTGTACTTTTTCTAGAGTCTCAACATCTTTATTATAATGTGGTGAACAAAACTGGATGCAGTACTCTTGGTGTGGTCTTACTAAGGCTTTATAGAGTGGTATTTGTACTTCCCTTGATCTTGATTGTATCCCTCCGTTAATACAATTTAGGATTGCATTAGCTTTTTTGACTGCTGCTGCACACTGCTGGCTCATATTTAGCTGGTTGTCTACAAAGACTCCAAGATCCCTCTCACAGTTACTGCTATTGAGCCTGGTTTCACCCAGTCTATATGTGTACTTTTGGTTTTTCTTGCCTAAGTGTAGGACTTTACTTTTCTCTACATTGAATTTCATTTTGTTAGATAGGGCCCAGTGTTCTAGTCTGTCAAGATCCATCTGGATCTTGAGCCTATTGTCTTGAGTATTAGCTATTCTTGCCAGCTTAGTATCATCTGCAGATTTGGTAAGTTCCCCTTCTATTCCCTCATCTAAGTCGTTAATGAAGATATTGAAGAGTACTGGGCCTAAGATGGAACCTTGCGGTACCCCACTGCTTACTTCCCTCCATGTAGATTTAGACCCATTAAGGACTACTCGTTGAGTATGGTTTGTCAGCCATTTGCGAGTCCATCTAGTGGTGGTGCTAACCATTCCACTTTTTTCTAGCTTACTAAGAAGTAGGTTGTGGGCAGTGCTGTGGTGGGGTGGGGAGAGAAGAGCAAGCTCTGTTCTCTCATCCCCAATCTGCACATTTGGAGGCCCCGGTGAGGGGCACATAGACCCTGGAGGGGAAGACGAAGGCGTGAGGAAGCCCGAGGAGAAGTTTGACAGTGGCGGCTGTTGACAGCTTTGAGGGAGACCTCATTTGCTCCAACGTGTGAGTGATCAGCCATCTTGATGGCAGACTGAAGTCACAGTGCTTTAGCCTAATGAGGAAGGTACCAGAGCACGAACAGCGTTTTTGGCATCAATTGATGGATTGAACTTGGAGTGAAGGAGGCGGAAAGTGAAAGTGAGAGAGACGGCAGAACTGTGAGTCTTAAATAAGAGGACGGAAGTCCGAAGGGAAATGGCAATCCAGTGGTGAAAGCAAAGAACTCTTAAGACAGAGATCAAAGCCAATTTAGTTGATTAAAGATTGACTGGTGTTTTGGACTTGTTCTGAAAAATTTGGAGTTGATTTAGACTGATTATCTAGGAATTTGGAGTTTAACCTGATGGATCTGTGACTTGTAAAAGAAGAACAGTGGGAAAAAGTAAGAAACAGGACTAAACCTGAGAACGGAAGTGACATTTTGAGATTATACAGAGAGAAGAGAAGCTGATGTAACAGACTGTGACTAAACAAAACATGAATGGACAAGGAAAGGAAAGTGATTGAATATTACTGGACTTCTTTTCATAGAATATAATTAATGAAATAACATTTTGATTAAGGTTTGATTGAATTTATTAAGAATTTAAAAGTTTGAATGATAGAAACTGTGAAAACTGGTGAAATACTATTTTGATGATTATTGATTGATTGATTACTAACAACTAATGAAATAAGTAAGGTCATATATATAAGAAGTGGAATATAGGATTGTTTAAAGGAAACCGAACTTTACAGTTAAAGATAAAGAATACAGTTGATATACCATAATATAAAATAGTTGTATAAGAACAATTTACAACAAGTATATTTTAGGATATTATATTACACTCTTTCTCTCTTCTTTCTCTCATTTTGATATTACCCTTCCTGTCATCCCTTTAGCTGTCTCCCTTCTCTATCTTCTTTAATTTTGTTGATTCAGTTAGTTTCAGATTCTATAAAAGATTGAATCAAATCTGAATAATTTAGAATATCATAAGTGGGAAAAGATATTTATATTCTAAGGGAAACTACTGAATAGAACTAATAACAAAAGAAAAATTAAACAATGAATGGTAAAGTGGGAAGATATTTACAATAAAGTTAGGAATATGACCTGTACTACAACAGTGAACCTGAAAGGGAAAAAAATGATGTCTGGTTCATCAATATCGCTTCTCGGCCTTTTGGCTAAGATCAAGTATAATGTCTTCTTGTAATGTTTTGTAAAATTCTGCTGGAAGTCCATCTGGGCCTGGTGCCTTTCCGTTATTTTGCTTCTTGAGTGCTTCAGTTAACTCCATCATCATTATATTGCTTTCTAACATTGTTTCAATCTCTTTAGGTATCTGGGGTAGATTAGCATTCTGTAAATACTGTTTAACTCTTTCCTCATCAATATTCTCTTGTGTGTATAGTTTCCCATAATAGTCTTGTATGATTTCCTTCTTCTCTTTACTACCATAGCAAACTTGGCCTTGGTCGTCTGTTAATTGCAATATTTTCCTTGATTCTTTCTCCTTTCTCAATTTATATGCTAACCATCTACCTGGTTTATTTGCATCTTCAAAGTAGTTCTGTTTAGCACCTCTAATTTTCTGTGCTAGTTCTTCTTTTTCTATTAGATCCATTTTATGTTTGGTTATATCCATTTTTAACTTAATGTCCTTTTTCTGTGGCATTTTCTGTAACTCTTTTTCAAGTCCTTTATACTCACCCTCTAATGCCTTAGAGGCTAATCTTTTCATGGTATTTCTTTTCCTTGTCTAGTCTATTATCAATCCTCTGGCATATGCCTTCATTGTATCCCATACATTCTGGATTGATGTATCTTCTTTTTTGTTTTCTCTAAAGAAAAAAGCCAGTTCTTTCTCCATCCACTGTGTGAAGTCTTTTCCCTTTAAAATAGTATTATTTAACGTCCATCTAGATCTTCTTCTTTGTCCTTTCCATTTAATTGTCATTGGATTGTGATCTGCCCAAGTACTTGTTTCAATATTTATTTCTTTAATATTAGTTAACAATTCTGTTGACATCCATATCATATCTATTCTGGATCATGACAAATGTCTATTTGAGTAGAAGGTGTATTGTTTGGTTTTAGCATTTCTCTCCATGTATCTTTTAAGTTTATTTCATCTACCACTTAAAAAAAAGATTTAGGGAGGGTCTTTCTGTTTTGCTTTATTGTTTTCTGTGCTGTACAGTCCAGTTTATTGTCTACAATTCCATTAAAATCTTCCATCATAACTATATTAGCATAGTCCAGTTCAATTATTTTCATATGTAATTTTTTATAAAATTCTTCTTGATTGTCATTTGGGGCATAGATTGCAATCAGGAGTGTTTTTGTACTATTGTCCATTATTTCCACCATTAGTATTCTTCTGCCGTCGTCAGTATAAATCAATTTTGCTGTGATAATATCTTTAATGTATAAAACCACTCCTCTTTTCTTGCATTGTGTCAAACAAGTAAATATTTTCCCTAATTTTGGCTGTATCAACAATTGTTCATATTGCTTTTTAATATGTACTTCTTGGAGGCAGATTATATCAAATTTTAATTTCTCTAATTTATGGAAGGTTTTCCTTCTTTTAACAGCTGAGTTAAGTCCATTTATATTAATTGTAATCAATTTTTTCTCTTCCATGGTTATATTTTGTAGTTAGGTTTAACAACTCTCGTAGATCTTGGTTCACGTTGTTTTTTGGCTTCCTCCTTTCCACCTACTGCACCTTTTTCTTTTTCAGTCATCATTTGGCAGTCCTCTTGGAATTCAGTTAGTGACATTTCTTTTTCTTTCTCCTCCTCTTTCCCTCCAAAATATTCTGTATAAAATAATTCAGCTTTCTCAATTGAGTCAATTCTATGTCTCTGTTCTTGCCATGTGAACATTAAACCTTCTGGAATCAGCCATCTATAATTCACCTCTTTTTTAAGTAGAGTTTTAGTCAAAAATTGGTATTCTCTTCTCATCTCTCTCACTCTTCTGGGTACTTGTTTCAAGATCACAATCTCCTTGTCTTTGTATTTCAATTCTCTCTTGCAACTTGCAATATTTGCGTTTTAATGGCTTTCTTTGTAAATCTGATGTGAACTTCTCTTGGTAAGCTATTTCTCATTGCGTATCTTGTGAAGACTTGATAGACCTCATCTATTCCATCCATCATCTTCTCTTCAGTTATTTCCAAAGCTTCAGCCAATATTTCTATCATTATCTCAGCTAGGTTTTGTCCCTTTTCTTCCTCTATGTTTTGGAATCTAAGATAAAATTCTGATCTGTCCATCTCCCATCTCAGCATACCACTTTTATCTTGTTCAACCACAGTTAATCTGTTATCAATATCTCCAATCTTCTTGTCTCTTTGTTTATCTTCTTCAATTTTTTGGAATCTCTCATCGTACTTCATCATCATTTGTTGGATGTTCTTCACCTTTTCATAGGTTTTCCCTGTTCTCTGTTTGATGTTCTCTGTTCTCTTTTCAATATTCTCTGATCTTGTTTGAATATTTTGAATTCCTTGCATAATCATCTGCAGGGTCACTTTTTCTTTTTCTTTTTCTTGCTGTAACATTGTCTGTATTGAATGTTGCTCTCCAGATGGTGGAGAAGAAGAAGTAGAAGTTGAGGAACCAGGGGCTGTTAATTTCCTACTCATTTTGAGCAATTTAAAATCTTCAGTTTCTTCTAGACCTTAATCCAATTGCAAAATAACCAATTGCAATTCCAAATAAAAATAGTAGGAAAAAAGAAGCCAAATAGTAATAATAATAATAGTAGTAGTAGTAGTAGTAGTAATAATAATAATAATAAAATTTCTTCAGGTTCTTGTATACCTTAATCCAATCGATTGGTTAGATAACAGTAAAAATTCAAAAATGAAGGAAAAGACCATAAACACACACAAAAAAGAAAAAGTTGTAAAATCCTAAAAAAGGCAGAAAAGTGAAAAATAAAAAGCTAAAAAAGAGAAAGGGAAAATTCTTCAGGTTCTTCAACACCTTAGTCCAATTAACAGGTCTCAAATACAAAAGGATGCATAAGAGAAAAAAAGGCCAGAAAAAAAAGAAAGAAAGAAAAAAGCCAATATGGAAGGTAGATGGAAAAACAAAAATACCAGGGAGGGGGAGGGAAAAAAAGAAAAAAAAAGACTACTCCCTTAAAAATAGAAGGAAGAAAATCATTAATACTAAAGCTTTTCCTTTAAAATAAAGAGCAAGCATAGAAATTTAACTTCTAAAGACAAGAAAAACAAAGACAAGTTCCAAAGGGCCAGAAATCCAAATAGCTATTACAAAAAGTAAACTGATGAGGGGGGGTAGCACAGCTTAGAAAAAATAAAAAGAGCACACTGAACTTCGTTTAATTATCCAAGGCTCTTGTTATAACTCTCTTCTCCAGAGACTTATCACCTTTTCTTTTCCTAGAAGCTTCAACACCAGACTCCAGCTGTTGATAGAAACCCAGAAGAGCACCTGTAATGATACTCTCCCATGCTCTTCCCTCCATCTTATCAAATAGCAATGTCCTTGAAAAGAAGTCTCAGTTCTTTCTCAGCTTTGTCTGGTCAAAAGAGAAATAGAATATTTACAAGCCTCTAGTTGGCAGTGTTACAAAGTTTCTTTTGCTTTAACTTTCCCCCTCCTTTTCCAAGAAAAATATAATAAGAATTAATTAAAAAAAGAAAAAGATATTTTTTAAAAAATAACTAAAAGGGAGTCTCTAGCCTAAAATATTATAAAATCAAAAAGGAGAAAAAGAAGAGATAAAAGAAGAGAAAAAACCAGTCCAGTTTCAAAGTATAAGATCATGTGTAAAAAATCCAGCAATGAGAAAATAAAATAAAAATATTACTTTGACATTCCTGTTTAAAATTGCCGCTTAGTCACTTCTGTCAAAACTTTTACAGATTCTTTCTTTTCCTTAGGGTGTTCTTTCAAATCTTAAAATAAAGAAAAAGTTCTTACCAAACTGGCACACTCTCTCTTTCCGTTCTCTTTCGTTTCGGAGCTGTCCCAACTTCAGCAGCTTTAATGGCTGCCTCTTTGCCACTGGCAAAAAGAGCTTCTCCTGGATCTACCAGGGACTTTGTGGTATCCCTGGGATCAACAGGATGCACTCTTTACTTTCACCATCTCTTCAAGATGGTTTAGATCCGATTGGACCATCCAGGAGCAAAGATATCGGCAGCGATCTCAGACCTCCAAGATCGCATGCCGTATCGTCGTGATGCCAGCTCCGCCCATACCTTATCCTATAATATACAAAAAGGAACAAACAGTTAGATATGGTGAAATATTGAATGAAAAGGGTGAACTTAAATCTATGCAAAAATTAGAGGAACAAGGTATAAAGATGAATTGGTTTTCATATGCGCAAATACATTCAAGGTATGATAAAGATTCTAAAACAGAAGGTTTCTATGATAAACTGACTGACTTAGATAAGATTTTGACAGGTACTGATGAAAAGGTGATTAAAAAATTGGATGTTTATTAGAAATTAAACTAGAAGAAGAACAAGTTAAAGAAACTATGATTGCTTGGGGGAAGAATTTTGGATATGGGATTGATCTAGAGAAATGGCAAAAACTGTGGTCTCAAAATTATAAAATGACAATGTCAACAGCATATAAATAAAATTTGTATGAGATGTTTTACAGGTGGCATTTCCCCCCGACAAGAATAGCAAGAATGTTCAAGAATAAATCTGAAAAATGTTGGAAAAGTCATCAGACACCTGGCTCATATTACCATATGTGGTGGACATGTGTGGATGCTAAAAAATATTGGACTAAAATCCACACGTGGTTGGAAAAAATGACAAAAAAGCATATAGATTTGAAACCAGAAATATTTTTATTGGGAATTTTACCTGAAATATATAGTAAAGACTTGAAATACCTGATTGAAAATGTATTAACAGTGGCTAGGATTGTATTTGCTAAAAACTGGAAAAATGAGAAAACACCCTCACAAGAGGAAATCATTAAGAAAATATTGGAATGTGCTGAAATGAGTAGATTGACATTTGAAATTAGAGAACAAGATGATAAACAATTTTATAAAATTTGGGATCTATTCTATCAAAGGTTAGATAATAAAACATAGTAATGAAATATATAGATTCTTAGAAAATAATAAATATATAAAGATGTATTCTTATTATATCTACAAAACGATTTTAGGATAGATTTGGGATGATAATATGAACCATTATAAAAAAAATTATGTAAAATGTGATTATTTCGTAAAACATGAATGAATAAAAGTATAGTCAAATGATTGATTAATAATGATATTAATGTATTTAACATTTGATTGAAAGTATGAGAGTATATACAATGTAATTTTAATTGAAGACTACGAAATGGAAGCACAAAACAATTTGTAAACCAACTGGCACACTGTATGTATATATATGGAAATATGGCTTGATGTTTTTATGTTTTGTTTGTTCATGTTAGTCTTAAAAATAAAAAATAAAATAAAATAAAATTAGAGGAGAAGATGGGAACGATCCAACAGACACTGGAGAAGAATGAACAAAGAATAAAGAATATAGAAACTAAAGCTGAACAAACAGATAAGAGATTGGAAGGATGGACAGGAAAGTAATAGAGATGAATAGAGACTTAGAAGATTCGATTATCCATCTCGAAATGGAACATGCAGCATTTTATTTGAGGTTCCAAAATGTAATGGAATCCAAAGATGAAGACCTGGGAGATATAATGTCCCACTTAATAGCAGAGGCATTGCAAAGGGATCAGCAGGAAATAGTGAAAGAATTAGATGAGGTCTACCGGATCCATACAAACTATGCCAGATGAAACAAGCTGCCTAGAGGTTCAGGTTCTCCAGAAAAAATGTAAGAGACATTGTATATAGCATCACAAAGGATGAGCCGATGGTGTATAAAGAAAAAGAGCTCACTTACCTTGAAACAAGGTAACACCTCTTACCTTGAAACAAATTCTGAGGCAGGTAAGAGAGTTGAGGAAGGACTACAGATCTCTGGCAATACTACTGAATAAACAAAACATCTGGTTCCGATGGCTGGTCCCTGAAGGAATGCTGGTGATGTGGCAAGAAAGAAGAGTAAAAATTGATAGTATTGAAAAGGTGCAAGAACTTTACGATCGGTTGATAGAGGAAGAGGGGAGCAGTAAAGAAGAGTCAGAAAGCAAGAGTTAGGGGGACCAACAAGAAGATCAGCAACAGGGAATACAGGAAACGGACCAAGAAGAGAGAAGCAAAGAAAAGAAAGAATACCCAAGGAGAGAAGGACTAAGAACAAAACCCCAAAGAGAAGCAAGAACAAACAGAAGGTTTAGGTAGACTCAGAATTAACAATGGAAGAAGAGATTAAATTACTCTCAATAAACATCAATGGATTAAACTCCCAGATCAAGAGGAAACAAATATTAACCAAACTAACTAAACAAAATGTTGATATTATATGCCTATAGGAGGTACATATCCAAAAAAGCATAAAAATATCTAGAAAATCCCAAGTTGGGTATATTATTTACAGCATTGGCAGATCAAAAGAAAAGGGGGTAGCAATTTACGAAAAAAAGGGATAAATGCAAAAAAAAATCTATGCAGATGAACAAGGCAGAATTTTAATGATACAAATTAATTTACATCAAAAACAATTACTATTAGTGGGGATATATGCCCCTAATGATAACCAGAAGAAGTTTTATAAGGGACTGTATGATAAAATAATTAGTGTAAGTGAAGAAAATATTTGCTTGATAGGGGACTTTAATGCCATTGTTGATGTTAAAAAAGACTATTAGTATGGAAGGGACTAGGAAGAAAAAAAAGAATTTTACCCAAAAATTTTTTTGATTTAACACATGAGACCAATTTGGAAGATATATGGAGGAAGAGGAATCCAAATGAGAAGAAATATACGTTTTATTCTAGTCCACAAAAATCATAGTCCAGAATTGATATGGTATGGGTTAATGGGGCAATCGAGAAAGACATTAGTGAAGTAGAGATAATGCCTAATATATGGGCTGACCATAGCCCAGTTAAAATTACATGGAAAGGACATAGTAAAAGGAAAAGGAGATGGATATTAAATTCACAAATAACAAAGGAAAAAGAATATGAAATGAAAAATGAGTTAGAAACATTCTTTAAGGTTAATCTAAAGCAACATACTGGTTTACAAAATTTATGGGACATTACAAAGGCCTTCGTGAGAGGCATATCAATAGCCTATATAGCTAAGAAAAATAAAGAAAAATGGAAGAAACAGAACGAATTACAAGAAAGTATTTAAAAAATTGAATATGAGCTCTAAAATGACCCAAAGAATATGGAAGTTAAGAAAGAAATAGGGATGATTAGACACGAACTAAATTTGATAGATATTGAGGAAAATGCACATAACTTAAAAACTCTTAAACATAATTTCTTTTGAATATGGGCTCTTCACAATTCCTCCTCAGACAAGGAGAGGGGTTGAGATTACTCACAAATTCTCCATACTGTTTTCTTCTCACGAGAAGACTGCAAGATAAGGCTTAGGGAGAAAAGGGAATAAATATCTTGCTGAAACCATGGTTGGCATCTTCAAAAGGATACTGGATTTACACACTTCCTTTTCTAATCACTTTTGGAAATTGCTTGTTAACTGTTTTTTCAACTATTAGGAACGTTTGGATCAATACATTTTATAGCACTGGGTGAGATTAGGAGGGAATGACAAGTCTTTAAGGATTTATTTATAGATAAGAGATGGAATATGGGAAGAATTAATCATTTGTTGTATTGTAAGAAAAAGTAATAGGTTACTAAAGTTGTTTATACAGGGGAAGTTATTTTTATTTTTATTTTATTTTTCTTAACTATATTCTTATTTCTTCTGTTTTTCTTTCTACCCTTTTCTCTTCTGTGCTTTCTATTTTTCCTTTCAATTTTTAGTTTCTACTAGTTTTTATTTTTTTAATAGTATCTGAGATAAGATAGATAGATATATTATCTTAGAGAGACATACAGGAATGGCAGAAGAAGAAGATACCGTCAAGTCATGTTTATGTTGTGAATAGATGAATTTGGGGAAAGGTCTTCAGTTCCTTTTTAACAAATCTCTCTTCAAAAGGTAACATAGTCCCTCTGAGTAGACAGAACAACACTGAAGTTGTTTTTGCAAATTATGTAAAAGGAAACCAAATGTCTATGAAGTTATATTTGTTTGATCTTTTAGAAGCATCCGCTTGTGGTTAATTTTTCCATGACTGCAAATTTCCATGCTCTGAACATCCATGTGCGAATAGATAATCCCTTAGAGTCCTTCCAATATAGTGTCATTTCCAAGTGAGCTGCAGCCAACAACAATTTTACTAAGACTTTGGTAATATGTTTGCACAGCTACTCATAAACAGAAAGGGGGGTAATAAGGCATCACTTACAGTAATCGTCTGTTTTGCCGGTTCAGTTCCCAAAATGTTTTACTGAAGAATCCATAGAAAGCCATCACTTTCTATCAACTACACTGCAGCTCTCCAGCTGCTTTTGGGCTTTGCTTTCCTTACTATACAAAATATTAAAAATAAAATAAATTGCAGGTTTTCATGTTACGTGTAAAATAAAAAGATCTGAGTAGATTTGCATCCCAATAATTTTCTCTTTTATTTTTCTTTCATTCAATCAAATATTTTAAAGTACCTTTCTCCAACTTGATATCCTTGAGACTGATTATCCTACCATTATATTAGGCATTGTGTCCATGGCTTACAATCAAAGGAAGTGCCCTGCCCCCTGTGGGTAGTGGAAATTCCCTTTCCTCCACTTCATGCCAAAAAAAGAAATTTTTAAAAAATACTACCCACCCCACACCAACTGATATGGAATGATGTGAAGGATGGTGCTGTGTAAATAAACAAACTACATATAAACCCCAAGTACATATTAAAAACGGGACATGGTGGCTCAGTGGCTAAGACGCTGAGCTTGTCGATCAGAAAGGTTGGCAGTTCAGCGGTTTGAATCCTTAGCACTGTGCAACGGAGTGTGTTCCTGTTACTTGTCCCAGCTTCTGCCAACCTAGCAGTTTGAAAGCATGTGAAAATGCAAGTAGAAAAATAGGGACCACTTTGGTGCGAAGGTAACAGCGTTCCATGTGCCTTTGGCATTTAGTCATGCCAGTCACATGACCACGAAGACATCTTCAGACAGCGCTGGCTCTTCAGCTTTGTAACAGAGATGAGTACCGTCCCCTAGAGCTGGAAATGACTAGCACGCATGTGCAAGCGGAATCTTTACCTTTACTTTACCTTTACACATAAAAACATCAAAACCATCTTGACATATTATTTCGCTGTATTAAAAAGTCTCTGAAGTCGTAACAACAAGGAAAGATTGGGGTTTTTTTAGCTGGAAATTTCCCTAATTCCTCTAACCATGGTTACAGGCAGCTGGAATGAAGCGGGGAGATAAATGCTCCCTTCAGGTTCCAGGAATGGAATGCTGAGCCTATGAAGAGTAGGGGGAAGCAAGAGAGTTATGGATCACTTTATCCCAGGAGCCAAAGATCAAGGTAAAACAAGAGGGGGAAAATTGTTCTGCTTTCATTCAGACTCACAAAGCCAGTAAAAAGCTCTTTCAGCTATCCAAACAAATGGGTGTTGTACAATCAGATAAACTAGCAAACTGGATCTAAGCCATTGTTTGGTGGTGCCCCTGTTTCCATAAGTTAGTTTCTGTTCTTCTGGTATCTAAGATGGAAACTTGGGCGTAAAAGAACTAAGGTAAGTTAAGCTTCTTCAGGCTCAAACAGAATCTAGCCACACAAGCTATTCTGACAAGATACTGGAAGAACAAATTTCATGTATTGGTGTAATACAAATAGTCCTTGACTTACAATAGTTTATTTAGTGACTGTTCAAAGTTACAACAGCACTGTGAAAAGTGACATATGATTGTTTTTACACTTATGACAGCTGCAGCATCCCCATGGTCAAAATTCAGATGCTTGGCAACTGATTCATATTTATGACGGTTGCAAAGTCCTGGGGTCATGTCATCACCTTTTGCAACTTTCTGACAAGCAAAGTCAATCGGGAAGCCAGATTCACTTAACAATTACTAACTTAACAATTGCAGTGATTCACTTAACAACTCTGGCAAGAATGGTCATATAATGAGGCAAATTTCACTTAACAACTGTCTCACATAACAACAGAAATTCTGGGCTCAATTGTAGTCGTAAGTCAAGGACTACCTGTAATGCCATACAGGATAAATGTTAAACAACTATTATGAAAGATTAAAGGAAAAAGGGGAAAATTATTACCTGTCCAGCATGCAGAATGTTTTGCCAGGTGAAGATGCCAAATAAATAATGTTGTTTAACAAAAGGAACCAAAAGTATTCAACTAACATATGGAACTACTTAAAAGACACTCTTGCCCAATAAAATAGATGTGTCAAGTCTATTTTGAGTAAGAGAGTAAGCAATGAAATAATTTGCTGCAATAATTTACTTTCAAAGGACCAATATTTCATCCCTCTCCTTCTTGGAACCTCTTGATATTCCAGCCCCAATCTTGCAAACCTAAATACTTTTTAAAATTTTGATACCTTATGGCCAAAAAATAGTCTTCATTTCAAATTTTTATTATATATGAAGCTGGATCTCTGACTTCTTTCTCTTCAAATAAATCAAGAGCACAAGCTAATTTTGGATTTAAAAGTTATAGAAACAGGAGCAAAGATATAATGCAAAAAATGTGCCTTTGATTAAGATAGACATAAAGAAACAATAACCATGTGCATGAGAGAAAAGAACATTTTGAGTGCAATGTATAACATTTTCAAGATTCTTCCACCTTGCAATAGCACTTTTCAGCTTCTATGTATAGTTATAGGTAAAGTAAAGGTTCCCCTTGCACATACGTGCTAGTTTTTTCCAGCTTTAGCGGGTGGTGCTCATCTCCGTTACAAAGCTGAAGAGCCAGTGCTGTCCGAAGACATCCATGGTCATGTGGCCAGCATGACTAAATGCCGAAGGTGCACGGAACGCTGTTCCCTTCCCACCAAAGTGGTCCTTATTTTTCTACTTGCATTTTTACCTGCTTTCGAACTGTTAGGTTGGTAGAAGCTGGGACAAGTAATGGGAGCTCACTCCATTACACGGCGCTAGGGATTCGAAGTGCTGAACTGCCGACCTTTCTGATCGACAAGCTCAGTGTTTCAGCCACTGAGCCACCATGTCTCTTTATATAATGTTCAGTTATCCATGTATATTAATACACACACACACACACACACACACACACACACACACACACAAACATATATCAGTGATTGTGGGACTGTGAAGGATAAACATAATACAACTGGGTTTCACTCTACCAGGTTTTGCTATGCTTCTTCCTGTTTTGACATCACTTCTTGGTTTTTCAGCAGGTTTATGAAATGAAAAGCTAGCAATATGAGGTACATGGTATACATATAGATAAGAAAAGAAAACCTTCAATATTACCATTGCACAGTGAACTTAATTACATTTGCTTTCCCTTTAAATAATTCCTGATAACTGCTTCACGTGTACTAACAGAAGATCGCTCTCTCTAATTTTTTGAAGGACATTCATGTTGGAGGAGTATTTGCATATGTATAACACTGAGTAAACACAATTAAGGTTTCTGGTCACATGTTTACTGTTGATTTTCAGGTTGGTATAAAACAGAACTGGATGTTTTCTTTTTAGTCATGGTGAAGATAATTTCAGCTGAGAAGATGATTACAAATACTCTAAAAACAACCAAACAAAATAATGTATCAAGTTGAGCCAAGTGTGCTCAGGATTATGAGTTGTTGTTTTTTTTTTTGGGGTGGGGGGGAGGGATGTGGACCAAACAATAGCCTAAACTAGAAATACTAAAAAATAACTGCAGATTTCAATGTATTGAATGTAATTGGGTCTTCATAACTACAGAAGAGCATAGATTTCCCTAGTGAGCTCTAGAAGGGGAACATACAAATTGAAAGGATTACTCACAAGTAAAAGGAAGAAAAAAATAAGACTACCCAAAACAGCAAGAACATACTGCAGGTCTATATTGTTAGTTTACATGGCTTATCAAGAAAAGGGAAGCCATTTGTCTCTGACAGGAAACCTAGTAACTTGGTTTTGCTGCCAGCCTCCATTGTGATCCTGAAGAACTGTTCCCATTTATTGTAGACTTTGGTTATTTCCTCTTATGAGCCTGTAATCATATAAGACTGAAAAATTATTGCAAATTGGGTGGAAGAGGTGAAAGAGCCTGAATTCAAGAATTATATATAAGGAAAAATAGAATTTGGGAAAGGCTGCTTATTATTATAAATTAAATGCTAGCACCCTAGAAAGTATCAAAAGTTATCATCAGAATTTGTTTTAATAGGAGATATTAGAAATGCCCACAGGGTCACATTTCTTTCATTGTGTACATGCATGCAAGTACACAATCAAGATGAGACATACAGGTTTTGTGATATTTCTATTTGTTGGTTAAAAAAAATAATCAGGAAGCCTAAAATTAAGGAAAGTTATGGTTCTAATGGAGTTAACCTTTCTTCTGGATCATTTCCTCTCATAGAATTGTTTATTCTGTCTGCTGGGACCTTACTCCCTTTATATACACACAGATTTTTATCATTTCTATTTCCCGATCCCGATTCTGGTTCAGATATCTGAAGAAGACTGTCCAGAGAAGAGGATTCGCAAAATAGGTTAGTGCTCCTTATCAATTTCTTCCTTTTTATGTCTTTGCATTACCTTTTCAAACAGGGATATTAGAACTGTCTTTCAGCTTCCCTGTTTAAAAACTAAAATTAATAGATAAATTGTTTTAGCTGAGCATTTCATTTTGATCAGAGAAGAGCAGTGAAAAAAGGTAATGAAGAATGATGGGGCAGCTGCCTGTACTATGCGCATGATCTGAAGTCTATTTTTGGCAAGATATTAATTAATTTCAATGTGGTATGTGGCCTTTCTTTCTTTCTTTCTTTCTTTCTTTCTTTCTTTCTTTCTTTCTTTCTTCAAATGTAATTTGTTCATGTCTTATTAAAAAAATCACAAAATTATTTTTTCCTTAGCTTTACTAGTTTGCCTTTTTGTTGGATAACAATCTTGTTATCCCTGGTCTTAGAATGCCAACACCAACTAATGCTGTTATCCACATAAATAAATCTCATCTACCTAATTTTATAATTGATAAGTCTTGCCTGGTCTTTTCGTATGCTTTCTGTTGCATTGCCTTTTCTAGAAAAACAGAAAAGACTAACACCAATTTTAATACTGTAGTGTCATTAATCCCTGACTTCCATTCCTACTTGTAGGGTGTGTTGAATTTTTCAACATTCAATTTCCAAACATTAGGAGTGCTCAACAGTTGTGACATGGCTTGGGGATTGTAAGGTATTTTGGTTTCTTTAATATAATTTAGATGTGCTTGGTAAGTACATAAATATCATAACTTTTTAACATTTTGTTTATTGAATTAATATTACAGCATCTTTTCAGTTATATATGAAAACATATTTCTGGCCCTTAGACTGAAGTAGCTTCCAAGAACACACAGTACAGCTATCACTAGTCTTGAATAATAAAATGACTCCATACAAATAAATAAAATGAATCCAGGTGAATTCAAGATAAGCCTTTCTGTACATTTTTTATGGCAACTTTACAAAATCTATTTAAATATGTTTAAAACATCTGGATCTTTTCAAAGAGAAGCTGATGGGAATATTGTCTACAGTTTTGAGAGAAGAACATTTATGATTGTTCTAGTGAAATGGTCCAGAACATAGGTGAAAGGTTTGAAGTTTCAGACTTCTCTCTGAAGTCTTCTAAGTCTTCACATCCTGGGCCTGTCTCCTATTTTGGCATAGTAGCTTGGCAGTTCTACTGTTATTACTTATCATCCAAGGAATGCCCTTTGGATGACTCTCCTAACACAGTTTGGAGGCTGTTAATATCTATGCTACATTTCTAGTGATTACGGTAATAGATAAAAGCACACTAAAAACAAAAAGAACCCCTTGGCCTTTAGCATGGAGGCATGTGGCTAAAGATTTCTATTCTTTCTCCCACCCATTTCCCTCTTTTGGGGATAAAGCCTCAAAGTAAATATTGTTTGAAAAACAACAACAACTAACATATTAAAAAAACCATTTAACTTTCAAATGTTCAAAATTCAAACATTCAGGAGAGAAATAATTGATTAAAAAAGAAAATGTAAAGGAAATGCTCCAGGCAAATCACAAGATGGTTCTGATCTGCTATAGATAATTTTTCTGCCAGAAACCTCCATAAGCAGATGCCATAGAAGTTTTCAAAGTCATTACGAGATATTTTAATGTAATTATTCATTTGTATGTGACTGAGAGCACATCTCTTTTATTAAGATGTGGATTGAGCATGTCTGATTTGTAGCTTGCATGTTCACAATATGTATGTATTTTCATGCACACATTTAGCTAGTCACAAAACTGGACAAACATATCCCTAATATGAAGATATCCACTAGGAAATGTCAATGTCTTCCTCATGCTCAGAAGCATGAATTATCACTATAAGGGACAGCTGGCAAAATGCCAACGAGTTCTCTCCTTAGTTAAGGGTGCCTCCCACTATGAAAATGAAAACACAAGCTATCTTTAGAGGGAGGGAAAAACCTGGAAGTTGAGAGGAGAAGGACATTCTCCCAATTGGGATTCATTTACGACAGTATTCAGCAGCCACTAAGAACAGAGAATTGCAAGCTGAAACTGATAAATAGTGGCTTTTGATCCTGTAACAGCTTCAAGTACTGTATAAAGAAGCAATCTTCAACAAACTTAGTCCCAAGCTATTTAGGACTTTGTAACCAACAACTAGCACAATGTGTTCCAAATTTATTAAAAGTTAGTGAAAGTAAATAATTATTTTTCAAACTTCAGAAACTTCTTAGCTGAGATTTTGCACCATAGCCCCACATAGATTACATAGCAGCATTCAATTTTGATCTAAAAAGTTAAAACAGCTAATGACTACATATATACAACCCAAGAAAGGATGACAAGTTCTGTAGGACCAAAGTGGAGTTTAGATACTCTCCCAAATTATAAACTACAGTAGCTTTTTCAAGGAAGATGAAAACGTGCACCTCTATCCCTGACTGAGTGTTCTACTGATCAAAGTATTGTTGTTTTCTGATTTAGACCTATAGCTAAATTGCCAATAAACAATACTTCTGATTAGCATATTCCACCAACTATTCTGAAATTCCTAACTTCAAACCAGAATTCAAATAATATGGTCATTCTTTTAGACCTGATTCTACAAAATGGATTTAATTAACAATGTTTCGTTTATGTGCCATTAAGTCACCAAGACGCTTGATGCTCTCATAGATTTTCTCCAAGAAATAAAGCTTCAAGGAAGGGATAATATTATTTCTGGCTCCAACATTTTTATAGGTATTCATTTATAGATGTATTCTGCCAAATTTTCATTTTAAAAATTCCTATCTGAAAAATTGTGTAAGTTTGAAATTAATGGCATCTCTTAAAATATGTATTTCTGACTCATCTAACTCTAAATAAATTTTTTTAAAAAAATTACGGTCAGGATTTATTTGTTTTTAACAAAAATCTCCATAGAAACATTTAGAAAATACAAAAATTAAGTTCTTACACAAATATTTTATACTGGGAATTTACAGACATTCCATTATATTTGAATACAAACCTTTTATCTATGGAGCAAAATGGCTGGACAAAATTTCTGCCTGCGATTCTGAAGAGGTGGTTGCTGTCTGTCAGAATGAAACAGGCAACCTAGCATCTTCTATGTATTCTCCAGTACAATATCCATATGCCCAAATCCGTATGGGCAAAACAAAAAATTACAGCAATTTTAATCCACATGGCATCAGATTGCCTCTTCCTGGTACTGACAATACTAGCTATCTATATGATATGCTCTGAACTATACATAAACCCTGACTCAGAAAAAGGGAAGTTGCATATGTTTGAGATTGATCTCTGTATACAGACAGTGGTTACCTAACCTGGAAGTTTGGAGGATCTGCTTTACCTAACAGAGAAACAGTTGGGGCCATACAGTAGATCCAGAAAAAAAACATATATCTAAAGAATATAGTGGTGAGAGTTAGGAACATAAAATCATATATTTCAATTATCCCAAACTCATGGTATGATATAAAAAGCCGTGAGAGGGCCTATAAAAGAGCTTCAGTTCTCATTCAGAAGGCAGTGGAAAGCACCAGCAAAGAAACTAAACCACAGCATTTTCTCACAGCAATTAAAGTGGTGTAATCCTTACTGACTAAACTGTCTGTTCAAAGAGTAGGACTTCACATCTGTCATGGTCCCTGCTCCCCACCACAACACAGCCTTATTTTCTCATTTTACTGAATTACAATTAATACCTCACAACAGCTGCTGTGTATTTAAAATTAACGGGAAGCTAGTACCCATTACCTCACTGGATATATTCTGGGAAGTAGTATGTGTGCGCATGTGCCCATGAATCATGTGAGCACAATTCAACCAGCTGTTATCTTATTAGTGTCTATAGTTGAAGGCTTGTCCAGGATGGTTTTCTATATCCTGACTGGGTATTGGAATAAAATCATGTTGTTTCAAATTCAGTTTTAGTTAGATGTAAAATAATGTATTTATATGCAGATTGTGTCATCATGACTATAAGACTTCATTCCTAGCTAAAATATTGCTAGCATAACAATATTGTCTTCTTACAGAGAACCTTGTTTTCCCTCTCTATTTTTTTTTCTATATTTATAGAACATACTTTTACATTACCCAATAATACAATAGGAATTCCCTGGACACTATAATAGACCTTCCCAATCATTGCAGAATAAATGCAAAGCAATCAAGTCATTGATTTCCTGGCTGGCTACCATCTTTTGCTATCCTTTTTCATCACCCTGGAACTGAACTGAAACTTCTCAGCGGTCACTTTTTCCCCTGAGGAAAAAAAATATTTATTTTAATTGTTTACATCTCCATCAAAATAACATTATTTTGCATTACTTACTTTTAATGTTCTCTCCCTTATGTATGTATGTGTACATATGTGTGACTGGTTGCCTATGTTTGTGTTGTGTTTCCCTTTTCTCCCATAACGCTACAAAGGATGCAGTATAGTTTTAGAAGTATATCTGATATACAGTAGTTTGGTTGAGTTCCATCATGTCCTGGACCTTAGCATGCCAATGATGGGGATTAGGCTTCAGAAGCAAGAGAAAGAAACTAGTAAAGGGGCCCATTGACATTTCCCTTAGTGCCTCACTTGCCAGGAATCATGGTCATGATATTTTAAAATATATTTTAATTAAAGCATAACTAAGTGGAACCCTAGCAAAATGCAAAGCAAAAGCCAGATTCAAACATAAATCATATTTACAAAGGGCTACAGAGAATCCATAAGCATTGTTATGGAATAAAATGGTAGATTACTGCAGCTTTGTTCTGAAGCATGTACCTTTTCCTAGTCAGAAAACAGAATTTTTTTAAAGTAGAGATTGCACAGGGCACCTTGGGAGGCAAGCAAAAGTGAGCACTAAGGGGCATTTTTTCCTGTTTTTTCTGCTTGCCTTCTGGAAAACATGTTTGATAAATGACTACACCAACAGCAGCAGCCATTTTCTAAGAAGGTTATAACTCATTCTCACCATTCCAAGTATGGCACTTGTTCAAAAAAAAAATGTGGACCCCTGATATATGACGCTGTTTCTAAATTCTACAGCTATATCTAATATGTGTTAATGTAGAAGACCTTTTCTTGTTTCCAGATCTTATGTAAGATCTGGAAGTCTACCTCATCTAAGGATCCCACAAGGCATCTTTACAACTAGACTTGTCACATACAACCTTTTCTTCTTTCTCCCTTCATTTTACTCTCTATTTGTACCCTGGTTGTTTTGACTGCATGAGGAGAAAAAGTTTCCTACCAGCTAAGCAGCTGGCTGCTGCTTGCCAATTGAGACGCTAAATGCTGGGGATAAAGAGCTTCTGGAAAGTTAATAAAGCAAAGGGGAGTAAATTAAAGTATCTATAAATAGCACTAGGAGTAAGGAGAAAGGATGATGTCATTGACATTTACATAAGCTGGTATTTCTATCCATTCTTCCACACAGACTCCCCCACCCCCACTGCCTCACTTTGGAAATTATTCAGATTAGCACCGGCCTGTCCTTCAGAATAGAACCACACTGAGCCTAGAGGGAGGCTCATGAGTCTCTTATATCAAATTCATGAAAACTGACAAACAGGTTACAAGTATGAGCTGAGCATTTCCAAGTAGGGTTCAACAAGTGGGAAGGCAGACATGTGACGGTCGCAATAGAAAAGAGTATCTGTAGCTCAGGGTTCAACCGTAGAGTCCTTGGTATTCTCTGAGCTTGGTTATTGGCTTGCAGATGTTTCTTTACCAAAGTAGGTAACATCATTTATGTTAGAAGGGAGTGGGATTTCTTCTCTGTTTATATATAGTTGCTTCCCCTATCAGTATTGGATGAGCTATTGTTATCTCCTTGGTAATTTCTTCATTAGGCTGTTATTTATTGATTGCCTGAACTAGTAATGTCTTGATTACAGGAATTTTTTTACTGCTTGATTGTTTGGTATTAATCCTAGTGTTAATCCCTGTTTATATGAGTGTTGATTGCTGGTGAGGAGCCATTCTGGACTTTTTGTTATATAAATAAAAGGATCCAGTAGTCCAACAAGGAAAAAACACAAGTTTTCCAGAACATAGAGTTTAATTACTGTAATAGCCACTATGTGGGACAAGCAAGCAGAAGACTAGTAGACTAACATTCATTGAACACCAACCAGCAATCAAAAGACATGATGAAAAGGCCTTAATTTCACAACACTTGGATAGACTTATCCATAATTTCAACTGGAAAACTGACTATCCTAGACCAAGATGCCCATACGCCTTTCCTAACAGGTGTCCTTCCTTAGAAGTGCAACTCAACCTTTTGCTGCTAGGTGTAGACTATGCAGAGGCATCATTGATCATTTTATACCTTTAATTATTCTTGAATCCAAAGTAACTGCACATTGCTGTCACACTCAATTTGGTGGAGCATCATTTGAATGTATGAATGAGCTAAAATGCTTTAAAATGTTACAAAATACTGTTCATTACTAATGCTTCTAAATACCATAGAAAACCGCCCTATGGCAGGCCAGAACATTAGTCCAGTACTATCTGCAGTGCCTATTAGCAAAACTCCCCTGCTCTTTTCTACTGATTCAGCTGATTGAATATGAAATCTGATTCACATAAGGTATGTGTTTCATTACTCAAGCATGGTGTCTATCTTCTTTTGTACTTCTCATTTTCACCCATTCCTCTAACCCTCTTGTCTTGTGGAATAATTCATTGTCAGTGTAATTCCATAGCAAGGATTATAGAAAAGAATAGGGACATGCTGAAAATCACAAACTTGAGTTCAAGGTTGCAATGTTCTCCTGGTTTTATCCAGGGGTGAAATTCTACCAGTTCGGACTACCTGGTAGAACTGGTTGTTATGATTCTCCATAGTTTGAAGAACTGGTAAATCAGGCCTCTGGCTGGCCCCGCCCCTCTCTGCCCGCTTCTCCAGTGCCTGCCTGTCAGTCCTTATCATGCGTGCGCAACATTGCAAGCATGCGCAACACTGCTACTTGTAGCCTATTCTTGCGTGCCCACCAGGCCAGCCATTGCTGCCTGCCTTCCGCTGCGGCTCTGCCTTTACTGATCTCCCTGGGTGAGTGAGGCTTTGCAAGCTCCGGTCGCCTTCCCCACCACTTGCCTTTTGCTGCTGCTGCTGGTCACTTCCCCCCACACTTGTCTTCTGCCAAGGGACATGTGGAGAGGCTCGTATAGGCTCTGGCCAGGTCAGTGGTTGCTTCTCTCACCTGCTGCACAGTGGAAAGCTTCCAAGTCCCCCTCCCATTAGAAATGGCTCCTGAGCAAGCAGACAAGCAAGCCAGGTTGAATCCTGCTTCTCTCTGCTTGCCCAGGAGCCATTTGTGGTGGAAGAGAGACTTGGAAGCTTTCCGCTGTGCTGGGAAACTCTTGCTTTTCCAAAAACAGCAGCAAGAAAGAACATGTGCAGAGGCTCATGTCAGCAAAGCGCCCCTTGATTGAGTCTGGGACAGCTGACAGTGGCTGCGGGGAGCAGAGCCTGGAAGCCCTGATGCACCACACGTGCGGCTGCATGGATGGCAGGGGGAGTGGTCTTGGAAGCCCTGATGCCACCAGAATCGCCATTGCTGCCTTGTTGCTGCAGCATTCCTCACCCCCTTCAGGTATGGTGAGCGTTGAGACTTGTGGACTTCAATTACAGAATTCCTGAGGAATTCTGTGAATTGAACTCCACAAGTCTTAAAGTTGCCAAGTTTGGGGACCTCTGGACTAGATTATCAGGGAAGAGAGAATAACATGCAGCAGAGGCCTAGCAAAATTTAGTAATACTGCAGATTGGCTGTTTACATTGAAATCAGGTGCAAGATAGTGATGGTAGGTAAATTATTGGGCAGTTTAGTTTGGTATTTATTTCAGTAGGCTGATGTTAGAAAGATAAACAGGATCAGACCTGGTAAGTACCTGGCTGGGAAGCCAACAGAAAATAGGGTGTGGGGAGGAATGGGGTTGTGAAGGAAAGAAGGAAGATAGGATAAGATAACTTTTATTGACATTTTTTTTACTGTAAGTACACTGGCACACATTAAAAGTGAAATATGTATACATCACATATCCATACACATACATAACACACATATACACACGCTACACACACACAAACACACACACACACACAAAACCATTGCCCATTTTGAATACATAGTGGAAAGGGAGAAAAAGTATTGGGTATACAAATGTGTCTGAAAAAGAAATAGGATTATAAAAAAACAGCTTCCAAACTTAGCAGTTATAGATGAGAGAGAGAAAGAGAAATGAGAAACAGAGAGAGGGAGAAAGAGAGATGAGGAAGAAAGAGAAAGAGATGAGAGATGAGAGAGAGAGATACCTGTTTAAGAGGAAATAGAAAAATGGCACTTTGAATGTTTAAGGTTGCAGACCCCTGGGTTAGGCAAACACCATGGTTGTTAAGTGAACCCTATGATCATTAAGCAAACACTGGTTGTTAAACAAGTCCATTTTCCCCAATGGGCATTTTTAACAGGAAACCAGAAGGAATTGTTAGAAACTGGCAAAAAACATAGAAAATCTCAGTCACAAGACTGTGTGGGATATTGTAACTGGTCATACGTGTTGTGTGTCTATGTATAGCTGTCAAAACACAAAAACAGGTCAAGTAGCTCTGGGGAGGTCAGTCATAAATTAGAACACTTGCTAAACAACTAGCCATTAAGCGAGGACCACTTATATTTGGTTTTCCAGTCACATGGCCACCTAGCTACACCCACCCCAGTCACATGACCACCTAGCCATGCCCACCCCAGTCACATGATCACCTAGCCATGCCCAGTCAGCAAGCCATGCCCATCCAGTCACATGACCACCAAGCCACACCCACAAATTAGGCCATGGCCATAGAACTGGTTGTTAAGAAATTTGAATCCCACCCCTGTTTTTATCTATCGCAAATGGGTAGAAGTAAGAAATCAGCATTAACTGACCCAGGAAAATGCCCCCTTTTCTGCTCTCCAAAAGAGAATGCAAATATCTGAGCAAGAAGCCTATTTCACTCCTGTGTCAAAGCAAGATCGTGGTTTCCTTTCCCCTGGCATCAACAACTGACTCCTATTTATATGGTATTTGCACAGTGGTTCTGTGTTATTGTAAGGTATTCATAGTTTTTTTTAACATCAGTATAATTACAAGACACGGTTTAATATGGAATAAGGATGGATGTCCATGTGGGGAATAGGGCAGGATATGGTAAAGTGGTTACAGCAACCAGTTTTCATACAAATATTAATGCCACAAGTTTTATATAGAAACTCTGTGACCTTATGTGGTCTCTAAAGATCTTCACAAATATTGAGCGAAGTCTCCTACAACACAGATGTATCAGAAATAAGAATAGACTGACCATACAAAAAGTTAAAGAGACAAAATAAAGTTATAATGTGAGTTAGTAGTAAACTGGCTCACCTGATCCATAAATCTAGAGGGATTCCGTCTCCTTCCGGCTTGAGAATTGGAATGGGGGACATGGATAGTACCATATTGTTCTATTATTTACTGATATTTATTGATGAGATTACTATAATCCTAGTTCCTACATGTTATGTATAAAACACATAAGTGAATCTATATCAGGGGTGTCAAACTTGTGGCGTCACGTTGTCATCAAGTGACGTACCATGACTTTCCCCCCTTTGCTAAAATGGAGGTGGGCGTGGCCAGCACATGACGCATCTGGCCGCGGGCTGTGAGTTTGACACCCCTGATCTATATATTCCAATCATTTCACAAGTCAGGAAAATAGCAAAACTTATTTACCCTTTTTTTTTATTCAGGAGCTCAAAGTCGCATACATAGCACGTCCTCCTCCCATCTACCTTTCAACAACCAACTTGTAAGGAAGCTTGGGCTGAGAGAGAATAATCAGTCTGAAGTCGCCAAATGAACTTATGTGCTTGAAGATAAACTAGAACCTGAGTCTCATTGGTGCTACTTCAACACATTAAGTGCTAAACTGGTGCTGGAGAACAACATCTGCTCAGTCACTACCGAATGCTGAGTAGAAACGGAAGGGACTAGGGACTGTCCTTCCAGAAATATGATTGTGTGGCTGGATGGAATTTTGAAAAGGGTGGAATTTTGGACAGGAACTTTTAATTGGAAATTCCATTTGTAAATTAATTGTTTCAATTTCGGTTTAATTATATTGAATGATTATAAGAAATAAGACAAAAGAGGGATAACTTCTGCTGAAGCAAATAATCCTAGAGTTTCTGCTCCAAGAAGTATTTATTCCTATGAGTGGAGACTGAAGAAATTTGGGTTCCTGAGGTTCCTTTCGTGCCCCCTCTTCACCCCTCCAAAGGAAAAGGGTTCTTACAGCTGATTTAACAGGACTTTAACAGATAGTAGGCTGTAGCCCACTTTATCAAATGCTTTACTGAAGTTCAAGTAAATTATATCCAAAGCATGTTGCTGGTCCACTAATTCTTTCATATTGTCAAAGAATGAAGAAAGATTTGGCATTATCTGTTTTTAACAAATCCATGTCAGTTTCTGCTTATAATTTTGCTTGCCTCTAGATGTTCACAGATTGATTATTTTTTTCCAGGATCTTCCCAGTGTATAGATGTCCAGCTGATAGGTCTGTAGTTTCCTCAATCCATTTCCCCGCTTTTTTGAAGATGGAAACCATTCCTTTTCCAGTCATCTGGTATGGACTGCAGTTTCTTAGAATCAGAATTTACACATTTACATAGACACTTGCTCTTATTTAAAGTCACTGTTTTTGAAACTTTTATTTTTTAATATTATTATTATTCTTGTTAACTATTTTGTCACTAATATAATATATAGAAGTCAGGTCAATAATTTGCAAATAGACTTATTAGTTTAAAAATGGGAGGGGCTGTTTTGCAAAGGGTGGGAAGCAATGCCATAGTAATGTATTTATCAATATTCAATTAGGGGGATAATATGTGCATATGCGTTTGTCTTTTTTGATGCAACTTTTTTCTTGTTTAAAGTTTTTTTTTCTCCTTTTCTGTCTTTTTTTTTGATTTTGGGAAGTTTGTATTTTAACTTTGTCTTGAATAGAAATAAAATATATATTTAAAAAGCCATTGTCTGTGTCCCATGGGGTTGGCAGCTAAGGCAGAGCCACATGCTTTCTGTTTGAAAAACAAGCATCAGACTTCAAGACTTGCAGTTGGTGCAGGCCCAGAGGCACTCAGTTACAGTGAACACTAACAGTGTCAATGAGATTATTCTCTTAAGCATTCAGGCCAGTAGGGGTTATGGATTAACTAGCAGCCAGAAGCTCCTACTATTTGCCATTTGCATCTCATTGTCATGTTATTGCTACTTTCTTATTGTCAGCAATTTTGCCGGTTTTCCAACATACTGCATCCGCTAACTTGCAAATTAAAGATAAGATTTTTCATTAGCTTTTGGAAATGGCCTGAGATTTGCAGAAAGGTACAAAGCAAATGAAGAACATGTTTGTCCTTATTGCTCCATATCCATGATGAGCTTGTATCTTTCTCATATGATTCTTAAAGAGATCAGAACTCTGACCAATGATATGCTTTGTGTGGAGAAGGTTCGGTTATGGCAATTTTCAGAGAATAGGAGGAAAGGTTCTATTCTGACAAGGACTACTCATACAGTAATAAGTTAGTTCTGAGTAGTTAGTTTCAGAATAGAGCAGTTTCATAAGGCAAAAGGAAAATTCAAACCCGGGTGAATACAAACAAAACGGACTGAATTTCTCTGAGAAAAGCCTAAGGCCATTTTGTGGCAAAGTCTCTTGTAAACAGAGAGGTGGGGAATTGAGTTGTGAGTAACAGAAAACAAACACTGGACTTTCCAAAGATGTAGAAAACCTGCTGTAGTTTGTTTTCCCCAGACAGTTAAGCATTTGGGATTAAATTTACATTTCCACTGAAGGTTTTTTTTTTTTTTACAAATAGCTACAGTAGGAAAATAAAACAAATTTTCCTCTCCATTTTACATCTTTAAAACATAGCAATATGTCCACCCCATTCTAACTGCAAGTTTTACTTTTATTGTTTCCTAACTTTAAATATATTTTTCAATATATATATACTGTATATTGAAATATGCTGAAACACACACACAATCTGAATGATTAATGTTGAAAATATTGATGCCTCTTAGTGATGTTTCAAGCAGAATAACGTCCTGGGTACTATAAAAAAAGAAGAAAAAACCCTGCAATTTCCTAACACATGACTGAACTAGAGAGAAAGACTCATACTGACATTGCTTAATTGATTGGTAAGAGCTCTAAGTAGAGCAATAAATGTGAGTTAGAGGCTGACAGAGTTGATTTATGAGGATTTACCAGAAGAAACACATGTGTATATTGTAGGGCTATAGGATGGCTAAGAAAAGAGATAGAGTACATCCCTGGGCCTCTGATGGCAATTAACCAATTGCACTTTCTTTTATTGATGCATTTGCCCCACCACTGTAGCTTCAGCATCAATAGAGGTATTATTTTTCCATGCCATGATAAAGAGAGACAATCGCCAGAAGTCCAGTATATTTTATTGCCTGAGGCAAAGGACAAAATCACATCCATCCTATTCTATATAAAAGTATCCAAAAGTGGTACTGGTGCAGAGGCAGGAGGCTAATTTAGGAAGCACAGTTTTATCTCTTTCTGTCATTTCACATAAAATTAAAATGAATTAGAACTACCTAGCTTCACTTTTCTGATCTGAATGACTATGTACATCAAGGTGCTTTTGCTGCAACTTGTTCGCATGAAAATAGCAGCCTAAGGCTTCAATAGATTCAACCCTCAACTTGGCATAGGACTACTTCGAATTAAAGAGATTCTCTGAAGACCAGTTAGCTTAGCCCTGAGACAGGAAGCACAATCAGAAACACTAGCTCTATCTTTATTATAAGGTTATATTAACAGAAACTGATAAGACTGAATACATTTCCCCCCTCCTTTCCTTTTACACACTGGAAAATGAGGGAGGGTCCCTTCTGAAACCTTTCCCATGCCATCCCCTTGTCTGTGGACTGAGACATTTTTTACATGCTAGTTGTCTAGCCTGTGGCTCTCCCTCCCGTCAACCAAGGTCATTGCATATACCATTACAACACCTTATTTATCTGACTCATTGACCTCAGTATGATATATTTCTAGGAAGACAAGAGCATAAAACATTGTTTCCTACCCAATCATATCTATCTATCTATCTATCTATCTATCTATCTATCTATCTATCTATCTATCTATCTATCATCTATCTATCTATCTATCTATCTATCTATCTATCTATCTATCTAAATACTTTTTCCCCGCTGCAAGTGTATTGATGCTTATATTGATTACCCAATAAAATTTTGATGGTGAGTGAACTTAGATTGTTCTTCAAATCATGCAAAATTAATTGAAAAGTAATGCATATGGATAAGCACACGAATTAGCCACTTTCACAAGGCACTTTTTCTTTTAAAAAAAGTCAAATCATACCCATAGAATTCAACTGGATGGCTCATATCTCAGAAAGTTTTGAGGTAATTTAATTGCATTGTATTTATCACTATGATGTCTCTGACACTTGTATTTTATGCCGCTGGGCCTTATCAATAAGTTCTGCAATAGACACCTTGTATTTTCAGCCACTGTTTCTCTTCAAATGCTTTTCTGCAAGGACTAGGTAGATAAAGTGCAAAGAGTGTTGTTTTTTCTGGGAGTATCTGTATTTACTGAGTGATTGGAGTTTGCATAACCCTGGGCATAACTGATGCTGTTTGGGGCTTAAGTAGACTGCACCAGTGAGCCTTTTTGGGTATTCCAACAGATCAATCCCCCTTCAGTTGATGTATTGTGGAAATAGGACTACTGATAAAAACACCCACAAAATCCATTAGTTTCAAACTTTTAACAGGACCTCAGATGGATTTTAAATACAGAGGACTACTAGGAACAAATAGGTACATTTATTATAAACTATGCTAGACATGGAAAGTGACTTACAGCACAAATTTGGCTGAATTATTTAGAAAGAACATCCTTAGTAATTTCTATTTATCATTATATCAGTACAAATATAAATTGTACCATAAACCACATAAAAATATTGTCCAAAGCCTTTGATTTGTCATAGGAACTAGAATAGAATTACCAAAACATCTAATTTTAATCCAGAAATATAAGACCAAAATAAAATATATCAATCTGACAGCCACTGCAAAGCTAAACAGCTCTTAAATAAATGAACCCTGAATCTAAATGAATATGCATTACTCAGCTATTTAAAAACTGATGAATTCTTAGAATGTACTTGTTAAATTGATGAAAATCTTTTAAAATGAAATGGTAAGCCTCTTGCTTAATCTTGGAAATTTCTCATGGCAAACTCATATAACCCCTACCCAAAATGTCTAGCATTAATCAGGGTTGGCTTAAGGAATTTCCCTATCCTGGAAAGAATAGCACTGAACAAGGTAAGAAAGTTTGCACTAAAAAGCAGGGATGAGTCCTGGACTTAATTATGGTATGTTGAGGAGTATTATACCATTTTTAGAGTTCCCCTCCCCCGGAATCCACTTACTCAATGTAAATAAATGAATGAAACATTCAATTCATCTAAGACACAATCAGGGAAAGACAAGCTGATTCTTAGCTATCAGCCTGGGTGGGTCTTTACACCTGTGCCATCTCAGGAGGCAGCCTAGATCCTGTTTCAGCCTCCTGTGGCATCATTTTATAAAGTCTTCAGGAGAAACTATTATTCTTCCTGTTGATTTGAGAGTTGTCTGCAATGCAATTTATTGTAGCAAAAACAAATACAATATAGCTTGCATTCCTTGCCTTCACATAGGCTAACAATACATAAATAATACAATAAACAGAATGACTGAGATATACATCTCACAATACCATCGATTCAATCCGATACCACCAGTGGTAGAATATTATCCAGGTGGCTATTTTGTTGTTGCTACTTAATACACTGCATTTATTGTTTTGCTTTTGCGAATGAAGATAACTACTGAAAATCACCAATGTTGGTAATTAATTCCTGCTGGACTGAAAAAAAAAACACCCTCCTTACCGTATTACCTAATTATTTTTGAATAGGATGCTTTCATCTAGCTAAACTCATCTGCTTTAAGCAACTGCATACAGGAAAATTGTTCATCAGAAATTCATAAATTGAGCAACTTTACTGGCTACATCTGAAAGTACTTCTTTCTTAGCGACTCAATTAATAAAACATGAGTATACAGCCCCAATCTCATAATCTGCTTTATGGACTACATAACCTTTCCAAATCATCCAAGTCAGATGCAAATACAAGCAGGATTGGGGATTAGGCAATCTCATATGATTAAATACTGAGTTGGAAAATCCAGCAACTAAGTTTCCCATGAATTTAGGTAAATATACATATTCCAGGATAATGTTGCAAGGATCCAATTTAGGTCTGTCCCCGGTAGCAGAGGGTTAATTTTCCAAGCTTTTGGACTCATGCTGGCTGAAATAATAACCATCCATCAATACTCTAATCAACAAATAAAAGGCCACATACCCAGCTACCACATAAATACCATGCACAGAGTAGCCCAAAGCACACAGTCTGGTAGAGAGAAATTCCCTGAGGATGGGCTTCAGCAAGAGTATGAAAGCTCGGAAGATTAAACCTCTGGTTTGGTGACCGACCCAGATTGGATCCTGCAACAAAGTTTTACTTTCCCTTTCCTTCTCTTCTGGGTGCTGGGCTCTTCCCAAAGCCAATCATGAGCCCAAGACATTCCTGGAACATCACCTCAGCAATTCCCTGAAGAGCAACTAAACTGTCATCAGACCCCAGCTGTGCTGCCAATCATGTAAACAACCACGGATAAGAAAGTGAGAAATATGGGGATTCTCCATCTGCCCCAGACAGTGGCCACTTCCTCAGTTAACAGAAAGTGGAAAGGAACCTATCCCAAGCAAGCAAGCATGCAAGTGTCAACTGGGAGATAGTTGGATTCATCTAGTTTTCTTTGTGTTTATTAAAATTTTGCTTGTGAGAGGAAGTACAGAATACCATAATCAGGAGTCTTTCTCAAGAGACTCCCACAAATCGAGCCAGAAGAGTATAGGTCGCTTGAGTGGAGTACAGGAAGTCCTCAACTTATTATCACAATTGAGCCCAAAATTTGGGTTGCTAAGTGAGATATTTGTTAAGTGAGTTTTGCCTCATTTTATGACTTTCCTTGCCACAGTTAAGTGAATCATTACATTTGTTAAGTTAGCAACCCGCTTGTTAAATGAATCTGGTTCCCTCATTGACTTTGATTGTCAGAAGGTCTCAAAAGTTGATCACATGACCTTGGGACATCACCATCATCATAAATATGAACCAGTTGCCAAGCATTTGAATTTTGATCATATGATCATGGGAATGCTGAAATGATTGTAAGTGTGAAACCATAAGTCACTTTTTTAGTGCTGTTGTAACTTTGAATGGTCACTAAACAAATTGTTGTGAGTCAAGGACTACCTGTGCTGAAAAAATAAGAAAAGGCCTTTACTCTTTCTCCCAGAGAAGAGATTTGATTGTGGTTTTGCTATTTCCATGTTTATGAAAGCGAACTTTTCACTAGACAGGAAAGGCCATCGTGCATAAATGGACATATTCAGCTTTGGTTCCCTGCCTGGAACACAAAATATAGTTCTATCACTGCTCTGCCAAAATCCTCAAAAATAGACTCCAGATAACTGCAGTTTTTGAGTTATTCCACAAGGCAAACGCAATCATGGAAGGTCCCTATAGTTATGAAAACAGGCAAAAGGAGCAGTCCTTGGAAGTTCCCTATCTCATTTGAATCTTTCCCATATCTAAATGGTCCCTTTCACCAACAGTCAAGCTGAAGCCAATTCTCCCAGTCTAGAATTGCTTGAACAGATTATCAAAGCAGCCTTTAGAGATTTAAGGTTGATTCTTGAGTCATAACTCAGAGATAAAGTTAAAATATTAAAGTTAGATTAAAAATGCATGAGCAACAGAAACAACATCATCATCATCATCACCAGAAATTAAAAATACTATGCTGGTTCACCTCTAATTTTGATGCATTCTGTCATTACTCCGCAGTAATTATGTCTCTGGTCATTTTCCTTAATATTATTAAGGCATTTCACCTTTATTTCTACATGCATTTTATTAAATTGAAATAGGAAGAGGCTTATTCAACCATTGTAAAACACATTTCTCTTTTAGCATTTTTTTCAGGTTTTATGGTGGAGGGGGGAATAGTAGTCAAACAATATTTGTGGCATTGATCCATATTCAACACAATTCAACAATAAAAATATGGCAATACTTCTAGCCCCATGACACTGGTTCTGGTACAAGATCACCAAAAGATATTTTTTTGCTGATGCTTGATTGTGATTAAATTCTGGAGCTACAGAATTTGATTGGTATTATCATAGTAATAACTAGTCACAGTAAAGGTAAAAAAAAATCTGACTTCTTTTGAATTGGCTTTGTAATACATAAGCAGATCAAACTGTATATACAGTGTCACAGCATTATCAAACTGACCTCTGTTACCAATCAGCTAGCATCATATAACAGCATCATGTAATCATAAGAAAAACAATAGAAAAATCAGCAGCATCTAGCAACAGTGAATAAAACTCATCAGCAGCAGAGGTGGTATTCAGCAGGTTCTGACCAGTTCTGGAGAACCGGTAGCGGAAATTTTGAGTAGTTCCAGAAAATACCTCCTCTGACTGGAGATTTTACAGTCTCTTTCCCCTGCCATGCCCACCAAGCCATACCCACAGAACTAGCAGTAAATTTTTTTGAATCCTATCACTGATCAGCAGCCTGTGAAAAGCAATAAGGTTGCTGGTGCTATTTGCAGTGTGAACATGTTTACTTGCAAACAGTTGGGGTACTGCAAGATGAGCATTCACACAATACATAACTGGGACTTACGGGTAATAATTTAGAGAAGATCGATATGGTAATTGTGGTAGGATTTTACATGTACATTGACGGAATACCCACAATGAAGCATGGATTGTAAAGATGACAGAATTAGCACAAATGGCAAAAATGATCGGTTTGCTCAGGGATAAAACAACAAGCACTTTTATAAAAGACTGAAAAACTATTATGGACTTTTGCTGAAAACAAAGAAATGGTGATTTATGGATTTGAAGACTGAAAGAGTATGAATATAGGAAGAAAGATATCTTTGTACAAGTAGTCCTTGGCTTAGAACCATAATTAAAGCCAGAATTATGGTTGTAAATCATGCTGGTTGTTGAGTTGGATCATCATGTCACTAGCCTGATTTTATGACATTTTTGTAGTGGTCTTTAAATGAATCACATGTCTGTTAGGCGAATGCTGCAGTCAATAAGAGAATCAGTTGTCCACAATGGATTTTTTTTTTTTTTGCCAGAAACTGGAGTTAAAACACAGGTTTCTGGCAACAAACAATAAATTATGGTCACATGACTGCAGGATGCTGCAAACAGCTGTAAATATGGGCTAGTTGCCAAGTACCCAAAGTGAAATCATATAATTGTGGTTATTTGCATGTGTACTTGACTATCAGAACTTCGAATCCAGATTGTAATTACTTTTTGGGGGGTCCATTATAACTTTGTGTGGTTACAGGCATGGGACAAGCACCAATCCTAAATAGTTGTGTATATTATTCAATACAGAACCCTAATATAGTCAATTTATTCTTTTCATCCTTTCCTGTTTGGTTGGTGGTTTCTGATTTGGTGCTGATTGGATCTCACACATCCTGCCAGTTAAAAGGGAATCTCAAAAATCTTCACATGGTTCTCCGAGAGCAGCTTCATACTATGCAGAGGAGATCACAAAATGGAATATACAACACTGTACCAGTGGTGGGATTCAAATTTTTTTACTACTGGTTCTACAGGCGTGGCTTGGTGGGCATGGCAGTGGAAAGATACTGTAAAATCTCCATTCCACCTCACTCCTGGGGGAAGGTTACTGCAAAATCCCATTCCCTCCCAACCCACTAACCTGCTCCATTCTCCTGTGCAGGGCAACAAAAGACTCGGGAGGCAGAGAATAGATGGGGGTGGGGCCAGTCAGAGGTGGTATTTGCCAGTTCTCCAAACTACTCAAAATTTCCGCTACTGGTTTTCCAGAACTGATCAGAACTTTCTGAAACCACCTCTGCGCTCTACCCAGAGACACTAATGTGGCCTAGGGCCTAGGCACATTCCACTGCCTATTTTTTTAAAAATTAAATAGGAATCTGTCATACTCCGGTAGCATATTTATCCATTAGAGTGTCCTTAGGTGTTACAAAAGTCCCACTGGAATGATAGGATAGTTGTGGAATGCTTCAGATTTGGTTCTGAAGAGGTACTTCAGAACACACGTTGAACTGTAAATGCAGCATCTGTTTCCAACTCATCAAAGCAGCCACATCTGTTTCCCAGACTGCATGTCTACAGCAAAGAAAAAAGAAAGAAACAGTAAGGAAACTCTTTTTAAAAAATTCATTACTGCATATTAGGACTTCTATACCTGGATTGCAAAAACTGGATCATCCACTAGAAAAGGAGCAAAGAAAAATAGAACGCTCTCTTAGCTGCCAATAGTGTTTTTTTGGAATATACTGTATAAAGCCCAGAGGTGGTATTCAGCAAGTTCTGACCAGTTCTGGAGAACCGGTAGCAGAAATTTTGAGTCGTTCAGAGGATCGGCAAATACCACCTCTGACTGGAGATTTTACAATAACCTTCCCCTGCCACGCCCACCAAGCCACGCCCACAGAACCGGTAGTAAAAAAATTCCCACCGCTGAATCCCACCACTGATAAAGCCCATACATGGCATGTAGCTCTAATAACATGAATGAGTCTGAGGTATGCACAAACCTTCCCTCAGTTTAATCTCTATTACTCAGACTTAATAAATCTCTGTCGTTCTTAACTTTAATTTATCTGAAAGAAGGTATCTTCAGATTAAGGGATACAAAACTATTTCAGTAATTTCAACTGTCCACGGTTTGGAATCAGGAGGAAATGCTAAACTCTGGTTTAACAGAAGATTTAGTATTATATTCAGATGAAGCTGATTAATCTAGCAGTCAGAGTACTGGTTATTAAATTAAAATTTATCTTATTTATTAAAATAATATCCTGCCCACCCCACTGTTTAGCAACTATGGACGCTGCAGAGAAAAAAATAATCTGGATCCTTTTCAGTCATGATTCTGACCCACGTAAGAAACAGAAATAACTTTGGGCACTGTGGTAGGTGACTTACCTTGTGCCTTTGTATGAAAAGTGACCTATTCTTGGGTCTATTAATAGCTTTCAATAGTATTTACAGTGGCATCTTAACTGGGCCTCCTGTAGAGTGTGGGAATTAGAAGTATATTTTATTGTCAGTCCTTTCATATATGAATGGAAATCTCCAGCTGATATTCATAGGGGAAGATGAATTTACCAAGGGGCTTTGCCCTCTCTCTCATATTGTACATGAAAGTATTGGGAGAGATTATGTTAGGATGAAATATACCAATGATACTCAATTGTATATCTCTGTGAAAGTCCTGAAAATATCTCTGGAGGCTACCAGAATTTGGATGGCTAAAACCAGTCCTGACTAAAGCAGAACTACTGTTTTTCTATAGATGTCTTTCCTTTCTGGGACACTGGCTCCAGTTGTGGCTCTGGATGGATCTGACTTCCCTTGAAGGAACAGTTCTAAAGCTTGGGAATCCTGCAAGAATTAAACAATTGTTCCATTTGTTTCTTTGCTAGGGCTGTCTACGGTATTCTCAGGAGTAGCAGGAGTAAGCAAATGCTGCAGTTGTTAAGTAAATGTGGCAATTGCTAAATGAATCCATTTTATCCAATTGGCATTTTTTACTGGAAACTGGAAATGAACACCAGAAGCTGGCAAAACATCAAAAAACAGAGTCTGCAAATGGCAATAAAAATGAAGCTGAAATTAGGTTGAAATCAGGTTGTAAATACCTTTTGTAGTATCTATTTTAACTTTGAATGGTGGCTAATTGGCTGGTGTTAAGAACTTCCTGTATACATTTGAATATCTTTTCTAAGGCCTTCATGACTGCTCTACCAAGTGTTGGTCTGTAGCAAATTTTCTGATTGCTTTTTTTTTTTTTTAACTGATGATGGTTAGTTCTAAAAGTTATTGGTCACTTCAGTATCTTCACTGTCAATTCCAAGGTTGGCTGGTCTTTATATTCAATTTTAGTTACTTTTGTTTTACTGTGCTTCTTGACTTTTATTATTAGAACTTGCACATCCTTTACATTTTTGGCTATCAAAAGAATGCTTTCAACATAGCACAGATTACTAACGTTTTTTCCTCTAATTTTCAAACTACACTTATCTTCTTTCAATATAAATACCCTGAAAGAAGTTGCTTATAATCTCCAATGATCTGAATATTAGGTGACAAAGTTAAGTTCTTTGTATTGGCTCTTGAAATGTGACATTTAAAGTTCTCCTGACCTTGCTAGAATTCTAAAAACTGGTTAAAATAAGGCTTTTAATTAGATGGATAATGCTAGTGACATTTTATATAATTATGTATTGTTCCTTTTTATATATTTTGACTTGTTTTTAATTCTAGATATTTTATTATAATATTTTTATGCATACACTGCTGAGAATCACATTGTCATGGTATAAAAATTGAATAAATAAATAGCCATAGAAAGTGCACATTTATGTTTAATCTCACAGTAGATGATATACATCAATGAATGTATATTATATATAGAATAGAAATATGCATTAGAAAACCAAGACAAATCCCCAAACTTTTTAGCATTACTCAGTATTATGTTTCTTTTTAAAAAGTCATAGTATTAAATCTTTGTAGTACAAAATACATTATATTTCAAAATAATGAATCATAATTTTTAAACATGTCTTTCCTCGCCCTAATTTTGAATAAAACAGTTCTGCCTACATACTTTTTTTTATTACAGTACTATATATACCTTCTTAATTTTATCACTACCACATTTTCACACAAGATATTTTCCCAGTTGGCTATTGTTTGGAATTTCTATTACCTTTATAATATACATTGCCTATTAACTATCATTGTGCTGGCAATAAATTTGTGTGAAGGTCAATGAAAAACGATAAAGAAATTAAAATGTTTTATATGCTTTCTTTTCAATTTGTATGTTAAGGCTTTTCTCAAATATCTTTTCCAGTTAACATTCATCACTTATGAAAATAAGTGTCCTTTTCTTTATTACATTGTAAACACACAGATACACATCCATAGTAATTTTCTTAAGTGTAATGAGAGCTGTATACTACACATATTGCATATTTTAGGATGCATATGTTTCTAAAAGGAGTATTTGGCAAAAAGACAGCACAGCATACTCATATAAACTTGGATTAACAACACTGAATATCATCACATCTTTAAAATCTACTAATGAAAGATGTTTAAAAAGAATATTCCTCAACTATACTTTTTTAATTTCTTCTTTTTGCCTTCATTCTAGAGTGTTATTTTGCAGCCTAGATGTTTTCACTGTAACCAAACTTTAGTTAATTGTGATACAGATTTCCAGCAAAAAACACTGGAAACCTATTTTGCTGTAAACATGACCTTGTTACTAGTTATCATGCTGTGTAACAAAAGTAGCAGTTAGAGTAGGAGCATTAAAGTGGGCTTGATAAATCTAACAGTATATAAAACATCCAGAGAACTGGAACAGAAGATAAATGCAATTACTATCTAAGTAAAATTATGGACAAAACAATTTCAATAAAATCTAGTAAAATTGCTTAGGGATTTTAGTATTGCTTAGGAATTTTAAAATTGGAACACATTCTGAACCTCTTGTTGCCCTGCCTTGTTTTAACTCTTGGAAACCTACTCTCTGCTTAGCCTGAGAAAGTTATTTTTATTCTAATTTCATCATGCCTCACAAGTTAGGTAAAACAACTTATTATTGGTTGCGACTGCTGTATGACAATAGACTAGGGATGACCCTTCCATAATAAGCTTGATTTCTTCGATGCATGAACACACATATTATATTTTGAAATAATAGAAAATACTTTTAGTCCAGGTTTGAGATTTTGGCAGTGGTTTGCTATTCATGCTTGGTTCAATTTAGTTGCTGAATGTTTTGTTACCAGAACAGGTAACATCATCAGCAGGATGTTCCTGTCCTATTCCCCTTTAGCTTATAAATGCCTTGTGTGCCAGTGTGTCAGTTGGTCATATAAAACATATGTTTGTACACAACGACATACCAGAAGCCTTCTTGCATATACTACATTGTTTTAATTTCCCTACCTGCCCTATTTAGCTAATGCCTCAGATTGACTCGATTTGAACTCAAGCTGGAATTGTGTAGGTAAAGAGGTTCAATTCTGAGTATGAATAACAAACTGAATCTGAAAGTTTGAGTAAAATATAGCCTATGAGGGTTAAACGTGGCAATTGGTGCACTTTTGCTCCCTACTAATTCTCTCGTAGCATATGCTATGAACGTGGGAACACACACACACACACACACACACACACACACACACACACACACACAGAGGCCTATCCTAAGAGCAGTATATAAAACATCCAATAGAAGCATCCTAGTCCAAAATGTACAATCATATTACATATTACTGACATGAATGGCTCTTAAAAACTGAAGTTCTCTGGGAAGAGGAAATCTCTGCAGAGTTCTGTCCCGACAGCATTAATTTAAGAGAATATATTCCAATCCACTGAATGTATCATTGGGTTACTGTACCATTGCTGGTACCTGTTCTAAAGGTGGGGAAAAAAAAACACACTCATTTGGATAAAGTTTACTCAGCAACAATTGGCTCAACCACATCTGGAACATGAATGGTTGATTATTATAATTAGTGAGCAAGATTGAGCAGTGTGGCAGTGGAACTTGTTAACGAGGCTGCTGGGAGATGGAATGGGCTGGGCTAGGCATCATTAAAGAGACATAGAGAGAGACTTCTGACCCACGGGGCTGACAAGTAAGACTGTGGGGAGTGGATGGAAGGCAGCAGAAGTACAGGAAATAGAACTGCAATTAAGAGCAGGCAGACAAAGAGAATCAAATGAAAGGTGAAGGTGGTTAGGGGGCTCGGCAATGTACTGGCTCTGACCTCAGAAAATCTTGATTACTATAGTTCCCTGAAGGCCTCTGGAGGAGAACGAAGGATATTTGTAATGGGATATTAGCTCAGCACTTGGAGCCGTAATAGAAAAAGAACCAAAAGATCTCCTGCCCCAGCCCCCGTGATAAAAGGGTCTCCGAGTCCAGATTTAGATTAGCAGCTTCCCTCTTTTGATGTCACAAATCAACTCCCTAAATAACAGGCGGAACTGTTAAAATGCAGATAACTACGTTCATGTTTTCCCCCCTAAAGCTTTCACTTTAATGTAAACAAATCAACTTACATATGAATATGCATGTAAGATTAATGGAATAGTCTACAAGTGATTTAATAGGAATGTCATTTTTCTTTTGCCTTCCTTTTTCACAAAGAATATTTTGTGTGTGTGAAAACAGAGACATAAGCCTCCATCTTGCCTGCTGGATAATGGCAGCAGTATAATGTACTTTGGTAGAAGAGGAAAATCACTATTTTAAAACTGGCATCACTAGTAATGACATGAAGCTGCCTTAGCGGTGGAGTAGAAACGGGATGAGGGTAATGTCATGAGGGTGCATATAAAATAGTTAGCAGGCCAGATTTGTACTACAATTAGAGGAAATGTAAGGATAACTCGTAAGGTCTTGTTGCTGATCTTTCTCTTGCTTCTTTGCCTCTGTTCTGAATCACTACTGAATGATGCTGTCCTGGTGATTGTGCCATAAGTGATGGACTAATTCATGGATGTCAAACTCGATCATGTCACATGATGTATTGCAATGTTTTTTGCCTTTGTTTGACGCATCCGGCCCACGAGCTGCCAGTTTGACAGGCCTGGATCTGTTGAGTTCTTGGCTTTGCTGCTTTCCCGCTCCTAGTATATCAATAGCCAGAGAAGATATCCCCCAGGCCAGCACTGCAACCTGTATAGTAATGCAGGTTGAATACCCCAGTACCACTGCACCCTATTGGTAAATCACATCTTAATTTAACAAACACTTCCACTGTTCTGTAGAGCAAGGCTGTCAAACTCCTAGTCCATGGACCGGATGTGTCACGCGCTGGCCATCCCCATGCCTGGTTTAGCAAACAGGAACTGATATGCCACGTGATATCACCGTGACGATCTGAGTTTGACACCCCTACTGTAGAGGATTTGAAATGGTGACATCCCCATGTTATATGTATCAACCTGGCCTTCTGATAAGACATCCCCATCATGCAGCTATATGTGGCTTCTTAGAGGGGCAATGAGAATTCCTATGGTTGAAAATGTAGTTTTACTACTCCTGCCAAAGTCCCAAAGTTTACCAGCTCTGTGTTATTGTACATAGCTCTTTAGGCTAGCATAGGGGTATCAAACTCATGTCATCAAGGCTGCATCATGTGACATATTGGGACTTTTCCCCCCTTTGCTAAACCGGACATGGATGGGGCCAGCACATGACGCATCCAGCCCGTAGGAGGCCAGGAGTTTGACAGCCCTGGGCTAGCAGAACAATTTTAGACAACAGCAGAATGGTTGAAACTGAAGTTGATTTGCAACCAGAAGGGTCCATAGGTCCATTTCAACCCATCCACTATTTATACCATTGTATTAAAGAGAAATCACCTTTATGCTGATAAAACTATGGACAACTTAAGATTGTCTTGTTCATAGGCTGGGGAAAAGATGCAGAAAATATCATGGGACACTGCAAAAAAAAAAATATTGCCACGGTATGTTTGCTACAAATGGAGACATGGTGTCATGCCCCTGTCAGAGTCTGAATCTGAGGAGGAAGATGAACAACTGACAGGGAGTGGAAGTGTGGCTCCGTTGGCTGTGGAGGAAACTGAGGAAGGGCAAAGTCCAGCTGGGTAGAGCAGGGAAGAGGTAGAACAAGGGAGAGGGAGTTCAGAGAAAGACCCAGGCCCACCCCCTCTTTATCCTAGGGCATGCAGGGAGGAATGGAGAAGAGAGCAATGTGAGTTTCATGGTTTACGGGGGAGGAAACGGCCCTGATTCCCTTCATTAGCCACTGCTGGAAAGAGAGTTTAAAAGAAATGCATGCTGAGTGTGGCAGCTTCTGGGCGCAAACGTGAGTTTAACTTGTGTTGTTGTGGCTTATTTATGTCCCAACCATGTTGAGTTATTGCCGTGTCTTCACCTCTGGAATTCTTGCTCCTGCCCTGCTAAACTAATTACCTCATTTTGCCTTGATTGGACTTATACTTACAGTTTTTGTTAACCACGTTTTGGACTTGATTCTCTGCAGCCAAAGGCTGTTCCTGGGAGAGTTTTTCTCCAGCCAGAAGGTAACCAGGACATTGGGAGCAAAGTTGGAGCTAATAAAGGGACTCCTACTGATTATCTGTGCTGCCTTTGTGCCACGCCCCGGGTCATCACACATGGTTAACAACAGGTTCATTTTAGACAAGGAAAGAAGAACCAAACGTGGCAAAATTTTTGTGAACCAGATCAAGCGCATTAAGTATTATTTAAACAAAATATTTACCTGCTCCTTCCTTAATAATTATGGACCTTTCTCTCACCAAAACGACAAAGCAGAGAAAGCTTTGTTAAGCTAAAGTTATTGGGTGTGGAAGCATGTTGTGAGTGGGACAAGAATGGCCTTGCCACCCCTGCCATGTTGCCACCAGTCCGTGATCTATACCATGCTGCGTAGTAATTAAACTCAGCCAAGCTGTTTCAATGAAATAAATAAATTCCAGCAGTGCTTGCAGGCAGCTCTCCTCAATGACAGGAAAAGCTGAAATCTGCTCAGGCATATTTCCTCAGCAAATAGGATCTGGGCAAAGCCACTTAGCAGGGGAGAAAGCAAAGCCTCTGGGTTGGCTGGACTTCTGCTGTTGCTCCTTGCAGTCCTCTGCACCCTCCCTTCTAATTCTGGCAAAATGTCCTTTGATGTCTTGCTGCTACCCCCACCTCTCAGCTCTTCATTAGAGCATTAGCAACACTCTGTATGCCTGACCTTTCCTCTGGCAAAGGATTCAAGGAACTCATTTGATGTAAAGGACCCAAGAAAAAAAAGAAGCCCTAGCAACAAGCAACAGCTCCACAACACCTTTAAGATTCAGCAATCACTGTTGTGGTCAGATGTGTTGCTAGTTTCCAGCTCTCCTACCGCAAACTGCCCAGTTTCATGGAACACAAGCTTGAGGATAGGAGGGGTGGAGACAAGAACTGGAATTATTTTCTATGGAGCCAGCTTGCAAATACCTCTAATAACCTAGTTCCCCCGACAGAAACAAACAAGCAACAACAACAACAACAACAAAAAACAGATCCCAAATTCTGCTTCCATAAAGGCTTTCATTTGACAATCATATAAATAACAATACAGCGATAGTGTCTAAATAGATTCTTTGAGATTTATGCTCCTCTTTTTCTGCTAAGCAATACGGGTGACTTGCACAATGTTCTTTATTGTTTTCTTTTGTTCTGGCTTTTAAAAATGAAGAGTTATGAGAGGAGAGCTGAGATTCATAGAACACAGGAGGAGGGGATGATAAGGGATCCTCTGGAAATTGGGAAGAGAGATTTACACCAGTGTCAAGTCCCTTGACCAATGATATCCTCTCCAGACCAGACTTAACAAGGCTTTTGTATAATCTCTTATCAAAATTCTGCACATTTTTATTTGTTCTCTACACTGATAGGGAGTAGGAATTTGATTGACTCTTTTGTAATTCTTTGAAAAAGTGACAAAGTTAAGGACCACACTTGGTATAACAAGGCAGAAGGACACTTAGAGCAATAAAAATATGATGAATAATTTTTAATTCTAAACTCTACACCTGGAACAGGTCAAGCACTTGTTGTGTGAAACGTTTCCCCTTGCGACTTTCCTTGCACCAGAGAAGGCTGTATTTTTAGGCTCACAAAGATCATGGTAATAGCTATACTTGGCAATAGCTATCCAGCATTTAGGCTGGAGTCTTTCTTGATCAACCCCTGATTTTTAGCTGTGACTGCTGAGAAATGATTTGTTTTTTTAATGTCCTATGTGCAAACCATGTGCTCTACTTCTGATTTCCAGGCTCTTTCAAAGTAATTTCTATTACCCAAAAGATCCTTTTTATAATGAGATCTCTCTATAAAAAAAAATTCTTAAAGAAAGGCCCATCTTCAGAAAATAGAGTTAGAACAGCAACTCAGGAAACAAAAGGCTACAAACAGTACAGAAAAGTCAAGATGGGCTTAACTTATCACGAAACTTAGACTAAACATCTGAAGCAGGGACTATTTCAAGGTCAGAGAGACAAAGTGCATTTACTGTATATAGAAAAAGTATTCCGAATCTGGAATATAAAAGGACTATTCATGTTAAGCAGGGTGGCCTTGCATGCAAGTCTGCTGTTTGGAGGCCCCTCCAGTGAAATTTCAGCTTAAAGTAAAGAACTTACAAATTGAGAGATAACTCTGTGTGTGGGGTGGGTGGGTGAGGCATAATTCTCAAAGCTGCCCATCAACAATTAATTGGTAGCTGACTACTTGGCCACACTGGCTATATTCTCCCATGCCATGGGATATTTAATTCTATTTTCATTTAAATTATAATTATTGTTTCCAAATACAATTTTACACATATAAATAAGGAAAAAAAATGGATATTACTATCAAAAGATAGTATGGCTAGCATGGCTAATATGGCAAAATTATTATCGAGAAAAACAAACATTCCCTCCATTAAAAAGGGCTTTAGTAATTAGAGATCAGTCAGTTTAGTAACTACAGACTATTCAGCTACAGACCAGGCAGATCCTGGTTTATTAGCATTTAGGAAATAATTCATTTCTTGGCAGGAGGCAGCATGAGTTTATCAAAAATAAATCGTGCTCAGCCGATATGATTCCTTTCTTTCAGCAACTAACCATGGGATGTGTAGACACAACAAACCTTGAATTAAGCAAAGCATTTGACAAAGGCTGCCATAAGATCTTAGTTCAGGAGACAATAAAATGAGGTCAGTATGTATATCAGCATGGACATCAGTAGCTCCCTATCAAGGCAGCAGAAAGTAACAAGTTCAGGGCTTCTTTCTATTCAATATATTTAAGCATTACCTGGATGAAATATTATATTATTACATTTGTGGATGACCAAGGATGGACGGGAGGGAAATAGCAAACACCTTAGAGTAAAGTATCAAGGTTCAAGAGGATTTTGACATAAGGAACTAGAATAAACCAATAAAATAAATTTCAAACAGAAACAAATGCAAAAGCCTTCATTTGGGTAGCAAGCATTAAAGACAATACTATAATACAGTACAGAAGTTTGGATCCAGACTGGGAAGCAGAAAAATGAATAGGGTGAGTATTTTCGTGACATGAGCTGACAGAGTGATGCACTTGCAAAAAAAGCAAATGGAATCCTAGGCCAAAGCCATAAGAGTACATGGTCAGGCAGCTGGCTAAATTGCTTAATTGCTGCTTGTCACCTGTCTTTTCGCAAAAGTAAAATGTTATCCAACCCAACAAGGATTGGGGGCAACAGATAAATCCAGATCAATTAGCTGCAGTGAATGAGTTCAAATGGGCGCGGGGTGGGGGAGGGCAGATGGATTAGAAGTAATAAAGGAATTGGTAGATGTGATTTCAGAATATTACTTGTAATTTTTGAGAATTCCTGAAGTATAGGAGAAGAGCCAGAAGACTGGAGAGGAAGCTAAATCCTATAAAAACGATTAAAAGAAACTGGACGTATTTAGCTTAAAGAAAAGAAGGCTGTGGGGACACCAGATGTTAGTTTCCCAACACTTGAAGGAGAGTAAGAGGGAAGCAGGACAACAACTAATGGGTGGAAGCTTTGCAGAGATCCAAACTACAAATCAGGAGTAATTTCCTGGCTATAAGAGCTGCAGAGCAGTGTAAAATCTTCTCTCCTGGATTCATGGATGCTTCATCACTATATTGGACAGCCATTTGTTTGGGATAGTGAAGATTTCTGCACTGAGCAAGGAGTTGGATTAGAAGACTCCCAAACTCCCTTTTGACTCTATGACTCTGTGAGTCTCAAACTTAGACCCTGAATCCCTATAGTGAAACTGCTATTTGTAACTCCAGAATGAAGCTGTCAATTAGTATAGAGAGAACACTGGTCTAAATGAACTTCCTCTGATCCTAGATTTGAAGTCAGCACCTTGATGTTTTAATGAAAATATGCCAGGCTGTATTGGCTTGGTGAGATCTGGTTGGTGTAAATGGTAAAGGCATCAGGCTAGGAACAAAGTGAATGTGAGTTCTATTCCTGCTTTAGGTGGAAAGTCAGCCTGGTGATTTTGAATCAGTTGTTCCATCTGCCCTGGGAACACAACAAGTACAAAACCCCTTCTGAAAATGTTGCCAAGAAAACTGTATTGAGATGTCCAGGCAGTTGACAGGAGTCAATAACTTGAAAGCACATAAAAGCAACTGGAATCAATTAGTCCTCAATTGGTATTGCATGCTCCTGTATGATCCCTCATACATTTATTATTTTGTTGCTGTTCACTTACCAGGTGATTCATTATAGGCTAGGAAAGTATTCTAATCAGGTCCTTAACTTCAGGAATAAATGAGCTCTGTGAAAGAAGACTGAAAGGATACGCTTAATTTTTAGTTCTCTTGCAAAGGATAATTTGTAAATGCCTACGTTAGTAACCCTCCTTTTTTGCCCCAGGCATTGGCACCCTCTTTGCATTCCAAAATGAACATAGATCACAGATCCACTGTGGAATTTTTGGAATGCCTTGGCCGAGAGGTGTTGGGAAAGCAAAATGGGAAGGGAAACTGCCTTTGCTTTGAAATATTTTAATTAGCAACTCCAACTAATTACTTTTTAATTATTACTTTTTTTTCTTGGGGAAAGGCACTCTTTGATTTCCACTGGCGTAAGTAATGTGGGAGTACAGGACAAATTACACAGTCTCAGAACTACATTTCCTTCAAGGGCAACTACAGAATGAGATCTAAAAAAAACCCCACCCGACCCTGAGCAATTACATCAAGTGTGGGAAAGTTTGGGGCAGGAAAGAAAACAAATGGGGTTTTTTTTTATGGTGGAGAGAAAAGATAAAGACCCAGCCATGTGATGAGGGCAGTTGGTGTATAAGCAGACATGGGATTTTAAATACAGGGAGCCAAAAAAAAAAAAAAAAAAAGCCTGAATTAAGGACAACTTAAACAGAGAAGCACTGTGCATAGGGCAGAAATGCTGAACTGCATATGTTATAAAAGGACTCCTCAAATCCTCAGGGCTGTGTAACATAGAATGTGCGCATTGTGTGTGAGACAGGGAAAAAAAATATCTACTGACAAAAATTGAGGGCCACATCAGAAACGATAGCTGAATTTGAATGAGAAATGCAGAAACCTCACCCCACCTCCTGGCTTAGTTTCCCTAGACGATTTTCACTCGAGCTAAATTCTGATACCAAGAGTTACTTTTCCTGTGTGAAAAATAGTTGAAGGGATTTAAAAAATGGAAAAGAATCAAGTAGCAGTGAAGAGGGGGTTCAGTCTTTCCAATACTCTTCAGGATTTGAATCATATCCAAGCCTTTCTTTTAGGTGATGGGATAATTCTATGTTTTAACCACATGTCACTATTTCCCTCATGCCTAGTTTGGCTCTAAGAAGATGGATCACTAGGAATTCTCATGGGAGAGCTGGGATCACGCTGTCATAAACAATCTCCACTCCTAGGAAAGAGGTTTTGGTTGAGTAGCTAGAATGTTTAATTTTCCAGACCACAGAGGTTGAGCTGAGCATTCGACCAAAGGGTAAAGCAGGCGCAGATGATGCCAACTCTTGAAGCAGAAGGGATAAACCCTGCCTTGTTTGCACTTCTTGAGTTACCCAAATTGGCTGAGCTGCAGAAGCAAGGAAGGAGGGAAGTCCCAAGACTATTTGGATTCTGGTCTCTTATGTTCCCATTGTGAAAGCTTCACTTTAGATGTGCCGTGGCATTGAATTCCTAATATTCAGAAGAAGAAAAAAATCAAGGGAAAATTCCCCTCGCTCTGTTGAAATTTCATTGCTGTCAGTCTGCAAAGCATTTATGAGCAAAATCAACAAAAATATGGATCCCTTTTGTGCAGGTAATTCATACAGTTCCCCAGCCCCTGCCTTGCAAAAGGACACTACAATGGCTGAAGAAAGAGTGGCTGGCTCCAGAGTTGAAAGGGTTGTGGGCAAAGTGTGCTTAGTTGGTAGTCTCCTTCGGTCTTACCTGGTGAATAAGCAGCTGCACCTAACCCCAAAGGTGCTTTTTCAAAAGGCAACTGGACTTTCTTTGTTTTGCTTGAAGACGTTTTGCTTCTCATCCAAGAAGCCTTTTGAAAAGAACCTTTGGGACAACTATGACCTGGATGACTGAGAATCTCTACAGACAGCTGAACCTAGTACAATGAGCAGATAACAGATAATCAGAGTTGGAAGGAACCTTATGGGTCATTTAGTCCAACCCCGCCACCCAAGCAGGAGACCCTACACTATTTCTGACAAATGGCAGTCCAATCTCTTCTTGAAAGTCTCAATTGATGGTGCTCCCACAACTTCCGAGGGCAAGCTGTTCCATTGGTTGATTGTTCTCACTGTCAGAAAGTTTCTCCTTATTTCCAGGTTAAATCACTCCCTGTTCAGTTTCTATCCATTATTCCTTGTCGGGCCTACAGGTGCTTGAGAAAATAGCTTGACCCCTTCCTCTCTGTGGCAGCCCCTCAAATATTGGAAGACGGCTATCATATCTCCCCTGGTCCTTCTCTTTACTAGACTAGCCATGCCCAGTTCCTGTAACCATTCATTGTATGTTTTAGTCTCCAGTCTCTTAATCATCCTGGCTGCTCTTCTCTGTACTTTTTCTAGAGTCTCAACATCTTTTTTATAATGTGGTTACCAAAACTGGATGCAGTACTCTAGGTGTGGTCTTACTCAGGCTTGTTAGAGTAATATTAGTACCTCACCTATCTTGATTGTATCCCTCTGTTAAGCATCATTGAGTGGCGGAATCTAACGGCCAATGCAATTTCCCACATACTATATCATGTTGGGACATTTGGAGGAATTAACATGGTGGCAAATTATAAATTCCTAGCATTGTGCAGAGTTTGAGTGGATTTTTTAAAGCCAGTGTTTAAAAAATAGCAGACCTTTGCAGAATTCTGATACCCGCCCAAGAGTGGCAGATGCAGACTTCAACTATGGCTCCTGTTTTCCTAAAATAGATTCACAATTCATAGTTTTGTTAGGTACTAAACATTCAAACATGTTATGAGTGTTAGCTAAGACATATATGCAATCTACAATCACTAAAATGCTGCTACTTTCCAGTTTTTAAGAAATAAAGGAGCCAACCCATTGAAAATGATTTGCAGAGCATTCACTTTACTACTACTACTACTACTACTACTACTACTACACCACAAAAAATGACAGTATACACAGCAAATGAGATGACTATGCTGGGTTTCATATCACAAATTACTAGTCGAACACTTCCCAAGCTTTTAGGACTGTGTGATGTATCGGCGAATTATGCGAGCAGATCCCAGTAAGGTGGCCTTCTGCAGCTGACCAATGGTGATTTTGTCAGCACCAATTGTTGTCAAGTGCTTGCCTAGGTCTTTAGGCACAGCACCCAGTGTGCCGAGTACCACTGGAACCACCTGTACTGGTTTATGCCAGAGTCTCTGCAGTTCAATTCTCAAGTCCTGATATCTGGTGATTTTTTTCAAGTTGTTTCTTGACGATTCTGCTGTCACCAGGTATGGCAATGCTGACAATCCACACTTTTTTCATCTCCACAATTGTGATATCTGGGGTATTCACTTCCAAAACTTTGTCAGTCTGTATTTGGAAGTCCCACAGTAGTTTTGCATGCTCATTTTTGACCATTTTTTCAAGGTGCTGGCCTTGACATGGTGGTGGCTTAACTGCTCCAATGAAGCTGAGAGCTGTGCTGGCAGTAGTGCAAACTACCAGCAGGTCCAACCATGCCAGAGAGGTCTTGGTCGAGGAGCAAGACTGAGTGTACCCAACAACCCATGCAATAAATCATGGTGAAACACAACCAAACGAAGCCTATACAGGCTCAGTCGTCGCCCGGGTTATCAAGGACCACGTCGGGTATTGGGGAACCTGGGCATCCACTGACAAGTGGGCTACAGGCCACAGATCCCATAGCTGAGCAACCAGGCCATGAGCCTACAGGGCTACTGGAAGCTGAACAACTTCACAAGCGGCAGAAATACACTATGTCAGAGAACCAGACTGTCATGAAATGCTACTACAAAGCAGAACCAGAAAAATGAGACTACTACTACTACTACTATTATTATACACAAAAAATGACAGTGTACACAGCAAAGGAGATAACTATGCTGGGTTTCATATCATAAATCACTAGTCAAACACTTCCCATATTATTAATAATAATATTTCAAAACATGGAAGCCATTTATTTCTAGCTATCCGAAGTTCTGAAAGAGAAATACATTAAAAGCAACACTTTGGGCTGTCTGCAAAATCTCACAGTATTCAAGTTGAAACTTCAAATAGAATAGAATAGAATACTTTATTGGCCAAGTGTGATTGGACACACAAGGAATTTGTCTTGGTGTAAATACTCTAAGTATACATAAAGAAAAGATACATTCGTTAAGAATAAAGTATCATAATGTACAACACTCAAAGACAGTCATAGGGTACAATCAACAATCAAATCGTACTAGGAAACAGTCAATATATATCGTAAGAATACAAGAGACAAAGTTACAGTCCTACAATCACAAGTGGGAGGGGATGGGTGATAAGGAGTGATGAGAAGATTAACAGTAATAGTAGTGCACACTTTGTAAATAGTTGAACAATGTTGAGGGAATTATTTGTTTAGCAGAGTGATGGCTTTCGGGGGAAAACAGTTCCTGTATCTAGTTGTTCTGGTGTGCAGTGCTCTATAGTGTCATTTTGAGGGAAGGAGTTGAAACAGTTTATGTCTGGGATGTGAGGGGTCTGTAAATATTTTCACAGCCCAATGTTACTGGAATCAAAAATGCAAAAAATAAATACCTCAAAGTTACAAAGAGTTGATATACATGGCTTATAAAGAGGATTCACAGGACTTTATGGACATTTGTGTTAGTGAAAAGCTGAATCAAATATGAATATTAATTTTCTCTCTCAACCATAATATTCCCTTCAATTAAAAAATAATAATCTACCAGAAGCCAGATAAACTGATTATCAAAGAAATGATTTTGTAATCCCAAATGTTTCAGAATCATTTGTTGGTTAGATTGCTCCCATGTCAGTTGGTCAAGATAGTTCAATTTTATTCTATATACAGTTATATTTTTTTCTTCAAAGATAATATAAAAGTATATTTACCTTTTTTGGATGGATGGATGGACAGGCAGGTTGGATGGTTGGCTAGCTAGTTAGTTTAGGTGCACATAAAGGCTTTTAAATAGGAATTGTATTTTTAAAGTTAAAAGATTAAAGATTTTTTTCCAGAAATCTTTAGTTAAAGATTTTTACAGAAAAAACAGTATGAACAAACTGAATGATGGCATCAAATGCTATTGCTGGCAAGCAAAGTGCTGTTCCTGCTCTTGCACTTTTTTGCGAAAGAAAAATGCATCTGATAAAGTTTTTTACCAAGACACAAAAATGCAAGCTGGCAAGACAAACATACATAAATTGTAAAAGTGCAAATAATGGGAGACAGGCAGCAAATGGGTTGACAAATGCTAATTTGAATGTGTTTTTTCTGTGTTAGTACATATCAAAGGGATACTGGCACGAGCTTTCTAAAAATATTGGTGATGAGATTTTTTTGATCCTAATTTTCCTTATTGATACAAATATGAATACTTCTGTCTTTTGCATTACTTTGTTCTGTGTTTATGTGTCAGAGGGGAAAAGGTCCATATCCATGTGTGGGCTTCCATGATGGTGCTTTAGAAATACAGTTTGGGATTACTCCATTGCCTTGATGAAAAAAGATTACAGCAGCAGGAATCCCTCCGACATAAGTATGCAGTTATGCACTAAGTTTCCAGAGTGAATGGACGATTAATTAGAAGTTTCTACAGCCCTTTATGGTTTATACCTATGTTGCCCTGGGTTTGCTCTCCTTCACTGCTTGGCTTGTAGCCTGCAGCATGGAAGAGCATATCGTTTGAAATTATATGTCACATAATTGGCTCTCTTGGTAGCTGGTAAGGCTAGGTATGAATTTTGTTCAGATGTCACAGTTCTGTGAAGGTTAGACTAGATTTCTGGCATATTTCACTTTGTTAATCATTACTTGCTAGTCTCCCTATAGGTTCTGGAACTATACATTCTACTCTAAATTGTGCAGACTAATGTTTAATGGCAACTTTAAGATGTGTGGACTTCAGCTCCTAGCATTCCCAAGACAGCAAGGTTGAGGCACAATTGGTGAGGGCAAGACATGGGTTTTCTCAGTGGTCTCATTTCCCTGAGGAATCCTCTGCTGAAATCTTCTTTGCTGGTCTCACCAACTACTTAAGAACTTCCTAATTAAGAGGGTAATTATTCCACACCAGTTGAACATTTATATCCAAATTCTCATTCAGAAAGAAGTGCAGCACCAAACTGGAGACAATATCTACATATTGTCCAGCACAAATGCACTAAGTTGGCCATTTTTATTTTATCTATTTTTCTCCCTCCAAGAATTCTAAGTATCCTTAACAGATATAGAACTGGATAAGTATCTTACCTCAAATTTTTCTTTGGTCACTCAGTTTTAAAAGGCACAGAAATAATAAACTACTTTATCAACAAAAGGTGTCTGATAAATCTATATTAAATACAGTTTGACAGGATCACCTTTATGGTTTTTAGAATGAACATAAAAATCATTTCATCTTTATCTGAATGAAAAAATAACAATATTTGGTACCTTTGAACACAACTGCTTAACAGCATTCCCCCCAATGAATTGGCAAATTATTCCTGGGGGCCAAGGAAAGGTAAGATAATCCTGAATCCTTCCTCCTGCAAGGGTATCTTGAGTTTTTTTTATTTGCTTTTTAAAGGATTTGGTGTGAGCCAGAATTTGGCTGGCTGTGGAATTCTGGGAGTTGAAGTCCACTCATCTCCAAGCAGCCAAGGTTGAAAAACACTATCTGGACTGTGAGCAATTCCAATCAGAAAAAAGGAAGCAGACTTTTCTTTTAGACTGATAGCATCCTAGCCTTGTTTATTTCTTTAAGTAAAAAAAACCAACAACTATACATGTGATGCCTATCACAATTGTTGTAAGTCAAGAACTACCTTGTATATATTTTTTAGAATTTGAACAAATGTATCAGTAGGGCTACTGGTTCAGGGCTGTAAAACTCTGGCTCACCACTAGGTGGTAGCAAAAAGTTACACTTTCCTAGTCTCTGTTGCTGTCTGGTTTTTGTAGAATATAATAGATCCTGTACCTTATTTAGGACAGCAAGCCTGGCATCTCTCAGTTATTCTCTGTTACAGAAACAAACAACAACAAACACACTGGTAGATAGCAATGCCTCAAAATGTACTGCAGTAAGAAAAGTCTGGGAATGCATCTTGAGAAAAGTAATCTTACCACCTGTAAGATGGCTAACGTTGGTGAATGAGTGAAATATCAACCACTAGCTCCAGGCTTAAACAACATGGTGTCCTCCAAAGGTTTGGGCTTTATCTCCAGTTGGACCTAGTATTGTAAGAGCCAGGGGTGGGCTGCTGGGGGTTTGTAGGGGTTCGGGAGATCCTCTAGCTAAGATTCTGCACAGTTCGGAGAACTCCTCTCTGGCCCCGCCCACTCCTCCCCTCCCAGGAGTCCCCACGTGGCCTGTCTTGGATGCAGGTAAGTGCAGGGTCTGCCTGGAGGCTCGTGGAGGGCAAAAAACAGGCCTGTTTCTGGCTTCCAGAGAGCCCCTGGAGCCCGGGGAGGCTGTTTTCGCCCTCCTGGAGGCTCGAGGAAAGCCTCTGGAGCCTGGGAAGGGCAAAAATATCCCCCACTGCTGTGGTGCAGGAGGCCAACTAGGTCACGCGCACCATGGCCCCACCTACCTAGCAACCGGCCAGAGAACCACTTGCTAAAATTTTTGAAGGCCACCCCTGGTAAGAGCTATCAGACACCCAAAGAGTACAAGGTTGTGTAGGCTTGATGAATGCTTATCAAAAGCAAGCTCCGCCCTTTGCTTTCTTTTTCCTTTCTTTCAGGGAATGCTGAAAGCGGCAACATTTCAAATCACACTCTATACCTTGTTAACTTAGCCCAGTAAAAGTGATGTCATATTAGTGGGTGAGTTAAAGAAGTGCTTAAGTGTTTCTCATCAAAATCAATAGAATGTAAGAACAAGTGGTCTTTGCCTTGACCATACATGGAATGTTCTTTGACAAGGGTGGGAAGTAATAGTTAAAAATCAGAATAATAATAATAATAATAATAATGTATAGGGATAGAAATATACTTTGGCAGTGATGAATAGAGAACAAGACACAATATATGGTTCTGTGTATAAGTACTATTCCCTAAAATCTTTAGATGTTGATTTATTTGATCAAAATATATTACATTTTATTTTTAAAATATAAGATATTATTTTTGTCAGCATGATGTCTGAAAATGCACCTTATTGAAAAATGGGAAAGTGTTTTTCTTTAGGCTATTGGCTCACAGTCCCAGACTATATGCTATTTTTCTAGTTCTACCGAATGAATTGCAGAAGCACATAGAATTACAGAGGCAAATAATTGTTCTTGTTTCTGATTTATATAATGTACCCCACTAGAATGATATGAATAATTGTTCATATCATTTTAAGTTGTTAATTAGCTTTAAATGGTTGTTTATAATTAACTATCATCTATGTAAAATGGAGCAAGCCTCCGCCCACTCATATACCACAATTCACTAATATCTCTATAATATATATTATTGAAATGAGAGTGGACACATTTGTAATTTTAAAAAATTATGAAAAGAAATTTTGGGGACCTATATTTTTAAAAAGTATTACATCAACAAAAGACTGTTTTCCTTAGAAAGCAACCTATAATTTGCCTAAAAATAAGAACTGACAATTAGAAACAGCAAGCAGCCACAAAGTATGGGGACACCTAATTATATTGCCTGTGTCCTATATGTCACCCTTTGGGTGTGACGCAAAACTGAGCCTCAAGGCTCAAGTTGCTTGGAACAGTTTATGTGTCAAAGCAGTTACATATAGCACATATGGGCAACGTCCATTCTTTCTGATACCATGGCGCAACACCCAAAATAAAATAAAAATCAGTAGAACAACTTAAGCCATACTATTCTTGTGTGAAATATGTGAAAATGGTTTCATATTTTTGAAACAGTTCTAAAATTTTACTTCAGATATAGTCTAAACATTCAAGTATTCTTCCTTCACTGTTTATTTTACCATAAACATTTAATTTTTCTCCATTTTATTTTGGTTAATTATCATTGTCTCTCCCAAACATGCTTTAAAACACAGTTGTCAGTCTTTGTTACCTAGATCACTTGTTGCACATCTCCATTTAACCAATTATTTTTGGTTCTACAATTCCAAATAATACACCTCTTTTAATATTTTTTTAACGCCAGCACCAGACTCAAAAACATGTTCAGAAAATTGTGGAAGCTAACCAGACAGGATTGAATGGAAGAAAAGGTTGAAATACAATTTTGTATGTATCCACAATTATTTCATGTGACATTTCTATGGTTCAGGTTTTCCTTAGGGCAGGATTAGAAGATTTTTGGTAATATTAAAAATGTTCTCAATACAGGTAGTCCTCAACTTACAACCACAATTGAGCCCAAAATTTCTGTTGCTAAGCAAGACAGTTATTAAGTGAGCACCTCATTTTATGATCTTTGTTGCTTCAATTGTTAAATGACTCACTTTAATTGCTCAGTTATTAAGCAAATCTGGCTTCCCCCATTGACTTGCCTTGTTGGAAGCCAACTGGGAAGGTTATAAATGGTGCTCACACAACCCCTCCCCACAACCCAGACAGTGCATACACATGCCAGGTGCCAAGTGGCAAAAAATTTGTTCATATGACCATGGGGATATTGCAATGGTCATAACTATGAAAACTGGTTATGTCACTTTTTCAGTGCCATTGTAACTTCAAATAGTCACTAAATGAAAGGTTGTAAGTTGAGGACTATCTGTAGTCAAACACATCCATGGTACAATGATATTATGTAAATTGATAGAGTAAGAATTTTCATTGGATTTTTTTTCTGGAATTGGTTTAATAGTTAGGATATCCTGTTTTATACAGTATTTGAAAATTGCAAGAAATAACTAATAATGGTTTGGCTTTTGAAACAGACTTTTCACAGTTATTTCTGAGGGATCTGGAGATTGTAATGAAGAGATTCATGGGTCATAAACAGTTTTCCATCCGTTGGAAAATATCCCCTCAAAGTGGGATAGAATTTTCCACTTATGTCTTCAAAGAAGTCCTATATCTGAAGCTATATTTGTCTAAAATTCAATCCCTTCTAGCCTAATTTAACCCCAGGATTCCATTTCTCTCAAAATTTCTATTGGGCTCTTTTTCTCTCTCTCTTACATTTTTTTGGGGGGGATTGTTTCTTATATAATTCAAAATGACTTCCCATCATTCCTCCACTCATCATCCTTTACTCTTTCTCTCTTCTGTCTGTTTTTGATTTATTTCAGGCTCTTCTTTGTATTCCCTCTACTTCCTTTCCTTTCTTTGGTCTTCCTCATTTCTCAAAGAGAATCACTCCTCAAAGGAATAATATCTTATTGATTGTATATTGGGCAAAGTTTATAGAGTCAATCAGACTTATCTATTATCTACAATCAGACTAGCTGTTATCTACAAAGTAATAATTTCAAAATAAATTATCATGAAATGAGATGAGGGGTTTTGATATAACAATCACTAAGACTAATATTGCAGTTACTAATCATCCCTTATGTCACCAACAACAGGTGCTTATGAAACTCTTACACAGTGCAACATTTTGTACAGTAAGCACAATATCAATGAACATATTATTGTGTGGAAGAATGGCATTTTCCAAATACAAGGAAGTACACTTGGGAGTTTCAAAATGATGAATCCCTATAACAAGAGAAGAATTCTTTTGAAGGAAGAATTGTGAGCTGCATGTATTTCAAATGGAGACGCACCATTTAATGGTAAAGACTTCTAGGAATAATATTGGTTCTTCAGTTGAATTCAGCCACCCAATGCAATGCATTTCTATATTCAGAGATCAATTACAAATTTTGTTCCTTGCTAGGAAGCTACATATGCGTATCTTCTTACTCTTCCTGACAGAGTTTCCTACATCACATAATCCCATTTTATTATGTAAAAGGAAGGGCAATTTGGCCACCCAGCCTCTTTGAATTGTTTTAGCTAAGACTATGAACACATTCAATTCAAAAGCTGCTTACTGTGTTAAAATAAAAACACAAACTTTCTAATTGCTTGGATATAAAATATTGCAATTCTTAATTTTGTTTCGTGACTTGCTGATGATTGCTACTGATATGATTTATTGGATTTTATAGAGTTAGTTTGGTGAAGTGGTTAAAACATCAGATTACAAATCAGAAGGTCTAGTCTAGTTCTAGTCCTCTCTTAGAGGACTACTACTACTACTACTACTACTACTACTACTACTACTACCCAGTTCCAGACTGTGAATTGAATTGAGGATTAACCAAGTAATAATAATAATAATATTCTGAATATAATATAAGCTACAGTGAATAAGAAAAATTGCTTTGTTGGTCAATAAATATATGCCAGGTAGCAGTAGTTATAGCAATAATAAGTGAAATTAAACTGAAAACACCTTTGATAAGCTCTGAAGGAAACAAGGGTGGCTTTAAAACACGAGAGGCAAAGATTTACCTCGTGCACACACAGCATTTCTTGTCAAGCTACTGTACTGATTTTCCTGCCAAGTGCAGCATGTACAAACTATCCTTCTTGTTTTGTTGTGTTACACCCACTTCCAGACTTCTATATGCTGCTGCTGCTTCTGGGAAAAGGACTGCGTATAAAGCCGCATCATTTTAATCCATGCCATACTTGGCCAAAGCAGGCAGTCTCCCTGACGTGACTCTGCCGCTGGTTTTCTCATGGGCCATCAAGCATGTCAAACCTGCCAAGAATTGCCGTTTCCCCAAGGGCACTGCAGTGAGGTTTGTGGTCACTCTTGTGGTATATGCTGACTATAAGACAGTGTTTTCAGCTGCTGGGTTAGTGGTTTCGGTTTTGGAGATTTGGTGTGGGTGTTTCTCTGCTCCCCCTGTTTTGGGTTCACCAACTGTGCACTGCACGGACCAAACTGAAGTGGGATAGGAGGGAGAAAGGGGAGAAAATTTGCATAGGCATTTAGAAATAAACATCCTGTTTGCACTTTATTTCTCACCAGTTACCTTTAGAAAAGGAACACTTTTCCTCCCAAATTATACCTTGGCAGTGCCCTAGGGACATGAACAAATGGTTTCCAATGGCAGAAGAGTCCACTTTTTTTTTTTTTTTTACTGCAGTCAGATTAATTGCTGTCTTTCTTTGACCACTGTATTTCTCAGGACTTTCCATATAGATAAGTCACTTCAACATACCATGGTTTAGCATTTGTTATGTTGGTCAACCCAGCCAACTGTGATACCTAGTCATACGTTGGACTGGATCTGTACATTTCACTGTATCATAAGGTTTACTCAGAAAATCATCATCATCACCACCACCATCATTTCTTCTTCTTCTTCATCATCATCATCATCATCATCATCATCATCATCTCTATTTTTGTGCGTGCATGATGGAGTATTCAAAAAATGTTGGCTAAATAGAATATGATTTACTAAAATATATAAAACTCAAAATAATATTGGACTATTAAAGGTTTTTTTAAGTATCTAAAAAAAACTATATCTAGAAATCACAACTGCAGGGAAATAGATTGAATTTCATTAGGGCAAACAACTCTTCAATCAAGCAATTATGCCAAATAACTTATTTTACTAAGACATCATCTACCTGCCACTATTTGAGTGGCTTTCATTTCTGGTTTTCATCTCTTCCTATAAACCTCACTTTGAAATGCAAGTTTTGCATTCTGTTTTGCAGACTGCTACATTCTTCAAAGTTCTTGAACTTTCCCCAGAGATGTTAAGTTTCACAGTTCTTCCTACAGTAACAACAAACAATCCTGGCACTCTAAATACAGTTCAGACAGAACTTTCTGTGCTAGTTTTTTGAAATACGAAATCCTACAAACATTTCCAAAAATGAATGTGAGTTTGGGTCCTTAGTACAGAAGAAGATTATTAATCCCTCTGAGAACCTGTAGGTTAACGATAAGCCATATGGGGACTAATCCACTGGAAATTACAGAGGATGTGGAAGAATGAAGCATGAGAGACCTGGAGCAATTGTGAAGTTGTCTAAACGTTCCCTTAATGCCTTAAATCCATTTTGGGCAAACAGAAGTTGGATCTGATCTAGGCAAGATATGTGAACTTTTTCAGTCTGACAATTATCTGGTCAGCAGTAATCAAGATGGCACCCATAGTTTCCTGTTTTATTCTTAGAACGCAACTTCATGACAAGACAAAGACTTGTAATTTCATACTGTACCTAATGTCAGTCTGATACAAAGCAGTATACTGAGCAATGGCAAAATGGCACCTATAGGTTCCAGGACATCAATATACAGTATTTCACACAATGTGAGATGAAGGAAATAATCCGCCCCCCAACACTTTTTGAAATATTGCTTGTTATCTTAAGTTTTTATGACTATGTGAGTCAGGGTGTTTAGCTGCTAGCTGATTAATTTGGAGGGGACATAACTGTAATTCATAATTGTGAATTCATGACCCTTAAATTGGTGAACATTGCAGTTCAAAATACACATATCATAGAATTTACTATTGGATTAAGGTGTAAAAATGCCAATCTTGCACAAAATTACTATTATGTTGATTTCATAACATCTATTCAAGCAACTGCTCAGAATGGATAATAATAGTTACCGTACAGAAAATGAAGAATTTTAAATGAATACTAAAGCAGATTAATTAAAACATGGCAAAGTAGATTTTTATATTTTCTAACCTATCAGTATATATTTGGCTTGCTATTCTCAGGGAAAAAGTGCTCAATACAATAAGCCAAAGATCTTAAATTCCATTTGTTACAATGGCTGAATTAAATATGTGGTTAATGCTCTTCCATTAACACAAATGAGTCTTAAAGATTCTTTACATTAGCAAGAATCTGAGCTGTTTAATAACCTTTTGCCCCCAGGTTATGCAGATCTAAAGACTGATGAGTAGGCACTTTACAAATTATTGTAAATAAATAAATAGTACATGTTATGAGACAGTAAATTCAGATATTCTGCCCTCCAGTTATGTTAGGCTTTGACTGCAACAGTCCATGCTAACTAGGTGATTATGGGAGCTGAAGTTTAATAAAGCTGAAAAGCAGAAGACTGATCAAGTTTACAATATCCATAGTCAATCTTGGCTGCTTGATATATACACCGTTATAATATACACTTAGCTGAAATCTCAAATTTACTGCATGCAGACATTATTTCCTTGGGGATCTAGTTGCAGGATAAATGGACAACCATCATCTACAAGCACTGCCACTTGTTTCAAAATACTTTATGCTGTATAAAACTCTGGAGAAGCAAACTCTAGTATCTTTTATATACGATTATTTTTTTGCTTTTGTGACTCTGCATAAGGTCTTCTTTCCTGTATTCAGAATGATGCGTTTCTTTGTCTAAACAATCATTTTCTGATTTAAATGTTTAATTTAGAGTACTTGCCTTAGTTTTTCTCTAGTCAAAGAGAAAGAGGGAGAGAGAGAAAAAACCCAAGATTTTTCTGGTTATTGTTGTTGTTTTGATAATACTCTTTTTTGCCCATCTCTCTTGTGGGAGTTTGGGGGGGGGGAGCTTTAATTATGGGATATCTATTTTTCTTTGTTTCTGGACAAGAGTGGGAGGAAAAAGAATGTTGCTTTCTTTGCTCTACACAGTAATTTTGACCAGGTCTCCTGAGGTGGAAATAATGGGTGGCAATTATTTATCTTCCTCCATTGGGTAGTCATTTCGTGCATAATTTCACATTTTCTCATCTGAATTTGCACTTAAAATAATTACCACAGATTGTCTGAAACAACTATGGATCAGTGATCTTCATTTTACAAGGAATAGGAATTTTATTTTATTTTTTACTTTGTTATGTTCGATTCAACTTAACGGTATGATTAGATATATGAAATTAGAACAAAGTAGCTGGATGTATTATATTTGTCCTTGGACTCCCTTCTATTTTCTATCCGAGTAGGTGCATTTCTAATTTTTATATTTCTTGGCATTATTTAGCTAAACTTGGCGTGATAATCTTAATTCATTCATCACTTTGTACAGGTATTTGCTAGAAAGAAAATCAGTTAACTGATTTTCAACTAAAAAAAATCCTGCATCTCTTGAGAATATACTTTCTTTCTTACTAAATTTGCATAATTTATTCTAGTTTGTAGAATAAGGTGGAACAAACTGAAACAAGTCATTCAACTTTCTCAATATTCTATTACTTATTTTATTCTTTTAAAGGACAGGCAAATGGTAACACTTTTCACTATCCTATTAGATGAAAAAAAAAAAAAAAGCTATCCACTGCCAAAGCCGAACCTCTAAGCATAATCTTTGAAAAATCTTTCAGGACCAGCTCCTTGCCAAAACTATGGTCACAAGCTACGGTCATCCCCATCTTCAAAAAGGGAGACCCCAGCCTAGTTGAAAATTACAGACCGATCTCCTTATGCTGCATCACCTGTAAAGTCATGGAATCAATTATTAACCAATCCACCTGTTGTATATAGACATTTACATACTCGTAAAACTACGTTCCGATTGGACAACCACTAATGGTGGTTAACAACGCATTATGATTGGCCGGCTAAACGGCGGGAGGTTTAAAATGATGCCGTGGCTCAAGTTTAGTTGAAGATACTGACAGTTAAATAAAGAGCCGAATTCAACTCTGGTCTCGAGTCTGCTTTGTTCTGGCGATAGAACACCATCATCCTCCACTTAGAGACAAACAATCTATTCTCTAATAAACAATTTGGTTTCAGAAAAAAACTATCCTGTAATCTGCAACTCTTACACTGCAAAAACACATGGACTACACAACTCGATCAGGGCAAAGCAATAGACGCAATCTACATAGACTTCTGTAAAGCCTTTGATTCAGTTGTACATGACAAACTACTCCTAAAACTAAAATCTTATGATATGTCTGGACACCCACATAACTGGATAGAAGCATTCCTGTCAAACAGACAACAAATGGTCAAAATTGGGAGCGTCCTATCAAATTCTGTACCTGTCAACAATGGTGTCCCCCAAGGCAGTGTTCTAGGACCAACTCTCTTCATACTCTACATAAATGACCTCTGTGATCATATTAAGAGGAACTGTGTTCTCTTCGTTGATGATGTAAAGCTATTCAACACCACAGACAATTCTACTACCCTCCAAAAAGACCTTGACTATGTATCAGAATGGTCAATCAAATGGCAATTTCAAATCTCAACAAATAAATGTTCTGTCTTACATATTGGCAGAAAAAATCAGAAAATAAAATACAAGCTAAATAGTCAAGACCTTGTTGAGGATCCAAACTTTGTCAAGGACCTTGGAATACTTATCTCAAATGACCTAAGTGCTAGAGCCCACTGTAACTACATAGCCAAAAAGGCATTAGGAGTTGTTAATCTAATCCTATGTAGCTTCTTCTCTCGTAATATCACACTACTAACTAGAGCTACAAAACATTTGCTAGACCAATATTCGAATACAGATCATCAGTCTGGAACCCATATCATGTATCTGATATTAACACAATTGAAAAAGTCCAGAAATATTTCACAAGAAGAGTTCTCCTCTACTCATTGCAGAATACCTTATGCCACCAGACTTGAAACTCTAGACCTAGAAAACCTAGAACTACACCGCCTCCGGTCCGATCTAAATATTGTATATAAAATCATACATTGCAATGTCCTAACTGCAAATGAATACTTCAGCTTCAGTCATAACAATACAAGAGCACACAATAGATACAAACTCAAGGTGAACCGCACCAAACTTGACTGCAGAAAATACGACTTCAGCAACCGAGTGGTCAATGTTTGGAATACTCTGACTCTGGGTTTCTTCCCCAAACCCCCAAAACTTTAACCTTAGACTTTCTACTATTGACTTCACCCGCTTCCTAAGAAGCTTGTAGGGGGCGTGCATAAGTGCACCAATCGTGCTTACCATCCTTGTCCTATTGTTTTTTATTTTTCTTATAAGCATCTATCTCATGTATTCAAAATTATATTTATTCTTATACCTGTATCTTGTAAGCGATTGACAAATTAAATAAATACTAAAATAAATACTAAAATGAATAAGATGGAAAGAAAGATGTTTGATAGATTGCAAGCTGGACATATTTCTTTTCCTCCTTGGATAGTTACATTCTTATCCAGAGTTCCAGCATAAATGGATCAACCTTGCAAAGTTCTAGGCCTTGCTTCAGAATTCATGGCCTTATATTCTATGGGTTCTTTGTCTCTTACAGTATGTATGTATGTATGTATGTATGTATGTATGTATGTATGTATTTATATCCTACCTTCATTATTTTTATAAATTACTCAAGGTGGTGAACATTCCATACACCTTCCTCCTCCTATTTTCTCACAACAACAACCCTGTGAGGTAGGTTGGGGCTGAGAGAGAAGTCCTGGGTCAAGGACACCCAGCTGGCTTTCATGGCTAAGGCAGGACTCATGGACAGGGATTGTGGAAATTGAAGTCCAAGAGATGGATGGGAAAGGCTGTGTTAAATCTAGGTTTTGAACATCTCTAAATGAACACCTTTTAAAGATCTGTCAAGGCTACCAGTATTTCATATCAAGAAACCAGAATAGGAATTTTTAAATGGAATTTTAGTGGTTATATAGGGGTGATTAGGTCTTTTTAAGTATAATTAGATCAACAGCAGACAGGTGTCTACTAATAATATTTCTTTTTTGAACCTGAAAAAAAGAAAGAGACTTGGTAGACAGGATATACTCTTAATGTCACGGGAGATTAAATCATGAAATACTGAAAATCCCACAGAAATGATGGAACACAAGATATTATTTTAATAATATCTTTATGTGAAGAACATAAAGTTATCCGTTCAGTATACATGAGACAAAGGCACAATAATTGAGCAGGGGAAAGGACAGGTCAAGCAACAATTTAAATTTACCATCAATTACCAGAACTCATCTTGAACACTGATTGAGAATTATGGGAAACAAATTAGATTTCTTTTGACCTGCCAATTTTACAGTTTTATTGTATGTGGCTTGTCCCTGGCCAGAAAAAAGAATTATATTTCTGTGGTTTGGAATGCGTTCATTTCAGTTATAAGTCATACTGACCAAAGTTAGTCCAAACTAGATGGGTAAATGGATTGCATGGATCATCTTCCCCTCCCTGGAGATTTTGATCCAGTCCCTGACCTTTAGGTTATGATTGGCAGCTATCACTACTGTGTAGCAACCCGAAGACAAAGGACAGTATTTATGCTGTGCCAGTAAGGATGACCAATGAAGTCATATTGGTACAGAAAGTGTTTTGTTCTGCTAGCTCATGCATTGGTGCAATTCCAAGTTTGGGTGACTTGATGGTGCCCAGGCTGAGAGTTGTTTGAGTCAGACATAAAGAGACAAACAATGCGTTTCTGAATCAATGACAGCCAGGCTCAGAAGTCAGTATAAAGAAAAGCCTCATGATATCTTGCTGTGTAAAATGCCTTTGAGAGTTGTTTTCTGTTCTCATTTCATCAAATCACATTAAGTTGCATGATTGCATATTTCAGCCAACAGGGATCTTATGGTTAAGTTTGCTTATTCACACACTAAGAGCCTGCCCATCAGCACACTGCAATCTGCTGCATTTGCTGGAAATGTTGAAGCTATCTCTCCTTGAACAAATACATCTGTTGCTGATTGTTGTGAGACACAATGTGGACGTCTAGCAGCAGATATAATAACTGAGGGGCTGTCATGCAAAGGGATTAATCACTAGCTTCTTCGGATGAAACTTATCCAAAGAGCTTTAAACTAAAACTGAGAAGGGAGGAAGCCCAATGTACAGGATCTTTAGAACCTGTTCCCAAGCATAAACTCCAAAATAACCAATCAAACAAGGAGATAGAGAATGATGGGAAGGAAAAATAACTTAGATACAAAGTAGGAAATGTAGGAAGCATATCCAGGGTCAGCCATAAAGGACTCAGATGCCTATACACTAATGCTCAAAGTTTGGGGAACAAACAAGGGTAAATTTGAAGTACTAGTACACAAAGGCAGGTGATGATATAGTTGCTGAAACTTGATGAGATGAAACTTATGACTGGAACGTATTGATGGAAGGATATAACTATTCAAAAGAAATAGACATGGCAAAAAAGACATGGTGGTTGCTTTTTTATGTAAGATATCATTACATCTCTTCAGAAATGCATAAAATCAAGGATGAAAGCCTCCTTATAGTAGAATGCATATGGGTTACTATAAAAGGAAAAAAAGAATAATATTGCCACATAGGTGTATAATACAGGCCACTCAACCAAGCAGAAGAAACAGATGAACTTTGTGCTAGTCAATTAAGAAATGTATGTAGGAAACACACGACAGTAGTAATGGGGAATTTTAACTACCCTGATATCAACTGGGAGATAAAGTGGGAGATAAAACAGGTTCCTGACTAATCTAGCTGACAACTTTATTATCCAAAAGGTAGAGGAGAGAATTAGAGGGACAGCTATACCGAGGCACCTAATTCTTACTAACAGAGAAGAAATAATAGAGGGGGTTGCAATTGCAGGAATTTGGGCCAGAATGACCATGTCCACATTATATCGGAATATAACTGGATGCACATTATGTTCTATTGCAGACACAAGCAATAGAATATTACCAAACAGTGTTTTAGACTTTGAAGGAGCTAACCGCAATAATCTTAGAAAGAGCTTTGCAAGGATTCCATGAATCAGAAGGCAGGACAAGAAGCAAAGAATGGAAACTAACCAAGAAGAGAAGCAACCTAGAACTAAGAGAGATTTTCTGATTGTGAGAACAATTAAGCAGTGGCATATCTCGCTTTCAGAAGTTGTGGATGCTCCGTCACTGGAGGCTTTTAAGAAGAGACTGAACAACCATTTGTCCAGAATGGTATAAGGTTTCCTGCTTGTACTGGGGGTTGGACTGGAAGACCTCCAAGGTCCCTTCCAACTCTGTTATTCTGTTCTGTTCTTAAACACTGAAGTAGTAGACAATTGAAAAGTTATCACTTCTGATGCTGCAAAGCCACTGGTAGTCAGAATATACAGAATTGGAGGTTAAAGGGACAAGCAATGGGTACAAGACAGCTTTCTGTGTCCATCTGAATTAATCTGAAGAGAATTCTCTATGATTATCAGCCATTAGCAACTGAAGGGATGAAGGGCTTCCCCCATGGGGGAAAAAAAGGATTTCTCCCTTGAAAGTAAATGTTTCTTCAAAGACATCTGCCTCTTTTGAATATTAGCCATTCAAAAAAAGAAACCAACAATAACAAAAAAAAAGGCAAAGGCGGTCACTTATTTTGAAAAGGACTTTAACTCCATTTGTGACTCCTCTTAGGTCCTTTTACTTTAATAAGGGCACACAGCCCCAAAGGTATTCAAAGGAGAAGGGCATTGCATCTGCTGGGATCTTCAGAAACAGATACAAGAGCCTTCCCCATCACTCTGAGAAATGCCAAGGCTAATATGACAGTAAATGCCTCCCAGGTCCAGTTAATCCATGATGTGGGTGGACAATTCCAGGGTGTGTGCGGGCAACAACATGAATCTGAATTTCCATTCTATTTCAGGGAAGGGTTCTTCAGGAGTCAAAGCTTAGATTGTTCTGTCCCTAAATAGCAACCTAATCCTTAAGCAGCCAGAAAGATGGGAAGAAGAGCAAGATGGCTCTTTATCCAGAATGACAAGCAAGAGTTCAGCACCGGGTCCTGGTTTAGCAAACTGACTGGATGAGAGAGAAGAAGCAACAGAAGTCTGCTTGTGAACTAAGGAAAGCTGCTTCTAATTGGTTCAGCCCTCAGGCTATTAGCCCTGGGGATTCCCCTCCCTCAACTAATTGGAACATTTGCATATATTTTTTTTCATAATAAGGCTTTAGGGGAAGGATTTTAAAGGAAAATACTCCATTTGGTTTTTTTTTTAAAAAATATGTATATCATTTCCTTTTCCGTCTAAAGGAAAGCTCCTCTCAGCACAAATAACATTGCCACTGAAAAAGTAGTCAGAGTCAGGAATTACAAGCTTATTCACAATTATGACTTAACCACATTTTAAGGTGTTGCCTGTGAATCTACCATTTAGGGCTCCTTCAAATATTATGCTTGCAACATATAAGAGTCATGTACTTATTTCATAGCATTGTCATGTATGGCCAAGCACATTTTTGGGTATGGCTTACATCTATGATACATTTGTGTACTTTTCTGACTGTTTGCCTTTTCACAGGCAAAAAAAATATCTGTATGATATAGTTAGATTTAGTAAGTTTTGCTCTTTAGTAAGCCCTTTTTTTTACACCATTTGATGTTTAACAGTGCAATCGAATGCAAGTTGACTTAAAAACAAGACCCACTGACAGTAGGGTTTATCCTCAGGAATAGATTATAGGACTGCAGCCATGGCATTTTAAACTATTAGTAGAAAAGCTGCACCTGAAAGAAGGAAGATTTGTAGAGAGTTTTTAATTACATTCTTCCATATGGATTATGTCATAAATTACTGAATTTATATCCTGCCCTTCTGTTTATTCCAACACTCAAGTATTGGAAATACAAAATATGAAACATAACAAAAATGCAAACCATTGATCTGGATTCAAAGCAAGTTATGGATATGTATTGTTAAATTTGTTTGGATCAAGTGTGTTCCCAGCCACTGCTAACACCTGCAATTCCAGGGTCAACTGAGGACCAAAGATCATTCCCAAATTGCAAACTGCTGTTTCTGGTGGAGTAGAGCTGCATTCAAAAGGACTGCATTTCAGTTTCAGAGTCTACCTTTCTCTTAATCAAAGTACCTCTTTTTCTGTCTTCATTCAATTTTTGTTTGTTCTCCTTCATAGAGTTCATTATCAAAATTAGGCAACACTCAAGGGTAGTGATTGACTTCCTCACCCTTGGCACAAAGATCAGTAAGCATCCGTTCAAAAAGTGTCATTGTTGCTGTCTGGCTCACAAGGAGGGCAAAACAGACCTGCAGCCATCTTCCTCTCTATACATAACTCCAGCAAATACTTTCCGCTTCTCAAAGAAACAAACACAGTCCAATAGATTTTCTGATAAAAAGAAGGATTTGAGGCTGGCTGGAGTTCTTATGTAGCTCAGCAACGTCCATTCACTTCCATTAAGCCAGAACATTTTGCACATAGTATTAAAAGCTTTTGGGGGGACGACGGCGGGGGGGACGGGATCCTGCTAAATAAGAGACATCTCAAACTTTTCATGCAGATAGTGTATATCAATCATTTTGAAGAAGAGATAATATTTCCACTAATAAAAGAACAATTTCAGTTAATAAACTCGAAATAAAATCTAGAACAAATGCGGGAATACAGAGCATTTACTAAGAGGACAAAGTTCTAGTTCTGCCCATTACCTCTTGTTTGCATGACCCTTTAATCTGTCCTGGCTGACATAATTTCCCCCATGTAGCTGTAATCACTCATTTTACAGTCACTTAGATCCTAAATCTTTTCATGATCAGCCAAGCCTTGCAGGAACCTGACCTCTGGAGAATGCAGAATGCTTTCCATGTACTGTAGCTGCCTTGAGATCCTCCATTATTGAGACGTGATCACAGGAATAACAGTTATCTGCCAGCTAAGCCGAAGTGAAGAAGCTCTTATAACTTCACCTTTCTGTACATTTTCTTGCAATCTACTCATCATTTCATTGTTTCATCTCATCTCAGCTACTAGTGCAAAATGTTCAAGTGCATCCCAATGTATATGAAAGTTGAAAGCCGTCAGATTGAACTAACTATAAACAATTACTTTTTTTGGGATAGTAAGAAAACCATGGAACTATGTCTTAATAATCAGCCTTCAGATTTTAGGGCTATACTCTCATGAGTTAAGAATAGCCCATTCCTGCCCTTATTTATGTGACAGCCTTAGCTACCCATATTTATTTAAAACTAATTTTGTGAATATTAGAATAGCTGGTGGTGAAGAAGACTAGGTCTCTGCGACACATACTTGTATTACCTGGGCTTTCTGATATCTGTACTCTGAGTAGGGGTCCTACAAAAACTTCCCCAGAGGGACTCCATGTGACTGGAACATCAAGTTTCCTTGTGTCCCAGTTGTATGACAGAGGTATCAGTGATGGCATTTGGATTTGTCCTCAGGATAAAGGCGGAAGAGTTTGCTCTGTTATATACCCTATATATGAATTACATTGGCTTTTACCTGTTTAGCTCTGGAAAAAGGAATTATATTTTCCATAATATGCTGATGATTAACATTCATATTTTGCATTAACTGCCAGTGAACTGCAGTTTCCAGCAACAACATTTAACCAAGAAAAATATTGAAATTATGACATCATACAAATGCAAAGAAGATGGACGGAACCGTTCTGGGCTTGGTGTCACATTTGTGTTCCCATAATGCCATTGGTCTTGGGTAGATCTTCTGCAGTTCAACCGATTAACTTCTAGCTGAGCTACTGCTCTAGAAACAAATATTGTGAAGGCAGTACGGCAGTATTCCTTTGGAGCTCTAGGCCAGACACTTTCCCATTACTGGGAACTTCTGTTTCATCCTGTGTCCTCTGAATCTCTTTCCTCTTGAGGTCAAAGAGGAAATGGTGCCACGTTGCCATTTCTCTGTGAACAACTTCCTCTCTACATAAGGGCCTCCCCCACCCCCCTGCTGTATTCCACTCATGGCCAAAATGATGGGTATATATGCTGGCTAGAAAAGTGACAGCTTTTTTTGACAGCTAGATTGAGTGTTGGTCCAAATATGAAGCTCCTCAGCAGTCACTGGTGAGGAAATTTGTTGTTTTAAAGGGTAGGGGGAAAAATGTGGTTCTCTGGAATTGCTTAGAGGAATATGTGTGCTTGGGTTGAAGATGAGTTCTTTACGTCTGTCTGAATCCAATTAATGACAGACTGAAACTTGATCTGCTTTCATGAAAAATCCATTTGGTTACAGCTTCATGCAATGGAGTGCACCAGGAATAACTCATAGCACTGCTCATCATATGATACATATCCTGTCATTGGCAGAGTGTAATACTGGTGAATTCGGCTATTCCCTGGATTAAAATTTGACAGTTTTAACACATTTAAGTTTCAAATTTATAAAATTGCTATGGAGTGATCTTCATGAGAAAAGATTTCAATATGTAGTTCCTGCTAGTACAGCTCTACATTACTATATTCCAACTGGAATAGAAGAGTTGACATTGGAGGTTTCCACTCTCCAATTACTTTCCCAGCTTCTCCATGATTCTCCTGTAGGTATCAGACTGAGATTATAGCTATCTATAATAAGTTAATGATGCTTTAGCTGAATCACACACACCCTGTAGCTCTCCAGATGTCTCAAGAAGACAGTCCATACTATAGTCTTTTTTTTTTAAGAGGCACTATCTATTCCAAAAATGAAAGTGAGGGGAAAAATGGTTATTGGCAAGGTTTTCTTAAAAGGCTGTTTTAGATTACAATAAAAATTTATAAAATGGAAATAAAATATACTCTGGACTGTTCAAATAGCCCAGATATCCCATCATTCATGCTTTCGTGCAAGAGCTCTCTCTATCTCTGTCCAGAAATAAACACCCACCCTTGGGGGATATAGCTAAGTGCCAATATTTTTGCTGCTAAGTTTAAAGGGCAGAAGTTAGAAGTCTCTCTGAATCAGATGACACAAAGAGGGAAAGCCTTTCTGAATTGGCAACCTGTCATTTTCTTTTCTAAATAAACCAAAATGGAGCAGCTTGTGAGACCCTTACAGCTCCATGGATGATAAAAGTAAACAGACAAGTGAAAATATGTGGATTTAGAAAAATAACACTAATGTCTATGAGTCATGACATATTCTTTCCATCTCTGAATTCACCTGAAAAATCGTAAAAGAAATGTCAGGTTCAAATCCTTTCAGATTAAATAAACTATGAATAGAGCTAGCTTAAAGGAATGGAATAGTATTCCCTCTTCCAATGTTCTCCTCACAACAGTGTGCCTCTAAGGCAGTGGTTGGCTCAAAATCATCCAATGAGCTCCCTGGGCAGAACAGACCTGAGCGTTACTCTATATAGCTTTTTGGAGGATAATAAAAGCAGCCCTTGAAAATATAACGAGCGATTGGAAAGGCTTATCTGCTTCTGTTGCTCAAGCATATGCCCAATCAATACATACTGTATTTGCTGTGCCATTGCAAATCTCCTACACAGCTGAATGCATGGCAACCCTATGTTATATTTCGGCCAGATAGTCATTTGGATATCTGTCAGGACAATTCCATGGCCACTTTAGTACATAATAATACAGTTTGAACTATTCAACTCATATTTACAACCCAATAAATTTGCCTAAGGAATTATGCCCATATTACGATAGTGATGTGTTGAAATTAAGCAGGCTTTCTTTTGGAAATGTGATACAGGAGACTAACTTTTTCCAAGCTGGACCCTCCAGATGTTTGGACTGAACTTTCAGAATTTACTTCCAGCATATGAACTACATTTCTGACAATCTGGCAGGTGCCAAACTGGGGGGTGGGATGGGGGGAAAGGCTGAAATAGCCACTGGAATGTTCTACTCAGGATATACAGTATATTTTCACAGCATAACTTTCCATAAGACTGACTTGACCTATAGCGCTAAATCTAAACAGTGTGTGGAAAGCAGGAGTGAGCATGGAGAATAGCGGTGGGGGGGAGGGGGAATTGTGCCCCCTGGTGTGATTTGCCATATACAATTCTGCTGCTTGTGGTGATCCTGCTCACTCCTATTCTGTTTTTTGGGCTGCAGGGTAATGGATTAACATATGTGGTTTTGAAGTGTCAGAGGATAGACAGAATAAGCACAATTGGCATGTCATATTTCCTCTTTCAGCAAGTACCAAACACGGCTGATTGTCCAGTTTCAGAAAAAAAAAGCAGTATCTTACTTACATCATGAAACTTGGAAGAAGTGAGTCAAGCGAGAGACAAAAATCCCACGCACAATAAAAAGAGATGAAAAGACAGCACTGCTTCCTGAGCAGCTTAAAATAACTGCATATAGTGGGAAGAGATAAGCCCTAAGCACAGAAGAATTTGATTTGATTACTCCCTCTGTGCTATGGATTCCAGGGAACTGGCTGGGCTGCCTTGTTTAGGATTTAAGGGACAGCTTTGTTAAAGCTGAGCAGCTCTTTGGCCATAACCTACAGTAGCTAAAATCAAATCAAACTGCAGCAGTCTTTCTTCCAGAAACATTTCAGGACCTTCAAAAGGAAAAATCTGCACTATCTTCTACCATTCAGACCATGGAAAAGATAGATGGACTTTGTTGCAGAGTCTTAAACATGCTTGGCTTCCCAAAAATATCAAAAATTGAGTTTTTAAAGCTGATCTTTAAGACAAAGCTATTTTCAATTGTTCATTCATAAATAAAAATGGGCATGCTATGAACCCTTTATTTTGAAAAAATAGCATGCCTTAAAAGTACACATGGTATGAACCCTTTATTTTTTTAAAAAACTAGCATGCTTAACTTGAATATAGTTGTGGACAGAGGTGGGATTCCACCAGTTCGCACCTATTTTCTAGAATCAGTTGTTAACATTCTAAGCAGTTTAGAAGAAATTAATGGCCTAATCCTGTAAGGAAGGCAGGAAGGAAACATTCTGGTGTTGCTTACAGAAACTGCCTCTCCCTTAACTCTTATTACATTCTTGGCAGGACTAGACTTCCTGTCTCAGGAACTTCTCTGGAGTTTTTTTCCCCTCCTTTCTGCTACTTTGCTTATGTGGAGTGGCCGTTCAAAGTTACAATGGCACTGAAAAAAGTGACTTATGACCATTTTTCACACTTACAACTGTTGCAGCATCCCCACAGTCATGAGAGGCCAGGCGAGGAGATGCGTGCCTCAATGTGAGTGATATTAAGTTGGCCATGCCCAGCCAATAACATGACCACCAAGCCACGCCCACCAACTAAGCCACACCAACAGAACCGGTTGTTAAAAAATTTGAATCCCACTGCTCGTTGTGGATAACTCCTTCTTTCCTCCTCAATGTACATTCAGAGGATAGCCACATGGATCTAATTTATGGGGTCAGAAACATAGTTACAATATCTTTGATCTCTACTTGTGTTGTTGATACCTTCTACTTAATCGTTGTACTGGACATGTTTATATCCATTTTTTTAACCATCTATAAACAATTTGATATAGAGAGCATTTTCAGACATGATTTTACTTGGGAAATTAGCTAAACTGCCCCCTCCCATAGTTGGTAGCATCACTGGGGCACTTTTCATTATGCTGAGTACCAACTTTCCCATACAGCATTATTAAGATTGTACTTAGAAAGGATTTCGGGTCCATTACCTCAGTAGTCTTTACAAGAGGTCTGCACAATAATTACATCATCCAAACTGTAGAGGTGAGAGTAATCTGGCTGCAACGTCTGTCGCTTCATTGATTCAGGATTGATTCAGCTGATCTGGCTCTGTGTGCATCCCTCTTGAAGCTACACGCTCAGTAGAAGAGGACAAGGATCTTGGATAGAAGAAGTTCATCGATCTTTGGTCAAGGGTATACGATAGCTCTTTTCCCCCCTGCTATGACTTCCAAGCATAGGCATTGCTAAGGCATTTCTGTAACTGGCCTAGGTCCCATGTCCATCTAATATAACCCAGGTTCCATGAGATATGTTTGCTGCATTATAATATCCAGAATTTCTAAACAGCACAATCAAGCTTGGGAAAGATTGAGGTTTGAGCCAAGGAGTTCACACCTTGCTACATGTTTAACGGTAAGAAGGCATCAGCTGAGAGAAGTTGATAGAAACATTCTAAGTTGCATAGATGACTATGTGCTTTTACCTTGAAAAGGGCAGGGATGATAGGAATCATTTGACATTCTTTGCCCACTGTAGATGTGTAAGAGTTTTTAGGACACGCATAATTTCCCCAGTGGGTTTTTTTTTTTGCCAGTTTCCAGCATTTATTTTCAGTTTTGGGGAAAAAAAAAATAACCATTGAGGAAAATGGATTTATTTAATGACAATGGCTCACTTAACAACCATTGTAAAAACAGTTGTAACTCCGAATCTGATCATGTGATGCCTCCACTTATGATCTCAATGACTTATGACCATAATTCCAGGCTCTCACACGATATAGAAAGCTGAAATGTAACTGTGTTACGCAAGCCACACTGAATATTAGAAAGGTTTTGAAATACTGCATTTTACAAGCTCACAAAAGAGGTGAATCCGAGAACTGGCAGAAAGATTAAGTGTCTTTCACAGAAAGAGAATGCAGAATTTAATTCACTTTAAATTATACCTGGATGTGAAAGTCCTAAATTTAAATCTAAGTTAAGATACGCAGATTGTAGAGATGTTGGGGGATCAGTGGGTATTTTAAATCCATAGGACTAATTCTAAGTGGAGAAATAAGGAGCCAGTGTTGCATCAACATTTGTGCACATATGTGCCTTGCAGACAGGCTTCATATGTGCCACTCTGGGTCACATGACCAGGAAGGAAAAAGGCTTAGAATGGTCAAGAAGACAACATTCCAAGCTGCCATTCAGCTGCTTTCTATAGGGCTATACCAGGGGTGGGATTCTACCTATTCGCTAGAACCGGTTGTTAACATTCTAAGCAGTTCGGAGAACCAGTTGTTAGAAGAAACTACTGTATGACTTAAAAAGTGATCAGTTCTCCACACAGTTTCTAAAACTAGATAAAGAGAGCCCAAACAAACCATAATACTTGTTCATTTATTCCTTGAAGGAAATTATCTAAAGCCAGGGTGGATTTCTACCAATTCGCACCTATTCTCTAGAACTGGTTGTTAACATACTAAGCAGTTCAGAGAACCGATTATTAGAAGAAATTAATGGCCTAACCCTGTAAGGAAGGCAGGAAGGAAACATTCTGGTGTTGCTTACAGAAACTGCCTCTCCGTTAATCCTTATTACATTCTTGTCAGGACAAGACTTCCTGTCTCAGGAACTTCTCTGGAGTTTTTCCCTCCTCCTTTGCTGGTACTTTGCTTGTGTGGAGTGACCATTCAAAGTTACAATGGCACTGAAAAAAGTGACTTATGACTATTTTTCACACTTACGACTGTTGCAGCATCCCCATAGTCATGAGAGGCCAGGGGAGGAGATGTGTGCCTCAATGTGAGTGATATTGAGTTGGCCAAACCCAGCCAATAACATGATCACGCAGTCACATGACCACCAAGCCAAGCCCACCACCTAAGCCACACCCACAGAACCGGTTGTTAAAAATTTGAATCCCTCCCCTGGGCTATACGAAGGGAATTCTGTTCTGGAAATTTGTTCCCTCTGCAAACAGTATCCAACTCTAACCCATTTTTAACACCACCTTTTCTTTGGCAACTTCTCCCATCATACCAAATTCAGTCCCATTCTCATAGAGCCCAGAACCCTGTTACACGATCTTTTCCCCATATTGTTGGGTTGGAAAAATCCATTTTAAAAAACAGAAACCTTCAGAGTCACCAAAGCAGCAGAATCTTTTAGCTAGGCCAGAAGAAAAAGTAAATAGAAAAAGGTAACTAGCTAGCAAGGAGCTGTAGTATTTTATACGTATGTTAGGCCCCTGTGAAAGTAAGAGAGCGATTCATATTTTTTTTTGCGGGGGTGGGTGGGGAGGACAAATTAATCTCTCTCCTAATATTAGTTGGTATTTCTGCATGGCTCTTCCAAAGAGGGAGGATCAATGTGCCAGACTTCTGCTGGGTAAAGTCCAAGAAGTAGAAAAGGAAAACAGGCATCTCTGGTGTGTTTCCTTTGCCTCATGGGATGCATGGAGGCTGTGAGCCATGGAATTCAGCTGACTCAAGACAGGCAGGAAATGATATTAAATCTTTGCCATCCATTAGAAATAAAACAGGGGTTGGAGCAGAGAAGCTGTGGCATGACTCATACAAAAGCAGGGTGGTTCTAGGAGCTCCGTGTTACTTTTTGGTAGAAAAAGGTGGCAAAAGAGAAGAAACGGCTTCAGGAAAAATCTCTTAAAACACAGGCGGCATGATGTGACACCCACATTTGGATCTGAAGCTTTCCAATTCTATTCGCCATAAGTAAATATACTCCTATTTCCTTTCCAATTTTAAACAGAAATCTGCTGAAAGACAAATTCGGTCTTTCACAACCTCCCCTTCAAATCCTTCCCCCCTCCCCCAAATATTCTACTCTTTCCTGTACCTATTAGTACAGCACTCCTTATGGTTCCAATTGAACAATCTGGTCATTCAGTTAAGCCTCTATGAAATAGTGTATACGTGTAGCCAGAGTGAGTGAGTTGAATGTATACACCTGCTGCTATATAAATAACTTTGGACTAGAGAAAGCTATTTATGAAATAGGGATGGCTGAGTGAACTTCGGAGTATGGTGTAGAAGAGGAAATCAGATATCAACATTCTCTACTGGCTGAGGAGTCAGTTTGATCCTAATGACAGCATCGTATTATACCCACACAGTGCTGGTGTAAGTAAAAACACTCCCATGGAAATCAACACATCTATCTCTCCCACCCTCTTAGTCACAACAAAGAATCTAGGCCAACACCCCCCACAGCACCAGAACACGAATGGGAAGCACCAAGGGGACCATGGTCAAGGCTACACATTGATTTTGCAGGCCCAACCAAAGGACACACATTTTTAATAGTCATAGACGCTTACTCCAAATGGCTACAGGTAAGCATCATGCACTCCACCACAACAGAAACTGTCATTAGACAGCTCAGGAAACTTTTTGCAACACATGAATCACTGGATCTAATTGTATCCGACAGCGGGCCACAATTCATGACAACAACATTCAAGGGGTTTCTAGCACAACATGGGATAAGGCATGCACTGACAGTGCCAGGACATCCAGCCACGAACGGATGGGTGGAGCCCATGGTACGTTACATGAAGGAAACATTACAAGAGCTGGGACCTGGGGACACACAAGAAAAGATAGGTAAGCTACTAAGCATTCAGCACATGACACCCAGTGCCACAACAAATAAAAGTCCAGCAGAGTTACTAATGGGGAGGAAACTAAGATCACACCTAGACAGACTACACCCCACATATAGCCTAGAAAAACCAGCAGACTCCTCCAGTAGTTGCCGCACAGGGGACCCAGTATACGCAAAAAATCTCACTTGGGAACCATTGTGGATACCGGCAAAAGTGATCCAGATAACCGGGCCCCATTCATACAGGGTAGATCCTGAGGATGGGAGGAGCTGGAGGAGGCACATAGACCAGCTCAGATCTAGAGCCATGAAGGGAGACTCAAACAGACCCACAGAAGAGGGGGGAGACCCCTCAAACAAACAAAACAAAACCAGGGAAGAAGGGGGAGACCCCTCAAAAATGACTATAGAGGAGGGGGAAGACCCCTCAAGCAAACAAAACACAACCAGAGTTGTGGGAGGGGGGAGATCCCTCAAACAGACAAAACACAAGTAGAAAGGGAGGGGGAAACCCTCCATGAATGAGAGAAATAACAGAACAAACCCTGACAACTATGCAATAACCATTACTAACACTAGCCCCGGTTGGGAAATGCAAACACGTACCTGAGATCAGGGAAGAAGGCAGGTCGGGGAGTCAGGAATAGGTCTAGAAGGATAGCCAGAAAACAGCCCCTGGCAGGAGCGGCTGGACCAACTCAACCAGCCAGGAAATTCCTGGCGGGAGCGACTCAACCTTCCAGGAGGTTCCAAAAAGATGGACGGGAGGAACAATAGATCTGTCTGAACAGTCCAGAGACCAACCCACGACTGAGTTGCACAGGTCCAGTAGAACCCACAAAAGCTCCACCTACCTACGTGATTACGTACAGTAGGCGAGGCTCAGGTTGGTTGGACCGGACCAGGTGGGGAGGGATATTATGTATTAGCATACTTACCTGCAATTGGTTGGTCCGTGGAGGTGGAAAATTTGAAGAGTTGTCACTGGCCACAGCCGCGAGCAGCCCGACTATAAAAAGGGCTGCCGTGGTTTCTTCGGTGTTCAGTCCTAGAAGGAAATAAAACAATAGAAAATCATGCTGGTGTCCTGAGTCTCATTCCCGCGACTTAACAAAACCTTTACCAGAGTCATTAGCCTTGCATGTAGCAATAGCACTTAAACTTGTACACCGCTTCACAGTGCTTTACAGCCCTTTCTAAGCGGTTTACAGAGTCATATACATACATATATACATACATATTGTCCCCAACAATCTGGATCCTCATTTTACCCACCTCAGAAGGATGGAAGGCTGAGTCAACCTTGAGCCTGGTGAGATTCAAGCTGCCAAATTGCAGTCAGCAGAAGTAGCCCACAGTACTGCACTCTAACCACTGTACCACCACAGCTCATGTACATATTACTTAAGATGTATTTGGACATACATCATAATATACTTCATATGCTCCATGATTATTCCAACCTCAAAAAAGTATATTTCAGGATAGGATAAGTGATAATGAAGCCCTGCCTCTAGCAAACACAATGGAACCAAAATAACAACATGTGCAGAGTGAAGTCTTCACTATATGGTGCAATATCTCTTTGTCACTCCAGGCCCTGTGCCCAAACCCAATGTCATTTTTCTGATTTCATTATTTAAAGAATCTGGTTTTTTTTTACAACAAATAGTTAAGATTAAGGTGTTGGCTTAAACCCAAAGATGACACAGTGAGATCAATCAAGTTCAATGCTTTGATTACTTAAATTTAATGGGAACCTTGCCAGACTAATGCTATAACCTTCTAACCTAATAGATAAACTGTGAGAGATTCTAGGGCGTGATTACTTCTGAACCTCTTCCCCCCTCACTTCTTCACTTTAGAATTGCACAGTATTTTAATTTGGGCATCTCTCTGGAATGTGCTGGCAGCATCTCAATGGGATCTAGATCCAGGCTCTGACTTGGTCATCCTACCCCTCCCCCTTCTTATTTTAGCCATTCTTGATGGATTTCCAGGAAGCGTTAGGGTCATTGTCATTGTACAAGATCCACTTTTGGTTGACTTTCAGTCTTCTTACAGATGGTTCCACTCTATCCTCAAGCACGCTCTTATACAATGAAGAATTCATAGTGGGTTCTATAATCGTGAGCTTCAGCAGTCTCAAACATTTCTAGCACCATACTTTACAGCTGGTATCGGTTCTGGTGAAATGCTGTCTTTGGTTTTTGCCCAACATATCTTCTGATACTGTGGTCAGATAACCCTATATTTGCCTTGTCTGTCCAGAGCACATTGTTCCAGAAGGCCTGGTGTTTGTCTAGGGGTTTATAAACAAACTTTAGCCTTACCTTGATGTTTTTCTTTGACAGCAAAGATTTCTTCCTAGCACATCACCCATGTAGATCTAATTTGGACAGTTTTTTCCTAATAGACTCATGCATATTGACATGAATAATGAGAGCTACCTGTAGGATGTGTGATTCAATTCTGGGGTTTTAAAGTATTTTGGGGGGGGTATCTTGGATTCTGTTATTAGGCTTAAGTTGCTGAGACAGCCTGGCCTGGACAAGTTGGTGGTCATTTGAAATTTTCTCAACTCGTAGATGATCTTCCATATAATAGAATGATTGATGTCCAATAGTTTAGCAATCTTTGAAAATCCCTTCCCAAATTCATAGACATTTATAATTTTCTTTCTGGAGACTACAGGAATTCTTTCAATCTAAGCATGGTGTCACCACATACTTCAATAGCAAGGAGAAAATCAAACTCAATGTATGTGGTTTAAATGACAAATTCTTCCCAGATCCACTCTAACAATGTTCTAATCGTTGGGAGTCAGGTGGCATATACATTTGATAAATTATTATTAATCATTTGCACCTGATCTGATCCACCTGATTCTAATTTTAGGCATTTGAGGCAGTGAAAAATGGAGGGGTACAGCTTTTCCACCCAGAAAATTTTCATTAATTTAAATTACACTATTGACTACAAATTGTAAATGGTGTGTGATGTTTGTTATGCCCCTTTTATTTATCAATATTGATGAAATTAAGATCAAATTCTAAATGTTTCAATTTGTTGAAAAAGTCAAAGATTTCAATGGAGTGTAATTTTTCATTTTTCATGTTACTGTATATTGTTTTAATTTTTCTCTTTGCTACTTTCTTTTATTTTTAGTTTGTATTATTTAGTATTAATAGATTTTTATTAGCTATATAGATTTTTATTGAATGGTTTGAAATAGGTTGCATTTAATATTATCTACCTTTTTAAAATGTAAATAAAAATTATATTTAAACAGGGATACTGAACTTCAAAATCACCTTTGTGATCCCACAGTGTTGGGTGAATTTGGCAGCTGAGACAATCTATTTTGGGTTACTTGTGGTCAAACCTAAATCTCTCTCACACTTCCACAAAGGCAAGAGTAAAATGAAGTCCTGTAGATCTTGTGGGCAATTCCCACTGAAACAATCATTTTCATCACCCCCTTCACACTTCAGAATTTCCACTACTTAGGATTTTTCTAAAGGGAAAACTAGTAAACTTAGTAAAAAATACTTAGTAAAAAATGGCCGTGTGGGCAGTTTACAACTATGGTGAAAAGCTTTGGGAAATACACCTGCTGTAAAATTGATGAGTTGATGTAGTATCCTCAGCACCCTCAGTCCTTGTAATATAGAAGGAATAATTGCTTAATAAGCAGGCAGCTCCTCCTTGTTATTAATATTCACATTTTCCTGCTTGTTTGCCTATTAGTATTGGTACTATTTTTGCCTTTTTTTTTTTTGCCACAGTCATTCTAGTTCTATTTGCAGGTGTTTGTATTTTGTGATTTTCTCTTCTGTTCTGCTGTTTTCATTATCCACACATTTTTGTTTTTCTTATCAAGATTTGTTAAGGGTGGGGTTAATATGGCAGGTAGTTGTTTGATTGAATTTTAAAATCCCAGCACATTTATTTATGTAAGTGCTGCCTAACTCCAGAATTACTCTGAGCAACTCATAATTTGGCAGGCAGCATAAGATTTTTAAAAAGACAGGGAATAGCCCTGATAAATAAAGAACAAGTAAAAATAGAGGACAAGATTTCAAAACTGGCCAATAGAAACACACTATATGCCTATGGTCAGCTAGGTCTCCAAAGTTGGCAGAAGCAAAGACAACCGACAAACCTGCTTCAAACTACATTCAGGTCCTGAGGAATAGATGTATTATCCTGTTAAGTGCGTAAATTCAGCAATAGGATTACAAACTGTAGGAACAGAAAGTTAACTGCAAAAAAATGGCCACCTTTCCAAAGCAGGAATTACTGTGCCTGCAATAGCTAAAATGAGTTATTGCCATTTTTAACAGTGGAATCAGAAACTGGAGATCTTGTCCTGGTTTTACTTTGGGATTAAAATAAAGAGAGTGGGGGAATCTGAAACCATTCTTGGGAGAGCTAACTTTCATGACCTACAGACCGATACATAGGAGAGCTTGTCATGTAACATTCATGGCATCTCCTGCCATTCAAGCTGACATAATGCTGCTTAAATTGAGAGAAAGCAAAATTATCCCAATGCCAGGTCCACCCCAAGGATCTCATGGACCTGACTGAAATTGCTTCCAAGAATGAAAAGGAGAACGCATGAGTCATATGTGGTGCTTGGCCCCATTGTGTCTGAGAGATGAATCCAAGGCGTACCCATGTATTTACCCTTCACTCACCATCACCAAATATAACAGATGAGCTCATGGCTGTGATGGTCTCGAGCTTTATTTACACGGAAGGTATAAATAAAAAGCTGGCAGTTAGACACACAGACACCATGCATTTCAGAGTGAGCTAACCCCAGTGGACAAAACTGTGGAGTGAATAAACAACAACAGGTACAAAAAAAATTCACCAGCCTCTACAGAGACTTTCCATTACCAGGAGCAAAGGTGAATCTACTAATACAGATTTGCAGCAGCACCCAGACATATCTTGGCTTTGTGCATGATTTGTTGCCTAGAAAAATGATGTAATTTTCACTTAGAGCTCATCATAAAAGCAAGCATAATTCCCTGAAACACTTTTAAGCGAAACTATGTTTTTGCCCTATTACCATTATGCATCTTACAACCAACACTCTGGGCAATAATTTTCTTAATACAAAAATATAAAACTGGAAATGCAGAAAAAGAGGTAGGACACATTCAATTTTTTCAAAGCTAAATTTCTGTCAGGATATCTGGGTTCATACTTTTATGCAAGGAGATCTTGTGGTAGGTATTGTAACTTTGGAGAAATTATAGCAATCACCTCCATAGAACTACAGGAGCATTACTTTCTACATTATGTCAGAATTTTGATCTGATGGAGGTGTATATAGTGTTGTTGAAGGAGAAAATCCATAGAGACTCAGGACAATTGAAAAATATGCTTTATGAGTTCTATATGAATAAATATTTTTCATTTTCTAACTATAGAGGAGAATTTGAGACATGCATATAGCTGAAATGCATTTTTCATAATTTTTTGACAGTTTCCAGTAAAAATGCACACAAAAATACAGATATAGGAAAGTAAGAACAGCAATCTGTATACTAACTGCAATTGACTATTAAAAAATATATGCACTCTACTCTGGGAAAAATGCAATAATAAATGGAATGAGAATTTCCATGCAATATTATACATCTTAACCTTCTCTTTGCTTTGTTAAGCACACAGCATTAGGACACATTCTGTTCAAAAAGATTTGCCTAATAAGAGGTATACTGTTGCCCAATAAGTGGTTCACTCACTTAAAGAGTTTACTTTTATTGGCTTATTACACATTTATCATAACATGATTGCAAAAATAACCATAATTATGTCATCATGATTTGTAAGAGATGACTATGGATAAAGGATTCCTTCAGGTCAATTCTAAGTCTTTGGAACTATAAGTAGTAGTCCTAGCAATTAAATGAAAGTACCTTACCACAGCTTTTTTTTTGGGGGGGGGGAGGGGGGGCTTCTTTTTTCTTTTGACTTTCCAATTTGAACTCTTCTCCATTTCAATAATCTTGATGAATAGCAATAATAACTCTGCTACAGCGATGAAGACTTGCAACTTGCTTTCAGTTAAATAACTAAAGGTCCTATACAAAATTCTGTAAGACTTGTCATTTTTTTGATGGAAATAATATATTGTAATCTATTGTTTCCTGAACTATAAGGGACTTAAGCATGGAAAAAGCAAAGTTAATTCCAGTCCATGGCAAAGTTTAATTTAAGGTGTGGCTTTTAAGTTTGCAGTTTAAACATCTCACTCAATAATTCCTTTCAGTTTATGCTAAGATCTTGCCAAAAAAAGGCATACAAGGAAACTAGCAGCTCTGGTTTAATATGTCTTAATTATCTTTTATTTAGCTCCTTCCTTGCCAGCATTAAGCAAGATGTGCCTAGATTACAATCTACAACTGAAGCTCTGTTGCAAGCTAATGCCCAGCCTTAACATTTAGCAACACGAAGCATCAGAAATGTTTTTTTAGAACAACTTCCAAGTCTGATTTTCAAGTCTATTTTCCTTACCAATGTACTAACTGAGAATACAAAAACTAATAATTTGTTCTTGGTAAAATGCAATAATTGTAGTCATTTCATAGCATGCTTTATTCACAGTATGTTCTGGTGTCCTCGAGTGTGAAATAACTGATGTTAAAATCTTCAAAGCATAATCTAACAGAAATGTTTGTATCTTTTTTGAGTTGTCAGCTACACAACACATTGGGTAACAATCAATAGGGAGGGACCTTGCTTTATATGTGCCATAGACTTCCTTCACAGTATAATTGATGCAAACTTAACACAAAGTCATTTTATTGCAGAGTGGGCTGGTTTTTCTTAGCCTATCACTATGGCTGTATTACAGACTTCTCTGCCTGGCCACAGCGCATAGTCGAGCCAATAGGAATGTGCCCTTGCAGCTCAAAAGACAATGGCCTACCAGATCTCTTCTTAATCCTTAAAGAGCCATGACCTATTTCTTGCAAATACAAGCCTGTTTCTAGGCAGATTGCTAAGTATTGCAAGAAAGAGGTCAGCACAAAGCTGTATCAGATCCACCGACAGTTGCCCAACAGGCTGCTTCATTCTGAATACCAATTTTCCCTTCAAAAGACCTGTTGACAAGAAACAGGGGTCTTATTTTGGCTCTGACTGCATTCATGGCATAATAGAGGTAATGGATCATGCAGGTGGTTTTTCCTGCTGTGAGGCTTTCAGTATGTTTTCCCCTTCATTGTATTTTAGCTTTTTAAAACTATGTAGAAAGGATTAAATTAAATACATTTTTGAATGGGACTTTTGTACAAATATGCAAGGGTGACAACACTTTTGAAAACAAAGTCAACTATGACCCACATCTTACCTGGAGACCCGCAGAGAAAATGTGACAGAACTTTTTTATGGTAGGGAAAACCAAGAGGTAATTTTTGGTAGCATGCCAAATATCCCCTAATCAGGAATAGACAACCTAGGTTTTTTTGAATATGGTAGACCAGAGGTCTCCAAACTTGGCAACTTTAAGACTTGTGGACTTCAACTCCCAGAATTCTAATGTGATATCCTGAGCGGGTAGCTGTGATGTAGCATTCTGGGTGTTAGTCTGGCTTCGAGTTTGGGGTCTGGGTCTGTGTTCTTGGCGTGTGTCAGCTTGTTTGGTTTTGGGGTCAGGGGGTGCGACAGCTGGCGAAGCCATGGTCTGTTTTTTGGATGGTGGTTATCCTTCGTTTATAGGATGGGGTTGGGCCTGGGTCTGATGAGGGGGATTGGTGGTGGTGTCCAGAAAACAGACCACGGCTGCTTCACCAGCTGTCATACCCCGCAACCCCAAAACCAAACAAGCTGACACACGCCAAGAACACAGACCCAGACCCCAAACTCAAAGCCAGACTAAAACCCAGAATGCTAGAACACAGCCACCCGCTCAGAGGTTAATGGAAAAAAGATCACTACAAAACAAACGACCCAGGAGATTACAGCACAAGATCCAGGATATCTCCACAACAAAACTCACAAGGCCATCACACAGCCCATTATACCAACATCAACTCAATCAATCAATCAAGAGGCAGCAGCACAGCCAACCAGCCCAGTGCACAAGTCCCCACCACCAGTATTTATAGAGAGACGGCAGCTCCAATCACACACTGCTTGCACTGGCACAAAGCCGAAAGCACCAGCCTGAGGATGGCAAGTGGGACCTTGCCGAAACGTCACCAAGATACTCTCAATCTTACACGGGAAAAGACCCGAACACACCTAAACCTGTACCCATGAAAATCTACAAATATATATATATATATATGTTTTCTAAGGTTCTCACGGGTATTTGTATGTAGATCTTTGGTTATTCGGGTTTTCTCCCACGTAAAATTGGAAGTATCTAGGCAATGTTTCAATGAAGTCTCATTCATCATCTTCAGACTTGTGTCTTCGGCTCTGTGCTTCTCAGAGTAATGAGAAGCACAGAGTACTCTGAGAAGCAAAGAGCTGAAGACACAAGCCTGAAGATGATGAATGAGACTTCATCAAAACGTCGCCTAGATACTTCCAATTTTACGTGGGAGAAAACCTGAATAACCGAATATATATATATATATATATATATATATATATATATATATATATATATATATATATATATATATATATATATATATATAATGTTTGGTTGCTGCTTCTGCCCTGAATTTGCAAATAAGATATTCATAGCTAAATCACTTCCTACCCTGAAAATTATACGCTTTCCTCAAAGCAAGAAATCTAGACAACAGCTGCCATTTAGGTTGTCAGAAAATGAAACAAGGTCACTTCCTCTTTGCCTAAGAATCTCAGGTGTAACAAACCATTTGTGCAGTGGGCAATCTCTGCCCTTAGACTAGATCTAAACAAGACCCACAACTGCAATACCAGGCCTAATTCTGAGAATTGTTTGCTTCTTCCCATCTCTCAGATGAAGCCATTAATTATGCATCTTACAGCTCTTATAGATAAATGACCAGAAATATTAGGAAAAGTCCCCATTTACTTCCCCCAAGAGAGAAACATCTGTTTTAAAAATGATTGCTCCTAGCTATGTTTATTCATTCTGCAACTGTAAGAAAAGGATAAGGGGAAATGCATTAAGCTAGACATACTCTCTCATTTTATTCTCTGGTCCAAATAGACACCTACTTTTCCTTCATCGATTCAACAAGATCCAGTAATGCAGGAGGTTCAGTTGCTCCGTCACTGCAAGACCAGGAACAAGAGGCATCCTTGTTTTCAGTGGGATGTATTGCTATGTCTAGGAACAAGACATTTTTACATTGTGTTGTTACTTGTTATTATTATTATTACCGAATCAAAACCCACGGTTCTCAGAAATCTGTTTTGTTCTGCAAACTCAAATAAATGTATGTATTGCTGATTTAATGACCAAAATACTCTGTAAAACAGACTTCCTTTAATCAGGCCTGTCAAACTGGTGGCCCATGGCCTGGATACGTTACACGCCGGTCTTACCCATCCTGGCTCTGCAAAGGCACGATCCGGCCTGTGAGGTGATCGAGTTTGACACCCATGAAGTAGATTGCCTGCACCTACAAACAAAAGTGCTCCTTAACCTCTGGACATGAAAGTTGCATAGTAGTATCTTTAATTTTAGATTTGTAAAATTTTGGTATTAAACTTCATGCAGGCTCAAAACATAGATGGATTTTTCAAACTAAACACATTTTCCTCCATCTTACATGGGAGGTCTGCTTGATGATACTCACGTATCATCTAAAATTTCTCAAAATACATATACCACCAACACAAACCTGGAACATGGGTAATTGTTAGATGCAAGTTTTCTAAATTATCCAAAGCCAAATGAGCATCTAAAGATACATAGCAGCAAATGATGCAATCCATCTGGAATTGTCTTTTCTTCCTAGTTATAAGATGGCAATTGACAAACGGAGAGAGCAAACTGCCTCAGGCTGATACTTTTGGCAAGTTCAGGTTCGGGTTTGTACATTAAACTTGTCAGAACTTTAGCAAATCCACAGAGCTGGAAATGAAGCCACAGGAAAGCTTCAAGATCAGAATGCAGATAGTTTTTCACTTAATAACTTCCAAACAAGTATTTGTTAGGATGAGTGACAATTATGCTGACTCAGCCTTCCCTTTGTCTTAGTTTATCTTGCAGCCTCAATCTTCAAGCAGTAAATTGTAGCAATTCTGACACAAAATTAGCCCATGGTTAACACAAAGGTTTCTGTCAACTTGATATGATCCCAGTGGAAAGTTACTATTTGGAAATTCTGTCTTAAAAGCAGGATAAAAAATATGGTGAATCGGGCCCAACCTTTAGCTGTCATCCAGACTGATAAACTACATTAAATCAGGGGAAAGTAGAAAATGTATTATTCCTCCACAGTTAGTACTGTGAGAAATTCTCAAAACAACAACAATCTTCTCCCTTTTCTCAGGGATACAACTGAGGGAAATATTACAATGTTGACTTCAACTTGTTTATCTCTCATGAGGTAATGTGAGTGCTGCAGGTGTTCTAACCTAGGTGGTAAAAAAGGGAAATCTGCCTTTAATTTAGTAAAGTTGCAAGCTAAAGCTTATACATGTGATAAGGTTCATTAGCATTGTTAAAAGTCTTGTGAAAACAAATGAAATCTTCCAAGGCAGGTTGTGAATCCACAAAGTATCAACAGGCTCACATTGAAAGCAAACCTTCTTTGCTGCTGCATCCACTAGCATTTAGATATTAACGCAGACCAAATGCAATGTGATTAGTTACAAGGAAACATAGGTTGTACAGTTTTATTTTGTTTTTTAATCTCAGCTTGACATTCAGATGAGTTGCCGAATTCTCTGCACACAGCCCTGAGAGGCTGTTTAGGTAGTTCTGAGCCCTCTCCCAAAATATCATCTGTTGCCTAGTGCTTTGATTGGCTGAGGGAAGAAGGACTTTATTGGTGGAAAATGCAGGAGGGAAGAAAAGTAGCTAGGACAGCAGAGTCAAGATAATAGTTGCTTGTTTGCAGTATCTATGCACAGAGCATAAAGGAAATGCTGAGTGAAAACCCTTTCACGGGATGCATAATCAAGACTGCGTAAGGACAAGAACACACCTGCTTCAGACTAGGCAGAAATGCAAGCAGCCATTTGCTTAGGTATGCTTATACAGGTAGTCCTCAACTTACCACAGTTCATTTAGTGACCATGCAAAGTTAGAACAGCACTGGAAAATGTGACTTATGACTGTTTTTCACAGTTGCAACCTTTGTAGCATCCCTAGGATCATGTGATCAAAATTCAAATGATTGGCAACTGGTTCATACTTACGACCGTTGCTTTGTCCCGGGGTTATGTGATCACCTTCTGACAAAGTCATTGGGGGAAGCCGGATTCGCTTAACAACCCAAATTCCTAACTTATCAGCTGCAGTGATTCACTTAACAACTGTGGCTTAAAAGGTTGTAAAATGGGACAAAACTCACTTAACAAATGCCTCACTTAACAAAAGAAATTTTGGGCTCGATTGTGGTCGTACGTCAAGGAACTACCCATATATGCAATCACACACACACACAAATTATTACTGAAAACAAAACTGCTCTCTCCAATGATTTCGCCAATGAGTTACAACTTCTTTGGCAGTGGATTTAGACAAAGATGTTCAAAGGCTAACAGAATAAGGAAGATTTTCATCCCTCCCTTCCTAAAGATGTTTAGCTTCATAATGTTAGAACATTTATTTCATCTCTTTTTTGCAGGCAGGAAGTTTAAAAGGGGAGGGGGGAGGGGAGAAACAGCCTTTGTGTTTTGTCATCAAATGTTGGTGTGTGTGTGTGTGTATTCTGCTTGAGGATCTTTGTGGCATCGTATGCAGGATCGTGGTGTTCCTTGGGGAGGAAAGGAAAGATCTGCCACAGCAACGGAATCAGGATCTCTCCCTTATAAGATTCCTCCTTGCTCTGATTGAGAAGCAGAATCAAAAAACTGATAAATAGGTCTGCCTGTTGAAAGGGAGCTGAAGAGTAAATTACTGTAATAGAAAACGGCTTAAGTAGCAGTGTACGGTTCAACTCCTTTTACCGCAAAATCCATAGTGTTAATTGCTTATTGACTCTTTGGTGTGGTGACATCATCGCCAGCCAACCAAAGTCTCTCATGCAAATGAAATAAGTAAAAAAAAGAGAGAAAGAAGCCGAGTGGCTTTGCCCAAATCATGTATGGGTCTAAGATCAGTGCTGCAGTGGGGGTGGCAGGCAGGAGGGGCTCTTAGGAAGCGAATTTTTGTTTTTCCTCAAGTAGTCAAGATAAAGAAAGAAAAAGTGGGGAGGGCTGCTTGAATTAGGTTCTCTGGCTTATTCAGGGCCCAGGAGAATTTTGGAATTTGTTCTCAGTGAAGTCAAGGGGGATTTTTCTACACTAGCCATTCTGATGTGGGTCACAGAAACAGAGGACATTTTTTTTCAGGCTTCTGTATCCAGCTTAGACATTGCACCCAGCTGCTCATAGGATGTACTAACCATTCTACATATATTCTCTTTTTGGTTGTAGTTTTTTTTTTCTTTTAGAAATAAAAGAAGAAGAAGGATATCCCAGACACACCCTGAGCATCTCTAGGTCGAAAGTCCCCACTTATTTGATGGTTACGTATGAGCTTTGCTACATGTGCAGCACAGAAAAGGCGATGTCGTAGTGCTTGTCCTGGGCTGGGCTGCTAGACAACATGAAGGGATGGATGTTTTCTTTTCTTGAAGTAAGGTAGAAGTCACATTTTAAGCCAATTCATTTCTGCCTTTTTCTAAGGGTGATGCCAGGACAAAGGAATAAAAAAATAAAGCTCTTAAGAAAACTTAAGAACACTTTTTTCTATGCTATGCAGTGTGGTCTACTGCTGTCTCCACCTCTGAAAGATACATCTCCATCTCTGTCAGCTTCCTCTTTGGCCGTTCTCCTAATTTAAAGCATTCCTCCTCTCTTTGTCTCATCTGTCAGTAAGGAACAATGGCATCAGAAATGTTGTTGCCCAGGTGAGCATATTTTAGCTCCTTACAGGTAGTTCTTGTCTTACCACCACAACTGGGACCAGGATTGAGGTGCTCCAAATTTCATCATCTTTTTTGCCATAATTGCTAAGTGAATCACTTTAGTTGTTAAGCAAGTAATTCGGTCTAAGTGAAGTTGGCTTGCCCCATTGACTTTGCTTGTTTGCTGGAAAGGTCACAAATAGGACCCACATGAACCTGGGATGCTGCAACCGTTGTAAACACATGCCACTTGCCAAATGCCAATTTTTGATCATATGACCATGGAAATGCTGCAACTGTAGTAAGTGCGAAGACCAGTTATAAGTCAATTTGTTTTCAGTGTTGTTGTAACTTTGAGACTTACAACAGATGAGTAAATAAAGCGAAATAAAATGATTGCAATGTAATGCGACTAAAACTCTTAAGAAAAAACTTATCCCAAACATACTGTAGACATACATCTTGGCTTACCTAACATTTTAGCCCCAACCCCTGGAGGGAAAGCCAGGTTTTGAAACCTTCCAAAGGGGGGATTTAGGGATTGGTGTGAGAGTGAAAAATGAAATTGTTTAGGTTGCATTAAGGCAAGTTATTGGAATCAGCAAGTAAGTTTTGGACATTTCAAAGATTTCTCTCTCCAGTCTGGATTTTTCAACTTGGCTTCTCATTATTTTGTAAAACCATCCCTATTTTAGAGTGTTATGATGGTGAGCAACAGGAGGTGGACTGGGGGAAGTAAAAAACACAAACACATATGTAGGTTGTAAAAAGGATAGGAATTATATACAGCTAAGCAGCCTACAGTTTGGTTGTAAAAATGGGTAGGTGGACAAGATGGAATAATTGGAAAGTAGGATGGATAAATGATAGCAGCTTATGCTGGAGAATAACCAGGAGAGAAACTGATATGACTACAATTCTGGATAGACATAATTATACTCAGAAGCAGTTACTCTGATCTAGCTGCTCTGGGAAAAGAAAGGCTGCATAGTAGGATATGATGACCAAGTAATGACCAGTTACCGAAAGCAAAGAATTCATAAGCTTTTGCCACAAATAGTTAGGCTTTACACAGGGGTGGGATTCAAATTTTTTAACAACCAGTTCTGTGCTTAGTTGGTGGGCGTGGCTTGGTGGTCATGTGACTGGGTGGACGTAGCTTGGTGGTCATGTTATTGGCCAACTCAATATCACTCACATCGAGGCACACATCTCTTCGCCTGGCCTCTCATGACTGGGGATGCTGCAACAGTCGTAAGTGTGAAAAATGGTTATAAGTCACTTTTTTCAGTGCCGTTGTAACTTTGAATGGTCACTCCACACAAGCAAAGTACCAGCAAAGGAGGGGGAAAAAACTCCAGAGATGTTCCTGAGACAGGAAGTCTAGTCCTGCCAAGAATGTAATAAGGGTTAACAGAGAAGCAGTTTCTGTAAGCAACACTAGAATGTTTCCTTCCTGCCTTCCTTACAGGGTTAGGCCATTAATTTCTTCTAATAATCGGTTCTCTGAACTGCTTAGTATGTTAACAACCAGTTCTAGAGAATAGGTGCGAATTGGTAGAAATCCACCCCTGGCTTTAGATAATTTCCTTCAAGGAATAAATGAACAAGTATTATGGTTTGTTTGGGCTCTCTTTATCTAGTTTTAGAAACTGTGTGGAGAACTGATCACTTTTTAAGTCATACAGTATGTATGTAGAATTACTGAAAAATCAAAAGGATTCACCAACTTTTAAGCACCACTAAATTTCACTTTTTCTTGAAAAGTTGCTCTTAAAAAATATTTTTAATCTGGAACAAAAAGTGACAATAGAAGGCTAAGTTCTGAATTGGGAACAGGTTATAATAGACATTGATATGCCCAAGGGGAAACATCAGAATTGCCAGGGTATTGATTGAAACTGCAGATAAGAAAATCATCTTTATCCATTTATTACTCTATCTTTTTTTATTCCTTGCTTTAATTCTTGACTTTTTCTTTTATTTAATTTTCACATCTACTTACTTGTTTAGTACTTGGTGGCTAGAGGATACAAAGCTTTAATTTTTGCAGAAATGAACACATGAAGGAAATGTCAAGGTAGAATTCAAGCTATGCATTGTAGCAGCTTGGGTGTACCATGCACAAACTTTAGCTTAATTTATCTCTTCCAATACGAAACAAATAATGTTGTAAATATATTGCAGGGTTGTGATGTATTATGGATTCATACTTCTTATGGCACCAATAGATTATAGATACCAATATGCTACAGAAACTTTGTTCATGCTTGCTAAGCTCTCTGCTTTACCTGAATTGGGTTTGGTTTATTTGCTTAATATTTCTTTAACAATGGGAACGGGAAGAAGGAAAGCACCAACCTCTAGCACAATTTTTCTAGGACTAACTGTGGCCTCCAGATGGAATATAAAATGGGTGGCTAGACACAATGGTTTGTTTAGGTGCATGCTCACCTATCTGTTAAAAAAAAAAGACAAAGATCTTCTGGGATGGTAGCAGAGACGAGGAGGTAGAAGAAAGCAATTTGATTAGTCTGTCTTCTATTAAATGGACATTTTTGTGAGTGATCATATCCACCATGGGAACCATTTTGTAAGATTACCCATGGCATGATTTCACAATTTAGAATATACCCACTAGTGCCAAAAATTTAGCTGCCCTGTTTAGGTTATGCCATTAATATGGAAAGTGTGACACAAAGGATATGGAAATATTAAGAAAAAATTGCCTACCATAAACTTTACTCCTATTGTTCTTGTTCTTTGTAGAAAAAGGGATACAGTAGCACAGTTAGGAACTGCAGTAGAAGGGCGTCAGATAATCCTACCAATAACCATTCACAGTGGCATATGATTATTTAGTGAAAAGGTCAAAAAGAGTCAAGAACAGGGTCAAATAGGCCTTTAGTACTTCACCAGCCCTTGAGGCAATTCCAGACTCATAAATAAACTCTATTCCAAGTGTGCAGTTATATAGCATAAATTGCACACTGGGAAGGCTTAAACTTTTTTCTTTTCCTGGAGCTGTGTCCCAAATTAAATTAAAGCGCTAGGAGCTTCTTTCAAGAACCACTACCAAAAGCTCCAGAGGTGATTTTATCATGAATCTCTTACATCATAACCAATCTGGTTTTTAGGCTGTCAGGTATACCACTTCTCAAGAGTGTCTTAGCTTTTTTAAAAAAATAAAAAAATTATGGAATCACAATCCACTTCTGAATTGGGGTGTATTAGTGCAATCTTTTTTTCCACTGGAGCTGCAAAAGTAATGCAGCTTTATTCAAGGGCTTTATTATTTGGGAAATCATCACTTTATCTAATGAGAATCCATCTTGCCTATCGATATAGCTTTTGAATACAAGTCAAGGTGTTACTTTTAATGTTAACTGTTTCCATGAAGAAAAATGATTCTGTGGATTTTTACTACAGTTTTCATTCAATTTGATGGGGACTCTAGCTTTCAAAAAAAAAAAGTGAATTTCTCACAGATGAAATAAGATTGGGGCACTTTTGGACTTACATAGGTTTGAGGTAGACAAAAAACATTTGTGAATGCCTACTGTTCATTATACAATAGCTCCCAGCATTGTGTAGTTGCAATTCTGTCTTCTCAGACTTCACCTGAACACTACTGAGAAGTTGGGAATCCCTTTTATTGGATGTTTTTTTAGATTGTGAGGTATAGACATCTAAGGAGGCTTCCAAGTGACTGAAAGATATGTAATAGAAAACATTACCAACAGTAGTACTTTTCTGCCACTTCCAATAAGAAGCTCAAAACTTCCCCAAGAAAGGGTTAAAAGAAATTGTGAAGCAACATTACAAGCTTTCCAGAGTTGTGGGGGCTCAATTACTGGAGTTTTTCAAGAAAAGACTGGATAACCATTTATCTGGGATGATAGAGTCTCTTGCCTTGAGTGGGGAGTTGGACTAGAAAACCACCAAGGTCCTTTCAGCTCTATGATTCTATGACTTCTATAACATGAGTATAAGGTAGGAAAACAAAAGCCTCTATTTCAGAGGAAAAAATGTATTAAAATGGCAAGATGCAGTATAATTTGGCAATATTCATCAAAAGATATAATGAACTTGAAAATAATACTAGTACCAGTACCAGAAACTGTACCAGGAAAGGGTTTTGCCTCATAATCCTACCCTCAGAGGTAACAATTACCAGAAAATCTGGTCTATTCTATACAGTAGAATTTCCTTCCACTGAAATGTGATGCCAAACACTTTAATTTTTTTTAAAGTAAGTAATTTTTGTTTTGTTTTTAATCAGCATTTACTCTACTGCGTGGATATCAAACTCAATTTTATTGAGGGCCGCATCAGGGCTGTGGTTGACTTTGGGGGCTGGGTGGGCATGGCCGACTGGATGGACGTGGCCAACTGGGTGCCTGTGGCTAGTTTGACATCACTCCCCCACTGCTGGCATGTTTCCTCTTTGCATTGAATAGACTGGGCAAAGCCTGGCTGGCCTGATCTTTCCTCTTTGCATTGAGTAGACCAGCCTGAAGCCAGGCTGGCCTGATCTTTCCTCATCATATTCAGTAGACCAGGACGGCCCTGCAGGCCAGATATGGCCTTTGACCCTTGAATTTGACAACCCTGTTCTACTGGATTATTGCCTTTATACTTTGTATATGGACTATTTACTGCCATTTTTTGCATGTAATAGCTTTTGGGGGGGGAAACACATAATCTACAGGTGAAACTGGAAAAATTAGAATATCGTGCAAAAGTTCACTTATTTCAGTAATGCAACTTAAAAGGTGAAACTAATATATGAGATAGTCTCATTACATGCAAAGCAAGATAGTTCAAGCCATGATTTGTCTTAATTATTATGGTTTACAGCTCATGAAAACCCCAAATCCACAATCTCAGAAAATTAAAATATTACATGCAATTAATAAAACAAGGATTGTACATAGAACAATATCAGACCTCTGAAAAGTATAAGCATGCATATGTACTCAGTACTTGGTTTGGGCCCCTTTTGCAGCAATTACTGCCTCAATGCGGCATGACATGGAAGCTATCAGCCTGTGGAACTGCTGAGGTGTTATGGAAGACCAGGATGCTTCAATAGCGGCCTTCAGCTCTTCTGCATTGTTCAGTCTCATGTCTCTCATCTTTCTCTTGGCAATGCCCCATAGATTCTCTATGGGGTTCTGGTTAGGTGAGTTTGCTGGCCAATCAAGCACAGTAATCCCATGATCACTGAACCAGGTTTTGGTGCTTTTGGCAGTGTGGGCAGGTGCCAAGTCCTACTGGAAAATGAAGTCAGCATCCCCATAAAGCTCTTCTGTGGAAGGAAGGATGAATTGCTCCAAAATCTCCTGGTACACCGCTGTGTTGACCTGGGACTTAATGAAGCACAGTGGACCAACACCAGCAGATGACATGGCTCCCCAAATCAACACAGACTGTGGAAACTTCACACTGGACTTCAAGCATCTTGCAGTGTGTGCCTCTCCATTTTTCCCTCAGACTCTGGGTCCTTGGTTGCCAAATGAGATGCAAAAGTTGCTCTCATCAGAAAAGAGGACTTTGGATCACTAAGCAACAGACCAGTTCTGTTTTTCCTTAGCCCAGGTAAGATGCTTCTGATGTTGTTGGTTGTTCAGGAGCGGCTTGACACGAGGAATACTACATTTGAAGCCCATGTCCAGGATCCATCTGTGTGTGGTGGCTCTTGATGCACTAACTCCAGCCTCAGTCCACTCCTTGTGGAAGTCCCCAACACTTTTGAATGGCCTTTTCCTGACAATCCTCTCCAGGCTGCAGTCATCCCTGCTTGTTGTGCACCTTTTTCTTCCACACTTTTCCCTTCCATATAACTTTCTATTAATGTGCTTTGATAGACCACTTTGGGAACATCCAACTTCTTTTGCAATTATCTTTTGAGGCTTTCCCTCCTTATGGAGGGTGTCAGTGATGGTTTTCTGCACAACTGTCAGGTCAGCAGTCTTTCCCATGATTGTGATTCCTACTGAACCAGACTGAGAGACCTTTGCAGGTGTTATGGCTTAATTAGCTGATTAGAGTGGGACACTTTGAACCTAGAATATTGAACCTTTTCACAATATTCTAATTTTCTGAGATTGTGGATTTGGGGTTTTCATGAGCTGTAAGCCATAATAATCACAATTATGACAAATCACGGCTTGAACTATCTTGCTTTGCATGTAATGAGTCTATTTCATATATTAGTTTCACCTTTTAAGTTGCATTCCTGAAATAAATGAACTTTTGCACGATATTCTAATTTTTCGAGTTTTACCTGTAGGTAGACTGATTTGAATTTATCAACTATCCTTCTTTCAGGTTAAAGAAATCAACATAAATATTAAATCATTAAAATATTACCTAGGATTTTAAGGAAACCTTTTATATTCCATTAAATTGTTTTTAGCTTTAGCTTTTATTCTGTTTCTATTACCTTATAAATAAATCAAGGCAATGAATGTATAAAATAATCCTTCCTTCTCCTATTGGCCATGATAAATTCTTAGTGTGAGTTAGTTTAGATAACCTGATTATCTAGTATCTTCCAGCTTTATAATTTTCTACAACCAGGAATAATGGATGAGCATGGTCAGCAATATTGAATTACTATAGACATGAGAAAACTATGTGGAGATGCCATGTACAGATTCTCAGGAGAGGCAAGCCACTGCTTCAAGAATATTCTTCACATTCTTGTGAATTCTTAGATATGAACATGCAGAGTGGAAACTTCTGGTAGTTGAAGGTCACACATTTGTGGACAACCAGACTGGGAAAGGCATTTTGTGGATTTTCCTTCTAATGTGCAAGCCATTTTGTTTTTATGTTGTGTTTGTAATAGGACAAGCACTGGCTTCCCCAAACACCTGCAAGAGCTGCCTCACCCCATCTACATGAAATGCCCAATCCTGCCTACCCCTTTGCTCCATTCCTTTAATTGTGTCCAAATTAAAATGTTAATTTTTAATTAAACCTGGCCTTCCTAAGACTGAAAGGAGTGCTGCCTTGATGTAAAAGGGGAAATATAGGATTGGAGATGATGAAACACCTCTTTAAATCCTTTTAAAGCCTGCATGAGGATTTCTTCACACTTCCCTACCTCTACCTAACATGCATACATAGAATCTCTCTTTTGCTCTTCAGTTCTTCAATATAATTTCTTTTTATTTGAAACAAAAAAGGTATACATCCTTTCTTTCCCACTAAGGTATATTTTGTGTTTCCAAGGAGATGCACAGAACAGCTATTTATCTTAAATCCAGTTTATTTACTGCTATTGCTCTTCCTGTATTTATTCCTCTGCTTAGTCCAAGCCAAAAGGGATGTTGAGGGCAGTGCCCAAGCAACTGGAGCAGGCAGGACACACCTGCACTAGTTTATAGTGGAAAATCTAACCTCTGAATGCAATACTATCAATGAGACATTATGGAGCATTCATATGACAAAATGTATGTCAGAAAAAAAAAATGTTTTACACTGGGACAACTCAAGATGAATGTAAGCTATCTCAACATTGTTCTGTGAAGAAACCATGTCCTCCCATTCGCAGTGCCTGGAGGCTGTTAGGGGCTGGATGAGGAGCAACGGGTTGAAACCCTGGCAAGACCAAGTGGCTCTTGGTTTGGGGTTCTTTGGCCCAGGGACAATTGTCACATTTGGTCTTGGATGGGGTGGCACCAGAGGTGATATTCAGCAGGTTCTGATCAGTTCTGGAAAACTGGTAGTGGAAATTTTGAGTAGTTCGGAGAACCAGCAACTACCACCTCTGACTGGAGATTCTACAGTATCCTTCCCCTTCCACGCCCACCAAGCCATGCCCACAGAACCGGTAGTAAAAAATTTTTGAATCCCACCACTGGGTGGCACTACTCAAACAGACTCTGTGCATAATCTGGAGGTTCTCCTGGACTCACAACTCCTGCTTGAAGAGCAGGTGGAGTTCATGGCCAGGAGGGCCTTTGCACAACTGCAGGTTGTGCACCCTTTTCTGGACCAACAATCCCTACTCATGCCCTGGTCACTTCCTGTCTTGACTATTGCAACACACTCAAGATGAGGCTGCCCTTCAAGAACATACAGAAGCTCCAGTTGGTGCAAAATACAGCAGCCCGCATGGTTTTCTGCAGATCTTGGTGTGCACATGTATCACCTCTCCTGCGGGAGCTGCATTGGTTGCCGATTTGCTTCTGGGTGCAATTCAAGGTGCTGGTTGTTACCTTTAAAGCCCTTCATGGCTTGGGACCAGGTTATCTGAGGGACCATCTCTTTCCGGTCACATCTACCCAACCCACCAGAGGCAAGGAATGCTGGGGTCCCATCTCCAAGGGAGATAACTTGGTGGGACCCAGAAGAAGGGCCTTCTCTGTGGTGGCTCTCTCTTTCTGGAATATCATTCTCCCAGAGATTAGAATGGCCCCCACTCTAACACTCTTCCGGAAGGTGCTGAAGACCTGGTTCTGTCAGTGGGCCTAGGGAATGCAGAGAGGGATGGAACCCATTAAATGGCTCGTATGATGTGTTGTCACCAGGGCGGGTGTGTGTGATTATGTTATTTTTTTATGTTATGATTTTATTATTCTTTTATTAGCTTTCTTGTTTTCTGTATGATATTTTTATATTTTTATAAGCCATCTTGCGTCACCATGTGCGAATAGGTGGCAATATAAATCTTTTAAATGAAATAAAATAATAAAATAAAATAAAATAAAATAAACCAAGGCAGCATGATGAGGACATATTTCCTGAGGATAGAGACAGAGGCAAGTCCCTGGTGAGGTTCCAAAACGACCAGCAAAGACAAAATAGAATCGCAAAGCAAACAACGTATATATAGTCCTCTCTCATATTGCTAAATCAAATCTATTTAGGGATTGTGTTTCAAGATAGAGAAATGGTTAACTAAAATAGATTAATTTAACTGCCAAATGCTAAAGAAGTTGAAATTAAGCAACCAAAAAAGGAAAAAATTGAAACAAGAAATTTTTTAATTCCAAGTGCTTACCCCCTAGCAAGTGACTCTCAAGGTATTAACACAATTTTGAGTTCTATAGTAATGTAATAAGTTAACAAATACAAAATCATTCTTTGTGTTAATAGTTTTTCCAGCAGACATTTTCCAAAGAAACATCACCAAACTTAGTTATTTCTCCATTTCACTGCTAGCACAAATCAGCATCAAAGTGAAAATAAATCCTGCAAAGATGCAATGATTCTTTGAAGTATCTCTTAATTTGCTCATTGGTCCACAATCCTTAAAAAAATAAAGATGAATATTGACCAGTCTTTAGAATTCTATAAATTGTTTTAATCATGCCAAGTCAATTACATAATATTTAGAAAGGCCTATTTGTTTCTATACTTCCACCCAAGATCAATCATTCCTCAATCATTTGACATTTAAAATGACCTCTGGCTATTTTTCACTTGTGACATGCCTCAAGATGAAAAAGTTTTTACTTCACAACTAAATTTTATACATTCAAAAACCATGGGAAACAATGCAATCTTTAGATAAAACCTGGGTGTAAAGTCGATATATTCTAAAAAAATAATTTGCACTCCTGTGGAGGTGCCATTAAAGTCCACAGTGTTGTATGGATACTTGGTGTAGGCACTGTTCATCTATGATGATTAACTGTTCATTTTTAAAAACCTATATTTTAATTTGTGCTAAAATGTCTACTAAAAGATTTTTTCTCTGCAGCTATATTAAAATATATTGAAATATTTGTGCAGTACAGAAATGGAACAGAAATTTAAAATGTTTTGATGAAATTTTTAAATGGGTTCAAATGAATGCTAAATATGGTTATAGTTTCAATTTCCAAGGGTTCTTGTACCAACAACTATGAGTGACTTATGGATGATTTAAAACAAGTGATCAATTAAAACATGCTTCAGTAATCATTTCCCTATTGATTTCACTTTTCTGTTAGTGTTTTCATTAATGTTAAACACTTTTAGTCTGATTTTTAAGTTATGAAATTTCTATTATTCAATAGTTCATTGAAAAATAGCAATTGAGCTTCATATTTTATTGAAGAAGAAACGGAATATTCCAAATTGCCAATTCTTACTTCAATTATATTATACCCACCAATATAGATAGTACATATAAAAGAACCAATAAAGGAGAATATTTGCAGCTTAGAGTTGAAATGAAGGGTCCTTGGTGTTCTGAGCTTACTTGTTTTCTCGCAGATGTTTCATTACTATAGGTAATATCAACAGTGCTAGTAAGGAGCAGTTTTTCATCAGATTATCTAGAAAAAACAATTCCCAGGAAAATATACAAGTATGAAAATCAACATAAGCAGAATTTAATGAGACACAAGATGAATGGTTGAATTAGAATTAGAACAGGATATTCTTTGAGAAGAGTTCAAGAACTGTTTCATATCTGTGGTTTTATTAAAAGAAGAAGTATATGTGCTAGCACATGCATGCATGTGTTCAGCAGGGAAAAGATACAGAACAAAAGAATATGCATTCCACCCAGTTCCACCCAATAGTCCCAGGGAACTATTCTGTAGTTCTACAATTGTTCGGATAAGTGGAAAATCTTTTTCCAGTATTTGTAGAAAAATGGAGTAACGATCAATAAAGTAAAATCTTACGAGAATCACAAATGGCCAATCTAACAATCACCTTGCCTGACAAGTGTTTGCATTACCCTCAGAGAGGTTCCAATCATATTAGACAGTGTGTTGTGGGCTTACTTTTGTATCAAAAAATAAGCATCTTATTATATTGCTTATGTCTGGAAAACTGGTCAGCTTATCTCCATCTGGGAGAAAAGACAGTATTTATAGACAACATGCTGATGAAGTCTGTCCTTGCTATGCCCCCAAGAGGCAGACATAAATACGGTTTCCATGCTTTAGCATTCAATCTAATTTTGCATCATCTTTCTGCTTGCCAGGCCCTAGATGTCATTATCACATTAAAGCCTCCATTTTCTTCTGCAAATTCAATCTGGGATTTTTGCAAGTTATATTGTACCCCTGAAAAGCTTGAATGCCTCTGAAGTTGTGTTGAAAGGAAGCCAAGAATTGCATTGCTATAACCAAAAGTCAAGTGCCATCCAATAAAGTTTTAAGATGTGCACCTTCTTAAATTGTCACTTGGAGGGGAACTAACATTTAGTATTCAAATACCGTACTCGTCAAATTAAAGAAATGAGTTTTAATCTTTCTTCTAGTATTTACATATTTTTAACATTCAAACATATATGGTTTTTTTTTTCTTGGCCAAATTATTCTGTTGGATCATGATAGTAGATATTGTTCAATACATAAAATTGATTTAGTCTCATACTTTCTACATGTTTTGAAGTTCTGTTTTCAATTGGTATGAAGTTCATGATCGTATCCTTTTACACTCAGACAATTATTCAGCCAAGGAGGACTGAATCAGGAGATTTTGTCCCCTGGGATGGTAGTCTACCACATACTGTCAAATCATGGTATACAGCTTACAAAGCAAACCAAATTAGTTTGCTCCCTTAAAATAATCCCCAAAACATCTCTCTTGCCATGAAAGGAAAAATGCAAAATTAACCATTTTAATCATTCATAATTGACTGCCCTAAACCACTAACCCATTACGCATTGTATTATGGCAGAAATTCTGAATTTGCAATCATGTTCATCATCAGGAGAGAAGATACACAGAAAGGATTCAACAAAATTTATTTTCCAAAATTTATTTATTTATTTATTTTTAAAAACCAGTACACCTTTGATACCACCCCTTATAAAAGGCCTTTTTTCCCCTCTTATCAGAACAATGTCAGTGGGGAGTGGTTTTTTTTGTTTTGTTTTGTTTTGTTTTTTTGTTCTTTTAGAACAGCTTCTGTACGGTGCTCCAGAATGATGGGTCACTGTAAGGGAAACAAATGTCTTTCAGGCAGCCAACAGATTGTTGGCTACTGCTGCAACAGAAAAATAGAGGAAATGGGTCGGAGCGGAGGGGGGTGAGGAAGGGAAATGCCATGCTGTTACTACTGTTGAACAATTCTAGCAGCAGAATCTGAGAAGACAGGAGAATCTCTCTTCCCACCAAAGCATATTTGACAGGAGTTATCCAATTTGCTGCATACAAATGAAGTGGAAAATCTGGGGGAGACCGTATCACTCCACTCTTGATACAACTAAATACTGTGAAGCTCACATATCCCATTATAAATTACAGTATAGCATATTTTGCTTAGTGCAACATGTCAATCACAGCTTTATATTTTAGTGTTATGTATAACTAGATGTTCTGACCCAAACCTTGTTCCAAGGAAACAAACACGGTACAGAAGTAACAGAAAAACCTTCTAATGATTATTTACAAATTCCATTCCTTCATGGTTAAAAGCCTGTCTCAAATTAATTATCTCCGACAAGAACAAGCCTTGCCAAGGTGGTGCAAGGCTACCAAGAACACCAGATAAAGTTACTAAGAAAGATTTCAAGAATCTCCAAACACCGACCAAGATATTCTGAACATCCACAAGGCTTGAGTGCAAAAACTTCTTTGCTTCCTGCAAAGAACTTTGGTTTCTCAGTTGGCTTTTATTTCTTGAGGGAGGGGCCATTACCTTGCAGCCTTACTCCCGAGTCGCCCGTGCTGCTGCAGCTGCTCTTTCCTTTGAGCAGTCCTGCACGCACGCGCACTGGGAACAGGCTCCTTGGGAACCTCTTCATCACTGCTGCCAGTCTCCACAATCTCCAAAGGCAGCATTCCACTCCCTGATGATCCTGGCCCATTCCTGCCTCACATGCAAGCCCCTCATCTGAGTCCTTGTTCTCTAAGACCTCAGCCGTCTGCACCTGCTGCCAGCAAACCACAACACTAGAATTCTATGATTTGTTTATGGTTTGGTGTGATGGGCGAATCCCAATCATAAAATTAATTGTAATGTTGATAATACTAAGTAGCAAGAATTATAACAATGATAAGAAAAGTAGATGGATATGGTCATGATGGCGCAGTGGTTAGAATGCAGTATTGCAGGCTGACTTTGCCCTCAGTCACAAGTTCGATCCTGACCAGCTGAAAGTTGACTCAACATTTCATCCTTCCAAGGTGGTAAAATGAGGAACCAAATTGTTGGGGCCAACATGCTGACTCTGTAAACCACTTAGAAAATGCTGCAAAGCACTAAGAAGTGGTATATAAGTGCTACTGTTATTGCTATAAAATATTAGGGAAGACATTATCAGCTTTAGCATACATGAGTGTGCAACTTTCCATCTCCTATGGCTGTCAGAAATTCTAGTACTCTAGAATTTTATAACTACTTTTCCCATGATGAAAGCTTCTCCTTGTTACTTAATAGTGAGCACGTTTTTAGAGTTTATCTCATACAATTGTTGCAAACTTGATGAATGCTACATTTCCTTGTTTCTTTGTTTGCTCAATTTCTATGGCCGACCATCTCAGTCAATGATATTACATATTCATGCTGCCAGTTGATCAAACTGTGTGGTATTTTATTTAGTGTCTCTACTATCAAGCACTTTAGACATGAAAATGTATGTGGCAATTCTGCACATATCATTATCATCTACTAGTGTAAACATCTATTCTGACTTCTTTTACATGGAAGATCTTAGAGAATTACAATTGCACTCATCAGAGGATTGAGAAGACCTCAATAATTACTATTATCCATAAACTAGGGAGACTGTAAGGCAATCTCTTTCACACAAGAGTCTCACTATGTACTATTAACTTGTTCCACATTTAGGTGTCAAGAGATTTGGGGGCTGATAACAGCAATGTTTCTCAGAGGGCAACCTCTTCCTCAGAGAAGAATTAAAATAATTATGTTACAAATAACGTTAATGCCATTTCATAACACAAAAGGTAGTTCCTTGGGGTTTGGGGAAAGGAGCGCAAAAGTGTTAGTACAAGTCGCTGACAGGAAAAATAACCCCCATCCAACTTATCAGGTTAATAGCTTTTATTGAAACATAAATGGTCTCTAGTAGGTCTATTGTGGTGAATCCAGTGGAACATCTGATACCCATCTAGTCAAAGTCTCTTGATCTAACCAGACATATGGAGATATAAGCTTGAAATAGTGCAAACCAACTTCCAAGTAGAATTATCTCCAAGACTTAAGCCACAAAAGCAAGCATACACATGACAACACTTCATGCTGATCACTATGGAAAGTTTTGTGCTGAATGAGAACTTTCTACAAACTTGGTCTTTTATACCAATATATAAACAACTAGCAATTAAATAAATAATGAAATTGATTTAAATATACATTAACCTTGATGTGATCCTCTGCCATTGTTGTTTCAACTGATAACTGACAGTGAAGATGAAAAACACACATTTTTTCCAAAATTGTTGTAAGCTGCCCAGAGTAGCTTCACTGTGAAATGGACAGTAAATAAATTTAACAAATAAATAAATAAAAGTTCAAATATAAAGACATATCACTTCTATTCTCCTATTTTATACAATATCTTGGTTGATGTGCCTAATTTAAAAGAGCAACTATCTGATAGTAAACCATGAGTTTCACTCAGTTTGAAAAAGTAAATAAAGAATTGTAAAATTGAAACCTTCATGAATATGTACATATGGAGTAAGATATGGATGTACAAGTCTTTTTATGACTCCATGAGGCCTAATATTAATCTGAGTATCCTTCTGATTTTCTTCTTAACCTAAACAATGCAAGTTTCTTCCATTTATTTTGTCTCCTACTATCTCATCCATTGCGATATCAAATCAAAATGCACCTGCAAAATACCTACTGATATTTAAACCATCAATTCTGATCCCATGTCCAGTACATGACATTGCACTACTTACACTGTTGCAAAATTCTACCTTATTTCCAGATATTTAGCCAAGTTATGTTTTACAACAGAATTAATTTCAATTTTGTTTGATGTTGATTCAAGGGTCCTGCACACATAGCAAGAAAAGCGTTAACCGCAAATCCATCCTCAAAATGTTCTGTTTATATTGTTAGATGAATGAATATGTGAGCCTCCATTTGAAGCAGACTAAATGAAGGGAGGTCTGAATGTATTGGAATGAATAAAAGAGGTTTTTACAATCTGTGGGTCCAAATTCAAGTGCAAGCTGTCTTTAATCACACTTTTCACTGAATACTTTTATTGTCCCTCTGAATACCCACAATACAATTCTGCTCCACTGGATATATTTAGTGTCCTCATTTAATGAGGTCAAAATTCATTGGATTCATCCAAGTTGAGTGTAATTAGTTTAGTTGCCTTGCATATCAAACTGGAGATCAGCTGCCACATTCAGCACAACTTCATTGAACCACATTCAGTTTTATTAATGAAATGAACTCAAGGCCAGTTCCAATGTAATATTCTGCAGCTGTAGTGATTCTTGTGACAGCGTTACTCTGAAGGCACTTAGGTGTTGGTCATCTGAGCCACTTGTTCACAAACCACCATCAAGCTACATGCTGTCAAGGACGCTGTTATGGCTCACAGGATCAAGTTTCGTGGATGACTTGTTTGCACAACACGTTTTCATAAGCCCATTGCTTCAGAACAGTACAAACTTTAGAAAAAGTGCCTTTGCTTTCACTTGACGTCTATGCTGATATTCAGATATTCAAATAATATTTAAAAGCTTGATATAAATAAAAAGCTGTTTCTTTTAAAAATATATCTTTTAAGTGTCATGGAGTGATCTTAAAGCAATTAATACATTTCAGCAATATATGGTACCAGCTAGCTTATGCTAAGCATTAGATAAATGTTGTAAGTTTTAGGAGAATAATGGCCCTATTTCTTAATACATAATTATAAAAGTTTATGATTCCTAGAATCTATTTCAGGAAAATAGAGCCTCTGTAACAGTTGACCATTAAATTGCTCCAGAGCAGTGGTTCTCAACCTTTTCTTCACCATGGACCTCCTTTAAATACCTTTTGTGACCACACACCATGGCCACAGATTAACTCACAACATTTCAAGCCTTCACGGATCCCCTGTGATGACATCATGGTCTCCCAGGGGTTTGCAGACCAGAGGTTTAGAATCACGGCTCTAGAGTACACCTCATACCTTCAAACTTATTGAGAAAAATGCGGGGGGAAAAATCATAACAACCGAGAGAAACTTGATCTATTAAAAGAAGTAATAGAGTCATGCCCATTGAAAAGAGCTTCTAGTCTTGCAAACAAAGTGACTTTATAAAACTCTTGTTTCAGGAATAAGTCAATTTTAATATGGGATCTTCTTGTATATAAAGTGCTCCTTCAGTACAAGGAGCTCCTAAAATAACTGCTAAAACTAAAAGCTCGGGATCCTGATTTGGAGGATTGCAAAAGACTCATCCAGCCTGAAAAGTCTTGCATGACTTGGCTTGCAGGCTACTACTGCTTCACTCTCCACTTGAATGTGTGAAGGTTTCACTGCTGCATCTGTGTGCCTTACAGAGGCAATGAAATATCTCAGTTTCTGAGCTCTGCTGAGGATAGATGAGCTCATGTTTCTTTATATAGATATCCCGTCAGACTTCTCTCCATAGCAACATGTTCTGGCATGACAGCCTCTGGGGCTGCGCTGTCAAAAAGCTGGGCTGCTTCGGCTTGATTCTACATCCTCCCCATCATTGCAAACAATCTCTACTCAACAGTAACAAAACAGAGAAGAATTAGCACAGGTGAAGAAGGGGGGCTGGAATGGGGGGTGGGGGGTAGTTAGGAGACTACTTCAGTGCCTCATATTGCCCATGACACAATCTGCCAACAGAACAGATGATTATAATACCTTATGCCATAGTGCCCTCAGGTGGTCAAATACTCAAAATACTTCCTAAATGTCTATATAGGGTGTGTATACGCTCTCCAGATACTTAAAAATATAGGTATATAGACAGACAGACAACTGCACACAATGTGCACATACATGTATGAAGTCAGAAGAAAAAAAAACTAGCCAGAAAATGTACTAGGCAATTTATTTTGTGAAAATGTAAAAGCCACTGAATTCAAATTACAAAAATATAATGCATAATATATATGAGTAATGATTGAAATGATATAAATGCCTGGAGCCTAATACAAGTCTAATCTAGGGAGGATGGCACAAGGATCAGAAAAAGGTATTTCCCAAAACCCAAATAAAGCACCTCTCTTCAATGCATTAAGCAGTCCTGGCTTTTGAAAGCTCATACGCTGCTTTCCTCATGGGTGTCGAATCAATGCACTAATGGTCCCAGTGGATGCTACCTTTGAAATGCACATGCATATATCTCAAGACAGCTTTTGAAGCACTTTGAACAGCCCTGCAAGATGCAGCTACGTTAACATTTTGAAAAATGTTGCACTGTCTAGTATGAAACCCCACCACCACCACTAGTATCACATCCAAGCTACAATTCAAATCACCTCTATATTTAGTTCCTAAAGGTCCTCATTCAGGCCCAAACATCTCACTGTCAGTTCTCTTATAGGGAGGAAAGAAACTCATCAACCCTTTATCTGCTGCTTTGAATCAGGAGGTGCTTTCATGCCACCTTCTGTCTTAACAGTAAAATACATGTACAATATACCAAGGGAGAAAAGAACTACTGAGAGGTACCAAGAGAGAATCAGGCCCATTCAAAACTAAAGTTGGGGTTTTGTTTTCATTTAGTTTTAATAAATATTGCCCTTCCCAACTCTCTTCTCTCCCACTCCCCAGCATAGATAACTGCATAGACAACTTTTACCTGACAGAAGCTTCTGCTTGAATTAAAGATCACCAAAACAAAAACAAAAAAACTTGCAGGAAATGGCTTCATCATTATCCAAACCTATCAGCCGAATGAAAAGAAAACAGTATGATTTTCTTACCGAATGTAAGTAAATTTACAATAAATTAATACAATAGTGGACCTGGGGAATATTGATAAATGTATTTCATACTGTGTACATTTGTTCCAATTTCCATCAAGTTAATTTTATTTATTGTATTTATATATTTACTAAATTTATGTGCCACCTGTCTCACTACTAAGTAACTCTGTGTCTACGGAGATTCTCAGTCATCCAGGTCCAATTGGCAAAGTCTAGTTGGAGAAAAAAAAGCACTTTTGGAACTACCAAGTAATTCTTTCCCCACATTTTTGTGTATTTTCAAGCTTGATACCAATTGTTTCTGTCCACAAAACAACAACTAGAAGCAAAATATCTTTTAAAAATCCAAAGAAGCAATAGAATTCTTTGGTTGAATAGAGTTGGAAGGAACCTTGGAGGTTTTCTAGTCCAACCTTTTCCTCACAAGGAGGAGATCCCATACTATTTCAGACAGTTGCCCAATCTCTTCTTTAAAATATCCAGTGATGGAGCACCCATAACTTCTGAAGGCAAACTGATCCACTGCTTAATTGTTCTAACATTGCTTCTCGTTCTGCCTTTAGGTCTTTTGGAGAATAGATTGTTCCCCTCTTCTTTGTGGCAGTCCTTTAGATAGTAGACAAGCATCGATGTCTGTGGATTCTTTTCTTGCCCTATCAAGAGTTCTGCTCAAGATTCCTAACTGAGGCAAGTAACTTAGCTGGGTTGAAGGGAGCTGAAGTTTGAAATTGGAAGGGCAACAGCTTACTATTGACATTATTAGGGGACATGATTAAGATATAAAGCACCAGTGGGGGAGATTACCCTCAGCTATACTGTCAGGCTGATCAGGGTCCTATACTCACAAGCTGTATGGTTTGTCTCTAGAGGCTATTTGGGGGAGGGGGGACCAAGGAACAAATAGAGGCCAAGCAAACAGGTAAGAAAGTGAAGATAACATCAGAGGGACTCCCAACTCCTCCATCTAGGGTAGTGGTGGCAAAACTTTTTGGCATCAAGTGCTGAAATAGGAGTGCATGCATGCACAAGTGCACTGGAAACCAGAAGAGCAGTTTCCTGACACGGGCATGTGTGCTGGCCACCTGGTCTTCCGGTTTCTAATGCACATGTGTACATGAAGACCAGCTGGCTGGCACACACAAGCACTCAGGGGAGCTGCTCTTCAGGTTCTGGCACTCTGGTGCATGCTAAGGTCAGCTGACTGGCGCATGCACCCAGAAGAGCAATGGGCAGTGGCTGGCGTTCCCGGAGAGATGGCTCTGTGTGCCACTTCCAGCACATGTGCAATAGGTTCGCCATCACAGATCTAGGGAGATCACTTTATTTGAGGAGAGAAACTTCCTGTACCCAAGGCTAGAATTAAGTAATGAAGATGGTGTGTGTAGTGTGGCCTTTGAAAAAGAAATAATGGAAAAGAGTTACTGTATTCAAAGTAAATTGGCACTGTATGAAGAGGGAAACATGCAGGGGTGGGAATCATCTTTTCTAACAACCAGTTCTGCAGGCATGGCTTAGTTGGTAGGCATGGCTTGGTGGTCATGTTATTGGTTGAGCGTGGCCAACTCAATATCACTCACATCGAGGCATGCATCTCCTCCCCTGGCCTCATGACTGTGGGGATGCTGCAACAGTCGTAAGTATGAAAAATGGTCATAAGTCACTTTTTTCAGTGTCATTGCAACCTTGAATGGTCACTCCACACAAGCAAAGTACCAGCAAAGGAGGGGGAAAAAATTCCAGAGAGGTCCCTGAGACAGGAACCTGCCAAGAATGTAATAAGGGTTAACAGAGAGGCAGTTTCTGTAAGCAACACCAGAATGTTTCCTTCCTGCCTTCCTTACAGGATTAGGCCAGTAATTTCTTCTAACAACCAGTTCTCCGAACCGCTTAGAATGTTAACAACCGCTGCCAGCGAATATGTGCGAACTGGTAGAATCCCACCCCTGGAAACATGGCAGGGCATACCTCTTTTCTGCACTCACTGAATGTGTAAACATCCCATTTACTAATAGCAAATTCATTTTCATTTTATGCAGCCATATGGTACCACTGACATGCAAGAGGCAAGTACATGCAAGCTTGGGGAAATTCTAAAGTTTGAAGACATAAATTGTTAAATATGTTATAAATAATTAAAAGGTAAAAGCTTCCAAACAGCTAAATCATGATCAAGAATGGTAAATGGCACAGAAGGCTCTTGGTGCCTGACCAGGGGCTAAAATGAGATTAGAATGTACTTTAAAAGTGTCTGGCTAGTGACTGAGTTGCAGCCTTCATACTGCTCAGATCCCAGCTATCCTTGCATGATTTTCCCCCATGAGAGGCTCCTTCATGCACTTTCTGCTTAGAAAGAGGGACCTCAAAGCAACAGTCACTCCAGACAGAACCGAACCAAGCTTTCCAGTTCAAAGGTTTTCCTTCATTGGTTCACTGTCATTTCCTGGGATTTTAAAACTCGGCTCAGACACCAAGAGCTTGAGACTTCCTCATGAGGAACACCCTTTGACCTAATTGGATTAGCAGTTTTTTGTGAATTAAAGAAAGTAGCTCCTTTTCCAGTAGTTCTTCCTCACCATTTTTAGGGCCCATCAATGAACCTCTCTCCAATAACTTTCTGGCCCTGATCACAGGGCTAAGTAATTCTTTTCCCTAATTCTTTCTTGGCTTCAGCTTCTTCTGTTTCCCATTTCTTTGAGTTTATCAGCCTGCCAGCATCAAAATCCCAGCTCTCTCACTTTTGCTCTGATTATCCTTAGACTGACCACTTCCCTTGCTATCCATAAGTATCAGTGTTATGTCCTGAGGACTCTAGGAGTTCTCACTCAGGTCCACTCACTTGTGTGGGCGTTCTTCCCCCTTTCCTCATTGGTTGATTCTCTCCAGCAGCCAGCTATAAAAGCTGGCTGCGGGGTCCAACCAGTTGCTGATTGCTGCGAGCCAGTTCCAGGCGTGGCAAGCACGGTCAGCCCTTTATTGTTATAATAAAGTATTGTTGCACTCATGCTCTGGTTCAGCCTCTCATTGCTCAAACTTAACACTGGCGACGAGGATGGGATGGCTACCAGAAGCACCATGCAACCGCTGAGTCACTAGTCACCAATCCGCAACCCAGAGAGAGCGATCGGCCGACTACAAGAGAAACGCTGACCGCAGCCAGAGAGAGCGGTCAGCCAACAAAAAGAGCGAACGTTGATCCGCAGCCAGAGAGAGCGGTCTGGTTCAAAAGTTAGAAGCGTCCGTAGCCGCTTGTTAGCCCAGCTACGGGAAAAGTGAAGCGCTGCAAGCCGCAGTCGCTCAGTATTAGGCGCGAAATTCAAACGGGTGTCATTTGAATTTCAAACCAAGAGAGACACAGCACAGCGCTGTAGTAAGTCACTAACGCCCATGCTGGCGCGAATCTAGACACCTCCAACGGCTAACAGCCAACGTGGTTAACCCAGAGAGAAAGAGAGGATAGCAAAAAAACCCTCTCCAGAGCTGATTTCACTTGCAACCCACGAGCGCCCGTTGTCCCCAGAGATATTTTTTTTCCGCAGGTAGCCCAGCCGTTCCCAGCACCATGAGTTCCAACCCAGTATTCCCGGCGTTCAAACCAGATGAAGAGAAGTGGGAATCGTATAAGAACCGCTTCAACCATTACATCGATGCGGTCGGCCTGGCAGATGCGGGAGAGCATCGGAAAAAATCCTGTTTCCTAATCTACTGCGGAGCCACCGTTTACGATACTGCCGCAGCACTCGTAGCTCCTAGAGAGTTGAAAAATGTCCCGTGGTCCGAGTTGCTCGAGATCCTCACTAACCACTATGCTCCCAGGCCGTCACAGATCGCCAGGAGGTTCACTTTCCGTATGAGGAAGCAATCGAGTAAGGAAACCATCAATCAATATATGGCCGCCCTCAGAACAGCAGCTCTGCACTGCGGGTTTGGAACATACCTGGAGGACATGCTCCTCGATCAATTAGTTTGTGGGGTCAAGGACCTCAACCTACAGAGGTGCCTTCTAGCAAAAAAAAGACCTCAACCTCGCACAAGCGGTCGAGGAGGCCCTGGCAGCCGAGCTGGCAACGAACTCAGCCACTGAAATACAGGGCCCAAGCCCCAAGCTGGCATCATTCCCAGTCCATTCCGAGGAGGTGGTAGCAGAGGAAACCCTCAACGACGAAAACGACGTCCACCGCCTCGCCTACGACAAACGGCCACAGGTAGGGGCCAAACAAGAAAACACCGGTCCACCCAAGCACATCACACTGTGCCTAGCCTGTGGGGGATCGCATCAAAGGGCCACCTGCAAGTTTAAAGGAGCCACCTGTAACAACTGCCATAAAAGGGGGCACATCGCGAGAGTCTGCCAAACCCCTGCACACAGACTCCCTCCCTCGCACTCGGGACCTCAGAGGCAAGTATTAAACTGTCGCACGCACCGCCTTGCCAAGCGTACTTGCCACACTGTTAGTAAAATTTCTCTCTCCGTTTCCCTAGAAGGTAAACTGTGCCACATGGAGGTTGACACAGGGTCAGCGCTCTCAATAATTTCGTGGAACACCCTCAAGAGACTCCACCCCAACCTATCTACCACCCGGCTTCAAAGATGCGAATTCGGCCTGAAGGACTACCAGGGGAAGACCATTCCTGTGATCGGCAGAGGCAAGTTCTTTGTCAGTTTTAGAACTTTTAAAGGTCACCTACCTCTAGTGGTAGTTAACGGCAATTTACCCACCTTATTGGGGCTCGATTGGTTTCCCCACCTCGGCCTAGGGCTAACAGGAGTCCATGCTGTCTCAACCTTAGACACTGACTCCTTATTCGCTGATTTCGCAGATGTGTTCAGCGAGGAGCTGGGGTGTTATAACGGAACCCCCATCTCATTCACAGTTGACCCCCAGGCAGTCCCAATCAGACTAAAACCACGTAGAGTTCCATTTGCTATTCGACCAAAACTAGACGCTGAATTGGATAAACTATTAAAACAAGGGGTCATTGAGCCAACAGATTTCGCCAAGTGGGAGACGCCCATCGTCACACCCCTCAAAAAAGATGGTAGCCTGAAAATTTGCTCGGACTACAAGACAACAATCAATAAATATTTACAAATTAGCGCCTACCCTGTGCCCGTCATTCAGCACTTATTGCACACATTCGAGCCGGGCAGTATTTTCACTAAATTGGACATGTCTCAAGCGTATCAGCAGTTCCCTGTTGATAACCAAACAGCGGAACTTCAGACCATCGTCACTCACAGGGGTGCCTTCCGATGCAAGCGTCTCCAATTTGGCGTAAGTGTTGCCCCAGGGATTTTTCAGTCCCTCATGGAGCGGATTTTACAGGGCCTCCCTGGTGTAGTACCCTACTTCGACGACATCTTGGTCTCGGCCAGGGACAGACCCCAACTTTTCCAGAGAGTGCGAGCAGTGTTAGAGAGGTTCAGACAGCATGGCCTCAAGTTAAAAAAAGAAAAATGCGCCATTGCCACTAGACAGGTGGACTTTCTGGGTTATAAAATTGACGCCTCTGGCATTTACCCCCTGGAGTCCAAGGTCAGGGCAATCCATGAGGCTCCCACTCCAACCTCCAAAACGGAGCTGCAAGCCTTCTTGGGGCTGCTGAACTTTTACGCATCCTTCTTGCCCCACAAAGCCTCAGTAGCTGAACCCCTTCACAGATTATTGGACAAACAGTCACCGTGGCACTGGGGGCACAAAGAAGACCAGGCGTTTAACGCCGTCAAATCACTACTCACGTCAGAGGCGGTGCTTATCCAATTCGACCCTAACCTTCCTTTAGTACTGGCAGCAGACGCATCCCCTTTTGGAATTGGGGCGGTCCTTAGTCACAGACTTCCCAATGGCGCCGAGGCTCCCATCGCCTTTTTCTCAAGGACGCTCTCGGCCACGGAACGCAATTACAGCCAGATCGACAAGGAAGCCCTAGCAGCTGTTGCGGCCGTGAAAAAGTTTCACGAATTCCTTTTTGGCCATTTTTTCGAACTGGTTACGGACCATAAGCCCCTCCTGGGCCTACTGGCCGGGGACAAACAGACCCCTCAGGTCCTTTCCCCTAGAATGACAAGGTGGACACTCTTCCTAGCGGCCTACTCCTACAAACTTATTCACCGCCCGGGCAAAACACTGTCCCACGCCGACGCTCTCAGTCGCTGCCCCTTACCCGCTCCGGCTGAAGACCCCGCTCCTGTCAACGCCATTTTCGAGATCACACAGTTGGACCTGCCCATCACCGCCCTTGACATCGCCGCCAAAACCAAGGCAGACCAAACGCTCGCCCAGGTGCTCGACTGGGTGAGGAGGGGGTGGCCGGGTGGCATCGTTGATAACAAATTAACTCCATTTAAGACTCGCATGCAGGAGCTGTCCAGTTTGCAGGGTTGTCTACTATGGGGCACTCGAGTGGTCATTCCGACCTCGCTGCGTACCCGAGTCCTGGAGGCGTTGCACGAAGGACACCCTGGCATCGTGAGAATGAAAGCATTAGCACGCAGCTACGTGTGGTGGCCGGGTCTAGACGAGGACATTGTCAATTGGGTAAGTTCCTGCAACATCTGTCAGGAATCCCGTCCTGCTCCCCCCATTGCCACCCCTACCAGATGGGAGAGCGCCAGCGGCCCTTGGTCTAGAATCCATATCGATCTGGCCGGCCCCTTGCATGGGAAGATGTTCCTAGTGGTCGTGGACGCTTATTCCAAATGGATTGATGTAGCACAGCTATCCACGACCACCACACTAGCAATCACCAACGTGTTAACGCGCCTGTTCGTTACGCACGGACTACCCGACTCCATCGTCTCCGATAATGGCCCTCAGTTCGCATCAATAGAGTTCAGCCGTTTTGCTGCCAACCTGGGCATCCGCCACATTTTCACAGCCCCATTTCACCCTGCCAGTAATGGGTTGACGGAAAGAGCCGTCAGGACCACCAAAGAAGCCCTCGCCAGGTTCAGCAGGGATGACTGGCACCACAAACTCTCACGGTTCCTAATGAGCCAGCACTCAACCCCCTGTTCAGTCACCAATAAGTCCCCAGCAGAGCTCCTGATGGGCCGGCGCCTGAGGACTGTATTGGACAGACTTCACCCACAATACTGCCCTGACTCTTCCCTCGCTTCCACTTCGGGGGTTAGACATTTTATGTTACAGGAGCCTGTATTCGTGAGGAATTTCGCTGGGGACCCACTATGGATGCCAGGCGAGGTCATCGCCATCACCGGGCCGAGATCGTATAGGGTCAGGCTGGAGGATGGTCGCGTCTGGAGGAGGCACATAGACCAACTGCAGAGGTGCCACAGCACCCTTGCCAGCAGAAATCCAGGGTCACCAGACGAAGGGGAACCGCCACATCCGCCCCTCAGCCTCATCGCTCCCAACGTCCAGGCCGCACCAACAGCCGTTCCGGTCAGCCCGAACTCGGACAACAGCGCCCCGAGAGTTGACCATCCTGATACAACCCACGGGAACTCGCCCCCAGTATCCAGCCCTGTGAGTCCCGAGGATGCCCAATCCGGAGAGCACGTTGGCGACTCGCTGCCGGCTCAACCGTCACAGACTGATCCTGAACGGACAGACAATGTTCCCGAGCTGCGCCATTCCAGGCGCCAACACAAGCCCCCTGTCTACCTCAAGGACTATGCATGTTCGCATCTGGGAGGAAGGGGTGTTATGTCCTGAGGACTCTAGGAGTTCTCACTCAGGTCCACTCACTTGTGTGGGCGTTCTTCCCCCTTTCCTCATTGGTTGATTCTCTCCAGCAGCCAGCTATAAAAGCTGGCTGCGGGGTCCAACCAGTTGCTGATTGCTGCGAGCCAGTTCCAGGCGTGGCAAGCACGGTCAGCCCTTTATTGTTATAATAAAGTATTGTTGCACTCATGCTCTGGTTCAGCCTCTCATTGCTCAAACTTAACAATCAGTGTCCAAGGCTGATATTGCCTCTTGCCTCTCACATCTTACTGCATTTCTTTTAGGCCAGTTTCCTTTCCATTCCCCTTTCTCAAGCTCTTTACAGCTGTCTTGTAGCCCAATTTATTGTTCCATTATAACAATTTGCCCTTCTGCTAGCTACTGCTTGGGTCCAGTTGATGTGCTTCCTGTTTTGCTACGAAGCAAAAAATAATCAGTCTCTCCTGAAAGCCAAGGGCTTACACTTAGCAATTTGGAAGGTCAGTGAATGAGGCCAAATCATGTCCATAAGCCATGGTAGGATCTTTAGCCTAATGATATTTTAAAGTTAAAATTAGGGTAGTCGAAATATTAAATGCCAAATGTTAAAATGTTGGCGACATTTTCATGGGGCATTTTCTTACTTTAAAGAGAACAAAAATCAAATACAAAATTATTCAAATCAATAAATCAGAAGATACCTCTGGCTTCCCTGTTCTCAAAATGTGTTAGAGAAGATGAAAATATTGATAACAATAGTCATTTCAGCCAGTTTGCAAAAGTTACCTCAAGATTTCAAGGAAAGCCATGCTTGTTTATCATCTCCCTATGTTCCAAGGCTGGTTCAAGACTTTTAGCTACTGTATCTGAGTTAGACAAAATGGCATCAGGCTTAACGCACTGTCAGAAGAATAATTTGGGGTTCCAACTCGAGTCGGGGCTGCGCAAGAATAAAAATGATACCCAGACAGCTGTGAGGAAAAAAGAAATATTTATTCCTAAAAGTAAAACAGTTTGCTTTTAGGGCAGTTGCAGAAAAATGGGGTATGGTAGCAGATTGTTAAAGGGAAGCTTGTCTGGACTGTCTGGACTATGTCTTGATTTTAGGGCAACACTTGAGGGGTGCATGTGTGTGTGTGTATGTGTAGGTATGTCTAAGATATTTATTCTTGTGAAGATGCATTTCTGCTGGGAGACCTAATTTAATTAACTCTGTGTTTGCAGGCCTTATCTTTTCATGTGTGTGTTTGTTAAATGTGGGTAATTTATTTGGGGGTTTGAAGAAGTTTGCTAATGTTAGTTGATTAACTTATTTTCAGCTTGATTGTCAATTATTTAGTGGAGGCACTGATTCTCAGTTCATTGTGGTGTCTGTTAACATTTTAAGGAAAGATGGAAACAGCATAAAGAATAAAACATATTTTGATATAAAACTCCTCACAGCACGTATTGAAGTGGACCTTAACTATAAGACACAGACCATCTATATACCCGAAAAAGCAGGAAAATTCAGGCAGGCACCCAAGATTCATAGCTTCTCTCTTTCTTCCATGTGTCATATTTTATTTTGCTTAATAGTGGAGATAGCCCTACTAGTCCTTGCCATTCAGACATCAGAAAGAAGAGGAAGACCATGCCAGGTCTTTCAAAACCTTTTCCAGGTCTGAAGTTACTGAGACCTGTCAAACAGAGAAAAGGCTCTTGTCTAGAGTCAACACCATGAACCCACAAGCCTCTCAACCACACCCTTCACTGGCTATGTCTGTCAATATTATTTCTGTAAACCACCATAACACAAAACTCATTAAGACTTTTTTTTATACTTTTTTTTAATAAAAGCCATTCCTGGTAAATGCAAGAAGTAAAAGGAAACCAACAGGCTGTACTAGTTCAAAGTCCCAAAGTTGACACAGAGCAGTTTGCTCCCTCTCCATGCCTTCTTCATCAACTGGAATTGGACTCCTACAATGCTGGAGCCAGCACAGTTAGTGATCATGGGAGCTGTTTAAAGAGTTGAATTTCAACAGCTCTGGGGGGCAAAGAGCTTCAGAAGATTGTTGCAGAAGGCCGGTGCATTGCCAGTTGTTAATTTCGGTGAACTGTTTGATAACTCAAGTGTGCAAGCTTAGATGTTGCGATACTGGCAAGGTATGAGAGCCCAAAATCAAGTAAATATAATTCAAATCTTCCGCTCCTTCTGTTTTATTCCTGCAGTGCAGCCTTTCAATATGAATTCCTTATTTTTGATTGCTTTCTCATCTAGCTTTGCTAACACAAAAAAATGGTAGGAATTTTAAAATGTTTAAACAAACATGTACTGATTTATTTAGCGTATGGCAAATACATGGACTTATAGTGGTTCAAATGTTAAGCATTGTTGATGCTTGATGTATGGAATGGGAAAATGTTCTTGAGCCATGCTATCCTGACAAGTTTTCCCCATAATTTCATGCTGCTTCTAGTCTGTATTCATTCGCAACTTAAACTTTATATTCTAAAATCTTCTTTAAATAAGCACTTCAATGTGTTAATGTACTCAGTGGGGAAGTGGTTTGCTTCTTCCTACCACTGAGAAAAAGTATCTAGTCACAAAGTCACCCAGTTGGCTTTGTGCTCAAAGCAGAATTAAAGTTGTAGTTTCCTGATTTCTAACCCAGTGCCTGAAGCCACTGCACCAAACTGGCTCTCTAATACAGGCCATTCACTTTTTTCAAAATACACCTGATATTCTGATCAATCAAAACTGCATCACAATATTCTGGGGATAGTTTATTCTGGGGATAAGTAGTGCCAAGTGACACTACTTTACAGAGCCACATTAACTGCAACTGCTGGAACAAAATGGAGAGTTGAAGTAGAAAAGCAAAGTGTTCTGACTTGATGTCACCAATCAAAGCTTCACCCACCCTCTTCACTTCAACTGAAATATCTTCTGCATATGAACACACTTTGCTTTGTAGAGCCACATTGAAAGAACCTTTTGGTAAAGGCTCCATTGAAGCCAGACTCTCTTTGAGGCTTCACACGCAGCTCTAACCATTAAACTCTGGGCTGCTCACTAGTTGAAGAGATAATTGCACATGGGAATTCATAAAGATCGATTTGTCCAGCTCCTCTGCTTCTCTTTGGTTAAAAGCAAACCAAAGAAGCAAAAGGCATAACAGTTGATGATCCCAGTACATTACTTTCCCTGGTCTCTTTATACTGATATTCAAAGTGTAACACAGGCTGTTTAGAATATCTAGAAGTCAAAGCGCTGCTTCCTCTGAAGAGTAACAAATTATAAGCAATGCACATGCCATTAAGTGTGCGTATTCTCTCCCATAAATGTTTGGATATGCACACTATGTTCTCAACAAGGACATGCTGATTTATAAAAATGATGATATATCCTGATTTGTAAATTTAAAATGAATGTTAAAAAAGGAAACATAGCATCAACAGAACATTTTTTCTAAGATTTCTACAAGTCTCATTACAACCTAAATCTCCAGTTCAGGGAGACAATTGAATTCCGTATTCCTTATTCCAGGAGACTGATAGCTATGACATTTGTTTGCAGCAGCATCTATATCTTCTGCATGGCTTAATTTGCCATGGAAGTTTAGCACTGCCCAACTTTGAAAATAACGTAAGCTGAATTACTGTTTCCAATTATTAGAAGAAATGTAAAGAGAAAGCAATGTGATCTTTTACTCAGTAGCTATGAACTACTACTCCAGAGAGAAGAACACCCTACTAGTAGAGTAAAGCCTACCTTGAAGTAAAACTGCCTTCAAATAACTTGGTGAGGGAAATAAGATTTATTATTTTTTTCCATTACACAAAGGAAATATGACAAGGAAAGTGCAAGAAAGGGAAATGTTTTGGTAACTCTTTTTAAATCTTTCTACTGATGAGTTGGAGGAACAATGGTCAACTCAATGAGAAGAAGAAACAGTCTGATGAGGCCAACAATAAAGACACTCATATGGTGACCCAAGAGTGTTGTGGATTTTATAAGAGGCAAAGCTTCGTACATGTCTAAAGCAATCCTTTGAAATATAAAATGTTAAAAATATTATATTTATCTGTGATAATATGATAACAATTTGCCATTGGAGAATTTATCCAAATATAGATTCCTTTTAAAGATATTCTTTGAAAGAGGTTTGGGATTGTCACAGAGGAGACTTACACACACATTTTAAATATCTGCTTTCCCAAAACTGTCGAATTTCCCAAATGGAAGGACTTTAGTATGAAAGCAGTAAAATCTGTTCAGGCATCATTCTGTCATAAAGCATCAGACAATACAGCAAAGAATCTTGGATTTTTCCCAGGACCACAGAGACAATTGCATAGACAATAACCTTAAGTGTTTCTGTGATATTTCCATGAAAATTTTTCAAGGAAATACTTCCAGCACTGTAAAATACACTGCAGCTACAGTGCTCAAGAAGTCTATGGTATGAGAAATACAAAAACATTTCATGTTCTCTTTAAGAGAAAGGCTTAATTGGATATTAACTCAAATATTACTTCCTAAGACTATATTTTTCCTTGCCACTGAACATTTGACATTTATAAAGGTCTTTCCTGAAATTGCTTTTGTTTACTTTGCAATTTTGCGACTCAGATTAGACTTAGTCTATTCTCCAACAACGCTCGAATTAGAACAATCTTTCTTATTTTCTCTATATAAAAATCAAAAGTTTTCATCAGCAGTAGCTTTGTCAGTTTGGAATAAGCACATCTGGCTGCTGAATATAATTTGTTGGTTTAAATCCCCAGAGAGCTAGCAAAAACTTCTTGTAGTCTCTGGGCTACATTCTCCTATTAAGTTCCCTGAAATGTTATCAAAGTCAATTAAAATATAGCCCGAGAACTTTTCCTCCAGTTTAATTAAAGAGACCATTTTAAGCCTAATGTGCTTCAAAACAGATGCTTTAGAGGCTACATAAGAACTAGAAAACACATGTTCCTAAATCATTAATAATTATTTGGCACCCTGCATCTGCCTGAGGATTGATAGGAATAATCAATTCACATAAATAAAAATGATGCAGTCATAAAATGCATCGATCACCTTTTCTCAGGTCAAAGAAAGATCAGTCCAATAACATTTCTTGGTGCAACACTGACAATAGCTATGAACTGCTTGGGAACTGCTACTAGGACAACACACACTATGAATCACTTCCATTCTGCATTAGGGATAGTGTAGTCAGACCTTTAAATGAAAGACAATATGCAACAATGCTGTTCATAGGTCATAAAGGGAATGGAAACACTCACTGACAGTAAGAGTCCTGAAAGCTGTTGTCAGTTAATGGACCAGTTTGACTCAACACTGTGAAGTATCAAGTTGCAAAAATAGCCATCACAGACTGAACTCTCCAGGAAGATGCCACAACATGACAATCACAAATGCAGATCCACAAGGAATTTAATTTAATTTAATTCTTCCTTGCACAACAATTATCAGAATACTCTGAGGCTGGCTGGTTTTTTAAAAAAAGCATCTGAGAGAAAGTAGCTGAAATAGCATTGCTCAAAGGTTTGTTTCCTTTCAGTCCTATTGGGAGACAAGACCATTTGGAGAGGCAAGACTTTGCAAGAAAAACCAACTATGGCAGTAACTGAATTAAAAACAAAAGCAGAGCCCAGCTTTTATAACTGGAAAGATCTAGCATTATAGTTTTCTAGGCTTCCTGATGGATGCATTGCATCAGACGCAGTGGACTAGAGCATCTATCATTTTAGTTCAGCACAGCATAATTTCCTAAACACTTGTATTTTTTTAGTCAAACGAAGGGGAATGCAGCACTTGTCTTAGAAACAGAATCTACCTATCTGAGACCAGTGAACAGTAGTTTTTGCTCCTGTGGCAAGAAATAACACAAAGCGAGTGTTGTCTAAAAATGGTAAGGCTGGGTAATTACAAAGGTAAATGACAAGGAAGACAAAGAGGATAAGGATTTAAATTGCATTAAAAGACAAGCTAAAAAGTAGAATAAACAAACCAGGAGATAAAAGGAAAGGTAAAAGTGCTGTGGTTAGCAACTGGATGAAGGGAAGCAAAACATGGAGACACAGAAACAGCAATAAACAGATGGAGAAAATTATCTTTCTCTCTTTACATCACCAAACTATCTGCCAATATTAGCAAAGCAACGTCTCTTTCTTCCTGGTCCTGCCTCTTGCTTTGGGATAGCAGCTTGGTCATTTCTACAAGGATGTGATTGGCTGATGTCTTTGTACTAGATACCAATGAGAGAGGGGGACAACAGCAAAGCTTATCCAATAACTGTGCTTAATGTGCTCGGCACACCCTAAATCAGGATGCCACCATGGCAGCAAAATAGAACAGATGGTTAGAGGAAAGATAGGGACTGAAATGGGAACAGCACATTTGAGACTGTATAGTAGTGCCTTGAGGAAGGCTGTAGAGTTTTTAAATACAGGAATAGACAAAGGCAAGTGGGGGGGGGGGGCGGAAGAAAAATAGAGAGATACTCCTGTGTTTACTAATATCTAACAAAACAAAAACTGGCAAAAACAGTTTTCAGTAACAAAAGCATAGATATGACCTTTCCTTGACACAGCACAGTAGTCTAGGCTAACTCAGGCGTTCATTTCTTTTCTTTTTGTGCTGAATCACCCATTTGGTCCCAATAGATTTAAACTGGCACTTCAGAGTCTCTGATTCCCATCCTTTTCGAATTTATTCTCTTTCAAGCATAAAACGACAGCTCTCTGTATAATTCGGTTTACCAATTACAGAAAGCAAATTTTGATTAAATATTGTTGAAATGATGTATCAGAAGCAATACCTACTTTATGTTAAACTACACAGAACAAGTTATATACATGTATCTACATATTTATTTATTTATTTTGTCAAGGGGTTATAAGATAACAGGTAGAAGTATAAACATAGCTATGAATACATGAAATGGATACATGTAAGAAAAATAAAAAGAAACAATAGGACAGGGACAGTAGGCATGTTGGTATATGATTTGAAGCAGAACACATATGAGCACATATAAGATTAAAGGAGATAAAATACCCACATATGGCACGGTCTGAGAAATGTGTTAACTCTTCTCTCTAGGACCAGCCGCACAAGTCTTCGGATCAGGGAATACTGACCATTCAGACAGCTGTTTATTCATTCCGTTTAGCTAATTCTGGACATTTTCTTGCTTTGAGAAAAGTTGATCTGGAACAATTATTCAAAGCAAATTTCTGCTGCCAAATATTTCTTCAACTGATGTTTCACTAAAGAGCAACAGCAGTTCATGCCAGTTGGCACACAATAAGAAATTGCTTCTGATGCAGTAAAGTATAAACACAAATCCAAAAAGGATTTTTCTTCACAAAGATGAGTTTGCAAAGTTCAGTCCAACAGGGTCTGTTACTTGTCCTCCCATCCCCCATCCCCTTTAAACGTTTCTGCTTTAAACGTTTGTTGGACGGATGTTACTGCTCTCTCTATGAAGGCCCTGGGATAATTGTGTGCCAGCAATTTAACAATCTTTGATTAGGTAGAAGCTTTATAAAAAAAACATCACTGAAAGCTGTTCACAAAACCTGCAAACCTTGGTAATGTTCAACTAATTACTTATCCATTTTGAGTGCCAAGAAAACTATGGGAAGTACCCATCCTTATTTTCATATTGCATCTGTACCAAGTAAAAATAGACAGGAAGTAAACTGTTAACTTTCTGCAGCAATAGTTTAAAATTCAAAAATCATACTCAAAATAAAAAGTACAATTAAAAGAAATCTACTATTAACTGACAGTTTTTAGCTATATGAACACTTAGCATGTGGCTCACAGATTAAGAATTACTATTGTGGAAAGGGAACTTCACGAAGACAGTAGTGTCACAAAAAAAAAAACCAGGAAAAGCCCAAGGGGAATATCAGGTCAGCCAGAAAACAAACTTTCATAGGAAAAGGAATCAAATAAAGAGTATTAAAGAATCCCTATAGACAAAAGCCTAAGTAATTAAGAAAACTAGACAGATAGGAAAAGGAAACAAAAGATAATTTAGAAAACCCTTACAAACAAAGGACATACCGAATAAGCAAAACAGACAAAAGACACCAAATATAAATTACAAAAGGGACAGAGAGGAGATTGGCACAGAACAAATATGAAAAACTATCTTAAAGCTAAAAGAGATTACAGAAAACCAATAATACAATTTGGCCACCCCGTAGAGTTTGCCCTCCGGCAGAAATAAAGACAAACTCAAACAGGATTTGAAACATTAGGCACAAATACAAACACTCACACAAAATCAACTTACAAAGGGAGAAAAGGGTATAAAAAACCAGGGACTTACCATAAGAAGCTAGCTAGCCCAGGAACACAGACTTCTCGCTGTTCTTCACCTTCCTGAAAAAATAAAAAGATCCAGCTTTCAAGCAGTTGTCCATATCCTTGCACTGGAGCTCTCCTAGCGAGAAAATTGAATCCTCAAAAGAAAGGCATTTTAACACCTTTCAACACTATTGAATTTTAAAGCACTCTCTAATAAAGACATCAAATTGACTGTTTAGCACTTTCTCTTGGACCCCAACCAGTATAGTGAACAAAATATGGAATTGTGATGACCCAGGGTGTGAAACAAAAATAACCAAGTCACAAAAATAGAAGAAAGTCCCTTTAATGCCTCCAACTTGGCCCCAATGTTCAATTATCTTCCACAAGATATCAAACTCTGAAAGAAAACAGTTTACGGAGGGAGTAAATGCAGTCAGCACCCAAAGTAAAGTTAATTTGAAATAAAAAACCCAACACACCACACTGAAGGAATTACTACGGCAGGCAAGGATGATTAATTGCAGACTTATACCAGATAGCGCATCAACCACAGTTGGGAGGAAGCCAAAACACAGATAAGCTCCAACAAGCAACTTTCTTCCAGCAACTTTGCCATGCACAGTTTGTCCTTTTAAATAGTCCTCTGAGCTGCAGCCCAAGAAGGGGATCAGGGCCCCTTCCTCCCCCATAGACCATGCCACTCACGTTTCTCCCTTATCCGCTCCTCCCTGCTTGCCTTAGGATGAAGAGGGGATGGGCCGGGTCTTCCTCTGAATGCCCATCTGGCCTGTGCCCTTCCCCAGTTTCCTCCACAACCACTGGAGCCACACTCCCACTCCTTGTCAGCTGTTCCATCTCTCCCTTGGACTTAGACTCTCACACTGGCATGACAGGAATACTGTATTCTGACAGACATACAAATTTGTCTGAAATAAGGTTAAATCAATTAAAGTTTACTTAAAAGGCAAGGAGATTGCTTAATTGCAAATATAACATATCTTTCACTCATCTTGAACAAGTTAATAACTGCTTGAAAATATTAATTCCTCTCTATTGCCTTGAATAAAGACATTTTAAAAATAATCCTATGTACTGCATAGACTAAAATTGCTTCAAGAACCTCCTTTTAGAAGCAAATATTATCCTCTAAGAGGTAAATTTCTTGGTAAAGTTTCCTTTCTTTTTCAGCTGATGGACAGATAATAAGAACAATACTTGAAAAAGCCATGTGGGCTGAAGTATATTAGACTTAACTAATTAGAAAGCACAGCCCTCTTCTGGTCACTACAGGAAATGCTGCTACAGTTCTGAAAGTTACCATATTAAATATATAAAAATATTTAAACAAATTTACTCCATCAGTGTCTCAAAGGCTTTCTGTTGTATGATGAGGCCAGGGGTGGGATTCTACCAATTCGCACCTATTTGCTAGAACTGGTTGTTCACTGTCTAAGCAGTTCGGAGAACCGGTTATTAGAAGAAACTACTGGTCTAATCCTGTAAGGAAGGCAAGAAGGAAACATTCTGGTGTTGCTTACAGAAACTGCCTCTCTGTTAACCCTTATTACATTCTTGGCAGGACTAGACTTCCTGTCACAGGAACGTCTCTGGAGTTTTTTCCCCCTCCTTTGCTGGTACTTTGCTTGTGTGGAGTGACCATTCAAAGTTACAATGGCACTGAAAAAAGTGACTTATAACCATTTTTCACACTTACAACTGTTGCAGCATCCCCATAGTCATGAGAGGCCAGGGGAGGAGATCCATGCCTCGATGTGAGTGATATTGAGTTGGCCACATCCAGCCAATAACATGACTACCAAGCCATGTCCACCCAATCACATGACCACCAAGCCATGCCCACCACCTAAGCCATGCCCACAGAACCAGTTATTAAAAAATTTGAATCCCACTCCTGGGTGAGGCCCACATTTCAGCTTAGAATTCACAATCCTCAAGACCCCGATATTCTACACAGTGCCTAGGAAATCCTTTCATTCCTTGACGTGTTCATTGAAGCCCTTCAGATAGCTTTAGGGAGTCCCCCTTATTACAGTCCTCACAAACAATCTCTCTGTTGCCTCCAGAGCAAAAAGGCAGGTCTTCCTTATTGCCCTTTTCATGCTCATAGAGAGTCCATTATTAGAGCCTATTTACTAAGGTTATGACAAGAGAATTAGGAGGCATCCAAATTATATGTTTCACTTGCCAGTTCTGTGCATTATCACTGGCACAGACTCAGACAGACAACAAAAAGAAACTGCAATGTAATATTTAACTTGCAAGCCAAAAAGAAAAGAAAGTCCTTTCAATCTTTTTTAGCCTAATTTCAACCTCTGATGACATCATTTCTTTGGCACATGCACCGTGTATCATTTTCCAAAGGCTGTCAATCTATAGATCTCTTTGCAAGACCTCAAATATTTCGTTAGCAATCAGTGTACCAAAAAAGTTAGAAGTCTCTGTCCAGCCAGCAGATTACATTTCAGTGCCTACAAATGAAGTAAATTTGGGATTGGAGCCAACTTTGCATTTTTTAATACATTAGGAAATGACTGCACTTCTCAGAGAATGTTGTAAGAACCAGTGCAATAAACCCGAAGGACAAAACTATCCAGAATGTTTTTTTTTTCCTCTCAGAAAGCAACTCAGTTTGTGCCTTCATTAATCTTACAGACTATACTTAACTTGACAAAGGATTATATAATTTGTACATTGCTTGATAATGAGATGGGTGTCATATAAATTTAATCCAAATTACAAGAGGAAAAAGGGACATGCTGAAGAGTAAGATATACTGTACATTTATCTTTCACAGGATTCTAGTCCATATCTCTAAAGGTCTATTGGATGTAACCCCAGAAATAGCTTGATGCTGCTAATAAATGTGTTCCTATATTAACCTATATTTCTAAAGCTACATATATTTTAAAAATTAACTGTTTAAGAGCAGGAATGCTAGGGATTGGGGGGGAAAACTCACAAAAACAGTTGAGCAAATGTGGCTGAAGCAAATTCAAACAAAGAGCACCAGTGGTAGGAATCCAAAAAAAATCCCTTCTACTCTTCCTTAGATACTGCTTCCTCCAGACCAGCTATCTAAGGAATCTCATATTGGAAGTTGCATAGGGAAAGGAAGCCTTTAGAAATCATATTTTTGTAACTCTGCATTACAGGGCAAAGGTTCCCATCACCAGAATTCCTCCATCTTGTGTCACCTGACACATTTTGATGATGCTGTTGGAGCTTGGGGGGAAACAAAGGCACAAAGAGGGTGTAAAGATTCTCCATGTTTCTTACCACTGAAAGCTCCGGTGCTGCTCTGTTCCTATTTTTAATTTATTTATTTGTATCCTGCCTTTAGTATTTTTATAAATAACTCAAGGCAGTGAACATATCCAACACACCTACCTCCTATTTTCCTGACAACAACAACCCTGTGAGGTGGGTTGTACTGAGAAAGAGTGACCGGCCCAAAGTCACCCACCTGACTTTCATGGCTAAGGCAGAACTTGAACTCATGGTTTTCCACTTTCAAGCCTGGTGCCTTAACCACTAGACTAAATTAGTCCTCTTTTTTTCAGCATCCTTGTAAAGCCAGTGGAAAGGGAGTAGGGGGTATGAAAAGTAGCTAATTATGTTCTTGGGCTCCTCTTTCATCCCACCAACTCTGAGGTGTTTAACTTATTCATTCCTTTGCCTTTATACAGGATTTGTTTGGTGATGTCAGCAGAACCACTGGCTGCCTGAAAAATATCAACAACTGTGTGAAGCAGCTTTATGGTCAGAGGAAAAAGGCAGGAAAAGCAGGCATGAGAAATCAAGTTACAGAAGAGATTGGAAGCAGCTGTGTGATTAAAATAAATAAATAAATAAATAAATAAATAAATAAACAAATAAACAAACAAACAAATAAAGGAAAGGAAAGGAAAGGAAAGGAAAGGAAAGGAGAGAGGAGATACAGAAGGCATTATTGGACCAGGCCAAGTTAAAAAATGCCAGGGAATTTCTAGAAGCCTGACACTCTGATAAATCAGCCATCAATAGAGACATAAACGTTAACTATAGTCTATAAACTATGCAAAAGAGACAATCAACCAGCCCCAAAGAGAAAAAAGGCTCCAGCACCTCTCCACCAATAATCAGCACCTAGATCAGCATAGGTTAACGCCAAGGTTAACTTCAGGCCCACAATCAAGTAAACAATACCCCAATCAAGAAACTGCCACAGAGCCATCAGTAAACAGCCCCGACCAGAGAATTTCCAAGACTGCTCCCACCCACACAGACAGGCAAAACAGCAGAATATAAACTGACAGCAAAAAGCACCCCTTATTAGCATTGATGATGTTACCTAGTTAGGATAATGAAACGTCTGCAAGAAAACAAGCAAGCTCAGAGAACACCAAGAACTCCTCAGATGTTGTTGTTGTTGTTATTATTATTATCTTTTTTAATTATTAAGCATGAAATGCAGTCAACTGAACATTTAAAAATGTATCTCAAATATAATTGACTGGCACTAATGGTTGATGGGTTGCTGCCAGAATCCTAGGTATATCAACCAAGTATTTTCTTAAGATGTACGATGTTCCGAGTAAGCACATTTTTTTGCAGTTCCGCTGGTGTTATTGCAGGAAGCTGCAATTTCTTGATGTATTTTATAAAATTCTTGGACATGGTACCAAGTGCCCCAATGACAATGTGTATCACTGTTACATGTTTCATCCATAATTGCGTAGTTTCAATGAAGCAATATTTCATGCTTTTTTCCAGTTCTTTTTCTTTGACTGGCATCTTCTGGTACAGTAATATCAATAAACTGTACACTTCAGCTTATGACAACTGTATATCTTGTGTCCCAAATGATGATCTGTTTATTGTTGTTGTTGTTATTATTATTATTTATCATCACACAGTCAACCAAATGTTCAGACTGGAATTGGCATTTTTTGTATACCTATTGAGTCCTGCAAATCTGGATGTTTGGTGGTGTTGCAGATATTAAATAACCAGATGATGATGATGATTTTAAAAACCCTCATTAAATTAATTTAGACCAGGGTTTCTCAACTTTGGCCATTTTTAAGATGTGTGGATTTCAGCTTCCCCTGCTGGCTGGAGAATTTTGGGAGTTGAAATCCACATAGCTTAAAAGTTGCCAAGGGGAATCACAGAATTTTTATTAATGCGGAAGGAGCTGTTGTTTGGTCCTGAAGTTTCCGCCTTCTGGTTCACCACATTGCTTGGCTAAGTAACATGTAGGGAGATACTAATACTATACTATTTGCTGTGCTGAGCACTTGCCCAGTGAGTTTCAAGACATGCTTATATTAGCCATTATTTAGATGTGGAAAATGCTACGCTTACAGATAGTCCCAAAATGCTTTCGTTATTCAGTTCATGTAGTTGTTGCAGGATAGGGAGGGGTGCAGATAGTAAACCAAGGAAGTATTCTAGTACTACTTTAATTCATTTGTGTAGCTTTAAATCCTGTTTGATTTTTGTGGAGCCTACAATTCACATTTCAGGGGGGAAAAACTTCTCAGTTAAAATGCATAACATTTAAAGTTCAATTACCAAATGGCAGGTTAATTGCTTTCCTTTAGAATTCTGTTTGTCACATCATCACAAAATATGGGATGAAACCAAGGGATGTAGACTTGTGTTTCTGGGGGAAGAATAACAAGGACTATTTTCCTATATAATGCTATACATTCACACAATTTTTTTTGCATGTGATTTGTAGACTGCATGATAAACTACAATATGCTAAGGCATATAGACCATATTGTGCTTTAAATCACAAGAAATGCCATTGTGTTTGTCTACCTTTAGAAGGGGTTCCTTTACCCTACTTAAGGGTTGTCTTGTCGCTGATGGATTCCAACTATTATAGAATGGGTGGAAAAACTATAATTGATTCTCTTAAACTGTGCTCCATAACATTAGCAAAGTTATTTGCATTATTCTTTTAGTAAAGATCAACAAAGACAGCCATTCAAATAAAAGTAGCCAAAGGCTTGGACTGCTACCAAGTGACTCTGTCTTTAAGCAGGATTTTCATCTTCTACCCAAATGGATGCAAAATAGAATATGGGAAGAAAAATTAGTAGAACCTGTCTAAATTATTGCAGCCAATAATATTCTGTGTATTGCTGGGAATGGGAGAGAATGGTAACTGTTTTGACCTCTAGGTGGCAGCATATTTTTTAAAAATCATAAGTCTATTAATAGTTGTGTCAAAAGATGGCCAACTTGATTGCACAAAACCAGCCCATCCCACAGTACTGTCTGAGTCTCTCCTTATTATCTTCACTACTGGAAGCCCAAGCAACGTTGTAGCATCAGTTTTAATTTCTTCTGCAGGTACACAGACACAGCTACTTCCAACACCTTCATGCACACTCTTGTATTATACACAGACAAAATTATTCAAACCAGCTGTAAAGCTAAAAAAACCAAAAACCCATCCACCTATAACCACAAGGGAGCAGTAAAGAATAAAGGAACATGGTTTAGTAGTCCTGTGAGGTTTTTTTTTAAAAAAAGAAATAAATTGCTGAGGTGTGGCCTTAGCTCTTACAGAGATTTGATTCGCTTGAAAAGGTGACTAGTCTAATAGGCTGAAACAATTTCTTCATGTTACTTAAGAGTTGACTGCTTTGTCAAGTGTAAAGATAGTGAGACTTGTTCAGGTTGATTTTGGACTTAGTTGGTGCCTTAAAGGTAAGTTCCTTGTGTATTTATGAACTTATGACAAAGGATCTTTGTTTGTAAGGATTCTTCCATATTTGAAAAAGAAGATTGGTGTACATAAGAATTAGCCTCAGATTTTAATTTGACTTTTGTAAAAGGAAGTGAGGGTTATTTAATGTTTGTTTCTTTAAAACAAAAGGACGTCTGTTATTTTTAACTGCCTTCTAACTGTGCTATTTACTCTGATATTGTATGTAATTTGTGTCTTTACTTTTGTTATTGCAATATTACTATATCAAACAATTCTAAAGGTTTAAAAATCAGCTTTGGAATAATTTCTTTTGTAGTAACATCAAGGCTACTAAAGGTGAGGATGTAGGGGAACATAGCTCTTTTAGACTTATTGGTCCAGACTACTTTGTCACTTCCATTAATGCAACTGGAGATTCAGCAATTTAACTTGTGAAAAAAGATTGACATGATAATTGATGCGTTGTTGCTGCTGATGTAAAAAGTCAAATACTGTTTTAGACTTTATAGTTTCTAGATCATAGGAAAAAAACTGATTTGAATAGTTCTGTTTTATTTCTCTACTGGCCAGATCCAGTGCTACTGCACCAGTCAAACAAACTGGAACAGGTTCTAGGAAGGGCAACAAGAACTATCAGGAGACTAGAAATTAAATCCTAAAAACAGAGATGGGTAGAATTAGGAAAATTTAGCCTTCAACTGAGAAGATACAGATGATGCAATAATACTTGAAAAAAGCAAAACCCGTTCTTTCAAATCCTAGGTTTAGGTTTTAGAAAAGTGATTCCGATTAAATATTGAAGGGAAAAGTCTTAACAATCAGAACAATTCAGTGTTGAACCAAATATTGAAGGTCATGAGAGGCTAGACAAGAATTTTTGGGGGGATATTTTAATCTGGATTATGGCAAGAAGTGGGAGTTGAGCTCTTTTCAATTCTGATATGGCCAGTGCTGACCTGGGACAATGGCATCAACTGGCTTCTGCTATGAAATCCATCAGGTGAAGAAAAAAAGACAAGTGGATAAAGCCTGTTGGGTTTTTCTTATTATTTCCTTTTACATTATCACATCTTTCTAGTGCTCTACAGAATAGATATTGGTCTTAAGACTGCCTAAAAGATTTTAATCTAAACCAGAGTTCCATAAACTGCAGCTTAACTTCTGTAATTTTGGTCAATGTGGCTCCAGCTGGAAGTGATGTGAATTAATGGGACATTGGTCTTTTAGGCCCTGCATTTAGATTAATACATAACTCTCTTACCCAAATATTGCCCAATAATATCCATATAATAATAAAATTCAGAATAGGCTTTTACCCTCAAAGAAACCCCTTTGAATGTCACACTAAGATTTTGTAAATTACCAGAACATAATTTGTGTCCAAATTTTTAAATATCAGTTGGATTTAGTTCTCCAAAAGTTTCTTGACCAGCTGTTTGTTAAATTCTTCATTATTTGGTGTTTTTTTTTACAGCTATCAAAATGAGCTGCTTTACATTCCTGAAGGTCATGATGATTTTGTTTAACCTGGCCATATTTGTGAGTACTTACCTCTTTTTTTCTGTAAATAAGCAGTGAGGTGCTTTGCATTCTTGTAAAAGAATGAGTGGATGAGAGAACCTTTTTCACTTCCTTTTAGCTCCATGTCTGTATGTTTAATAGATATGAAACAAGACATATGTCAAACCGTAACCCAAAGTCAAAGCAAGTCTCAGTAAACATATTTAAAATTCTAATGAAGGACAGATTAGACCATTAGTTTTTCCTTCTCTTTAAAACCACATCAGGCAGGAATCGGTTTACAGTACATTATTAGCATGTTTATGGCAAGTTGTGTCTTTATCTTTCAATTAATCTCTGGTGATCACATGCTGTAGTAACCTTTGCCAACTTGGTTCTACCAGTCAACTATAAATGATTTAATAGAAACAAACGAGCTTATCAAAAATGCAGCATGTGAATAATCATTGAGTACAATGAGATATGTGGTAAGAAATGGTCACAACTACAACATAAATATAATCCCTGGTTAGCAAATAGCATCTTTCTTGGGGGCAAGTTGGTGACAGTACTTGGGAAAGAACACATACATGTATGGAAGGATCAGTGTCCAAGCTTCCTCTCCCTTAGTCATGATTCTACTATTGTTTCGTCTGCTTGTCCCATAAATTCACGGTAAACAGTTTTAGAAGCTATATTAGATGATCTGTTGGCCTCTTCATGGCTACATGTTATGGCTTCTAGTGACTTGCATCATATATTCAGTGAAGCTGAAGTTTGCCTGCAAATATTAGTTGTAGTTATGTCAGCCCACAGATTAAACTATTTCAAAATAACATGAAACAGTCATTTAATAATATTGTTGGCTTGTAGATATTATTTTTTCTGTGTTTTTAGCAGTTTTCTGGGGCTGCAATACTGGTAGAACAATTAGAAGGGTTGCTGTGCAGTTTTTTTAAGTCCTTCTAAAGAAATATGCTTTTCTGCAAAGAAAGGCCAAGCCTCAAATTTACAAAGGACAACTTGAGTACAACTGTGGCTCAAGACGAAGGTAGTCATTAAAATCTGTTACTGTTTCTCAGACAAACTGAGTCAGTTTTATGGTTTCTGTGGATGTGGCTTTGATGTCATACTTGTTCTATAAATGTTATTTCAAAAAGCGGTTCAGCCGTCATTCTCCATACCTGGCTAATGTTCTCAAGGAAGTCTTGAATGTCAACTTGAACTGATTCCTTTAGCATACACCTAGTTTCAAAGCTTGAATGAAGAAAGAGCAGTTGCTCATACAGCACTTGTTAAACATCCTGTGCCTGTATTTCAAATAAACTCTGTGAGGTGACCCAGATATATACAATGAGGTCACAAAATTGTTAAGAGCCGTAACAAGGGTGTGCTACCTTTCAGAGGCCAGGAGTCACAAGTGACCTTCTTTGGAAGAAACTGTATCCCAGGTATGGATGAAATGTGATACATTGAGAGTTTTTCTTGGTTATTTACAGGGTATTTTGAAGGGAGGGCAGTAAGAAACATCACTGAGCTGTTTTAGGATCTACATTACAATGGTCTTGCCTCAGATGGTGAAATATTGAGTCTCAAAGGGTACCACTGATTTTTTTTTTTAGTAGTAATTTAAAAAATGATTCCTTGAAGGATGAAAAGAATTAGGGACCATGGCTGGCCTGGGCCCCAGTATTGCAGGTTGATTTTTTTTCCCTCACTTAATTCTACAGATATATTTGCTGCCCGTTTGCAAAGGGCTCTGGACTGCTAAAAGGGTAAAAAGATTGGTGTTTAAGCCCTCTCCTACAATCCCAAAAGAGGGGCTGTAGAGCAAGCAAGTAGGGCCGAAAGGAAGGGGTGCAGTTTGGAGCTAATATTTGGGTGTTTCTCCTCTCCCTCCTTTCCTTGCTGCTTACTAGAAAAGTGATCTGACTATGAAAATCAAAATGCAAATAAGAAAAAAAAAATCCTTAATATTTTTATTTGGTATCATAATTAAACATGCAGCAAGAACTATTTCCCCCCGAGAACAATGGCTAAGTAGGTAGGTTGGCCTCAGAGGAACATTGCCCTAAGTCACCCAATGGATTTCCACAGTTGATGAAGTGATGCTGGTGACCAGTTTCATAAATTGCATTACAACAAAACGATTCAATCACATCAAGGCATAGTGCAATAACTGGAGCACCACTTGAACACCATTGGCATTGACAAATTCAACATCAGTCAGTTGCAAAAAGTGTCTTTACTCTGAACGGTTTACATCCTGCAACAATATCCGTGACACTATCAAGCATCCATATCTGCCTTATCCCGGGTCCTTGGAAAGGTCTTGATAGGTAGACAAAAATGCCAGATCCAGCCTGAACATCTGGATGACTGTGCGACAAATCATAATAATTTAATAAACCTGTAGGCTGCCCTACTTTAAATAACTTTTGAGTGTCTCACAACAATCTAACAAGAAAGTACAATAAAATCAATAAAACACAAAAAGTACAGATAAAATATGTTGCTTGTAAATTATAGTTTAGGACAGTTGTCTGTTTGAACAGGTCATTATGACTTGGTTAACAAACCACGGTTAAACAAGCTACTTTTTTTGTGCTGTATACACTTCGTATATGTATGCTGCTATGGAGTAGAGGTTAGGTTATTGGACTCTGACTTGGTTCAAACTGGATCTCTCCTTATTGTGATTGGTTGGCTTGACTAAATCTTTGTTGAATCAAAGCACCCTTTTGAAATGGTGCAGTATATATGCAACAGTCGTTTACATGGTTTGCATATGCAGCTACAACATATTTGCATTGTCTGTAGATGCTTGCCGTTAGTCTCTTGTTCTGTGACATTATTCAAAATGTGGCATTCATTTTGTGCCCATCCCCAGTAATTCCCTATCCCTGTGTTCCTTTTCCCTGTTTTTATCTGGGTAATCTGTGGGCCTACAGCCTAATTCTAATTTAATATGTTCTGAAACATTTAAATTAGATCTTTGCCGTTTAGTGATCTACCCCCTTTTGGGGGGAAGCAGAAGAGAATAGTGTCAGGGACAGAAAAAAATAAGAAGAAAACATATTGAAAAGTGAGAAAAAAAGATATCAGAACGAAAGAGTAGCTTTACCACTTTATTTCATCCCCTCCCAGACTGTCATGCAGTCAGAGATTTATAACAGATTCATAACAGAGATTTATGAAAAAAAATATGGAACTACAGTCATCTTTACGTTCACCTTATGTATGTTCGTTAGACAAAAAGCAGCCTACAAAATACACAACATTAATCTACAATGCAGGGTTGTCTTGCAATTCTCCTTAGAAAAATTAGGATCACTGGCATTATTTGCCTACTTTTTAATAAAGGTCAGTTCCTTGAAATAGGGCCTTTAAAAAAATGAAGGTGACAAGTCCTAGAGAAACAAAAATGATACTTTAAAAATACTAATGTAGAACAATAGTGGGTACTTCTTGTTTTGCCTCTTGTTTTTAGGAAGATGTAATAGTGCCTGATCAACTGTCCTAAAATCCTGGATGTCTGAATTAGTATTATAGGGCAATGCTCATTTCTTTCCCAGAGAAGCTGCGTTTACAACCCTTTCAGCAATCAGTATATAAGCTCACGCTGTTTATTGAATAATAATTCTGAGAGGTCAAATGAATCTGGCAGAAACTTTTTTTTAAGCAACTTGGGTTCAGATTTTCTGAATCTGTTCTACAAATCTGGGAATTATGATGTGGTTTTTCTCAAAAGGAAGTGACTTCTCATCCCACAGACCCCATGTATTCAGCCTGGCACCAATATTTTAGATATAGATTGTGGCTTGTCCTTTTGTTTGAAAGTAAATAAAACCTGCACCTGTGTTCAAGGATAATTGCTTTGACCTCTTTAGGAATGTTTGTGAATTATGTTACAGGCATTGTTCACTTAAAAAGGAATATTTATACAGTTGAAATACTTGGTTGCTTCTGATAACACCTCCTTGAAAGGCTGGGAAATTTGAAACAATTCTTCCTGTGCTAGTACAATAGAATCATAGTCCCAAAGGTGTTTGTCCAAAGGACAACTGGACGTGCTTTGTTTTTTTCTTGAAGATGTTTTGCTTCTCATCCAGTTATGACTGATGGGTGGAGAATAGAAGGATTTATATTCCTTGCAGTCATCTAGTTGTTAGCAGTCTCTTTGAAAGTCATTGAGACCACTTGGAGATTTATGTGTGCCCTCAGGGTCATCCAAATAGTGCAAATAATTTATTTATTTGATTTGTCAATCGCTTACAAGGTAACAGATATAAATATAAACATGAGTTAGAATACAGGAAATAGGTACGAATAAATGGGGACAATAGGACAGGGACGGTAGGCACGATGGGGCACTTTTATGCATGCCCCTTACAGACCTCTCAAATAGGTGTGGAACTTCCTTGGAAATGCAGGAAAGGACTGTGTTGTAAACAGAGGATAGGTGGTGTTGTATCCCTCCTCCTCTGTTGAGAGAGGGGCGGATCTATTTCAGTGTAGATGGTCTCTTTGACTCCTCTTTCAAACCAGTGGTCCTTTCTGTCCAAAACGTGAACTTCACTGCTTCAAAAGTATGACTTTGTGTTCCAAATACAGATGGACAGCTGAACCTTGTCCTGATGGGATTGTTCTCCTCAGTTGTGCCATGCATTTGTGAAGGGATTGTTTTGTTTCTCCAATGTTATAGATCTGTACATGTCTCACTGCATTGTACTGCATATATTTAAGAGCTCAGGACAGCCTTGTTCAATATGGAGGACTATAAAATTATCTGGGGGTGAAAGAGATTGATCAGGGTCAGAGAAAATGAGGCTTCTAGGTATTTTAGGACAATGCAGAAGAGTAAGATTTGGCATTATACTTGCTGAAGCATCATCTTCTGTACAATGGTTAAATCTATATAACTTCCTTAAATAGAAATACATTTAAAGTAATCATACAGGACTGATGATATTTAATCATGCATTAAATATGTTAGCAGTGTTAAAACATATTTGTTTGAGTCAATTATTTTTGATAGAATCACAAATAGGAAAGTATCTTCAGTTTGTAGAAAATGGAAATAAATCAGGATTCTAGAGTAGGAAGCATTTAAAACCTAACTTAAATATTAAGCTTATTTTCAAATTTATTGAATTTTACCTTTTGACTTTTAGAACCTTTTAAAAGCTAATTTAATGTTTACACTAAAGGACATAAATGTAATGCTTTAACAAGTCAAAAAAGCTGCCCAAGAAATTTTGCAAAACCTTTTAAGGGATAAATGTAGTTTTCGTAAGGATTATGTCAAAATGTAGTCTAGACTCTAGAATGTATTTGTCAAGCTGTAGGGCTATGATTATAGTTAGACTCAATTCTAGTTCAACTATGTATGTGGGAACTAGACTACAAGATCAGTTGCTAAAAATATTTGATGGGTCCTGAGAGGTGGGACATCTCTGCTATGGTGCCTGCCTTATAGAATATTCTTCAGTCCTGAAGCCAGTTTAGCTCAATCTCTGTTAACATTCCAGAAGTTCCTCAAGACTTAGTTATGTTGCTATGTTTGGGGATCCCAGGGAACTAGTAATATAGGTAGTTCTTGACATATGACCACAATTGAGCTCAAAATTTCTGTTGCTAAATGAGACAGTTGTTAAGTGAATTTTGCCCCATTTTATGACCTTTCCTGTCATAGTTGGTATGTGAATTGTTGCAGTTGTTAAGTTAGTAACCCAGTTGTTAAGTGGATCTGGCTTCCCCATTGACTTTTCTTGTCAGAAGGTCGCAAAAGAGGATTGTGTGACCCTGGGACAGTGCAACCATCATAAATATGAGTCAGTTGCCAAGTGTCTGAATTTTGATCATGTGACCATGGGGATGCTGCAATAATTTTAAGTATGGACAATGATTACAAGTGATTTTTTTTCAGTACTGTTGTAAATTCAAACGATCACTAAATCAAGGGGTTGCCAACCTTTTGGACCTTAGGGACCACCAAACTCATAATTTTAAATCCCAGGGACCACTAACCAGTTCTGTGGGCATGGCCTAATTTGTGGATGTGGCTTGGTGGTCATGTGACTGGTTGGGCATGGCTTGTATGTAAATATTATAAATATTTATATAAATATTAATTATTATTATTTTTTAAAGAGCAACTTTTACCCAAAATCAGGCAAAGCAGGCAGGCAGATTGAGTTGCTCACAGAATCGCAGATTCATTCAGTGATCTATCTATCTGCCATCGGCTACCTCAGTCTGTCACATAAAATTTGCTTGTAAGCAAACTCACAAAATTAACTCACAACACACCATGTATGTAAATATTGATTTTTTTATTTTTTTAAAAGAGCAACTTTTACCCAAAATCAGGCAAAGCAGGCAGGCAGATTGAGTTGCTCACAGAATCACAGATTCATTCAGTGACCTATCTATCTGCCATTGGCTACCTCAGTCTGTCACATAAAATTTGCTTGCCATGAGTCTGCACTGAATAATAGAACCTTCAGTCCTAAGGAAGGTTCAGTTGTGCTTAAAAGCAGAGCCGAAGATCTAAAGACTAGCTAGAAAGCAAGAAATCCAACCATTTCCTGCTTTGTAGCTAATCTAAATCTCCTGGCACAGCAGAACAGCTGATGGTCAGGAAAAAGAAAAGAAGGAAAAATAGCAATTTAGCAGGCAAGTTTGCCAGGTAAGGAGTGAGTGGGAGGGGAGGGTTCCCACAGGCCATGTGGGTGGCGCAGCCTTGTGTTTCTGTGCAGCCTGGATTAATTGCTTTGTGGGGGTGCTCTGGGGGTGAGATTACTCTGCGGCCCACCAAATTTTCTCGCAACTCACTAGTGGGCCACGGCCCACCAGTTGGCGACTGCTGCACTAAATGAACTGTTATAAGTCAAGGACTACCTGTACTCTAAGATCGCTCCACTATTGGAGTTGATATATTTACTGTGTTTCTATCCTATGATTTCTATCGTTTGATTTTTATTGATCTTTTTTTAAAAAAAATAATAGTTTTGTACTTTTATATTAATTGTTGTTTGCCACTGAGAGTTGCTCCTGGGGAAATGAGCAACCATATAAATTTAATAAAAATAAATAAATAAAATGCATAGTCTTATGACTAAGGTGATATTTAAGATGATATTTTGGCTCGCCATCAAATCTCACACCACCTTTTGATGAGAAATGAGAAATTCCTAATTAGAAACCGTTGTTTCTGGTGAATAATAATTATTCTTGGTGAAATCACTCTACTAGTTATATGCAATGACTAGCAAGAACTTGAGAAGCATGCTTGGCTGCAGAGTTGTGGATGTGGGAAAACCGAAGCCTCCAAGTACTTTTCTGAAGTCTTTTCATTATGGTGAAGCACATGTGTTACAAGTGCATAGCTAAAAGATCACAATTTTGCATGTATGGATCTGCACAGTGGTGATATTCAATTTTTTTTACTACCGGTTCTGTGAGCGTGGCTCGGTGGGCGTGCATTGGCTTGATGGGGGTGGCAGGGGAAGCATACTGTAAAGTCTCCATTCTCTCCCCACTCCTGGAGGAAGGTTACTGTAAAATCCCCATTCTCTCCAAACCCCACTAACCTGCTTTTCAGCTCTGTTTTCCTGTGCAGAGCAACAAAAGAAGACCCAGCCAATCAGCTGGGATTTGGGAGGCAGAGAATAGATGGGGTGGGACCAGTCAGAGGTGGTATTCTGAATGACTCAAAATTTCCGCTACCGGTTCTCCAGAACTAGTCAGAACCTGCTGAATACCACCTCTGGATGTGCATGTACACCTCCACTATCTATACTTGAGCATATATTTCTTGTGTTGTTGTTTTTTTTGTCTAGCTTGGTGGAGCAACACTGCTGGGCATCGGGATCTGGGTTACTGTTGACAGTAAATCCTTCCTTGATATATTTGGTGCAATATCCGCCAGTGTCCTCCAATTTGTGCATGTTGGTTACCTCCTCATTGCCATTGGAGCTGTTCTGTTCCTGCTGGGTTTCCTAGGATGCTGTGGAGCTCAGAAAGAGAGCAAATGCCTTCTGATCATGGTAAATTCTGCAAAGCATTTTCATTGTTTGCTGCATAAAATTGTTGATGGATACTAAAGTATGTAATGAAACCTAGCACGATGAAGGCATTATTGAAAGTTATTCATTGAGGTCATTTTTTTAAAGGAAAAGATCCAAAGTGATTAATCCAGATATATTAGGGATAGAATTTCTATCTTTTTTCCAATTTTTTTAAAGAAAATTTTTATTAAACAAAAAGAAAAACATTTAAAAACAGTGAACATGGTGTAATCATCCTGACACACCTAATTGTCATACATAGTTATTTTGGATGACAAATAATACATATTTATAGAGTATATACATCTATATCAGCAGTTCTTTATACTCCTAGTGTATTATCTTACAATCCTTATCTCATTTTAGTTTAAGTTTTAAGTCCTTCCTTTTTCCTAGCCAGTGCTAAAACTTTTCCATACTTTATAATATTCAGATTCATCTTTATTTTTTAATTCCAATGTTAGTTTATCCATTTCTGTGCATGTCCATATCTTTTTAATTATCTCTGCTTCACCTGGAATTTCTTTAAGTTTCCATTTTTGAGCATAGGCTAATCTCACAGCTATAATCACGTGTATTATTAGATATGTAATTTCTTTATTGTACCTCTCTATGTTAATTCCCAATAGAAAGAGTTCCAGTTTATATTCAAGTTTTTGAATAAAGTGTTTCCTTATTTGTGATTATACAGTATTTTTCCCCCATTTGGGTCATAAAACTAAGTTATTTTTTTTTAAGTGCACATTCCAGCTATTGCTGGTAAATGCTGATTTTTATTTCCCTGTTAGATAACTTAACAAGGAAATAAGGTCTTGTTCAAACAACATGCTAAATCATAACTGTTTTGCCAAGGGTCAGGGCAGCAATTGGTTGCCCAGGCAATTGGTTGTTTTGGACTCAGAGACAATGAACACCCAAGTAAATAAAGGGATTTTAAGCCTGATTATTTGCTCAAGCAAACAGATTTAAAAGCATAACACAAAAAACATGTATAGCAAGAAAGATAATATCCAGATTGTTTACGGATTATCAGGAACTCTTTAATAACAACACCAGTTTTGTGCAGAAGCTCCCAACAAACAACTCCAAGGTTTTGGTTTTTTTAAATCAAAACCTGACACTGTGACTTCAAGGCCCAGGCATGGTCAGGAGACTACAAAGTATGACCTTGGTTTGATGGCCAATAATTCAGGAATGAGAACTGAGAGTCTGAGACTTTCGCAGCAAGAAAAGCTTTGAAGTTATATGAAGATTTCCACCTCCCTTCTCCTTTGTTTAGCAAACAAGAGCAAAAATATCCTAGCAGCTTAGTTCAGAATGAGCTCTAAGGAATTTTCTTAATATGAAGGATAAATCAAAATTATGTCACTAAACTCATGAAAATATCAATGACCTTCTACACTGCCACTACAATAACAATTTAGGCTAATAAAAAGCCCTTCTGAAAAACCTAAGAATCCAAATAAGAAGATGCAGTGAAAGTAAAAGAAGGAATATGAAGAGGGAGCTTGAGTTTTATATGAGAAATCCCATATGAAATGGGCTAATTCTCTTTAAAATTTGCTTTTAACAGTCTTTCAGACTGAGACTAAGCAGCTATTTTTCCAGAGATGGAACACACTTGGCCAAGGGCATCCAATGCTTCATTTTTGTATTAATACTTTGTAGAATTAGCAAACTTATTACTTTATTGTCCCTCTTCCTAGTTCTTCAGCATTATCCTGATCATCTTCATAATTGAAGTTGCTGGTGCAGTAGTAGCTTTGGTCTACACATCACTCGTAAGTATCATGGAATAGAAGAAATGTTAGTTTGTGGGGAGAATTTCAGGATCTCAAGTAAATACTGATATTCCACTTAACGTACTCTAAATGTTAGATTACCAATGAGGTTAAGGTACCTTATTCTTAGTTTTGGTGTAATAATGGGCTGTCCTTGTTAGGGAGAAATGCATACAACTTAGCAAGAGTGCTATTATTATTATTATTATTTCCCAAATCTTTATTTTTCTTATACCATATATTTACTCTGCACACAAGACACAATGAGACATAAATGCACTGGATTGTTTCCTCAGGAATAAAATGGAAAGTAGCCTACGCTGATGTCCATAACATAAGAAAAGAGGGACATCTCACTTTCTCTGAGCCATGTTTTCTCAGCTTGGTTCCTGATCCGACCTTTGTGTGTAGGCATATGGGGATGGTGAGGCAGAAAGTTTATGGAACTCAGCAGGGCACAAACAAGATTGTGCTGCATAACTTGAACAAGTGTCTCCTCTGCATTGAAAAGGATATTCGGCATGATGTATCCAAATAGCAATTCTTGAGAAATGTTCCACATAGCCTATCTGTGTAGAGGAGAATAGCTATTCCCCATTTGACAAAGCATTGATTTTTGAAAAACCAGGCAGACACTTATTTGTGGTTTGGTCTTTACCTTCTTTTTAAAAATTAAAGGTGTCTTGCTTTATTGCCCTTTTTTGGCAATCACCACGATATGGGCAGTAACAAAACGAGTTGTAACACAGAATTGAATTCTTTGCTGTAGAATTACATCTTTGGAACTCCAAGCACTGTCATCTGTGATGCCTAAGGGGTTATGAGTAGTCTTGTTTCTTCAGTGCCCGCTGCATTCGTCTGTGATGTTAAGAGGAGATTGAACTGATTAAAAAAAGTGACATAGAGATGAATGGAATCACCTTAAGAAGCTCATCACTGAATAACAATAGTGCAGAGAAAACAGATGTTTTCAGGCATCTCTGAATTTGGGGTTTTATTGGAAGGAAAGGGCTAGGCCACCTGATGTCCATTAGCTCCAGTGCATCCATGGTTAATTTCCTTGACCTGCCAGGCTCTGGCTTTATTTTTGAAATATTTTTTTCACTGAAATGGAATAAATGAGGCAGGTATATTGCAATGTCTCGACCTTTAACATCATTTTTTTAAAAACAATAACAACCCATATGACCACCTCTGGCTGGTTCCCACATAGACTCAATAAATATTTTTAGAAAATCAAATTGGTGAATGGCTGCATATTTTGTGTCTATTGATGCCCAAGATAAGCAAAGATGCTAGAATGCCTCAAAAAGCTTGGCGGGTATGAGTACCCATTATGGAAGACATTATGTGTCAGTGCCAATGATATTTCCCCTGATTCCAAATATGTTTAGCAGCCCACGAAGGCCATCTATTCTTGCATAAAGGACCTACAGAAGGTGAAGCAGAATCTTAATAATTCCACAGATGCTGAGGTGAAAGAATGGCCTTGCATCTTTATAAGGAAAGCTTATTATATGTTCTCATATGTTTTGTATAATTCTTTTCTTCTTTTCAGGCAGAGACTATATTGCAAGCAACAGTGGCAAAATTACTAAAAGATGACTATGGGAAACCTAACCCAGTTACTGAAGCATGGAATATTACAATGACTGAAGTAAGTTGGTATTCCACTCTCCATATTATATGCAAGATTTTTATGAGAAAATGTAGAAACCTCCCTTACACCTAAGTATAAATGATGTTGCTTTCTTTACAGCTACCAGTTAGTTTTACCTCAAAGTTGGAAGTCTTCATCTCAGAAACTTAATCATAAATGTATCATAGTTTATTGAGGGTCATCTTAATGCTTCTAATGTTGGCTTATAAACAGACAAGCATTAATATAAAAGAAAATATAGTTACAGTGGGATTCTTAGTGGGTAAGGAGTTTTTAATTGAGGATTGTATGTTGAAATAAATAAATAAATAAACAAACAAACAAACAAACAACAAACAAACAAACAAATAAATAAATAAATAACAGAGTAATAGAATTGGAAGGGTCTTTGAAGGTCTTCTAATGCAATCCCCTGTGGGTGAATGTGAACTCTAATTTTAATACATGTTTTTTTCCTTAGCTGAAGTGCTGTGGTTTGTCAAATTACACAGACTTTAGTGACTCCTATTTCTACAAGAAAACAAACTCGTATCCAGGGCAATGCTGCAACTCTTCTATCTCGTCTCTCTCTGACATTACTTGCAATGAAACTTTAGCTGCAAGGTTTGAAGTGAAGGTATGGAAACATGTCTATTCTGGAGCAAAGTGGGCCAAGGCTTTGAGTGGAGTGACCCTCAGTGATTTAGCACCCAGATTCTATACTTGGCATTTTTGACTCAGTGTTTCAAAAAATGTGGATCTAAAATAAGTTCAGGACTTCACTCTTCTACAAAGAACTGTGATGATGGTACCTTTGAACTGTTCCCAGGCAAGGGGGGTTTGGAATTTCTAGACAGAACTAGTTCTTTTTAAATTTAACTGATTTTTTTGTTTGTTTTAATTCCAGGGCTGCTTCCCTCAGATGCTGTCTGAAATTCGTAAGAATGCAGCTGTAGTGGGTGGAGTTGCAGCTGGAATTGGGGCCTTAGAGGTATGTTGATTGAACTTTGCAAGAACCCATCTAGGTTAGCATTAACCTATCTCAGGGGCTACCACAAAGAAGAGGGAGTCAAGCCCCGTGTGCTATTAAAAGCACCTGAAGGCAGGACAAGACGGAATGGATGGAAACTAATCAAGGAGAGAAGCAACCTAGAACTAAGGAAAAAAATTCCTGACAGAACAATTATGGTAATCAGTGGAACAACTTGCCTCCAAAGTTGTAAATGCTCCAACACTGGAAGTTTTTAAGAAGAGATTGGATAACCTGAAATAGAATAGGATTTCCTGCCTAAGCAGGGGGTTGGACTAGAAGACCTCCAAGGTCCCTTCCAACTCTGTCTCTTCTCTTCTCTTCTCTTCTCTTCTCTTCTCTTCTCTTCTCTTCTCTTCTCTTCTCTTCTCTTCTCTTCTCTTCTCTTCCATTTCATTCCTATTCCTATTCCATCATTGATGTGCCTTAAAGAGATAGCTTCTTCTTTAATGAAACCTTCTCATAATTCGCACCTTGCATGCATCCATGGGTATCCTCACATGGTGTCAAAAAAGTCAAGATTGCAGCCATAAGCAGGACATATAAAAAGAGACAAGGATTTGAGCACATGTTGTATCTTCCCTGCTGATGCTTGTATGCACAGATACAAGATAGGCTTCTAATCTTGCATGCAGTAGCTCTTTCAGTCCTCATTGTTTACTACCTAAGAAAGATAGGGTCTAAAAGAACTACTACTACTACTAAAGAGTAGTATCTTTAAATATGTTCTTTTCATGCTTAAAACTTTTCATGCTTAAAATTGCTCATTTTAGAATGCAACACATGCACGCGAAGCACATGCCCAAAGAATAAGTAGTAAATATTTTGAATTCCACCACTGACTTCATTCGTGCATAATGCTAAATTTTTGATGCTTTTTAACATTGTAAACTGGGATGACATATTTCCAACATAGAGTTAAGCCATAGTTGGCTGTTTTGCAAATCGTATTCAACCAAAAATAACCAAATCTTCAATAGCCTAGAAAGTAGCTAATAGGTAAGGAGACTCCTTTGTGTATGATTCAGGGTGGTGTTTTGGTGATTTATTTTTTCTTTCATAATTGAGCTAGATTTTATTTAAAGTATTACCTATTTCTTCAAGTATAAACTCACTTTTTATCTCATTTCCCTATTTCTCAGATTGCAGCAATGGTAGTGGCAATGTACCTTTATTGCAAAATGGATGAAAAGTGACCGGAATAGGCAACGGAAAAGATTACCTCCCCACAAGCCAAGCCTATGACACAACACTTTCTTAACCTGTATCTACACCAATTAAACATTTCATGGGCCTGAAGCCTGAATGTATAATTAACCAGCTGACTCTACCTAGATGGAATCTTTAGTATGTACATAAAGTTGTGAAAAGCAATGTGATAAGAGAACACTATTAACATAAAGGCCCTTTGTATTGAAAGCCAGAAATGCCAGGGGTGGGGGTGGGGGAGGCAAAAGTAAACCTGGAAATGTTTATGCCTTCTAAAAATGGCCTTTATATATCCAATATATGCAGTGTGAAGGTTTTTGCTAGCTTTGATATTGGTCACCCTGGGTTGTTGACAACCTCTCTAAGAATAAATGGTCCAGAATGGAATAATTTGTTTGGGAAAAGTTTGGGATTGATTAATTGAAATTCCTGTGTATTACTAATGGGAAATCAACATTGTTTTTGTTCTTGACATAAACAATAGATGAGCACATGTGGTCTACTGTTGGAGGAAAACATGGCTGTAAAAATTGACAGGAAAGGAAATGACTTTCTTTCTTTTGCCTTTCTATCCCCCACAGTATTGGTTGTATGCAACTTGCTAAGGACCGAAAGGGTGTCTGATTGAGCTGGCTGTATATGAAAGGAGTTCCCTTTGTAACTAATTTTATTGTACATGATGTAGTCCTCTATTTTTTTATTCTGTGTGAATACAGTTTAATTTATAATAATGTAACTATAAAATCATATTATTTGCACCTGGATTGGACTATTGTAATAAAATTTACTTTTTAATTACAACTTATGGCACTGGTTATCTTGCAGCAAAGAGCCCCAATAGAAATAGGCAAGACTAGATATAACTCTGTGTGGGCATTTGACTTATTCCCTTTAGATTATTTCTGTCACTCCTGATACTTATGAATATTCCAGCTGATGGATAAAAGCCAAGTGTAAATAGCTAGCTCTGTAGGTAACCTTTTATCCCTTTTTTTGAGAGAATAATCATCATTTGAGGATGCCACAGACTTGGAACTGATTTTATTTTTGGCAAAAAAATGGAAATTTTTTTATTTTATTTTTGAAATTGTATTGATTTCAAGACTGAGTAATAGTAAAATGAGAGTTTCAGTATAAATCTGATTAATAAAAAAGCCCACATTATATTCTAATTAAATTTAAAAAGTAATTAATAGAAGTTAATGTGAGCTCTTTCATTATACAGTTTTTAACATAGATCTCTTCCTTGCCTATATATTGTATTCAAGAAGCATCAGGGAGTAATTGTCAACATATTTCCTTTACGAGGATACAAGCATATCTGAAAAGTAGAATCACTGCTGGTCCCCAAGATGGTAATTGTAGCACAGCTGCGGGAATTATCTTCTACAGCCTCCTTTATATGGAACCAAACAAATTCTGCAGAGTACCATCATTTCAGACAATAGCCAAAAAGCCAATACAACGCAATGTTCTCTACAATAAACCAAAATGCCTTTTCCCCAAGAAAAAATAATTTCTTCATGAGTTATAATTATTATGGAACATTTCAAGAGTTTACATCATGATGAAACAATAGTAAATAAATATGCAGTAAATTATATTAGGAATCAAAAAGCCCAAACATTTAGCATCCTTTCTATAAGGTAGGTCATGGCAATGATGTATTGGTGTGAATGAAGGGAACAGTCCAGCTGAGCAGGCTTCTGTCAGCTACTTTCTTCCATCTCATTTCATAGAGCTTTTCATTTGGTGGAAAAACAAAATCACTGAGAAATGACTTCATTTTGTCATGCAAAAGATGTTGCCATTTTTTTTACTGCACTGGGTTCACCGCACTGGATAATTTTTTACTGTACTGGGTTCATAAAGAGGAATGTAACATTAAGCTGCTGGGGCATATGAACTACTCCCTGGTCAAAGGCAAGATGTATGAATTCCATTCTCTCTGTTAGACTGCCTTTCTCATAAACAAGAAGAGGTGAGAATGTGTTAGGTATTCTGCTTAATGGAATATATGTATTTGTGTATGTGAGTGTGTACCAGGGGTGGGATTCAAAAATCCCAGCAACCGGTTCACTGCTCAGGTGCTGGGTGGGCATGGCCATGATGCGTGTGGCCTACCGGAACTTCCAGGCCATTTTTTTTTGCCTTCCCAAGGCTCCAGAGGCTTCCCCCAGGCTCTGGAAGCTGAAAACAGGCCTGTTTCCGGACTTCCAGTACTTCCGGGAGGACCGTTTTTCACCTTCCCAAGGGTCCAGAGGCTTCCCTCAGGCTTCTGGGAGGGCGAAAATGGCCTCCCCCAGGCTCTGGAGCCTCTTCAGAAGCTGGAAACAGGCCCATTTCTGGACTTCTGGAAGGCCTGTTTTTTCCCCCTCCCAGAGCCTGCACTTTACCTGCATTGAAAATGGGCCACGTGGAGGCTCCTAGAAGGGGCAGGGTGGATGGGGCCAGCCAGTCGGTTCAAATACTGGTTCTGCAAATTTAACATACAGTTCACCTGAACTGGTCCAAACAGGTAGAATCTCACCCCTGGTGTATACACCCACACACCCACACGTGTGTGTGTGTGTGTATAAAACACAGGTAGATCTTGGCTTACGACCACAACTGAACCCAGAGTTTATGTTGCCAAATCAGAAATTTGTTAAATGGGTTCTGCCCCATTTTACGACTTTTCTTGCCCCATTTGTTAAGTGAATCACTGCAGTTGTTAAATTAGTAACATGGTTGTTCAGTGAACCTGGCTTCTCCATTGATTTTGCTTGTCAGAAAGTCACAAAAGATAATCACACGACCACGGGACACTGCAACCATCATAAATATGAACCAGTTGTCAAGTATTCAGATGTAAATCACATGACCATGGGGATGTTGCAGCAGTCATACGTGTTGAAAATTGTCATAAGTCTCTTTTTTCAGTGCCGCTGTAACTTTGAATGGTCATTAAATGAACTGTTGTAAGTCGAGGATTACCCGTAGAAATTTTGACTGATCACAGAAAGGTGTAAAGTGAGCGAAGGCACAACAGGAATCTGACAAACTAACACTACGGAAGTATTCTGAAGAGTTGGTTTTCTGCAAAAGCAGTAATATCCATTGTTTTTACTCCCTGTAAAATAATACGTTGAGATACTTATTCTATCTGTAAATGTAAGAAACACAGAAGAATTGTTACCCTAATCAAAACTATTTTCACAACAAGCAGTGCAGGAAAAAAAAAAACAAGGCTGAGCTTAAGGACAAAGGTCACTCTGGTTTTGCAATCACTTCACTTCTGAAATTACTTTGAATACAGGAGGGGAATTTAATCTGTTTTATCCTTTGATGCAAACATCAGAGGTGTCCACAAACAGTATTTTTCTAAAGATCACAATATTTCTTTCTTGCTATTAATACTAAGAAGGATTTTGGATTTAGAGCATGCATTCCCATAAAATGCTTTCTTAACATCACTGAGTTCTCGTATCCTATTAGCTAAATCAACACCTTTGTGCTTGTATGCCTAAGTGACTTAGGCTGGTGATCTTCTACACTGATTGATAAAGATTGGTCTCTATATCTGGCTGACCATCATGATGATCATTTTGCTGTTCATATCAATTCCTACAGATTGCGGGACCGTCAAAAACAATTTAACTCCAAAGGTCCTCTCTATATTGAAGATTGATTGTCTCGGTAACAGCTCTGAAAGGAGGCATTCTTGGTACAGCCTGCTGGTTGAACAAAAAGTTCAAATATAGTCACCACAGCTGTATCTTTCACTTTATCAAGACTGATAATGGCAAACAATCTCCTTCCCGTAACTTCTCAGTAAACTTTGTAATGACAGTTGGATACCTAATTCAAAAGCAGCCTCCGATAGCTAGAGCAAACAATTTTAACTTAATGTACATGTTGCATTTGTACCTCTCTTTCTTCTAAAAGTCCAGGAGGTAAGAAACAAAGACTGCTCTATTGTCTTGAAAGAGGGTGCATATTGTATGCTCAGCTTATGTACCTGGTAGCACACAATGAACAGATTCAGCCAGGCCAAAAAAAAAAAAAAAGGCTTTTGAGTGGCACAGTCCCAGAGGACTGGTGGAGGTCAAATGTTTTTCCTCTATTCAATGATAAAAAAGGGACAAAGGCAAACCCGTGTAACTATACATTTGTCACTTTGACATCAGTATTAAGGGAAACTCTGGAACAAATTATTCAGCCCTGTTGTGTGCCTTGTAAGACATGTTCTAAGGTTACAATATTTATTCAATGCAATACGTCTATTTCATTGGCTATTTCTATCTAATGTGAATAGCCAAGCAGTACATTGTTGTTCATGTAAAATTCTTAAGAAGACATTTAAAAAGCTGGCTTGTCATTTTAAAAGGCCCAAATGATCCTTTCTCTATCTATAACCCTCCTTGACATGCATACTGACATACTGGGTGAAAGCAGGCTCAATAGCAATAACTGTGTGAGGGATCTTGGAGCCTTATTGGACAATCAGCTAAATATGACCCAGCAGTGTGCAGCAGCAGCCAAAAAAGCTAATGCAATCCTAAATTGCATTAACAGAGGGATACAATTGAGATCAAGTGAGGTACTAATACCACTCTATAAAGCCTTAGTAAGACCACACTTAGAGTACTGCCTCCAGTTTTGGTCACCACACTATAAAAAGATGCTGAGACTCTAGAAAAAGTGCAGAGAAGAGCAACCAGGATGATTAGGGGATTGGAGACCAAAACATATGAAGAATGGTTACAGGAATTGGGCATGGCTAGTTTAGTGAAGAGAAGGACCAGGGGAGACATGATAGCAGTCTTCCAATATTTGAGGGGCTGCCACAGAGAAGAATGGGTCAAGCTATTTTCTAAAGCGCCTGTAGGCCAGACAAGGAATAATGGATGGAAACTGAACAAGGAGAGATTTAATCTGGAAATAAGGAGAAACTATCTGACAGTGAGAACAATCAACCAGTGGAACGGCTTGGAAGTTGTGGGAATGTCATCACTTGAGACTTTCAAGGAGGGATTGGACTGCCATTTGTCAGAAAAGGTTTAGGGTCTCCCGCTTGGGCAGGGGGTTGGACTAGATGACCTATAAAGTCCCTTCCAACTCTTATTATCTGTTATCTGTTATGACAATTATTTTCTTATACAGATCGTCCTTGCCTTACAACCACATTTGGACCCAAAGTTTCCGTTGCTAAGCAAGACCATTGTTAAGTGAGTTGTTCCATTTTATAACCTTTCTTTCCACAGTTGTTAAGTGAATCATTGCAGGTGTTAAGTCCGTAACAGGGTTGTTAAGTGAATCTGGCTTCCCCATTCACTTCGTTTATTAGAAGGTCACAAAAGGGGATCATATGACCCTGGGACACTGCAACCGTCATAAATAGGAGTCAGTTGCCAAGTTGCTGAATTTTGATCACATGGCCACGGGGATGCTGCAATGGTCAGAATTGTGAAAAATGGTCATAAGTCACTTTTTTCAGTGCTGTTGTAGCTTTAAATAGTCACTAAATGAACTGTTGTAAGTCGAGGATTGCCTGTATAGGACTTACTACACTGGACTAAAGGCTTTCATCTCTTAGAATTTATTTCTGCACGTGCAAAATCAACCTGCTCTCCTTTTTGTTAGAGTGACCAGTTTAATTGGCCCTGGGAATACTATGCTCATCATGTATTTTTGCTTCAACAAAGCATTCAGCTAAATTGTTCATGAGATCCCAACACTGAATAGGGGAAAATGTGGGCTACAGATTACACTGTATTAGAAGAATACTGTGAGGCTTGGTTTTGTCTAATTTAAGCAACCATTATGCACACCTTAGGCTCAGTGGCGGATTAAGGCTCACTGGTGCCCTAAGCACTGACAAATCTTGGTACATTACTGTACAAATGAAGCCAAGCTTAGACTACATAAAAGTTTTTGTGGTGTCCCCTGGCGCCCTAAGCACGTGCTTCATCTGCTTAATGGTTAATACACCACTGATTAGACTCCCCCTTTATCAGAAAAGAAGACCTATGTCCTTTCTGGGGTATGTGTGTTTGTGTACATGTACATACACATACAGACACATGTGCATATCAGCCCTATATGTATCTATACATTTAATTACGTGGGGAGGAGTACATACCTATCTAGCAACCTAAAGCTAAGGAGAAATTTCCTGGCAGTTAGAACAATTAACCAATTGTCTCCAGAATTTGTGTGTGCTCCAACACTGGAAGCTTTTAAGAAGAGACTGGACAAGCACTTGTCTGAAATGGTAGAGGGTCTCCTGCCTGGCCAGGGGGTTGGATTAGAAGAGCTCCAAGGTCCCTTCCAATTCTGATATTCTGTTATCTTAACAAAATTAGCTCACGTGGGAAGATTTCTGCTTGGAAGAAAGCTCTTTCAGTTCAGGCAGCTACTAAATGTTTGACAATTGAAGAGACAGTGGAACAACCGTACCCAGCAAATTCATTTTATTTATTTCATTTCATTTATTTTATTTATTGTATTTTATTTATTGTATTTATTTTGTCAAGCATGTTTTAGATTACAGATATAATTAGGAACATGATTATGAGTACATGAAATGGGTATGAATAAAAGGGAACATTAGGACAAGGACGGTAGGCACGTTGGTGCTCTTATGCATGTCAATGGCTTCATGTCGAGTAGGAGGGATCAATCGATTGATGTGTCATGTGCTCCAGTTTATCCCTGTGCTTTTCAAGATAATTATAAATGGTTTCAGAAGCTACAAAGACAGGAGAGCAGCACTTTTGAAGATGCTATCAAGATTCCGAGGGTCTCAACAATCTAGAACAATAGACAACCCCCTTCGCCTGCAGCAAGATGGGTTTAGTCAGGAACAAATAGAAAATTCTATATTTAGGATCTGGATGTATTGATGGAATGCAAACAGGACTCAAACAAAATTGCATCCACAAATATAAGGAGACAAAATCAAGGAAAGCAATTGCTTGTTTCTGTTCTGCATTGGTCAGACGTTACCTAGAATATAGTAGCCGCACCTGGGTACCACATTTTAGGAAAGGCACCAATAAAGGCACTGGGTGGGTCGTGTTCATTGTAAAGCATATGGAAGGGCTGACTGACGACATGATATATGACAGGGTAGGTAGTAGAAGCTTCCAAAGTTTCATCTTCCTTTGTGTTTCTTAACATAACTTTCTGCCAGGCCTCTACGTGTATTCCAAAGAAAGTCTGGAGCACCGATCAGAATGTTGTTTTTCGTCTTCTAAGGGTGAATTGGGTTTGCTCCAACAATCTCACAATGTCTGGTTACCTTGTATACTTACGTACATACCAAGACCATCAAGTGCCAATGTTAAGAAGTTGCCGCATTTTATTTGCTACTGTTTTGCACATAATTGTCAACTTTCCTGGAACTCCAATCTTCAACAACTCGTTACCTTTTCTCTCCCACTCTCTTCTCATTTCTTAGAGAAAAGAAAGCATTAAAAAAAAAAAAATTCAGGCCCAGGTTGTTCAACTGTAGAGGCAGTGGTACATCAAGTGCTCTTTAAACCATATAGCCTCATCTCCTCAGGCTGATACACCATTTTTGCACACTCAATTTCCATCTCTTGTTTTTTTCCCCTCTAGCTACCCAGAGGCTTCCCTGCCTCAATTTTCTTTTATATTAATTTTAAGCTCTTGGAAGATTGAGAGGCGGGGAGGGAGTATTGTGCTTGTACTTTGCAAAGTGTTGTGTATATAGATGGTATTTATAAAATAATTGTGACGCTTGATCATACTGGACTATTGTAATCCGCTGCATGGACTACTATAATGTGTTCGAATGGGGCTGACTCTGAAGAGTATCTGGAAGCTTCAACTGGTACAGAATTCAGTGGCCCAGGCAGTTATTGTAATGCCCCAGGAATAGCATGTTACATCTCTGCCCCATGAACTATATTGGTTACCAGTTTGCTTCTGGATGCAATTCAAGGTGCTCCTTTTGACCTTTAAAACTCATCATGGCAAGGAAACTTCCGGTTTGCAGGGCTTCGGCGGCAGGCAGGAATCCGCGATCGTGCGCGGTTTCTGCCTGGGCTCACCGCTGGAGTGCCCCGAGCCAGCTGGCTTCGGGGCTAAGCCACCCCGTAGAGGTGGTAAAGAGGGGGGAGATTCCAGCAGGGTCAAGGAAAGCCGCATCTTTCCTCCTCAGCTGGTCAAACTCCCTTTCCCGAAGGCAGTAAGAGCGGAGGTCAGAAATGGCCACCTCAAAGAAGTACTCATCCAGAAAAGAAAGTGCAGGAGGAAGTTAAGAAGTGAAAGCTTTGGCTGACCAGGATAAGAAGCAACAACTAAGGTATCCTGGAATTTAAATTTCAAAAAAGATACATCGCTCCCAAAGAGGATTCGGAAGCAGCGAATGAAAATGAAAAGGGAAAGTTTTTTTTTTCTTCACTCTCCTTCCTTACATTGACAACAAACAGAGATGAATGAGAAACTGGAAAAATCCGCTTTGGCATCAACAGGTAATTAAACTGGAAAATTAAATGCCAAGGGGAATAAAGATTTCTGAACACTAAAAAAAAAAAAATAATGTCTTTGCTGTAAGTGGGAAGGGAGAGGAAAAGAATAAGAGTAGGATATGGACTGGAGGAGGCTGCCTGGAATTCAAAGAATCTAAAGTTAAATCCTAACAAGACTTCTAAAAGATACATTTTAACTGGAACTTTGTAACTAAATGGTAACCCCAGGAAGAGAAAGTGAAAAAAGAAGAAAGTGTTAAAAGAAACAGCTTGTGTGTATTTGGATTGCTTGGTGACTTTGGGACTTCTGGAAACTATATTTGAATGATTAAAAACACTCGGGTGGTTGTTTAAATTTTTTTTGACAATGGCATCACTTGTGGATGAACTGAAAATGGAATTTAAAAAATATAAAGAAGAGGAACAAGAAGGGAAGGGCTCTCTTGGCTCCATTTTTCAATTCCTAGAAATGGCGATCTGTACCCACGAGAAACTACAAGAAAAGACTGAGCAACAAGAAGATTGGGACAAAGAAGATGCCATCTTTAATGAACAAGTAACTTTACTTGAAAATAAATAGTATGTCTGCCAGGCGTCTGCCAGGCTTGTCTGCAAGACACACATAAAGACTGAACTATGCACCCTGACTAAAGTACTGACAGCCAACGGCTTCCACAAAAGCAAAATCACCGGCTTGATCCACAAAAACACACTAAGACATAATGGAGATCTAGAAGATGAACAGACCTATGGAACAGTGGTCCTGCCCTACATAAGAAGTACTACAGACAAAATCAGTAAGATACTACACAGGCATCACATCAAGACTGACTTCAAAACAGACAAATAGCAGCCATCCTTAGAAACCACAAAGATAAAATTGACCTGGAAAACCAAGGCATATACGAAGTCCCCTGTGCATCATGCCCGGCCACATACATTGGACAGACCAATAGAAGAATAAGTACCCGCCTGGATGAACACAAAAATGCAGTAAAAAAGCTGGAACACACTTCCTCATTCCAACACGTCCAACACATGAAAATGCAGTAAAAAAGCTGGAACACACTTCCTCACGTCCAATACATGAAAGCCACAGGTCATAGCATCAACTTCAATGGCACCAAAACCCTAGCCGCTATAGAAAACCATAGCCATAGAGATTGAAAAAAGACCTGAAAGTATGAATGGAAGAGATGATTCCACCAGACTGTCAATTATTTGGAAGCCTGCACTCACAAACAAAAAAATCTCCACACCACTAGCCAGGCAAACACCTGGGCACAAGCAGATCCCCCCTGATACCTCCAGCTCAAACACACCCCAACCAGGCACCCAGATGAAACCTAGCTTCCTAACAAATAGCCGTCCATTTACTTGGAGCCAAGCTGCACTAAAAGCCTCCAATACAGGAACACAATGTTGCCAGCCAATCAAGACACAAAAAGAGCCACAAAACAGACAGAAGATATTAGAAACACTAATCAAGCAGAACACAGCAAACTCCAAGACCAATAAACACAGACCAAGACTCCCAACCAATCAGGATGAAGAAAAAAAACATTCTGGCACAGCAGTAGGCTAGCCCCAAATTTAAAACTGAAACAACTGTAAAAGTCTGTTTCACAGACGAACACAGAAGCCTGATGATGGCAGATGAGATTCTGCCGAAACGTTGCTACAACTTTAAAAGCACAACTACAATGATGTGGGAAAATACCCGAACAAAGCTGAATACCATACATGTAAGTACCTGTGAAAACTTAATACACACACACACACACAGTATGATAGCTAGCAGTATGATAGATGGATGGATGGATGGATGGATGGAGAGAGAGAGAGACAGACAGAGACAGAGACAGAAACAGAGAAACAGACAGATGATAGATGATAGCTAATAGACAGATAGTAAATATTCCTATTAAGATAATAAGAAAACCCAGTTCTGCTGTTTCCAAGGAAACCAAATTGTCATGCCTGTGGTGTCATCAGGACTTGAGCACAGCACAATGGCATTCTCTGATACCATAATATGAATATTCGTCCCAGATAATGACTCTGCCAGACTCAGCAAAAGATGTGCTAATTTTCTTATTAAAATGTCAAATGTAATTGTTTCTGACCTGACATCAGCTGAATGAGATTCCCTAAATATTTTTGCTTTAGATAGTTCATTCTCTCATGCCTACTCTTTTTAAGTAGAATGTCAAAGTTGAAGGAATTTAGTGTAAAAGTTCTGAATGAATTAAATAATAATAATTAGCTGGCTAATAATTGAATACCTTGTTCTGCAACCCATGAATTTCTATATCTATGCTTTAAAAATTATTTCTCCATAAAATAAAACATTAAAAAGCTAGAATTCCTTTCTCTTATTTTCCATTTTTTTTCTATGTGCTTTTATATACATGTCTGTTGTTTGGATAAAATGCCCCAGGGACACCGTACAAGCCAATTGTTAAAAAAAAATATAGTCAATTGTTAAAAGTTATAATCAAATGCTTTCAAGAAATACTCATGAGGCTTCCTTCCAGTGGCAATCTTTCTTTAGTGATGGTAGATCTGCATTTCTGCATTAGGGCATCTTCTCCTAACTGGGCCAATGGTGTTGTTTGTTAGCAGCCTTTACAAAAAGAAAATATGCTTCCTTGTTCAATGATAAAAGAAAACACTGAGACAGGGATCCGTAGTGATGACACATGACCAGTTCATGCCATCGAAAGACTGAGATGTCACCCTGACTCGAAATACCTCTTATTAAATATGTAGAAATCCACAAAAAAGTGGCATGGAGTAGGAGGTGAAAAAAAATGACTACTGTTTTAAATAAATCTGCACCAGGCTACCATTTGAGATAATGCTTTGAAGTAATCTGCCAAGAGAGAGAGAGAGAGAGAGAGACAGAGAGAGAGAGAGAGAGAGAGAGGGAGGGAGGGAGGGGAGGAGGGAGAGAGAGAGAGAGGAGAGAGAGAATCAATTAATAGTTTCCTGCTTTCGTTTGCCATGACTAAGCCCTTTTGATGCATTGACTGGCAGTGAAAGTAATAATATTATACATATTAACAGAATTTCCATGACAAGGAAACCCCTCCACAGAAATGTGTTTACAAAACTAGGCAAAGGTAATTATAACTGTTGTCCCTAGCATTTAGTATTGTAGTTAAAGCTTGTGCAACAGCTCAATGTCAATAAGGGACTATCATACTTCTATGAGGAAGACAAAACTGTTTCTGTCATGTAATATGATACAGGAGAGTAGCAACTAGGTAAGAATGGACAATTGGCTGCCTTCTATCTGCTAACCTAGAGGATGTAATTTAGGTTGTTGTTGGTGTTTAAATACATTCAATAGTTGAATATATAACATATTTCCTTATAGGATGTTGCAGGTTAAAGGAAAGATGGCAAATGTTTCCTTGCCTTGAAGCTGAATTCCTGCTGATTCCATTGATCCTAGCTGGGGAATTTTGGAAATTGAAGACCACACATCTTCAAGTTGCCACGCTGAGAAACACTGCCATAGATACATCCACATTCTGTAGCTTGCTTGGCAACGATATGTTTATCATTGTCTACCTCCAAGATTGTTTTCTAACTTCCTAGTCTTGTCTACCACTCTGGTATTCTCTAAAGTTTCCCCCATTCAAGTAGTAAGCAGGCCTGATACTAATTAGCCTTCCTGAAGGCATCTAGTTAATGAAGTCCATCTTAAACTATGGTATGTGCCCCAAGGCTTTGCAATGAGTTTCATGATTGTGACAAGCCACATCCATGTTTCATGCATGTCATGTTTCAGCCAAATCCTAGAAAAGCTAAATTGAATGAACAGATGTGATAACTGCCTTCTCTTAGAAGTGTGCCTGTCCATCTTTACAATAGCAAGGTTTTTATACTGTTAGGAACAGAAAACACGACCTATTTTGCCATATAAGGGTACAATGCTTAGAATCATCTTCATGACTTGGGCTGTTATATAAATGTTATATAAATTGTTTAAATAATAAATTGTTTGTTAGAATACAAAGAAAGTGTGTTTTCTAGACAAATATGAATTGAGATTGGCGTTATAGGTGAACAGACAGCCTTATGTTACCCTGAATATCCTGCTTGGCAAGCTTTTTAATATATGTTTCTTATAAAAATATATATCCAAACATCTAGCCAAAGAGGTGTCTCTAGCCTGAAAATAGCACTGAACAGTGAAATAAGGAAGCTCTGACTAAAATTATATTTCTAAAAATATAATTCTCTGGAATCAGAATTCTAATATCTATAGAGCATATGATTCAGCTTTTAAAAATAAAATGAATTGCCTAACATTTGAAAATATTGCATAGTAAATCCTCATATTGTCAAGTTCTAATTCCTTAGATGTGATCCTTCTCTAGTCAAGCTTCACAACTAATATTTCTACCACACCTGCAACTAGTGTGTAGTCATTAAAAAAGAAGCACTTGGAAGTACTATGAAATTTCTTCAGTACATTTCCTGGAATTTCTAAAAGTGAGTGGAGCATAGAAATCCCCTTATCATAGAAACATAAAAACACAGAAAACTGACGGCAGTAAAAGACCTAGTGGTTAATCAAGTCTGCCCTTGAGCAAGCATTCATGTTTTGTGAGCAAACACTCTCAGTATCTTGAATGCTGATGGAGAAAGGTAGAACCAGGGACAGCGTATGAAAAGGAATATACAAGTGCCAGTTTTATTTTTCCCAATAAAACCTCTACTTTTACAAACTTCAGAGCAGCTCCTCTGATGTTCATTATGATAACCATAGAATCATCGTATTAACTGTAGGAAACATTTGCTACTTTTTAAATAAAAAAAATATTTTTTAAGACAAACATATACAGACAAAACATAATAAAATATATAACATAATAAAAACATAAAACCATCTTCCGGTTATATACATACAGTGTGTCAGTTGGTTACAAATCTTTTGTGCTATCATTTCATAGTCCTTACTCATAGGTTGCATAGGTTCTCACATTGTCAATCTGACATATGCTTATATATTTATCAGTTATTAATCATTCATTTGACTAAACTATTATTCCATCATTTTATACGAGATATTCTAAATTTTATTATACATTTATATTATGCATTCGTCCAATTGTTATATATTTTTGTATTATGTTCTATATCAATCTATTAGTCTTCTATTATAAAATTTCCTAGTCTATTTCATTACCATGTTTTTCTACCTAGCCATTGATAAAATAAGTCCCATATCATATAAAATTGTTTATCTTCTTGTTCTCTAATTTCAAATGTCAATTTACTCATTTCATCACAGTCCATAATTTTCTTAATAACTTCCTCCTGCATAGGTATTTTTTTTATTTTTCTAATTCTTAGCAAATACAATTCTAGCCACTGTTAAAGAAACTTTTGCTACTATTATTGGGCTCAGCAGCATTATTGAAACGTAAAGTTGGCCCATTTAGTTTTTGCCAAGAATATAGTCCCCATAATGGACTGAGGCTGACTGAAGCCAGTATAAAATGCTCTAACATGAAAATAGAGTTTTCCAGTTATCACAGCAGAAGTCATCCTGAAAGGATATTCCAGACCAGTAGTCGCCAACCAGTGGGCCAGGGACCACTGGTAGTCCGCGAGAAAATTTTGGTGGTCCGCAGAGAAATTTCACCCCCAAAGCAACCCCCAACACAATTAATCCAGGCTGCGCAGGAACACAAGGCTTGCATCACTTACATTGTGAACAACACAAGGTAGTGAGAGGAGGGGGAAAGGGTGGAAGGGGGAATTTGCCCCACTCGCCCCATGCACCTTGCCTGGCCAATGGGCTGCTTCTTTCCATTTCTTTCTTCTTCTGCTTTTGGCTGCATGCAAAGAAAGCAGAAAAGTCTTTCTTTTTCTCCCCCAAACTCTGCCAGAAACGAGTCTGTTGCGCCAGCATGATAAGTCTCACAAACACTCATTTCTGGTGGAGTTGGGGGAAAAGAAAGACTTCTGCTGCTTCTGCTGCTTTCCTTGCATGAAGCCAAAAGTCTCTCTCTCTCTCTCTCCCCCCTCCTCCCCTGAGAACGGAGCTGGAGATGGTATCCTGCGATCCCAAATAAAGAATGATCAATTGGTAGGAAAACAAGGTGGGGAATTTTCCTGCAGACTTTTTGGGGGATTTTCCCAGGGTCTCTGCTGCTTTCTGCAGAGACCCTGGGAAAATGTCAGCAAGCCACTGTCAGTCAAAATTCATATTAATGGTCTGCAGGATTTAAAATTATGAGTTTGGTGGTCCCTGAGGTTCAAAAGGTTGGTGACCCCTGATCCAGATCACAGAGAGGAATCTTCAGAAGATGGCAATCTGCTGGGCTTCAAATGGCCTGCTTTAGGATTGCTCCTCCCATTGTCCCCGCATTTCTGGTATTGTCTCTCCATGGCTGGTCTTGCTATGGCTAAGTGCAACCTCTTTTTTCTTTCTTTATTGTAGTTTGATAGGGAAATGTTGACTAACGGAAGACCAGCCACTGGTCTATCAGGAGCTTGATGTTTCCATCAATACTGAAATCACTGTTATCCCCAGGACTCACCTGAATTTGCAAATAATATTCTCTGTAGGCTTCTCACTTTTTTAGAATTTTGGGGTGTGTGGCTAGATGTTATTTTTTCAGTGAAATTCCAGCTGCTTGCTTGCCCCTTTGATTCTCAGAAAAGAAATTCTACCTACTGGATAGCAATGTGTTTTTTTAATATTTTTTAAAAATCAGGTAGTGGAGTTGGCTGGTATGGAGATCATGTCCCCCTCAAGGAATGCTTTTTGGAGAATTAGTTCTGGCTTGAAAATAACTTGGGTTACTTAACTACTCTTTCAACATGCTTTCTTCCCTTCTCAGGAACAGGAAGAAAGCACATTACCAAGCAGGCACAAGACATGGGGCTGAGTTCAGTGTAACATAGGTTCATTTCTCCCCCCACCACAACTTATTATAATGATTCACACATTACACTAAGCTATAATTGTATCAGGTGGTTTAGCAGTTCCCATAAACACAGCCAATAAACTGCTTTAAAAAATGACCTTGAATGTTGTGTAAATGAGATGTTAACAAGTAAAAGTGGCAGTCAAATGTCCTGTAATAGATATATTCTTGTCAGGATGCGTCAAATTGTTTAACTTCCTATAGCACCAGCTAGGGGCCAGCTAAGGTTCACAAGAATCACTAGGAGGAATTCTTGTTAAAGGGGGAATTCCAGATAAGCAACATTGCCATCCAGTAGTGTGATCAAAGTATCTCCAAGTATGAGATGGTGAATAGAGCCATTACTAACTTGCCTGCTGTAGGCAGACCATAAAAGCCTAGAGGGCATTAAGAGAGCCACTTTCTGGACCTCAGTTTGATTTTGCAACAGGAAGTGACTGCAAATACATCAACTGTTACTAAAATTAGCCAATTGGACAGAGCACCTCAGGCATTGTGAAATACAATTTGTGTGTAAAAGGCAAAGTAATCAATAGGCACGTCATCTTCCTGGTTGGCTTTATCTGCATTTTTTTTTAAAAAAGCTTTGTTTCTCTATGAATCTTGGAAACCAGAAATTCTCAAGGCTAGATGAAGCAGAGTACAAGGCTATTGATGATTCACAAGTTACCCAGGCAATAGATCTTGCTTGGCCTCGCAATACTTTCCAAGAGCTGAGATTCCTTTGTGACCAATAGTCCTCATCATCAGAGTTGTATTTTCCTACCATGCACACCCATAGCAAGAATCATTACAAGTATGAAATAAAGATAGAAAATAATAAAAAGTTTTGAAGATAGCTTACTGCACCTAGACGTTACTGTACTTACAGAATGAAACATCTACTCTTCTCACTAAGCTACTTCTAAAATCCAAAGGTCCTTCAATTTGCCCACTCTAATCATGTCCTGTATCATAATTATATTTGCTGTGGCCTTAAGGGGCAGGTCAGCAGGTCTTTGCATGTGTGTTTGGATGAAAAAGGGTTATAAGATTCTGGTCTAATCCATGGACTCCTTATGGCTTAGATGCAAGAGCAGGGGTCTTCAAACTTGACAGCTTTAAGACTTGTGGACTTCAACTCCCAGAATTCCTCCTCCAGTCATGTTAGCTCAGGAAAGCTGGGAGTTGAAGTCCACAAGTCTTAAATTTGCCAAGTTTAAAGACTCTTGTGCAAGCGGATATGCATGATCAATTAATTAATAAAACGTATTTGGTATATGTTATAATCTTTTCTGAGAGAGACTATTTGAAGACTTCATCATCAAACCCAGGGTGAAATGAGCTTATCACAATTTAATGAGAACAGTGTATGTTCCCACAGGGAAATACTATTTTAAAAGCCAAAATAAACATTTTAAAATGTTTGAAGATAACGTTTTTGTTCATTAGTTTCCTGATAAGAGGTTTAGAACAGCTGAGGCATTATGGCCATGTATGTATATATCTTTTACTTCCTGTTCCACAATGATTCAAAGTACTACATGAGAATGCCATAAACATTTCCATATTCCGCCGACTCACCTCAATTTCACTATAAATGAAGATTATGATTAAGAAATCATATTTACACTGTTCTCCACTGGCATCCTCTAGTTGAGTTAGACCATCATGCCCCCACCTCAGATGTCTGAAGTCAGTGGGGTCTTCTGGAGGGACAAGGATAATCTAAAGGTTAATGAAAATGGAGTTGGGGTATTGTGATATATAAGCCACAGCTTTTTAAAGTCATGATGTTGCACATATGCACCAAATGGACACTGCTTTCCTTAGGCTGATGAATGTAGATGCTGCTGTTTAGAGGGTACCAGACAGGTAGGTCTAACTAAACCTGACCTGCATAAATCTTGATGACCACAAGATGGCAGCAGGAAACAGGAAAAAAAAATCAATATGCAGTTCCACCTTGTGGTCATGCAGATATTTCCTGACCTGATACAATGTACAGAACATCTTAAATCTTTTTATTGCTTTCCTTCTTTCAATGCTAAGAGGGACTAATAGCTCTAGTGGATGCTAATATCCACTGCACCAAGGACAAGCCACTCAGAAGTACAGTGTGTTACCTTTGCTTCACTGCTTCTCTGAAACAGCCGAGAATAAAAGGTCCTTTAAGAAAAAGATGCTTTCAAAGAAGGAAATGGGTAAGTCATGGCACTCCTAGGTGTTCCATTCTCCGACAGCACAGCCTTATTCCTGTTTATTCTAGCCCCCCTTGGTTACTGAAGTTTATACAAAAAACATAATGAAGTTTATACAAAAAACCTTGAGAAAACTAAGGCAATTAATACACCTTAACACACCTGCTAGTTCAATGCCTCCTCTCCCCCACACCCACAGTTCCTGGTTGTCAAAGCTGCTAAGCCAGAGCTAGCAACCAGTGAGTCAAAGAAGGAGGGTTGGGTCCAAAAAACACAACCTGCGCAGTCACCTCTCATCTTGTACAACTACTCCCAAATATTATGCATTCAGGTTAAATGTTGCTTTGGAAGCCCAGATACTTACTATTCCTATGTAGCCATGGTGAGAAATTGAGAGTTGGCAACCTTGCAAGAGCCTCTAACAAGTGGAGCCTGTGAGGCAGGCAGGCTGGTCGGCCTATCTGCAACACTCCATAAAGCTTGTGCAATGAAATGAGTGCAGGCATGAGCTACAGCAAGCAGAAGTTTGAAAAATCGTGCTGGTTAAACAATATATAGTTAGTTTGGGAATGAGAGCTGTCCCCTTATGGGAATGCCTCATGGGAAATGTAGTTAATGCCTCATGGAAGATGTAGTTCATGTCATGTGGTCAAATCTGTAATCCTGATTGGTCACTGAATTGACCCCTGGTTGGGTTTGGGGGAGCTTCAGTCATTCTTGCTTGGACCCCAGCATCGTGCTGGAGTCTCCCCTTTGCTGTATTATTATGGGATGAAGATAACTATCTTTTCACACTATGAAGACGACAATGCAAAGATTGGACATTAGATGAATCTCAGCATAACTGTGAGTTATACCTTGAGGATGCCTGATATAATTCAATAAAAAAAACTTTGTATGGAAGCCTTTGTAGTGTTTAACTCCTTATCTCAGGTATTTTAAGAAGATAAATATTGCCTGAGAAGACAAAACAATAAATGATACATGATCAGATAATATATATTAGGTGCACCAATTGCTTCATTTTAACATTATTTCATTAGTTTAAAAAAGACCTATTAAAGCATTACAAAATTCAACACTTAGTATACTTGATACATGCCCATATTCTTGGTAAAGTAACTGTGCTTATTATGAAAGTTAGTTCCAATGTAACAATGTGTCCATTTGATAGATTAAAAAGTAACATATTGTGTGAAACCATATTTCTCATATATCAGGGGTGTCAAACTCGATTTCATTGAAGGCCGCATCAGGATTGTATTTTACCTTGGGGGGCCAGAGTGGGCATGGCCAGAGTAGGTGTGGTCAGCTCGACATCACTCGTGTCAGGGGTGCCTGTGGTGGCCCAAGCCCTCTGCCAGAGAAAACAGGCTCCTGAGCTCCGTTTTTGGCTGCAACGGCCTCCTGTAAGTAACCCTCTGCCAATGAAAACAGAGCTCAAGAGGGCCGTGTGCAGCCCACCTGAGTTCTGTTTTTGCTGGCAGAGGCACTGCAGGCCAGTCTTTCGCCATTTCCAGGGTGGCCCTGTGGGCCAGATCTAATCACTCCACGGGCCGGATCTGGCCCTCGGGCCTTGAGTTTGACACCCCTGTCATATATTATCCCAACCATGAAGTTTTGTGAATAATAGTTTATGGTTTAGTTAGTATATCATTCATGGCTTATTCAGTAGGCTATGGTTTAGCAAATCAGTCGAATAGCTTTCTTATGCAAGCATGCCATTAATAATTTTCCATTAAAGTGATTGTAGTGAAATGGGTTCATTTTGTCTTTGTCACAACGTGATCATTATTCATTTACTAAATTGCTTATTTCAGTTTACAGCTCTGTACTTTTTGGACTTCTTAAATAACCTTTGGCAGATCATTGTGTTCTGTCTCAGTTATAATTCTGTAAACAGTAATATTTGACATGTTTGCAGTTTGATTACTGATTTTATAACTTGTACGCTACTGTTTTATTTGCTATTTTATTCCAGTTTTGAAGTCATTGATGAAACATTTGAGAGGTGCATTGTTTTGCTATTATAGGAACAAGTCAATTAAATTTTAACTATGTTCAGATTGAATATGTAATTGAACTTTAATTAAGTTCAGATGCAATATTAAAAAGATCTCAGAGGTTTTGAATGTGAATTTTTTTTGAATTTGACTTGCAAATTGCAGAAACCTCCACAAAATATTCTCATTAAATCTATTGAAAGCCCTACTAAACTTTATTTATAAAAACAGAAAAACCATCTCACTTGTATTAAGAATCCACATAAAGCTTATTGGATGCATCGGGTTTACTATTAAACAAGAAAAAGTTACTAATTAAAAGACCACGGCTGTAAATTGCAAGGACAACAGACGCAATAGTACTTAAAAAAAAAAAAGACTCTCAGTAAATCCAGTTGATGAATTCAGCTGGTGTCCAGCAATAAAGTTGTGATTCAGAGAATATGCATGGAGGATTTATATTAACAAAATCTGAACTTGGTAACTTGAATAAATTCTGCATCCTTTCAATTCTTGATTAGGAAGAACTGGATATTATTAGCGCACTGAATTCCCCTTTCCCCTTGCTTAGGAAAGTCAGTTCCATTTCCTTAATTGGCTGGGTTTCCCCAGAGAGTGGTGTCCATGGCAGTGGGACCAGGAGGAAAGGTCAAAAGAAGCAAGATATGAAGGTGGAATCAGCAACTTTTTGCATCTATGAATAGGGCCATGTTTAAATCATGATCCGGTGTTCCACATATACCATACTAAACAAAAATGCTGATTCTTGAGACTGCCTGAATAAGTTCCTGCAGATTTCTTTGAAAAAAAATTCTCAGAAGTTGTTTGTCATTGCCACCTTCCTAGGACAAATGATTGGCCCTGACTTCTTGCCCAAGACATGGCTAGAATTCACAGACTGCCAGTTTCTAGTCTAACCTTAATCACTATACCAAACAGGGTCTCATAGTTTGGATGTAGCATAACACATTGATGCTGGTCACTGAACCCAAGCAACTATGGCTTATTTAACAAAATATGATTAAGGTGATGGCTTTATCTCTATGGGAACACACTCATTATTTGACTTTTGCCATATAATTTTTATTTGTATATTGCCAGATTTAGGGATGTCAGTTATGACTCAATACTTGTCAGTTTTTCTTAGTTCCTCATTTTATGGATACTTGCAAGTAATTTATTGATCTTGAGAATAACTTCATATTCAAATGTGTTTGTTTTGCTTACACATTTCTCCAGGCAACTATTTTTTTGGGGGGTTGAATGACATGGTTTTATCTAAATGTGAATATCCAGTTGTACTCTCATAATCAAAATCCTGATCTTTTATGCACCCATGTGAAAGGTCTGGAGCTGCTTTGAATTTTTTCTAGTCCTATCCTTGATTGTGCCGTTTTTGCTGAAGTGAAAGGAGTCCTGTCCTCCTAATGTATTGCTCAGTTTAATCATCTCTGCCATCCCATTCTTCATTTTTTTTTAAAAAAATACTTCTATATTTCTTCATAACAATCTTGTCAGAATTATTAGGTTATATCAGGGGTCCCCAAACTTGGCAACTTTAAGACTTGGGGACTTCAACTCCCAGAATTCTCCAGCCAGTTGAAGTCCACAAATCTTAAAGTTGCTGAGTTTAGAGACCTCTGGGTTATATGAACATGATTATCCCAAACTAGGTGTCTTATTGATCTATTGACCCAGTCCTCAACCATTCTGCCAGGCCAGGCCAGTGTTTCTTAATTTCAGAGCCTGTAAGATGTGTGGCCTTTGGCTCCCAAAATTCCCCAGTCAGCCATGTTGGCTGGGGAATCCTGGGAGTTAAAATCCATACACCTTAAAGGGTCTGAGACAGAAACACTGCTTTAAGTATTTCAGCATGAATTGTAATGAAGCATTTGTACAAATGCAATAGAGGTTAAATTATTTAATCAGATTGAAATTTTTAAATAACAAATTAGAAAAATGAAAAACTAGGAATTTGATATAAGGATAGCAACTCAGATATTTTCTTACTTTATACAAGGGATGTCAAACTGGAGGCCCGCAGGCCAGATGCATCACCGCAGCTCTGAAAAAGGGAAAAGCATTGCAAAACATCACATGACGGCAATGTGATGCTGCAAGTTTGACACCTGTGCTTTATACAGTGTCCAATGTGTTTCCATCAAATAAGGATGGGAATGAAGCTCAAACATGTTAAGCATAATGTACTACAACTTATTTTATATTAAGTAGGTTCCTTTAAAAACACCGATGGACTTCCTCACAAAATAAAGGTTTTAAATCTTAGTATTAATTAGACAATCTTTTCAACATAAATTGATATACAGTACACAAAGCAACTATGGAGAAAAACAATATGGATATTTGCAATTTCACAATACTGAGGATCCATTTTCAGCAACGACTTGACCATATCTCACTTATGAAAGGTGAGCATGACCCAGTAGTCTTCTTCTGTAATCTTTAACATGATTCTAGCCATGGATAAGGTATTTACACTGGCCAAAGGATTGAAGCAACACAACAATATTGTATTTTGTGTACATTCCAGGCTTGGTTGCTTAGCTAGCTGCCACTCACTTCTCCAACTTACTATCATATTTCTAAGCTTAGAAGTGGTAGAAATAAGAGTCTCAACCAGCTTTGAGCGATAACATATTGCACAATGTTTCTTTAAGCTATTCAGAAAAAATAACATACACACCACAGAAGTCCACTCTCTAAACCTTTGGATTATTCCAGAAGCACTTCATTTAAAAATATATGATTCTTTGAGTACGTATAAAAAAAAGTTATGCTATTAGTTTCCTCAGAGTGCGGGAGGTAAGAGGTTGAACTTTTGGCATGGAAAGGCAAATATAATTTAAGAGGTTTAATCAAAACCTGGTAGAATGATTTACATGACTGGAGTATATCACCTGAAAGCTATATTTTGTTGAAAAGGAACAGAAGTAGAAGCTAGGGAGGAGCACTTGCACTATTTATGAAAAATGTCCAGAAACAAATAAACAAAGTGTTAGTGGTTGTCTATTATTGCCTGCCTGTACGAGAAAAGATGTGGATGAATGCTTTGTGAACTCTTGTATTTTGGGGGAGATAAGCTCAGCCAAGTATAGGACATCAGAGTCATATGATAGAAAAAGGCACAAGTAAATCGGCTAGCCTTGACTCGATACTGATCAACAGGAAGATGTAATGTTATTATGAACGGTATGAGGAAGTGAACCTGAGAAAAACTAGCCACCTAACCCCAAAGTCCTAGATTTTACTATACTTAGGGGACTGACAACTGGCACCACGTGGCAGGGAAAACTAAGGGGAAACTGAGCTGTGGATAAATGGAAATTCCTAAAGGGGGAGATTTTAAAAGGATACTTACAAATCATCCCAATAAGGTGGGGAATGGGCAACCATGATCCCTTTACAACCTATGGACTTCATCTCCCAGAATTCCTGAACCAGGGCTGGCTCAGGAATTCTGGGAATTGAAGTCCACAGGTCATAAAGGGGCCATAGTTGCCCAACCCTACAATAAGGGAAGGGAATAAAGGACAACAGAAACCAAAACGGGTGGACACAACTTGGTGATAAGAAAACATAAAAGAATGTGCACAGTGCAGGAAATGGAAAGAGGCTCCAGTTCAAGGGTGCTCAAAGAGTGTGCTCAAAAATGTCAAGATGCAATGGTACAATCAAACTTCCATTTTTTTTTAATGTGCAGCACACAACAGGCAGAGCTTCCATCACACTGTGATACAACCACCATCTTAGCTCTTTTGGCTACCCATGCCACACTACAAAGGAAGAGTAGCGCCAGCCTAGAACTATAGAACTACTATCAAAAAAGGGAAGCCTAACCCTAACCACTGGGTCTTCTTTAGTTTAAAAGAAGAATCAATATACCAACTGCTCCATTAAGACTACAAAATGATAACAAAGAAAGCATAGGGTTATGCGAGATGAAAGGCAGGCACGAAGACAGAAGGATGCTCAAGAAATACCTCTTTGATTTAAATGAATTGAACTCTTCAGAAGCAGATGAATCGTATTTCAAGGTACTGGAGGAACTAACTGGTGGTCAGACAAACTGAGCTATGGCCTAGCAGTATGAAATCATTGCAAAAAAAAAAGGGCAGGCATGTGCACCAACAAAAATCTAGAAAGCCAGTGAAAATCCAGATTTGGAAAATAGCAAATTTTGTCTCTCTCTTCAACAAGGAGAAAACAGAAGTTCCAATAAACTACAAGCCAATCTGTCTAACCTTGCATTTACCATTTAGAGCAGGCGGAAGTATTATGGCTCTTTTATGGCCGGCTCAGGAATTCTGGGAGTTGAAGTCTATAGGACATAAAGGGGCCATATTTCCTCACCTCTGATCTAGAGAAAAAATGGGATCCCATTCATTGGCAATGTTCACAAGGAGGCCACACCCTTTTAGTCTGAGTTGCTTTAATTTAGATTCCTAAACTCAGCAGGAATTGGGTTCGAGAGCCTTAAAAGAGTCCTGCCAACTTTCTGATTATATGATTCATGGTTGTACAATGGTGTTGTCTTTTACAGAAAAATGTACTTTACTGCCTACCGAAGTCCAGGAAAGCCAGTGCAATTAATCTCTATTTGCACTGGAGAAAGAAAAGAACCTTTCTTTTTTTTTTTAAATAATCAGTCCTTGTAAAATGATTTGTATTTAATCAATTTATTATTCCATCATGACCTTGTAGACAAAGCTTCCGAAACACACTGAATTCAGCAATATTTCAGTTCGAATCATTTAAATAAGATATTTCAATTGCAGATAGAACCTGCATTTTATAACAATAGACTAGAGACACTTAGGACTGGAAACCAAACTTGTTCATATGGTGAGCAGATCCTTTAGAAACATTGATATACTGCATTATGGTATGTTCATATAACCCAGAGGTCATCTTTTTTCTACAAACAAATCTTAAAGTTTCATCAATCAATAAAAGCCGTGATGGTATTCAATTTTTTTTACTACTGGTTCTGTGGGCATGGCTTGGTGGGCATGGTGTGGCTTGGTGGGCGTGGCAGGGGAAGGATACTGTAAAACCTCCATATCCTGTGTCTGGGCAGCACAGCTGATGTTTTTTTTTACACACACATGTGTGTACAAAACATAGTTACTTAACCGGTAGTAACACCGGTTGAATCCCACCCTTGCTCTGCAGGGTAACAAAAGAAGACCCAGCCGATCAGCTGGGACTCAGGAGGCAGCATATACAGGGGTGTGTGTGTATGTGTGTGTGGCAATCAGAGGTATTTACCAGCTCTCTGAACTATTCAAAATTTCCACTACCGGTTCTCCAGAACCTGTCAGGACTGCCTGAATACCACCTCTGATTAAAAGTACATTAAGAGTTACCAAAGGTAACATGTTTTAAACTTGAACTTTTAAACCAACTTTAACTTCTACGGTTTTTGATCTTTAGTCCCTTCAATAATATCCCATTATTACTAATCCTTTTATGATTTTTCTTTGTCCCTTCTCAAAAATTCTTCAAAGCCTTAACAAGTCTCTTTTGTAACATCCTTTTCTATATCCTGTCCGTAGCATCTTTTAAACACAGTCTGTCTATAGAAGCAAATATTGTTAAAATTAACTTCTGGGCCAATTGTTCAGAAATATCCTTCAATGTTAAAATATTTTGCTCCATTCTGTATTAGTAAGTCAATTTTAAGTATACTTCTCCTTTAATTGTAATCTTTAATTCCTTCTGGTTCCTTCTAACATCTAACCTTCAAAGTTTCATGCTCTCCTTTAAAAAAAAAGAAAATACAAAACAAAAGAATTTTCCCACAGGAAGATTATGATTAATTTCAAAATTTTTATTTCAAATCCATCTAGATCTTTAGTCCCTTTTTCACTTTTCAGTATCAAAGTTCTAATCACCCTTTTGCTGTTTATTCCAAAATTATTTTTTTAAATCCTTGAACTTATATTTAAAACTTCTTTAAGAATTGAAGTAAACTCACTTGGTGCTGTAAAACTTGTCGATCCAAAGATTCCTCATAACTAAAAAAACAGTTAACAAATATTTTCCCATGATTAGAATGGGAATTCTAATTCTAAAACTTTGTGAACCTAGTGTCTTTGGAAGGTGCCAACTGTGATTTGAGTAAAAAGATGTCTATTTGCTTGTCTTAAAGTGCTGAACATGCTGAAGATTGCTGTCTTGTAGCCTCCTTGTGAGAAGCAACTCTATGTATGGAGTACTTGTGAGTGATTTCTTGTCCTCTCCTTGTTGTAAAAAATTACAAAGAGCTGTTCTACTTGCCAGCTCTTTATTCCACCAGACATTAGCTTCATTTTGGCCAGTTTCCATTTCTTCCCTGGAAATAATTTCTGAACATTATTATGAGATTTAGCCAGATATTCTGCTTGTTTTTGTCTTGCCTTCTTCGATACTTCTAGTATAGTTCATTACTTTGTATTTCTGACTTTTGTGCTTAAGGAAACTCTGTATTTATGTTAACCCCAAATACAAACCATCTGAGTCATTTCCATCAAATATTCCAGGCAACTAATAACTAGATTACACTGCTGTGTTCCACAGAGAGAGAATTAAGGATTACGGAACACTCCTCATTCACTCTCTGCAAAAAAAAAACAAAATCCATACCAATTAACAAGAATTACAAGCATTATGTTTAATATTGTAACAGCCATCTTATCCAAACATCAATTGTACCCTTATCTGTTCTGTTCTGATGTCATTCATGTACAAGCTGTGTTATTCCTATTTATCTTTTTCACCTGCTAGCACTATTGATTTTTTATATCCATTTGCATAAGTTACAGTTTAACCTTACAGTGGTGGAAGTTAATATGCCATTGGAAAATATTAGTAAAAGGATATCCTTTTCTTACTGGTACTACCATACGAAACTGAAAGATGTAGAGTGAGTTGCCTAATATAAATTGTCTTAGATTAGGCAACTCATACACAAAATAAAACTTATTCAAAGCCAGTGAAACCAGAGTGAGAAAATAAGGACAGATCAAAGGAAGCACTTTTCCAGAAAAGAGTGTAAAACATATGCAAAATACGTTGTCATGGCTCTATAGATGGCCATCAATTTGAGGTTTCAAAGGTAAGTAAGAAATTCATGGAGGTTATGAGGCATGGACAATGGCTACATGGCATGATGATTTCATATTACCTCCCTTATTACACATAGCCTGCTTCTCTGACTCAGTTGCTTATGAACAAAAGTGGGAAGAATGCTTATGACCAATGAACTACATTTTAATATGAATAAATGCTTTCATTTTGTGCATTGGTTTCATTATGCAGTTCTATCACTCGTCAAGGATCATGGTTGCATTTGATCCAAAGAGGCTTACAACTGACCAAGAGTCAAAGGAACATTTAAATGTTTCTTTGAAAGGCACATAAAAGCACCTGAGTTTGCATCATTTCTTAACTATGATTGTTTTTCTGCCAGATCAGATAATCTGCTAGATTGTTGTGCCCTTTATGGTGGAAAAGTCCACAATATAGCTTCAGAAAAGACTGAAGTGTTATTTAAAATATTCAGAACACTATGAAGATCTAATCTTTATTCCCTTCATTTTAATACATTTTTTTAAATATTTTCTGCCATTGTTTTTATGTGGAAAGGAAGGCAGCTTTGGAACTGCACAAGGGAGTATGTATATTTTAATAGACATGAAATATCATAGGGTCAGTCAATGCTATAAGAAAGCATTCCACGTTGGCAAATATGCCAAATCAACCATGCACAAATGGACATATGCTGTTCATTACTTTAATATAGTAAAAATGTAATGCATTTTCTCTTCAGATTTTTGACTTTTCAACAACATGTGCATGCAAAGCTGCTAATGACATTTTTTGTTCCATGTTGCTGGCAATTCTGTTGCCAATTCAAACTAGACTTCTGTCTTTCAGATTTTAAGGGATATCTGTGCTTGAAACAGCACGTTTTAATGTACCTGATTGGGCAACAGGGTTTGAATGGAACAATATGCTTTTGCCAAGTTACTACAGTAGATGCATGTGTGGAGTTTAGCGGAATAAATTTATACAACACTGAAAGGAACACACCTTTTCAGTTATAAATGTTCATCACACCACTTTTTAGGGGCTGCCCTTCATCTGAACAGGCACATAGCATTATAATTTGTCTCTTACCTGGAGGAAGTGATAGCGAGATCATTCACCTTACAAGCCCACAGACTGATATTTTTTTGATTCAGCTCAGCTCATTTATATTTCCAAAAGGTATCAGTGCTTAAAAACACCTTGCCCCTTTGGAGCTTATGAAGAGCTGGGGACCTCTAGTGGTTCTACGTATTAGTTCTTTTATTTGGCACTACAGAGCAAAATGTCTGGTGGGGGGAAAAGATGAAAAAACAGAAACAAAATGGGTAGCCCCACCTTGAATAACATTATTGACGTTCAGTACCTGATTGGACTAAGTACAGGTAGTCCTTGACTTACGATATCAATTGAGCCCCAAATTTCTGTTTGTTAAGCGAGACAGGTAAGTGAATATGCCGCATTTTACAATCTTTCAGGCCACGGCTGTTAAATGAATCATTGCAGTTTTTAAGTTAGTAACACGGTTGTTAAGTGAGTCTAGCTTTCCCATTTGACTTTGCTTGCTGGAAGGTTGCAAAAGGTGACCCCTGAAACCAGGGGTGGGATTCTACCGGTTGTGTAGAACCGGTAGCTCTGAAGAGCAGCAGACATACAACCGGTTCTATGTCTGCTGCTGTTTTGGCCCACCTGGGCTCTTACCTGACCTTTATTTCCTGCTTTTTCAACCTCAGCTGCCATGAGAGGCATAGCTGCGGTTGAAAAAGCAGGAAAAAAAGTGCTTTTTCAAACGCTGCTTCCCTGCAAGCAGTGCTGCTCAGCTGCCCAGGCAGCAAGCTGATGAAGATTTACACACACACACGCAGTGTGCAGGGAAGCACTTCATAAATCACCGAACCGGTAGTTAACCCTGTCGTATCCCACCCCTGCCTGCAACCATCATAAATGTGACCCCTGCAACCATCATAAATGTGAGTCAGTTGCCAAGCATCTGATTGTTGATCACATGACAATGGGGATGCTGCAACGGTTGTTAAGTGTGAAAAACTATTTTAAAAAATAAGACATTTTTTCCCAGTGCAGTTGTAACTTTGAATTGTCACTAACTGCTGTAAGTTGAGGACTAACTGTAGTGTTTGCGGATGATCAATTTAGAAAACTTCTGTAAACCCCAGGACAGAATTTATTGTTTGTGCCTTTTGAAGACCCGAGAGGATAAGTGAGTGGAGAACACAACACTTTTGTCAAAGTTGCTCAGGATGAAATGACAATCTATGCCACGCCTACTAAAAAGGGACAGCCTTTATTTGCAGGAAGGGACATCACGATGCACAGAGATGTAAAAGACAGGAGATGCAACAATTCTGCCATCTTTATTTTTTGGAAAACACAGGCACATGAGATCCCCCAAAGCAGCCAGCTCAGTTTCACTCAACCTCTCTTCCCTCTCTGACTGCATGCAAGAAGAGATGCCTCCCCACAAACCAGGAGCATTCAGGCCACAAAGGTATACTTTGCTTAAGTTGAACAATAGAAAGGGGAAAATAAAGGAGAGAGGGAAAGAGAAATGGAAAGGGGAAGGGAGGGAGAGGGAGAGGGAGAGGGAGAGGGAGAGGGAGAGGGAGAGAGAGAGAGAGAGAGAGAGAGAGAGAGAGAGAGAGAGAGATCGACAATAGAAAAAAGGGCAGCAAGAGTAAGTCTACCCAAAATGGAATCTACTCAGAGGACCATAACACCAGTTTTGATGTTCCAAGTATGGAGCCAAGCATAATTGTATCGTGAATGGGGGGAGATTGGACCTGCATTCTGATAAGTAGTGTAGGCCACAAGATCTTATACAAAATGACCATCAATCCAGCAATATCTGAATATATCCTAATGTTTTAGGCATGCCGGAAAACTGCTAGGTGTTTTGCCACAGTTCAAATTTAAACAAAATCTCAAAAAGGGCAATCAATTGCTTATTTCACTCTACACACACACACCCCAATTGTTTTAAGGAGCTAAATAATCAGTGCTCATAAAACTGATTTCACCTAGTAGCCTGTCTTCAAGAGTGGCTAACCAGAATGAGTGTATAAGCACAAGGAACTAGCTGGAGAGAACTTCAACCTGCCATTTTCTGTAAAGAATGTCACTGGACATATCAGATCCCCTAGATTTATTTGTTGTTTGATGAGGACCAAAAAAATCTCATTTTAATCCAGATGATGAATACTGCTCTTTTTTCTCCAAACCGTACATTGATATAACAGAAGCATCAGGTGTAAACATTTTCAGGGAATTTTACAAAGATGCATTTTTGGTAAGAAAAAGAACAATTCTGAGATTTTTTTAAAAAAAACAATTAGATGAAAGGAAAATAAAATTGGCATAAACATATTCTTGCCATTTTCTTCCCCTGCTGTCAATTGTTCCTTCTTGGCTACACAGGCTTAGCAGGGGCAAATAATTTTCTTTAATACACTCCAACTGCCTTTTGATGAATGAAGAGCTAGGCATTTATGGATCTCTAGACTTTTGCCTTTACCTTCAAGGCTGAATTGGCCTTGATGAGAAGTTCTGTATTAACAAAGTAACCTTGCATCACTGTACAGAAAATGCAGTTCTGAAAGGGACGGACCTTGTAAGCGTAAGGGCCTCCACCACTTTAACTGAAGTATTATATGAAGTGAGCAGGGCTTCTAGGTTTGCAAGAATGGCCTTTCTACTATGAAACTGCAACAGAGGGAAGTGGCATGTGCTCTTCCCTACCAAGGATTTAAGGGACAATGGACATCAGAGCTGTGAAGGAAGGGACAACGCAACACATTAATGATTAGCACTGGCCAGAAGTCTGTTCCTGAATTCCCTCCCCTGCACCAAATGTAGCCTACTCCATCTTTCAAAATCAAGGATTTTGAACACCCTAATATTAAATCTGAATTTACACCTTCAAATAGAAGGGGGCCGTGCATTAATCGATATTCACTTGGTAGCAAATCTATTAAATCTCTTCCTGCTCCTCCTGCCCGCCCCTCCCCGAAAATAGCCTTTAGGATCGTCTCTCTATCACCAGTATTAAGGGTTGAATATAGATCAGGGAACTGGATTGTTTTCATCAATCCCAGGGGCTAAATAAACAAGGGGAAAAACACAACAGGCTTCTAAAAAGTGTAAGTTCAAGTTGTTGACTTCTCAGCCCCGAATTTAGAAGTTACTCCCCATTAACAGAACCAGCTACTTAATATTCTCCGCTTTGGGAGACTACATGAGTCCAAAAAGGAAGTTCTATGCCAAGTTCCACAAAACGGCCAAAGTGCAACTGGCTTCAGAATGAGAGCTATTTCATAAACCTGCATTTGCACAGAACATTTTTTTTTCTTATGCACATTTGCATACTTAAAACACATATAACGACATCCCTTTCAGGAATCCTAGTAAGTTATGTCTCTTCTATGTTTCTTTCTTCATATAACAGGGCAGGAAATGAAGTCAAGGCAGAGCAAAAACAGCACTGTTGTACTCCCACATTGGAGTTCGCAATTTATCCTGCAAATGGAAGACCACCATCTTTACACAAGACTGATAGTGCCAAGAGGACCACAATTTTTGTTGGTGGAAATCTTCGCATGAACTATTCTCTACTTTGCCAATGAAAACCTTAGTGATACAGCAGACCGGTGACCTCAGCAAATATAGGATTTAGGAAAGTGTTAGGTCATATGTTCTACTTGAAGCCTCATTCAAGCACAGAAACCCTTGAGCTCTCAAATAAGCAGGAGCCTGGGTTTCAAGGAGAAATTTGCATTAGCTAACTAATCAAAACAAGATACTTCAAGAAGTTTTCAAGCTGCCTTATGGGCAGAAAAAGATATTTGCTCTATAACTCATACTGGTATCGGACAAGTTTGGAGGACAGTGAGGAAAAAGAGGAAAACACAAAGAGGTAACTCAACAAACGAAGGAAAGGTGGTCTCAAAAGTAGAATCTAGCTGTTCCCTTGAGGGGAAATGCTCCTTTCCTTTCCCCTTAATCTATTCATGGTGTGAACATATTGAGAGTCATATTTGAGACCTAAACCTCCCCTCTTCCCCATAAGGCACAGGATATCCAAGAGGAAATCATGATTTCCTCTTTATCCCTGAATTGCTGCTTCCTCTCTCTCCCCACACCCTTTCACCTCTGATTATCTATCTAGTAGAGCCCCGAGTTGCCCTTTGTTAGGACTTAGTATCAAAACTTTCCCCAGTGCATACAAGTCCCTTTGGATTTTCCTTTGGGGGCAAAATCCTTTAGTACCTGCACCTCACATTTAACAGGAGAGGAGTCAGTTTATATCACAGGAGAGAGAGCACATGGAGTCATAATTAGTGGTAGAAAGACCCCATGATGGCTGGCTACTTCTGAGTTCAATTTTCAGAAACCTACAGACCAGCCTCACTCCCAAGTAAGATTTAATCTGATTCATTTACTACTTCTGCACCCTGATACACTTCCCAGGCCAGCACATGCTTGCTCAAGGCACTTTTCTTCTTTACTCTGCTTAGCTCTTCCTGCAGGCATTTTATGGAAATGACCAAACCATATAGCCTATATCTTTTCAGGTATTTCAGCCAAGACCAACTGCCTTAGCTGAATCCAGGCAGATCCACTGGGAACCTAGAATCCATAACTTTGAAAGGGATCACCTTTCATTGCCATCTCTGCCCAATGGGAGGAGAGGATGAGAGAGGAAAAAAGGGAATTCTGAGACCAAGTGATCAGGACATTCAATACACAGTAAATACATGCAGTTCTTTTGCAGCTTGCATCCTTTGATCACGAAGCCAAGGTCACAAAACTCTTCTTTGTGTGCATGTGAATCACTGGTCATAAAGTCACTAGCCAGGCGGTGGTATGTGGGTTTAAGGTACAGCCCCATATGCTTTCCAGAGACATTTCCCATCATTGTGACTCACCTCAAAAACCAGCAGAAATATAAAGCAAGAAAACAGCCTTTAGAAGGTGGCTGACCACTGCAGCAAACTAATAAATTAATATATATGTGTACATATGTGTACATATACACATACATATATATATATATATATATATATAACAATGTGGAGAGAGCTTCCAAAGGGACTCAATCCCTTTCAATCAGCTCCCTTAGGCCCAACCCCAATTTGGGGAAATAGTGGCCCACAATTAGTAAAGCATCAATATTAAAAATGAGACAACTGCATTGTTTCAGTGGCTTAGAAAAATATTAAAGACGCCTGTTCTTCCAAGGCAATTTATCCTCTCTCAGTAGCAGCCTGAGGATGGGGGCTGGGGAGAGCTCCCTTTGGCTTGTCCTACTTCTCAAGACTTCCAGAGAAAAGCCAGTCCCAGAGAGTTCTAAGTGTTCCTCTGCCCTCCTATCCTGAAGGCTATGAAGGCAATATGGTCAACGCTCCATGCTTTGCTTCATGTTTGCTCTGCTCCTGCTGCCTCATCCTTGGCTGGGGGTTCCATGTAGATTGGGGTCACCGAAGGAGGTTTTTTGAATCTAGGGAAAAAGGAAATTGGTCTGGAATTACCAGTACAGAAAGGGAGGTGGAAAGTTTACATTCAACAGGATGAGTAACACAATATATAATACTGTCTCAAGGGGCTAAGTATTACAGAGTTTTCTCATCCACTGTTTTCTAGAAGCACCAAGTCTCAACTTTAGAATTCTAAGATATCAGTCAATGACTGAGGTTAGGGGAAATGCAAGTTGGATAAAGTGGATTGCAATACATCCATCTAATCTAGTGCTGTCTGATTTGTACCAGTCTTCCATAATATCCAACTAATAAAGTATCCAGTGCTTTTACATGGGGACTGAGTTTGGAATATTTTGTATGTCCAAAATGCAGGGCATCTTTTAGCATTTGCCCCTTCCTGCTTATCTTTTCATAGTTGTTCTATTCTGAAGATACACAATAGAACTTTTCATCCATCCACTACCAAATAAGCTATATCCAGTAGAGGCCTTCCTTTTCCTCCTGAGCTTTTATTAGGCTCTGCTATTCCCATCTAAGTGACTCTTCTAATCTGTTGTCCCCATGACTCTCTCATCCTCAGTTTAAATGTCTTCATATCTCTAGATCTTCTGAACAATCATTACGATTCACAGAATTGCAAGAGTGCAAAATTTATGCTGGCCCAAGGTTCACATCAGGCTTTTAAGCAATATAGCACTTAGACTTATGTACCATTTCATAGTGCTTTACAGCCCTCTCTAAGCGGCTTACAGAGTCACCATATTGTCCCCAACATTCTGGGACCTCATTTTACTGACCTCAGAAGGATGGAAGGCTGAGTCAACCTTGAGCCATTGAAGACTGGGCACTGCTTTCCAAAAAGTAAAGGGTGAAACTGCAGGGCCAGCCGGCGCCTCGCACACCTTCCTGCTGCCTCTTAGTGCCCCTCTGCCAGCCTCCTTGGGGATGATAAGAGGTGGCAGGGGAGCGGTGGTGTTGAATGTGGCGGCATATAACGTGCCACTGCTTCCGCATTGGAGGCGCCAGCTCCAGGGCGGTTAAATATGGTTAAGTCCATTAAATATCCAAGTAATGGGCAGAGGCTAATTACTCATAACAGGAGATATCTCCATTATTCCCTTTGGGGGAAAAATCATTTGATCTGATATTTTATTTAAGAACAACATGTGTAACATCAAAAGAGAAGGTGGCTAGCCAAATAATCTCCCCCTAAGAGTCTGACGGGAAAAAGAAAAGTTTTATACAACCATAAAGTCTAATGTGACACACAAAGATGACTTACGAATATGGAGAGGCAGGGACTCCTACAACCAAGAAATGATTCTTTTTCCGAAAGAGCCGCCATAGTCCTTTATGATTCCCCCGGACATCCAGATCCCAAATGTGGAGGCACTAAAAAAAAAACAAATTATAAGTGTCTGACAGCAAGACTGAATGAAATATAGGACTAAAGATTCAAAATCTAAACCAGTTGAGTGTTTCTAAGCAGCTTTCATGGCCTGCTTGCAATATGGTACAGCCTAAATATGAACAGGAATGCCTTTGCAACCTTATCACAGGTATGGCAAGAAGTAAAGGGGGAAAATAAACAGGCTTTAATGGTGGGTGTTTTTTTTAATCTTTTAATCCTGTTATCTTTTTACCAATTATTAAACCAAATATTCCTACAAAATGAATTAGATTTGTGCATGGCAACAGTTACTAGAATATTCCATACTTTTTTTATGGAAAGTACACATAATTCCTTCTCTGATTCTCATAGTCTTATTAATTTATAATCTGACATGCAAAAAGAATACAAAAGCAAATATTAGGTAAATTAGGAAAGGAAAGAATTCCTTCTGTAACAGAATGGTAAATAACTCTATGGGTGTATGAATCAATGTTAAAACCAAGTTTCTTTTAAAAAAATAAATCTGATAGAAAATATAACTGAATGTGGGAGCTATTGTTGGATTAAAATTTTGTACACAGATTTGTATTACACCTCAAGTTCATTTTCTCCTAAGATAAACTTTTAACATTTAGCTTTTTCTCCTTTTGATGGTCTGCTAAAATCATTAAGATTTCCAAGTCAGACAGAAGTTACTGCTTTTTAATTAGCTTATTATATATATGTTAAATCAGGGGTCGCCAACCTTTTGGACCTCAGGGACCACCAAACTCATAATTTTAAATCCCACGGACCACTAATATGAATTTTGACTGACGGTGGCTTGCTGACATTGGTGGGAAAGTCAGTGCCATATTCCAGAGCTGCAGTAGTCACAGGACTGGCCCTTTGGTCATCCCGGAGCAGCTGCTCCTCCACCCGGGTGCACCGGCCTGCCATGGACTGGAGGAGCTGCTCTGGGATGACTAAAGGGCCAGTCTTGTGACTACTGCAGCTCTGGAATATGGGATCGACTTTTCACCAATGTCAGCAAGCCGGGACGGATTTCCCTCCCATGCTGTTGGTCTTATCTTCCAGTTCTAGCTCGTGTGTCTCTACTCAAGGTAAGGTTTGCACTCGGCCGAAGGATGGGGGCCAGCGGGTGCGTGGGCCATGTGGGTGGCACAGCCTTGTGTTCCTGTGCAGCCTGGATTAGTTGCTTTGGGGGGAGTGCTTTGGGAGGGAAATTTCTTTGGGGACCACCAACATTTTCTCGCGGACCACCAGTGGTCCCCAGCCCACTGTTTGGTGACCACTGTGTTAAACCATGCTGTCTAAAGCAGTTAATAATGACTATATAACAATATGACACTTATACTGATTTATTTTAACACTTTTTTCAACTTTCATATCGATATAAGATATTTTACTAAGTAGGTTGTCTGTCTGTCTGTCTGTCCACGTGTCTGAAAAATACCTTGGCAAGTTGAGTCCAAGTAGTGAAATCTGCCTCCTGCTCCATCTTTATGTACATCACGTAGGTTTTTCCTTCAGTGTCTGGGACAAAAGAATCCTCACAAGGATTTTTGCTATGATCTAGGACTTCGGCCTCGCTGAAGAAGTGGGAGAAAATAAGGCAAGATCAGAGAGGGCAAGCAGACAGAAAAGTCCACAATATGAAGCAAGTGCCACATTAAAGATACAAAACAGGAACATGCAACCCAAAAAATATTAACTGGCTTGGAGAGATAATAAAATTCCTTTCTTATTTCAAAATCATTTTTTTAAAAAAATATGCTAGTTGCCAAATTGGCCACAATGCACTTCTGAATCACCTTTCAGGCATTTGCTAGCATTTCATAATTCCAGTCCCAACATTTTGCACATTAGATCAGGCCATATAAGACATCCACCTCTCTATCAGTTTTAGTGATCTGTTGTTTAACACATAAGGTACCTGAGCAGACGATGAAGTTCAATTTCATATGCATCTTTCTTTAAACTGTACAGTAGAAAGAGAAATAAAAAATCAGAACCAAAACTGAATTGCTTTATACTCTATAGGCGGATGGAATATTTTGCATACTCTTAAAACTGTGTCACAAAAAGAGGGCGTCAAAATGGCTGATTTGTGTCTTCTCCTATCTCCACATCCTTTCCTCTCAAAATAAACAGTGAAGTGGCAAGTGGGGCGATGCGCAGGAAGACTCCTCTTATTTCCATCCTTAACTTCCGGCCGATCTCCGAAACATCGCCTAAAATAGGCTGCTAAACTTCAGCCATTTTGCTGCTGAAGTTCTACTGAATTGTTGCCCAGAGGCCTCAGCGTTTGCTCCCACTTTCCAAAAATTCCTTAGCAATAGAGAAAAGTCAGAATCTACAGACATTGATATGTCTATGTGTATGGGTGTGTGTGTTGATATAGGGCTCAAATAATAATCCAGGGAATGGCAGATAATGCCTGCAGAGATATACAAGCCCAGTAAATGCCGCAGTTACTAAGGCAGGTATGGTTAGTCCCAAATCTTCCACTCCATTCTTTTCTGTAAAGGCATTTTATAGTCAGCAGGCTGTTGCTCAAATGTGATATACAATTTGAAGTGTTATGTATGTATGTATGTATGTATGTATGTACTCCGTTTTCCATGACAAAATGTTTTCCCCCTGCACATGGAAGCCCCTATTAAACCATTAACCAGCTGCACCAAACTAGTTGCACTTACATGTCTGCCCTTCTATTTTTATTCCAATGTCTCTTGTTCTTTGTGCTCATGAACTGATATGGAATATTTATAAGTGCATATTTTTTGAACCAAACCAGAAGCTGCCAAGAGTCAACCACTGAATTATAATTTACAAGTCTACCTTGGTTGGGCATTAGTAAATAGTCCCTCCATTAATCCAAATCCTTGCTGTCTGAAAATAGTAGTAAGGGAATCTAATTTCCATCCTGAATAGGGTTTCCTGTCAAGAGTATTATGTTAGGTTGATCTTGATTTGCTCATGTTCCTAAAGTACTCTGAAATGGTGACATTCATATTAGTGAGTTGCCTACACAAGAAAGCTTATGCTCAGATCAGAAGGCATCCATGTTATATGCTTGTTCATATTCTCTATGTACTGAACTTACCTCTCCACATTCTTAAGCTGTACATTGGGGACCGTGTTGAACTTGTGCTTTTTGAAATAGGCTTCCTAGAAAAATATGAATGGGGGAAAATAAAGGTGGTTTCGAGTATCATTTACCCTAGCCTTCCACTTTTTCTTCTGAAGTACAGCAGGGAGAGTGCCATGGATACTGCTGTTGCATTCAACAATTTGCAAAGAAAATATTTTCCATCATTGTCTAAGAAAAACAACTACAGCTGAACCATCTCATTTGTTTAATAGATAATGCTAAAAGCAAGCATTGGGGAGAGCTGTACTTAGTGAACAAATAGCTGAGTTTTGCTTATCAATGTCTGACTAAAAGGACAAATTGCAAACATTGGGATTAAGAAATAAATCAACCGAAGACGTTATTGATTGCTTTCCTGGGTCAATTCATAGTTAGTCCAGCCCTCTATTCTATTACCTAAAACAGTTACTCAATTCTCTTTTGAGTGCTCACAAGCAGGAGGGTGTCTTCTGCTTCAGTCCCAGAGGATGAAGCTTTAAAATGTACTTTGCCCATCCAGAGAAGTTGCATTCACTTATAATGGTCTTTGAATACTAATATGGGAGATTAGCATAGACTATTAAAATATCAGCTTCTCCTCCTTCCAAAATTAGGCTGTCATCGGTAGACATTGTCTCAAAGGCAAAGAAGCACGTGACACTGAACAAGCTCACTGTGCTTCTTCTCCAACTGAAACCTCTTGTCACGCCTCTGTTGGAATCTGATTTAGAGGGAGAGGTGGAACAGCTGACAGGGAGCGGGAGTGTGGCTCCGGTGGCTGTGGAGGAAACTGGAGAAGAAGACCTGGGTCTTCCTTCAGAGGAAGACCCAGACCCACCCCCTCTTCATCTTAGGGCACACAGGGAAGAACAGAAAAGGGAGCAACATGGGTGACGGGGGAGAAAAAGGCCCTGATTCCCTTCATTAGCTGCAGCTGGGAAAACAGGATAAAGAGGTTGTTTGCGCACAGCTCCTTGATGGAAGCAAAGCGTGAATTATTTTGGTTTGTCAAGTCTTATCCGAGTTCTGGCATCCTCCCAACTGTGTGTGTTTCATTATCTTTTGAAGTCTTCAATTCTTTATCCTGCCCAGTCTCATTAATTGCTGCAGCGTGGTTTGTGTTGGTTTTTATTTATAATTTATATGTAATGATACTTGATTTTAAAAAAATAATCTGGAAATTAGGTTCGGATGGAATTTCTTCTCTTTAAAAACTGTTCTTGGGAGAGTTTTTTTCTCCAGCCAATGATAACTGGACATTGGGGGCCAAGTTGGAGGTATTAAAGGGACTTTACCTATTTTTGCGACTTTGTTGCTTTTGTGCCATGCCCCAGGTCATCACACCTCTCAATACCTACACAGGCTATTTTGTGAATAAATAAGGATAACGAACAGGAGCTACTATTTCTGCATTTGAGTTTATAGCAGGGTGACTCACGTGGAAATAGCCATTCATGTTGAGGCCAACAATGCCAAAGTGATATGAACGGGACACGTCTGGGATGAGGCATTCACGGCCTTTCCGCTGTTCCGGCATGCGCATCCACATGTCCCAGTCCCAAAGCTGAGAGAACAAAACAAGCAAAATACAACACAGAGAAGAGCAACTTATTTTACTGCAGCCAGCATAAGTATTTGTAATGCTTAACTGAAGCTCTGAAACGAAAGATAACTCAGCCCAAGTTTCAGATGTGGCTCTTATTATTACTCAGTTTTTAAAATGGAATGTATCCTGGCACTAGTGCTCAAGAGATTTCTGTTCCAACATATACTTTATACATAAGCATAAAATCTGGACAAAATGGGAATATGTTTTGTTGTGGTCGATTTCAGTTACTTTTTTTGGCATTAGAAGTCAGGCTTTTTTAGAATCCCTGACTAACGCAATTATATAGCATTAGTTTAGGCATTTGCTAGTCACATGATACTTGATTTAAAAAAAATAATCTGGAAATTATAGAGCAGGGGTGTTAAGCTCGATTTCATTGAGGGCCACATAAAGGTTGTGTTTGACCTTGGGAGGGCAGGGGGCGGGATGGATGTGGCCAGTTCAAAGTCACTCATGTTGGGGGCACCTGTGGTGGCAAAGTGCTAAGGCAGGACTTCCCTCAGATCCTCCCTCACAATCTCCTTCCTTCCTTCCTCCCTCCCTCCCCACCCCTCCCTTCCCCTCCCCTTCCTTTTCTTCTTTTTCCTTCCCTCTTCATTCTTTCTTCTTCCCTCCCCTCTTTCCTTCTTTTTCTTTGTCTTTCTTCTTTCCCTTTCTCTTTTCCTGTCCCTTCTTGCATGCTTCTCCTTTCATTTGTTTTGCTAGCCCTCTGCCAGTGCATCGTTGTCATCTCCCCCCTCCCCAAGCTCCATTTTGGCTAGCAGAGGTGGTCCATTTTCACTGGCAGAGGCACCATGGGCCAGTCCTTTGCTGTTTCCAAGGCAGCCCTGCCGGCCAGATCTAAGCACCTCATAGGCTGGATGCGGCCTACAGGCCTTGAGTTTGTTACAGTTAGAAAATGGCAAGTCAATGCCTTTTCTTTCTTTTTCCCCTTTTCTTTCCCTTTTCCTATTCTTTACTTTTGTATTTTCTTTGTATGCTACATTATAAACTAATAAAAAACTGATAAATGGGAGAAAATGGCAAGTCGGTGAGCTTATTACTTGAGTAAAACCTGAATGCTTCAAAAATGCATTTCCTCTCTCTTGTAATGCTTTTGTTGTTCTTGTATATCCCACATTTTTAAAAAACACTTGCATGTTCTCACTGTGATATTTAGATTGCAAGAACAGTTGGGAATGATGTGAAGTTGATAGAAAATACACAAGCATGCATGACCAAGTGTTATTTAAGTACGTTAATTGTTAGATCTGTATTGAGCATTCCCAATTGCTTTTCCAAGTCCAATCAGTAAAAAGATTTCTAAGCAGATGGTAGATAGAGGCACAGCAACAGCTTGCCAATGCTTGCCTTTATGAAGTGTTTCTTTAGAAGAAGAAACTAAATCTGCCTTTCTCAGCCTAGGTCCTCCAAATCTGTTCCCTTTTGAGCATAGTGCTTAGAAATGATTAGAAATGGAATTCAATGTATTTGGAAGACTTCAGATTAGAAGAGGCCGATACATTAGCTTACTATTATTATTAAAGCAGCAGGTTTTTTAAATAACTATCATGAAGCCAGTTATTTTAATAGCAATAGCAATTGTACTTAGACTTATATACTGCTTCCCAGTGCTTTATAGCTCTCCCTAAGTGGTTTACAGAGTCAGCATATTGCCCCCAACAATCTGGGTCCTCATTTTAGTGACCTCAGAAGGATGGAAGGCTTCCTTTTATTCTGTTCTACTGAAACCTTGATGTACTAACTTCTGAAATTTTTCTTCCTGACTCTTTTTGTACAACTCTAGATGATTTGAGGGACAATTCACGACTGCTTAAATCTTAAAGCAGCATTTATGTATACAAGCATAAAATAATAATAATGAAACCTTTCCAATGGTTCTAACTTTTCCCAATTAAGGAAGCTTTTTGAATGAAGTGTTGGAGCAGGTTTCCTGAACCTGGGTTGCACTTTAGATACAGCATATGGATTTCATCTTGTAGAATTGCTTAGCCTTAGCCAACAGGGTTGTTAGTAAGAATGCCGCGTTTACTTATTTGGAAATTGTAAAGTTAGAAAGAATATGCTAGAAGAGTATCGCATAATCCCAATGATACAATCATTAACTCATTTTGAATACCAGATGGTAGTAATTCAAAACTGGCCATCAACCTAACACACACACACAGACACACACACACTCAATCCAGTAAGGAAAAACTACCTGTGAAAACAGACTGACCTTCTCTGGTGTTGGCCACTTGGGTTCCAATTCATCCTTATACAGAGTCTTTCTTAGCACCCAGCCCAGGCCTGGCATGGTCTCTACACGATACAGAAGTGAAGGGTCCTCAGCGGTATGTTCATATCCCTAATTAACAAAAGAGAAAGATTGAAGAAATCTTCCCAAGCAGGTAATTCGTTATACAAAGTCCTTCATGCAAGTTTGGGGGAATGAGGTGAAATGTGATTAAGAGGGAGGATCAGGGTAACAAATGACTAACCTGGTCATTCCAAGCAGAGATGCAATACAAGCTGTCATCTTCTTCCAGCAAATAGATAGACTGGCTTAGAAAGCTAAGAAAATGGAGAAAAATTTCAAAGAACAAGCTGACACTGATTTGATTTATGAAAGGGATGCTGTGAATTGCTTAAGATTCTTTTAAAAAGGAGATTGCTTGGAACAAAGTCAATGAAGCACTAGAAAAACTAAGGACAGGGATGAGTTACCTGAGCTAAATATGTTCTCATTTTGGGTATAAGGATTGGAAAATGGGATACTGAACAAGCTTCAAACATAGGCAGACATTTTGTCTAAGATCTAAAGACTCATTCTGTGTTAAAATGCTAATGCATACTTCTCAGTGAAATGACTTTTTCTGAATCAGCTTGCCTACTGTGATCTAAGTTATCTTTCCTGACCATCAGAATTTCTTCTGCTGGGCTTGATGGAGAACCTCTCATCCTACAGTATTTCCCTTGCAATGGAATTATACTTCCATTGTCGACGAATACAATCATCTAAAACTGGTCAGCCACACTGGCAGAAAAGGTATCAAGACCTAGCTGCAAATCTTTGCTGTCAAAACAAAATAGGAGCAAGGTAGAAAATGAATTCAATTAATACCTGAAGAAATCGATGGAAATGTCCAAGTCTTCTTCCAATACCACAGCAAACTTTGCATCCTACAAAATAATCAGGATAGAAGGGAACCCATAGTGCTTCAAACCTATATACATATTCTCACTCAGAATAAGAATTTTTGGAAAGCTGACAATCCAGCAATGTATTACCTTCACCAAAACATAAGAACATTCCATTTTCAGTGCCACCTAAATCAGGGGTCCCCAAACTTAGCAACTTTAAGACTTGTGGACTTAAAGTTGAAGTCCACAAGTCTTAAAGTTGACAAGTTTGGAGACCTCTGACCAAAATCATCAAAACCCATATTTCTAAAAAGCATGGCATTACGAATATTTGCCATCATGTTATGTTTAAGTAAAACAGCTTCTGCAACTTCCAGGTTTGCATTAGATGCTTAATACTATAATTCCTTTAATTAATTAAAACTCTCAGTAGTTACATAGAAGAGCATATTCCAAAGCAGAATTTTCCTAAATGAATAATCCTCTCTAGGCTGGCAAAAATAGAAGAGCTGACATACCGGATGCAAGTTGAATGTTGCGGTCAAACTGGCCTTGTAATGCTATTTGGGGACAAAAGAAGCAGTAAGAATGGGGCCTTTCTCGAAATCTGTGTATTCTTATAAATATGGTGATACTAATAGAGAATCATTACTGAAAAGCTACTTTTTAGAACATCCGGACCACCCATCTTTCTCTCTAGGCTTCATTTGTGCCTCAAAGAATTATACATACCCTGCATTTCTAATAGCACACAAAGCTGCATATTCAAGTTCAAAGTGCCAATGGAGAGCCAAGGCTCGTGCTTGAGCTCATCCACCACAAATTAGTCTGGAGGATAACAAGTACAGAATAGGATTTCTAATGGAGTTCATGGTTTAATGGAAGCAGCACCCAAGGCAACGAAATGAGCCACGCACCTGAGAGACTCTTGCATTTTTAATGCTGATGGGTGTGTGCTGGATTCCCTTCAGGCCAAATAATTCAACTACATCCATTGGCTCCTGGAAAAGAAGGAAATGTGTGTGGTAAAGATGATTTTCTGAACTGTGCACATTCGTTTGCATCTTCCAGGTTTATACTTACCTTCTATTTTAGAGGTTTCCGAGACTGAACAGGATTTTTTTTTAGAATAGGGGTAAACAACCTATGGCCTCGTACAGCAACCTATAGCTTTTTCATTTTAGTCCTCAGTGCATTTTGAAACTATTAATGCTTAATAATCATAATTTATCACTGTTTTGAGGCAGGAGATACATGAAGTGAAAGCTGTGCACAATTCTTACTTTTGCATTAGTGTTCTGCCCACTCTGATCCCCAGGTTTTCAAAATGTGTTCCTGACCTACATATTTTAGAACTTCAAATCCTCAACCCAAGATGCATACCTTCACGTACCTAATGAACAATTATTGTCTGCTTCTAAAAAATCATCCAAATTTCTGTACATAAAGTTTCTTATCTTTTTAAAATGGCACATTGGCATATATTATTATAGTCATAATATGTTTTTATGATATGCTTCTTCAGTGCCAAATACCGAAGGCTCTTCATTTGCACACGGAATACAAGTTGTTCATTTTGTTCAGAGAAAAACAAAAGCAGATCAGAATATATATTACATTTGCATTTTATTAAGTAGTTATATCACAGTTTCAAAGAGAGTAGACTGTGTTATATGGATAGCCAATGGCAGATATTGGGCTGAACAAAGCACCTGAAATAGTCTTTGAAAAAGGGGTATGACTCATAGTTTTGTTTCACCATAAATACAATTTACAATTAAATATCTCAGTAGTTAAGTGGTGTCAATCTTATTATAGATCTGGTCAATTGCTGAGGGATCTAGTTAAGATTGATTTCTAAAATCAACAAGGATCCCAAGGCTTTGTATCTAGAAGTTTCTCATCTATAAAAAAAACCAATCCATTTATTTTCTCATAAGCATAAAACTGAATCATTATATCTCTTAAAGGCTTGCTTTCATGCTGTCCTTCTATAGCTGAGTGACACAGTTGCTATGGCAACAAAACAACTCTGCAAAGGAATATCTACCATGTGAATAGAGGTATTCCTTTTCAGGAAGAAAAACAGCTCTGCTCTATAGACCAACAAACCTAAGTATGAGTTGAAGCATACCAGTTAGTAAATACTACTACTACCTCCAGAAGAAATTTCATGACAAAACACAAAGGAAAGTAGTAGTGCACAGATCAAACAAAATCTCCTCAGTGTTTTTAGGCAAAATATATTTGCAATGCTCAGATAACGATGGGTCTCCTAAAGTTCCTATCTCGCACAGTAACAATATGAAAAGTGATTAGTGAAGGAAGGCTGAATGTATATCCTAGTCACTTACAGGCACTGCATTTATCTTGAGAGCCTTTTTAAAAGTTCTCAGTGAAGTGAATTCTTTCATAAAGAGAATATAGTACGGGAGCAATTTAAATTTACATTTAAATTTAAGAATTTTTCCTGGCCTCACAAACTCTTTGGTGTAAAGAATCTCACCCAAAGGCCACCCAAAGTTCTGTAACTGGACCCCCCAAAGTTACACACCTCCAAAGTAGAAGTACATCTACGACTTACCTCATAATATCCATCAATAAAAACTGTTATCATCTGAGGATTGACCCCTTGTGCTGACAGAAGAGACCGCAGCATCCTAAAGAGAGAAGGGTTAACATATTTGCTGTGATACCCAAAAAGCTTTTTAATGTATTCACAGAATATATATCTAATATTAGATTAATACTTCAGCATTACTGATATAAACTTGACTAACTTTTGTTCATGTTAATCTCAAATTAAGTATTGTATGCCACTCAGAGTTGACTGTTTAGAATATAAATTGTTTACAAATAAAGGATAAGATTTACCGGATCTCACATTTACACTTTTGTTCTATTATAGGTGAAATCTTCCAGCTGACTCTGGATGTGTCAACTATGTGCTTTCCTTCTCCCTTCCTTTTGGGATAGAAGACTTTGTTTGTTTAGAGCAGTGGTAGTCAACCTGGTCCCTACCGCCCACTAGTGGGTGTTCCAGCTTTCATGGTGGGTGGTAGGGGTTTTGTCCCCTACTTTATAAATCACCATTACTGTGGAAGCAGTGGGTGGTTAGAGAAAACTTTACTACTAACAGAGATATAAAAGTGGGCGGTATAAAAAGGTTGACTACCCCTGGTTTAGAGCATAGGTGTCAAACTCGCAGGGTCATGTTGCCATCACGTAACATATTGCAACATTTTCCCCCTTTGCGGAGCTGGGGCAGGCATGGCCTGTGTATGATGCATCTGGCCGGTGCATCTGGCTGCCAGTTTGACACCCATGGTTTAGAGGGACAAAATCAAGAACACATTATTTGGGAACTAGAGATTATGTTCCAACAGAAACTAGGCAGGCAAGAAATATGAATTCTCCGCTTAATATTTTGTAGCAATTACTTTGTTTCTACTAACCCTCTCTCACCTGTACAGGTAGTTAGGTCTGTTTCCTGCAATGACAGCAACAGGTACATCAAAAACTTTGTTGTCTTTCAGCTAAAAAAAAGAACACCAGAAACAGAAATATAAGATACCAAAACCCCTTTTCCCACCCATTGCACCTTTTATTTTTGTTTCTTCTTAAGGAAGCGTTTCTCAACATTGGCAACCTCCAGAATGGATGGCTGGAGAAATCAGGGAACTGAGATCCATTCATCTTCAAGTTACCAAGATTAAGAAATTGAAGGGGAAAACTGGGAACAAGCATTTTTCCTTGCCTATAGTTTCAGACTTAGATTATGAACTCAAACCAATATTTTGTGACCACTTCCATAATTAGGATTGTATGAGTAAGTTTTAAAGTGTGCTACTTATGTGTTGCAGAATTCAGAAAAGATTTCCAGTAGTATTTATATTTGTCTCATGTATCTCAAATTCGGAGAAGTAGGCACTTGGCAAAGAAGGAAGGAGATTGGAAATAAAGTAAAAGACAGAAAAGGTAAAAAATAAGTAAGTCATGAAGATAAATACAAAAATCAGATGAATATAAAAGATCATTTAAAAAAAAATCTGACTCCCAGCTACACATTCTGGTAAACTTTATTGCCAGATAGATAGATAGATAGATAGATAGATAGATAGATAGATAGATAGATAGATAGATAGATAGATAATCTATCTATCTATCTCACATTAATCATTTGATAGGTCAGTTAAATGTATGTAATTAGATAGAAATTTTGTTTCTAGAAAGAGTTGGTGAAGAAGGCCATTATTGTACTTACTGGATCAGGATTGAACTCTATAGGTGTAGGATCTTTACAGCTGCAGACACTTCCATAACCTTCGACTTTGCTGCAAAAACGCTTTCGCCGCCGATTCAACTCAGTATCTGGCCAATGGCATTCTGCCTCTGTGGAATACATCATATGTATACATATGATTAGCTTGAGATATAGGAGAGCTTTGAGATAGGTAGCCTTTTATCAGCTTATGTTCTGCTACAGTCAGCTCAGAACATTTGTAGGATGTTTCAATCAATGATACCCATCAGCAAAAAAATCATCACTAATGATCAAAGAATTTTGAGTGAATTTTGACTGAAAATTCAAAACATCTGTATGACAAAGAATGCCTGGCTACCAAGCAGAAAATGATTTTTTTAAAGAAACTCTCTTTTGAATATGGAATAACAAAATACGGTCTTGTCTTCAAGGAAGCTTTTAATTTCATTGGATTTGCTTAAGGAGAAACCTAAGAGAACAGCACTGTAAGTCAGCATAATAGCAGCTGCCAATTTCTGAACCTATCCCTAGTCCAGCTAATCATTTTGGGATTCGGTAGAAAATCAGAATGAGAAAACCTAAAACAACATACAGAGGGTCATTGACTTACAACCACAATTGGGATCAGAAACACCTGTCTCTAGGTCAGATGATTCTTAAATGAATCCTGCCTGATTTTGTAATTTTTGTTGTTGTTGTTGCTGCAATTGTAAAACAAATCCAGCTTCTCCCCATTGGACTTTGCTACCAGAAACAGGCTGAGAAGTTTGCATTTGGTGATCACACGATCCCGGAAATCTGCAACCAACATAAATAGGTACCCAAGTTTTGGGGGCCTTCTGGGCCTCAGGGAAGTGTCCTGGGTGAAGCAGTAAGACATCAAGGGGAATTCCAGCATAGCTGATCATAGGAACAGCTGATCGTTGGGAGGGGGGCAAAAAGAAATACTTTAAGGAGTGACTGGGGAGTGAAGAATGCAGTCAGCGATGTCGGGCATGCACGCAATGTTGCATATGCATGATAAGGACTGACTGGGCAGGGAGGGGAAAGGCGGGCAGAGAGGGGCGGGGCCAGCCAGGGGAACAATTTGCCAGTTCTCCGAACTGCGCAGAATCATAACAACCGGTTCTATAGAACCGGTCCGAACCAGTAGAATCCCACCCCTGGGGATGCTGCAACAATCATAAGGGTCAGGACTGATCCCAAATAACTTTTTTAGTGCCACTGTAATTTTGAAATAGTTGTTAAGCGAATGTTTGTAAGCTGAGGATCACCCTGTATTATATTGAGTAGGAACTCAATCTATCCCTGGCTTAGATCTCCGATATTTGTGACAGACAAAGTACTTGACAATTGTTATCCCTCTTCAGCAGAAACTTTACTAGTTTTAGTCTTCTTCCTCAATTCTTTACCTCAGCCAGGTTTCTGATTTCCTAGCTTTTGAGCTGTTCAAGAGTAGTGGCTACTACTCTTTTTGGGAATGAATGACATACCTTCCACAGAGGTTAATTGGACTTCCGTTTTCAGTAAGACTGGCTCTCCCCATGAGGAGAGCAGTGCGGACTTGGCATGTTTCTCACCATAGACTTCACCTACAGAGAACACAACACATTATGGTCAATAGGCAGCCAATAATCATTCATTACTTTGGCTTGTCTACTATTTGATCCCTGATGTAGCAATCAGTCAGTAATCTTACTTTTTCACTAGGCTCCTTTGGACATTTTTACAGTGCAAAATAGAGATTAACAAATGTATTGAGATTTAGTAGCTGACCAGCTGTTGTAAGGCTGATGCTATGAGGATGAATCAGCACGGTTATTAAGACTGAGGATGGGTCCCACAGGGTTTTACCACTTTAAGAAGCTGTCTATATATATGAGGCCATGAGGGGGTGTTCTATCTCCATTGTGTTTCTCTGTGCAGAGTAAAGAAGATTGCTTGCTTGCCAGGTATTTGCCTACCATGTATATTTATGTATATAGCCGTCTTGTATATAAACCACTGTTAAAAGACAAAGCCTCTGTGTGCTGTGTTGTGCTGCTGGGTTGTCTCAAAATAGTAGTCATGCTGCAAACACTCTGACAAATTCCTCTATGGCAGGGGTCTCCAACCTTGGCAACTTTAAGCCTGGCAGACTTCAATGCCCAGAATTCCCCAGCCAGTTGCTGGCTGGGGAATTCTGGAAGTTGAAGTCTATACCAGGCTTAAAGTTGCCAAGGTTGGAGACCCCTGCTCTATGGTACTCAGAGTAGGAGAAGATAAAGACACCCTCAACTGTTGTAGAAGAGGGAAAATTGGTTTAGATATGAAACATTGCAGTTGCCTTTGCCCTTCCCCCATATTATTAACAGAAAAAATCCTCAGCTTCTTATGCTCCAATTTAGTGGGGATGAGAAGTTCCAATATCATGAATGTACAAAAAACAAGCAGCTAGAGCAGAGCCAAATATTTGCCTGATTAATATACTTCTCCTTGAAAAAGTTACAACCCACCAGGGGCCCTCTCCTGCGTCCCTTTCTCCCCTGGAGATTTCTGCCCCTGCTCAATTCTGACCTCCTTTCTTCCCCACAAATGTCCACATGTCTCGCCAGCTGAGGGAAGCTGCAATCTGGCTCCCTAAACTCTTCAGGAGACTCTTGGCTGTGTCTTTAAGGTGGAAGGAGCCCTCATCCTGAAAAGGAAGAAATCCCACAATATTAATAGAGATACATGGCTTATATATTCTTTAAGCATTAAAGAATCATTCAATGCTGCCTCGGTTCTTTTAAGCCAGGGGTCTCTTCAGCTTTGCTGGTTGAGGATTTCTGGGAGTTGAAGTCCACAAGTTTTAAAGTTGCCTAGGTTGGAGACCCATGTTTTAAGCTATAAAGCTTCATTATTATTATTTTTAAACTTGTAATAAGATGTCAAAGTAACACTTATTTTTTTTGCTTTTCTGGTGTGTCATATAATTTAAGATTAAATAATTTAAGATTAAATTTAAGATTTAATAATGAAAGATTATTATAAAATTATAATATAAAATTAACAAGATTAAATTTTCAGATACAATCCAAAATTAATGTTTAATAGTGGCACAATCCCCTTTTCTTCTCTTATCAAAGTGTTTCTAGCTTCATTAGATGGTGTTCAAGTGAAACAAGAAATTTAATTTCTGTTAAATATCAGCTATCCGGAAAAAAAATTGCAACACCAATTTAAACTTACCTTAATTGTGAAGATAAGGACGCGACCCTTGGCCACCATGTTGAGGAATAGGACCATGGCCTCATCTTCATGGGGAGAATAGGTGTCAAAAACCCGCTTTGCCATCACATGGCCCTACAAAACAATCCAAAATTGTAGTTGGATCACTTCTTCTCAAACTGTGATCTCCCAAATATATTGGGACTGCCAAGTGTTTTTTTTTGGAACTGACGTTGAGACATCAATATGCAGCAGATTTTGTTCAAATATAAAGACAAACTTCTTGATTTGCACTGTAATGTAATAATCTACCTACAGAGGTTGCGGACTTTCTATTGATGGAGATTTTTAAGAAGAGACTGAGCAGCCACCTGTCATGGACGATTTAACTGGCTTTCCTAATAATTGCAAAGGTTAGGACTAGATCAGGGCTGTCAAACTCCCGGCCCATGGCCTGGATGCATCACATGCTGGCCACGCCCATGCTCAGTATAGTGAAGGGGGAAAAAGTCCCGTTACGTCATGTGACTTGATGACATGAGTTTGACACCCCTGGACCAGATGATCCTTTATGGCTCCTTCCAACTCTTTACAATTCTATGTCTGCAACAGAGGAAATATGTTAAAAACATCTGGCAGTTTTTTCCAAATGAATCCAAATAAGGAAATATTTCTGTCCTCTCCTCCCCATTATAACATTGTATTCTAGCATGTATTATCCCAGTTCATTTTCTTAAAGAAAATGAACTGTCACATTCAGGCAGCTGTGGAGAGCTCAATGCCAGGGAAGGTCCACTGGCTATAAAAACAAGACTTCCCAACCATGCATCTTACAGGCTTGGAGAAAGTCGGAGGGGAGGAAATTGGCATTTAGAAATTCCTTCCCCTAGTAAAGAAACTTAACTGGAAATACAGAATGGTGAGCACCTTTTTAGTATAGCCAGTTGGGAAGTGTCATCACCATTGTAAGCCCATTGAATTGGATGAAGTCTGGTGTAATTCAGGGAGGGTAGCATGTAGGTAGTCCTTCACTTACAACCATAAATGAGCTTGCAATTATGGTCTTACGTCATTCCAGTTGTTAAGTGGGCCACCATGTGACATCTGATTTTATGACCTTTTTTGCAGTTGTTGTTAGATGAACTGACATTCTAAACTGTGATCACATGGAGGACCCTGTAAAAAACCTGTATGACCCTGTATGACCCAGCCATAAATGCAGGCCAGTTGTCGAGTGTCCAAAATATGGTCACATGACCGATCGCCCCCGCCAGCCATTGAAATCCAAGTCTTAAGTACCTTTTGGAGGGTGTGGGGGGGGGCATCCTAACTTCAAATGTGTTTGTAACCCAAAAATTGCGTTTATTATCTAGACTTCCTTTTAAACTTAGCTTTAGTACTGGGCAACACAGGCCTGACATAGTGCTAGAGGTCTAGAAACTTGGCAAAACCTCCAGTGGAGTTTAAAAGACTTTTGTACAACTCTGACCAAAAACCCAGAACGCTGATCAAAAAAAATCTACTCCAAAATACAGCTGTTTGGGACTTCAGTGATGGCTGAATAATAGTTTTGTGGAAATGTAAGGAATTGCACGTTGTCTTTTTGTCAGGAAAAAGGGAGCATATTGACCTCATTTAGGTCAGATTATGCTCTTCATCACTTACTGTGGCCTGATTTAACACAATGACATGGATGCCTCTGCCTTGTTCCCGCGCTTCGTCTTCTAAAACCTGTACAGTAACAAAATAAATTGTTATCAAACTATCCTTTTCACACCTGTTACGCTTATTAGTCCTCCCTTGTTTCTTGTATATCAATTTCTTCCAGAAATATTCTACAGTGATGTTTTGTAACCTAGAATGCCTCTGAACTAGCTTATGCAATTTAGTTGTGCTCTTTATTCAGAACATAATCCAGCACATTGGAAAGAGTTATACTAATAAGTTGGAAGGTGAGATATAAAAACATTATAAGCAGTGGTATTCAGCAGGTTCTGACCAGTTCTGAAGAACCGGTAGCAGAAATTTTGAGTAGTTCAGAGAACTGGCAAATAAACACCTGTAACGGGAGATTTTATAGTATCCTTCCCTGCCACACCCACCAAGCCACGCCCACAGAACCGGCAGCAAAAAATTTTTGAATCCTACCACTGATTATAAAGTGAAAGCAGCTCATGAAATTGTTTCATGATAGGCATATCTCTATATGTGGGTATGCAAACACAAAGGTAAAACACACCATAACTCTCCTGGATTCCTTACAAAACCACCATTCTTGTAAACTGTAATCAGAAAATGTGCTCACTTTGTATTAATGAACAGACTGCTCTTTAAAAAACATTGCTTTGTTCCATCACCATGAATACATCCACTGAGAAATTTTATTAAAAAATAAAAGACCATCCAAAGACACAAACTGAGTATCATATATTTTAAAGTTACTAAATGTACTAGCTGGCCTAATAGGACACAATAAAACTGAAAGCCTGAATACACACGCACGCACGCACACACACACACACACACACACACACGGTCAAATAATGCAGGAAGAGACTGCCCAATTCAAGAAGCACCCTGCTCTCCTCCATAGTAAACCATGTGAGAATTTATTATTGCCCTGATTCTTGCATCTTACAGCTGCAGTGCAGATTCTCACCGTGGTCCCATCAACGGCAACATAAACCTTGGAGCGACTGGAATAGACCTCAATGTCCAGAACTTTTCTGCTATTGATAGGCCGCCGAGGGATCTCTAGCTTCTGCAAACCTTCATCTAGGAAATGAGAGAAAGCACCATATTTTACATTCTTATGGCCATAAGTTTATTGTTCTTTATCCTCTGGTAATTTCCCCTTAGATTATGAACATTATGAAAGGCCTTCTGTATACAGATGGTCTTCATTTAGCAACTACTTCCAATAGCGACCATTCACTGTTATGACAGTAACGAAAAATACCTTTGTGATCACACCTCACATTTACGAGCTTCTCAGATTTGTAAAGGAAAGGAAAGCTGACGTAAGATTGTAAGCATAATTGGGATATGACTTAGTGACTGCTTTGCTTACTGACAGAGTTGTCAGTCCCAATGTAGACACCGAACAAGGACTAGCTGTATACCAACAAGTATGGTGAGGTTGACTCATGAAAGCACAAATAGAACATTTGACGTGGAAGCAGGTGGCATTATCTCCAAAGGACATCATGTTGTCTATTTAAAAAGCAAACTAACGTTTTCCTTCCATTTAGCTTTTAACAGCCTGCAGCATAAGATTAAAGACTTCAACAGAGTTGTTACTTGATTTTAAAATTTTAGGTGTAATGATTACCTGGTAAAACTAGTTTAAATTACTTGGTTTTCATTTGTAAATACAAGAAATCCAAACTGCTTCCAGTTCTGCTTCCCTTTGACACTTAAATCAATTTTCTGCTGGCCATATTTTCTGACAGAAGTCAGAATATAAACCACGGCAACCTACTTGCTTAATTTTACCTGAAAATTAAACAAGGTCTGGAAGGTATTACCAGTCCATTGTTATATATATTAAGAAATCATGTCTTTCTCTAAACTATCGAAAACTATTTTGCAAGCAAAACTATCAAGAATTTAGACCATGTTCAATGCTCCTATAAGTAGGAATATGGGATGGGATTTACTAATCAGTAATGTTGCATGGAAAATTCCATTTTCCAATCACAGAGCAGTCTACATTCCCTAGAACATTCTTTTTCTCCCAGAACGTGACTACCAACCATACAGTACATTCTAATACCACCATCTAATCACATTTCCTGCTCACCATAATCCTGAGCTGATTCTTCTTCTTCACTGGCTGCTCTTCTAGTGTCCAAGATCAACTTTATGTTCACAATAACAGTTACCAGCAAGAAAAGGACGGCTCCCATCTGTAAGGCAAAAGTCTCCATTATTAGATTAGGAAAAATACATTTGGAAAACCTGATGCTTGAAACACCTTCATGGCGAAAACACAGATTTTTATGCTAGACATAACAGGAAAGACATAGCACTGGAAAAGTTAGTGACAAGAGTTTTTGGACTTGTAAAAAGTCTCCCATTGTTCTTTAGGGATGAATTTTAGTTCCTGCTTCCACTTATCCCTTTTTTTTTTTCTTTTAAAAAAGTCTCATTTTACATACTGGCAGGCCTTTCTATCACTGTGTATCATGTACTTCCGTGATCATGTATAAGGATGAAATAGAGGAAAATACTGAATGTCCTGCAGGTTACATCCAGATTTCTACAGTAGCTGTTTATTCCTTAAAACTGAATTGCTGACTTTTGATTATGGAAATCAATTTTTGGATTAAGTGGCATTTGACATAAATATGGAATGTTTTCCATCATTTATTAATGGAAATAAATAAGTGGCATACAGCTCTTTAAGTGGACTGCATTCACGTCCCTTAATAATAGTTGTGACAATAGCCGGTCATGTCATACATTCATCTGTGTTTAGTATCACCCTTAAAATACAACACTTAAAATATAATTCTGACCTCTCCCCACCATGCTTTTAGATGACTCTGAGACCTTGGCATCTGATGCTTAAAGTACAACTCTCAGAACTGCCATCCCACATGGTCTTTGCTGTCTGAAGAATTCTTTTTACCACAACAGGTTCAAAAAGGCTGCCTTCCCTGACAAATTATGAACAAATTTTAGAGTAGTGAAAACAAGCTACTTGATAGGAACATGGAGTCACAGCAAAGGTGCAAACTGCAGTAAGATTTTCTTAGTGGAGCATGCACAATCCATGAAACAAAAGGCTGGGTAATATGAAGGCATAGTCTCAGAGAAGAGAGCTGTCTGTACAAAATGAGTATCATTTATGCTTTCTATCTCAGAGAAAACTCCCAAATAAAGTTCACTGAATTTTGCTTATAAAATCAGAATGCCTCTTATTGTTCAGTCTATCTTCATGGTTGTTCTCTTTCACGACAACAGCCGTAAAAGTAGAGCAGCAGTCCCTAGCTTTTGTGGTCTGTGGATTGACTTTAAATCTTGAGAATGTAATGCATGGCAATGCGTGGATGACAAACTGACAAGCACAAATAAGCACAAATAAAGGCAGAGTCTTGAGCATCAAACATAAAATATTTTTTTTCGGAACATAATTTTATGCTATAGCATAATATAGCTCACACACATACGGTAATTGTACACTACTTGCCAAATGATCAGCATTAGAAAGTCTCTGTAATTGCACCAAAATTCTGTCCCATCACTATGGATTAGAAGCTTTTGTTTCCCTAGGTGGTTGTAGTGCAGGTATGAATAGATTTTCATTGGATACTATGTAATGTATTTTTTTTTAACTTCCCTGTGTTTCTGTCTGTACCCTCAGATTTCACATCAACAATCTTAGGACTTAATCATTAATCTTTATCTGTGGGTCAGGATTCACATCACATCTAAAATATAGCTGGAAATCAAAAAGATTTAGAGACATCCAGTGTATTTCAATAGTGATCTCTGATGGGGATTAAAGTCAACTTGGACATTTCTGAAGGAGCGGGGACAACACTGAAGCTGAGAATCTGACCTGAGGGCAGAGACTGGCCAGTAAAATCTCTTCGGATCAAGAAAAGATTGTGAGATAAGCCCATATTTACTCCAGACAGCTGCTCCTCAAGACTAAGCTGCCTGAACAAAAGCTTTTGCAATCAGCTCCTGAGCCAATTAGGAGTTGTGGTATTCCATCCTCATTCACAATTGCCTATATGGATATTAAATCCACCCGTGCTCATTTATTAGCCACCTTTGAATATAACTAATCTACAGGTAGAGATTTCCTTTTCAACAACACTCCCCCCAAGTCAGTGTGACTTTTTTTCCTCTGTATTACAAAAATAAAAAAGAGATTAAGGTTCAGAGATTCAGGAAACGTTGGCACAAAATTTAACCAACAAATGATTTAAGAATTTTTTTAAAAAACGGACAAAGTTAACTTTTATTTTTACTATGCTTATTTTTGGTGAAAATTCTTTTGTATAAACTTGAATTAAGGTAGCCAAATGGATCAGACCTTCATGGGAATGCTTTCCATTTTAAAGTTAAAAATAAGACAAAGGTGTTAATAAAAATATGAAAATACAAGATCAAATAAAATTTATAAATAAAATGGGCTTCAAAATTGAGAAATAAAGCATTTGAGCATTATATTGAAAAATATGAACTGTTTCTTCATTCTATTACAATATTTTCCCCAACAAGAAATTCTAAAATCATTTAACTACATGTCCTACAATTCATATGCTTACATATGTTCAAATTTTCCTAATTTCCTATTGGGCACAAAATCTTCCCACAAGAAACCAACTTCTCTTGTACTTAATTTATATCAACAGGAAAAGAATATCACTCTTGCTCTCATTATATGGTAACAAAATGCTATGTGCAGAATATGTCACATTTGCACAACATATTGTATGGTACTATAATGATTAAGTTTCTGGTGATGAAGGCACAAAGAGCATATAGGTTTCTATGGGAACCTGGCCACATATAGCTATGGAGTCAGGATCTCCTGCAGCACTGACAGCTTTGTATTAAATTTGCTATTTTAAGACACTGGGATCCAAACAAGATATTGCAATACATTTGTCATACCTTCCTGACTGCTGCACTGTCAGTCTCTAAAATGTAGTAGGATAAATTTATCCCCTTTGTTTAGGAAGATAAAATGTCTAAGAAATCCATTATTAGTCACAAATCATCAGCAGTAAATCCAAAACAGAATTGGGAACTGCATTTCAGAAAGCCATTTTCCATTCTATGTTCTCCTACAAATGTTTAATGACTTGGATTTGGGAGGCCCACAGCAGACTACATAAGGAAAAGTGATTTGGTTATATAATAGGTTGAGGGTGTAAGAGAAACCTAGATTTCCCCAGTTCACTTCAAATCATTTTTGGGGTCTTTGGGTGAACACATTTTGTTTTCATACGGAACAACTGGCATGTCTGCAACCTACCTAGCATCACAGGAAAAAATGCCTATTAGTCCACAGTGGATTTTGATCATGGCAATCACAACTAACATGGAGCTGAAAGTTTGTCAAGTTCATGTGTGCATTTATCTTGAAGTATCAATATATGGATTGCATGCATATTAGAATGTATTTAGGTAAGTAAATAAGTAAGGAAGGAAGGAAGGAATTTTTTTACTTTATAAAACCTTAGCCTTTCCTTGAAAAATCATAGCCCTTCCTCATAAATCTGCCCAATGCACATTACTTAAAAAAAAAACCCCAAACCTAAACCAGACAGTAGCCATAGAGTTTTGTATCAGAAATGATGCCAATGATTTACTGTATCTCAATGCAAGTCCACTATCAGGATTTCAACTGGATAAATCAATTAATGAAGGCTTTAATTCAAGGGTCTTCAAACTTGGCAAGTTTGAGACTTGTGGACTTCAGCTCCCAGAATTCCTGAGCTAACATGACTGGAGGAGGAATTCTGGGAGTTGAAGTCCACAAGTCTTAAAGCTGTCAAGTTTGAAAACCCCTGATTTAATTGTTCTTAGTGGTTAAATTATGAACTGCTGCTCTTCCCTCGGCCAGTACTACAACTTTGATGTACTTGTATATAACCTGACAAAAAGGAGAAATCAAGATATATGGTTGCCCTGCTAGAGGAGCGGATTGGACCAGAACAGTGGCCTTTTGGGCACCAGGGACTCGTTCCGTGGAGAAAGGTTTTTCCACAGACAAGAAGGGGGTGTGGTTTTGCATGCTGCCTGCATTCTGCGCATGGGGCTTTTTATTTATTTATTTATTTGATTTGTCAATCACTTACAAGATAATAGGTATAAGTATAAACATGAGTAAGAATACAGGAAATAGGTACGAATAAATGGGGGCAATATGACAGGGACAGTAGGCATGATGGTGCACTTATTCACGCCCCTTACAGACCTCTTAGGAAAGGGGTGAGGTCAACAGTGGATAGTTTAAGGTTAAAGGATTGGTGGGTTAGAGGATGTAACAACAGAGTCAGGTAGTGCATTCCAGGCATTGACCACTCTGTTGCTGAAGTCGTACTTTCTGCAATCGAGTTTGAAGTGGTTTACATTGAGTTTGTATCTCTTGTGTTTGCTTGTTTGCATGGCCTCGTTGCTGGTTGGGAACCCCTGGACTAGAAGGCCTCTGAGGTCTCTTCCAATTCTGTTATTCTGTTATATGAATCTGTTTAAATGAACTAATTATCGTCCCACATCCAATGCAAGCATTAACAGGGTCCTCAGCAGGAGCTTTTGCCCATCCTATTCCTTGTCAGCAAAAGTACCTGAGTACCAAGTTGCTTTGCAAAAAGGAAAAGAACAAAGAACACTCTAATTATTTCTGGCTTCCAATATCCTTTCAGATGCAGCACAAACTTAACTATCGCTTCTGAATAAGGCATAATTGGCTTGATTACGCATACAACATTACAATGTGTGCATTACAATCTGTAACAGACCCATTCAACTGTTTGGTTAAAACCATAAAAGCAATGCAAGTGAGTTTTAGATGTATCAATACAGACAGATAAATCACATGTAAAGGTGAAGGCAAAGAAAATTCTATGTTCAGACAGACAATAGACACTGGATACATTGTAGCATCAGTGAGTTTCAATGAATCTACAAAAAAGTTCTGTCTAGCTGCAAGCTAGGAAGCTTCTGTGAAGCACAGATCTCCTCTTAAGGCAACCTTACTTGTTCTGGATTTAAAATACTAGCACATTATCCCCAATGTAGTACTACTATTCTGAAAATGCTGGAGGAGAATTTACAGTCCAGTGCATTTAGAAATCACCACCCCAAAACAGGATTTGTAGCAAGTGGGAAACAAATTACTATGTTACAAAAGGATCTTCATTTCCCCTGAAGTGAAGTTGGTTCTAATCCTTTTGGTCTTCTGGAAGAGGCCTCAAAACATGTTTTTTTCCCCCCCATGAGTCTGGGAATCTCTTGGTACCAGGGTAAACTGAACCATGTGGAACATTCTGATTCTAACTTTCTTGTGATCTTATTTGTGTTTGATTATATAAGTATTTTAAATGGTTTTATTATATGTTCTAATTCTTGATTTTTATTGTACTCTGCCCAGCTGGTCATCTTATGTAAGATGGATAGTTTAATTTACAGTACAGATTTCTGTTTTTGTGTAAGCTCTGAACCACTTCTTTTCAAAACATGCACTCATACAATCAAAATAGGATACAATTTATGAATTTGTAATTATCAGATGTATCAGTCCGGAAATGGTTCAAAAACCCTTTATTACAGCTTTTTATATATTTAATGCAAAGTGCATGCAATTGGCCTTCAGGCAGAAAAATAAACTAAACAGAAAAAAAGTAGATGAACCTCCAAAAGAAACAAATTTAGGAGATCACATGACCTTGTTTGACACATTAAAGAGACACAAATGTCTTAATGTATTATGCTGAGTAATTCTTACTGTAACATGAGCTTTCACGGCCTGCACTCTTGCCTGAAGAACAGCTTGAATTATAATAGATCTGCTAGCTTGCAAAATCCTACACCATCCTGTCTTTCCAAAGCAGTGCATCCATTTGTGTAAATAGGCTCTTGAGGCTATATAAAGAATATCACCTCCACGTGATTCCATTTCAAGGATTACTGTTCCTTTAAACACTATAATCCAGAAGTATATAAAGCCAAAGACCTTTGCTAAGCACTTTATCAGATATAATGTTCCCCATTACCAAATTATCTAAACAGGAGGAGGAGGAATAGGGCATCTTTTCACCTGGCACAATCTTCTGAGTGCCCTCTGATTTGTCAACTTGTACTTCCAGGCCAGGTACCAGCTGCGTTTCTTCCACGGCTTGGGTTGTGGGTTAGGCTTCCATTCATCCATCACAGCAGGGCAAAATGGATAGAAGTAGGCAACATGAGGTAACTCTTACCATCTGCTCTTCCCTGGTTGAATTCTTCAAGTTAAACCTGGCAGGACAAAGTAAACAAAATGAAAGGAAGAGCTGGTCATATTTAGGTTCAAATGCCTGAGAGAATGTTTTGCTGGGTTTTTTTTTTTAACCCCAAGTTTATACAAATATTTAATTAACATAATTTATTCTGGGCAGCACACTTGCAAGTTTGCAGAATGTAATGGTGTGACAAGGACAGACTGAAAGGGATGACAATGAATTCTTTGTCAGGGAAAAACTAAAAGAAGAATGAAGACTGTTGAACAAGGAGCCAAGCAAAGGACTTCGAGTTCTATGCCATATGCCCCCCACCAAATCATTTACTATATTCATATTGTGTACATATATGTACAATCCCCGCCCCAGAAAACATATTTTTAGATTAACAGAAGTAGATGTTCGAGACAAGCAGAAAATGGAAGGGGGAGGCAAGATCTTGGAGGCATCCAGAAAAGTTTGTCCCATTTCCATTCTCAGAAAGATAAAATTAAAAGAAAAAAAAACTGAACTTGCTAGAAATGGCATGGGGGCTGATCTAAGTTTGCAATGCTTGTAAAAGAACCAGATCTAGCTCTGAATTTCCCATATAGAACCATCCTGCCAATCAATCCTGCTAAGAGAGTTCAGTGAATTTCCTTCTGATCCAGATCTCTAGATTACACATCAAAGTGATAAAATATTATAGATTGTTTTCATCCTTTAGAATCAGCATCTGTGCTAAGGTTTCATCACCCTAAGGATATTTTCTGGAGGACTTTTTTTTCCCAAATAGCTTTTTCCTCAATCTGCTATCTACCATATTCTGGACTTCTGTTTCCTAGTATGATTTGATTGTTGATTGTAGCCTATGACTATCATTAAGTGTTGTACTTTATGATTCTCGACTCCTGAAGAATGTATCTTTTCTTTTATGTATACTGAGAGTATTTACACCAAGACAAATTCTTTGTGTGTCCAATCACACTTGGCCAATAAAGTATTCTATCTATCCATCCATCCATCCATCCATCCATCCATCCATCCATCCATCCATCCATCCATCCATCCACCCACCCACCCATCCATCCCATGAAGCTCTTAATGACCCGAAAGTCCCATTCATTGACATTCCAGCCAGAGAATTATAGGGGTAAAATCTGTACAAAACATCCGTTTTCTACTACCCATGACGTTTTTTCCCCCCAACCCTTCTCACAAACGACCTCAACCCAAAGCAAGCTCATTATCAAGAGTTACATTCATCAAGGAAAACGGGAATGCCGCCTGGAGCTCTTGAATAAAAGGCGGATAAGCGGTCAACAAACAAAAACAAGCAGCAATGCCCACGCAGGAGAGGCGGGAGGAGAAGAAAGGCAGCACTGGCTCCCAAACAAAGGAGCCGGGCAATCCTACAACTGTCTCAAAACAAACCCCATGCGTGGGCCGGACGATCTCTTTCCTCCTACCATCCACCCGCCTGTTAATAAACAAGGCGGGTTTGGAAAGCGCCTTAAAAGGGAAACTAATTAATAAGCCGGAGGAACCGTTTCCCCCAGAATACAAACGGAAGGGGGGTGGATGATGATGATGATGATGCAAAATGAATCGTCAGAATCTGGGAAAGGACACCCCCACCCCTCCCGCTTTCCCAAGCAAATCCTTTTCATTTTCAAACACACACACACACACACACACACACACCCCTTGCCGTTCTCCACTTACCAGCGCTGAGCCCCGCCAAGCCAGCCGCGGAGCTTTTCCCCATAGCCCAGCGCCCGCGCCCGCAGAACTCCAGCCGCCCCTGCCCGAGCGCGGGTGGCAACCCCAGCTGCCGATACCTTTGCTCGGAAAAGCTGAACTGAGCGCGTCGCTCGGCTTCCGGCGCGGGATATCAAGGTTACAAGCCCGGCTCTTAAAGGAGACGGCTCAAAAGCAAGGCAAGTGGCCAAGTTGGGATAGGCGGAGCGGCCGGAGAAGAGGCGAGGCCTCTCTCCTTTTCCAATTGTGCTTGGCGGCGGCAGAAAACAGCTGCAAGAAAACAGCCGCAAACCTATGATTGGTTATCTCGGTTGTCTATTCAAATTGGGGCCCCTCCTTTGAAAGTGGCCGCGGGGGCGGGAATACTCCATCCAGCAGTCAGTCAGTCAGTCTCTCTCCCTTCCTACCCGCACCCCCCATGCCCCAGGAGATGTGGAGAGTAGACCCGCATTGGGCTGAAGGGAAACGAGGGGATGAGAAGAACTGCCTTCCCCGGGCTGGGCCTGCATCGAAGTCGAGGTTTTCCCAATACAGATATATCGTTGGAGGGAAATGTTGGCGCGGTGTGCAAGCACCCGCGCGGTCTCTCGTTCGCTTCGGCACCAGTTTTCGCCTCGAAATTGCCGTTCTGGAATCTCCTGGGTTTGAAGAACCGCCACCCACTCCACCCCCAGCAGGCGGATTTTGGGGACTTCCTCCCGGGAGGCTTATGTGCGAAGCTTTCATGCGGCTGGATCGGGGTCTGGCACTGAATGCCACGTATGAGGTTTATGGATCATCTTTTATGCCGCGGGGTTAATATAAAGGGCACCACGCCGGTGTTGCTTGGTCAACCGACACGATTCTGCCAATGACACTTAGTGTTGTACAGGGAGTCCTCGATTTACGACCACAATGGAGCCCACAATTTCTCTTGTTAAACGTGACATGGGTTAACCCCCCCCATTTTACGACCTTTCTTGCCACAGTTGTTCAGTGAATCACTGCAGTTGTTAAGTTAGTAACCTGGCTGTTAAGGGAATCTGGTTTCTCCATTGACTTTGCTTGCCAGAAGGTGACAAAAGAAGATCACAAAAAATTTGCACCAAGACAAATTCCTTGTGTGTCCGATCACACTTGGCCAACAAAATAATTCTATTCTATTCTATTCTGTTCTATTCTATTCTATTCGACATCATGTGACCTTGTGACACTACAACTATCATTAATGTGAACCAGTTGCCAAATGTTTGAATTTTGATCACAGGATCAAAATTGGGGATGCTGCAAAGGTCGTAACTGCGAAAAACGGTCATATGTCACATTTTTCAGTGCACACAGCCCTCCCAAGCTCCGTTTTCACTGGCAGAGGGTTGCTGGAGACCACGGCAGCTGAAAACGGAGCTTGGGAGCCCATTTTCGCTGGCAGAAAACTCAGGCGACCACAGGCACCCCTGACACAAGTGATGTCTAGCTGTTCACGCCCACCCTGGCCCCCCAAGATCAAACACAACCCTGATGTGGCCCTCCATGAAATCGAGTTTGACACCCCTGTATTAGATCATCACTAGTTCCAGGATATATCGCTTGCTATCACTGACAGCAGATTTCTGCCCCAGTTTATTGTTTATTCTTTTAAGCGAGGACCCAAATCTTCAACCAGCCTAACCAATAGCTACAGGTTGGGAAAGGGTTTGATAAATAAATAAAAGCTGGCTGCTACATGTCACCTAATGTTAAATAATTGACTGCTGCTGTATGTTAGCAATCAATGTCAGATAGGATCAGGGTTCTATAACCTTTCAGTCGTCAGGGACTTTCAAAAGTTGACTGATCGTGGTAGGGCTGAATACAGAATTTTAGGTGGAGACTCATAAATATTGTTGCATTCAGCAATTATTTGGACAATATTTATGATAATTGATGTTGATTTAGATTGCTCTTTAATTCTGTACAATAGGCAATGGTAAAGGTTCCCTCGCACATATGTGTTTCTGGCTCTAGGGGGCGGTGCTCATCTCCATTTCTAAGCCGAAGAGCCAGCGCTGTCTGAAGACGTCTCCGTGGTCATGTGGCCGGCTTGACTAAGCACCAAAGGTTCATGGAGCGCTGTTACCTTCTCACCAAAGTGATCCCTATTTTTCTACTTGCATTTTTTACATGCTTTCAAACTGCTAGGGTTGGCAGAAGCTGGGACAAGTAACAGGAGCTCACTCTGTTATGCTGTGCTAAAGATTCGAACCACTGACCTTCTGACCGACAAGCTAAGCATCTTAGCCACTGATCCACCGCATCCCTCACTGTGTCCCTCCCGCGTTTGTGCAAGAAAGGAGATAAATTCTGAATAGTTCACAGGAAGCCTTCTAGCAATTTCTTGTTATTTAGATACAGATACAGATTAACAGAGTTGGAAGGGACCTTGTAGGTCATCCGGTCCAACCCCCGCCCAAGCAGGAGACCTGCCTAGACTATTTCTAACCAATGGCAGCCCAATCTCTTCTTGAAAGCTTCCAGTGATGAAGATCCCACAACTTCTGAAGACAAGCTGTTCCATTGTTAATTGTTATCACTGTCAGAAAATTTATACTTACATCTAGGTTGTATTTCTCCTTGATCAGTTTCCATCCATTATTCCTTGTCTGATCTTCAGGTGCTTTGGAAAATAGCTTAACCCCTTCCTCTCTGTGGCAGCCCATTAAGTACTGGATCACTGCTGTCATATGTCCCCTGGTCCTTCTCTTCACTAGACTAGCCATACCGAGTACTTGCAACCATTCATCGTATGTTTTAGCCTCCAGTTCCCTAATCATCTTGGTTGCTCTTTGTTCCTTGTTCCTTATTGAGACTTCTCAGATATATTGCATGATCATATAGTAACTCACCTTTAGCTAGCTGATCACTACTGGTAGATGTGCCCTTGATGAATCTGTGTAATTCTTTAATCAAATGCTTTATTTCTCCTGAATGTGGGCTAGTAGACCTAGGCTGAAGATGTTCGATACAGTTAACCTATGGTGCAAAAATCAAGATGACCAGGAGATGACAGCAAAGACTTGCGGAAAACTCTGTTTCCTGCCATTAAGCTGCCATCCAGATGCTTGCAATCCAGTTTTGATAACCTTGCCTGAACTCAGGATATGTTTAATTGGGTAGGTCACGGTAGTTGCTTACATTAATATTACAGGAAATGAGGAAAATATTTAGTTCATACATTTTTATAGGGCCTCTTTGGTGTTGCAGGCAAGTAAGCCAAAAGTATATTTAAGCATTTTCCCAATAGCCTTGAGAGACAAGGAATTGCATACAGGAAAGAGTGAATAGGTTGCTGCAAGAGAGATAAATTAGTCCATTTGCCCTTTTGCTTGGTGCAAGTCAAGAAAACGGCTTTGTTTTCAGCATAGAAATGTACCCCAAATGCTGCTGTAGCAACTAATGTGCTTTTGAAGGCTGGTGGCACACACATAATTGACTCATTTACAAGGCTGTAACACCTTTAGAGGATCTGTGCACCTAAAAGCACAGATGTGCAAAAGTAGTGCTTTGGACCAGGAGCCACAACCCTGCTCCTGCTCCCTGGGTTGAATCATTTTGTAACAAAAGTAGATTGGCTATCTGATAGAGAAGCTGTTTTGTGCCACTAAGTGGCAGCATAATAGCATGCGTAAACAAAAGTAGGGTAATTTAGTTCATGGGAAAATGTTTTACTAAACACAGCCTCACCCACACAATTCTATGCTTCCTTAGGATTTCTTATAGATGTGTAGATTGAATTTTTTTTAACTCCTTAAGTTTTTGTATTGACTTACTGCTTTTTTGCTCCCAATCAACAGAAGTAGTATTTCAAATGGAATAAGCTGGTGCGATGTTAAGATATGATGGAAGGCTGAGCTGCGTGCATGCTCAAGAGTATTTACATAATTGAAATGCCACATTTAGAAACAGCCAGGACATTTTTCCAGATAAGGTTGATTGCTAATCAGAGATGGTGATGGGTGAAATTTTCCCAGAGAGCCCTGTTTTCATATCACTTCATAATCAGGCAGAGAGCTTTTCATGGGCTCTCAAGTTCTCTGTTTATGTTTTGTTGTTATTAAAACTGTTTGGATGATTTATCCTTGTATTAATATTGATGTTTTCACTTTAATCTGCTTTATTGTAATTGCCATACTCTGCAAGCCATTCTGGGAACTTTGAAGGGCAGGAAGGATATTCAAATTAATCAGTAAAATAAATCCATTTATTTGATTATTTAAATAATTAATTTTAATTAATTAATTTTGATTTCACAATGTTGACTTCAGTGTTCAAATTAATCATTCCATTCCAAGATGTTGTGATTAGCTGCTAGATAATTTTACTGCTAGCTCTTTTATTGCTCCTGGTGGATTTTCTGTAAGATTCTTAAAAATGCAGATTTCTAGCTAACAGACTACTCAAAATGAATTTTGATCCAATTAATAATCTATTGTATTAAGCTCAATTGGCTCTTTTCAATCTGACATATTATTGCAATGAAGTTATTTACCATAAATGTCTATTTAGGGGTGAGTTTCATTTGGTTTTGTGCAGCATGACCATAGGTCAGTGAATGCAGGGCTATAACCGCAGATCAAATGCTAAATATCCCATTCCATTTTCACATTGTTTCACAGAAGGGCCATTTTTTCTGTTTGCTGGTGATGACTACAATATATTTAATCTCTTAAGAGTAGCAAGACTATTACCCAGAGTAGGCATTTGGAACTTCTACACTATTCTTACTGGCAAAGTCATCTGAGGACTACAAGAAGTAACTCATATCAGCTTGGTCAGTCTAGCTTACTATCAGGAGTTCTTCAACTTTCTTCAAGAAGCTTTCTTAGATAATAAACTGCCTTCTTGTGAGTTTACCAAAATAACATTAAAAAGTTCCTTTTTTCCTAGATACCTAGCAGGATTGAAGGAATAATGGAGGTCTGCATTTTTCTATCTCTGATTTATTCCATTATAGTCTATATATATATTCTGCGCAGAAATGTTTCCAGTCTTACTAGGAGATGCCGAGTAAAATCCTGTCTACTTTGTCTACAAATAAAGTCTACCTTACTGAACTATGCTGGTTAGCGGTATCAGGATTTTTTCTGCATTACTGGATCTAGGCTGCAAAACCTCATCTAGTGCTGGTCAGGATGTTTGCAGCATCTTACATTTGATAAAATAAGATTATTCTAAGGGCAAAGCAGTTGCCTATGTGTCCCAGATAGTCTGAGTTGCACAGGATAATAGCCATTACTTACTACTTTCCTCGAGGAATCCTCCAGATTTCCTCCTTTAAATTACTTTTTGGGATTGGAGGCATCTTGTCATCTTTCATCTGATGCACCTTCCAGTCTAAGATGAGTAAATGCCAAGAAGGGTCAAAATGTAGCTACAGCTGTCCAGGCTGAAATTCATTCTTCTAGGCAAGTAGGAGATTCAACAGGGCAGTCTGGATCTCTTCTGTCATTGATCGTTGATGGTGTTTTCTGTATTGCTTTGTTGTTGCTGCTGCTATTGGATTGGAAAAACTGGGAGTAGATTGACAATGAAATGGCTGATTGCATGCATTTCCCTATAATTTGTGGCTGAATTCATTTTCCATGAAGGGATAATGTGGTTCAGGGAACTACTATGTTGATTCCTAGCCATTCAGATTTGCATGACTATCAACTACAAGTGGGAGAAACAAAGAAAAAAAATCCACCATTTGAAAAGTATAAGCCAGAATGGCAGGACTGATAAATTAATAATCTCATTCTGCATTTTATTATTATAGATTGGAGATATTATGTTGGATATGTTACATCAGCCTTCTTCAGCTGGTATTTTTCAGATACACTGGACTACAAATTCCATAATGCTCAGTCATTATGGGCCAGTGAAAGCTATGTGAGATGTTTCCAAGGAATACCCATTTAGGATATGAACCAGGAACTAAGGGAGGAAATCACTTGTTAACCCTTTAGTAGTAGTAGTATGTGAAGAAAAAAATAAGATGGGGTTTATTAAATATGGTGAAATAGATGGAGAAATGTTAAGAATGGTATTAAGTATTGACTGATTAACATCAGCCAATCAGTAACATCAGTCAATCGATCTTTATAAAGGTCATTATTTCAATGTAAAGATTGCAAATAGTACATGTTATATATACTATACACGTACATGTTATATGTACTGAGAAAACTGTGTTTTCCCAAACTAACCAAGATTTGTGCATTTAAGAACATACTTCTGTTCACTTTGTTGTATGGATGTATCAGGAGAAACTTACATATTGAATGTGGAAGGTACTTAAATAGTATGTATGTGTCATAAAAAGGAAGAGATGGGTTTAATATTGAATAGGTACTGAATGAATGAATGTCAATTGAATACAAAAATGAGCAACTTAGTATGTTGCAAAGATTTGGTCAATTAGAATAATTAAGGACTGAATTGCAAAAATAAAGAAAGGAAGGACGAATAAATGGGTCAAAAGTTGTAGCTGGACAGTGTCCATGAGGTCCTCAAAAAAAAAAGTCAGAAAATTTAAGAGTAGATGGTATTGTTGGAAGCAGTGGTTGGAAGCAAGAATATGTGCAACAATACAAAGTATGGAGAGGTGTAATGAATGATGCTAGTACAGGTAGTCCTCAACTTACCACAGTTTATTTAGTGACCGTTCAAAGTTACAACCGCACTGAAAAAAGGGACTTATGTCCTTTTTCCACACTTACAACTATAGCAGCATCCCTGTGATCACTTGATCAAAACTCAGGTGCTTGGCAACTGATTTATATTTATGACGATTGCAGTGTCCTGGGGTCACACAATTCCCTTTTGCGACCTTTAGCTTGTATATTAGATAAATATTGATTTATCTAATTGATTTATAGGTTTCACCTCTAGTAAATGTGACTTTAGGCAGCTAACAATACATTAAAATCAATTTTAAAATATTAACAAAGGTAAGCACTGACAGTGGTCCCTGAGGGTAAAAGCCAAACAAAACTATTTACAAAACCTTATCAAGGGGTCATTTAATCTCACAGTCCCTGGGTCCTGGAGCACGTCCATGTTTTAAATGCTTTACAAAAAAGCTGACAGAGTTGGGGCCAATCTAAATCTGTGTGTGTGTGTGTGTGTGTGTGTGTGTGTTCCAGATATGTTCCAAATATTCAACTTAATACAATTTACCTATTCCTTAAATTATTCAGTAAGTATGGATGGCTGTCCACCTACCATTGGAAATCTGGTAGATGAACAAACAAATGGAAAATAGAAAAATCAATTAAAAACACCATGTTAAGGCACTGTTAGAAACACCTTACCCAAACCCTGTAAATTCAGTAGAACTTAAGGCAAAATACACACATCCTCTAAGGAATCGTGAGCGACCCATTGCAAAGTGTTTCTTGATACGTTTTGTGGATAGTTCTTTCATTTCCAAATGTGAAATGGATCTTCCAATTCCCAATGTAATGAAATTATTTTTTACTTGATTCTAAATGGGCTTGTTCACCCATTTTCTCAATAGTAGCTTTCCCTGTGGTTAACTTGCTTATGTTAATCATTGAACCACAATTTTCCGCATCTCCATAAATTAACTACACTATGTAGGAGTACACAGAAAAGTAATCTAATGAGTGGCAGGCCAGTTTACTTCAATATATTGTGGGGAAATCATATACTGAGAGTTCAGCAAAAATATATTTATTTCTATGTACTTATAAATTGCAATTCCACTTGCATCTGTTTCAAAATGCTAGCCACACTCTTAAGAGTCCACTTCCTTTCTCCTGGTTCAAATAAATGTATTTTCTTGCTTTATCCCTTCAATTGGAGGTGTTTTTATTATTACTTCATTCACATTTGTGTCTTGCACACATGTTGGGACTGTAACTTCCAGCTTTCCAAGCTGACATGCTGACCTGTATTCTGTGTACATCAGGAAAATACCAAGTTGGGAGAGGTGAATTAGGAAGTGTGCAAAGGTATATAGATCAAAGAGTGACGGATCAGAACTGTGGAGAGCTCCTGCAAAAGCAAGATTTGAGGTTAGGTGAGATGCTAGGAAGAACTATTGTTGCCTCAATCATCTGAAATTGAAATTCTTTAGAGACAATGGATGAATCCCATATTCCCAGGCTGGAGCTATTTGGTATGTAAAACTGTACTACATAGTAATTCAATTCTCAACCTCAGCAACTTTTAAGAGGATTCCCCAGGCAGTGTGCTGGCTAGGGAATTCTGCGAGTTTCAGTTCACATCACTTAAAGTTGCTGAGGTTGAGAAACTAGAGTAATGAGTTTTGACATGGTTGACATGCCTTCTGCAGCATTATGGGAATGTAGGGCAAGAGAGAGGGAGGATAGTCTCTATGAACAGAGGTAGTTCAGAAGAAGAATATTTTGAGCCTGAGGACTGAACAGGAAGGCATCCTTGGCTGGGTTAGTAAATTGTACTTAGCCTTGAACTACTTACCCACAATGTACTGAGTAATCATCAATACCTTGGTCCATAAATCCTAAAACATCTGTAGTGTAATTATTTCATATTCAGAAAAATGGAAAATTGTAGTCTAGTGATATTCACAGAAACATCGGCAAAGAAGCATTTTGAGTTGCGAGCACACTTTATTTTAGCTAGTCTCTTGAATCTTAAAGATGTGAATGATACGCTCAGAATCAATAGCACAATTTTTCTTAGCATATAAATCCAACAATGAAAGAAGAGATTTATCTATTGAACTTCAGTCTGCTATAGTTGTTTATTATTATTATTATTATTATTATTATTATTATTATTATTATTATTATTATTATTATTATTATTATTGCCATGAATCCTCTATTAGTTTGATATCTTTGCTTAGTGATCATAATTGGGATTGGAAACTCCATCGCTAAGCAAAGTCGCTAAGCAAAGCATCACATACCTACGACTAGCTCACTGTAGACTGATTGTCATTAAAATAGATTTGCAATTTTACTACAATCTTCTTCATTGACTCTGCTTGACAGAAGCTGGTTCTGAAGTGTGGGAATCATATGTCCATGGGTTGCTATAACATCATAAATGGCCACCAGTTGAGAAGTGCCTGAATGGTGATCACATGAGCCCAAGGAGTCTGTGATTGTCACAAATATGAGGACTGGTTGTGAAGTTACTTTTTAGCACCATCATGACTTCAGACACTAAACAGGGCAGTCATTAAGCAACATTCACCTGTATCTACCTGTATCACCTGTATCTAAAATGCTTATATGGGTAGAATGAAACTAACTCCTTAGCAGCTAAGGAAAATTTTATTCCGAGGACACCTAAGGCGTTAAGTAAATTTGCTGTTTAGAAAACACACTTACATATCCATACCAAACTCATTCTGGATTAACACAGAGATTTTCCATTGCTGTAATTAAACGCCTTATTCATTCTAGAGTCATTGGAAAGCTTCCTGATGCCTGGTCAAATTATTTGCATGCTATACAATTTATACCTCGTTCTTCATCCATGGATTCAAACTGATAACATATATCACTTTCTTCAGATCCCCCTGCCCCGGCCATGGTAGGAGCTGGACAACAACAACAACTACTACTACTACTACTACTACTACTACTACTACGAGGAGGAGGAGGAGGGTGTATATGTGTATGTTTGGAATAGAAGTGCAGTCTCAGCCATAGTCCTTAATGGAGTAAGCACTGTTACATATCTATTCCATATTCACCTATTTTGTAAATAAAAGCAATATTTTAAGGTATTTTATACATAATTATTTTAAAAAACACTTTATAAACCAAATTTTTCACATTCAGGTAGTCTTTGACTTATGTTCCCAATCAAGCCCAAAATTTATGTTGCTAAGAAGTGAGACATTTGTTAAGTGAGTTTTGCCTCATTTTACGACTTTTCAAGCCACAGTCGTTTAAGTGAATCACTGCATTTAATAGCATGGTTCAGTGAATCTGGATTCTCTATTGCCTTTGCTTCTCAGCAGGTCGCAAAAGCTGTTCAAATGACCCCAGAGACATTGCAGCCGTCATAAATATGAACCAGTTGCCAAGCATCCAAATTTTGACTATGTGACCATGGGGATGCTGCAAAGGTTGTAACTATGAAAAACGGTCATAAGTCACTTTTTTCACTACTCCTATAACTTTGAACAGTCACTAAATGAATCATCGTAAGTCAAGGACTACCTATATATTTGTTGCACATCAGCCTGGACAACTTGACAATGCTCCTTTCTTGGCTGCTGACAACATGCTGTATACATTCCCTTTCAACATCATGTTTGTTCAATATGAAAATCATTAACCTTTATTAACAGCAATGCTCATTTTATATACTGTATAAAAAAAATGCCTGGAGCTCCCAAAAAGCAGCATAAAACATAAACAGGCATAAAAATACAGTAATAAAAGAAAAAGGCAAATGTAGGTCAAAGGAGGAAAGACACGTGGCAAAAAAAAGCCAGCCTGTAAAATGAAACTTAAGGAGTCTAAACGGGATGTGCGGAGCCAGGCTGGATTCCATTTGCGGGTGTTTGTTCATTCCTCCTGCTCTCCACTCAGGAAATAAGGTAAGGCGGGATGTGCTTCTCCGAGGGGCATTACGGTAGCTGAGCTCCCGTCTCGGCGGCTAGCTCCTCCGCATTGTGTTTCCTATCCCGGGCAGGTAGGGGAGGCTGGGCAAGAGGAGCCGCGCCGGTGGGGGCCGGTGCGGGTGTCAGCCCCGCTAGGGAAGAAGAAGAGAAAGGCCAATCGGACTTTGCCGTTTGCTGGTCCCATCCCCGGACGGGGCAGATCAGATCTCGCCTGGCGACCTGGCAGCTGCTCCCGCAGCCCCCCTGGAACTTTTGCCAGGCATTGGCTCTGCCTGCTCGGGCGACGCGGCCAAGCCATCCCGGCTTGAATGCCCGGCCGCTTCCATCACCCCTGGAAGGAATCCAAGGACGGCGACGGGGAGGAAGGGGGGGACAGCAGCCCCGCTTTGTGATGAGGAGCCGGCCGGGAGACCTCGGAGCCGAGAGATCGGCCGAGGCCCACGGCGAGGCTCCGATTTATAAGGGTGCTGCCTGCGGAACTCCCGCCCACACGCCCGGAGCTTCTGGGAGGGACTCTCCGCCAGGCCGAGGCTTCAGCTCAAAAAGCCCAGCTGGAAGGTTGGGGCGAGGAGCGCCCGCTTCCAGCTGCCGAAGCAGATCCAGCCTCTCTCGCTTCGCCGCCCCTTTCCCGGGATGGAGGTTCCGGGCAGCGGCGCGGAGCTTCCCCTGCCTCCCGACCTGAAGGATTTGGAGATGAAACTCGGACAGAAACCTCCGGACGGGCTGATCCGGTGGCTGCGGGGGGACCCCACGGCTCACCTGCTTCGAAACAGCCCGAATCGGGGGCCGCGCCACGGGCTGGGGGAGAAGATCAAGGCTCTGAAGCTGGAACTGGTGAGTCACGGGAAACAACGAGCCCCCCCCCCCCGCCACTTTCAGCGCGGACAGATAGGGTGCCCCCTTTGCACACACACACCCTTTTTGGCTCTTGAGGGGAGAAAAGGCAACGATCTTGTCCCTCCAAACTCGCTCTTCATTCATTCCCCTTGCCTTTCCATTCCGAACCGCGCCGTGGCCTTTCCTGTGCTAGTAACTAACAGCTGATTTGGCAGAAAGGAGCCCTCGCTATGAATGGGTGGCTTTGCCTTCTATTACGTTACACAACGAGCGACATTTAGTTTTCTTTCCCAATCTTCCTCCAAATGTTCCCTCTCCCCCACTCCTTCTTTAGAGGAAGCAAACCGAGTCCCACTGCCTGGGTGGCAGATTTTTATTGTTGAGTGAACTTGGGACACCTTCCCCTCACGGCCCCTTGCTGAACCTGGTCATTAATGACCGTCCTGGAGACTTAGCTCTGCTCTCATCTTTTATTTGTTGGTTCCCAGACCAAACTGCTTAGTCCAGTTTGCCTACTTTTCTATAGGCTTATCGATGTTATTGGGTGCCCTCCCCCCATTTCCCAGTTCCTAGTCCCAAGCACTGCCTCTCCATCCCCATCCAATGGTGGGCAGCTCTGCACCCGTTTATCCCATCTGCTTCACCTCTCTTTCCTCACCAGGATGCAAAATCAGGTTTATCATCAGATTTTTGGATCTGACAGGCACTTCTACTCTCTTGGCTGGAAAGGAAGAATACTTCTCTGCTAGATGCTTGCTATATGTTATTGATTACTTATATTAGTCTAGCTTTAAAAGTTCACTCTGTTCTCAATCTATACTGTATAATGCTTAGTCCATTATACTGTACATCTGATGGTGAGGCTACCATTTCCCAGCCCGATTCAAATACCGGATTGAAATTGAAATAATGTGGTGCCCGATTTCAGATACTGGAGACACTTGTCCAAGTCTGGTTTCAAAGTTAAGAAGGTGTGTCTCTAAAAGTCTGCACAGTTCTTGTGATGCAGTTCTTGTGATTCTGCAAAGTATTCCATTGAAGTAATAAGGGACCAAATCTTCTCTTCACATTAATGGACACACACACACACACACACACACACACACATATGCACATGCAAATGGTCACACACAAATATTACATACTTGGTGTTCTTAATTAGTCCAATTCAGATAAAAGCTTGAAAATGGATAAACTGGATCTAAAACATTCAGTGCATTTGAAGTAATCATAAAATGATTTTAGTGTGTCCATCTTGAATTTATTTGGTACCTGGAACTAAACTAAACAGGCACTAGGTAAGATTCAGTCAAGTTTAATTCTTAGATAGCTTCATGTCTGCATCCATATCTAGTTCTTTAAGATTTTTTTGGTTCAATTGTAAAATAACTCTGAATAGTTTGTTATTCTGTTTGAGATTTTTTTAAAACTTCTCAGGTTAGTCTGATTGCCTTTCATCTGAGTATTAATCAAGTCCAAACCTGCTTAACTGTTCTGAGGATCAGCTAAGCAGGGTAGCAGCTCAAGTTATTATTATGATTGTTTTTAATCATGCAAATTGCATCATGGGAGATTTATAATTGAACCTTAGGGCAAGGGAGATTCAAATAGTATACATTTCTTAGAGCCACTTTGGTGTAGTTAGAAATCATGAGGTTATGAGTTCTAATCCATCATTAGGCACGAAGCCAGCTGGGTGATCTTGGACCAGTCAGTTTCTCTCAGCCCTAGGAAGGAGACAATGGCAAACCACTTCTGAAAATCCTTGCCAAGAAAACTGCAAGGATTTGTCCAGGGAGTCTCCAAGAATTGGAGATGGTAAGGGGAAAAATACATTTATTAATTTGTTTTATTACCAGCCATAGTCAAATGATTCTCAGAGGCTTACAGGTTCATCTATTACATACAAAATATCCATAATAAAATAAAATAACATTATTAACAAAGATTAACTTTGAAAAATGCATCTATAGTAAAATGATTTTTAAAAATAATAGCCACAAAACAGATGTACATGTTTCTCTTTTTTATTTTCATTTCTCTGTTTCTACTTTTAATATGTAAGCCACCCGGAGGTGTCTGGAAGTTGAGCTCTAAACCCAATGAAATAAATTATTTAAATAACTGCAGTGTGTCATCCAGGTGTGATTTACACTGCAGCCCATTTATATGAGAATAAATTCCTCTGAACTTGGATTTATTTATTTCTGAATCAATATATACAGGATTGTGTTATTAATCTATTGAGATATCCATAAAAATGGAAAATATTGTTATGTAAAATTTCAAGTTGATTGTTCTTCAGGTTACTTCTGATCTTTCATTGTTTAAATTTAGGAACCATATATCACAATCAGCATTGTAATAAGCAGCTGTGCCTCAACACTTATCAAATCCCCACTTTTAAAATGATCTTTCATATGGAACTTGGCATTTAAGTATTACTTTTCCATCTCAACACAAAATAGAGAATGAGAGAAAATGGGTTTGTCCCAAGATTGTTTCTCCAGGCAGAAAACAGAATGCAATGAAACAGGCCTCCATTCTCCACACACACAGGCCTGGCTGTTTGCCTAAGGGAGACATCTGCTCCGCAGCATGAACATACTCATAAGGTTTCTTAGCAAGAGGGTGTTGTTTTTATTTTTCAAACTGAGGGTATTTTCATCCGTCATATACTTTGTTTCCATCACGAACTTCCTTCATTTACGAGGATGCTGAGAAACATGGAAGGAAAACAGTTGGGATGGATTAAGTTACATGCTGCACTGCCACAAATGGCTGATTTAGGAGGTTGATTTTCACGTGGTGAATCAGACTGTTTTCACTGTTCGCATGTACATGCAAAAACAGAACCACATGTCCTAGAATTGCCAGCAGAGCAAGTCTAACTTGATGGCCTCCAATTCCTACATCTGATGCAAAGTTCTATGTCCATCTTGGAGCCATTCAGGTACACTTGACTCACAACAGTTCATTTAGCGACCGTTCAAAGGTAAAACATCGGGAAGCCAGTTTCACTTAACAACCGTGTTACTAATTTACCAGCTGCAGCGATTCATTTAACAACTGTGGCAAGAAAAGTCATAATAGGAGGCAAAACTCAACAAATGTTTCACTTAGCAACAGAAATTTGGGGCTCAATTGTGGTCACAACTTGTTCCCTTAGGATAATTATATCTTAAGTGTAAATCCAGGAAGTAGTAGTTAGTAGTTTCCCTATTAAAGGTTGTTGTCAAAATGATTTAGGCAAAAATGATAGAGGCATTGTGGGAAAGCCTTGATTTCCTGGGTGTCCTGCTTTCCTACCGAGGCTGGTACAGTGAATTCTCCCTGACCCTCTGTTTTTCAAAAGGTGCCTTCTTAAACTAAGATGTAAAGGAGAAGAATTAAGAAAAGCTCCTACTTCCTGCTCCAGCCAGTGTGAGCTGGCCATGCGTGCTTTTCCCAAAGCTTGTGCTAGAGTGCAAGCTCTCTAAATGCCAGCCACCATGGCCAACAGATAAAATGTCAAAATGTAACTTGAGGTGAGCGTAATTCATCCTGTTGGATATCACTTTGCACCAACTGATACGGAGAAGTACGTGTGATGTATTTTGAACTTCTTCTTATCTTGTTTGGGACACTTGATCCAGGCCTCAGCACGTAGTCATTCCTGCTAATCTGGTCTGTACTTGGAAGTCCAGTTATTATTTGAGGAATATCAGGGCTGCAGGCTAGTCTGGGAAGCTAAAAAACACCCTTGAAGGAAAGATTGGCACACCATTTCCATATTGTTTCCAAGACAATTTCATGAATGAACATTACTTAAAGATTTTATCTTTTTTACCTTTTTTCAGAGTAAAAACGTCCTAGAAAATATATTCAGTGAAATACACGAAGAAGCTTTTCTGATGGTGGCATCTAGGTTCCAAAATCCCTTTCTAAAAGCTTTTTGAAAGTTTGTGAAATAGATTTTTATCTTTGGTGGGAATATATTTGATCTGGATTGAAAATTGTTGGTTGTTTCATTTAATTTTTAACTTTCTCTATGCTTTTACATGGCATTTTGTTTTGATTGTATTCTGTAATTTTCTGCTGCTCTTCTGAATTGTTGATTATCAAAGTAAATTTAATTCACCGGTTTGGTGTTTTGTTTGTTAGCTACCTACTGGTTTACATGCTTTAAATGCAATTTTATGTGATGAAACTAAATAAACACAGAGTAAAGTACTAGGATTATCATTCTTAAGTGACTAAAAGAACTATTTGTAACTGAAAGCAAGCCTGGGCTAGAGGAAAATGAAATCATAGGATCATTTTCACGAACATTGTTGTTGAAGATGGGATTCTTTGTGGGATCTGTATTTTAAATTTTCTGGGTCAGATGTGTGCCAAACAAAATGTAAAGAGCCATGGCCCATTTTATTAACTGCATTCTGTCAAGCTTTCTGTACCATCCTGCTTTTCATTGGAGAGTGCTGTAGTTCACTATGGATATTGTTTTGATTAATGCCTGGGAGGCCTTGGCACATAAATCTCAGACAATCACTATGCTATTGGAATTCTTTAGCATCATTTTAGTTCAAAAGCAAGACTACAATGTGCACAATATGCCCATCAATGTAGAGATTATTTTCTCTATTCTGAGGAAGTAATTTCCAATTATAATGAAAACAGTTGAGAGTCTAATCAGGAAAGTCCTGAGGGATTTTAAAAGTATCATTTAATACACCGTAATACTATCTATAGCTGCAATATTAGCTCCAGCATAGAGTTAAAATGTTAGACCGGTATTTCTCAACCACAGCAAATTAAGATGCATGGAATTCTGGGAGTTGAAGTCCATGCATCTTAAAGCTTCTGAGGTTGAAAAACAATGTATTAGATAAATATCAGAGATTTGGGCTATTTTTTTACGGCATTCCCCCCCTAGTTTTCTCCTGTTTTGGAGAAAATGGGAGGAGAAAATGTTATAATTGTGATCTCAAAGTCCTGAAGGATTTGTAATTGAATTTTAACACTCATATGCCATCCTTTAAAACAAAGTTTTTCCAGATGGGTTGTTATACATAATAATGACAAGATTAAGAGAAAAACCCACAGAGTAATAATTCAAATACACAAAAAAGTAACACATTAATTAAATACATGCTAATGAATAATAAAAGCATCAGCCAGAAGATTTAAAATGTCTAGAATAGAGCAGAGTAGAGTAGAGTAGGATAGGATAGGATAGGATAGAATAGAATAGAATAGAATAGAATAGAATAGAATAGAATAGAATAGAATAGATGTGGTAAATTTATTTATAAATTACAAAGGCCTAAGAAAATAAAAATCATTTTGCCTGAGACTGAACAGACAGTACAATCGGTGTAAGGCATCTTTCATTGGAGGGCGTAAAGGATCCATGTGTCTATTTTAACACTTATTTATTAATAGATTTATAGATAGTCCTCAACCTACAACCACAGTTGAGCCCAAAATTTATGTGGCTAAGCAAGACATTCGTTAAGGAGTTTTGCCCTGTTTGACAACTTACCTTGCCCCAGTTGTTAAGCGAATCACTCTTAGGTTAAAAATACAGTGATTAAATGAACCTCGCTTCCCCATTGACTTTGCCTGTTAGAAAATCACAAAAGATTATCTTATGACTCAGGGACATTGCAACCATCATAAATACATACCAGTTGCCAATTTTGATCATGTAATCATGGGACTGCTGCAATAGTCCTAAGTGTAAAAAATGGTCATGTCACTTTTTTTCAGTACCGTTGCAACTTTGAATTGTCACTAAATGAATGGTTTGTAGGTCGAGGATTACCTGTATATCTTACCTTTACTTTGTGCAGTTTATATAATGCTTTGCTTCCTGTTTTCCTCGCAACAACAAGGCAAGTTGTGGGCTGAGAGACAGTGACTAGTCCAAAGTCATCCAGCCAGCTTCCATGCTTTGAGAGGACTAACACTTTTCTTCTAGGCCAGCACCTTAACTATTGGCTCTGTTACTGAAGAGACCCATTTCAGATCAATAGCTGCATCTCCCATTGAAAAGATCCTTATTATTGGCCTTTAGGCACCTATTCTTTATAAGGCTGCTTAATATGGAATGGATAAGCATTGATAAGTAATGGATGGAAACTAACCAAGGAGACAAGCAACTTAGAACTAAGGAGAAATTTCCTGACAGAACAATTAATCAGTGGAACAAATTGCATCCAGAAGTTATGAATGCTCCAACACTGTAAGTTTTTAAGAAGAGATTGGACAACCATTTGTCCGAAAGGGTATAGGATTTTCTCTGCCTGAATAAGGGGTTGGACTAGAAGACCTCCAGGTTCCCTTCCAACTCCATTTTCTATTCTGTTCTGTTCTGTTCTGTTCTGTTCCGTTCCGTTCCATTCCATTCCATTCCATTCCATTCCATTCTATGTCTTATGGGTTCTTGATATTTAAGGCTGAAATAATGCATATTTTAAAATAAAGCCTTTTTGTTTTGAAAACAAATTTAACCCTATAACAAGGAACCATTAAAAAAGTCAGCAGCTGCCCGATGAAATGAATCCTGTGATTCATTCTTGGAGCATTCTACAGAGTTAATCTCATTTCCAAAGTGGGAGTATTTTCAGAGGAATTTGCCTTCCTCATTAACCTGAGGTGGATTTATGAACATGGTTAATCAACCACACCTCACTCTTAATGAGTCATCTTCCTACTGTGCCTTTCCAGATATTTTGCACTGTAATTCACAGGAACCTCAGGTAAAATGACCTACAGTCAGATATATTGGATGTGTTTTTGACTGGGTATCTGTTCTAGCTGATGTACCATTAAAATACATTGCTAAGTTTATAAGGTTTAGAAAGGCATATTGACATTGCCAAGAAATATAGGTGCTGTTGGCACTGTATTTTCTTTGAATTTTTAAAAATAAAGAGTTTATTTTGAAAGCTACAAATAACAATTAAGATGGAATTCAGAGCCTTTCCTCTTCCCTTCCCTCCAAGTTATTCATCCAGTTTCAGATAAAACAATTCATTCCACTCTTTGGGAATTGCTGCAACATGTTAGTCACAGCTCTTGAACAAACACCAGGTGTTTGCTTTTGTTCAAAAATAGGACTATAGCCTTGTGCAACTGGATTCATGTCCTATTTGTTCTCAAGCCTTTTCCTGATGTTTTGAAAAGGTTTCTGGACAAATACTTCCGTGGATACAATTCCTCCACTTGTTCATTCACATTTCTACTTTCTAAGGTCAAATTGCACAACTAAAATGTAGAGATTATTAATTGTATATACTAATCTGCTACTTAGAGAAATATTCATTTCAAAGACAACTATGGAAAATTATCACAGGAAAATCAAACTGATTTTCTTCAATTCCTTTAAAAACACACCTAGGTATCAGGACCATTCCACCTCAATAAAACCAGGTCAAGATCCTTGATAGAATCTGATTCTTCCCATCCCTTCTTTTATATCAAAGGTCTTCAAGCTTGACAGCTTTAAGACTTTAAGACTTCAACTCCCAGAATTCCTGAGCTAACATGACTGGAGGAGGAATTCTGGGAGCTGAAGTCCACAAGTCTTAAAGCTGTCAAGTTTGAAGACCCCTGCTTTATATTAACAAATGGTGCTGAATTTGTTGCTTTGGTTTCAGGGTAAAGAAGTTGCAAATGTGGAATATATCAAGCTGAAATTATTTTCACATTACAATCACCATCCCAAAGGCGGTTTTTCAAGAGGCAACTGGACTTTCTTGTTTTTCTTTTTGCTTCTCACCCAAGAAACTTCTTCAGCTCTTGAAATGAAATGTCTTCAAAGAAAAACCAGAAAGTCCAGTTGCCTTTTGAAAAAACACCTTTGGGACAACCATGACCTGGATAACTGAGAATCTCCATAGATAATTACAATCATTATTGGAAATACTAGTGTGGGAGGATTGTAAGCAGCCATATTTTGCATGTGATAAATTGTCATTTAAGTCAAGAATTCTATAAACAGATATTTATAGAAGGTGAAGATCCCTCTATATCATGCTTTGCTGGAATAATCTATGAAGCCACCTCAATCTGTGTCTTCGAGTATTCCCATTTTCCATGGGTTGCTCTTCTTAAGCTATAGGCACATTCCTTTTGGTTAATTTTTAAGCATGTATTTTTGGAACTGTTCCCCTCTGTCCATGGTGCTCACAGCTGTCATCTGCTAGTTCAACATTATCTAGTCCAGCTGGAATCATTTACCAATACTGTTTTCTTTGAATCACGGCTAATAAATCAAGCTTCTCTAAACAAGTTTTGTGGTAGCTTTACAAGAACTTTACCTCTCTTCTGCCCTTTGTGACTGCATCTCCTATTCTTGCAGGGCAACACTGAAGAGTAAACAAACCGAACTCTTTGGCAGCTCCAATTTGCTTGAAGTTGATTCATATAGCCCAGCAGCTGTTTCACAATCAAATAATGTTGGATTATTCTCTTTGTTAGGAGCTGTTTGCCATTGCTACTTGGTACATAAAAACTTTAAATCTTTACCATGTCACTTCTCAAAAGCTCGTAGTAATTGGGGAAAATGCCAGATTCTAAAAAATAAACAGATAGAGACAGATGGTGGCTGGAGAATTCTGGGAGTTGAAGTCCACAAGTCTTAAAGTTGCCAAGTTTGGGGACTCCTGTCCTAGGGCCTTATATGGCTAGTTGTATTAATGAATTTGCTTATGGAGGCAAAATTGCAAGAAGGCTTAATGGCAAATCCAGTAGTAAAAAAGATTAAAATATAACATTTTTAATGAATAGAAATGCCTTCTCCTTGTTGATTCATTGATTCAGTCATTCCCAGCTTGGTGCCTCTACAAGTGTTGGTGCTAAAGCTTCCAAGGTTTATGCTTAGTTCACATTTTTTATGGTACTAGAGTAGATAGAAGGCTAGAATTCCTCCTATTTTGCCACATGTGGTAGACATTTCCAAACTAGTGTTAGATTTTAACTGAGCATTATGGCAATTACAGCATATCTGGTGGTACTTGATGGGAAAAAATAGAGTTTTCACCCAGATTTCCCAGAAAATTACAACATCCAAGTAAAAGTAAAAGTAAAGGTTCCCCTCGCACATGTGTTCAAGTTGTTTCCAGCTCTAGGGGGCAGTGTTCATCTCCATTACAAAGCCGAAGAGCCAGCACTGTCCAAGGACGTCTCTGTGGTCATGTGGCCGGCATGGCTAAATGCTGAAGGCACACAGAACACTGTTACTTTCCCACCAAAGTGGTCCCTATTTTTCTTCTTGCATTTTTACATGCTTTCGAACTGCTGGGTTGGCAGTAGCTGGGACAAGTAACGGAGCTCACTCCATTATGCGGTGCTAGGGATTCGAACCACCAAACTGCTCACTTTTCTGATCAACAAGCTCAGTATCTTAGCCACTGAGCCACTGCGTCCCCCAACACCCAAGTGCAATGGTCCAAATATATTACATTATAAATCATACAAGACCATTTACATTAGAATGGGATGTACATTATTCCAGTGTCAATTACTAGACAATTTATAATGAGGATGGAGTTTTCCATAATATCAGTGAGTATACTTTTGATTTTGAAGATAATATATTTTCATGGCTCATGGCTTGACCACACATACTGTAGTTTTTTAATTATTTCAAAGTTCAAAATATTTATACATAATTTAGTAGTTGTGCAATTCCATGATGGTAAATGTTTAGGACTTTTATTTCAGAGAATAAGGAAATAAATTCTAGTTTTGTTCAAGAGAATACCTATGACTAACTATATAATTTCGTGTTCATAGACATGACCGCCACTACCAATTTATTCCACTTATTCTTTTTCCTATTATTCAACATTTTGCGGAAATATATATCTCTGACATCAGAGATGGGAAACCTTTTCAATCCTTGGGAAGACAGGTAGCCTGGACTTACGATCGTAATTGAGCCTGAAGTTTATGTTGCTAAATGAGAAATTTGCCCTGTTTTATGACTTCTCTTGCCACAGTTGTTAAGTGAACAACTGCAGTTGTTAAGTTAGGAACACGGTTGTTAAGTGAATCTTATTTCCCCATTGACTTTGCTTGTCAGGTCACAAAAGGAAATTACATAGTCCTGGGACACTGCCAACGCCATAACTATGGACCAGTTGTCAAGCTTCCAAATGTAAATCACATGACCATAGGAATGCTCTAATGGTCATACATGTGAAAAATGGTCATAAGTCACTTTTTTCAGTGGTGTTATAACTTCAAACGGTCATTAAATGAACTGTTGTAAATTGAGGATTACCTAATTTAAGCAGGTAATCTCAGCAATGGCTAAGACTACCAATAGATTCTTCTTTTTTCTCTCATCGATACACAATAAAAAATAAAAAAATAAAAAATTGATAAGACTTAAGCGTAACACACAAAATTATCTGCTACAATGTCCTACCAGTCAATGACTACTTCAGCTTCAACAACAACAATACAAGAGCACACAACAGATACAAACTCAGTGTAAGCCGCTTCAAACATGATTGCAGAAAGTACGACTTCAGCAACAGAGTGGTCAATGCCTGGAATGCACTACCTGACTCTGTTGTTACATCCTCTAACCCACCAATCCTTTAACCTCAAACTAACCACTATTGACCTCACCCCATTCCTAAGAGGTTTGTAAGGGGCGTGAATAAGTGCACCATCATGCCTACTGTCCCTGTCATATTGCCCCCATTTATTCGTACTTATTTCCTGTATTCTTACTCATGTTTATACTTATATCTATTATCTTGTAAGCGACTGAGAAATAAATAAATAAAACAATCCTTTCCTTTCCATTTCACTCAACTCAGTGGGAACATTCATGTGTATTGGAGAAGGATCATTAACAACTTGTCTTGTTAGAATGGGTGGGGTATTGTTTGGCATATGGAAACATCCTGAGCTCACTTAGATGTGAAACATTGACCTTTAGATACATTTCCGTAGTTGGTGTGGTTTATATTGAGAAATATTGGGCCTTTAACTATTATATAGTTTACAGCACAGGTGTCAAACTCGCCAGGTCACATTGCTGTCATGTGACATTTTGTGACCTTTTCCCCATTTGCAGAGCTGGGATGGGTGTGGCCTGCACAACCGGCCCACAGGCCACCAGTTTGACATCCCTGGTCTAATTTACCTTGAAGATCTTCCATCCAGCAAATGATCTGATTATATCTTCTGTTTTCATCCACAGGCCTATCTAAGAGCAATAGATATCAAGATCCTCCATCAATTGGTAGCTGTGAATGATGGAATAGAAGCTGTCAAGTGGTTTCTTGAGGAAAAAGGAATGCTAACCAGCCGCTGCAGCAGCCTTACCAGCAGTCAGTATAGCTTGGTAGAAAGTCAAGATACATCCCGACGAGGCAGCTGGAATAGCCTTCAGGATCCCAATGACAAACTGGATAGTATATCTGTTGGTAGCTATTTGGATACACTAGCTGATGATATGGATGAATATGGACAAAGCTCCCCTGTGGAACCCATAATGTCACCTACCTTAGGTAGACCTCTGGGCAGAAGTGAATTAGAAAGATCAAAGGCAGATCTAGAGAGAGTCTTTCTTGCAAAGATGGACAAAGAGCAAGACAAAAGCAAAACTTATCCTGAATGGGCCTCTGGTTTAGTTAAGAATCAAAGTTTTAACAAGCTAAGTGCACCTGTTCAGGTGTCACCACCAACGGCTAATGGGATCTTGGGAAGACAAGTCCCTAAGCTAGTGCAGAGCCTTGAGGAGAAATTTACTGCTGCAGCTGCTGAGCAACCAAGCAAAGAGAGTGTAGCAGTAAAGGCCTCCAGGAAGAGCAAAATGGATTCAGAAAATTGCAGGCTCGATAACAGGAAGCACCTGGAATATGATGGTCAATGGCAGTGGGCAGAGTCTCAAGAAGATGTGACATTTTTGTAGCATCCCTGACTGGCTGCCTGGATAAACATAAAGAGATTCCAGGTTTTATGCACTAGTCTTTTTGCACCTTGGACTGCAAGCTGTGCTCTCTTTGTCTGAATGTCTTTTGTTTTGACCAGAACTGTTGAGACATATTTGCTGATGGACAGAACATAAGTATATTAGCCAGATGGCATTTGTCTTCTAAGATCTTAAGCTTTTGCCAAGAATGAGGGCATATGAAAATACTGTACACCTCTATTTGAAAGCTTTTGGCCTGCCAATGCTGCACTTTTGTGCCCCAGTTCTAGTTTCCATGTGAGTGGAAGTGGGCGTAGGCTCATAGGCTGGACTTTCAGGTTTTGACAAAGCTGTTCACCTGAGTAGCACTCAATCCTACTGCATGTAACCAATACTGCCCTAGGAATAACTGGTATTTTTTAATGAAAGAAACCAGAGGCAAACCTTTGATACTATAATCAATGTTTTAATCAATGTTATTATTATTATTATTAATGTCGTAGGAAATACTGCTTCTTCATTTGCTTGATGTTTGAGTTACCTCTTAGGTTTAAGAAAGGAATGTAGAATTCTGCAGAGAAGCCTACACATTCATTTCCTACACTCAACAGACTGAATATGTCCTTCATTCTGGTAACCATGAGAACCAACTTTCCACCTGAACCTGAATCTGAGGAAAATAGTGGGGGAGTCTGTTGGTTTAATGCAAGGGTCTTCAAACTTGGCAAGTTTAAAACTTGTGGACTTCAACTCCCAGAATTCCTGAGCTAACACGACCAGAGGAGGAATCCTGGGAGTTGAAGTCCACAAAACTTAAATTTGTCAAGTTTGAAGACCCCACCCCCAGTTTAATGAGTCTTGAAAAGCCTTGAAGAACTGAAGCTTAAGTGTTGTGCTGCACTTTTAAATGACTGCAAGTAACACAAAAGTGCAGCAAATATATAGAGATAACCTCTCACACACTTTACATTAGGCTTGGAAAATAACTGAGATTTTTGTGGTATACTTTGGAGGTAAATTGATTTGCCTTGAGTTGGAAGCAGGGATGGAAAAAGGAAAAAGGAATCACTAGTGACGTTGCATTAGACTGCAAAAGTGCCCTGACTAGCTGTTTGCTATAACCATAACACTGGCAAACCAACATTCATGGGATCCAAGTAAAAAAAAACAGCTGTATGTGCATCCAAATTTTGAGTTTCAAAGTCATAGTTTTAAATGGCAGCTCTATACTGGCTTTAAAATGTTGGAAGAAATATCCTTCTGGGTGCAGTTCCAAGTGGGGAAAAAGACACTGGAAATATGGAGGCTGTTTGGAAATTAATTAATGGTGGACAGGACCACATGGCTTGGAGCTCCAAAGTGAAAAGAATGATCACATGCTTCAAGATGAAGGAAAGGAAGGAAGGGCTGAGATGCTGAGGCCCTTAGTTTTATGCCTTCTGTTGGGCCACACCTTACTGTTTCCTGTTCCTGTGTAAGAAATGTATCCCATTGGCCGTCAGACTCCCAGGGGCGGGGGTCTTAGCTAACTTTGTAGACTTTGTCTAGATCACATGGCTTCACCTGAATGCTGACTGATGCAATCTTCCCAGGCCATGTGGTGAGATGGGTAGAGGGCTTTGTTATGTAGAATACTCTGACCCAGGCCTTAATGGTCCATCCATTAACAAAGGTGGGGGTGAGTTTCTACTTCTCTTTTTAGGAAGAATATTCTGCCTTTTTAGTATATCCTAAAATATTTCATTTTCTTAGGAAAGGGGTGGGTTAACTGCCAACAAAAAAATAAATTTATAAGAAACTGAGGTATGATAATCTCATTTTGCCCAATATATATTCTCCCCAGGTTAAAGTCATATCTCTTGAAAAAGGTAGTAGAAGAGCTAGCTACTTGAAATTTCCTCATTGGAAGCCCATATTATTTTGCTCTGTTTCTCAGAAAAGTCAGACTTCCTTCCCCATGGAAAAAGACACCAGAGGGAGTAGGAAAACATGGAAGGTTTATGCATAAGTTTCCTTTCTTAATAAATTCCAGTGATTTTGTTGTGATTTTGTAATAAAATACTCATCTGGAAGCAATCTTTGTTAGGATTACAAAGTAATTCTAATTTTGATGGAGATAATATTGCTGGTGTGTGATGGATTAACAAGATTATACAGACCGTGTTTCATCTATTTTCTTATGTGTCCATGTGCGCATGTGGTGTGGAGTGGGGAAGGGAAAATCAAGGGTTTTTTTTAGAATTAAGACTCAGTCCAAGAGAATACTGAAAAAGTCTTAAAATGTGCACCTTTCATATCAGTTTATCGCAGATCAGAAAAAGGTAAATGACAAAAATACATACACAAACCCTAAACTTAACAATACAAAGAATGTTGTGGCTCAAGAAACAATTGCTCAGCTTTCTTTTTAATTGGGCCATAAAATGCAATGAATTATATGAATTACAGCCATGCTATAAATTATGTTCACAATTAAAGTTGCAATTAAAGTGTTTAGGGAAGGGAGGATCCAGAAAGAAAGCAATGCTCACTAGAACTGTAAAGTGGAGTCACATGCTGTGGTTTTAAATACTTCCCATTCCACCCAAAGATGGTTTTTCAGGAGGCAACTGGATTTTCTTGTTTTTTCTTTTGAAGATGTTTCAATTCTCACCCAAGAAGCTTCTTCAGCTCTGACTGGATGGTGGAATGGAAGGATTTATATTCCTGGTAGATATCTGGTCATTTGCATTCTTTTGGAAAGTTGTTGAGGCCACTTGGAGGTTTATCTGTGTCCTCAGGGTCACAAGTATTGCAAATGAGTGTGGAGCCTTCTTGGTTGCAGGATGTTTTCTGCCCTGTGTCCCTTCACTGTTGAAGACAGGCGCAGGCTGTTGGGATGAGTCTGTGTTATCTGCACCTCAAACTGAGATTCCACTTCACCCAAAGCTATTACAGGATTTAGCTTGTTTCAAAATTATTCAATCTTTTTTCAAGCTAAAAACATCCTTTGTGAATGTGCAATTTACTTCTAATCTGGTCCTGTGATTGCCTTTTCTACACATTCCTTTTCTGAGGTGTTCTGCACTCGATGTTAGCTAAATAACCTTGTTGGAAATTTGTGCCATGAGCACTGCAAAAAAGGCCATACGATGCCATACCATTAAATGGAGCACAAATGTTTCCAGAGCAGAAGCAAAACAACAACAACCCTTCAATGATTTAAGCAAGAGAATCATAAACATGATGAAGGGAAAGACAAAAGGATTTACATTTGCAAAGTAATCTATTCAGAAGAAAGAACTGAAGGAATGGAGTATAACCATGTTACATGGGAACAGAACATCAGTTGTGCTAAACTGTCTCAAATCATAGCATGCAGCTTTCTAGGAACAGTGCATGTATTTTGTGTTTTGGAAACATAACAATGCTGATCTTTCCCCCCCTTTTTTCTTAGAAAAAATGTCCACATGATAGCATTAAATGCAGAATATTTCACTATTTTAGCCCAGGGAAAATTCTCCATTTGCATTGAACAGGGAACAATAAAGATTGTAATTGATGTAGCTCTTTCTTTGGTATCTAAACAACTACTTTCCCTTTGTTGCTACAGAAATAATCTTTTTTGAGATTTATCCTTTAAAAGTCAGAGAGAGAGAGGGAGGGAGGGAAAGAGAGGGGGTAGTTTTGGGGGATAATGAAAATAATATCAGACAAAAACTTCCAATCTTGATGTCTGCAGTTTTATACATACATGATCAATGGTAGCCTGAAAACATTTTAGTCTGAATTGCTAATGGAATTATATGGCATTTCTTTTTCCTTTTGGTGCAAAATGTCATAAAAGGTAAATTGATGCTGTGTTGAATTTTCATGAGCTTCAATTTGCATTGCAAAGGTTGCCATGCGGGATAAAAAATATTTATTAATAAAGGCTGATCTTTAAATCTTGTGCACTTTGAAATCTCGGTTTACAATTATCATTTCCCAATCTGCTTTTGTGTCTGCAAGAAGGAGTTGTCTGAGAAATGAGTTACTTCCCTTCATTTGTTACTCCGTATAGGTATATTTTTGCCTGCTAGCTCTATGACCTTTCTGTCCCAATCCAGTTATAATCAGTTATCTTTGTAAAAGACCAGATTTAGCAGATAGGATTGAAATGTTCAAACCTAGACCTTGCCCTCTGCATTGCATAGCTTTCAGTGTGATACTTCTTCAGATTTGCATCTATTACAAATTTTCAGCTATATACAGTATTATGCTTCACAATTTACAATGCTATCACTTTTACGGGTTTGTTTGGCCACTTTTATTATTCTGAGAAGTTTTGACTGTTTATGGAACCGATATAGGAACTGCTATTTCTGGAATGGCTGTTACAAGGATTGAAGGATAATCAAGTGATTTCACATGGATAGGGATCAGATACACCCATCTGGTCAGTCTCCACCCATGTGGTTGAGTGCTAAAATATAGCTTCAGTTCCCAAGGAGTTATTCATGGCTTACACCTACATTTAAAGGCTTTCCATGTTAAGACTGTGAATCCTATGGGGAAAAGAAGTATAAAATTTTTAAGAAAACTAACTAAATTTATTCTGGGAATGAGCTCTCTCTGATGTTTTTCACTCCTGTTTTTATCAGTACCATGTGGGCAAATCTGATGAACTATCTAGCAAGCACAAGGAACCATTCAATATACTAATAGTGGTTGAGTTCACATATTGTACTAAATTATAGTTAATTTGAACCACTGTTTTCTAACAAAGTCCTGGTTCACAAGAACTATTAAAACCCAAATTAAATAAGCCAATTATAAGAGCCTTGACTGTGTGAGAGGAGTCCCAGTACAATTAGTGTCAGTGATAGATGAATTCACCCTCACATATTTTGTTACTTGATTACTCAGTTACAAATCCTTTCTCTTAAATTCAGATAAAAAAAAAATCAAATATTTTTTCAACCCTCTTCTTAACTGAAGTAATGAGTTAAATTTAATTTCTTATAGGAAGCGATCTGGAGTCCTTCAAACTATTACATTTTCATTTTAGAATTATTCACTTCTCCAAGAGAAAACATAACCTTTTCTCTGTGGGTGGAAAGAATCATGGGGGATGATGGAAATGACTGAAAAATATATTAGAAAATGATTTGTACTAACAATAGCAATAGTACAATTTGGGCTCAGCACCTGACTATCCACATGAAATCACTCTCAAAAATCAAGTTAGCTAGGACTTGGAAGAGTGGCAAAACTTCCATACTGTTGCCAGGACAATGATGTGGATGAGTTTATGTATTCGGAATTACAGAATAAAAGAGTTGAAAGGGATTTTCTAGTTCAAGTCCCTGCTTAAGCAGGAGACCCTACCTGATTCCAAACAAATGGCTGTCCAATCTCTTCTTAAAAACATCCAGGGATGTAGCACCCACAATATCTGGAGACTAGCTATTTCACTGATTAATTGTTCTCACTGAAAGGAAATTTCTCAATTGTAGATTGGATCTCTCTTTGATATGCTTCCATTTATTACTCCTTGTCCTGCCCTCGGGTGCTTTGGAGAATAGGTTGATTCCTGCCTCTCTGTGACTGCCCTTCAAATATTGGAAGACTGCTATCATGTCAACTCCTTTTCTTTGTTACGTTAGACCAAGGGTCTTCAAACTTGGCAAGTTTAAGACTTGTGGACTTCAACTACCAGAATTCCTCAGCTAGCATGACTAGAGGAGGAATTCTGCGAGTTGAAGTCCACAAGTCTTAAAGCTGTCAAGTTTGAAGACCCCTGCAATAGACAGACCCAGTTCTGGCAATCTTTGTACATTTTACTCTCCAGTACCCTAATAATCTCTGTTGCTCTTCTGTGTACTCTGTCTAGAGCAGTGGTGGCTAACCTTTTTGGGCTCCTGTGCCAAAAATTGCTCATGCACATGCTCACATGCCAGCACCCAGAAGGCAATGTGCATGGCTTCCCCACACCCCCTGCACATGCATGCATGATTTCCCCCTCACCGTCCCATTACTTGCACTGCACCTCCCAGCTGATTTTTTGCCCGTTTGAGGCTTTTTTTGACCTGCAAGAGGCTTGAGAGAAGCCTTTGCTGGCTTTCCAGGATGAAAAATGGGCCCGTTTCATCACTTCCAGTATTTCTGGAAATACAGGAAGTGATGAAATGGTCCTATTTTTTGGCCTGCAAATCCTGAAGAGGCTTCCCTCAAGCCTCTGGCAAGCCGAAAAAGGCCCAAAAATCAGCTGGGAGGTGCGTGCATGCACAGTGAAATTAGTTTGCCTGGGGCTTGCTTGCCCGCACAAATGACTCTGTGTGCCACCTGTGGCACCTGTGCCATAGGTTCACCATCACAGGTCTAAAGCATGGGTGTCAAACTTGTGGTGTTACATTGCCATCATGTGATGTTTCACAACATTTTCCCTTTTGTGGAGTTGCGGTGGGTGTGGCCTGTGCGTGATGCATCCGGCCCGCAGGCCACCAGCTTGACACCTCTGGTCTAGGGTCTCAACATCGTTTTTATATCCTGGTGACAAAAATGGAGTATTCCAAGTGTGGTTTTATTAGTGCAATATAAAGTAGTACTAATACTTCATGTGATCTTGTTATTATCCCTCTGTTGATTCAGGCTAGGATGGTATTGACTTTTTTGATAGCTGCACCACACAGCTGGCTCATACTTAAGTGGCCGTCCTCTAAGAGTCCCTCTCACTGTTACTGCTGTCGAGACTTCACTAAACAAGTTCAGCTCAAGGAAGTCCTTACCTTTACTTTTGAAAGGAAGGGCCCGACGCGTACTTGTTAATTTCTTTGAGTCTTGTTTACATTTAATTTAAAAGATGAAGAAAAAGAAAAGATTTGAAAAAAGACAATCTTTAATACTACCCATTATCAAGGATCTTCCCATTGCCGTCTTGCAGACTACAGAAAATATACATGTTTTTGAATTACAATAAACAGAAGACAAGATGCAGAAGTAGTCCTTGACTTACAACAATAATTTATTAATTGTGATTTATTCAGTCAACAATGCTTAAACAAGCTGTGTCACAGCATTATATGTGAATATATTTCCTAAATAAGACAAAGGGAGGATTGCATAGGGCAGAATATAACATTCCAAAATCCTAGCTTTCAGGAACACAATGGAAAAAAACTGCATTTTTCATCCATTGACAAAAAAAAAAAGATAAAGACAAAGGACAATGGAAACTACATATGAATTGAAGGCCCAGAAGCCCTAAGCAAACAAATAAACCTCAGAATCTTTCTGACATGGGAAAAGTACCTTCCTTGCAATGATCCCTGACACACATGTGCAGGCTCAACCATCTCCAGCTATCAGTTCTTCAGAGGAAAAGTAAGAACTCTTATTATTAAGCTCTGAAGCAATGGAAGAGACAAGATCCAGCCAGATCGAGCAATTCCACACTGAACACCCAATCTCTCCCTCTATTCCACGAGACAAGTCCTATTTGTGTGATTGGGCCCAAGGGTGCATTCAAAAAACAAAGTGTCTGGTTTGGGGGGGATTTGGAAACCAGATTGAGTGGGCAGAGCATTATTCTAGCTAGCTGCTGTACAGAAGCCCCTTGTCTCTGGCTGATTGGAGGAAAAGGAATTGAAAGAACTTCTTTGAGCAAAAGAAAAGCAGAAGCTGGCATATTAAACACATCCATACTGTCCTCCTCCCCCAGTATTTGATGCCTTTCATTCCTCCCCACTCAAACAATTTACATTTCTTGTCCTCTAGGTTTTTGCTTAGGATTGCAAAAGAAGTATTCAAAAGAAGCACACCATGGCATACATTTTACACGCTCTCTGCACATACTCTGAATTGTGCCACTCGTTCTCCTCACTTCTCTCCCCAGTTTTCCACCAGCAGTGGAAATAAGATGCTACGAAGTGTTCCAATGAGATTAATTAAGTTTAAACCCAATGAGTGATTCACCTGAGCTTTAAAGACCATTGGAATTAACCTGGAAGGATTCTATAATAGCCACCCAAATACTTTTGCTCCAGTGAAGTGAAAAATAGGAGTATAAAAATTGTGTGCCTTGAAGATCATCATGCAAGTTGGATTGAAAATGTTCACCTCTAAACGCCCCAAATAGCATAACTCTGAACCTCTCTGCAACTATCTAATCTATGCTTGTTTTGGAAGGCAAGAGCTTGTATTGAAAATTTCAGATGTTGATATTTTAAATATCGATCTACAAATGGATCGGAATGCCAATGTACTCTTCCTTTTTGGTAGCGATCCACTCTTTGAAATTGATTTAGGAAAATAAAATTGATGTATTATGCTCTTAGTAAACTAATAACTGTTCAGAATTTTCAGTTCTCCCAAGTCTGAAAAATACTGGATCAAAATTCTTCCTTCTATCACTCTCCCACTTTCCCATCTACTGGAGCATTTTGTCGGCCAAAGGGAAAAAAATTGCAGTCCCTAGATACCAAAATGTTACTTGCTCTTCATCTAAAGGCAGAAAGAGAACATAATGTTTGACTTAGTGTCTTATTATTATTTTAGGCAAACAAGCACATATTAATCATTTGCAGACTATCCTCAATCTCCTAATTAGTCCTGGAAATTTTTTTAGTTTCCTTGCTCTCCTTACATTTTCTTCTTGTAAAAACTTTGGGGCAATTAGGTTATAGTTCAGGAAGTATCTATCTTTAGGGGTCATTCGCAATCATGGAAATGTCCAGAAATAGGATTTAGGACTATTGCCCAATGTCTAGCCAATATCACAGGTATTCACACATCCTTGTAGGAAAAGTCCAAAACGTGGATTTTGTAGATAGCTCAACCATTAGGAAATCAGTGCTCCCATGGCTCCCCTTTTACTGAAGGGAGAATAATTTGTGATTGCCAATTCATATGATAGAAACCACCAAATGTGCTCCAGAATCCACTGAAAACAGAAGAAGGTGGAGAACATCCATCCATATCTTTGCTACTTCCAGGGTTTGGCTGTAATAATAAAAATGATCTGTCTCAAACTACCATTTTAGAGGGTTGTGTAAGAGCTTAGGAATATAAAAAGGGGCTTATGGAGCATGCTACAGGATTATGGTTGATAGGATCATTTGGGAAGGCCACTGGTCACAAGTTTGGACAAGACATAATACATTCTTTCTGGTCTCAGTTCCCAGCAATCAGTATTTAAGGCATACTGCCTATGATTCAGGAGATAGTGAACCTCATGAATATTATCATTAGTAGACATTGGTAGCATGATCCTATATGAATTCTGATAGTTTAGTATATGAATAGGAAGTCTCCGTCTACTGAGACTTCCTATTCATCTACTGAAGATGAATAGGAAGTCTACTGAAGACGAATAGGAAGTCTCAGTCTACTCAGTCTACTCAGTCTACTACATATACACAGGCTAGAGAATTCTGGGATTTAAGTTTATATATCTGGACAGTATCATAGCTGGGAAACGGATTTAAATTTGGATGAGAAATGAAACATATTCAAGAAAAATAAAATAAAAAGGCTAGTTATCATTTGAAAGAAAGCACCTTTTGGGACAACAATGACCTGGATGATTGAGAACCACCATAGATATGGGTTTAAGGTATGAATCAGGATACACCCACACTACCAGTGGTAGAATTCCTTTTTTTTACAACCGGTTCTGTGGACAAGGCTTGGCGGGCATGGCAGGGGAAGGATACTGTAAAATCTCCAGTCAGAGGTAGTATTTGCCAGTTCTCTGAACTACTCAAAATTTATGCTACCGGAACTGGTCAGAACCTGCTGAATACCACCTCTGACCCACACCCGCATTCCAAACTCATCTCAGCCATAAGCTTATTGATAAATTACTATCCTGGATCACTACATATACTACTTATGTTTAGAAGGATTATCTGTGGAAATGCTAAGTATTATCAGGTAGATAATTCCTTTAGCATTTTTAAATAATTAACCAGCCATATCATTTGTTTGCTGTATCATTCATCTCTGTTATAAATCTGCATTTAAATTTTGTCAGCAGAAAGGAAAGGAGATATTTTTAAAACATAAGAGCTGAATTTGCTATCGGTGGGTTTACAACTGTCTGCTCCATTTAATCTGTGACCCAGATAGAGAGAATCCCTTCTAGTTTTGTCAGGTTGATATAAGGCTTTGCTACAACACTGAAGAATGCAGGGACTTCCCAAAACAAACAGACTGGTGGATTTTTACATGGAATGAATCAGACTGCAGATGATAATGAAGGAATTAAAAATCCATAGAAAATTATTCACACAAAACTAAGAAATATTCTATATATTTGGCGATTCACATGACTTCTGGAATTCTGTTTTCAGAGAATTCATCCTTACATGGATATTTCTCATATCTATGTTCTGTTTTATCACTGGGAAAAGTCTAGCTTTCTGATGCTATAGAACTATAACAGTCTGCTTCCTGACCGACAAGGCAAGCTAGAAGTTATGGGAGAGGAGTCAGCAGTGTTCAAATATGTCCAGCCCCCATTAAACATGTATCAAATGAACATTTCCCACTGATGGGCACTGAAACTGAGATTTTGTTGAAAGGCAAGAAAAAACAAAGTAAACATTACAGTATTCTCAAAGAAAGCATAGTCCTTTTAAGGAAGAATTTCATAAAGCATTATTATTACTTATCATTAAACATTTTTAATTACAGCAAGTTCCTGAAGTAGCATTACTAGCCCAACACTGGACTTGGATCTGCTCTGTCTGCCATCTTATAGATTTTGATACCTCTTGGAATTATTCTTTATGTATTCTCTTTCCTTACACTTTATTTCCATTCATCTTTTGAGAGATTAATCTGTTTTCTAGTGATTTTTCCTAAAGAAGTCATATTTCCTCTTCCTGTAGTGAATCTGTTTTCTCTCCTTCCTTTCACTTTCCCCCTCTTTTCTTCCATGACTGCTTTTTCCTCAAGATTTAGTCTTAGCATAATGAAAAAAATAGTCTGTTCCACATTCAGAATTTCTTACAAGCTTTGTTTTCTTCACTAATTCTCTCAAGATTGTTAGAATTAAAAGTAATTATAAACAATGACATCAATTATATTTTTAATCACCACTTTTCCTTCAGCAGATTTATGCTTAAACCACATATTTGGAACAAAGCAGGTCGATTAGCTAAGCAAATGTTCACCAGTTATAGTTACATTCATTCTGGTCAAAGCATTTTTATACACTCTCATCTTGTTCCCTTTGATCAATTAATGTCACCTCATGGAATAATTTGGATCAGATTAATTCATTGCACAATTCGCCCCCTCCCCAATTAGTTCTGGTTCTTCCATCTTTCCTCTTTTTTTAGTTTCATAGAAACACGACATATACATTGTTCTTCCCATTTTTCATTTAATTCATTAATTTGTAATTTTTACTACTTATTTTTTTACATTTCCAGTCACAGCCTTCACTATTGTCATTGTCACCATCTGGTAGGCCCATTGATATTGATCTTCTCCACCAATCATAGCTTTGATTAATTGAAAGATTCATATGATCTGTTTTTTTAGTAAGATAGCAAAGATATAGCCCAGAGTGACAGCCTTCGATACATCCATATACACACTCCCCATACAAGAAGCATTTCCTGGGAATACTAAGGACAATACTGATCATTTTGCCCAGTAGGCTAAAAATATACCCATAAATCATGCTTTGTGGTTATATGTGATACATGAAATGACTTTATAGTTCATTAAGTAAGACATGGTTAGAACATTGGTTAATGTAATGTGCAAGACCAATCAGTATGAAACTATGGAAAGTGAATTGACTCTCCCCTTCATTTGTCTAATTGTGAGATCACTTGGGGATGATAATTATTATGCTATTATTGGCATGCAGCTTGACTGGATATGATTGCTGTTAAGTTTGAGCAATGAGAGGCTTGACCAGAGCATGAGTGCAACAGTACTTTATTAATAATAATAAAGGGCTGACCGTGCTTGCCACGCCTGGAACTGGCTCGCAGCAATCAGCAACGGGTCGGACCCCGCAGCCTGCTTTTATAGCTGGCTGCTGGGGAGAGCCGACCAATGAAGGGAGGGGAAGCTCAGAGGGTCTTCAGGACATAACACCCCTTCCCCCCAGATGCGCACACGCATAGTCTTTGAGGTAGGCAGGGGGCTTGTGTTGGCGCCCGGAACGGCGCAGTTCAGGAGCACTGTCCATCTGTCCCGGGTCTGCCTGGGAAGTCGGAGTCGGTAAAGTGTCACTAACATGCCTCTCGGTTCGGGCATGCCCAGAGCTCGTCGGGCTGGTTACCGGGGGTGAGTTCCCGTGGACTGGGTCTGGCTGGTCGCTCGTCTGGGCGCTGCTTCCTGTGCTCGGGCTGTCTGGAACGGCTGGTGGAACAGACTGGTCACTGGGTACGATGTGGATGTGGGGTTGGTGCTGAGGTCTCTCCTCGGCTGGGGACTCCGGCTCTCTGCTGGTGAGGGTGCTGAGGCGCCTGCGAAGTTGGTCTATGTGCCTCCTCCAGACGCGGCCATCCTCCAATCTGACCCGGTATGAACGCGGTCCGGTGACTGCCACGATCTCGCCCGGAATCCACAGGGGGTCTCCCGCGAAGTTCCTCGCGAACACAGGCTCCTGTAAAATAAAATGTCTAACCCCCGACGTGGAAGCAAGGGGGGAATCAGGGCAGTACTGTGGGTGAAGTCTGTCCAATACAGTCCTCAGGCGTCGGCCCATCAGGAGTTCTGCTGGGGACTTATTGGTGACTGAACAAGGAGTTGAGTGTTGGCTCATCAGGAACCGCGAGAGCTTTTGGTGCCAGTCGTCCTTGTTGAACCTCGCCAGGGCTTCTTTAGTGGTCCTGACGGCCCTTTCAGCCAACCCATTGCTGGCAGGATGAAATGGGGCTGTGAAAATGTGGCGGATACCCAGGTTGGCAACGAAACGGCTGAACTCGGTCGAAGTGAACTGCGGGCCGTTGTCCGAGACAATGGAGTCGGGTAGCCCGTGCGTTACGAACAGGCGTGTTAATACGTTGGTGATTGCTAGTGTGGTGGTCGTGGACAACTGTGCTACATCAATCCATTTGGAATAGGCGTCCACGACCACTAGGAACATCTTCCCATGCAAGGGGCCCGCCAAATCGATATGAATTCTAGACCATGGGGCGCTGGCATTCTCCCATCTCGTAGGGGTGGTGATGGGGGGAGCAGGACGGGATTCCTGACAAGTGATGCAGGAACTTACCCAATTGACAATGTCCTCGTCGAGACCCGGCCACCACACGTAGCTGCGTGCTAGCGCCTTCATTCTCACGATGCCCGGGTGACCCTCGTGTAGCGCTTCCAGGACCTGGGTCCGTAGTGATGCTCGGATGATCACTCGAGTGCCCCACAGTAGGCAGCCCTGCAGACTGGACAGTTCCTGCATGCGAGTCTTGAAGGGTGTAAATTTATTTATCAATATTACCACCCGGCCACCCCCTCCTTACCCAGTCGAGCACCTGGGCGAGCGTTTGATCTGCCTTGGTTTTGGCAGCAATGTCCATGGCAGTAAGGGGTAGGTCCAACTGGGTGATTTCGAAAATGGCGTGTATAGGAGCAGGGTCTTCAGCCGGAGCCGGTAAGGGGCATCGACTGAGGGCGTCAGCGTGGGATAGCGTCTTACCCGGGCGGTGGATAAGTCTGTAGGAGTAAGCGGCTAGAAAGAGGGTCCACCTTGTCATTCTCGGGGAGAGGACTTGAGGGGTCTGTTTATCCCCGGCTAATAGGCCCAGGAGGGGCTTGTGGTCAGTAACCAGTTCAAAAAAATGGCCAAAAAGGAATTCGTGAAATTTTTTCACGGCTGCGACAGCTGCTAGGGCTTCCTTATCGATCTGGCTGTAGTTGCGCTCCGTGGTGGAGAGCGTTCTCGAGAAAAAGGCGATGGGAGCCTCGGCGCCATTGGGAAGCCTGTGACTAAGGACCGCCCCGATTCCGAAAGGGGAAGCGTCCGCTGCTAGTACTAGAGGGAGGTTGGGGTCAAATTGGATAAGAACGGCTTCCGATGTAATTAGAGATTTGACGGCGTGAAAAGCCTGGTCTTCTTTGTGCCCCCAATGCCATGGTGACTTTTTGTCCAGTAATCTGTGTAGGGGTTCAGCAACTGACGCCTTGTGGGGCAAGAAGGATGCGTAAAAATTCAATAGCCCCAAGAAAGCCTGTAGTTCTGTTTTGGAGGTTGGAGTGGGTGCGTCGTGGATTGCCTTAACCTTGGACTCCAGGGGGTGAATGCCAGAGGCGTCAATTTTATAACCCAGAAAGTCCACCTGTCTAGTGGCAATGGCACATTTTTCTTTTTTCAACTTGAGGCCATGCTGTCTGAACCTTTCTAACACTGTTCGAACTCTCTGGAAGAGTTGGGGGCGGTCCCTGGCCGAGACCAAGATGTCGTCAAAGTAGGGTACTACCCCAGGGAGGCCCTGTAAAATCCGCTCCATGAGGGATTGAAAAATACCCGGGGCAACACTTACGCCAAATTGGAGACGCTTGCATCTGAAGGCACCCCTGTGAGTGACAATGGTCTGGAGTTCCGCTGTTTGGTTATCAACAGGGAACTGCTGATATGCTTGAGACATGTCTAATTTCGCGAAAATGGTGCCCGGTTCAAATGTGTGTAATAAATGTTGGATGACGGGCACCGGATAAGCGCTAACTTGTAAGAATTTATTAATTGTCGTCTTGTAGTCTGAGTAAATTCTCAGGCTACCATCCTTTTTGAGGGGTGTGACAATGGGCGTCTCCCACTTGGCGAAATCTGTTGGCTCGATGACCCCTTGTTTTAATAGTTTATCCAATTCTGCATCAAGTTTTGGCCGAATAGCGAATGGCACTCTACGCGGTTTTAGTCGGATTGGGACTGCCTGGGGGTCAACCGAGAATGAGATGGGGGTACCATTATAACACCCCAGCTCTTCGCTGAATACATCTGAGTAATCAGCGAATAAGGAGTCAGTGTCTGAGGTTGAGACAGCATGGACTCCTGTTAGCCCTAGGCCGAGATGGGGGAACCAATCGAGTCCCAATAAGGTGGGTAAATTACCGTTAACTACCACTAGAGGTAGGTGGCCTTTAAAAGTTCTAAAACTGACATGGAACTTGCCTCTGCCGATCACAGGAATGGTCTTCCCCTGGTAGTCCTTCAGGCTATACTGGCATCTCTGGAGCTGGTTCGTGGATAGGCTGGGTTGGAGCCTCTTGAGGGTGTTCCACGAGATTATCGAGAGCGCTGACCCTGTGTCCACCTCCATGCGACACGGTTTACCTTCTAGGGAAACGGAGAGAGAAATTTTACTAACTGCGTGGCACGAGCGTTTGGCAAGGTGATGCGCGCGACAGTTTAATACTTGCCTCAGTGGCCCCAAGTGTGAGGGGGGGTGTCGTTGTGCTGTGCCCTGGGGTGCTTGGCAGACTCTCGCGATGTGTCCCCTCTTATGGCAGTTATTGCAGATGGCTCCCTTAAACTTGCAGGTGGCCCTTTGGTGAGATCCCCCACAGGCTAGGCACAGGGTGACGTGCTTGGGCGGACCGATGTTGCCTAGTTGGGCTCCTACCTGCGCCCTTCTGTCGTTGGCAAGGCGGTGGACGTCGTTTTCTTCGTTGACAATTTCTTCCGCTACCACCTCTTCGGAGTGAACTGGGAGTGAAGTCACCTTGGCACTTGGGCCCTGGATTTTGGTGGCTGAGTTCGCAGCCAACTCGGCTGCTAGGGCCTCCTCGACTGCTTGCGCGAGATTGAGGTCTTTTTTGGCGAGGAGGCGCCTTTGCAAGTGGAGGTCCTTGACCCCGCAGACTAGTTGATCGAGGAGCATATCTTCCAAGTAGGTTCCAAACCCACAATGTAACGCAGCTGTTCGGAGGGCAGCCATATACTCATTGATGGTCTCCTTACTTGATTGCTTTCTCATGCGGAAAGTGAATCTTCTAGCGATCTGTGAGGGCCTGGGAGCATAGTGGTTCGTGAGGACTTCTAGTAACTCAGACCACGGGACGTTTTTCAGCTCGCGCGGAGCCACGAGTGCCGTGGCGGTGTCGTAGACGGTGGCTCCACAGTAGATTAGGAAATAGGATTTTTTCCGATGCTCTCCCGCGTCCGCCAGGCCGACCGCGTCGATATAATGATTAAAGCGGTTCTTATACGACTCCCACTTCTCCTCGTCTGGTTTAAACGCCGGGAAGACTGGATTGGAACTCATGGTGCTGGGACCGGTTGAACAACCTGAAGGAAAAATCTCTCTGGGGCAACAGACAATGTTTAGGGCCTGTGGTGGGCAAGTGATTCAGCTCGGGAGAGGCTGTTTTAAATCCTCTCTTTCTCTCTGGGTTAACCACGTTAGACTGTTAGCCGTTGATGGCGTTTGGATTCGCGCCTGAGTGGGCGTCAATGACTGGCTACAGTGCTGTGCTGTACCCTTTTGGTTTGAAATTCAAATGACAACCGTTTGAATTTCGCGCCTGATACAGAGCGGCTGCGGCTCGCAGCGCTTCACTTTCTCTGTAGCTGGGCTAACAAGCGGCTACAGACGCTTCTAACTTTCGATTCTGACCGCTCTCTCTGGCTGCGGATCAGCGTTTGCTCTTTTTGTTTGCTCTTTTTGTTGGCTGACTGCTCTCTCTGGCTGCGGATCAGCGTTCCCTTATCGCCGGCCGATCGCTCTCTCTGGGCTGCGGATCGGCGGCTAGTGACTCAGCGGTTGCATGGTGCTTCTGGTAGCCATCCCATCCTCGTCGCCAGTGTTAAGTTTGAGCAATGAGAGGCTTGACCAGAGCATGAGTGCAACAGTACTTTATTAATAATAATAAAGGGCTGACCGTGCTTGCCACGCCTGGAACTGGCTCGCAATAATCAGCAACGGGTCGGACCCCGCAGCCTGCTTTTATAGCTGGCTGCTGGGGAGAACCGACCAATGAAGGGAGGGGAAGAACGCCCACTCAGAATGAACGGACCTGAGTGAGAACCTCAGAGGGTCTTCAGGACATAACAATTGCAAAGCATTTTGCAACATAAAACAAAATAGATACTAAACAACATTAGAGATTGCCAGACAAAAATCATAGAAGCAAATCAAGAGAGTAAAGCAGCTAGTGTTTAATGTACATAATTTTACAGTGGTGTTGGTGCTAACACACAGTTCACTTTGGTGCAATTTCTTGATCCAGAATTCATAATGAACTGATCCATCTTCACCAACAATGTTGCCTGCAAGATGAATTATGAATGGTGGCCTTTAACTTTTAATGGGTGAATTTCCTATAAAAGCAGTAAAATAAACCTCCTGGCAAGCAGTGCTTATTTTTTTCCCCCAAAATCAGGATTTCAATTGCACCAGCCTCTCAAAAATACACCTTTTCTAACATAATTTCTCTGGTATTAAGATTGGGTCTGCTTCTCTTGCGCTTATGGCATAAAATTGCTTATCAATCCCTGGCAGGCTTTTTAAATGGACAAGATTTTTTTTTTGGCTTGAACAACAAATGCCCTGTGATAGCCAGGCCAATATAGGAAGTGCTAACCATAATATCTCTGGAACATTCTCTTCCCTAATTAATTGTTTTTGCATATGATTCAAAGTAAATAGACCAATTGCATAAACTATACTTTCTGCTGTCACTAAAATGTTTCTGACCAATAAGATCTAGGTGGAAATCTTATCTTGAAAGAAGCTGAACTTGTGATTTTATACAGCCAGTTCCAGGAAAAGCATTTTTTTTCCTGCATGAGACATTATTATGGTTGGCTGGTTGGTTGAACAATTAGCCAGATATGTAGAATGGATATGACATTTTTGTTCACCTATTGATTCTTTCCCAAGAACCTGGTATAAGCAGATGCAAGTATCATCACAGAATGTAAGTTGCTCCAAGTAAAATTGCTTTTTGCACTTGACTGTTAGTGATTTTGTTAATGCTGAAGGCATTCGGATTACTATTAAAATTTGTATGCTGCCTGACTCCAAACAATTTTGCGGGGTTTGCAAGAGAAAATTTTTAAAACAAGAGGAAAAATACAAAAATAGATAAAAGTAAAAGAATAAGAGATGGCAAGGGCAACAAAAATTGATCAGGATGAAAGTTTCTATCTCAGGTTGAACGCTTACATGTGCAAACACAGTTGCTAAGAATCTGAGTTATTTTCTGCAGTTAAGCAGATAACAATAGACAAGATCATAAATCACACTGTATGCAAAGAGAGCTTGCTTGAATATATTTATTAAAACAGCTATACAATGGCCCAAAATTGTTCCAGGAGTCAAAAGAGTCTGGACAAGTGATCAGCAGTCTGATAGTCAAAGGTTCGAGAGTAGGGAAACACAGAAACAAGTCATTCCAAATGGTTGTTTCCAGCAAAGGCTAAAGACAACACAGTTACATCAATCTGTCTACAGGCAGCGGCTTGTAGTTATTTAGACCTCACTCTTTGCCTCATGAGGAAACTCATTGAATGGTGTTGCTCTGCTCAGTGCATAAAGACCTGGAGTTTGGAGCTCATTCCTTGTCATTCAAGTGCGCCAGCGGATCAGGAGATGATGGAGCTGAACAGCCTCCTCTGACGAAACAAGACTTGCAAATTCCTGAGGCTGACAATCCACAGATTCAACTGGAGCAACATTGTCAAAGTCAAAGTCTGAATCCTAGTGGACGCAGTTCAAAGGGGGCTTCATTCTTCCCCACCAAAGGCCTAAGTGAAGAGCTAGATCTTCAGAGCACTTCAAGCACCAGTAGATGAGTATTATTCAAATCTCAGGGAGAACTTCATTTCAGATGGGAATTGCTGCTACAGAGAAGATATGCTTCCAGGGTCTAGAAAGATGGCAATATTTTTTTTTATTTGTCTGTCAAACATGTACAAGATAACAAGTATAGGGATGAACATAAACATAGGAAGTAAATACAGATGGGGAAAATAAGACAGGGACAGTAGGCATGCTGGTGCACTTATGCACGCCCCCTTTACGGACCTCTTAGGAATGGGGTGAGGTTCATGGTAGACAGTTTGAGTTTGAAGCTGTGAGGGTTTGAGGCTGTAACAACAGAGTCAGGTAGAGCATTCCAGGCATTGACTACACTCTGTTGCTGAAATCATATTTTCTGCAATTGAGTTTGAAGCGGTTTACCTTGAGTTTGTATCGATTGTTTGCCCATGTACTATTGTGCTTGAAGCTGAAGAAGCCATTGACAGGCAAGATATGAACTAGCAGACAATTTTGTGAACTATGCTTAGATCAGATTAAACTATGTTTAATCGAAGGAACCAAAAATACATAAACCCTGCCAGACTGGATCTACCGAGCAGATAGAATGGGAGACAAGCAGTTTTCCAAGTAACTAGGCCCTGTGTCATCCAGGACTTTATAGATATTGATCAGCACCTCAAATGATACCCTGAAGCAACTGACAATCAGTACAGCTTGTGAAGCATATGTGTTACAAGGGCGTTGTAAAGCATTTAACTAATAGACTTCCAAAAGAAATAAAACAAACTATACAAATCACTTCATATGCAGGATGAGCATAAAACTACAGACAATAAGCACCTATTAGATCTCCCTGAGACATGTAAGCACTTAACTTGCATCACACTTTAAAAGAAACCATAAGTAGTTATATTACTTACATAAATTTCTAGATGAACCTACAATGGTTTCTTGAATTAGAAGCTTCTTTCTGGTTCTTCCTTGCCTTGTTTTTAATTTTGTCTGGAATGTCCAAGTGGATCTGTGGAAGTTCTGGGAACTGGTGTAGACTTCCTCCTTTCAGCCTCCTCTTCTGAACCATCTTGCTGTTCTAGCCACTGAATTTTTCCTGTCTTCCATACTTTGAAACTTGCCCACTTTTTAATATCTTTTGAGAAGAAGGCAATTCTTCCCTTTTGTCTTCCCTGGCTTACCTATTTGAAAGTAGCAATATATCTTTACAAATTATGCAGGACTTAATTCATTTTGTGTAATTGGTTCATCAGAGATATCTCATTAACTATGGTCATAAAAAATAAAAGACCTTATTGTTTGGCATTTTACATTTATCTTTATTTTCACAGTGAGGCTATTTTCTTGAAAAATGTTTACCTGTAACTGCAAGAGCTCTTAATTTATATGCTTATTATGTCACCAAAGCAACATGAACAGCACACTAATGGCAGGAGCAGCAATCTGAATGGATATCCAACAAAAGAAAGGAAAAGAAAAAAAAAGAATCTTTGTATACACACACAGCAGCTCATTGATGAGTGAGATGCTCAAACTTCATGGAATGTTGGCTGCTTGTTGAGAAAGGGGTTAGGGGAATCTCAAAACATTAAATGGAATGGAATGGTTGAGTCAGGAATTAATAGCAATAGGACTTAGACTTATATACCACTTCACAGTACTTTATAGCCCTCTCTAAGTGGTTTACAGAGTCAGCATATTGCCCCCAATAATCTGGGTCCTCATTTTACCCACCTCGGAAGGATGGGCTAGCCACCAACAAACATATCAATAGAATTTCACAAGTACTTCTTCCTATCTTTAATTACTATCTATGCAAGTAGCTAGAGGAATAACCCGTGTTTGGATAACTCGGTTGCCATGGAGAGAAGCTCTCTAACTTTAATAGCTCTATTATCAGTAGAAGTCAACCAATGAAACCCTTTCCTTCCTTTTTCACTTTTTGTTTTTCCATTCCTGATAAACTTGTTTTCTTTTATTTACCTGCTTTGAGGTTGTACGGGGTACAGTTGATGATGGCCTTTTAGCATTAATAATCCAATACCACTGAATAGTTATTTCAGTCCTTAGTGCTGTAATCAAATTTATTGTGATTTTTAAAAAAAAAATGGTAGGAAAAGAAAGGGATGCTCATCTAGATTCTACAGGTGAAACAACATGATAAGGGAAATAAAATTGATAAATTTTCCTCTGCCTATAATGTGATTCACTTATCCTATTACCTGGCTTTTTCCACACAGAATGACACTGTATAATTTGGTTTATCTTTGGTTCTCTGGTATACACAAACATACACACACACGCATGCACACACACATATCCTTCAGATTTATTGATAAAAAGACGTTTCGTAGCAATGTAGCATTTACAGTACATCTGTGTTTTGGAATACGTGTTCCTGGATTTTCATACTGAAGTCTCCACATCATTGTGCTAATAAGTTGCTCAAGATTCTAATATTATCTCTGCAACAAATTATCTAAATTAGCTTTCTGGAAAATTTTTTTCCCAGAGCTGATATTCTCCTAGAATAATCAAGAGCAAGGATTTGCTATTACATCAGGTAGCATTATATTCATTTATCAGTAGGCCCTGAACTTCATTTTGAGCTGTGCTAGGCTCACTAGGAAAAAACAAACACATCAGTGTGGGAAATAAAAATGGATGTGATCTCTGGGTTAATCTTATGGGTTTTCTCTTTCATTACTCTTTTTTTTTATTCCATTATTGGCAAAGTGGCCACATGCCCAATCTGGCACAGTCACCCAAACCTTTGGCAAAGCAACAGGCAGCTAATGAATGAGACAGCAGGGTTGGTTCAAAATCACCTAATTACGAGTTTGCTTTTGTTTATAACATTTCCTGACCTTTTAAATACTTTGAAGTTTGCTTTGCCAGAATTTGTATAGGGGTTTGTATGAGGGGATTTGAATAGAAAGGAAGTTTGATTTTTTTTTAAAAAGGAAGGATGTTGCTGAAAAGACTCTCCATGAGGGCAAACCTCAAGATTTTTCATGTGGGTTACTTTTTACTAGAGCTCAATGTCTTTGGAGATTCTCAATCATCCAGGTTTTTCAAAAGCACCTTTTTGTTTTTTGCTTGAAGACTGAAGAAGCTTCTTGAATGAGAAGCTAAACATCTTCAAACAAAAAACAAAGTCTAGTTGCCCTTTGAAAAAAAAGCACCTGTAGGTTTCACTAGAGGTGTTGCTTTGTTTTTATATATCTGAGCTTATGTCATTCCTTTGCTCAGTGCCCATCTCTTCCTCTTAAACTTACATTCTGATACAAGATTAGCCATAGCTGAGTTTCTGAGAAATGAACTGGGCAAGGAAGCCAGTGCCTCTATTTGGGGGAATCATCACTCTACCCCCCCCCCCAAAAAAAGTATTTCAAATTCGAGAATATTTTATAAATTTACATGCCAAGTGATATCAGTTCACATGGGAAATTATATATTTTAACCTTTTGATCTCCCCCCCCCCCAAAAAAAACTCCTTAAGAATCCATTGAGACAGCATTTGAGCCCAAATTCAAAATGCTGCTGAATATTTTTAGGGTTCAAGACAAAAATTACATGACAACACCAAGAATGGAGCATTTTTCTGACACCCCTTTAATTCTGGTTTTAAGTGTAATTTTAGATTATATTTTGTATGTTTTATCACAGAAGTCCCCAAACTTGGCAACTTTAAGACTTGGGGATTTCAACTCCCAGAATTTCTGAGAGTTGAAGTCCTCAAGTCTTAAAGTTGCCAAGTTTGGGGACCCCTGTTTTATCACAAGAAGCCATCTTGATTTTTGAAGACTTAGAAAGACTGGGGAGAAATTTCACTTCACTGGAATTAAAAGTTATGGTGGAATGGAGCTGATGTTCATCAGCATAATAATAACCCTTTCCCCCAAAAGCTCCAAATCACCATGTCAGTCCATATTAAGCAGATAGTGAATAGCCTAGGAAACAAAAAATAGAGCCTATAGATCAAAAACTTAAGATATCAAGCATATTCTATGGACAGGACAGGAAAGATTTGACCTATTACAAAACAATGCCACGAAAGACCCCAGGTAACAATCCAGCAGAAAATAATGGATAAGGGTTAAGAAATCCAGACGAGCCAGCAGATGAAGTTTCTGAAGTAGATCCTCTACCAAAGTGATCAAATTCATTTTAGGGTCACATCCCATTTGAAATCCCATTTGAAATAGGATCAGAAAATTCCATCCAGAGGTATCTCCTTCCATCCTCTGCTGTCACAATTCACAAACTGTGAGGCTTCAATTTCCTCAATTGCCTTGCCCACTAATGGAATATTTGACACTGGCCAATAATTACAGAGATCTTCCAAATCAAGACATGGACTAATTTTGTTTTTTGTTTTAGTAAATGAATCAGCAAGGAATGGCAAAGTTTGAAAATGTAGACATTGTCCCATTCTCTGCCCACACACAGGTACAGAATGTTATTTCAGTTTTCCTAGGGCTTATGTACTCAAAATGACACCATTCTCTTGCGAAAAGGAGAGTGATGAATATACAAAATAAAACAACTTTTAGGAGAAAAGGCCTCCAAAAAAATAGCTCGAGGAAGGCTGATCATGCATTGAATCAAACCATTTAAGGTAATAAGTAACTTGGTTATTATGTAGACATCCTCATATGAATATTTATTTTTATTTTTTATTTTATTTGGTTTTTAAATTGCTTACAGGATAATAGGTATAAGTAAAAACATACTTATGAATACATGGATACATATAAGAAAAATAAAAGAAACAATAGGACAGGGACGGTAGGCACGTTGGTGCGCTTATGCACGCCCCCTGCAGACCTCTTAGGAAAGGGGTGAGGTCAATAGTAGAAAGTCTAAGGTTAATGTTTTTGGGGTTTGGGGAAGAAACCACAGAGTCAGGTAGAGTATTCCAGACATTGACCACTCTGTTGCTGAAGTCGTATTTCCTGCAATCAAGTTTGGTGTGATTAACCTTGAGTTTGTATCTATTGTGTGCTCTTGTATTGTTATGGTTGAAGCTAAAGTATTCATTGATAGGTAGGACATTGCAATGTATGATTTTATATACTATACTAAGATCAGACCGAAGGTGGCGTAGTTCTAGGTTGTCTAGGTCTAGAATTTCAAGTCTGGTGGCATAAGGTATTCTGCAACGAGTAGAGGAGTGGAGAATTCTTCTTGTGAAATATTTGTGGACTTTCTCAACTGTGTTAATATCAGATACGTAATGTAGGTTCAAGACTGATGAGCTGTATTCGAGTATTGGTCTAGCAAATGTTTTGTATGCTCTAGTTAGTAGTGTAATATTACCAGAGAAAAAGCTAGGTAAGATTAGGTTAACAACTCTTAATGCCTTTTTGGCTATGTAGTTCCAGTGGGCTCTAGCACTTAGGTCATTAGAGATGAGTACTCCAAGATCCTTGACAGAGTTTGGATCATCAACAAGGTCTTGACTATTCAGCCTGTATTTTATTTTCTGTTTTTTTTTGCCAATATGTAAGACAGAGCATTTATTTGTTGAGATTTGAAGTTGCTATTTGTTTGACCATTCTGACACATAGTCGAAGTCTTTTTGAAGGGTAGCAGTATTGTCTGTGGTGTTGAATAGCTTTACATAGTCAGCAAAGAGAATGCAGTTGCTCTTAATATGATCACAGAGGTCATTTATGTAGAGAATGAAGAGAGTTGGTCCTAGAACACTGCCTTGGGGGACACCACTGTTGACAGGTACAGAATTTGATAGGATGCTCCCAATTTTGACCATTTGTTGTCTGTTTGACAGGAATGCTTCTATCCAGTTATGCAGGTGTCCAGAGATACTATAAGATTTTAGTTTTAGGAGTAGTTTGTCGTGTACCACTGAATCAAAGGCTTTACAGAAGTCTATGTAGATTACGTCTATTGCTTTGCCCTGATCGAGTTGTGTAGTCCATATGTTTTTGCAGTGTAAGAGTTGCAGATTGCAGGATAGTTTTTTTCTGAAATCAAATTGTTTATTAGAGGGTAGATTGTTTGTCTCTAAGTGGAGGATAATGGATTGGTTAATAATTGATTCCATGACTTTACAGATGATGCAGCATAAAGAGATTGGTCTGTAATTTTCAACTAGGCTAGGGTCTCCCTTTTTGAAGATGGGGATGACCGTGGCTTGAGACCATAGGTTTGGGAAGGAGCTGGTACTGAAAGATTTTTCAAAGATTATGCTTAGAGGTTCATCTATGGCAGTGGATAGCATTTTTAAGAAGTAGGCACATATTCTGGTCCAATGGATAGAGATGGTTTTAGATTGTGCAGTGCTTTTTCAACAATGTCTTCTGTGAAATCAATATGTATTAGATTATTGTAGTTGTCTGTGGTTCGACTAGGAAATACTGGGCATGATCCATTGCTGTTTACAAATACTGAGCCAAAGAATGTGTTAAAGAGATTGGCTTTAATAGTGTTGTCATTGCAGTCTTTACCATTAGGTCCTTTCAGGGGTGGGATGGACCTTGAGTCTTTTAGTTTGTTGTTTACAAAATTGTAGAAAGCACAGGTGGAATTGGTGCATAGAAGGTTTTCCTCTTGTTTAATGTGATAATTGGTGCATTCAGTCTTTATCTGGTGGCATAAATTTTTGTATCGGCTTTTGAAGTTGGCAACATGACCATTTCATACTAATGAAAGCTTACTAGTTACAAAAATTAAGTAACATGGTATCCCATTTGGAGGAAATTATCAATAGGAAGCTTTACAGGACACACCATGTTTTGTATACTCGTGTTAAGTTTTCCCTTTGAATATGCCTGTGTCCATCTTATTAAATAATTCTGCAAATATTTTAGGAAATGTAACTAATTTCAGTCAGCTCTTGTGAGTGTGTGTGTGTGTGTGTGTGTGTGTCTGATATATATATCACTGATATATATATACATAGTATTCAGCTTTGTTCGGGTATTTTCCCACATCATTGTAGTTGTGCTTTTAAAGTTGTAGCAACATTTCGGCAGAATGTCATCAGCCATCATCAGGCTTCTGTATTGTGTTTGTCGAATATCAGACGAATATCAGACGAACACAATACAGAAGCCTGATGATGGCAGATGAGACAACTTTAAAAGCACAACTATAATAACGTGGGAAAATACCCGAACAAAGCTGAATACCATACATACATACATAGAGACAGACAGACAGACAGACAGACAGACAGACAGACATATATATATATAGATAATCATTTTAATCATTGTGTGTCTACTGTACCAACCAATATGGGCCTGAGCTTCCTTTTGCCAATTGGGCTCCCAATTGCTGATATCATTGATCCGGGGGTGGGATTCTACCAGTTCGCACCTATTCACTAGAACTGGTTGTTAACATTCTAAGCAGTTTGGAGAACTAGTTGTTAGAAGAAATTACTGGCCTAATCCTGTAAGGAAGGCAGGAAGAAAACATCCTGGTGTTCCTTACAGAAACTGCTTCTCCGTTAACCCTTATTACATTCTTGGCAGAACGAGACTTCCTGTCTCAGGAATGTCTCTGGAGTTTTCTTTCTTTCTTTTGCTGGTTCTTTGCTTGTGTGGAGTGACCATTCAAAGTTACAATGGCACTGAAAAAGGTGACTTATGACCATTTTTCACACTTATGACTGTTGCAGCATCCCCATAGTCATGAGAGGCCAGGCGAGAAGATCCGTGCCTTGATGTGAGTGATATTGAGTTGGCCACACCCAGCCAATAACATGACTACCAAGCCATGTCCACCCAGTCACATGACCACCAAGTCACGCCCACCACATAAGCCACGCCAACAGAACCAGTTGTTAAAAATTTGAATCACATCCATGCGTTGATCCATGTTGTTTTAGGTTTCTTTCATGGATGCTTTTTATCAAGTGGGATCCATTCTATGCATTGGTCCACCTGCCATCAGAGTCCTTTTTGAATACATAGCAGAAAAAGAATCTTAAGAGTTATTCTATGGTCCAAAGCTATTACAGAATCCAATTGTTCTGCTTTGGATACCACGAAGGAGATGAGAAATGAAGAGACATCCATTGCCTGAGAAAGTTTGAAAGGCACATAAAAGCAAATGCTGTTTCCCTCTGGATTTTTTTTTAATAAATGCAAACTAATGCAGAATCAAGACAAACTTTGGATCTAATCAGAAACAGGGGTAACAAAGGCAATAGCTATATAACCTACTACATACTTCCTATCTATGAGAAAGGATCAAGGTAAAAATCTGGTCATATGGCACAGGCAGGAAATAAAAATGCTAATTCAGGACTGTTTGTTTGTTTATGCGTGGGAAAGCAGGAACTAGCCTTCCCAGGCAATGGATATCTCCTCATTTCTCCTTTGTCCCACACCAATCAAAAGGAGTATCGTGAGGCAGCTTCAGTTCTTTTCAGCACATTCTACTTGGCTCAGATTGTACAGAGAAGAACCCTATTAAGTGGCAGTTTTGTGATACATTGCAATCTGGAAATTTCATTGAAGACAGTGGTTGACAATCAATTGTTTTCAAGTGTTCAGAGGTTTCAAATCTTTCTGAAACTTTCTAAGCATGTGCAGATCCTGCCAATCAATTGCAAGTTGTAAAATATTTGGGCATTTTCAGGCATTTAGTGCCTTCTTGTTCTTGAAATTATTGGTGGGTTTTCTTAACCTGTACAAGGGCCCTGCAAATCTATCCTCTTCACATATCACAACCATGCCAAAGCCATTTCTCTAAGTTCATATGAGCTAATGCTTGGTGCCTTTGAATAGGGTTAGGAGACTGGTAATGCAGGAGATAACTGTCAGCGGGGTGTAGTGGAGGCCTCTGGATGGCAGAGTCTGGAGGGAGGGATGATGTGTGTTCTCACATGAGATTGCTTGCCTGCATGTGTGCACGTAGCCAGTTGTGGGAGAAGGATTATATGAAAAGAAACAACTGCTTCCAGATTTTTGGAACATCAATTTGAAAACTTGGAGCGTTTCAATGAAAGTCTCACACAATTGTCTCTTCGTTGTGCTTCTCTGAATAAAAATGTGGCTTGGTTGCAGCTAGAAGCAGGAAATGTTTATATTAATAAATTGCCTCCAGCAGGGAGAGCGACTCTTACGGCATCATTCCAGACTGATACTATAGAAGATACTTAGCTCATATGGAAGCCATTTCCACTTTCTCCCAGATGTCCTAGCTTTGAAATGCAAAGGTTCTCAAAATCTTTGTGTTGCTCCCTCTCTCTCAAAAGGAAAAAAAAAACATTGCTTATTTACAAGAGATGTCTTCACCCGGAAATGGCACGTTTCTCTTTAAACAGGGATGGACAACACATTTTCACCTCTGCACTCTGGCTCCTATTAGGCCAGCACAAACAGGCAGTGATGAGCAATGTTGGGAACTGAAACATCTGGCATTCTAAAATTTGCTGATGTTTGTGTTTTTTAGACATTATGATTGGATAAAGGCTTGATAATTCATGAAACAAAAGAGATCATGATTTACTGTAGCTGTGTCAACATAAGTTCAGAATTATAGGATAGCTGCATACATAAGCAAATATAACAGGTGTAATTTATTGTGCAACCTATACCTGCTAAAACCTATGGCGGACTATTAAAAGTACAAATTTTTTGTCCCAGTCGAACAATTTTTATTCAGATGGCCAGCTACTTATTTAGTTGGTTAGGCATCACTCAGCTCCAGAGAGATGCTGGGTGGCTCACAATATGAAACAAAATGCAAACAGAATAATCTAAATAAAAATATAAAGTAAGAAAAGTAACCCAACAGCAATATAGACAACATCAGTATACACCCATAACACAGAGAGTTCATCCACTCCACCCCAAGGTCCAGGAGAACAAGTCCTTGACTTATGATTTATGAAGTTTAACAATTGTTTGAAGTTACAACAGCCTTGGAAAAATGACTTACAAACCATCCTCAGGGTTATGACCATCACGCTATCCCCAAACCTATTCTTGAACTTAGCCTGACACTGGGGAAGCCAGCAGAGAAAATTGCAAATGGCACTCACATGATCACAGGGCATGTAATCTGCCCGACTCTGTGGTTTCTTCCCCCAACCCCAAAAACTTTAACCTTAGACTGTCTACTATTGACCTCACCCCTTTCCTAAGAGGTCTGTAGGGGGCGTGCATAAGGACACAAACGTGCCTACCGTCCCTGACCTATTGTTTCTTTTATTTTTCTTATATGTATCCATGTATTCATAACTATGTTTCCACTTATACCTATTATTTTATAAGCAATTGACAAAATCAAAATAAATAAATAAATAAAAATAAATAAAATGTGGAAATGCAAACAGGTTGCTAAAGCACCCGAAAATATGTTCATGTGATGAGGAAGGGTGCTGCAATGTTTTACAATGGCCAAAAAGTCCTTTACGGCCTATAAAGCACCCATTCTGAGCCGATTGTGACTACCAACTTTCATCAAATAACGGGTTATAAGTCAGGGATTATCTTTTATTACATTTTAGTTGGCAGCCAAGACCAGTAGAAAGCAGAAATTATATACGGCGTGATCTTCAAAGCTCTTTAAAGAATTTTTATGGTGCTGTTTAAAAAAGAAAATGTATAACCTATCATCTGTCTATCTGCCCATCAGAACAGGAAAGATATCACCATTTTGAGAGGTTGTTAAATATTAATGTGCCTGAACATGCTGGAAACAATCTTAAATGGTTAATTTGGCAGAGAAACAGTCACTTCATCTGTATACTCTTTCCCACAAGTCTAGATCTCAGATCTGGAAGTGAAAGACCTGTTATGATTATCTTACTGGATTTGCTGGATAATAATAGTATATGTAATATACCATATAATAATAATAATAATATAATTTAACAACCCACATCTATTGGCGATATCCCCATCCTCCCACCTCACCCCACCCCAATTAATGAGTTCTGCATGAAGACAAGATACGGATTGGAAAGAGAAGAGAGAAGAACAAAACGAAATAACGGGCACACCTATGCAAATAAACTTGTCACCATCATGCTTTTGTACATTGATCTGAGGCTTTCTAGTGGGGAAAAAGAAACTGCTGAAATAAATCCAGAGTTCTCAAATATGAACTTGAGAAAGGAGAGAAGTTTTGCTCCCCCTCCCACCTCAGTGAAAATCTCCCTGTTTTTTTTCTATCACAGGAACTCAGCCCCAGCGGAATTTGAAAGCAAGCAGTGAATCCAGATGACTCTGTAAAAATAACCTTGCAATACTTTCCCCACATTCCTCTAAGATGCCTAGGACTGTAAAGTCAGACGTAGAAACCAGTTCTTCTGTTTAACAGCCACCGCCTGGAGCAAGTGGAGGAGGAAGTACCAACAGATGATTTGTAGCTGGGAACTGGGCCAGCCATATTCCCTCCTGACCTTGGTTCTCATGAATCTTTGGGACTCTTGCTTCTTGATGTTTCTGGCCTCAGTTCGATGGTGGAAAAGATGTTACAAGGGCATGGGACAGGCAATGTGAGGAGGCTTATAAGTTAATTTCACATGAGATCATGCTAGAGCAGTGATTCTCAACTTCAGCAACTTGAAGATGTATGGACTTCAACTCCCAGAATCCCTGGGTGCTTTGTGATACATAGTCTAGAGCAGTCTAATCGTATCCTTCTATCATCACTCTGAAATGACAGTTGATCTAAAGTTCAGAAAACTCTCAGTTCATCATTTGTCTGCATGAAGATATATAACAAAGTGAATAATCGCTTGTAGTTAGTTTTGTAGTTAAAAATATACCTGCAGTAGCATCATTAACTTAGGCATCATTATTTATATGGATCTACTTCCCAAGTCTCCTTTAAAGCAAAATCACCTCCTAGAATTGTCATCTTGGAACAGTCAACTTTGTTTAGATGGATGCCAGGTAATGAATGAGCCGGTATAACATGTGTCTGAAAAATAAACAAGCCATTCCAGAAATGATGCATATACATAGATATATATATATATAGCATTCTGTGCACTTTTGCCATTTAGTCATGCCGGCCACATGACATGACATGACTGTAGATCAGGTGTCTTTCCAAGTAAGTTATGCTGCCTCTGTTCCTAAATGTACTATTAAGCCTAATGATTGGTACCCATCAGCAGAATTATCCTCCATCCAAGTTGCCTATGCCTGCAGTCACCACAAATTCCTATTGCAGAAAATTCCATTGTTTAATTATTTACTGTATTAAATTTGAAGGGATCTAGTATTTGTAAATTCTGATACAAACTCATCCCATCTGCACCTCCTAAATCCACTTTATGATGCATTTTTAAGAGAAAATTCACCTAGCAAAATGTATTAAGAAAACATTATTTCTGGAAATCTGCACTCATGCTTTTTAAAAATTCTTAGATGAATACAGAAAGAGGATTGAAACTTCCCTGAGCTGAGTAAATTATGGTTTGTCTGTCTGTAGCTGGAAGGAAGGAAGTCTTAACAGATATGTGTACTGTATTTGTAGGGGTTCTCAGCTCCACTTAATTGCAACAAATTACAATTACATTTCACTAAATACAGAAGGTTTCTTAGAAAGCAACTCTTTCTAACACAGCTCTGCCCTCTCCTGGAAAATGTTAAGCAATTCAGCAGGACAATCTTTCCCATGTCTTACGACATGTACGTTTTGGGGGTTTGGGGAAGAAACCACAGAGTCAGGTAGAGTATTCCAGACATTGACCACTCTGTTGCTGAAGTCATATTTCCTGCAATCAAGTTTGGTGCGGTTAACCATGAGTTTGTATCTATTGTGTGCTCTTGTGTTGTTATGGTTGAAGCTGAAGTATTCATTGACAGGTAAGTCATTGCAATGTATGATTTTATATACCATTCTTAGATCAGACCAAAGACGGCGTAATTCAAGGTTTTCTAATCTAGTACTGGATTGGATGACATGGTTGCAAGTCTCAAAATAGCATTTGTTCTTGCTTAGTCAGTTTATTCGGGCAAATATGGAGTTAGATAGGGTGAGATAAATTACAATCTTGGGCTGTGGTTTTAATGCTATGAAATGGGAATTTTACCAAAGGTTCAAGGAATTGTAATACTACTGACCTGGAAGAATTGTAATACTACTGACCCTCGCCACCTGCTATTATGTTTCTTTGTTCTGAATAGTCAAAGGTCTTCCAATATTGAGCTAATTTTTATCTAGCAGAATCCAATACTATGCGGACTTCCTAATTAACATGCCATGGTAAGCATCAATGGGAGAATTTCACAGCTGTGATTCAAAGTAATCCCAAGACTGAGCCTTGTTTTTGCTGTGATGGTTTAACCCGATTTACATAATATTACCCAAGATCTGCAGGGTTTGCATCTCATCTTGCAATAATTTTGAGGGGATCGTTTTAAGGACTGTCTCACTTAAGCTTGTAGCAGCTGTGATCAAGTAGCTCATGAAATGCCTTTGAGATTTACTCATGTAGTACGCTACGCAGGTTCTCCTGCTTATTGAAACTTTATGTTATTCGTGGAAAGGCTTCTTATAGACTCTAGGCAGCAAATATTAAAAGACTTTTTTCCCCCAGATCTCCAGAAACTCTCAAAATTTGAGCGTGAAGAGCAGAGAGGAACTACTACACCAGTGGTGGCTAACCCTTTTCGGCTCCCATGCCGAAAATTACGTGTGCACTTCTGCGCACATATTCACATGCCAGGACCCAGAAGGCAATGCGTGCTGGGGCCCCCCACACCCCTGCGCATGCACACATATCCCTCCCACATGCACCATGCATCTCTGCACATGCACGCGAAAGCACCATGTGACATGCATCTTTGCGCATGTATGCATGATCCCTGCGCATACCGTACATCTCTGTGCTTGCGTGTGCATCTTCCATGCACCCGTGCCCCTCCCACATGCATGCCAGATACCTAACAATCAGCTGTCGGGCAGCAGCGGATATGCACATGCGCAGTGGAGCTCTTCTGGGCGACCTCTCATGTGCTGGCAGAAGTGGCTTTGTGTGCCACTTCCGGCACGTGTGCCATAGGTTCGCCATCATGGTACTATACCAATCTAATAAGTAAATCTGGTGGCGATTCTCCACCTGACTGCTCTTGTGATGACTCTCTCAGAAGTTGGATGAATGATATTCCCATGACCAAGGAACATTCCTGGGATTAGTTAATTTATGAGGCACATTCCTTTCTGTATTTGTCATCATAGCACAGAAGCAGCTTACTATATAAGACAACATTTCAACATTTGGAAAGTCACTTCAAATTCTTCTTTCTTGTCTCCTCAGCTTTGAAGTTCCAGTTAGAGGGTGGTGTTTTTGGTTGTTGTTTCCACCCTATAAAAACAATTAAGGTTTTCAGAGAAAAATGTATTGCATTCATAATTCATGCAGATGATAACTAGGAAGCAAGGATAAACTGTAAAACGTTCCATTTGCTGAATGACTTTGAAAATATGTGATGATTTTTTTGAAAAAAAAATATTTTACAGGGTTCTGTAAAATGGATTAAATCCACCCACAGAATAAAAATAACTTGAAATTCTTCAATGCCTCCCAAGTTTTGTAAATGGCTGGAAGACACTTTGAGATTTTGGGGTAATTGCAGAAGAAATGCTCTTTTTAAAAATAGAAGTGTGCTGATCCAATTATATATGCAATCTTCTGTATGTTTTCATCTATGAACCAGTAAGTATATAATTTTTACTAATGATATAGAACTGTCAAGCAAAATGCCAAGGGAAAATTCAGACTAGAAATCAGTGTTAAAAAGCAGATTTTGAATAAAAAAACCTCTTTTATTGCCTATCCATGCCCCAAAAGAATATTTTTATGTTTATAAATTAGGTTCTCTATTCATACAAACACAGTTCTTTGATAACTTGGCCAAGAATAGCAAAATCAACCTATTTGGAAATGAGTATTGAAAATAATGAATGCAAACAAAGAATGCTTTTAACAGAAGACAAAGAAGCTTTAATTGGTATAATAAGCTTCTAAATCTGAAAGAGAATGTTGGCTGAGGATAATGGAGCAAAATTAGTTATTATAGAACATGTGTTCTTGTTCTTTGTGATCAAATTCACAGGCCATCAAATCTCTAGTGACAATCATAGATGGATAAATGATATCTTAGTGTTTACCACTAGCAACAATGACCTGTCTCCATTCTTCATTCTACAATTAAAATAAGAAAAGTTTGGCATCGTCAGTACATTTTTATATGGATTAGCTGTGAGCTCTGTACTTAAAACAATTCCTGGCCTCAATATTATTTAAGGCTAAGCTTGTTTTGCACCAAACTACCGTTCTTAAGTCTAGATTTCTAATTATAATAAAAGCACATCTTACAAACCCATTTATCTATAGCTAAAAATTTCCTTTTGTCACCAAAACTGTCTAACATCTCAGAAAAAGATTATCCCTAGTGCCCACGAGCCAACATTCCAGAAATGTCATTAATGCTAAAATAGACAGAACCAGAGAGGGCTTGATGGTTGCCAGTATCTACCCTGGTCCATTACTGACCTGGCTTAGTCCTCCTGAATAAAGGAGATCTCATGCTTCTGCTAGATGATTGCAGCACCTGTGCTTGGACATGCCAGGTTGGTATTTAGGTGCTACACCTCTAAACTTTGCAAGATCACCAGGTATTTTCCCCAAGCAAAGAAGATAATCTTTTTAAATGTTTGTTTCCCAATCCAGTCTCTTAGATATCTTAGATACAGTAGGGTAAGAGAAACACTCTTCCTTTTGATGAAGAAAGGGTTTTGTCTACTTTTTATTCTATGCGAGGTGGCACTTTACAAACTGTAGTATTATGTTCTCTCCAAGTCACAATAGTTTCAGCTCATTTCAACCATCATATAAGATATATTTTTGCATTCTAGCATTGTAGAACTTCCATCATATCTTTGGTTCCCTCAGCTAGTAAAACAAGCACAGCTGGTTTTTGCTTTATCTAGAATTAATCAGGGCAAAACTAAATGTAACTTGATGTTCTCAATCTGCTGACTCAGTGATGGCTTCCTTGTATGTTCTACATTTTTAAATCAGAGTTCTGAATGTAAGTTCTATTTTAATTTCAGTTTTAATTATCGTATTAGCCTCTTCAAGTGCCCTTTAAGTGTTAAAAAACGGGACAGAAATAAGCAAAACAATATGCTAAAAGATCTCTCACAGTTTACTTTCATTAAAAAGAGACAATCTGGGTCAGAAGAACCATGCTATCAGGGGACAGGCTTTTTATGTTTTCTTCCAAGTCATCTTTCCCCACTTGAAATTATCTTCTTGAAGCTGCTATTAACATGCAGTCACCCGAGGGATGTACATGTGTGATAGCAACCCAGAATAGCCACGTGAAAGGCGTATCTGCTCCTCTCTCCAAATACTGTGATCCCATCTTGAATGCAGCTGCTACTTTTAAATAACAGCAATAACAGTACATGCCACTTCTGGTTAGTGCCCTTAAAAGACTTACTTCTTATCTAGAAAAGCTGCTGTGTGAGCTGTAACAGCCTGGCTAACATTGGATTGTATTAGTGGCCTTAAGAGAGAAGTGAAGTGGCCAGCTGAGGTTATGAAGAAGTTGGAAAGGGAATTTATAATGAAAAGGAGACTGGATGAGAGAAAGTTGGCTAGTGCATAAAAGCTCTTGACTGATAGTGTTTGCCTTTTGCTTTTCCTTATGATGCTGCTGTTCTGCAATCTTTCTTGTCTTTCAAAGCATGATGGATCTAAGCAAGTCCAACTTCTTGTCAACACTCACCCTATGGAGCTTGTGCTGGCTCTTTGCCTCCCTGGCACATGTAAATCCATTGGTATCTGAATTGTGGGGGAGTTGCAATTTTTAATGGGCTGGAAATTATTGTGACTAAAATCTTGTGAACTGAATTTCCCAGCAGTTACAACTAAAAAACCACCTCCATTTCCTAACCTCATTTCTTCCACTTCAACATTATTTCATCAGTTAATTTTCTTTCTCCATTTATTTTGTTCTTTCATGTCGTTGATACGTATAAACTTAAGAGTTTAAGAGCCTAAGTGCATTGCTCTATTTCTACAATGTTTTCAAAAATTGGGATTGGAAATAACAGTTTGGATCCAGTACTGGATTTTTCTAAACCTTTGAGAGAAAAATTATCTGGAACATACGCAGATAGGCTGCCTTAAAATCCAAAAAGGATTTTAAGGAAACCAAATTTAATAGATTTTAATCATGGATATTGGATAATCACCAGTCTGGTGCTTCCAGATATGTTGTGACTATACCCTTATTCCACCCCTCCCCAAGTTGTTTGGAAAATGAAGGATGATGCACATCAAAAGAAAGAAAATGTTTGTGACTATGGGGTAATGGTGGATAAATGGTTATTCTTTGATTTAAGAAACAGAGATGAGTATCACCTCATGACTAGCAGGCTAAAATCTGTGGAACACCTTTGCCCCAACAGAGGCCCCTAAAGGAATATAGAAAGGGAACAATTAATTGAGATAACTGGAACAAATTTGTAGCTATTGGGGTGCTTTCTGCCACAGACCTTCTATTCGTGTGGATCAGATGTAGTGGATTGCTTTCCATGAGGCCACTTAAGAGAAACCAATTGCATAGTCCCTCTTTTGCAGATCTAGAAGCAACATAAAGGAGGAAATGCAACATAATATAGATTGAACCTAATGTCTACACACAGACATCTCTTTCTCTGCATATTGAAGGCATGAGTTTAATGCAACCTAACTTTATGATTGTAGGAACAGCATTTTATAACTTCTTGAGGAAGATTGATTATTTGGAAGATTAGTAGTCTGTAAAAAAATATTGCCTAAAACCTCTTCTCCCCTCACCCCAATAATAGAACCTGAAGAAATCCTGTCTCATACATCTTGTCATCCTCTTTCTCATATTTTACGAATTCCAATCTCATTTCTTCCATTTGTTCACCTTCTATTTCAAGTTCTTAGCTTGAACCAATTTCTTTCCCTTTTTTGTATCATTTTTCCCTATTGTATTTCTTTTTCCACCCTTGATAAAGTTGCTGTTTGTATAAATAGAAGTTTGCCCATACAAGCCACAAGCAAAGTAAATATCTCTAACTTGTGTTCTTTGTTCTCTACACAATAAGGAATAATCTCCACTATGTTGTGTATATTGTTATGCGAGTATATGTTTTTCTGGGGCCATTTATACCAGTATATAAATGGTAATCAAAACACTTCTTGATGTAAGTCTGAGATGCTTAAAAAAAATTTATTTTTCATTTGAAATAACTATATCACATGCTTTTTTTAATGTTTAAAATAAACCTCTGAAGATACAGTAATGACAATTTAAGATGGAAATGATATGCCTTATATTTGCTATCAACCTTGAAAATGAATGGTTAGGAATGATTAAAGTCTAGAACAGGAATATTTAATTTTCTCCTGTAAAAATCTTATCTCAACAAAAAATTTCCTGGACCTAGTTAGATTCCAAACAGTTAAAAGATTATAATTTGGAAGAACCATTTTGCTTGATTTTATCCTAACCAAACCATGTATTTTTCTGGTATAAATGCAGTGCTGTTATCTTCCAGCAGAGTACATATTTCCTAAACCATTCATTTGTTGGAACATATTGAATGAAATCATCCTGTGTATCAAATATCCATTTGTTCATCAGGACTGCTTTAAAGAAAGAAAGGGAGAGGAGAGGGCAATCATTTTTACAATTATAGATGCTCAATTGGCAAAAAACTGGAACCCATTTTAATGCTAACAAAATTTTATTTTGGAGCCAGAGCAAAATTACACTCAGTGCCAAGATAAAAAAAAAGTGCTATTGATTTTAAAGAGTGACAAAAATAAATGAAAGGTACTTTGGGGTTTCTAGAACATTTCAGTTATACAAAACACAAAAGGAAAAGGTTACCAGGTCTTGAAAATTCTACTGCCAAGACGTATATTGCTTGAAATAATGGACTGTGAACAATTCTTATCTTTACCAAGACTAAAGTGTTTTTTTTTTTAAAGAATCAATTGCTAACCATTCAATTCAGCTTGACAGAGATGATGGAATTGTCTGGAGGTCATCAGGCTAAGGACGTCTGCTTTTACTGAAAGAGGTCACTGGCAATATACAATTGTCAAGGGTTCATTCTGCCTATTTCAGTGCTTTGGTTTGGTAGCTGTTGGTCATACTGTGGAAGGAAAACCTTGCAATGGCTACCATGAACTCTTCCTTCCACCCCACTTCCCTGGATCTTTAAGGCAGCCTGAAGAGCATTGAACCACACCTGGATTCCAATTAAAAAATGAAAATGCTGAGAGGGTGGGTGTGCATAGAGGGTGATTTGTGATGTGCGGGAGAGCAGAAAGGAAGAATTTGAAGCTGTCAGCTCAAGAGGCAACTGATGGTAAAGGAGGAGCAGATTTGGACTTCATCAGACCAACAAGCTGAAAGGAGAAGAGACCAGCAGCTTTGCCCCTCCAGCAGCAGTGCTGAGAAGCTATAACCAGCCAGCAGCTGGTAAAGCACCTTCCTTTTCTTACCCCAGCACAGAATGGGTTAAGGGAATGCCTCATGGTAAATGTAGTTAATGCATCATGGGAAATGTAGTTCATGTCATGTGGTCACATCTGTAATCTTGATTGGTCACTGAACTGACCCTTGGTTGGGTTGGGGGAGTTTCCTTTACTCTTGCTTCGACCCCAGCTCTGTGTTGGTGTTTCACCCTTTGCTCCTTCATTATGGGATGAAGATCACTATAACTTCACACTATGAAGTCAGCTGTGGAAAGAATTGGACATTGGATGAATCTCGACATAACCGTGAGTTATACTTCAAGGATGCCTTGTGACCCAATAAAGAAACTTTGTATGGAAGCCTTTGTAGAGTTTGTCTGTCTGTCTTTATATTCAGCCAGTAATTAAAAGACAGAACAGAGAAACTGCCACATCAATTATTACACAGCCAGCTAGAACAAGTGTTGACAGCAATAAAAGCCAATCTGAAGATGGTTAAAGACCTTGGTTTAAACTCAAGTAATGCATAATGTTTAAGAGTAATAAACAGACATAGACGTTAGTATAACTAGATAGTATAAGACAGCATAGACCTAGTAATGAGTGGTAAAGTAGATAAGATAGATTTTTTTTAACATATACCAGGAAGATGTTGCTGGTCTGTTCTGTTTCCCCAAAATACCTTCTTACCAATACCATAATGAAGCAGGAGAAAGTTTCTCAGTTTGTCCTTCCATTGCATTTGTTTACCTGCTAAATATTTGTGTCATACACCTGACAAAGAACGACAGGGGTGTAGTTTGTAATTTAAAAATTTGTCCCCTCCCCCAAGCTTACTGATTGCTTATGTTCTTTAGATAAACAGGGGGTTATCTGGTAGTATTTTCCTAGCAGAGAGATTTTTGAAAGTGGATAATATTGACTTTTTGATTCACACAAGATCAGTTTGTAGCACTGTAGGGAATCTATGAACGGCAGGGCAGGAGGTTAACAAAGCCGGATATATGGGCAGAAACATGAATGTTTGCATTATCTCATGTAGTAACTCTGTTTTGTGAGGTAGGATCAGAGATGCTATTCAGCAGGTTCTGACCAGTTCTGGAGAACTGGTAGCAGAAATTTTGAGCAGTTCGGAGAACCGGCAAACACCACCTCTGACTGGAGATTTTACAGTATCCTTCCCCTGCCACGCCCACCAAGCCATGCCCACAGAAAGGGTAGTAAAAAAATTTGAATCCCACCACTGGGTAGGATGATATGAATTTCCCCCTATCTTTTCATTTGGGCTTGTTTGAAATGAAAAGGAAGTTATTATTTGGAATTCTCCTGAATATTCTCAAGGAAATAATTAAGTATCTTTGGACGTAAGGAAGAGGCAAAACTAACTGAAGCTTCATTTGCAATACTAATTATCCTGACCTCCTTGCTGGAACACACTGGATTCACAAGATTCATTGAACCACAAATTAACTGACTCCACTTAGGGCAGTATGGTGTGGACCAAGTTTTATGAGCCCAGAGAATGGGCTTAATAGTAAAAAAAAAACCCATGGTTCATTTAACTATGTAATATGAATGCAGCAAAGAGAATCCTTGCTTTTTCTTCACCTGAAATTTCACAGCTTCTTATCTACCCCGTCTTTGCCCATTGGTTCAATGTGTCCCTCCTCACATTCTTCCTAAAAGACTGATCTGCAAAGCAAGGAGAAGCAGCATTGGCAAACTTGGCTGAGGAAAGGCAAATCTGGGAGGGGAGAGAAAAATGTATAATATATAAACATGAATAAACAACAGACCGAGACTCAATGATTCTGGAGAACCAGGCTCTTTTTAAAATTGTGTTTTTACTTTTGTATTCTCAAAAAAAGAGAAAAGAACACAGAATGGAAAGCAGTAGGAGAAATGGAAACAAGCTGTTTCACAGAGAAAATGGTGTGAATGTGTATATGTGCGCACACATGCATAATTTTACTGAAAAGGGCAGGCATTGAACTAATCAGGAGCAGAGAGTTAGCAGCAGAAATTGGAAGTGTTGTGCATACATTATTTTTTTGCACTTTGTGATGCCTCCTTTGAAATTGGCAGTGCTTTCAACATATACAGCCAAAAGTGCCATTTCTGCCAGGCAACAGAGTCAGTAATTTGAAGTCTTTCTTTTTCCCCTTCCAAGCTCCATCTGTAAGATTACCAGCTTCATATCCAAAGTAACCTTCTGTCCCTTGAAAGTTCTCTAAAATTTGACTGATGAAGCAGAAGCTCCTGCCCCCGTGGTGCACGAAAAACCACGTGTCTTGATACAGAAGACAAGGCCATCCAGAAAAGAAAAAAAAAGACCGTACACAATGCTGTGGAATTGCAGAATTTGTCAGAAAGTCCTGCTGATTTCTTCCTGCTTTCCCTGAACTCCAAGAAGACCTTTGTGCTGCCATACTGTAAGAGCTCCTTGGTTTTATGCAAGCTGCGTGTTCAGCAGGGACAGGAAATATGATGAGACTTTGTTAGGAATGATGTGATAAGTTAGCTGCGCTTCTGGGTAGAAGCTCCCACAGAAAAGCCCTGTCTTCCCTGCATTTAGCATTTGGGCTAATCCAGCAATGGCACCGGGCGCCTGGATTCCCATGAAGTTGTTCTCTCACTGCTGAACCGGTTTCCTTTCAACTCAACTGCATTGCAGCTCAAATGGCATGTTTTTCCTCTGAAGTTATTTTATTTGGGATATCGAGGTTTCGATGGACCATTTTCCATTGGTGGCAATTCTTATCAATCCCTGGGCTGAATCTGGTTCCAGAGGCTTCAAAGTTTTTTTAATCCATCTGATCAGTTTCTAAATCAGTTTCCCAATCCCTCTAAAACTATTTGCTGACTGATTTCCCCCTCTTATTCCACCTACCTCCTAAGCTCGGGTGAAGCAAGATTTCCTTCTCCCCATTCCAGGCACATGGGAATTCTGTACTGCAGCCCATAATTATAGTTGCCACTCGGGGGAAATCTGTGCCAAGCTATCCTCACATCCTTCAATGGGAATTCTCAGGCAGGAACAATGATATCTGAAAAGTTCAGGTAATCTCATAGCTCAGATTTTTTTGGGGGGAGGGGAAGAAGTCTATACTGAAAACACTGGGGAAGGAATATTTTACTTTCTGTTCAGAATGAGGAAATGGGGTGGGGGCAAGGACATTTTTGTTATATTAAGAGATACTATTGCACGTAGAAAGAAGCACTTTCTCACTGTCAGTTTTCTGTCCTCTCCTCTCAGCCAGCTGATGGGGATATGGATCGGTTCAAGGGGATCCCTGCCTGTTCTCTGAACTTTCAGATTGGCAGACTAAGACAATTACACAGCTGGCTTCAAGATATTTTGAAGGGTTTGGTGTATATGAATATGCCATTTGTTCACATTCAAATTAACTGTAAGTCCAAGGCTGTCAATAATCTGAAAAGCAGTCCTTGAGAAATGTAGTGAAGCTACTTGAAAGAAGAAGAAATGAAAAAAATCAATGGGACCAGCTTTCCTTCTCTGATACCCTTTTAGGGTATGACATAGGCTCCTATGTCAGCTTTACCCAACCTGGATATGTTGTATCACAACAGCCATTCTTCCCAGCCATCGGCAGGCCTAGATGAGGATAATGAGAGCTGAAATCTAACACAGCACCAGAGTTTGGGAGGAATGGTCTAAGTCTCCCCAAATAATAGCTGGTTCAAGTCTGTTGGGGAAGATGGCAAGAAGTTTCACTGATGGAAATGACCACATCTTGGGGCTGGTACTCCTGGTTGATCTGTGACCCTTGAAGCTCACCCATCTCATTCATGTTATTGCTGATGCAGTTCATGTCACTCTTGTTACTGTTGTCATCAGAGTTGGGACCAAACATCCAGTCTGCAAGCAGAACAACAACAAAAATACCCAAGATTAATTAGTATTACAAAGACAGGAGAACAAGAACTGGAGGATAATCTGATCACATCTTCATCCCATGCATTGAAGCTGGGAATTCATCTCCAGGGTGGGATTGCAAGGACATTTGTTATTGCTAGAGAAATAGATTTTCATCAGTAGATGGTGGTATTTTCTATACTCAGGGAGGCAGAGAGATTGGAAGGTGGGAGGAAACCCACAAACTCTATCTGTTGAGGTAATATGCTATTTCTCCCCTTGTCTTCCTTGAGAAAGTTTTTACTTTTTAATCTTCATACTTACATCCTTACAATAATATTGTAGGATAGTGTGTATAATTGGCTTATGACTTGCAGACCTAGTTTGTACATTACACTAAACCAGGGGTCCCCAATCCCTGGGCCATGGCTCCTACTGGGCCTTGAGCTGTTCAGAACTGGGCTGCGGAAGTGACAGGCAAGGGCACACATACGCACATCCCCACATGTGTGAGCAGTGGGTGAGCATGTGCACTCCATTTGTATGAGTGGTGGACATGCATGCCTGCCGCTGGTGCAAATGGAGCTGCCATGCACACATGTGCTTGTCTGCCGCTTGTGTGGAACCATCGCCTTTCCCCCACCACCACACCCCCGCCAGTCCACAATGCCAGAAACATTGGGGAACTCTGCACTAAACCATTTGCAGAACATGATTTATGGTTTAGCAATAAATGTATGAACAATTTTATCAGAAAATGATGGCTCAGTGTGATGATCCTGTGTATTTATCTCTCATTCAGGTGTAGCATTCTTTCCACATTAACTATATTTCAATCTCAATATATTTCTCATAACCCATTGTTTCCAATTATCCAAATCTACATTACGTTACATGTTAGGGCTGTAATGTTGCTTTTGATTTTGCCCTTTAGATCATAGCTGTGGTGAGTTGTTTTCCATGGATGGCTTTAGTATTGGCAGTGATATTTTCTTCAAAAATTAGGTAAAGTTATATCGAACAGATTTCAATTTTCCTGAATAACATGAAAATATGAAAACTTTATGAATATAAAGCACACGGACCAAGGCTCTTTATTAATTTTGCATTTTCATTTGAAAGATGTGGTTTCTAGATCCCAACCCTTGTTTGTTCCACACACAGACTTAAATTCTGGAAGGTCTATTTTTAAAATAAATGACAATAATATAATGCCTGGTATAAGTCACAAAGAGAGCCACTTTAGTGTAGTGGTTAAGGCATCAGGCTAGAATCAAGACTGTGTATTCTAGTCCTTCCTTAGGTGCAAATCTAGTTGGGTGCTCTTGGGCCAGTCACTTTCTCTCAACCCTAGGAAGGAATCAATGGCAAACCACTTCTGAAAAATCTTGCCAAGAAAACTGCAGATATTTGTCCAGGCAGCCTCTGAAAATCGGACATGATTGAACAAAAAAAAAAAAAAATCACAAAATTATAGATTTAGAAGAAGAAATTATGACAATGTACTTACCACCACTCTGGCTAACTTCTTCTAGGAATATAACTGAAGTCTACTTCCTTAACCATGTTTTGTTGAATAACTCCAAATTAAGATGAACTGAGCAACGCAGAGCAAAGATTTGTAAATCCCTACTGGTTTTGTTACACCACTCTCTGATCAGTTCTAATCCCAAGGAAACTGATTTGAGTGCTGCCATCTTGAAGGGATTATTATATAGTAACTTCCAACGGACACTGTAGAAGATCTTTAAAAAAAACCCAGATAAATCTGCCCTGGTATAATTTTTGTGTCTGGGTACCCTTTGTTTCATTCTCTTTATAGGCAGGCACACAGCTTCCTTAAACTTGCCTTGCAATGAGGCATTAGAATCTTATCCCTAATTAAACATCCCTAGGTATTTTGACTCCCTAGATTCTTAAGCACCTTCCATCACACAATATTAATTCAGCCTGTTAGCCTTGAGATACCTCTCAGTTTTTGGAGGAAATTAAAACACACTCATCGGCTTTAGAAGGGAAGCATGTGGAATGCAATTTAAATCAGACTGTTACTTCCTGAGGGAAATATAAACCAAATTAAGCCTATGACTAGGTACTTGCCATTCTAGCTATTCTTTAGCTAGAATGGCAGGATTGACAGTGCTGGAATGCAACATCTTGCTGTTTCTGTAACCAATTGCAGACTGAAAATGTGTCCAGTGACCTACATCAACTTTGATTCTGTTTAATTGGCATACAGCTGCTGTCTGTGGGGTTGTCCCAACTATGGAAGCTAAAGATACACTTTCCCTTGTGCTAAATACACTTACCTTGTAGATATACAATAGAAATGTAATGTATTCTGTCCAGAGTGGTTTTGCATGAGATGGTCAACCATATAAATTTGACAAATCAATCAGTCAATCTCCCCATATTGTGGGCTTTGCTAAGGTCATTTATATGCCTTGCCAAGCCTATTATTCAGAGACTAATACTTGAAAGGCAAGTTCAAAAGCTTTTTAAATCAGTTTTTATGGTTGCTTATCTTTAAACCAGACTTGAATTAAACAAACGTTACAGCCTTACGTGTTGCAGGGTGCATGTTTACCTAGTAACTGTTGCATTTTGAAGACACACTATGGAGTCGGCAACAGGTGATTGATTCATTTGTCAAATGACATTTTCTCTGTTCCTAATGGACACAAATGAGATTCTTCTCATCTCTCCTATGCTGGTCTATTGCTGCAATAAGGAGTCTAATAAAGATATGCTCCTCATTATCATCAATTGTCCTGATTTAGACGCAGTTGTTGGTGAACATTATAGTAAGGAGATACTGCAATAGTTCCTGAAAAACCTGTGTCAATATTGAAAGGTTTCAGCTGCACCAGTGGCCAAAGGGTGTTTTCTCTGTTGAACTTAATTTTATGTGGCAAAGAGCAAACAGGACATTTATCTACATGCGTGGTAAAACTTGATTTTGCCAAGGAACAAGCAATCTCTAGCAAGACCCTTCAGGATAATGCATATGAGAAGCAAGCACAGGCCATCAATCAAAGGCTGATAGCCGAATAGACTCAGTACACCTTGAAGCCTAGCTTTCCTCTCTTACATGATTTCAGGCAATTCGGTTCTGAATTTTGTATTATGCCAAAATCATCCATTAGCAAGGGCTACCCATTAGTCAAGGTAAACAAGGTATATAATACCGAGTATATTATGGATAAGCCTCACTGAAACCACTTTGCATCGGGTGATGGTGGTTGATAGATTTAGTCACAGAGCACTAATTACATGATTTTCAACTGAAAATCGATTAAGAGGATATAAATGAGGGCACAAAGGAAACAGCTGGATCTGAAGAAATATGGCCCTTAGAGATACATTTTTTCCCAAATTACTATGTGCTCTCAGGAATTCACATCCTCATTATACATCTTTAATTGCTCTGGCAGCTGGCTAATTGCACAAATTATTAGCAAGCCAAATACCTTTCCTTTCCAGGGAAAGTAAAATATAGAAAGTAAGGTGACAAACCTTCACCTCTGATGGCAGCACTAGCTCTCCCCTTTCCAAGACATCTGCAATGGCAAAGTTTTGGAGGAAAAGCCCAATTTAATGGATATAAAAAAAATATATTAAATTTATTCACAGTGTCAGATATCCTAGTAGCAGAACTTATTAGGAAAAAATTATAAGAAGGTTTTAAAAACTGTGGGACAGGTTTTTATTTTAAAAGGCATCACACTGAAAAAACAACAACAGGATAACAACAATGAAAGCACCCTCTTTTGATAATGTTTCTGATAGGTTAGCTAACTATAAAAAGCTACTAGGACAACTTCAAAAGGTACAGATGTTCTGCTGTAACAAAAGCAAAGTGAAAATCTTTTGCTTGTTCCAATGCTGTAATAAAGCTGCTTGGCCATAATTGATCTTACTTCAATTTCTTTTGCTTTACACACCTGCAAAGGTTGTAAATACAAGAATTGATGAAAAAGTTACTTTGCCATCACTGTCATAACTGTGAATGTTGCTAAATGAGACAGCTGCTAAAGAAGAACTATCCATAAAGGGGGAAAAGCACTTGTTTTGTGAGTGGGTCACCCCATCAAGATGGATGGATTTTGCATATTTGGTTTCCCCAGGCCAAAGTCTCTCCATTTTGCTAGGGCTGAGTTGAAGTTGGCTCTTCCCATTCAAACCTTTAGATTAGGGGTGTCAAACTCCCACCATCACATGACATATTGGGACTTCCCCCCCCTCACTAAACCACGTGGGGGCAGGGCCAGCACGAGACACATCTGGCCCACAGGCCATGAGTTTGACATCCCTGCTTTAGAGTCTCCAAACACTTCATCAGCACTGCAACGGCATCATCTGCCTGGCTACCAACCTGCCTTCAGTCGAGGACCTATATACTGCACGAGTCAAAAAGAGGGCTGTATTTACAGACCCCTCACATCCTGGACATAAACAGTTCCAACTCTTTCCCCCAAAGGGAAAGCTATAGAGCACTTCACACCAAAATAACTAGACACAAGAACAGTTTTTCCCCGAAAGCCATCACTCCGCTAAACAAATAATTCCCCCAACACTGTTCAACTATTACAAAGTCTGCACTACTATTACTGTTAATCTTCTCATCACTCCTTATCGCCCATCCCTTCCCACTTGTGACTGTATGACTGTAACTTTGTTGCTTGTATCCTTACAATTTATATTGACCGTTTCCTAGTATGATTTGATTGCTTATTGTACCCTATGACTATCATTAAATGTTGTACCTTATGATTCTTGATGAATGTATCTTTTCTTTTATGTATACTGAGAATATTTGCACCAAGACAAATTCCTTGTGTGTCTAACCATACTTGGCCAATAAAGAATTCTATTCTATTCTATTCTATTCTATTCTATTCTATTCTATTCTATTCTATTCTATTCTATTCTATTCTATTCTAGGGGTGGAGAGAGCTGAGCATACATGACCTTGCCCAGAAGTTTAATGTATGCATTAAAAAGAATCAGTGAAAGACCTTCACCCTGTAGCATGACACATTGCAGGGGTCTAGGAGTCAACCTCTTCTCCTTCTCTAATACTGATTGGAATTGGCCATGAAAACACAGTTGCATAACAGTGCTCCCTGCTCCCTGCTCCCCACTCCCCGCTCTCAAAGCTGGTCCTGAAGGATAACATGGTCAACGTTATTGAAAGGTGCTGAAAGATCTAGGAAGGCCAGAATAATTGCACCTTCCCATCCTGAACTCTCTGAAATAATCTTGCATGATCAATGCCATTTCAGGATTCCCTGGCCTGAATCCAGATTGAAAAGGGTCCAGGTAATCCACTTCATCCAGAGCCCTTTGTAGCTGACTGCCAACCACCTTCTGAACTACTTTTCCTTAAAAGAGTTGAAAGTTGTCCAACACTGTTGAGCCTAATGCGACTTCTTGACAAGGAGATGCATTATCACTTCCTTCAAGGCAAATGGCTTCACTCTCTTCCACATTATTCAGACCCATCAAATTCCAGATCCCAGGAGGTCTTAACCAAACAAGAGAGACATAGATACCAAACTATGGTTTTCACCAGTGAAGACAAACATATATGTCCCAGGATAATGTGGCAGGAGCCAATCTGGATCAGTCACTGGAACCGCTGGATTTAGTCTTCTGAGCTTTTGGTCTCATATGAAGCCCATACTCAGGGAATTTCTTTCTCACACACATTGTGGAGAGACAAGTTCCCTGAGGATGAATTTCAGCATGAGTCCAAAAGCTTAGAAGACTAAACCTCTGGTCCTGGTGACTGACTCAGATTGGATCCTGCAACAGGTGGCTTTGTTCACAGCCAAAAGGATCCTGTCCACTTCCTCAGGATCAACCAGATCAAATTCCTCCTAGATCAGCGGTCGCCAACTGTTGGGCCACGGCCCACTGTTGGGCCATGTGAAAATGTTGGTGGGCTGCAGAGAAATCTCACCCCCAGAGCAACCCCACAAAGCAATTAATCCAGGCTGTGCAGAAACACAAGGCTGCGCAGCCCACATGGCCCACAAGAACCCTCCCCGCCCACTCACTCCTTACCCGGTAAACTTGCTTGCTAAATTGCCAGTTTTCCTTTTTCCGACTATCATCTGTTCTGCTGTGCCAGGAGATTTAGATTAGCTAGGAAGCAGGAAATGGTTGGATTTATTGCTTTCTAGCTAGTCTTTAGATCTTCAGCTCTGCTTTTAAGCACAGCCGAACCTCCCTTAGGACTGAAGGTTATATTATTCAATGCAGACTCACAGCAAGCCAATTTGAGAGACAGAGCTAGCCGATGGCAGATAGATAGATCACTGAATGATTCTATGAGCAACTCAGTCTGCCTGCCTGCCTTGCCTGATTTTGGGTAAAAGTTGCTCTTTTTTAAAAATAAAAAATTCAATATTTACATACATGGTGTGTTGTGAGTTAATTTTATGAGTGTGCTTGCAAGCAAATTTTATGTGACAAGATTGAGCTAGTCAATGGCAGATAGATAGATTTCTGAATGAATCTATAATTCTGTGAGCAACTCAATCTGCCTGCCTGCTTTGCCAGATTTTGGGTAAAAGTTGCTCTTTTTTTATAAAAAATTCAATATTTATATAAATATTTATAATATTTACATACAAGTCATGCCCAGCCAGTCACATGACCACCAAGCCACACCCACAAATTAGGCCATGCCCACAGAACCAATTAGTGATCCCTGGGATTTAAAATTATGAGTTTGGTCGTCCCTGAGGTCCAAAAGGTTGGCGACCCCTGTCCTAGATTACAGGTCTCCAACATGTCTTGGTCACTTCCAAAATATCCTAACCCAAGGACCGGGAGGCCATCTTTCTTGAATGTTCTTTTGATTTTCCAGATTAGCTACTAATCGGGATGATTTTCCATCCAAGTATTAATCAGATAATATAATGCTTATGTTTCCCCCCCAAAAAATCAGCTGATATTTTATTTATTTATCCAAATTTAGGCAACTTGGCTTTAAAAGAGGGGCCCTGTCTGACCAGTAGAACAATACCCTTAATCATAAGTTAATCATACTCAAAGAGGGATTCCAGAACTTCTCCAACTCAAGTCCTGGGACAACAATTAGGTGTTTAGCAATTTCCTGAACATCAGAAAGAACTTGAATCTCTGGCAGGATAACATTCCAGAGGGCAGGTGCTGAAACAGGATAGACTCGCTTTCACTTCTGCCTCTGACTTTGACACAACAGCAAGAATTGATGGTAAAATCATCATATTATCACATCTGACAGCACTTTATCTGCTACAATGAGTTTGTGAATATGTTCCTAGATATGGGGAGAAATTTTCTTGGGAAACAATGGCAGTGGTGAACTGTAAGCCAAATGTCCTCTGGAAGCCTACAATTAAGGATACACAATTTTCATCTATTTCTATTCCTCTTCCATTTTCACCCTCCAGGGACTCTATTTGTCACTCTTTTCACCTGGTGTACTTTCTGTCTCCATTCTTTCCTGTAGCCCTGGCACCTTTTCTCTCACTCTTTAATTTCTAAACAAGATGAGAAATGCTGTAGAGTCATGCTACTGTTGCATCAAGCATCCTCATTTCTCCCAAGGTTATCTTAGGGAAGGGCATAGATGGCACTTCTGAGACATATAAATATTTTGCTTTTGTTTAAATGTGTCCCTTTCAACTGAGAGATTTTCAGAATGGAAGCCCATGACATTTACCTGGATAGCACTGCTGCTGACAGATAGCAAAGAGCATTAAATCAATGCTGGTTATTGCCTTGTGAAAAAGTCCAATTAGATCAAAAGTAACTAGAATAGCAGAAGGATTACTGAGGAACATGGAAGGACATGACAAAAGGACATTATAAAGATTAATCTCTTTGGAACTTTTAAGAGCAGTTCATGACATGCTGGTATCACTGGAGTATCATCACAGGAAACTCCCAAGAATATCTGGTAGGCATAAAACATTAATTTATTTTCAAGTTTACCTTCTGACCCAAAAACCATTCTGTGGTTCCAGCTAAGAGTGATTGTGAAAGAATTTGGTTATTGATATGAGACCTCCTTCTAAACTCCAGTTTTGGTGCTTCACTTCAAAACAGAAATAAATTGATAGGTGTGAGATGAGAAAGAGAGGGGGGGAGGAAGGGGGGGAGAAAGAGAGAGATGGATGATAGATGGATGATAGATAGATGATAGATAGATAGATAGATAGATGAGAGAGATAAAGACAGAGACAGACAGACAGACAGACAGACCCAGTTTGAAATTAAGTAGCATATACCCAAAGTAACATATAGTTGGGAGGGGGAGAATAAACTTTTCCAGGCCTTTAATTATTTCATAAAGCCTGTTTCATTAAATTGTTCATAACGCTCATATAACTTCTGAATCTTTTCATTTGCTGATGACATACTTACAAGGCCTGGAAGCTTAGTGGCTCCCTTTACCTAGAGATACCCACAGTATAAATATATCAATTATTCTGCACAGTCTGTTTACCTCCTGGCAGAGGAGAGAGCTGTTGAAGAGAGACCACACAGGGAGGTGCTAAATGTACTCAGCTTGAAATAAATGAACATGCATTTACATCCAAAGCTCTAAAATCAAGATATATCCACCAACAACCTGCTTAGATATTATCTATCCTTGGCCCCCTTGTGTAGTGAAGTCTTTATTGATATATTGTGTCTGAATAACAAGGATGTCCCCATTTTCATCTGTAAAAACTCACAAGGATTACAATTAACTAGATGAACATATTATCTGCATGTATTGTAGCAGTTCTCAAACTCAGTTGTTGGTATCTTTAGCTAAGAAAGTAATATAACAGGTAATTGGAAGACCTATCCTCTGAATGCTTCTGGTTATCAGATTAGATGTAATTGTCAGGTGAACAAATGCCCTGATCTTGTTTACCAGATGACCTTTAAATAAATATGAAATCATGGAGTCATGAGTTAGTACACATTTCCTGAGACAATGGACCCATTCCTTTATTGGGAAAGGAAGCAGCTTAGTAGTAGAAAACTTGGTCCACATGGAAAAAATCTAGATCCAAATGTCATTATCACTGCAGGTTATCTATTCCTGACAATCAATGCCTATACTCAAATCATAGCAGGTATTTGTTGAACCAAACTTTAGGTCTTTCAATTTTTTTTTGCAGAACAGCTTTCAATTGGCCAGTGCAAACTCCTGGGGTGTTCTCAGAGCAGCGGAAGTGATTTAAAATCTCATTTACTGAAAGTGCTGTAGGAGTAGAATGAAGAGGGCAACACATCTCATATTATTAATGGTAAGTGTTCAGGAATCTTTTGGGGGGGAGGGGGGGTTAAAGCTGGCTTTAAAATGGGATTGTACTGGCATTGGTGGCTTAACACAAATCAGAGAGAAGCTAATTGTTCAGGACAGCCATTAATAGATAACGGTAACAATAAAGACATAGCCAGACAATCTACTAAATCAGATAATATGATCTGATAGCATCATCATCTTCTTTTAATGACCCCATAATCCCTTGTGGGGTGGAGTCTGGGCAACTGAATGGAGCTGAGTGCTTATTGGCGAGATGCCTTCCCTATCGCCAATGCAGAGTATATTCACCAGATATATTCTCAATGTGCCCAATGTGGCACTGTATCTGCCTCTACCTAGGATCGAACTCACAGCCTCCTGATTATGAGGCAAGAGCTCCACCTCTAGGCCACTGTACCAATAAATCACCAATATGGTTTATGATCATTTAAAAGTGGGGATATGTATTCACCTCCCCATTTTAAGATTTGTTCTGCTTACACTTACTGTACATGAGAATAAAATATGGTGGAGACAAAAGCTCTTCAGATTCTTAGGAAGTGCATAATGCATGGTCATCTGGAACTAGAAGATAAATTTCCAAACAAAAGAAGAAGAAATGGCTCAGATCAATGAGGCTCTTCATTGTCAGAAAGGCAAGTTCAAAAAGTACAGGAGCTTTTCTGAGACACCTGGAAAGAAGTGTGATCAGTAAAGTCAAGGGAAGTTATCTGCTTTTACTTCCAGGAAACTTAAGACTGAATATGACCTTAGTAAAACAATATCTTTGGCTGCTCAAATAAAGGGAGGAGAATTACACTGAAGATGGGGCAGGTGAAAGGTAAGAACCTCTAATTTGTAAACATGTTGAAAGTCCAGAACTTTTCTTTAGTATTAGTGTGCAAAAAAAAATGCAACTGGAAGGTCAGTTCTTTTTCTCACTAGTTTCTCACTGGAAAAAAGAAACAGCCATAATAAACAGGATTTCCAAGAATATTTACATTCTCCTGCCGGAGATCAAATTCAACAGAACACGACAAATGAAAGCAAATGTATCTGTCAGAACTGTTTTCTCCAAATAACAATGAAAGAGGAAGCTCTAAAAATGATCAAAGCTATTGTTGTTCCCATCATCAATTAAACTTTTCCAGATAGTTAAAACACCAGCTAAAATCTCTTTGGCTGTAATCTTAGACTTGGGAGTAAAATCTATTTAATTCAATAGAATGAACATCAGATCAAACATGTTCAGGTCTGTTCTGAGCTATTTGTATATGCATTATCCCCATGTCCTGCTCAGATAATAAATTACCAATCATCAGAATTAAAGGAATATGAAATCAAAGACTGAGCATTATGAAGCATGAAAGGTTCTAATTCTTTCCAGAAATATTCATAAGGTACAATACAACTGAATTATTGTGATGAGGGGCCAAGTGATAGCAGTTTTTGGATTATCTAAAGGAGGTTAAACAGAAAGTCAGCCTGTTTTCTTTCATTCCAGAGTGCAGGATGCAAAAGAATGGATTTAAATTATTGGAAAGTAGATCCAAACTAAATTACAGAAGAACGCTTCCTTACAATAAAAATGGTTTGACAGTGGAACCACTCGTCCACACTATACACATTCACGGAAATCTGTTGGGAATGCTTTATTTTGAACTTCAGCAAGGAGGAGTGTTGGACTCAATGATCTAAGTTGTTGCTTCCATCTCTATATTTCTATGAATCTAGGGCCCTTCAGCTGTTGATGAACTACAATTCCCAGCATGCAGGCTGACTAGTCTGCAAAGGGAGCCAAACAATGAAGTGTGCATCATGTATTTGTGAGTTGTGCTTTTGGACATACGCCATGATATTGCATACACATACAAAAGCTTTGATCATGACAGCAAGTTGCTTATTTTATCATTGTGATGAAATAATTGGATTCTGAGGACATCTCCAAAGCTGTAACATTGCAACAGCTGGCGTGCCATAGCATCTCTGCTCTGATTTAAGGCCAGTACAAGCTAATATTACATAATAGAAGAGTGTGGAAGAGCAGCATCCTCCAGGCAAATCCTGAAGCATCAAAAGCAAAATGTGTTTTGCTAAAGCACAGCAGCAAAAAAATATAGGCATAGGTGTATAAAAATCACATGATGTTCCACTAAAAAAAAAAAAAACCACATAGGCTTGCTTCTTCTAATGCAATGTGACTCTCTGGCAAACAACAATTCAATAAAAATCAACACTTTTAATGCCCTGGAATGGGAACAATTGGCCTCCACAAGGCATGGCCTTCGCTGTCTCTTTTAAATTTTAATAGTGGGATGGATCTCCAGCAATGTGTTCAGTAAATATAGTTTAACATTCACTTTCCAAAAATATAAAAATACATACATATTTGGGATTTGGTGCATTCCGCAAACATCATGGCAGTCCCTGCCATCCCTATCCAACCTATTTAAGAAGAGAAGCGCATACATATTAGCTTTTATCTTTGTTTTTCCTTTTCTTTTTGGTATTCAAATATACCATTGTCAGAACCTGGGGCTATGCTCTCGCTCCAAATTTCTCTTTGTGCATGGCTTCTCTGCTTCTCTAAAAGACAATTTTAGCCCTGGCTGTTTGTGAATCGAAAGGCTCTGCTAAGTTGAAACTAAAATATTCCCTGATAAGGTTTTGTAGAGCTCACCACCCCTCTGGATGACTATTATTTTTAGGGAATTTCCTCACCTTAGGGTACAAATACAATCTGCTTTTCTATATCCCATGAATTGCCTTTGTGGCTAATAAACAAGAGGTCTTATTCTATGTGGTATCTTGTCCTGTATTTTTAAAAAAATGCCCCAATCTTTTCTTCTGAGAACTACACATTCCCAATACTTTCCATCTATTTTCATAGCATTTAGCTTTTAATCTCCTGATCATTCTCCCTGTCCTTCTTTGTACCTGTTATAGTTTGTCTGAATCCCTATTAAAGTTTGATAACTAGAACTGGAGATAGTACCTGAACTGGGATGTGATCAATTCAGAATTAAGTAAAACTTTTGTTCTGTTTTCAGGATTATACTTTTGTAGACCCAGTTTCACTTGATTTATTTCCTAAGTGAAGAATTCCAAATTTGATTCTGCTACATTTCATTCTTTCACCTCATTTTTCTAACCTATCAAGGTTGCTTTGAGTGAATTTCTGTCCTTTTGAATATTAGCTATTCCTAAAATGTTGTCAGCTATACATTTGATAAATATTCTCTTTTCATCCAAGTAATTAATAAAAGTATTGAAGAATACACCGCCTAAGACTGAATACTATGGCACTTTATTTCAGTTTGGTGAAGAAGAAAAAATGATGAATGATCTTTGAGTATGATTTTCAAGCTAATTATATATCCATTGCACCTAGCACACACTTGGCTAGCTTGTTGATAAGAGTAATTCATCAAAATAATATTTTCTCATGTCCTTGAATACTTCAACTGATGTTTAAGAAAGCTTTTCTGATTATTTATTTATGTTGAAGATATAATGAAATTGAAGAAGAATTAACATATGACTTGGACTTATTTTTTGGCTGCTCCATTTGGTTTTTATTCATATGTAAACCTGAGAAGACCCTTAAGATTTATAAGGGGGCAGGGGTGTCTATCCTTGGCAACTTTAAGACTTGTGGACTTCAACTCCCAGAATTCCTCAGCCAGTCACGCTAGGTTGCTCCTGATTTGGACTAGTCTGGTTTAAAGTTAATTAGAGTCTATGTGCTGGAAAATTTGAAATACATTGATCTCTGAGGGTTATCTATGAATATAAACCTTGTCAGATATATCTTCTTTATTAGTCAATAATAGGGTGGACATTACACCTGAATAAATAAGCTGTGACTGAACTGTGTAAGTATGGTTGATTGCCCCAAAGGCTGGTTGCTTAAACGTAGTAGTTTAGGATTAATGTGCAAAATATGTATCTCTCTTTCTTTGTTATAGTTTGAAGCATATTGCCTTCATTTTAATCTTTGTTTTCCTTGTCCCAATAGGAACCCAAAGCAATGTGGGAAGATGACAGTCACCGCAAATACTATTAATACTCATTGACGTCAGAGATTAAACATCATTGGAAAAAGGTAGTACAAACACTAAAAGCAAACAATTCATGACCTGGGAAGGCAGGACAAAAACCCCCAAAGAAGTCTCAAAAGAATCTTGGACATTATAGGAATAAATGGAAAGGTATTAATATGGAAATTCTAACAGCTGGCACAAAGTCAGACCAACATATTTGTGGAATACCAGTAAATCTCTGTCTTGCAGCCTAATCTATCTTTATGACCTTGGGAAAAGATCTTTTAAAAATAAAAACAATGCTTTCTCTTAAGATTTCTAATCACTTCCATTTGTTCCCTCTTATATAACATGAACAAAAACATGTATTAAAAACAAAACAAAAACACCTTATGTTGCCATGACCTTGGGAAAAGATCTTTTAAAAATAAAAACAATGCTTTCTCTTCTTAAAATTTCTAATCACTTCCATTTGTCCCCTCTTATATAACATGAACAAAAATATGTATTAAAAACAAACAAAAAAAAACCCTTATGTTGCCATACAAACAAAAGTCAGGAATGTCAAGAGGGAGATTACTGGGTTATTGGTACCCCAAATCTTGGAAGCCGAATTAACCTGTTAACTAAACAGCAGTTACAAATAACCCAGAAATTCTTAAGTAGCATTGAGACTGCCAAAGAACAACTATGACTCTCATTGACCCTGAAATGGACAGAGCTGATGGGAATCAGTATAGTATAGCTAGTCCTCGACTTACAGCCATTCATTTAGTGATCTTTCAAACGGGACTGAAAAAAGTGATTTATGACCGTTTTTCACACTTCTTCACACATGACCATTGCAACATCCCTATGGTCATGTAATGAGAATTTGGACACTTAATAACAGGCATGTATTTATGACAGTTGCAGTATTCCGGGATCATGTGATCACCTTTTGTGACCTTCTGACAAGCAAAATCAATGGGAAAGCCAGATTCGGTTAACAACTATATCAGGGGTCTGCCACCTGCGGCTCTGGAGTCACATGTGGCTCTTTTGGCCCTCTGCTGCGGCTCCCTGTTGGCTGATCCCACCATTGGCTGGCCCCCTCCCCTCCCTCCCCGTCATTCCTCATCTGGCCTGAGAAGGTAAGGGTGATGGTGGGAGAGGGAGACTCACTCCATATTCCAGAGCAGGAGGGGACTGAGTGGGAGTGAGTGATGTTGAGTTGGCCACACCCATCCAGTCACAATGGTTGTTAAATTATTGGCTCCTGGTGTTTTCTTTTCTGTGGGAAGTGGATCTAAATGGCTCTTTGGGTGTTTAAGGTTGCAGACTCCCGAACTATATTAATAATTTAATGTCTTCAGTAATTCACTTAACAACTGTGGCAAGGAAGGTCATAAAAAGGGGGCAAAACTCACTTAACTTTCTTGCTTAGCAATTTAAATTCTGACCACAACTGAGGTTGTATGTTGAAGACTACCTGTATTGAATTCTCTAGGTTTCATTTTTAAGATAATAATTGTCAGCAGCAGCAAAGTCTGACTCAAAAGCTGGACTAGTCATGAGAGAATTGAAATCTTTTTCAAGATGTAAATTTGGAGCATTGCTGAAGATTTTAATATTTTTGAACCATCCTTGAATTTGAATCCCATTGAAATTTAGTCTCTTGTAAAGCAATCTGAGGTCACAAATGCACACTAAATAATTTCTTCAAGTCAGTATAACAGAAAAAGTGTGATCTCAAATGGTATGATATTAAAGCATTTGGGGAAAGGGCTAAAAAGTAACAGCATTCGGAGTGACTTTCAAATTAAGGATATAACTGAGCCAACTTATCTATAGCCAAAGCCACCAGACCCAAAATGATCACAACCAAACACCGATTGATCATAACCAATCAACAAAGAAACTTGCATAATTGAAAATGATCAAATTTCTGAGATTCAGACTGGACTCCTAGGAAATAATATGCAGTATACTTCCTAGGGATTTTACTAGTAGGTGCTGGAAACTGCATGAGCTGATGAAACTAGTAGCAATTAAATCTGTCAGATGTAATCTGCCCAGAATGATGATTGGTAACTGATTGTAAAAACTGAATATCAATTGTTTTTATTATCAGCAGAATTTTTTTTGTCTCATTTCTATAGATATGTATGCTGATCAGTTCTGAGTTACCATCAGGAACTTCACAACTACATGGTTCCCCTTTAATTATGAACAGAGACATTATTTAAAGCTTTTGTAGCTGTGCAAATTTTGTAGCTGCAGTTGAAATGGGGTCTGATTTGAGAAATTGCTGCCTCATAATGGCTCAGAGAGAAGTTATATAACTGAACCTTCATCTAATTCCAAAGTAAATAACAGAATGGCTTATATCTTTCTGGGCTAATCTACAAGCTGGTTTCCATGAAGATTATTTTGAGACCTTCCAGATTTATTAAGCTAGTTATCTGCAGGAAGTTGTAATTAGAATGTTGCTACTTAATACATATAGAGATATGATTTAGATTATTTATTTATTTAGCCAAGGAAGATGACAATACACTGTTAAGATTTTTCCGTGCTCCAAGACCTTGGCCACAGTATTTATTATGGGATTTTGAGAAAGTTTATCTTCTGAGAAAAACTAATGATAATAAAAGTGGTGAATGTTCTGTTCGGTTACATTCATCTTGGTAACTTCTGCTATTTGTAGTTTTGGCCTTGCTTTCCCTTTGTTACAACACCATTAATGCTTCAGTGGAATAATTGCAAATTGCAGCCAACTGACCCAAAAAATAGAACCTCTGAATCGTACAGCTGTGTCCATGGTGCAGTTTTGTTACAAAAGGATCACTAAAAGGAAATAATGAAATTAAGAGCACAAAGAATCCCATTAAAACTGACCAAAGTTCAATTTAATTAATCATTTTGCTTCCAACCATGGACCACCAAATTCTAGAATTCCACAATCAAGATCTAGCAAACCGTTGTTGATGTTCACTTAAACATCCACTTTTAAAATGTCAAATGTCACCTTTTACATTTGCTGAGTTTTAAATATATTGGAAAATAACTTTTGGGGGAAAAACTAAATCTATAAGGGATTTATTTATTTACTATGCCTTGTATATTGTTCAGTTGGCACATCCTGCCTGGAGTAAGGATTGTCGGGCATGAATGAGCAAACCCACATATGTAAAGTTCAAATTAGCTACTTTATTGTTTTATCTTACTTTATAGGAATCTCTCCAGACTGGTAGCTTTCACCTGGGAAAGACTAGATAAGACTCAAATACATTCAGACCTATCCCCCTTGTGTTTACATAATAATTCTAGTCTAATTTCCTGCTTGAGCCCTCCTTCTGACTGGGATAGTTGTTCTCCAATAAAGGAAATTGGTTCTTGTTGTTCCAAAATGCTTTTCTGATGAACCATGCCCTCACCGCTCTTCAGAACATCACAAAGGAATGAGAGATCTGGATTTCAATGGGCAAACTGTTTAACAGAAGGGGAGAGCAAAGAACTCAACAATGCAGATGGCATTTTTGTGTGTGTTCATTCTTCTTTGATAGTCAATTGCACATACTTGAAATCAGCTTTTGGGTCAATAGGTTAACCTCCAATGATACATTCCAGCTATATTATTTATCTTCATATTAGGGCTCATAGGTAAATCATAGATCTCCAGATACTTAACTCAGCTTTTGTCTAGACTTAGTAGAAGATGCAAAGATCCCAATTCAACATTTTACACAACAGTTCTTTGCTCATTTCATTACACGGAAATCAGAGATCATACATATTTATGTTGTAGGCCTTTCACTCCCATTTTTCCAGATTAACAAATAATTGGTTATTCTCTTGATGGCCTTGGGAAATAACTTCTGATATATATTGACATAACAGTTGTCTCTAGCCTGGGATTCACTGGTTCTTCATTAATTTCAGCCATTATGCCTCTAGATTTTACACTATTTATTTCTCTTTACCTTTCCCTGCTAAAACAGGACTTGTCAGTATTTCTTTCTTCTCTTTCTGTTTGTGGGCAAAAAGAGGATGTTGGGCTCCTCCTTGCATTTTGCATTTTTAAAAATTAATGCTGGTGAGATCTCCCTATTGTCAAGCTTCCTCTTTCTCTCCCTCTCCTTCTCTTTCTTTCTCTTTCCCCTCCACCTCTTTTTATAACCATTTCCTGAAATTCTTTGATAATTATTTCCTAACTTGCTTCAATAAAAATTATCTGGTCATTCTGAATTGCTTATGAGATTGTTTCAGTGATTGCAGTCTTGCTTGTTGGATGAAGCTTGACAGGTCATTCAACAAATGGTGTGTTTCACGAAGAAGCTTTATATAGAGAGTAGTTTTCAAGCTGTCTTCCTTTTTCTTCCTGCCCTGGGTTCCTCTTGGAGAAGGCTATCTTGTTTCTAGCTGCTCTTTGTTTGTGCAGTGGTCAAATATGCTCCTATATCATAGTTCACCAGGTGAAAAGTCTCATCTGGAGAAGGGATGTAAAGTAGGAAATAGTCTAATTTACTTAATCAAGCTTATTTGTTCTATGAACTAAGAATATAAGAAATGTGTATCTGACAATAAGAAAAAAATATGCCCACTTGATCGGTCATTGTTCCAAACTCTTGGGTGAGATTTGAACTTCTATACTGTAGTGTATTCAGTTGGTGTCAGTGCTTGAAAAATCCTTTTGACCAAAAGCTCATAGTTTAAAATGTAATTTCTTTTGGTTGGGAATAAGTGCTAGAAAGAAATGCATTGGGAAGGAAATACTCTTAAGTTTTCTAGTCAATTCTAAAATCAGAATGCTGAAGCTGAAAGAGTGGATGGGAGCTGGGTGATGGAAGATGGTCTGAGAAGGAAGCTGAAGAACATATTGGGAACCTTGGAACCCCACTTACTTCTTTCACAACAAAGGGAGTCAACAGATTAGTTAATGGAGTAAAATTACATTTATTTGGGAATTAACATTTCAACATATCTGGAGAACATCAGGGTAGGGACAGGATAGTCTAAATTGCATAAAGCTGTGAATTATGACACCAGTGGAAGATTCTGAAAAAGAAGAGTTATAAGCATCCATTGATATATTCAGACAAAGAGGTAGAAAGGATAGTTCTTCCAAATTTTAGACAAGTTACTTTACCCCTCTCCTTATTTTTCCAGCTCGTACAGTATTTGGTGACATGCAATGTCATCGCTGAAGTACAGCCATAAATTGAATCATTCCAATACACAAAGGAAGTGGGGAAAATGAATTGTGGTGTGAAAAGCTAGGGACTTTGAGTGTTACAGGTGTTCTGTCAGTCATAAATGCACATCTAGGGATGGCAGGAAGCTCTAAGGGGAATTGAGTGTGACCAAGAAACACTATTGATTCTTAGACTTAAGCAATGTGATGTCTGTCAAGCAAGCCAATTAAAGGCTGCATTGAGTTTAGAATTGAGGTGTGATCAATACAGTTAAACGGATTAAAGAATGTGGCTACAAAAACCTGGAGAAATTCAAAAGAATAAGAATGGTTCTGGGGCAAGAGAAGTGGATGCATTTCTGCAGTACATGTAGTCAAATCTCCAGCGAACCAAACAACTCTTGAATGTCAGCATTTGAAACTATATAATGCTTTTGTAACACTTTTTTTTTTTTTTGCACAATGGAGAGGAAAAGCGAAAAGGCTGCTCCATAACTTGTTCTATTATCCTCTTGCTTTGACAAATTATTTAATCATGAAAAATGTGATTGAAGTAGATTCTGACTTTTTTTTATTTATTTGAATGATATTACACAGTGCATTTTGAAGTATTTATGATTCTTAAACCATGCATGGGGTGGTATTTATATGTATACATGTACACTACACACCGAGAGAGAGTTGTGTATTTGTGAGCTTCAAGGGGATGGATGGAGTTCAGAATAATGTAGTGCAAAATGTATGGATTGTTATAATTACATACACAAAAACCATTGACTTGAATGGTTGTTTCCATTTTAAAAGTTACACATATGAAATCTGAACCCTAGGAAGTGTGAAGAAATTGATAGTTGTTATATGTACTATTGTTTCCTTTTTGCAACTTTTTGAAGTTTGGATAAGTTGAATTTCGAGCTTTGCATTTGGATCAAATAGTTTCCCCCTATATTTTCTTTTTGTTCCTTTTCGCCTCTTCAGTATGATTGGAAGCCCTTCCAGAAGGTCACAAGGGCAAAGTTCATCTCATGGGGGAGGGGCAATGATGTTCCAGAGAGTGAGAGCAATAGCAGAAAAGGCTTGTCTCCTACAGGTCCCTTTAGATCAGGGGTGTCCAACCTTGGCAACTTTAAGACTTGTGGACTTCAACTCCCAGAAGCAAAGCTGGCTGAGGAATTCTGGGAGTTGAAGTCCACAAGTCTTAAAGTTGCCAAGGTTGGACACCCCTGTTTTAGATGGAGCTCCTTAGCAAATGGGACTCACAACATGTGTCTCTCCTGCTGGATTTGATGGGATGGGTAGATGAAATTAGTAGTCCCTCAGGCACCCTTCCCACATGTATGTAGGGATTTAAAGGTCAAAAACAGCACCTTGAATTGAACCTGATAGCAGTCTGTTAACCAATGCAGTTCATGAGCAGAATTCTAACATGTGTCCTTGTGCTAGCTGGAGTGTATATTTAGCTTAGAAATTAGGTGTTATCCAGAGATGGTCTTCAGCAGGTTCTGACCAGTTCTGGAGAACCAGTAGCGGAAATTTTGAGTAGTTTGGAGAACCGGCAAATCCCACTTCTGACTGGCCCTGCCCCCATCTATTCTCTGCCTCCTGAGTCCCAGCTGATCGGCTGGGTCTTCTTTTGTTGCCCTGCACAGGAGAAAGGAGCTGGAAAGCAGGTGGGGTGGGGAGGGGATGGGATTTTGCAGTAACCTTCCCCTGCCATGCCCATCAAGTCACACTCACCAAGCCATGCCATGCCCACCAAGCCACACACCAGAACCGGTAGTAAAAAAAAAATTGAATCCCACTATTGGTGTTATCTCTTTAAAGCATTTATCTCTTTAAAGCATTGCCTGCAGGGAAATGTAGTTACTTGCCATGTGGTCACATCTGTAGTTCTGATTGGCTGAGGGGCAGCCTTGATTAAGTGTGAGCCAGTGAGCTCATTTAAATTTGAATTCCAACTGACGGTTGGCTGCATGTTTCTCAATGTGGGGATGAAATCATTCTCTTTTTACCTTTATGATTGCGTATCTACATAATTAGATTATTGATGCCTTCAGAAGAATCTTCTCATAATGTGAGTTACATCTATGAGAAGGATACCTGAAATAAATTTAATCTGGATAATACCTTTCATGTTGAGGGTTAAGCTATCTGGAACAAGCTGAAGCAGTAACTTGGAGTGGAATAGTCCTTCTAAGGGCACCCATAACTGCCTGTATTGCTGTATTCTACACCAGCTGAACCTTTCAGATACTCTTGTAGGGTAGCCTGTGAAGAACATGTTACATATAGTGGTCCTTTTGGAAAGTGACCAAGTACCTGTAAACAGATTGTTACAATCCAGGAACAAGCACAACTGGTGCACCACATGAGGTTGCACAAAGACCCTCCTGGTCATGACTGCCACCTGCTACTTGAGCAGGAGTTGTGAGTGCAGAAGGACCTGCAGATTGTGCAGTGGGTCTCTTTGGGGGCAGGGGCAATTCATCCAGTACCAAAGATGGTAACGTCCCAGATTTGGAAGGCCCTAAGACTCTAAGCCACTCAGTCTTGCCATGGTTCAGTTGAAGCCTGTTGTTCCTCCTCCAGACCCCCCAGAGCTGCTAGGCATTGGGACAACAGCATTGCTTAATTCTCCAGGGGTGGGAGGGTATAAAAAAATCTCACCCCATGGCAATGGATTATCTTCCCCAGTGGTTTCAGATACTGTATATGTTAAACAGGAGTGGAGAGAGAGTACCAAACTCTCTAGCCCTCCACATATTAAGTACTGAAGGTGGACCTCTCACTCTTGATCAACACGGCATGACCCCAATAGCATTGTAATATCTGAATACATTTCCAAATAAATGAAGACTATCACATGAATGCAAGGAAGGAGGGTCTTGATACTGCTTTGTAACACTGGCGAATAAAGAATTTATGATTTAAATAAATCAAGTAAGCCTAGAAGAAAAGTGAGACACAATCAAAATAAGTAAGGAGCTTGACAAGACCTGATTGAATAAAGTAGAGCTAGACAGAGCTTTGAAATAGTGAATTGAATAAAGTAGAGCTAGACAGAGCTTTGAAATAGTGTTAAATATACTGAAATCCACTAGTGCTAATTTGATGCTTCATTATTTCTAAATGCATCAAACAATGAGACGCTGTTTACAGTTTATAGCTGGCTACAAATTCATTGCATCTTTGTGTAAGTACAGTTGCTTGTTGTAAGCAAGAACCCACAGCTCCCTATCAGGACAAACAAAACAATTACTACTCACCTCCCTTCAATCGAGGACCTGTATACTACATGAGTCAAAAAGAGGGCTGTGAGAATATTTACAGACCCCTCACATCCCGGACATAAACTGTTTCAACTCCTTCCCTCAAAACGATGCTATAGAGCACTGCACACCAGAACAACTAGACACAAGAACAGTTTTTCCCCGAAAGCCATCACTCTGCTAAACAAATAATTCCCTCAACACTACTATTACTGTTAATCTTCTCACCACTCCTTATCACCCATCCCCTCCCACTTGACTGTTTCCTAGTATGATTTGACTGTTGATTGTACCCTATGACTATCATTAAATGTTGTATGTTATGATTCTTGATTCTTAATGAATGTACCTTTTCTTTATGTATACTGAGAGTATTTAGACCAAGACAAATTCCTTGTGTGTCCAATCACACTTGGCCAATAAGGTATTCTATTCTATTCTATTCTATTCTATTCTATTCTATTCTATTCTATTCTATTCTATTCTATTCTATTCTATTCTTGCAGCCATTACCCTGTTTTACTACTTCTGTCCTGACCTAACCCAGGAAGCTCCCCTATCCCAGCGAATATATAATGTCCCATGCACTATTTTGATAGAGAGCAGAAGTTGGTCCAGAAGGCTGAGCAATGTGAACTTATGAAGCTAAAATTCTTGTCCCGAATAAAACTAGGGCAAGCCTTTATAATAGTTAAGTACAAGTGGTAAAATGTTCATGATGACTTCTCTGCCCCTACCGAACCTACTTTGAAGTGCTTTGACTATCTGTCAATGTGGAATAATCCAGTTCATCACTAGAATCTAGTGGCTGAAGCTATTTGGAAGGGGAATTTTTCCCTAATCCCAGATGCACAGGTGCTTATAAAGTTTAGTGGTATAAAAAAGTGGCAATCTACAGATGCTTAAATGCATGGGGTTTTAAACAAGGAAAATATTTTCACACTCATTTGGGCCTTCATTCTTATAGATTCCTGGATATACATTTGCAGACGTCTGAGGTTTAGATTATGTTGATGCCTGGATGACAGTCAAATCTGGTTGTAATTATCCCTTCCATAAGGGAGTAACAGGTTGCAATATTTGTCTTCCTTTTATTGACTTGAATCTAAAGGCAGCTGCCCTTTATCCTCTGGACCAGGAAACCTTTTAAATTAACTGTGACATCTCTTATGGGAAATATCCTGCAGAGAAGTAATGCAAGGAGACTTATAACTGTTTAACAAATGACCGTACCAAAGTGACAGGCAAAAAGATAATCCATTTCTTTTACAAGGGCTGTCAAAGCCAAATTAAGAAAATGGTCTTGCTGGAAGCTTGAAGGAGACAAGGAAAGGCATTAGCTTAAAGTATTTATGGTGAAGAATTTCTCTTCTGTTTAACATCAGCATGAAAGATAAAATGAAAATCAGTGCTGATTTAGGACATTCGTTGGTGGGTGTTCAATGTGAAAAAAAAGAGAAGTGTGCCTGCATTTTTAACAGTTGCATGGAAATGGGTTTTTTTTTTTAATGTTCATTTAGATTTATATTTCTTTTTTATTCCTGGAAACAAAGTAGCCTACAGTTCTGTCTCCTTCAGTTTTAACCCACAACAATTATGTGAGGTAAATTGATCTGTGAGGGTGTGATTAGTTTTCAAATTTACTTTCTGTGGCTGAGAATGAATTTGAAGCTGGATCTTCTCAGTCCTAGTTTAATAGTTTAAATTTTCCATACTGCTTTGGGTTTTCATCTGAAAGGGCAGGAATGAACAGGAATTAAACCTCATATCCCAGTGAGATCTTGTTTGTCACTACCAAAGGTCAGGTCTATCACTGACATTTGCCACAGTGCTAGCATTGGACGAAATTTGGATCACGGTCCCAGCTGAATGTGTCCATTGACATCTTTTTTTTTAGAAGGGTCTCTTCATCTCTACAGCTGGCTCTGGGAGTAAGAACAGCAACGCAAAAGAATCTCAGAATCACCACATACTGGAAAGTACAAATGATCTAAGGGGATTTCTCAAACTTCCCCAAAGGGCTCTAAAATTGATTGTTTTTCCTAGCCACACATTTTTCTCTTCCTCTCAGTGCCTGATTTTGAATATCCATTTTCATTGTTGAAAGAACTTGGCATTCATCTGCAAAATATGCTACCAATTACATCCCATGTTGGACTCATAAACTGGCATTAAAATAACATTGCAATGTTTTTAGACTTGTCCATGAACTAGTACGATACGATTAAAACATTGGGCTGGGATTAGAAATGCCCAGATTTGAGTCCCACTTCATCATAAAGCTCACTAGGTGACTTTAGGCCAGTTACCATCTGTCAGCTCAATTTACAGATTAGTTCTTATGAGGATAAAATGATAGCAGATCAGACTGCATATGTGCTTGCTTGCTAAGTTCCTTAAAAAAAAGGATAGAAATTAATAACAACAAACTCTAAAATATAGGCCAGTATAGATGCTGTTGGGGTGTGTGTGTGTGTGTGTGTGTGTGTGTGTGTGTGTAATTGCCACTTTCAGAATGATTCATTATGCATTCATATTTGCAACAAACTGGAAATGATGTATAGACTTCAAATTTCTTTGTAGGACAATTACAGCAGTAGACAGAGATTTAAAATACACCCCAGTCTTGAAGCTTCTGATAGAAAATGCTTTAGCAGTCTCAGCTGCAAATAAACATGACAGACCTCTCTGGCTTGCTTAGAGGATAAATAGCCATATTAAAGGATGTATAAATGACTGTGTCCAAAAAATGTCCAAAAGGATAATATAAAGTGGAACTGAGGGGCAGACTTAGTCATATAAGGTGTAGTGGTGCAGTGGTTAGAATGAAGTACCTCAGACTAATTCTACTGACTGACGGCTGCCTGCAGTTCAGCAGTTCAGGTGTCAAGGCTGACTCAGCGTTCTATCCTTCTGAGGTGGTAAAATGAGGATCTAGATTGTTGGGAGCAATATGCTGACCCTGTAAAACCACTTAGAGGAGGCCATAAAGCACTGTAAAGCATTATATAAATCTAAGTGCTATAGCTATTTGGGTTTCTCTGCTGTTCAGTGGCTGGAGGCAATGACCCACTGGGAGAAACTGTGAACTTGAATTACAGGCTAACATGTGGTGGCTTCATAATGTAACTTCAGATGGATAGCCAAGTTTAAAGATGAAAACTGCATGAAACTGGGGTCAGAACAAAAAAAAAGGTCATAACTGAAGGTGAATTTGGTAAACTGGAGCTTTGCTTCCTTTGGAATAGTGAGTGTTGCATTAAAAAAAAAAGTAAGATTCTCCTGACTACATTTGCAGAACTGATGGACTTCAGAAGAAAGTTTAACTGTAAAATAGATATATTCTGAGAAAGTTCCTGTCTCAGGAATATTTTGCCTCCAGTTTCAGTTTGTTCAAGCAGTTTTTATTTTAATTAAATAATGTGTTTTACAAAAGAATATTGAATCCCTCAGTATAATCCAGTGTCACTGATACTCCTGGATCAAGGAAATCCACACATGATTTGCTATAAGGACTCTAAGGTTTTCAGCAATAGGTCATTGACTCATACTTCCCTTAAGTGTTGATGTATCAGAAGCTTTCAGAAGTCTTATATTTATTCTCAGATTTTTCTTACTTAAAGGGATTATTTTAATGGAAAGAATAGACTGAAATGTGGAATTTGGAGATAAGGCAGAAGAAGAACAATCCAGCAAACAGGCCACAAGGCTAAGAAGAAGGAACATTTTTAAAAGGAAGGGTTGCTGGGATCAGATTTGAAGAATTTGCAAATGAGTGAAATAACAAAGAAAATGGTAACATTCTGACCCATTTAAACAGATGCCACAATAATGTATTTTAAATTGTTACAAGCTTGCTTTTTAAACTTTGATTGCAATATAAATCCCTTTCACAAATGATGGAATTAGATGCGGCGATGTGTCATGTGCTGTAATTAAGTGTGCACAACACAGGATGTCACAGGTTCTTAAATTTTGTGACATTACAACCCCATAAAAATTTAATGAATTTGTGCAATCCTCCCTGAATAAAATAAATGATCTCATTAGTGTCTACAATCTGAGTTTTATTTTGAAGATGATCACTATCATTGACCAAAGTCAGGAGGGAGGGAGGGAGGGAGGGAGGAAGGGAAGGGAAGGGAAGAAGATGGCAGAGGATCAGATGGTTAAATAGTGTGATCAATGCAATGAACATTAATGATTTTACATCTTTTTCAACAATATACCCCATAAAATGAAGAAGATGGCTTTCCCTCAGTCATTATGGATGAAGAATTTCACTCCGGATAATGGAAAGGGAGGTAAACTTAGATGAATTCCTAGATAGAGGGGAGCGGCCTATGGCTGCCCCATCTGATTGCTGGGTTAGATAGAGCAATATTAATCCCATATGATTATGCCAGTGAAAAGATGTTACAAGCTTCGAATTAATGGTGAAACTTCAGTCGATATCTAACCAGATAGATGGCAGATATACAAGTTTGGGGAATGGTGTGTCTGAATTTGTGGAGAGCTTGAAACTATGAAAACCCAAGGTATTAAATCTGACAAAAAATGTGAAAGCACTGAAGAAAATTGTAATCAAAATGTGAATAGTTATCAAAGGTCTAGGCAGTTTAGCCTGAGGATGTAGCTCTGGAAGCTATCCCTAAAACTAGTGTCTTTCAGAGGTGTTGACTACATCAATCAAAGGACCTGGAAACTTACCAGAAATGTAGTCAAATAACATCTTGGCAATAGGCTTGGAAAGACTTCTAGGCTGATCTCTGTACCCAGAGGTCTCTGAACTTGGCAATTTTAAGACTTGTGGACTTGTGGAGTTGAAGTCCACAAGTCTTAAATTTGCCCAGTTTGAGGCCCCCTGTCTGTACCTGACAACTTTGCTTTGCACCATTGTGCTTGCTTCAAAAAATTATTTCTTTTGGTGTTTTAGATCTGGCTGACATCATTCCTGTCATTCACAGGTAAAATAGAAAAATACAATCTAGAAAGAGGTAGTTTGCTCACAACATGGAGTCATTTTAAAATGCAACAGTACATGTATTCCTGAGATTAGGGGTCCTTGGTGATCTCTGAGCTTAGTTGTTTTCTTGTAGACATTTCATTACCCAAATTAGGTAACATCATTAGCACTGATGATGTTACTTAATTTGGGTAATGAAATGTCTGGAAGAAAACAACCAAGCTCAGAGAGCACCAAGGACCCTTCATGTCAACCGTGAACTATAAATATTCTTCTTTTATTATTCCTGGCGAGTATAGGACACCAAGGCAGGAATTTTGCTCTGATCAGGGTTGTATTTAAGTAGACAGTGAGCTCTACTGAAGAGCGTGATTCATATAAAAGCAAGTATTTACAGGACTATCCTGATAATAAAAAAATAGCCTGATACTAGATCCCAATATACTCTGCAGATCAACCTTGATTGACAGATATGCTGTTCTGTTGCACTTTTCTTCCCACTTAGGTACAGCTTGACTAAAGTGAGGCAAAGTCCAGAATTGGTGTTTTTAGATTTCACAATGAGTCCCCCGTTTCCTCCTTACAATTAGAGCATTAAGAATATGGCAGGAAAAGGATGGATGGAAGTGTGACTTCGCTTCTTATAACCATTTTAATCTAACTTTTATGTAAACTAGAGTCATTATGGAATTGAATGGCTTTATGCTTATAAATAAATTATCAAGCTTCTCTTGGAAGAAAAAAAAAAGATGACTCACCTGGAAGAGTTAAGAAACTTAGTGTCATCTTCCCTCCTGGGAGAATTCAATAATTTGGAATGTATGAAAGAGGAATGCATGTGTGACCTCCTAAGAAGACGCCAGCTGGAGATCTCATTTCACTCCAGCATTCTTGAGGTACCCTGAAACTCATTTCCATTTTCCATTTGCATGAGGTGAAAACACATTGTTTTTGTTCTGAACGTAAATAAAAGATCATCGGTTCCAACATTTGCTCTTTATCAGAACTATTCTTTCTGACAAGATGAAGGATATTATCTGTAAGAGCTGTGAAATGAATCAGGTTGGAAGGATAGACTGTCATCTCCAGGAATTGAGAGAAAAATAGAGCAAGCATAGAAATAATTGCCTCTGGCAGGGGACAATACAGAGAATGGTCATTAATGATTAACTAAAATTGATGCGGACATCTGATTTAGTGTACGTGTAATATAATGTTTCATAAAAATTATATTTATGTGCTATGTTAATAATATCACTATTATAGTTTTGTGCTAAAACACTTAGGACATTCCCATTTAATTCAAAGGGAAGATGGATTTAAACCAAGATGCTTGCCCAAGTTCAGACTGTGTTAGTAAAACAATGAGATCTCCTAAGGGTTAGTTTGACTACTTATTAGGAATCTCTGCTGAACTGGTTTAAATAGACAGATAAATTATTGATCATAATAGAACATAGCATAGATTGAGTATAACATACTATTTGATCCTTGAGTTGCAATCTTCACATACTCACTTGAGAGAAAACCTATTAATCCCAATAAAACACACCTCTGAGTAAACAATCTTCAACCACACTGCTCATTTCTTTAATTTTATTGTTCTACCTAACATCTAAAAATATTAGAAAATACACAAAGGCACACACAGAGACACACACACACACAATTCATTGATTGTTTAGCTTACTGATTAAGTTAAAGTTTAAACACATAAACAAGTTAAAAGTACATATAATTGTGGACAAACCACATACTATACAAAAATGGCACAAAGAGGAGGAGATGAAGAAAAAGTTAATGTGTCCTCTTAGGAAGTCTTAAGGAGTAGTGGAAGAGGAAGACAATGGGGTAGCTGCTCTGGGCATCATATAGTGCTCTGATTGTACCCCAGAATGGCGGGACAAGGACAGGGTGGCCAATTCCTCATAAAAAAAAACATGCAGTTTTTATTTGGATTTCTTATCAACATTGCTAAGTTCTTTATTAGACAAGAGTGAAAGTAATTTAATGGGATTCAGACCAGAAAAGCTTGCCTCAAAGTTATTCAAAATATTTGTCTAAGTTTTAATCCTATACTTACTTAATGGAGTAAACTCTATTAGGCAAAGAATATTTTTCTTTGGACATATGTTTAGGATTGCTGTAGTTTTCAGTATTTTTTTTTTAATGGCAGAATATTGGACAGTATTTTTTATGTTAATAGTCCTATTTGACACATTAGCTATCAGGAAATAAACTGCTGTGCTTAATTGTGCAAATGGGTATCGTTTAATTCCTGCCCTTAGGAAAAGGGCTGGAAAAGAAGGATAGAAAATACCATCTGCACATAGATATCACCCATTTAATGCTCAATGCAGCTACATGTATTTTTAATAAATGAGTTATGAAGGTCATAATCCTATATTTGGAATTACTTAAAAATAAATTTATTCCAAAGTGCCAGTTGTCTAAGATTACACTGAATTTAAAATAATAAATATTAGTATAATAATCTTACTTAATGAGCTGCATAAGAAGACTTCAGAATTGCAAAACTGGTAGATAGAACTGGTAGGTACCCCATTTGTATCACTACAAATAAGAATACATTTTGCTTTTCCAAATATTTTTCTAGCAAGTTAGCCTCCCTTATTATTTAAGATGTACATATAAACTCTTCAAGATAGATACAATGTTGATATAATTCATAAACTTATTTTCATTAGATGGTAAGGCATAACATTTAAAAAAGCAACAACAGCAGCAACAAACCATTAAGATAAATGAAGCTCTGGTACTTTCTTATAACAGGGCACATATAAGGTCCAAATCAAAACAGAACCAATTAAGAAACTTGAAGGAGGATGATCTTGCTCTGAGACAAATTGCTTTCTGGTGTCTTCTCACATAATGTTGGGGGTGTGCATTTGAGTTTCTTTCATGTTTGTTGTATAATCAACAAGATCAACTACATTCAACAGATTCTTGTAGTGGAATCTCATGCATATTTACTAGACCTGACTCCCACTGAACTCAATGAGGCTTGCTCTCAACTAAATTAAAAATATAAGATTGCCTTTTTCATCAATGTTGGAATTACAGATCTGAAAAGTGAAGAAACTACTAAAGTATCTCATGCAAAAACAACAGATGCTGTGAACTCTGCACATGGTGGAAAAGAATAGTGTACTTTTAACACTCACCTATCAAATCATGGACAAGATCCTTGATGAGATGCCCAACAATGGCATAAGCCACAGCCACCACCACAAGTGCTGCCATCAGAAGGTAAAGCACTGCCTTGGGTAAAGGGATGGCATCTCGAGGTGGCGGTTTGTATTCCTTATAAAGCTGATCATTGTCTGAATCGGAATATTGGAAAAGCTGGTCCAAGCCAGTGGTAAAGTTACTGGAATTCATGGATTGGCTATTGGACAAGTAACTGTCTTGCTTGGGATCCTGCAGGACACTCACCACAGAGTTGGTGGTGGCTTCAACTTGCTGCACCAGATTGAGAGTCTTGTTGACACTGGGCAAAATCTGGGAGAGAAAAGTGCTCCAATCTTTAATTGCACTGATGTTGCAAATTAGCATAGTGCAAAGAAGGAAAAAAGATTCCCTCCACCAGTCTGAGAGATTTTAAAAATAGAAAATATGTATGTACTTTTGTTCTTCGCAAATCATCTCCATGGACAGCATTAACTTAAACAGCAAAAACTCTGTCTGAGGGCAACTTGTCATTCTATTTTTACATAATGATGGATGTTGATCCCAGGGATGTGGATCCACACTTTAGTTCCCAGACGCAAAGGGAGAATACAGCCAAATTCCACAATAAGGAACTATTCCTGGAAAGGAATTAGATGCGTCCTTCCCACTTGGCACTGGTGTTTTCCAGATCTCCCTTCATGATGCCAAATAAGAAAAGATGAAGAGACAAAAGTTGGCTGATGGCTGTGATCATCTGGACACAGAATGTCATTCCTCTTTCTCCAGTTTCTGAGGACACACCTTCAAAAAAAAAGACAAGCACAAATAAACCGAGCTATCAAACCAGGTACCCTTTTCAATGGTTTACTGTTAATCTAGCCCCCTTGAGGTTAAAAAAAAATTTCGAAGGATCTGAGACACTCTACAACATGAAAATATATGTTTTTTTAAAAAGGAAAAAAGACTAAATGACAAAGCACCATGCCAGAAATCGGCACCAGTATGTGCTTTCCATCTCGCTTTATTGAAAAGGAAGCCTTTCAACAAAGTACTTGAAAGCGGGGAATCCCCTCTGCCCACTCTCCTCCCTTCTTCTTTTTTAAATTTTTTGAGCGAGCAGTAGGAGAAGAAACGAACGAACCTACGGTATGATCGAAAAGCGGGGGAGGGAAGCCTCACAGAGCTTCTTTATCTCCTCGGAACGGAGAAAGCACGTTTCTGCTGCCTTGATTTAATTGCCCTCCCAGATCGCCTCAGCATCGATCCGTTTAGTGGCGTTGTCTAAGGAGCGTCTCTCTACTTGAGGTTTTCCCCTCTGTGTCTTCTCGCGCCGGCAGGCATGCAACAGTGGCGGAGCTGGCCAGAGTGCTGAATCCATTCTATATAACACACACACACACACACACATACACGCGCTCTCCGCCGCGTTAACCTAGCCGCCCAGGGAGCTTTGGTGATGTCGACAGATTTAAACTCGCCATTGTACTTAAATCGAGGATAAAAATAAATAAATCACACTACTACATATGATCAGTTGCCTCCTCTTTCTCTTCTCTCCTTTTGCTATTCTATCCTGCATAAACTCTTTCTATGCCAACATGATATCTCTAAATAAAGGGTAGAAGTTGGGACCTACTACTTACCTTAGTGATTAGAGGATAGCAGAGAGCAAAGAAGTCTTTGGGTGGCAAATGCATATTTCCTAGATGAAAAGATGCAAATGATTTCTCTCATCCTAGTAGAACAAAAACCACCTTCTTATTGGGAGAAAAAAAATCTTCCTTTAGGAAGATTACGTCCTAGGGAAGAAGAATAGGGCTGCAACTACACATACTTACTTAGGAGAGAAAATCTACTGACACCTTCACTTTTGGCCCCAGATAAAAGTTCAAATGACCACAGCGACTCTTATTAGCAATGTATCTTAAGAATATCTGCAATAATTTAAATTATTCTTTACTATAAACAGATGTGTGTTAGTCTTCCAGTTAAGTTTACTTAAAAATGGTCTAAATCTATTAAATAAATTCATGATGCAATGTTGCTTGGGCTAGTGACTTTTTGGTTAATAATTAACATTGAATCTCAATTGAAATCTATGAAGTATTTATTTTACACCGGACTTTTCTGAGCTAAATAGCCAATTAAACCTATACTTGTTCAGAAGTGAATCAGTGGTTTGCCTTATATACTTCTGAATAAATAAGTACTAGAAAATCAGGCTTTGTAACTCTAAGCAGCCCTCAGCTTATGTAGCAGATTTTGTATTTCATTGCAGGGATAAAAGAAATGCAATTTGGCACTTGGGGCCATCACAATAAGGTTATGGGTGAATAATATATCCCATAGCATATACTGTATGTAATCAGAAAAATAAAGGTGAATGCAATGTATAAAGAGCCTATGAGTTCTATTTTTCCATTTGTTTTCACTTTCTATAATTTGAATAAGGCTTCTCTCTCACTGTCAATAAAATAGTGAGGTTTTATTGACAAGTTGCCTCCTGTGGTGGATCTCACTTTTAACTACAGAGTGGAGACAATGCGTAGAAATATTTGCTCAGGAAATGGAAATAACAAATTGTATAGCCCTAAAATGCACTATAGTGGACAGGGAGAAACTAGCAAATCTCATATGGGAAAACCCTTTATTTTCTCCTGTTCCCAGTGTGGATAATCTGATAATCCCTATACATTCATTTGAATTAGGATAGTTATGACTTTTTCACCTTCTTTTCAAATAAGCCAGACTGTTTTCAATGAAGCATTTTCCTATCTTGTTACATTCATGGAATGCCAGCCAGCAATGAAATTTTGAGTAATCTGTCTGTTGAGGAAGGCTGGTCTGGAAGACCCATTAAATATTTCCTGAGAACATCTGGCTGATCATTTTGTGGATAAAATGACACAGTAATCTCATATGATGTTACCTAAGATTTCAAGGCAATGCATTGGGGTCTCTGTGATACACATATCACTTGTGTGCTTCACCACTTGGTTGGTGCAGGTTGCTATAAACAGGGTAAAGAGTTGGGTAGTGCATGATGATTGTTTGAAAAATACTTCAGTTCATCTCTAACTCAAAATGTGTTGTTTGGACCCTGCACTGCTCTACAACTACCACCCTATAAAAAATGCTTTCACAGATAGCATATAGCAGGACTTAGATGAAGGAAAAATGACCAATCTGTTCTTACTGGATTGCTCAGTGGCTTTCAACATTATTTATCAAAGTACATGTATAGATTTATTGGAATACTGCATCCAGATTTGGTCATCACGATTAAAAATGTTGGGACTAGAAGAGTACAGAGAAGAGCAACAAAGATAATTAGGGGGCTGGAGGCTAAAACATATAATGAACAACTATTCATTATATTGGGTATGTCTAGTCTAGCCAAGAGAAGGATTAGGGGTGACACAATAGTACTCTTCCAATATTGGAAGAGTCACAAAGAAGATGGGGATAACCTATTCTCCAAAGCACCTGGAGGCATGACAAGAAGTAATGGATGGAAACGTATCAAGGAGAGATCCAATCTAAAACGAAGAAGTTATTTCCCAACAGTGAGAACAATTTATCAGTGGACAGCTTGATTTCAGACATGGTGCAGGTTTTTTAAGAGGAGAATGAACAGACATTTGTTCAGAACGGGTTATAGGGTTTCCTGCCTGAGCATCTGCTATTCTGTTATTATTTTGTTATTCCATTTTTCTGATCATCTGTGTGCCTGAGAATGAGGAACACCATTTTACTGTGATTCTGCTCTTTCTTAAGTAGGATATTTTATTCTGTGATTATGGGAAGAAGAGGACAAGTCTTTGAACAGTCCAGTATGGGATGCCCCAGAACTCGGTCTTCTCCTCCATCCCACTTTTATCCAAGAAGTTCTAAAAGCTAATAAAATCACAGCCAAGAACCACCATTATACGGAAGGGCATTGAAAACAGTAGAAACAGAGGAAACAGAAAAAAGATACTCAAAGAAGTGATTTCCAATATTCTTTACAGCAGTTACTTGATAGCATTTCCCTCCTTCAAAAGTGTTTAATGTGGTTCCCTTTTCAACATATAAAGCCCTTTTAACAATACATCTAGAAACCATCAGTTCATTGTTATCCATTTTTTTAAAAAAAGTCCATAAAGGGTAACTTTTGTTGGGTTCCTAGGTTAAATAAACAACCTCCCCCCTACACACACATAAACACCCAATTCAGAGCAAAACTAATAAACTTACCTCCAATACAGAACACCAAGATAATCAAATCACCCTGAGAAATCTTGAAAGTTTGGACCTTGAAAAGGCCTCATTTGTTTTTACCTAAGGAAAATTCCTACAATTGACATGGGGCCAGAGGTGAGGAGCTAGTATTTTATGGATAGCAGCAGGACAACCCCCATTCTTTCTCATAAGTCTCTTCTTGTTTGAAGTTAAAAACTGGTAACTGCATGTTAGATAGAATTATGGGGACACTATCTTATCCCATCAGAAATGCCTGGATGAGGGCCTGCAGAAGGAATCCATTTGTCTTTCTCAGAGACATGCATTGTACTGTAGCCAATATTAGCTTTATGTGCAAACCTGAGTAATAAAACAGATAAACAGAGAAAAAAAATGATTGGTCCTAATTCAGATAGGACCAAGAGAATGTATTTACAACTCAATATCTATATGATCAGTGAAAGGATTTGTGAAGGATTATTTCAACATAATCAGAAATGTGGATCTATTATTACACAACATGCTAATTCTCTCTGCTACTCAGTGCATGGATATTTAATTTCCAGGTCTTTCCATCCACTGCAATGAAAGCTGCCAAAAGAAATCTGAGGTTCAATCATGATTTGTTTTCCTTCCTCAGTCTTGCAATTTTATTCAGAAATGATTTTTTTTTCACCCATGAGAAAAGTTGCCCCTTCAACAGATATGATTGTTTCATTATCTCAGCTTGTTAGTGCCTGCCTGTTTTCATTGCCATCTTCTCTGGACAACCAACCTATATTAGAAAAGGGATCCTTTGCCCATTATATCATACCATTATACGGATTGATAAGCTTTAGGCCTACCCAAAGCAAAGTTGGTATCTGAGATCTTACTGTTGTTGCTTTGATTTTAATTATGGAAGGCAGCAGCTTCAGACAGCAAATTGGGAACAGATACAATGTCTATACACATAAAAGCTGCTGGCTTCATTGCAAACTGTTGACTGGAAGATGTTTGCTAGGGAAGAGAGAGTTATGAAGGCTGATATATTTTTATGGTGGTTTCTTCTTTGCAATTTTGTAAAAGCTGTGCAGTTGAAAACTTAATGAACACTGTGTTAGCATGGGATTCTGGACCACACACTCAATAGATCTAGAGGGCATTAAATAAGCAAAGTTGGCTGCTTTTTGAACTGATTTGGAGTGAATAAAAGTTGTAGTTTAAAACAGTTGAAGAGCAGAAGGTAGCATATACCTGCTTTAATGATTGTAGTGATATGTTGATAGTAATTATGTTGTAAAAAGGGAGTTAGTCTTGCTGATATTTAGATTTGGAATCTCTTTTCATAATCGAGGATCTTTAGCCAGGAACAGCCAAAGATGAAAACTTGGTCTAGTGACAGATATTTAAAAGATGCACAACTGACTGGCAAGGTTTCTGATTCTTAATTGTTTAACTATAGTTGCAACAATATAAGAGTGAGATGTACTAATGAAAGCAGGGAAACAGCAAGTTTTTTGCAGTTGTTTCCCAGAACAAATTTCTGGCCTTAGAATAAATTAATTTTAGTAAAGAGTTTTTGAATTAGACTACAGATGATGGATTTCACAGTTCTAACAAGAACAAAACAGACACTACAAGATTAGAAACTTGTTTTCCACAGTTTTTCCATATACAGAAATCCCCATCTTGTTTCCCTGAGGCTTCTCCATTTCAGCAACTGAAAAAAAGTCATGGCCATAATGCTAACCTGAACTAATATATAAATATACTAGTACTTCCTGGATCCATTCTAGAAAGAATAGTAGTCATGTTTCACTTGACTATCCAATGACAGAGCATGTTCTTCCATTACTGAACAGGTCACTTGTAAAGGCTAATATTATACAGTGATTTCATGCTGATTGTTCTGTGACTTTTCTTATTTGTTTCATTTATTTATTTATTTTATTTGGTTTGTCAATTGCTTTTGCAATAATAGGTATAAGTAAATACATAGTTATGAATACATGGATACATATAAGAAAAATAAAAGAAACAGTAGGACAGGGACGGTAGGCATGTTGGTCCGCTTATGCATGCCCCCTACAGACCTCTTAGGAAAGGGTGAGGTCAATAGTAGAAAGTCTAAAGTTAAAGTTTTTGGGGTTTGGGGAAGAAACCAGAGTCAGGTAGAGTATTCCAGACATTGACCATTCTGTTGCTAAAGTTGTATTTCCTGCAATCAAGTTTGGTGCAATTAACCTTGAGTTTGTATCTATTGTTTGCTCTTATATTGTTATGGCTGAAGCTGAAATATTCATTGACAGGTAGGACATTGCAATGTATGATTTTATATACTATACTTAGATCAGACCAAAGGTGGTGTAGTTCTAGATTTTCTAGGCCTAGAATTTCAAGTCTGGTGGCATAAGATATTCTGCAACAAGGAGTGGGGAACTCTTCTTGTGAAATATTTGTGGACTTTCTCAACTGTGTTAATATCAGATACATAATGTGGGTTCCAGACTGATGAGCTGTATTCAAATATTGGTCTAGCAAATGTTTTGTATGCTCTAGTTAGTAGTGTAATATTACCAGAGAAAAAGCTATGTAAGATTAGGTTAACAACTCTTAATGCCTTTTTGGCTATGTAGTTACAGTGGGCTCTAGCACTTAGGTCATTAGAGATGAGTACTCCAAGATCCTTGACAGAGTTTGGATCATCAACAAGGTCTTGACTATTTAGCTTCTATTTTATTTTCTGATTTTTTTTGCCAATATGTAAGACAAAGCACTTATTTGTTGAGATTTGAAGTTGCTATTTGTTTGACCATTCTGATACATAGTCGAGGTCTTTTTGAAGGGTAGCAGTATTGTCTGTGGTGTTGAATAGCTTTACATCATCAGCAAAGAGAATGCAGTTGCTCTTAATATGATCACAGAGTTCATTTATGTAGAGTATGAAGAGAGTTGGTCCTAGAATGTTGCCTTGGGGGACACCACTGTTGACAGGTACAGAATTTGATAGGATGCTTCCAATTTTGACCATTTGTTGTCTGGTTGACAGGAATGCTTCTATCCAGTTATGCAGGTGTCCAGAGATACCATAAGATTTTAGTTTTAGGAGTACTTTTTCATGTACCACTGAATCAAAGGCTTTACAGAAATCTATGTAGATTGCGTCTATTGTGTTGCCCTGATCAAGTTGTGAAGTCCATATGTTTTTGCAATGTAAGAGTTGCAGATTGCAGGATAGTTTTTTTTAAACCAAATTGTTTATTAGAGAGTAGGTTGTTTGTCTCTAAGTGGAGGATAATGGATTGGTTAATAATTGATTCCATGACTTTACACATGATGCAGCATAAAGAGATTGGTCTGTAATTTTCAACTAGGCTGAGGTCTCCCTTTTTGAAGATGGGGATGACTATGGCTTGTGACCATAGTTTTGGCAAGGAGCTGGTCCTGAAAGATTTTTCAAAGATTATGCTTAGAGGTTCGTCTATGGCAGTGGATAGCTTTTTTAAGAAGTAGGCACATATTCCATCTGGTCCAATAGATAGAGATGGTTTTTGGTTGCATAGTGCTTTTTCAATATTGTCTTCTGTAAAATCGATATGTATTAGATCATTGTAGTTGTCTGTGGTTCGACTAGGAAATACTTGGCATGATCCATTGCTATTTACAAATACTGAGCCAAAGAATGTGTTAAAGAGGTTGGCTTTAATGTGTCATCATTGCAATCATTGCATCATTAGATCCTTTCAGGGGTGGGATGGGCCTTGGAGTCTTTTAGTTTGTTGTTTACAAAATTGTAGAAAGCGTGGATGGAATTGGTGCGTAGAAGGTTTTCCTCTTGTTTAATGTGATAATTGGTGCATTCAGTTTTTATCTGGTGGCATAAATTTTTGTATCGGTTTTTGAAGTTGGCAATGTGACTAGATTTGTTTTTCCACCAAAGTGATTTCTTTTTGGATGGAAGCTTCCTTATTGTTATGAGTAATCTGTTTTTTTCTGGTTTTTGGAGTTGTTATTGGTACATATAGTTTGATGACTCTTTTGACTTCATGTAAAAATATGTTGTAGTGGTCTTCAACAGTATTGCATCCAGTGAATAGAAATTGCCAATCAAGGGATGAGAGATCATTGTCTATAAGTTCATAGTTGCCTTTTTTGAAGTTATTATTGGGGATCACATCGTTGTGTTGATTTTTGTGTGGACGTATGTTGAGACAAAAGTCAATCATACTGTGGTCACTGTTGGAAAAAGGTTCTTTAATTTGTATTCCATAAATTGAATTCAAACTATTGTGGAAGAAGAGATCAAGGCAGTTGTTAAGTCTAGTATTGTTGGTTACAAGTTGTTCCAGTCCCAGGTTTGTTACAGCATTGTAGAAGGTTGCATGTATGGGTTCAGTTTTACATTCGTTTAGGGTCCAATTAATGTGAGGTAGATTGAAGTCACCAAGAAAGATAAAAGCATGGGGGCAGGATATTGCCCATGTTAGTAGTGAATTTAGCTTGTTTACATGTTCAATGTCATAATCAGGGGCTCTGTAACATAGTAAGAATTGAAATGTGATATTTAAGGACAGTTCACAGATGATGGTCTCAGGAAGAGCAAGCTCTTGGGTAACTTGGATGTTTTTTAGATGTAAGGACTTTTTATAGAAGATAGGAACACCATCTCCTCTACTGATTTCACGATCTGATCGGTAAACATGATAGTCTCTTACTGTGGTAGTAGAGTCAAGGAGAGATGCATTGAGCCATGTTTCACAGACAAATATGATGTTGAATTTAGCTGTACTTAGTAAGAGGAGAAATTCAGGTATATAATTTACAAGGCTTCTTGCATTGAGTAGCTTGCATTTAAGGCCAGTTGTAGTTGGAATTGAGGGAGTTAGGGGCATGCATGCCTAGTTTTGAGTGATGGTGGGTTGGATGAGGTAGGGTTCGATGTGGAGTTGTGGGTTGTGTGACTTATTTTTGATACAATCAGCGTGGTAGTCAATGTAGAGATTCTTCTCTCCATTGTCTAGACATCTTTTGAGTTCATTGCAGAGTTCACGGGTGTGGTTTCTTTGCAGTATGGATAAGTCTGGTCTTGAGCGAAGTTTTTTGTGGTTGGGATTGGTTTTTGCAATGGCGTTTATTGTATGAATGAATATGCATTTGCTGGACTCATTTTTGCATACAACTCTACAAAATTTTGGGCCACCGAGCCATCATTGTATTTGAACTCAGGGCCATCTCTGGTTATTTCAATGATATTTTCAGGAGAGATGTCATCTTCAGGAGAGATGTTCATCTGAGACATTGAAATGAATCAGGGAATCTTTGGAGTGACTAGTCCTGAAAAGTTATTTATATGAGAGCCCAAAACATATAGCAGTCTCTTCACATCAGTATAAACTTGTATATATTTAACCTTTTTGCATTTTGAATGTTAAATGTCAAATAATAGTTCATTTCAGAGCCTTTCTCCTTTAATGACACTTCTTTAGGATTGACAATAAAAATATATTGTTAATGAGGGGTGACTGCTTTGCACTATAATCCCTGCCAGTTCCGTTGAATGCACTGAAGCTTTGCTAAATAGGACTGCAGGTGTGTCATACATGCTGCAGTATTAGCCGTGTTTTTAAGGAGAGAAGCGTGAAATTCTGCTTATTAGAATAAATGCCTGGAAAAAAAAACACATTAAAAATTATACATTCTCTCCCATCTCTTTCTCCCATTAGTAGTGGTCTGCTACTAATAGAATATAGAAATAAGAACAGAAATATTCTTATTTGTATATACAAAAGCAAATAAATAACAGGGTTCCTTTAAAAAAAAAATCATTACCTTCAAAGAAAGGCCCCAGATTTGATTAAGAAAGAGGGAATGAGGAAATGCTTATCAGATGGGAATCAACTCTAAAACTGATTTTAACAAACAGTGGGAAGTTGTCACTTTTTGCCCAAGGGATGGGGAGCAAAATTAGACTGTTAGGAAGTCCCAGTTCAGACAAAATAATTTGGTCAAGTTCTTTTATAATATGTGGCTGCAAATTAGAGTTGGGAGCTCAATATATGTTCCGTATGTAAAAATTAATGCATTGAAAAATAGATGCTTTGAAAAAACACTGAATGCTATGAATGTATGAAAGAAAGTAGCATCATTGGTTAAGCAAGACAAATTTAGATGTCACCTCCATATGTACAAACATATTCCCAACCAAATGATGCTGGAGATGCTACCAAAGAGAATGGGAAGGAGCTGTAAGGTAGGAAAGTAGCCAGGTAGGAAAGGTTGGGCTATAGGTTCACACAAGTTATGAGGTGCTCATTCATTATTTCCAAAAAGACTACGCTCTGACACTTTTGACATTCTTCTCTACTGATATCTGTTAGCTTAATGATCTAATTTTGATGTTGGGACAACAATTAAAAAAAACTACAGATTAGTGCAGAATTTCACTAATTGTAAAATGATAGGCTTCAGAGTTATTACATGTTCTTATTTTTTAAAATTTAGGTTAAGAAGAACCCCTGGATATTTCCATGCCCAACAATACAAATTACTTTTTTATAAGGCTTGAAGGGACATTGACCAATTCTCACCTCAGTTCATGAAATTCATAATTCCCACAAGAGTTGACTTACCAACCTCTTCTTGAGGACTTTTACCAAGTAAGCTGCTCCCCAATATCCCATAAATTAGCTCTGTTATGGAATTGGTTAAATTTCTTTTTAAAAAAATCAATATGCCTATTATTTAAATAAGTATTGGGCTTCTTGGTGTGAAATCTTAGCTTAGAAAATTTTGTCCGTACTAGAACTTAATAAAGCTCCCTCTCTCCAGTGGTTTATTTCTTGTAGCTAAGAAATGTAATCTTGATTTTTCATGCTGAGTATCCAATGAGTAAACATTTGGATTTCTTAAAAAAAAAGAGACCAGTTTAGATTTAAAATTGTGATGATTTCATAATAGTAACATTGCCTGATTCAATCAGTATTTTAATACTTAGTGGGGGGAAACTATACAATGTAATAGCACATATATTTGTGTTTATCTCATATGTGTTAATAGTAACTTCTGAAGCATTTAGCAAAACATTCAGTATTGTAATCCTGGTTGATGCTTTTTTTTAAAAAAAAACCCTAACTTGAAGTATTCTTTCCCACTATGGACCGAGGAATAGAAATTATGGCAATTATGTATGTGAAATGTAGGAACAACACAGACATAGAAAACCTTCCATGAGAAATAGCTTGTATGCAATCTAAATTCACTCACTTTGTTGTTACAAAAAATAAAAATCATATGCTGATGAATGCCATAAATTATATACTAATCAACTCTGTATTCATCAGAAACTCTACCTATGTTAATGAGTAGAGTGGGATTTATTTGAAACATCAGATACAGTAACTTCTGCAATACACACCAGTACTTCAGCTTATCACTAGAATTAATAAATGAAGATAAGAAAGGGGAAATAATTAGGCATTTTAAATGCATCAGTAGCAAATGCATGTGTACACTAATGTACATATGTAATGTAAATTTCATTTGTTTATTTTTGCTATAAATGAAATCACATAGATACTTCTGCATTCTGCTGAGGATAAGTTAGGAATCCATCAAGACTAAGAAAAACCAAAACCAAAAACTGTGACTAACCCATCCTCCTTCCAATTTTTCTTTAGCAATTGCAGAATTAGTCTATGATTACTAGCATGAAGGTATTTGGGTTGCCTTATCAGCAAAAGAAACACACACACACACACACACACACACACACACACACACACAGGTGGACATAGTGGACACAGTTTTAGTAAGCATTCAGATGAACTAGGAATCTGTACAGGAAAGATCTCTTTTTCTCACTTCCATCTAATGTTTGCTGAATGATAATAACAGCCCCCAAACCAAATTACAGTTGCTATGTGACTTACCACATCTATAATAGGAAGCCTTTTGCAAATAGAAGACTGCTGTTCTCAATGGCAGCCATTTTGTAAAAATGTTTACAATGCATCTTCAAAAATCCAATTCTGAACTAACCCCAGATAACAGGGATTCATTTTTGATACTCGTCACTAGTTATTCTCTTCTTTCATATTTTTAGTTATTCTCCACAATGTCTGATTTTTTTTTGTAGTCTCACCTTTCTTTCTTATGCAGTGAGTTGGACTAGATGACCTCCAAGGTCCCTTCCAACTCTGTTATTCTATGTTCTGTTTTTGTTCTTTCACATCATATCTCCTTGAATTCTTCTACCTCCATTGGCTAGAAAAAAATGACATCATTCATAATTCATAATTAAGATCATTGTCAACTTTGAAATGGTTCAGGCCTGATGCAGCCATCTTTCCATTTCTCAGATTGCCACACAGTGTCGGAGCAGGGAAGTCTGAAATGTCAGCCCAGACAGCCCAGCTCAACAATCCATCTCATGGGAACCACGGTCATTTCAACAGGTGTAGGCCAGAGACTGAGGGAAGTTGCCAGAAGGAGGAGGTGCCAGAACATCTAATTGGACAATGTGACCTGAAGACTGTGAGGGAAGGAATTATCTTTTCTTTAATTAGACTGAAACCACAGGAAATACTTAGGGCTGGTTTTATTTTCATTCATGCCAAAATGATGTATTCAATAAAACAGTCATTTGAGAAAGCTGAAAGTCTTGGAGTGCTTATTAGCTGGGGTTTATTACTTGGAACCTTCACAATCATTAGAACTAGATCTGGGTGAAGCCTGTCCTTTGAGAAGACACTTCTGGCCCTATCACATTTGGAGGGCAAAGATCGGAGAGGATTAGATAGTGATACTCTAATAATCCTCTTTAAGATGCCTTACTCAAGGAATTTGCAGATGTGTTGGAGTTGATGTATAATGACTAGTCACTCATGCCAGCTTAAAATCTTCTACTATCTCTCTTCAATCTGAGAGTAAAAAACTTGAGTTGATGACCAGATCAAAAATTGAACTGCTGCAAGACACTTTCTGTGTCTGAGAACTTTATAGGAGAATAAATCTTTATAGGAGAATGATGCCAGCTATAAATCTCTTCATCTGCTGCTTATTTACTGTGCTGCACTCCCACATTGTCTTGAATTTCCTATTGTCTATGACGAGTGCTCCCTCCTACCTCCTTGATATTTCATTATTTCAGCCATGGAATAATGCTCTGCTTTTAAAAGGGAAATTCAAGCTAGGGCCATATTTCTCTACCTTGGCAGCTTTAAAATTCTACTCACAATAGAATTCCCTATGCTTCAAGGCTTGAAATTTTGGGCTTGGACAATCTGGAACTGTGCCGCCTGCAGTCCGTTCTAAGCTTAGTACACAAAATTGTCGGCTATAATGTCTTGCCTGTCAATGACTTCTTCAGCTTCAACCACAATAATACACGGGCAAACAATCAATACAAACTCAAGGTAAACTGCTTCAAACTCAATTGCAGAAAATATGACTTCAGCAATAGAGTGGTCAATGCCTGCAATGCTCTACCCCAAACCCTCACAGCTTCAATCTCAAACTGTCTATCATGGACCTCACCCCATTCTTACGAGGTCCTTAAAGGGGGCGTGCATAAGCGCACCAGCGTGCCTACAGTCCTTGTCTTACTGTCTCCATTTATCTGTATTTACTTCCTTTGTTCATGTTTATGTTCATACCTATACTTATTATCTTGTACATGTTTGACAAAGAAAGAAAGAAAGAAAGAAAGAAAGAAAGAAAGAAAGAAAGAAAGAAAGAAAGAAAGAAAGAAAGAAAGAAAGAAAGATGGACTTCAACTCTCAGAATTCCCCAGCCAGCTTTCTGGGAGTTGAAGCCTACACATCTCATCCTACGAAGGGTGAGAAGCACTGATTTAGGGGCTGCATAAAATAGTGAGATGCAGAAAGCTGTGTAAGATAGTAGTGCTTTTTACACTGCGTGTGCATTTGCTTGTTTATAAATAAAATTTGCTGGCCATCCATCTTACCATAAGGTAATTCTGGGCAGCTTACAGTTTCATCTTAATTAAAACATAAAATGTTAAGATTGAATCTTACAGCCAAAGACACATGGGGAACATGGGGGGAGGTGGGAGGTGTTGTCTGTTATTACATAATCAACCACCCCCATTGTGCTGATCCTTATTCACTGGAGCCCCAAGCCAACTGGCACAGTCACGTCTTTAGGCCCTTACAGAAATATGGGAGGGTTGCTGAAAGGAATGAGTTGTGTATGAGATACGATACATAATTCAAAACTTCTTTATCTGCTGAGTGGAAACGGAGCTATAGGTTTCAAAACAATTTCTCTGCTGCAAGTGACACAGAATGAGTTTTTTATCTTCAGAGGAAAGGACACGATTATCCCTATCTCTTTGTGAAGGCAGTACAGGATCAGTGGATATACAGCTTAACTACAATGCAGTAGAAGAGAGATGACTGTGTTAACTGTATAATTGACATAACACAATTGAAAGAAGTATGGAACCCTCTGGTATGTTTCAGTAGCCTTCCCTCAGGAATATTAATCTAGATTTTGTAAGAAAGCTGTCATCTTGGTTTATGTTTGAGGAATCAATGTGAGGGATAATTGAAATAGGCAATGGACATAGCTTAATCTTTGCTTCCTAAATTACGTGAGAAATAATAATGAAGCAATGTGAAATTGTACATTTGGAGTTCCAAGAAAAATAAATCTTTTGCTTATTAGCTTTTGATTTTTAAAAAAAAAAAATTGGTTAAACTACTCCCACTTCTTTTAGAGTTTAATAAGATTTTACATTAAGACAAACTTTTCTAAGATGGAGGAATGAAGATTGCACAAAATATTTTAAACATAGATTTGCTCTATTCTTATTGATTTTTTTAATTTAGTTTTTTTAGATGAACCTGCTCAAATTGCCAAGAGTCTTTAGGTTTGGAATAAAATACTCCCAGTTTAAAGCATGCACAATAATTAATATTTTATTATTAATATTAATAATATAATTAAATAAATAAAATAGAAAATAAAACCACCACAGAAATTAGGTAACAGCAAGATGGTAAAAATATATATAATATAAATATGATTAAAATATGGAATATAAATATGATTAAATATTATCCAGAAGATTTAATATTAAAAGTCTTCACCTGGTGCCAAAATTATGCTAATGTAGGTCCCAGGTGAGCTTTTTTTGAAAGAATATTCTGTAAATGGATTGCCATCAAAGAAAAGGCCCTCAGCTTCGTTGACTAGGGAAACTGAAGGAGGTTCTGAATAGCAGATCCTGAGATCTGGCTAGGTATGTATGGTAGAAAGTGCTTTTCCATATAACTTAGCTTCAAGTCATTGGATGCTTTAAAACCAGGTCTTTAAATTGAACTCGGAAATGGACTGGCAGCCCGGAAGATGGTGAAGTACTGACATAATTTGTTTCTACTGGCAGGTTCCTATAAGCAAAAGCTACTCCATTTTGAACCTGATGAAATTTCTGGACTGTTTTCAAAAACAGCCCCATATACATTGCAATAATCCAACTGATTCAATCAGTTGATGAAAGCCTATTTAAATGTTTGTTTTTTTTAAAAAAAGAACAGTTAGGTGATTTCAAGTGCAAATGATTTCCTCTTTTTTATCTTGTAAGAAGTTCAAATAACTTTGAACAGGTCACATTGGTGCTTCAGAATTGGGGTAATAGCCATCATTCTATCTGTTGAAAAAAGGCAGAGATGTACAAATAGAATTGGAGATCATGATAAAAAGTTGAATAAATAACCAGCTGAACTACAATAATAAAAGATTAATTATATTATGAATCAACTTAGTGTGAGTACTAATGAGCAGTAACTAGATAAACAGTCTTGGTAAAATGGGATTGGAAATAACCAATGTTAGGATTTTACTGGTATAACAGGAAGAAGGAATAAACCCGAGGAACAGAAGCAAGAACTTCAACTATGACAATGGTCAGATAAAAGAAATTTGAGTCTGGACAGAAATGTAATTTGAAAAGGCATCTCAGACAAGGACCCTCCCTAGGTTTTACAAAGATAAAGGTAGGAATGGGGAAAGTGTATTCAGACTTGCAAGATTCAGTTACCGTAACTTTGTTATAAAGGTAGTATTAGCATTCATAACTTTGATTTCCTTGTTTGGTGTACTTTGAAGATCTGATACCTGGTCACAAATAGATAGGTTCAGGATAATTATTCCACGGTTCAAGTCAGAAACTGCATTTAGTCAACTGCATTTAGTTAAAATTATGCAGTTATGCAGAACTGACCCAACAAACACTGACTGTACATGTTGACATTTCCTCCCCCCACCAACATTTAAAGATACAGAAATTCTAAATTTTTGCAGTTGACCATCCATACAACAGAACATCATTACTGCAAAGATTAACTGTACCCTTCTGGGCTTTCTTGGTGTCCCAGTTAATTAAAAACAATCTGCATCACTGATGACTTCATTTTGATAAGCCCCGAAGATGTTAGTTATTTTCATTTGAAAGAAAATGAACCTGAAATGAAAGATTGACCTTTGGCTTCCTTTTCTTCCTGACAGATATTGTTCCCTATTCTGTTTGTAGCCTTTATAAATCATGCCTGTGGAAAATTTAGAAATGTTCAGTTTTACACTTCCATGTGCACCATTATTAAAAGAAACAGGAAGAAAAACACGGTGAAAGGGAAGCTTGCAAATGCAGTTGGGTTGTGATATATCGGGTGTATCAATGCTTGGTTCAATGAGATAATACTGTATTAGGGAAAAAATAGCTGTGTATCTTCAGTGCTTAGTCCAATACTACTATATTAGGGAAAAAATAGCTTTGGTTTAGCAGGGAAGCTTCCAGATAATCACACAAATCAAATAATGATACTGATGATGATCGCAATCCACAATTCAAAGTGCACTGACAATATCTCCTTGAATGGTGATGAAACGTTTGTATCCAAATTGCCAAACTTGGAGTTCAAACCAAGAGCCTGATATTGATAAAGTTTTGGTCACCACAACAGAAGGCTAAAACTAGTGGTAGGATTGAAAAATTTTTTACTACCCATTCTGTGGGCATGGCTTGGTGGGTGAGGCAGGGGAAGGATATTGTAAAATCTCCAGTCAGAGGTGGTATTTGCCGGTTCTGCGAACTACTCAAAATTTCCACTACTGGTTCTCCAGAACTGGTCAGAACCTGCTGAATACCACCTCTGGCTAAAACATATGAAAAATGGTTATCAGAATTGGGTATGTCTAGTTTAATTAAAAGAGGGATTAAGGGTGACATGATAGCAGTGTTCCGATATCTAAGGGCTGCCACAAAGCAAAAAGGGATCAAATTCAACCTATTCTCCAAAGCAACCTGAAGGCAGGACAAGAAGCACTGGATGGAAACTAATCAAGGAGAGAGGCAACCTAAAATTAAGGATACGTTTCCTGACAGTTAGAACAAATAATCACTAGAACAACTTGCCTCCAGAAGTTGTGAACACTGGAGATAGGGTTTCCTGCTTGTGGAGGGATAGAAGACCTCCAAATTCCTTTCCAACTCTGTTATTTTGTAATATCTATTATAATGATCAGATAGGTAAACAGAATGCATCATAGAAACCAATAGAAGCAGACCGATGGCAGTTCTGGAGAAAAAGTTAAATCAAATTCCAGTGTAGCACAGTCTCTCACAGGCCCTTTGATATTTTTTTTTTAACCTAAGCCGTGATTCGATTCTTCATCAGTGAAATGCACATCAGTTTCACTTTTCAGTCCAGATAAAAGGAAGAAAATACTGAAGAACAGAAGGAAGAAATAATATTTCCCAATCAGGCTTTGCTGAAGTTGTAAGGCACCTAGCAGCTAATCAAGGCTAATCAGAGAGAACTTAGTGCAGGAAGGGCACGTTTTTGATTACTAGAGAAATATGAGTTTGTGGAGCCAAGCACTTGAAGAAACAATGGGCCTTTATCAAAGGCCATCTGGGGGAATGAGCAAAATCACATGTAAAAGTACAACAGCACATTTACCTTATGAAGTATAAGATATCATAGTTATGTTATAGTACACAGAATGGTATCCTGAATTCCTATGATAATAGACTTAGGTGGTGGATTGTTAAGTGATAAAGAACACTTTAACAATCATCTTCTGCAAATACTTTCAGACCTTTTGCTTTCATTCTTATTTATTTTACAAATAGTCCTTCGAAGATATGATGAGATACAAGAAAGTTTTGTGACCAGTCCCCACATTTATGACTGTTGCAGCATCTTGAAATTATTTGCAAGATGTTTGCAATAAGCAGAGTTAATAGTGGAAATGGAAGTAAAATCTTAAGTCATAGTCATGTGATTAATTGTAGGGTTTTGTTTAAAAACTGAAAGGGAAGTGAGGTTGTATGCCCTTTGTAGTCATGTGATTTTCTCCTTAGCTTCTGTGGCCCTTAGTAGCAGAGTTGCAGGTCCCACTTTGGTTGCCTTCTTATACTTACATGCTAATCCAATCCCAAGTGATTCAGAGCTGCTTATGTCCCATATATAGTAATTGGGTTAAAACTCAGAACTATCAAAATATAAAATACTATATCCCACATATGTTATTTCTGTAAAAAAAAACTAAAAATCCTAATAGGGATTGGGTTACTCTCATCTCTGGAGGAATGTATGTGGGCTTGTTTGCCATGTCTAGTGTTGCAGAATTGTTACAAAATTCTAAGATACCTGGCCTATTTCAGGCTCACAATCCTGGTCTGACTAATCTGTATGAATTCATTATATCTTGCAACATTTGAGTCTAACCTGTAAAATACATAGTTAAATTGAATTATTTGAATTTATATTTCAAAACTGGTCTGTATTTCGGAAGGCTTGTTAATTTTAGCTTTACTTTCAAGCTCATTTAATTTTCACCACAGCAAAGATTAATGAGCCATTGAAGTCTGATACACTAATTATCATGTTTCAGTTTAATTTACATAGGTCCATTCCTATTTACCAAGTTATGGGTATTGCACTAAATGGTTGCATGGGTTATTTCACAGCTCAGCCATCCAGCCTAACAATCCAAGATCTTGGAGCAGGGGTCCCCAAACTTGGCAACTTTAAGACTTGTGGGCTTCAATTCTGGGAGTTAAGTCCACAAGTCTTCAAGTTGCCAAGTTTGAGGACCTCTGTCTTGGAGAAATATACCTGAAATACAATCAGTAACAAAATGGTATGATATCACATAATAAAACAGGAAAAATTTTAGAGACATGATGTAAAATGCTACAAGCAAAACTGTACCCTCTCCCCAAAGTAAATGGGCAGGAAACATGTAAATGTAATCAGCATGAACAGATATGCTGGCACAATTATTATCCAGTATGCAAATAAGCACGGTATATAAAGTGTATGTTAACCAGCCTTAAGATTGATTTTTACCAGAGCATGATCACCTAAACATAGTGATTTTTCATGGGACCTATTATGTGTGTTTAAGATTAAAATCTGCAACTGCTATTTGAATATTTAAAAATACAAGGGACTTAACACATTTGCTCTATTGTTTATAGAAGACTGAATCAGGGTTATATTCAGATAAAGTGAATTTCACTATACCCAATAATGATTGGATGCTGATTATCTTTAAATAAGCTAATCTTAAACCTAAACACTATATTATTTTCTACTCTTTTTTTACCAGCTTTGGGATATGCCAAAACTGTCCTTGATTGTGTTATAAATAACATGTCTCCAGGGTGTATTTTTTAAAGGGGTATGATAGAATTCTTGAAGGCTACATTAAGAAAATGGATGGTGATAATAGTGCCATATGGACTAACTACTGAACATTAATTATCCTTCAGCTAGGAAAAGAATGGTCAAAACTCAGAGAAAGCTAAAAAACTTTGTCTGACCTATCCTTTGCTGTTCTATAAAGGGTTTTAAAAAACAGAGTTTCAATTTGAACTCAAAGCCAACTGGCAACAGGAACTACTTTAGGTCTTTGTCAATCTGCTCCTGGAGTGTTTCTTGGCTACAAAGCAAGGTTAAAAATGTTTTAAAATAAATTGTTCTATGATCCCCTTTACTTGCTCATAGCTTGAGGTGACTCCACTATTGTGAGAGCTTATATTATTGTGAATATTTGCACATCAAAGATCAGCCCAGAGTGAGAAAATAGGTGACTTTCATGAAAAGCAAGTCAGAATTTGTTAAACCAGTTTGCTGTTGACTGTGTACAGGAGAGGCCAGTGTCTAATCAAAGTCACCTTTTCCAGGGAAGTAGGAATACTTAATTAGTTGTCACAATATAGTGTCTTTCCCAAAAGCTGTTTAGTGAGTGAAGAAACCAGCCAAATTAATAACAGGTTAGGGATTTAATCAAAAGTCAAACAGGGGAGAAAACATTCATTTCCTTGTACTCATAATGAACAAGAGTACAAACAACAACCGAGGCATAGATGTGCAAATTTTGCATTATTTGCTCACCCAGTTAGACTCTTGTAAGGCTAAGGAATGGAGAGGATCAGGGAGTGAAACTGAAGGAGGGAATTAATCTTAAAGTCTTCCATCTTCAATTCAGGCACATCCCAGACATAGTATCTATCTAAAAAGATTAGCAAGTCAAACCCTAATGTTTGGCAGACTGAAGCTACCATCAGAGATGATCACCGTTGGCCAATTGGGAACAGCAGCTAGATGTGTCTGAATGGTCAAACAATTGATAACTCCAAATCTTGTCCAGCTCTTGTCATACACATTGGTAAAAAAAAAATCAGTATACTAAATACAAGCTAGGCAGATATGACCTTGTTGACGACCCTCACTCTGTCAAGGACCTTTAGTCATATCAGACAACCTAAGCACCAGAGCTCACTGTAAGAGCATTGCCAAAAAGGCATTAAGAGTTGTAAATCTAATCTTATGAAGCTTCTCCTCCAGTAATATTGAATTGCTAACAAGGGCATACAAAACTTTTGCTAGACCAATAGTCGAATACAGCTCATCTGTCTGGAATCCGCACTGTATATCAGACATTAATACAATTGAGTGAGTCCAGAAGTATTTCACGAGAAGAGTACTTACACTCCTCTGCTGGCAACAGAATACCCCATATCAACAGACTTGAAATTTTGGGCTTGGACAACCTAGAACTACACTGCCTATGGATGGACTTAAGTGTAGTACACAAAATTATCTGCTACAATGTCCTACCAAGTCAATGACTACTTTAGCTTCAACTGCAACAATACAACAGCACACAACAGATACAAACTCAATGTAAACTTGATTGCAGAAAGTACGACTTCAGCCACAAAGTGGTCAATGCCTGGAATGCACTACCTGACTCTGTTGTTACATCCTCTAACCCCCACTCCTTTAACCTCAAACTAACCACTATTGACCTCACCCCATTCCTAAGAGGTCTGTAAGGGGCATGCATAATCGTGCCTACTGTCCCTGTCCTATTGTCCCCATTTATTCATACTATTTCCTGTATTCTTACTCATGTTTATACTTATACCTATTATCTTGTAAGTGATTGACAAATCAAATAAATAAATGTTGGTGGGCTAGGCTGTGTTTGCTATATGCTCTAGCCATTGCTCTCTATGCCACTCTGATGCTCTTGGAAATGATGTCATAGCCAGAATAGAAATCAGGTTACCTCTCCAAGCTATTTCAATCCCCTACATGGAATGAAGAATGTGGGGTAGGAATCACTATCTTGTCCTTTGTCTTAGATATCAAAATATTTCAGATCAGTTGAAACCATTTTAGTCTTTTTCCCCCATCAGTGCAAAGAAGCAATATGGAGAAAAGAAGGCAATAATGTGAAGTGTGGTTTTGTTTGCTCCTTCAGGAAACAGCACTCAAACTATTGATTCAATGCTTGCCATTGCTGCAATATATGTGGCTACATTTGTACTTCCCATGTTTAATTTTTAGCATGATAATTCAAATGTATAATTTTCAGTTATTTATTAAATTAAAATATTGATATAGCACACAGGTCACAAAGGTGACTCTGGGCAGGCTACAAAGATCAAAACAACAACAAATAACATAGTTTAAAGAAATCAACATGACAACTATTCTTTAACATATGCCAGGTATTGAAAACCCATTCTCCTTAGTCACTAAACAAATCAATCAGCCAATAAGGCTCACTTAAGCTGCTGAGTCAAATGCCTGTGTGAACATTCAGATCTTTCACAGCTTGCAAAAGGCCATCAGGGTTAGCACCATTTGGATATCCAAGGAAACACCGATCCACAGGACAACGTCAACAGAGACAACATTTAGTGGTTCCATTTGAAATGTAGATCCTGTGGATTGCTTATTGTACCCTATGACTATCATTAAGTGTTGTACCTGATGATTCTTGACTCTTGACAAATGTATCTTTTCTTTTATGTATACTGAGACCATTTGCACCAAGACAAATTCCTTGTGTGTCCAATCACCTTGGCCAATAAAGAATTCTATTCTATTCTATTCTGTGTCTCTTTGACTGTCTCCTCCATCCCTTCCAACATTTATTTATTAATCTGATTTGAGATGTTCTGGATATTTTTATTGGATTATTTTAGGGATTCATTATGATGAATATAGGTACATCAAGATCTATCAGTTCCATTTAATGTACTTGAGCAGAGGATAGCAAGAAGAATGTATTAAATATAAAAATCAATTATATATATATATATATATGGATCTTTGGTTGTTCGGGTTTTCTCCCGCGTAAGATTCGAAGTATCTAGGCAACGTTTCGATGAAGTCTCATTCATCATCTTCAGGCTTCTGTCTCCGGCTCTGTACTTCTCAGAGTAATGTGAGATTGCAGCTGCTTCCTCCTTTTAACTGCCAGTGGGGGTGGGACTTGATTGGGTGGGGGCTTGGCTGTGTTCTAATTGGGTGGGGGGGTGTTCTCATTGGTAGGGGGTTTGGCTGTGTTCTGATTGGTTGGGGGGTTAGCCGTGTTCTGATTGGTTGGAGGCGTGTTCTGTTCAGGTGGGGGCTTGGTTGTGCTCAGGTTAGTCTTAGTTGCTGGGGATTTGAGCTGGTGAGTTGTGATCTTGCTGTTTGGCTTCTAGTTCGTGGTCCTGCTGCATCTTCATAGTGGGTGTCGGTTTGCTTCATGTATGGCTCAGAGGGGTTTGAAGTGGGTAGTGATGCAGCTGCAGTGCAGCTTCTGGTCCATGGTCGTGTCTCATTTTCTGAATGGGTGGGAGTCTGTTTTCTATATGGAAGTGTGGTGGTGGTATCTTGTGTGGCTCTCATGGGTGTGGGTCTGGTGTCCTTCTTCATGTTAGGTACTCGTCTGTTCATGAGGGCGGGTTTCCAAATGGCTGGAAGGCGGGAGGTGTCATCTCGTTTGTTCATGCTGTGTGGGCGTTTTTCTATCTCTATGGCTTCTCTGATTATTCTGCTGTTGAAGTGTTCAGTTTTGGCGATAGTTCTGGTATTTTTAAAATCAATTTCATGTCCTGTGGCTTTGAGGTGTTGGACCAGGAAGAGGTCGTTTCTTCTTTTTGATTGAGTTCTTATGTTCTTCAATGCGTGCACTTATTCTTCTGTTAGTTTGTCCAATGTATGTGGTAGGGCAGGCAGTGCAGGGATTTCGTATACTCCTTGGTTTTCTAATTCGATTTTGTCTTTGGGGTTTCTTAGGATGGTGGATATTTTTCTGTTTGTGCAGAATGCTGTTTTGATGTTGTGTTTTTGGAGGATCTTGCTAATTTTGTCTGTAGTGCCTTTTATATATGGGAGGAGGGCTTTGCCGTTTTCTTGTTCTCTGTCTTGGATTTTGGTTGGGGTTTCTTTTTGGATTAGGTGGGTAATCTTCTTTCTTTGGAATCCATTGGTTGTAAGTACGTTGGTGAGAGTGTGTAGTTCGGTTTTTTGGTGTTGTTCATCGGCTAAGCATTTTGTTCTGGAGATGAGTGTCTTGGCTACGGAATTGATCTGTGCTGGGTGGTGGTGTGAGAGTGCATGTAGATAGCGGTTAGTATGTGTTTTCTTCTGGTAGATGGTGTGTCCTAGGGAGCCATTGGATCTTTTGTATACCAAGACATCTAGGAAGGGAAGTTGATTGTTGGCTTCTGTTTCCATGGTGAATTGTATTTTGGGGTGTAGGCTGTTGAGGTATGTGAGGAAGTTGTTCAGTTTTTCTTTCCCGTGTGGCCAGATTATGAAGGTGTCATCTACGTAACTGAGCCAGAGTTTGGGTTTGTGGTCGTATTTTTCTAGAGCTTGTGTTTCAAAGTGTTCCATGTAGAGGTTTGCGATGACAGGTGAGAGGGGTGATCCCATGGGTGCTCCTTCTATTTGTTTGTATTTTTGTCCATTGTAGGTGAAGTATGTATTGGATAGGCAGTGGTTGGTTAGATCTAGGATGTGCTTGGGGGGGTTGTATTTGTTTTGGATGGCTGTCAAGGCTTCTTTTATTGGCACTTGGGTGAAGAGGGATATGACATCGAAGCTTACTAGTATGTCGCTAGGTTGTAAGTTTTGTTTCTTTATGATCTCGATGAACTGGAATGAGTTTCTTACGTGTGAGTTGATGGATTCTGCATAGGGTTGTAGTTGTTTGGCGAGGAATTTGGCCAGGTTTTGTAGAGGTGAGCCTATGGAGCTGACTATTGGTCTGAGTGGGGTTCCTTCTTTGTGTATTTTGGGGAGACCATAAAGCTTGGGGCATCTGGATGATTTTTCTCTGGGTATGATTCCTTGCTGGATTTCTTCACTGATGGGGGAGGCTTTTATTTTGGATTTGGTAGTTTTTCTAGGTAGGTGGTGGGGTCTGTCTTTAGGGGTTTGTATGTGGGGTCTTGGAGTAGGTTGGTTAGCTTGGTTTGGTAGTCAGATGTGTTCATAACCACTGTCACGTTGCCCTTGTCTGCTGGTAGGATTATTATGCTGGTGTCTTCTTTCAGGTTAAGTAGTGCAGTTTGTTCTTCTTTGGATAAGTTGCTTTTGGGTGGTTTGCTAGTGCAGAGGATGTTGGTGATTTCGAGTCTGATTTTGTTAGCATCATCAGGGTTGGTTTTGGTCAGGCTGGTTTCAACTCCGCATATGATGGTTTCTGTGGGGATGTGTTTGGGAGCGACAGCAAAGTTGAATCCTTTTGAAAGGACCTTGGTTTCAGCTTCAGTGAGGATCTTGTCTGAGATGTTGTGCAATGTTTGTTTCATGTGTGGCTGTGGGGAGGGGAGTTGGTTTCTGGCATTGTTGTAGTTTCCTGAGTTTGTTGGTGTGTGTGTCTGTCTTGAGGGTGGTCTGTGTTTCGGCTCTCCAGACAGCGAGTTGTTTGGATTTGTCCCAAAGTAGAGGGTGAATCTTGTTGCTGAGTCTGAGGTGGAGTGTGAGGAGATCTTTGTTGATTTGGTCTAGGAGAAACCTTTTTGTGTGAAGTTCATTTCTAATTAGGGCCAGTTCTGTTCTTTTAAGGATGCGTTTGGTGGCTGCTGTGTTGGTGTGGAATTTCAATTGGAAGCTTGTGGGAATTAAATTTTGATCTCGGCAGTTGCATAGGAATGCAAGGTCACATAAAATGGAGGCTCTTTGGACTTCAAGTTTTTCATAAGTCCTGGTCAGATGGTGGGTTTCCTCCCGTAGAGGTGCAATATTTGTTTTCTGAGGTTCTCGGGTATTTGTATGTGGATCTTTGGTTGTTCGGGTTTTCTCCCGCGTAAGATTCAAGTATCTAGGCAACGTTTCGATGAAGTCTCATTCATCATCTTCAGGCTTCTGTCTCCGGCTCTGTACTTCTCAGAGTAATGTGAGATTGCAGCTGCTTCCTCCTTTTAACTGCCAGTGGGGGTGGGACTTGATTGGGTGGGGGCTTGGCTGTGTTCTGATTGGGTGGGGGTGTGTTCTCATTGGTAGGGGTTTGGCTGTGTTCTGATTGGTTGGGGGGTTAGCCGTGTTCTGATTGGTTGGAGGCGTGTTCTGTTCAGGTGGGGGCTTGGTTGTGCTCAGGTTAGTCTTAGTTGCTGGGGATTTGAGCTGGTGAGTTGTGATCTTGCTGTTTGGCTTCTAGTTCGTGGTCCTGCTGCATCTTCATAGTGGGTGTCGGTTTGCTTCATGTATGGCTCAGAGGGGTTTGAAGTGGGTAGTGATGCAGCTGCAGTGCAGCTTCTGGTCCATGGTCGTGTCTCATTTTCTGAATGGGTGGGAGTCTGTTTTCTATATGGAAGTGTGGTGGTGGTATCTTGTGTGGCTCTCATGGGTGTGGGTCTGGTGTCCTTCTTCATGTTAGGTACTCGTCTGTTCATGAGGGCGGGTTTCCAAATGGCTGGAAGGCGGGAGGTGTCATCTCGTTTGTTCATGCTGTGTGGGCGTTTTTCTATCTCTATGGCTTCTCTGATTATTCTGCTGTTGAAGTGTTCGGTTTTGGCGATAGTTCTGGTATTTTTAAAATCAATTTCATGTCCTGTGGCTTTGAGGTGTTGGACCAGGGAAGAGGTCGTTTCTTCTTTTTTGATTGAGTTCTTATGTTCTTCAATGCGTGCACTTATTCTTCTGTTAGTTTGTCCAATGTATGTGGTAGGGCAGGCAGTGCAGGGGATTTCGTATACTCCTTGGTTTTCTAATTCGATTTTGTCTTTGGGGTTTCTTAGGATGGTGGATATTTTTCTGTTTGTGCAGAATGCTGTTTTGATGTTGTGTTTTTGGAGGATCTTGCTAATTTTGTCTGTAGTGCCTTTTATATATGGGAGGAGGGCTTTGCCGTTTTCTTGTTCTCTGTCTTGGATTTTGGTTGGGGTTTCTTTTTGGATTAGGTGGGTAATCTTCTTTCTTTGGAATCCATTGGTTGTAAGTACGTTGGTGAGAGTGTGTAGTTCGGTTTTTTGGTGTTGTTCATCGGCTAAGCATTTTGTTCTGGAGATGAGTGTCTTGGCTACGGAATTGATCTGTGCTGGGTGGTGGTGTGAGAGTGCATGTAGATAGCGGTTAGTATGTGTTTTCTTCTGGTAGATGGTGTGTCCTAGGGAGCCATTGGATCTTTTGTATACCAAGACATCTAGGAAGGAAGTTGATTGTTGGCTTCTGTTTCCATGGTGAATTGTATTTTGGGGTGTAGGCTGTTGAGGTATGTGAGGAAGTTGTTCAGTTTTTCTTTCCCGTGTGGCCAGATTATGAAGGTGTCATCTACGTATCTGAGCCAGAGTTTGGGTTTGTGGTCGTATTTTTCTAGAGCTTGTGTTTCAAAGTGTTCCATGTAGAGGTTTGCGATGACAGGTGAGAGGGGTGATCCCATGGGTGCTCCTTCTATTTGTTTGTATTTTTGTCCATTGTAGGTGAAGTATGTATTGGATAGGCAGTGGTTGGTTAGATCTAGGATGTGCTTGGGGGTTGTATTTGTTTTGGATGGCTGTCAAGGCTTCTTTTATTGGCACTTGGGTGAAGAGGGATATGACATCGAAGCTTACTAGTATGTCGCTAGGTTGTAAGTTTTGTTTCTTTATGATCTCGATGAACTGGAATGAGTTTCTTACGTGTGAGTTGATGGATTCTGCATAGGGTTGTAGTTGTTTGGCGAGGAATTTGGCCAGGTTTTGTAGAGGTGAGCCTATGGAGCTGACTATTGGTCTGAGTGGGGTTCCTTCTTTGTGTATTTTGGGGAGACCATAAAGCTTGGGGCATCTGGATGATTTTTCTCTGGGTATGATTCCTTGCTGGATTTCTTCACTGATGAGGGAGGCTTTTATTTTGGATTTGGTAGTTTTTTCTAGGTAGGTGGTGGGGTCTGTCTTTAGGGGTTTGTATGTGGGGTCTTGGAGTAGGTTGGTTAGCTTGGTTTGGTAGTCAGATGTGTTCATAACCACTGTCACGTTGCCCTTGTCTGCTGGTAGGATTATTATGCTGGTGTCTTCTTTCAGGTTAAGTAGTGCAGTTTGTTCTTCTTTGGATAAGTTGCTTTTGGGTGGTTTGCTAGTGCAGAGGATGTTGGTGATTTCGAGTCTGATTTTGTTAGCATCATCACCCCCACCCAATCAGAACACAGCCAAGCCCCCACCCAATCAAGTCCCACCCCCACTGGCAGTTAAAAGGAGGAAGCAGCTGCAATCTCACATTACTCTGAGAAGTACAGAGCCGGAGACAGAAGCCTGAAGATGATGAATGAGACTTCATCGAAACGTTGCCTAGATACTTCGAATCTTACGCGGGAGAAAACCCGAACAACCAAAGATCCACATACAAATACCCGCGAGAACCTCAGAAAACAAATATATATATATATATATATATATATATATATATATATATGTGTGTGTGTGTGTGTGTGTGTGTGTGTGTGTGTGTGTGTGTGCGCGCGCGCACGTGCGTGTGTGTGTGTGTGTGTGTGTGTATGTATATGTATATGTATATGTATATGTATGGTATTCAGCTTTGTTCGAGTATTTTCCCACGTCATTATAGTTGTGCTTTTAAAGTTGTAGCAACGTTTCGGCAGAATCTCATCTGCCATCATCAGGCTTCTGTATTGTGTTCTTCTGTGAGTCAGACTTTCACAGCCGTTTCAGTTTTAAATTTGGGGCTAGCCTACTGCAGTACCAGAATGTTTTTTTCTTCACCCTGATTGGTTGGGAGTCTTGGTCTGTGTTTATTGGTCTTGGAGTTTGCTATGTTCTGCTTGATTGGTGTTTCTAATATCTTCTGTCTGTTTTGTGGCTTTTTTTGTCTTAACTGGCTGGCAACATTGTGTTCCTGTATTGGAGGCTTTTAGTGCAGCTTGGGTCTGAGTAAATGGATGGCTATCATTTATTAGGAAGCTAGGTTTCATCTGGGTGCCTGGTTGGGGTGTGTTTGAGCTGGAGGTATCAGGGGGGATCTGTTTGTGCCCAGGTGTTTGCCTGGCTTGTGGTGTGGAGATTTTTCTGTTTGTGAGTGCAGGCTTCCAAATAATTGACAGTCTGGTAGAATCATCTCTTCTATTCATGCTTTCAGGTCTTTTTTCAATCTCTATGGCTTCTCTGATAATTCTGTGGCTGGGGTTTTCTATAGTGGCTAGGGTTTTGGTGCCATTGAAGTTGATGTTATGACCTGTGGCTTTCATGTGTTGGACTAGTGAGGAAGTGTGTTCCAGTTTAGTTGTGTTAAAAGCACAACTGTAATGATGTGGGAAAATACCCGAACAAAGCTGAATACCATACATGTAAGTATCCGCGAAAACTTAAGAAAACACACACACACACACACACACACATACATTACTCCGAGAAGCACAAAGCCGAAGACACAAGCCTGAAGATGACGAATGAGACTTCGTCGAAATGTGGCCAAGATACTTCCAACATTACATGGGAGAAAACCTGAATAACCAAAGATCCACATATATATACCGTGTTTTTCCAACAATACGACCTCCCCAAATAGGAAGACCCAGCATGTTTTCTAGGCATAAAATCAAATTAAGCCCCTCCCTCCAAATTTAGGCCTATTTTAAAACATACAAAATGGGGGGAAGGGTGGGGGGATTTGCCGTTAGGAGTGCCACGCGGGCAGCAATTCCTCGCCACCAGCTGCTCCTAATGGGTGATCATAGTAGAGCACGGAGAGCTCCCTACTCCTGCCAAGCACCTTTGCAGCAGACCCAAGACCTTCAGCGCCCGCCACTGTTGATTTCCTTTCTGCCGCCACATTTGGAGCTGCCGCTGCATTTGGAGCTGCCACTTCCATGTTTGGAGCACTGCTGCTGTTTGGAGCACTGCTGCTGTTTGGAGCTGCCGCTTCCGCATTTGGAGCTGCTGCCGCATTTGGAGCTGCCGCATCCATGTTTGGAACCCCACCACTGTTTGGAGTTGCCATGTCCGCATTTGGAGCTGCCACTTCCATGTTTGGAGCACTGCCACTGGTTGGAGCACCACCACCATTTGGAGCGCCGCCACCACTCCAAACACAGCGGCAGCTCCAAACATGGAAGTGGCAGCTCCAAACATGACGGCGGTGCTCCAAATGGCGGCGGCACTCCAAACACAGAAGCGGCAGCTCCAAACGTGGCGGAGGAATGGGCAGAATGGAAAGCAACAGCGGTGGGTGCCAAAGGTCTGCAGCAAAGGTGTTTGGTGGGAATAGGGAGCTCTCTGCGCTTCGCCATGATCATCCGTTAGGAGCGGCTGGTGGTGAGGCTGCCCGCAGATGAGGATGCAAGGGGGGGAATTAAGTCACCCCCGAAAAGATGGCCTAGCTGTTTTTGGGGGGCTCAAAAAAATATAAGACCCGGCGCTAAATACATTTGCTGTACATTGCCTAGGTAGAATTCTATTCTGTTCAGTCAATAGTTTATTACAATTGTGGATAAAGCGCTATATACATACATTTTCTCTCCTATACAAACCGTCTTTAACTTCTAGAGGGATAAATTGGTCAGTTGCAGTTCCTATTTTCAGGCTCTACCTTATTATTTGAATCTTCCAATCCTGGGATTATTGTAAAGCATATCTCCTATTCTTTTCAATTTTACCTCTTCCAGTTGTTCAGTTCCTTCTCTTTCTAGTGGACTTCTGATCTATTTGGTTAAGTTGCATTTCCCTATTGTCTCATCCTGGATAATAAAGTGAGGGTGGTTGATTTCCAGAAAATCTTTACATTTGTATCACAGGAAAATATCCACAGAGGGATTAATATCCAATTACAGCTTTTATGAAGATAAATGAACAGAAATTCAACTACTTAACCAAATCCTAAAAATCCTTCAATTTGGAATGGACAGATGAGCAGTTATATAACTTGATTCTGAATGTAATGTTCTCATGTGGTCTTTTGTTTTTGTAAATTTTATTTGAGTTTTCACAAAGAAAAAAAAATACAAATAAAACATCTTTTTTGAAAGTAGCATAATCCCAGGTTGCATTTCTTCGTACAGACACAAATTCAGGTTCATGCTCATTTTTATATTCTATTCCATATCCTATTACTATTTTACATTTTCTGCATAGCTTCTCCCCTCTTTTAATTTTCTCAATTTTATTTTAATTATCTCATCTCAATTCAAATCATTGTATTTATATTTTTTGTCTGTCCTGTTTCAATTATCTATTATCTTTTCTCATTAAACAAAATTTCTCCTGTAGTTACTGATTGGAGTATGACGCCTTTATATCTTTTCCCTAAAATTGTAACATTCAATATAATACATAACTTCCATTCGGATTCTGCTTGGTACATTCTTAAAATACACACTGTATTCTTAAAAAAAGAAAAAATTATAAATGTACATAATTCAAACAACATTCCATTCCAATTCAATTCTATCATTAATATTAATATTCATTAAATTCTTAACATCTTTAACATTACTTTTCAATTAAATATCATACTTCTATGGGAACAATTATAAGCTTTCCATAGTTAATTCCCCCCCTCTTCACTTATATTTTATAAAACATTAACTAATTAAAATATTCCCGTTCCTTCCTAATTCAATTTTCTCATTTATTTTATTTCACTTATTTTATTCACAAACATTTCACTAAATTACACTAACTATTTTATCCCTCATTTTAATCATACGTTGTTTCCAATTTTCTAAAGTTATTTCTATTACTAATATAACAATACAATCTTATGTACCTTTACATAATCCCTTTTTCAGTTAGATTTTCACCCATTATCTCTAAATAGGTCCTGTTTCTCTATATCTTGCTCTGGTCCTTTGTAACTTCTTTTCCTTTCCTTCATCCCTCTCTTCTTCTCTCTCCCCTTTTTACCCCCTTGTCTCTCTGCCTTTATTTCTCTCCTCTGTATTCTCCTTTTCTGTTGCTTTCCAGTATTATACTTAGTTTTTGAATTATTTTTCTTTTCTTTGGTTGTTTTTTTTAAGTCTTAAATTCTCCATTCTCTTTCCCCCCTTTCCTTTTTCTTCCCCACATAAAATTGCTTATTCATTAAAGATGGCTTCTTCTTTGTCCCAGTCTTCTTGTTTTGCAGTCGTTTCTTGTTGTTTCTCATAGTTCCAAATCTCCATTTCTAAGAATTGAAAAATGAAGCCAAAAGAACCCTTCCCTTCTTGTGCATCTTCTTTGTACTTTTTAAGTTCCATTTTCAATTCATCCAGAAGTGGTGCCATTGTATAAATTTTTAAACAACCACCCAATTGATTTTAGTCATTCAAATATAATAACCAAGAAATCCAAAGATCACCAAATAATCCAAATACACGCAAGCTGTTTCTTTTTTGCTCTTTTTTTTTTTTTGCTTTCTCTTCCTGGGGTTACTATTTAGTTGCAAAGTTTCAGTCAAAATATATCTTTTAAAAGTCTTGTTGAAGTTTTACTGTAGATTCTTTTTAATTCCAGGCAGTCTCCTCCCTCTTCCAGATCCTGTCCTTATTCCTTTTCGCTCCCTTCCTGCTTATGAAAAAGAAAATTTTTAAAGTCCAGAAAACTTTATTATTCCTTTGGCATTTTGTTTTATTTTCAGCTTAATTGCCTATTGATGTCAAAGCGGATTTTTCTGATTTCTTATTTAAGTCTCTTAGTTGTCAGTATAGGGAAGGAGAGAGAAGAAAAAAAAAGCCAAACCTTTCCCTTTTCACTTTCCTTCGCTGCTTCCAACTCTTCTTTGGGAGCGATGTTATTTTTTTTAAGTTTAAATTCCAGGGTACCTTAGTTGTTGCTTTTACAATTTAACCCGGTCAGTCAAAACTTTCGCTTCTTATCTTCCTCCTGCACATTGTTTTCCGGTCGAGTTCTCCTTTGTAGTGGCCATTTCTGACCACCACTGCAACCGCCTTCAGGAAAGGGAGTAATGGCCAGCTGAGGAGGAGAGATGCGGCTCTCCTCAACCATGCTGGTGGTCTCCCCCCTCTTCACCACCTCTACGGGGTGGCTTAGCCCCGAAACCAGCTGGCTTGGGGCACTCCAGCGGCGAGCCCAGACAGAAACCGCGCACAATCGCGATTTCTGTCTGCCGCCGAAGCCCTTCAAACTGGAAGTCCTTGGTCTCATGTGGTCTTATCGTATCACTTACAAATATATGACTGCTTTTCTATGACCATATGAGCTATTTCACATCTTTCAAATTATGTTAAACTCTGCTTCCTTTAGGGAACCTTCTGTTCATTCTGCTGACTGGAGTTGCCTTGCTCTATAACCTTGTTTTTTGTCAGCACTGCTGAATGGGTTGTAAAGTGAATTATTGGTGTAGAAGAAATTAAAGTTCTTTTCTGCAAATCTAAATAAGTTATTTCAAAGTCAGGCCAGAAGAAGTGACCTGCCCTGAGCCATGACCTTGATATGATCTATGTTTCCATGTCCCTGAAGTTGCAAAAAAGATAGAGACTTGTCAAGAAAAAGTTATAAATTAATGGTCTCTTAATTAAATTGTCCCAAAGAAGCCAGACCAGTTAATCTGTGCACTAATTCAATACAGAAATGAAAGATATCAATAAAGTTTCTCATAATATAGGTAAGATATAAATGAAAAAAGATATTCTTGAGACTGGTGGTTTTGGGAGGAAAGCAAGCAAGCAGGCAAACAGACAGGCAGGCTTCTGTTTATTGATTTGTTAGGTGGAGAATGATGATTATATAGGTAAATATATATTTTGCAGTGGCTTTTAAAAAAGACATTGAGACTGCTATCCTTTATGACAGGGATCTCCAATCTTGGCAACTTTAAGACTTGTGGACTTCAACTCCCAGAATTCCGCAGCCAGCAAAGCTGGGAGTTGAAGTCCACAAGTCTTAAAGTTGCTAGGGTTGGAGACCTCTGCTTTAAGAGACCCTTGAAGACTAGGCTGTTCCCACAAACATTGGGCATGTATGAATACTCCATTTGATTTGATACTGTTTAATTGTTAAAGTTTGTTCCTTAAAAATCTCGTGTTAAATTGAAAGATATGACTGCATTGAGATGAGCCACTGTGTCCCTAGTAAGTAGCCTCAGTTCTGTCAAGAGAAAAATGATGTGAAAATTGCAGCTGATTAGATCTGCTCAGCTGCCACTACAAAAATACTTCAATATATCTTACTTAGTTGTAGCTAGACGATAAATTAAATTGGCGGTTTCATCAGACAGTTAATATTGTGGTTCTTTTACAGTATCAGTTTTCTAAATCCCATCTTCACCATTAGCCTATCAGAATTAAATCCTGTTTGGAAAAAGTTTGGCTTTCCTTACTTATACATGTTTTAATTATATTTGTTCTCTTCTTTTAAATATGATATTTGATTTAAAAACAAAAACAAAATTGTACATATCAAAAAGGATAGGTAATGTGTGTTGGAAGGCAGAGTGGGAAGTAGAGGTGAAATGCTGCTGGTTCAGCCCAGTTCACCCGAACCAGTAGTAAAAAATGCTACTGGTTTGGGCAAACTGGTAGTAAAAAAAAATGCTATCCGTTTAGCCAAACCGGTACTTCCGATTATCAGCTGAGCGATGAACAGCTGTGCCACGTGATTTAGATCAGCTAGAAAGCAGGAAATCGTTGAATTTCTTGCTTTCTAGCTAATCTAAATTGCACGGCACAGCTGATCCACCCCCTCGCATCATTGTACTTACCTTGGAAGACTTCAAAATGCTTCTTTTTTCAGTGCCCAGGAGGCTTCCCTGAGGCCCAGTAGGCCAAAAATGAGGCATGGGGGAGCTGTGTGCCCCCCCTCACCCCATTTTTGCTCCCAGGAGGCTTCCCTAAGGCCCACTAGGCCAAAAGCGGGGCACGGGGGAAGGGTTCTGCGAAAGAAAAAAAATATTTTTGACTCCCCAGTCACCTGGCCATGCCCACCTAGCCACACCCACCTACCACGCTCATGGAACTGGTAGTAAAAAAATTTGAATTCCACCACTGGCAGGAAGGGAATCAGGTGGCTATTCAAAATGTAGGAATATAGTCAAAAGAAACTCCACAGTAGGAAATATTCTATGTCATAGAATCAATAGTTCTGTATCTGGAATCTTAATTAGTCCTTGTTCTTTACCAGAAGGTTGAGTGAGGTGAGTGACCTGCTTTATCTCATTGTGCATTTTATTTATTCTCACAACTGTAGTCTGTAGCCCTTGCTGAAACAGCATCCACATTAATGATTTTGCTATCAACTTGCAGTCTAGCATATCAATAAATGGTACCATTCTTTTCTTTTCCCTTATGAAATATTCCTAGGACAGGCTTGAGAAAATAATGAACTCTATGATGAATGCAGCATAAATATGTGAATATGTCAAATGAATGGCCTGAGAACAAAAAAAAGCTATCTTTTAACAAATCCAATTAAATAATGTCCTCGCAATCTACCATGCCGACATTCCTACCAGAAAGTTGTGTCTACAAGAAACATGTTGGAAATCTTTTATAATTTGTATTTTACCTTTCTTGGAATGAGCGATGTGAATACTCCACTTTCTCTTTGTGCTATTTTTATAGTGTTAGATCTACTACATGTTATGTATGAAAACCTTGTTCCTGAAATTGTACTATATCCATATCACCACAGTGATCGCCTCATGAGTTCCATTCCCCCATTCCTTATAATTCCCTTTAAAGAAATCATCATATGCTGAACAACCTGGATGAACCTTCTATAATTGGATAGGAGATTCATCTTACTGTTCTTGAGATCTGTCTTTCCTTTAGCTTCTTGTAACTCCATCTCTATGTTCAATCATTTCTCTTAATTTGACATCTATGTTTGAGTGTATATTTTTACCAGCTCAGAAATCTTTCCCCTAAATACATTTTACGTGCTCATATGTGGGCAGAGGGAAGCTAGATGGTAAACTGGAATCATTACTTAATAGTGATTGGAAAGTCAGTGGGTAGATCTTCCTCTAATGTCAGTGCTAACAAAAGATCAAAACATAATAGTGAGTAGCAAATTATACAAAGTTCCACATGTTTATATTCATGAAAAGTTATCTTTTTCTTGGATTTCTTTGCTGCAAGAGAGATTGTGGTTGTTTTAATCTTTCTGGTTATTGTCACAAGTAACTGATAGAAGCCATTTTCATTATCATTCATGGCTTTCTAAGTTCTTATGAGCTTCACATTCCCAATCTTGTTATTTTCTGATAGGTTTTCATAATTTTAACATATTTCTTATTTTCTTTATAGCTACCATTCATTCCTCCTGGGAAATTAATGGACAGAAAGCATCCGGAGTTGATGTTGCTGTGTCCTCTGGGAAAATGAAGCAAAATTGACACCCAAATGCTCTTAAATGCTCTGCTATTAAGCACACAGCACAATTAAATGAGTATGATTATCCCTGTCTTGCAAACAGGAATTCTAAATTAGACAACTAGACAGCAGGAAAGATTTTATTTTATTTATTTATTTGATTTGTCAATCGCTTATAAGATAATAGGTATAAGTATAAACATAGTTATGAATACATGAAATGGTTACATATAAGAAAAATAAAAAAAATCAATAGGACAGGGACGGTAGGTAAATAAATAAATGGTTATAAGATGACTATAAATCACATTATTAAAATCAGTTCCTGAGTTTTGAAAGTTGAAACCTTACAAGAATTTACTACAATCCTAACTCTGTTGATGTCAATGGTTTTCTCTTAGAGTAAACACATTTAGGATCATTGACAGATAGTTGTATAGAAAAGAAGAAATCTTTCTACCTGATAATCTTTCCCTATCATGGTATATCAATAAAGGAAAAATAAGGTGCTTTCTTATAATTCAGTTCACATTTGTTCTTGAAGGTGGGTCCACTCATCTATTCCGCCTGCCTTGATGATTGAAGTTGTTCTCTTTCAAGCAGCAATCATCCTCAGATTTTTTTGTTTTCAGACATCCTTGAGGGATGGGAGCAGGGAGAACAGGGGACACAAATCTAAAGCCTCCTCCCTCAACAATTTTTTGCTAGCAAATCATGGCATTCTCACCTCAATTAGCTATTTCTGGGGAGAAAATCATTTTAATTTACTTTCCTGCTCCCATGATTCTAATCAAGACTGCTACAGTGAGGTAACAGTGGTATTAGAAGAGAGAAAGCTTTTCCTAACATATTTGAGGAAAAGAGAGGAACACAATTCAGGATGAGTAAAGGTTTAGTAAGAGAACAGTTTGCTATGTTAACTGATACCTTTTGAGCCAAGTGAATTATATCCTAGGATACTGCAGGGACTAGAAGAATTTATCTTAGAAACACTGGCTGTAATTTTTCAAAACGTCTGAAGAACTGGTGATATGTCAGAAGTTTGGAGAAAAACAAAAGAATACGTGGAACCATTTGAAATGGAATACTACAACCATTTCACTGTGTATATTCACTGTGTATGAAGTTTAAGAAACTTCAAGAAGATCAAGGCACTTCCGTGGTTTGTTTTTGTACACCTTTTCACTCTAAACACTGAAGAATTTGGACAAATCACAAAACACTGAAGAGCATCTCCACCTTTAACATTGGAGAATAGTTGCATATTTTAGAGGGAAGCTTCCACCCTGCCCTTATGGCTAATCAGCTTGGAAGTCATAGTATAGATTCACTTACATCAGGGGTGTCAAACTCGAGTTTGTTGAGGGATTCATCAGGGTTCTATTTGACTTCAGAGGGCCAGGGTGGGCATCGCCAGCCTGATATCACATGGCCCGAGTGCTTCACTAGCAAAAACAGGCTCCCAATCTTCGTTTTCAGCTGGGAACACCTCCTGCAACCCTCTGCCAGCAAAAATGGAGCTCAGGAGGGCCACATGTGGCGCTCTCAAGCTCCGTTTTCACTGGCAGAGGGTTGAGGGAGGCTGTCTCAGCTGAAAATGGAGATTGGGAGCCTGTTTTCACTGGCAGAGGCACTGTATGTTGGTCCTTTGCTGTTTCCAGAGTGGCCCTGTGGGCCAAATTTAAGCCCCTGACTTATATAAATACTTATTGCATCCATATGGCTGATGATTCACTTTTCCAGACCTATTCCCAAGATGAAATGTATTAGATTATGGGCTAAACTGATCCTCATCTTGCTCTTCAGGAAATGCACATCCTACTGTTTTTAATGAATCTTAATCTCAAGAAGGTTTGCAGAAGATCATAGCTAAGAACATAGGCAGCAACCTGTCTTTGTAACTTTTTTTTTTTAATTTGGGCAACCAACCATACTTTGCATGGTTTTTAAATAAATGCCTGTTAGCCCTGTTTCTAACTGGTTTTCTAATCACACAGTAAAGTGATGCTTGAGTAATATGATTGTAATTGACCTTTGGAAATATTAGAGCATACTTATTAAATGCCACAGTATAGAAATGCAAAGGAGACAATATTCATGACTCCTTTCTCTCACGATGCCATTCTGACCAGCAGCCATATCAGAAAAAAAATTGAGAATGCAAGGGAAGAGTAAACAGAGATGTTATGCTTCAAGTGCACTCCATATATGTTACTAAACAAGGAAAGGGAAAGGAAATGACCTTACTTGTCTTTCACATAGTTAAAGTAAAAGACAAATAAAATATCTGATAGTTCATTTCACATGTCACATACCAATATAAGCACTACTCCTTTTTGATAATATGAATATTCATTTTTCTTTCCCTATGCCAGTTCTGATAAAGTCTTGTGAGTGACCTTGATTGGTAGATGCTTTACTAATATTCATTCCAAATTTTGCTACCTATAGAAAACCAGCAAATTGGCAAATTTGGCTGATATAAAGGATCTAGAATTGACTTTGTCAAACAATCAAATCTTTCCCATGAACAAACTAGGGATCCAGTTCAAAAGGGAACTGGGACCATCAATAGACTTTAGGAGTAATTGGATGCAGAAAGGCAAGCCATGGGCGAGTTCATATTGTAACTTGGCTGTTTATCTATTTGATTTCTATAGCCACCTCTCTCAATAAGTGATTCTGAGCAGCATACATCACAGAACATAAAACACATTGGAAACAAATAAAACAAGTAAAACGTTGCAAAATAATTATATATAGCACCAAATGGAACTGTAACCATAAATGTTAATAGAAATGGTATATAGTGGTACCTTGCTCAATAGTAGTAACTGTGAGAGGGATCTTGGAGTCTAGTGGACAATCATTTAAATATGATCCAGCAGTGTGCTGCAGCTGCCAAAAAAGGCAATACAGTTTTAGGTTGCATAAACACAGGGATAGAATCAAGATCATGTGAAGTGTTAATGCTACTTTATAATGCCTTGGTAAGGCCACACTTGGAATACTGCATCCAGTTTTGGTCACCAGGGTGCAAAAAAGAAGTTGAGACTCTAGAAAAAGTACAGAGAAGAAGAACAAAGAGGATTAGGGGACTGGAGGCTAAAACATATAAAGAAGGGTTGCTGGAACTAGATATGTCTAGTTTGATGAAAAGAAGGACTGGGGTGACATATTAGCAGTGTTCCAATATCTCAGAGGCTGTCACAAAGAAGAGGCAGTCAAGCTATTCTCCAAAGCACCTGAGGGTAGGACAAGAAACAATGCATGAAGGCTAATTAAGGAGAGACGCTGTTGAGGTAATTCCCTGTTAGGAGAATGAGCGAATACAGGGAGATGTATTTGAGAAAAGTGTTTGAATAATACATACACAGCACACAGATACACTGTACAGTAAATGTAGGTTTTTACTTCCGGAAACTTTTAAGCAAAATTCAAACACAGTCCAAAATCATTCACAGGTAAGATCAGTCAGTTTTTAGTCCAGGAATAATCCAATAACAAAGTCCAGTGCCAAAAACAGGTCAGTATCAGACTTACATCAAATCCAGGAATATCAGTCAATTAGGAGGAATGGCAATATTCTCCAACAGAAGGAAACAGAGACTCACTCACTTCTGAGACTAAGACTAAGACAACCCAGGTTTCTGGCTCCATCTTATGGCTGTTTGAGAAACCACAATTACATTTTTAGGATTCTCTTAAAGAGGCAATATTAAAATGTCTATCCTGGTTTATATATTGTCCAACCCAAATAGCTGTTAGGTGACTTACATTCCTAACAGACGCAACTTAGAATTAAGGAGAAACTTCCTGACAGAACAATTAATCAGTGGAACAACCTGCCTCCAGAAGTTGTGAATACTCCAACACTGGAAGTTTTAAAGAAGAGGTTAGATAAGCATTTGTCTGAAAGGGTATAGGGTTTCCTGCCTAAGCAGGGGATTGGACTAGAAGACCTCAAGGTCCCTTCCAACTCTGTTATTGGGACCCTTAACTCAAGCAAGTCTTCATGGTCTTAAAGAAAGTCAGCAGGGTTCGGATCATCCTGAAAGGAGAATGTTTCAGAGGGCAGAGGTTACAGCAAAGAAAACACATCTCTTGGTCCCTGCTAACTGATATTATTTAGCTGATGGGACCTGTAACATGCCCAACCTTCTGGATATCTAATTGGATGAATAGAAGACTGGGAGAAGGTGATAAGCTGGCCCTAAGTCAGGAAGGGCTTTAAAGATAATAACATTGTGCTTTCAATTATAAACTTCATCTCTGGTTCAAACAGCTGCCTAAATTTTTTATTCCCAGCTTGGAAATGAACCTGGTAAAATCTCTTTCTAACAGAAAATAATCATGGATCATCAGGATCATTCCTAGCATTGGGAGAAGGAATCTGGGGGCAGACTGAAAAGAGGGACCAGCCTACAATCCCTACATAGTCAGAAATGAATTAAGTCCAAACTCCCTTGAGTGCTGTTGACTCTTATCTGACTTTAACTGACTGTTAATTGAGAAGATTCCTGTGCAAAGGCTTTTAGCAATATATCAATAAGCAATAAATCAGCTTATTTGAACTGTGTGGATCTGGTCTTTCACACCTAGCAGGTATGACAGTGAACAAGGACAGATGTAGTCATGATTATGCATAATCTTTCATTTTGCCTGGTAATGACAATTTTTTCAGCTGAAACCTCTACATTAGAGATATATAGAAATGCATCTTAAATATAAATATTTACTATGTATATTTAAGGAGCCTGATATGTTCCTGACTTGGTAATATTTGTTGGTCTGTGCCTTATCTTCAATTTTGGAAAGCCTTTTCAAGGGTTTGTTTATGTCTCTGCATATCATTTGTTGTCATGGGCAATTTTTTTTCCAAAAAAACCTGAATCATAATGACTAATTAAGCATTTCATAAGTCGTAGAGAGAGAAATAGACGATTAAGCGCAAAAGAGCAGGCACTGCAATGCTTCTTCATAAAACGATTAAGATGCTGATTGTTCTTCTTTGAATAAACAATCCAGTCTGGAAAAGGTTAGTAATGATAATTAAAGGCAATGTTGCATGTGTGCATCTGCTTCATAGTAGAAGTCCTGAAGCCATTCACATTTGCAGTCCAAAACAGCCTTACCATATTTAATTGGCCCTATCACAGTCAAACAGAATGGTTTTCCTTTCCAGCAATTTTTGTGTCTGTCCTTACTGAACATATTTTACTCCAACTTGTTTGTCTGCCACAAAAGCTTTTGCTGGGGAAATCAATTGTTTTTAGGAGCATAGACATGTTTCCAAAGTCAATTTTTTTAAAAAAAAGAATGTTCTGGAGTGATAAAACCAAATTTTACCCGATATGGTAGCAGTGTATAAGTCTTAAGGGCAGAACTATTAACTACCTAAAGGTAAAAGTTCCTTTCACACATACGTGCTAGTCATTTCCGGCTCTAGGGGGTGGTGCTTATCTCTGCTACAAAGCCGAAGAGCCAGCGCTGTCCAAAGACGTCTCCGTGGTCATGTGGCTGACATGACTGAATGCCGAAGGCACATGGAATCTTGTTACCTTACCACCAAAATGGTTCCTCTTTTTCTACTTGCATTTTTACATGCTTTCAAACTGCTAGGTTGGCAGAAGCTGGGACAAGCAACTGGAGCTCATTCCATTATGCGGTTGCTAGGGATTCGAACTGGTGAACTGCCGACCTTTCTGATCAACAAGCTCAGCGTCTTAGCCACTGAGCCACTGCGTCCCCTATTAATTAATTACTTAATCATTTGAATAAATTAATAATTAATCAATTATTAATTTATTAATTACCTAGTAAGCTTCTATTAACACATATCTCTGATAGCCTCACAGAGATAATGCAGAATAGGGATCATGCAATAGAGAACTTAAGTGGAAGTAGAAGCGTCCCCAAGGAGTCAGAAAAATCAAGAACTCATGTGATCAAAGCCACCATCTTCATCTTTTTGGCTATTCTTCCTTTCTTCCCTAATACATCACTGGCAGGATGTCACACATAACCTTTCTTTAGCAACTAGCCCCATAACTTTCTTTACAAGTAATGATATTTTACTATGATATGATATTTTGCACCTAATCCATTCCCCATTCCCCAGATGGGATTCATGCTTGAATGTAAACTGAACACCAGGAAAAACTTCGAAGAGGAGGAAATGGAGCAGAAGAAATGCTATATAAGAAAAAGATGATAATCAATTCAATAAGAGAAAGATAGCCATCAGTTCCCTGCTTCCAATGTCTATCCATACAATAAAGTGATTGCATAATACACAGAGTTCTAGAAGAAGGAACCTCAATGGTCATTTATTCCTGCTGGCAGTTCATGTTTGCTGGATTAACATATTTGTCCTTAGATGATTCTTACTGAGATCCATAGGTTGATAACATATATTAATAAAGTGTATAACAAACTGGTTTAATGTTTAATGTGAATTCTAATATAGTAGTTCATCATTGTACTTTGCATAAGAGAGTTGTCTTCAGAACTTTCTTCTGTGCATATTCTCTCTCTCTCTCACACACACACATAATTTCCATATATTCATTTGGTTCATGTATTAATCTCTTAGCCACATCAATCTTTAAAATTTGAAGAAGAATGGCACATTAATTTTGTCTCTTAAAGAGAGAGGAAAGCAGATGGCTGGGTTTTACTCATGGACTATCTGATGGGCAGAACAAATTTATTTTCTTGTAGACCAGCAGCTACTTTTTCAGGATAATACTGATGTGAGAAGGCTGGGAGAATGACAGCAGTAGAAAATACAAGTTGGTGAAATGCTGGTGATATAAGCCTTGAAAGCACTGCTATGAAAGCATCTCCATCACCAGACAGAACATTGAAGATGTTCACTCAAAATTAGAGAAAGAAGAAAGACACCATTGACTGCAGACCATCTTGGTTTCTCAGGTCACCTATGCTTGGTCAGCTTGAAAAAAGATATAACAAAATTCACCATGAGGTATAAGGTCCATAAGTAAAAAGATGCAACATTGTACTCTATTAACACTAAGCCTAGACATTAAATTTTAAAATTGCTTAGGAAAATCAAAAAACCCTTAAAATTAACAGTCAGTGAAATCTAAAACCAGATAGAGCCTACAGTGCAATAAATTAACAATTGGGAAATAAATTACACCATAAAATTGAATAATCTATAATAATAAGTAATCTTTAATTGTTTGCACATACATGGCCAAGGATTGATGGAGCATTTTATTATTCATGTAGGCTATTCATTCACACTGATTATTCATATAGACCAGAATTTGGTTGATTGCACAAATTCAGTATCTGTGAGCTTTTCTCTATCAATCTCTTAGCCTCGGTGAATTTAAGATACAAGAAATAAAGGGAGAAGCTGCAGTTTAAAGTTGCTTAGGTCCAAGAGGACTGGAATTTATCAGGTAAAAGAAATGGGGAAATAATGGCAGACAAGATATAACTTTGGGATAATTCAGACATAGCCATTAGCAACTTGGGAGGGACAGACCGTGAGCAATTATTGTATCCCAGTATTGTCATATCTGTGTGAACTGGAGACACATGAGACACCTTCCAAACCATCCTCTTGACACTGTTTTCCCTTTCACCCCTTTTCCTGATGGTTTTTCTGGCATGGTGTCTGGGGTGTCAAGGCACTGCAGTGTCAAATACATTTCCTTCCTTTTTGTGCTGTGTTTTTAACTAGCAAGGCTGGCTTTGAAATATGTCTATGAGAATAAGCGCTGGGATGAATATCACAGGCCTGGCTGTCAGTGGGGATAGGATTATGTGCCAGGAGAAACAAGTATTTTGCAGCTGGGAAGGAGAGGGATTAAAAGTCAGGAAGAGAGTCACAGTATGTTAATTTGTGAAATAGCTGATAGGAAGCCAAATTTTCTGCTAATTGCCGTTCGATGGGGAGAATCAGACTTTGTGGTCAAGTCATAAATAATCTCCTTTAATCTCCCCTCCCTCTATGTTCCCATGCATACGAATGATAGACCAAAGATGTGCATGACTAAATAACTAATTATCTCACAGCATTCTGTGGCAGAAATGGAGATTGTGATAGAACAGAGAAGATAAACAGTCATCCAATCATGTGATCCCCGGACAAATGAATGATACTTGTTGTGGTAACCTCCCAGAATAGAGCTGGGAAAGAACTGGAGAAAAAACAAATAAGGCATATCCTACATTCATAGTTTTTCATAAAAGAAGATGAATAGAAATGGACTAAGCAAATGGCAAATAATTAAAACTATTGGAATTGAACTCAGAGTATATAATGGAATGTGGAACTGACCTTGGGAGAGAGGGAGAAGAGCCACTCCAGGTCAGAGGTCAGATAAGAAGTAGCTTAGCACTTAGCAGGAATGTGGGCAGGGAAAAGTCTTAGAAAGACCCCAACACACACACACACACACACACACACACACACACACACAGTTTTTTGGGCTACGAAGGTGACAGGAATAAATGTACTTTCAAATTTGCAAAACTGATGTTAGCCTTGTGAGGTAATCCAGACAAGAAACACACCCAGAATAGCGTGTGAGAAAAGGAAGATATGTAGTAATCAAGGATGGAATTAGACAGTCTGGGTCTGTGGAAAAGATGCAGGTTCCAAGACGATTCAAGATCCCTAAAGAAACGTTGGCATAAACATTGCTCTGGCAAGGACTCTCTCTGTCTCTGATGCCCATAAGGAAAAGAGACTCTGAAGGCATTGAAATCAAAGCTGCGCCTCCTGCTTGCATGTTTAAATCGAATGTTGCTTGGGTACCAAGCTTGCTTGTTTTCTTGCAGGTGTTTCATTACCCAAGCTAGGTAACAGCATCAGTGCTAGTGATGAAAAACGAAAACAAGCAAGCTCAGAGAGCACCAAGGACCCCTCATTTCAACCCTGAGCTACAAATACTCTCCTTTATGGTTGCTTACAGTTATATAATTGAAAGAGGCAATCTCACAGAAAAGCTGCAAATGAAGAAATTGACCTTTTTTTTTTTTGCATACCTTGTTTTATCTGAGCAGTCCTAAGAAGGTTCCACATCCATACTGAGCTGTGGTGGCACAGTGATTAAAATGCAGTATTGCAGGCTAATTCTGCCCACTGCCAGGAGTTTGATCCTCACCGGCTGAAGGGTGGCTCAGTCTTCCATCCTTTTGAGGTCAGTAAAATGAGGACCCAGATTACTGGAGACAATATTATGCTGACTCTGTAAGCTGCTTAGAGAGAGCTGTAAAGCATTATGAAGTGGTATATAAGTCTAAGCGCTATTGCTATTATTATTAGTGTTATTTGCACTCTGATTCAGGTGACTGTGAGGATACAGATAAACCCTCAAGTAGCCTCAATGACTCTCAGAGAGCTAATGACCAACCTTCAGAGTGCCTACAACCAGATGACTGCAAAGAATTTAAATCCTTCTATTCCCCACCATTTAATCAGAACTGAAGCGGCTTTTTGGATGAGAAGTGAAACATTTTCAAAAGAAAAAAAACAAGAAAGTCCAGCTGCCTTTTGGAAAAAGCACCTTCAACATAACAACAGAGGTTGTCATACTGTTTGAGAGAAGAAGCACATTGATTGCAATTGGGGAGTTCCTTCTGTTTCCTCATTTATGATGTCGCTTTAGTGGTTTATGGACATATTGATTCTGAGAATTTAGGGGATAAAGGAACCTATTTTTCAAAACTCTGTACCTAGGAGCACACAGCACTCATAGTTGCAGTTCTCATCAGGAGAACGGCTGACTTACAGTACGCATTGGCATACAATTCTTCATTTTTGAAATGCATGGGACATAGCCAGTGATACATTTCAAAAATTTTTTTACCACCAGTTCAGTGGATGTGGCTTGGTGGGCACGCTTTGCGCTCACGCCAAACATGCACTTTGTGCAGGCACGGAGGCTTTCCAACTCACCTCCTGCAATCCTGCACTCTCTCCCTGACGCTTCAGCAGCTGCCGTTGGCAATTGCTGTGCCGCAAAAATTGCTGTGCCACACAAAGCAGGACCTAAAGGTTAGTATGGGAGTCCCGGCAGGTGGGTGGGCCCAACAGCAGAGTCGGAGAGAACTGGTTTGGTCTCGGCTGCTCATCACCACTACCGCCTTGGCAGAACTAACCTGAACCAGTAGAATACCACCACTGGACATAGTGACATTTACCTCCATCTTGGCATTCTACATACTGGCTGATTCATATCTCTGAATGTCTGTAACTGTATTCATGCCATGGAGGGAGGAGTTGGACAATCCCCCCTTCGTCCTGTAGTGCAATGACAATGCATGGGTATGACATACATATCCAGTCCTAATGGGGTGTTCTTGATAGAAAGGCTACTTACTCTCCTATTTCATGCAGTTAATTGCACTCCAAATTCATGTGCTTTATGCTGGCAATTCTGCACAATCTTAGGTTTTAGCAACTCCTACACCTATCTTTGCCCGCCTTGTGCCTTCCAGGTGTTTTGTATTATAGCTCAGATCAGACTAGCTGAGAGGGGGACAAACTGTCTGGAAATGTTGGGCTAATCTATCATATACATTAAATATATGACAAATTGTTAATTCATGAGTTATCCACTATAAAAATGCATATATTACCATTTCCATATTTGTAGCTGTTGGACTTTTTTTTTTAAAAAAATCCCTTAATTACAACACACTGAAACAGGCTAGAATTTAGCTGTGAGACATTCCATTTTGATGCCACAGTTCAACTTCAGTGAGATGGAAAATAAAATAAACCCTGCAGCTCAGTGGCCTAAAGCAAATTGGATTTCTTACTTGCAGTGATCCAAAGGATAGCACACATAGCCTTGCTGAAGAACTCATTTCAAAGGATAAGTTTATATTACCAATGCCTTGTGAGTTCTCTTGTTCTTCTTGTTTATTGTATGGTTATTCTTAAACACTACTTTTGATGCTACATACCACAAGATCCTCAGAGGACCCTGATATTGAGAGACTACATGTTGGAATACACAATGTTTAATTTACCAAGGTAAGTAAGTAACAGGTGAAACAAATGTAATTTAAGATGAAGTAACAAATAGAACTCCAATTTTGTTCAACGTCAAAACATTTATTAGGTCCTCTCTTTAATATCCAGATATTTACCACCCATCAGTCCTATTCTATAAAATACAGAGATTTCTACTGCTATTTGGCATATATCCAAAATCATAGTTCCAATTCTATTTATTCATAACTGAAGCTAAGTCCTACTGAATACTGTGGACTAGAATTTGGTTACTAAAAATTAAATGTTGACTCAAACAAGCCTCTTGCAGTCCTTATTTCCTCACAAAATTATCCTTCTGATATTTGATAGTATGCTGTCCATCAAAACTGCAACCAGAGCATAAATCTGGGTAGGAAGACTGTGACATTCTATTATAACAAAAGCTTTAGTGTTATGTAAATCAATGCATTCCTAGCATCTCTTCTCTCTAGAGTTATCCTTGTGGTATTTCCTGAGCAGGTCAATGAATCCATTATGTTGGCATCATTTTGACTCCTATTTTATACTTCTGGATTTCCTTTCTTGGTTGAGGAAAAAAAGAGAGATCAAAATGCCCTTACTGTGCAGGGGATATACCCAGAAGTTTGAGTAATGTATTAGATCAAGAGTCTTCAAACTTGGCAAGTTTAAGATTTGTGGACTTCAACTCCCAGAATTCCTGAGCTAAAATGACTGGAGGAGGAATTCTGGGAGTTGAAGTTCACAAATCTTAAAGCTGTGAAGTTTGAAAACCCCTATACTAGATTATAAACCATAATGGAACTGAGAGGTTTGGCTACAGACTGTGGCAACCTAAAATCACAAGTATGTGAATCAGAATTATATTCTTTTAAATTGCCTCCTTTATGAACATGCTAAATACAATTCTGGTCTGTTCTTATAGCGGCAATGTGAGAATAAATTATTCTTAGTTTATCCCTAATCCTAAAAGTGTAGCAAACCTACTGAAATGTTTTGTGTAAATCCAGATTGTCATCCATAAAAAGTGCTTAACATTTTCTATAATTGGTTTAATTCCATCTCCCTCCCCATTAATGCCAATTATGGATTATGGCTGTATCTTCCAAAACCTTGTAGGAGCACCTGGTAATGTGCGGAGACAGTAAAATCAGATTGGACTAAAGCAGTGGCCCCCAACCTGGATCTGGGCACCAGGGACCAGATCCAGGTAGAAAGGTTTCTCCGTGGACCAGCGGAGGTGTGGTTTTTGTGTGCGGCCTGCATACCAGTGGTGGGATTCAATTTGTTTTACTATTGGTTCTGTGGGCGTGGCTTGGTGGGCATGGCAGGGGAAGGATACTATAAAATCTCCAGTCAGAGGTGCTATTTGCCGGTTTTCCAAACTACTCAAAATTTCTGCTACCGGTTCTCCAGAACTGGTCAGAACCTGCTGAATACCACCTCTGCTGCATACTGTTGATGGGGCTTCACTTGTTTGCAAGGCCAAGTTGCTGGCATACCACGGCCCAGTGCTGGTCCATGGACCATGGATTGGGGACCCCTGGACTAAAGGATTATTTTATAGTCAAATAATTTCAGAATACACATTAAAGCAGTAATTGGCATGTAGGTATTTTAATTGGCTACTAATTAATGTAATGAGTCTTTTATAAAAAAAAAACAATTTGTAGAAGATAGGATTGCAACCTTTAACAGCCTTTGAGTCTTTTCTTTTACAAAATGTCAGTAGTGCCTTAACCCAATTATAAGAATTATGGTTGCAGCAATATATTTGTATTAAATGACAGCAAAGTTCTGCTGGGTTGAAAGTATAAATTATTCTTGTTAATTTAAAGTTCCTGGAAAAAACTTCAGAAGCATAGAAATATCAGGAATGTATTTCATCTGTTTTAAGAGTATATGAATAACCTGGACCAAACTCTCGGTCATCGAGTCCATTTTCAAAGTAGCAATTCATGATGCATAGGCAACAGAAGGGGTGGGGGAGTCTAATTTCTTTTGCATCTGATCACCCAGATCAGATCAGCATTTTTGTCCCCTCTCACTGGAGCTACCTATTTGTGGACAAGGACAAAGGACAAGAGCCCAACCAGAAAGAACTGGCAGCCTTTTCTATATACATGGCCTGTGCAAACAACAGTCCCATTCTCGGAGAATCACTGGGGGAATCTGGGGTCCATCTGAGGTCAGTTTATTGTTTCAGGGAGATTTTATTGCCTAACTTCACAGCTGTCTTATCCCAAGTACTTTAGAATGTTGATCTTTCAGTTGTTGGCAAGGTAGCAGATGCTGTTTGTTTATAAGGACAAATCAGCTTTACTTTATCAACATTTCTGAAATAGCAATAGAATTTATATACTGCTTCATAGTGCTTTACATCCCTCTCTAAGTTGTTTAGAGAGCATATTGCCCGCAATAATCTGGCTCTTTATTTTACTGATCTCAGAAGGATGGAAGGCTGAGTCAAACTTGAGCTGGTTAGGACTGAATTCCTGGCAATCGGCGGAGTTAGCCTGCAATGCTGCATTCTAAACATTACGCCACCCTGGTGCTGACTGATAGGTTTTAGGAAGGGCTATCTTATTTCTTCAGTACTTTTAATTAAACAGTCTACAAACACTATCATCATAATCCATAGAAAGATTGAAACTAATTCTTCTCCATTCTTGGTGTAGATCAGTTAAACAACACCAAGTATGTGAGACCAATTTGATAAAGGAATAGCCAATTATCGTGCCATTCGAATACCTGTAATTAGGAATGAAGCAATATATACCGTTATGATAACTGTTCTGTTTGTGTGTATTTTGGGAACTCAAAATGGCAGGCCACCAAAAGCAAGATTGTCTAGAGGTTTAGAGTTAAGAGGTTTATTATTACTTAGGCAGATTATGAAGTAGAATCCTAGGATGAATTTGGATCTGGATTCATTGACCATAACAGAGGTTTTGCATTGTGTGACCAAATATGAGCAGATGCAACATTTACCTTCTACTGATTTAAAACTGACGTTTCCTCAAGGTACTTGATGATGTTTATACTGAGTCTCTTGTTTTGTACACCACTTAAATTAATTTTTAGCTCTGTTAGTGTAAAGACTGCCACGTTCCAATTTATATTTGAAATTACTGTTCTTGTTTAATCAGAATTTATTATACAGGAGTTTTAACGATGTCATATTAAAGTGTTTGAAATGTAAAATGTTTATTTAGAAGAGGAAGATGAGGCAGGAGTGGGTGGAATTACATTTTAGCATAGAGAAGCAAGGAACCAGCTCTTAGTAACTGCTTCTCAAGTTTTAACACATCTCCTTTAGTGAATTAAAAGGACTAATAACATTAGTGCCCTTTGAGAAAGCCTTGAAAATGCATTTCTGTGAGCAGGCATTTCAAAGGTGTCTCTCAATTGCTCCAGCTGATTTTACATGTGTGATTTTGCAAAGCAGCTGGTGACTCAATGACTGATAGAACAGAAATGTGATGAATCAAACCCCAGCACTGATCATTCTTTCTATTTATTCATTTATTTGGAAATCTGAGAACATTTTAAAATATGCTCTCGCTCTCATAGTGTAGGTTTTCTCTAGACAATAAAGCTGGAATATGCTAGTGGTGTTATATGTACTTTGGGCAGAAGTCTCCTTCCTGGCCTCCCACCACAATCTTCTTACCTTCAGCTTTTTGCCAGATAGTTGCCTATTGACTAGAAATTCAGAATGCACTTAACTTGGCAGTAGCTGGCTCTGTGAACAGCTTCTTTGACATTAATGTGGAAGGCTCTATAAATAGTCCCGGAGACATGATGAGGAATGGCAGCATGCCAGAGGAAATACCCAAGTAGGTTACACACTGCTGCTCTGTCTGCCGGAGTTCTTCAGCTGGAAAGAACTTCTTGAGTCTCATGTAATGTATTAAAGTAGAAAATCACATCTGAAGCCGGCAGCCCCCAAGTCCCAGAAGTCTCTGTTTTAATAACCTTCAAGCATTTATTCTCATCCAACAGGGACAACTGAGCTTAGACTTTTATTTTCTTTGTACTAACTTTGTGATTTGTAGGCAGGTATTCAGGGGTATCTGAAGGAAGACGGTCATAATGGCGTCTATGACCGCATGATGGAAGTGCCAGGCCCCCCCCCCCTTTTTTTTTTACATCTGTTGTGTCGCACATGTAAAAGGTTTGGGCCTTTGACCAGGTGGTTGTGATGATGGTGTTAACAATGTATTCTCCCCACACTCACACATACACACACTCCTCCCATGCCCTTGAAAGTGTGGAACATGCAGAATCACTCAGCATCTCTCTTCACTATTTGGTTTGTCTGTTTGGGTGAAAACACATCCATTAGGCAACTATGAAAACCAAACCTTTCATAATCAAAGTGCAGTGCCTCTTCCCAGGCCTGGAGGAAAGTTGTTGCTACCATAAGTGCTAGAATGACTTTAAGGGCTGGATTTGTAGCTCCCCCTCTTTCCTCTCCTCCTCTTTCTCTTCCTCCTCCTCCTCCTCCTCCTCTTCTTCTCCCTCCTCCATCTCCTCCCCCTTCTCCTCCTCTTCCTCCACCTCCTCTTCCTCTTCCCCCTCTTCCCTCTCCTTCCCCCTCTTCCGCTTCCTCCTCTTTCCCCTTCTCTTCTTCCTCCTCCTCTTTCCCTTCCCCTCCTCTTCTCCCTCCTCCATCTCCTCCCCTTCTCTTCCTCCCCCTTCTCTTCCTCTTCCCCTCTTCCCTCTCCTTCCCCCTCTTCCTCTTCGTCCTCTTTTCCCTTCTCTTCCTCCTCCTCCTCTTTCCCCTCCCCCTCCTCTTCTCCCTCCTCCATCTCCTCCCCTTCTCCTCCTCTTCCTCCACTGCCTCTTCCTCTTCCCCTCTTTCCTCTTCCTCCTCTTTCCCCTTCTCTTCTTCTCCCTCCTCTTTCCCCTCCCCTCCTCTTCCCCCTCCCCCTCCTCTTCCCCCTCCTCCATCTCCTCCCCCTTCTCCTCCTCTTCCTCCACCTCCTCTTCCTCTTTCTCCTCCTCTCCTCCTCCTCTTTTCAGACTTGCACCAAATAGCAGGATACTTTTTCTGTAGCATTTTCAAAACATGCACAGTCTTAAAAGGTGATCAAGGATGAGAAGGAACTACAAAAAAGTTTGAGAACTGGGAGAGAATAAATAACAGCCAAAACTCACCTTTCAAGGTAAGGAGGTGATTAATTGGAGGGGGACTGATAACTTCTGTGATAAAGCCTTCAGTGAAAACTGAAAGACGGAATGTAGATAGCCTCTCCTATGAATAGTATGCGAAATCATGGGAATATGTTTCCATGATTGCATGACAGGTATGTTGTTATGCTGCACATGTAGGAACAATATAATGTATAGCACTTCTTAATTTCCATGATGCGGGCAATGAAAACATCACCTGCTTGAAAATTATTTCCCTTAAATATGCACCTTGGAATAAAATATTTCAGTATAGGCTTCCTTTGGTAGTTAATTCCTATTTTCCAAAGAGATTACATTGGGGGGAATAATATGATGCAAAGGATTAAACCCTCTCCACTCCATGTTATAGGGTCCAAATTGCCAACATCCTGACCTTGCTTTTATGTTATAAATTCTTGAAATAAACTTCTCACAGAAACCAGTTCTTACCTAAACAAATTTGAAGCATAAAACTTCAGTTAATATGTATGAAATAATAGAGATGCCCATTGTACTATGTGTGAAAATTGAATAAATAGATATAGTGATTATGTTAAACACCACCTAGAAATCCATTCCACTTTTTCATATACAGTTGACATATTTTTTTTTTAGTTGTATCAAGGTTCAGCTTCACATCAATGGTAAGCAAGGCAAACAAAGTACAAGGCATTACATTCTCTAGTCTTTCTGCTTGTCGAGCATTGCAAATGTCCATGAAAAGCAGAGGAATTTCTTAAGTCTAAATTGAAGAATTAGCTATTTGAAGCTGAGGAAGGGTGGTGATGCAAAACCTGTTAATCACAGCAAGGATCTCAAGCTTGTCCAATAATTGTAGGCTCTTTTTGAGTATGCACAATTAGACTAAATTATAATATGATGAAAAGACAATAAATAGCTCTGGCTAGAAAGTACAAGAACAATAGATGTTGACTGCATTTTTCCTACCTATCATGGAATCTTGGAAAATATGAATCAAGTATGACAAAAAAAGTCTTCGTCCATTATTTTTGCTGCACACACAAATGAATATATAGATATATTGGGTTCTAATCACTTCAGAAACACACCTTTTCCTGAAATAATAATAATAATAAATTAACTGTGGCCTCTCAGTGCCGAAGCCACCTTTACCATTATATTCCTGTCAGATTTTGTTACATTTATTCTTCAGTATAAAAAAAGGGAGGATAGCTATTTCACTGAAACTCCCTAATCTTAGACTGAATGCATTTTGATTCAACATAACTGGGGGAAATAGAAAGTGCATGGCCAAAGGCTGATAAGAAATCTGTCAATCTCCTGAGTGAAACATTTATCTCCTGGATTTAGGCCCCATCAAGGAAGGCACAGAAAACCTCCTTCAAAGTGCTGCTGGTAGATATATTTCAGCTTCTAACAAAGAACAGTCTTGAAGCTGAAAGAAACTTCAATCAGGATTTAAATACCGTGTCATACCTTTTCAGGGCCTAGAGAGCAGCTGACCAGCAGGTATATAGGAGTAGGGCTTCTTTTTAAACAAGCAACAAAATGAAGGTTACGGTGCTGTATTTTGTATGAATGCTGTGCTTTTTAGATGTACAGAAGACAGGGTGAAGAGTTCCCGTGTCATCAAAAACCCTCTATACCCTGTATAAGTAATAGAATTGTTTGAACCAGTTTTGTGGGTGCTTGCAGGAAGTTGGGCAAAAGGAGATACAGATTCTCAGTCACTTATCCAGTTGCCAAAAGCTTTGACTCCCTGCAGGGTACAAACAGCTTTTTTTTCCCCTCTGTGAAATAGCTAAGATTCTGTGCAGAGCATTCATTGTCATCATCACGTTTCTATCCCACCTTTTCCATAAAGAGCTTAAGGTAGATTATACGATACCCGAGTTTTCTTCTTTTTACCTTCATAACAGTCCTGTGAAATAGATTGGATTGAGACTGTCGATGTCATGTCAGAGGAGGCATTTTCAGGTGAACCTCTCAGGTTATATATCACTACCTGGCCAGGAGAGATTACCACTTTTCTTTAGCAAGTTATGCTGTGTCTTGGGGTTCTGCTAGCCTAATAGCCAGAAAGGGTTATGAGCAAGCATTGGTTACCTGCTCTAAGACAAGGCCTGGTTATGAGTGTAATGTAGACCAATTATAGGTCAAACAATGTTGCGTGATCACTTGACCCCTGTTTATGATTTCGTAACTAGAAGTTGAAGGTGAAAAAGAAAAGCTCTCTTGCATATGGTAAGAATGTGGAGGAAGATGGATTTTTAAATTGAATTCTTAGGCCCCCCTATTTAATGTTTAATGACTGACTTTGTCCTGTTAGTAAAAGGGAAAGGGGCAATATTCATCCTGGATTACTTGAACATAAATTATGTTGGAAATTGGGAACAACTCTCTCATTTTCTCTCACTGAATTACATTACTCTAGAAAGAAAAAGAAAAATTATGTAAATGGATCAGGAATCTGGGCAGGTGCCAAGGATCAATTGGGGGGGGGAGGGGGGAACTTTTGCATTCCCCTGGTATGGATTTGACTTGAATTAAAGATGGCTCTCTTTATATCCCTTTATCCATTCTGATTATGATGTGAAGACATTATATCTCTCTACCGCAGGGTTTGATTAATACCCATTCTTCATGACCTGAGGATAAAATTCATTAATTGATTGCATTGTTAATGGATGACACTTCAAGCCAAAGGTACCATTAGCTCTCTCTTGGCTTCTGTGCCTTATTAATGATTAAGGTACAGAGTAGGAGACGTATAAGTGCAGTCAGCATTAAAAGCCACTTTAAAAGAAAATTATCACTGCAGTCTAAATAATGGTTTTAAAGACATATGAGATACTTCCCAAACAGTATGCTGGTTAATTGTCTGTAACCATAGATTACTACAATTACTATTAACAATCATATCATGCTGAGAAGGATAACAGATGACTTTCCCTTTTGCAATGCAGATCACGCCTTTCTTCTTAGACCATTTAATAACTTCAGTTTAAAATGAATGTGTACAACCAGCAAACTGGACTTATATGCTTTTTGTGCTGCCTAATCTAGAAATCTGTGTCTCATTGGGTTGCTAATCTATATATATAAAAGTGAAAGGTGGATTCCTTTATACTTCGAACAGATGTCTTTCCACTTCTTGTTGCAGTTAGTGGCTAGATGCAAATGATGCAATTATACTACAGTGGCCCTTCACAAGTAGGAAAGGTGACTTTGTGGGAGACAATCAGGTTTGCTGTAAATCTCTTTGAATATTTATGGAGTCACTAGTACAAAAAACAGAATGAAAGATGAATGAATCAATCCATCAATCAAGCCATCCATCACTCAGGGGAAAAAGTAAAGTGGCAGGCACAATTCATTTCCATTCCACATTGTCTTCCATATTTTGCAATGGAATTTCAGATGTAGGCTAACAAGTAGAAAAATACAACATATCACAATATTCCATAGTGTATTATTGCTTCTCTTTTCCACAAATAGAAAGAGAGACATTAAATGAAGGAAATAAATCTGCATGTAACTAAGCTGCTTTAATCCTGAGTTCAGCTGAGTTAATAAAACCTTTTACTTGTGAATTTAATCCCTTCATTTCTTTTCAAACTGTGATTAAATCTGGATTTTGATAGGGAAGATCACATGACTGAACTGGAAGCATTGGAACAAACTCCCAATATTAAGCTGGCTTCCAAACATGGATTATACTACTTCACATTTTTTTTGCTGGTTGATAACCAGGGGTGGGATTCTACCAGTTTGCACCTATTCGCTAGAACCGGTTGTTAACATTCTAAGCAGTTCGGAGAACTGGTTATTAGAAGAAATTACTGGCCTAATCCTGTAAGGAAGGCAGGAAGGAAACTTTCTGGTGTTGCTTACAGAAACTGTCTCGCCGTTAAACCTTATTACATTCTTGGCAGGACTAGACTTCCTGTCTCAGGAACATCTCTGGAGTTTTTTCCCCCTCCTTTGCTGGTACTTTGCTTATATGGAGTGACCATTCAAAGTTACAATGGCACTGAAAAAAGTGACTTGTGACCATTTTTCACACTTACGACCGTTGCAGCATCCCCACAGTCATGAGAGGCCAGGCGAGGAGATGCGTGCCTCGATGTGAGTGATATTGAGTTGGCCACACCCAGCCAATAACATGACCACCAAGCCACGCCCACCAGCTTAGCCACACCCACAGAACTGGTTGTTAAAAACATTGAATTACACCCCTGTTGAACCATACTTTTCTTCTTCAGGTGACATGGAGAATTTAAAGCTTTTTGGACTGAGAAGAGTGCATGTGTGAATACAAGAAGCTGCTTGCTTAGTGGGGTGGGGAGGGAATGGGATTTTTCAGTATCCTTCCCCTGCCATGCCCACCAAGTCATACCATGCCCACCAAACCACCCCCACAGAACCAGTAGTAAAAATTTTTGAATCCCACCGCTGTAATCCAAAGGATCACTTACTGACTTTTGAAATAGGCCTCAAACATTCCTCTGAAAAACCTAATTGGCTTTTTTTTTAAGAAGTAGGTCAGGCATAAAGTAGTTCAATCAGAAAACAAGGCAACACCAAAACATTATAAAAATATATGGAAGCACTGCATTTAGCAATGGAAATCTGTGATTCATAAGTTTTATCTGTGGGCCACCTTCATCTGTCACATCAAGGACATGTCTGATTTACATCAGATGATTTCAGCAGGTATGAAGAACACCATCTACAGTTTCGATACATGAATCTAGCTTTGGCAGAGCATTCGTATGAATCTGTCTGGCATAGATCTTAGGTCTTGCTTCTATTTGTGTCCTGTTCAAATTAAGGTCATTACATAAAAGCCAATGATATGGATCATTACATGATGAAAGGGTATATAATGTAATAAGAAAACTGCAAATAGCTCATAATTGGCTTAGGAGAGCATCCCATGCCTGGCTATTTCATCAAGCAAACAGCTTTTTCAGGGGCTTCCAGGGATGATGGAACCTAGATTCCTTGCAAGGCTTTTTATACTGATGGAAGTAGGTTCCTAATAGCATAATGAAAGTTTCAAACGCCAATCTTTCCCCAGGTAGTAATGTACAAAACAAGTACTTTGAAGCATAGTTGCCATCCATCTTAATAGTCCATTGGTGGTTAGGATAGCTATGTTTTTCATGCAAAGAGAAAAATGCAAAGTTAAAGAACACAGTTCCTTTTAAGCCTTCGAAACTAAGCTTCTGTTTGTTTGTTTGAACATAACAAAAATAGTTTAGGCTTGAAGTTTGCTCATGAAGAAAAACAAGGTTTTGCTATGAATATTTCAATGTTTAATTTATATTGTTTTCATAGAACAAAATTACAGCTATAACGGATACCTTACATTGGAGAGGAGGGGTGTCAAACTCGCAGCTCATGGGCCGGATGCATCACCCGCTGGCCACGCCCAACCCCATTTTAGCTAAGTTGCAAAGTGTCCCATGATGATTCCCCCGGGTGTAGAGAATGTTGAAAATGGCAGTTAAAGTTAGATGATAAGATTGTTTTGTGGTAACACCTTTTAGCTAAGGAAACTCAAATGGTTCATTTTATAATGGTACATTTGTAACGTTGAATATATTAGGGTATACCTTATACCCTATACCTTATGTGTGTATGTGTGTTTTGTGTGTGTGTGTGTGTGTGTGTGTGTGCATGCATATATATTGGTTTATGTGGGTTTTTTGTTTTAATTGTGGCTAACCTTTATTGGTTAATTTTGATTCGGTTGAGCTGTGCCCTGGTAGGGACATGGTATAAACATAATTTTATTTATTTATTCAACTTATTCAATTCTCGAGGTGACTTTAGGTGGCTTACAATCATTAAAAACCAATAAAGACATTAAAAGAATAAAGCATAACATTACATTAGTTTAAAGATGAGAAAGAGTGGAACAAGATGCACATGGGAGGGGAGTCATCTAGTCTATTAACCACCTCTAAAATGATGCATCCCCATTTGGGCTCCCAGCCAGTTGGCAGAGCCAATTTTTCAGGTCCTTTCAGAAAGCCAAAAGGGTCTGTGCAGAATCTGACTTTCGAGGGCACAGAGTCCAAAGGGCAGGAGCCACAGCAGGAAAGGTACTTCTCCTGGACCCTGCCAGCCAAAATTTCTTGACCAATGGATCATATATATCTATCTTGTCCCAGACAATATTTATCTTCCCAAAATACTTGGGATAAGGAGCTAACACTTCAAAGGCTTCCATACAAAGTTTCTTTATTGGATTATATCAGGCATTCTCAAGGTATAACCAGAGATGGGTTTCTACCGGTTCTGTCCATCTCTGTAGAACCGGTAGCTCTGAAGAGCAGCAGACATAGAACCGGTTCTATGTCTGCTGATGTTTTTGCCCACCTGCCCACCCGGGCTCTTACCTGATCTTTATTTCCTGATTTTTCAACTTCAGCTGCCGAACGAGGCACAGCTGCAGTTAAAAAAAACAAGAAAAGAGGGCTGTTTCAAAGGCTGATTCTCTCACAGCGTGCTAATGAGTGCTAATGACGATTAACAGGCGCGCGGCTCACAGCGGGCAGGGAAGCTCGTAAATCCCGAACCGGTAGTTAACCCTGTCATATCCCACCCCTGGGTATAACTCACAGTTATGTTGAAATTCATCTAATGTCCAATCTTTGCATTGTTGTCTTCATAGTGTGAAAAGATAGTTATCTTCATCCCATAATGATATAGCAAAGAAAGACTCCAGCACATTGCTGGGTTCAGGTAAGAATGACCAAAACTCCCCACAACCCAACTAAAGGTCAATTCAGTGACCTATCAGGATTACAGATGTGACCACAAGACATGAACTACATCTCCCATGAGGCATTAACTACATTTCCCATGAGGCACTCGCTTAAGGGGACAGCTCTCATTCCCAAACTAGCTATATACTGTTTAAGCAGCACAATATCTGTGATGGTGAACCTGTGGCATACGCGCCTGAGGTGGCACACAGAGCCTTCTCAGTGGGCACACGAGACATCACCCCAGCTCAGAGGTGTTACGCATGTGTGCGTGCACCTCCTGCCAACCAGTTTGTTTTCTGGGTCTCTGCCACTCATGCGCAGGAGGCAGGGTGCATGCAGGGGGGATGCACAGGGTTGGTGCACATGCACGGAGGACGTGCACATGTTGCATCTTGGGGATGTGCATGCACATGCGCTTTGAGCATTCTGTGCCAAAAAGGTTAGCTATCACTGATTCATATTATAAAGTTAGTTTCAATTAATGTTGTGCTCTTGCTCCCAGACATTTATAAGCTGCATACCACATGGATTGTAGTGACAAAAAAAATATAAAGAGAGACATCAGTCAGAAAGCTAGGCAAGAATTTTATTTGCTCCAAAATGGAGAACAGGAACAGGAAACTTCAGGCTCCAGTGAGATATGACTGCCCTGTGCCACCCAGTGACTAAATGATATAATGAAATTATCCCAATTTGTCTGAAAATTGCCTCTATTGTGCATCCCTCAGACTTATTGGCAGGAGGATTCTCCATGAAATCAGGCCAATCCACTTGAGGAAGCAAAATTGTAATGAGGAAAAAAAACGCAAAACAGAATAGCAGTGAGAAGTACAAATAGAACTTTCTTCCTAATGTGCTAGCTTACAAAGAGAAGAATTGACTGAGTAGGGGGTGAGGCTGGCGGGGAGCAGGGGAGATGTACATTCCATTGTGTATCTTCTCTCCACATTTTCCTATTTGAATTAGTCTTACTTTCTCTGCACTGAGAGGGAATGCAACCTCCCTGCTGAAATTGTTCGTATTTCATTAAGAAAATTGCCACTCATCTTTTTTGCTATAATGTAATGATAAGGATGGTAGGAGCTCTTACTGTTGTTTTGCGATGACAGTAGAGGAGAGGATTCACAACTAGGTTCAAGAACCGGATGTTAGATATATGTGAGAAAACATTGCATTTTAAAGCATGTAGTGAGATTATGACTATTTCATAACCAGTGGAGTAATGTTATAAATATAGGTAAAAGTGTGACACGTGAAATCTAAAATGAATCCAGTAGGGCTTATGATGAAGGCAGCTCATTTCACTTGAGTTCCAACCACTTACAGGTTTATTTGGAAACTGAAGACTGAGTTGCAAGATTTTTTTTAAAAAAAGATCAGCATTGATTTCAGAATGGAGGGTGGGATCCTGAACAACAGATCCCATTGTAGGTCATATTAACTACTGGGAAGACAAAATATACAAACTGGAAGTACAGTACTTTTAAGAAACTTCTTAAATATTTGGACCAAGAAAATTAAGCCACATGTAATTTAATTTTTTAAATATCAGCTTCTATGTATTAGCTATGTACAAATAGTACGATTTGAAATACTTCAAATTGGGACTGAGGGAAAAAAAGAAGATTGATGCCATACCACTTTCTAAAAGCTTCATCCAATTTCTTCAGTAATCTTAATGTCTCCCGTGTTTTTACTCTATCATCTGGAGCTGGTTATTTTGAAAATTCTATTGTCCATCTCTTCTGATTGCCTGTGAAGCACTCTTAAGAATTAGACTGAATTCTCACTAAGGGGAAAATGTTGTTTATACATTTAATTTCTGAGAATCATTTTTTCCCAAAGAAGTTGGACGAATAACAATCAGGCTCCCAGGAGGGAGCTCTGATTAATCATAAGAACTGTGAAGAAGCAAATTATCAGGACTCTCAAATGCCATGGGATGCCATCCCCCACTTCTTGTATTCTGGAAAAGAGCTGATGTAGCTCCCATCTTCAATAAGGGGTGGGGGGAATGGAACCAGGAAACTACAGACCTATCTGCCTTACATCAATACCTGGGAGGTTTCTGGAAAAGATAATCACACAATGAATCTGCGAACACCTATAGATAAACAAAATCATAACCAAAAGCCAACATGAGTTTGTCAAAAACAGATCATGCCAGACAAATCTTATTGCATTCTTTAACAAAGTGACAAAATTATTTGACCAGAGAGATGCTATGGATATAGCTTACTTGACTTCAGGAAGGCATTTGACAAAGTACACCAAAACATACCACTTGATAAGGTAGGAGAATGTGGGTTACACAAAATGAAATTCAGTAGTGAAAAACCAAATGCATATGTATAGTATAGGCTCAGTCATAATAATTATGAGTGGGATCTTGGAGTCCTAATAGACAATCACTTAAATATGAGCTAGCAGTGTGCTGCAGCTGCCCAAAAAGTAAATACTGCATTAAAAGAGGGATAGAATCAAGATCATGCAAAGTGTCAGTACTGCTCTATAATGGTAAGACCACACTTGGAATACTGCATCCAGTTTTGGTTGCCACAATATAAGATAGATGTTGAGACTCTAGAAAGAGTGCAGAGAAGAGCAACAATGATGACTAGGGGACTGGAGGCTAAAACATATGAAGAATGGTTGCTTGAATTGTGTATGTCTAGTTTAATGAAAAGAAGGAATGAGGTGACATGATAGCAGTGTTCCAATATCTAATGGTTGCCACAAAGAACAGAGAGTCAAGTGATTCCCTAAAGCACCTGAAGGCAAAGCAAGAAGCAATGGATGGAAACTTATCAAGGAGAGAAGCAACCTAGAACTAAGAAGAAATTTCATGATAGTTAGAACAATCAATCAGTGGAACAACTTGCTTCCAGAAGTTGTGGATGCTCCAACACTGGAAGTTTTTAAGAAGAGACCAGGCAACCATTTATCTAAAATCCTATAGAGCCGTGATGGCGAACCTATGGCACGCATGCCACAGGTGGCACACAGAGCCATTTGTGCCGGCATGAAAGCTGCAGGCAAACTTACCTCACTGTGCATGTGCGTGACTCACAGCTGATTTTCGGCTGATTTGAAGCCTTTTTCGACCTCCCAAAGGCTTGAGGAAGACTTCTGCAGGCTTCTGCAAGCTTTGCAGGCCAAAAACTAGCCCCATTTCATCACTTTTGGTATTTTTGGAAAAACAGAAAGTGATGAAATGGGGCTAGTTTTCGGCCTGCAAAGCTTGCAGAAGCCTGCAGAAGTCTTCCTCAAGTGTTTGGGAGGCCGAAAAAGGCCTCAAACTGGCTGAAAATCAGCTGTGAGGCACAGTGCAGGTAAGGTGGTGGTGGTGGGATGAGTGGTGGGGATTGCGTGTGCATGCATAGGGGGTGCACGCATTGCCTTCTGGGTGCTGGCACATGAGCACGAGTATGCAAGCACGTGCACAATTTTTGGCACAGGAGCCCAAAAAGGTTAGCCACCACTGGGGTCACCAACCTTTTGGACCTCAGGGACCACCAAACTCATAATTTTAGATCCCAGGAACCACTAACTGGTTCTGTGGGTGTGGCCTAATTGTGGGTGTGGTTTGGTGGCCATGGGACTGGCTGGGCATGGCTTGTATGTAAATATTATAAATATTTATATAAGTATAGAATTTTTTTATTAAAAAAGAGCAACTTTTACCAAAAATCAGGCAAAGCAGACAGGCAGATTAAGTTGCTCACAGAATCACAGATTCATTCAGAGATCTATCTATCTGCCATTGGCTAGCTCAGTCTGTCACATAAAATTTGCTAGCAAGCAAACTCACAAAATTAACTCACAACATACCATGCATGTACATATTGAATTCTTTAATAAAACAGAGCAACTTTTACCCAAAATCAGGCAAAGCAGGCAGATTGAGTTGCTCACAGAATCATTCAATGATCTATCTATCTATCTATCTATCTATCTATCTATCTATCTATCTACCTACCTACCTACCTACCTACCTACCTACCTGCCATCGGCTAGCTCAGTCTCTCAAATTTGCTTGCCGTGAGCCTGCGCTGAATTTGCTTGCAAGCAAAACTTCAGTCCTAAGGGAGGTCCGGCTGTACTTAAAAGCAGAGCCGAAGATCTAAAGACTAGCTGGAAAGCAAGAAATCCAACCATTTTCTGCTTCCTAGTTAATCTAAATCTCCTGGCACAGAAAACAGATGATGGCCAGAAAAAGGAAAAATAGAAATTTAGCAGGCAAGTTTACCGGGTAAGGAGTGAGTGGGCAGGGAGGATTCCCGCGGGCCATGTGGGCGACACAGGCACTTGTGTTTCTGAGCAGCCTGGATTAATTGGTTTGGGTGGGTGCTCTTGGGGTGAGATTTCTCTGCGGCCCACCAAAATTTTCTCATGGCTCACCAGTGGGTGGCGGCCTACCAGTTGGTGATCGCTGGTATAGAGTTTCCTGCCTGACCTCAGGGTTGGACTAGAAGACCTCCAAGGTCCCTTCCAGCTCTGTCATTCTGTTATTATCATTAGGGAAAATTAATGGTAAGTTCCAGAGAGGAAATAATGGAGAGGAAATGGTCTTGCTGCATGGTGCAAGCTGACATATGATACACTGTAGGGCTATATGGCTATGATGACCCAGGGTGGGATACAAAACAAACACAGTCACAGAAAACAGGTGATGCCTGTTTTATTCCTTCAGTTTGCTTCCAAGCTCCAAATATCTTTGACGGAAGACAAAAAAACTCCCACACAAACAGTTACACGAAGAAGGAAAAAAGCAACACAAACCGGGCAAGATAAGGGCTGGAGGATGTCCACAGATAACACACACTGGGAAGGACGCCAAACTCAGAGAGGAACTATAAACTAGAGATATTTACATGATTTGTTTCCAGCGTTTGCCAGTACGCAGGTTCAAACTCTTATTCAGTTGTCACACCTGCAGCCCATGAAGTGGATCAAGGCCCTCTCCTCCCAAGGAGACCACATCTCTCCCTTATCCTCTCCTCCCTGTGTCCCTAGGATGGATAGGGGATGGGCCTGGGTCCTCCACTGACTGCTCAGCTGGCCTCTGCCCTTCCCCAGCCTCCTTCACAACCTCTGGAGCCACACTTCCACTCCCTGTCGGTTGTTCCTCCTCTCCCTCAGAGTCAGTCTCCGCATGACAATGGCTATGTCATCATAATGTCCTATATATTTATTAGATTTTGAGATGGCCTGATTCCAAAAAGACTCAGGAGTCGGGAGGCGGCGGGTAACAAATTTAAAAGACTACAAAAAACAAAAAAGGATGCTCAGATATACCCACAGTAATAACCCCAAAATTGCTTTTTAGGTGAGAAGCAGCACCTTAAATTGCATCCGGAATCTGATTTGTAACCAATGCACTCACAAAGCTGTGATGACACATAAACGAAAATAAAACACTCATTACCACCACCTGCCACTGCATTTTGAACCAGGTGCAACTTCTGGACAGTTTTCAAAAGCAGCTCTGTCTATGTACATAGAGTGGGTATTGTTTTTGGCCCTTTGTCTAAGATCAAGTGCACATGTTACAACCATCCAGTTGTGAGGTGACTAAGGTGTGGTTAGGTTTCTAAAGGTTTCTGAAGGTTTCTAAATTGAGGAAGGGGCAGAAGTACAGGAAGATCTCAAATGCGCACTAGACTCAAATGGAATCTCAAGCTTGAGTCTAAGGAGTATTTATTATGTAGAGCATCAACCAGTATGGTGTAGCAGATAAGGTACTGGGAGTGAACTCCATCCTCAGCCAAGGAAACTCAGCAGGTGACTTTGGATCAATGACTCTTTTCACGAACACTTCTGTTTAAAGTTCACACATTATTTTTCTCTTTCAACCACCTTGTTGAAGCATAAGTGCAGTCACACCTTTTACAAGCCATCTAACCTACTTAGGTAAGAATGGTTGAGGGGCGGGATGGGAAGAAACGTATTGGGAAATTCCTTACTGGGAAGGAACTTATTGCAGGGCAGGATGGGAAGGAACTTATTAGTTGATACACTTACACGATAAAATGCAGGAGTTCAGGGATCCAGTGCAGAAATAAAATGCTCAAAGGAACACAGAGAGTTTATTAATTACAGTTGATTAAGCATTACATTCTCTCTCTCTCTCACCCACACAAACACACACACACACACACTTCAGCTTCAACCATAACAATACAAGAGCACACAATAGATACAAATTCAAAGTTAACCACACCAAACTTGATTGCAGAAAATACGACTTCAGCAACAGAGTGGTCAATGTCTGGAATACTCTACCTGACTCTGTGGTTTCTTCCACAAGCCCCCAAAACTTTAACCTTAGACTGTCTACTATTGACCTTACCCTCTTCCCAAGAGGCCTGTAGGGGGCGTGCATAAGCGTACCAATTGTACCTACCATCCCTGTCCTATTGTTTCTTTTTTATTTTTCTTATATGTATCCATCTCATGTATTCAAAACTATGTTTATACTTATACCTGTCACCAGCTTCAAGTTCCTGGAGATCCACCTCTCTGAGAACTTGTCCTGGCAGATTAACACCACTAGTCTGATTAAGAAAGCTCACCAGCGCCTCTTCTTCCTGAGATCACTGAGGAAGAATCACCTCTCCTCTGCTGCTATTCTGACTAATTTCTACCGCTGCACAGTTGAGAGCATCTTAACTAGCTGTATCTCAGTTTGATATGGAAATTGCACTATAAAAGAAAAAAAAAACGGTATTACAGAGGGTGGTTAAAAACCACCCAACACATTATAGGGATTCCACTTCCTGCCATTGTGGACATTCAGAGGAAACGATGTCTGCGTAAAGCCCACAGCATCATTAAGGACCCCTTTCATCCAGCCCACAAACTGTTTACTCTTCTTCCATCTGGGAGGAGGTTCAGGTGCCTGCAGTCTAAGACCAGCAGGCTAGGGAACAGCTTTTACCACACAACAGTTTCCTTGCTGAACTCCTCAGTTTGTTTGTCCCCACACATATACTGATGCTTCCCTTGATAATATGTGATATATTTTGTATAATTCTCTGTGCATTTGTATTTATATTCAACGTGTCCATCAACATTTTGTACAGTTGTATATGTTCATATATGTGCAGTCACACTTATCTTTGTGCACTCATGTACATACATTTTGTTGTGTTTTCCATTGACATATTCATAGATGCCTTGCATATTTGCATACATATATTTATATTTTACTGTTGTTTTGCACTCTGGTTGGATGCTAACTGCATTTTGTTGCCTGTATCCATGGCAATGACAATAAAGTTGAATCTAATCTAAATACCTGTTATCTTGTAAGTGATTGACAAATCAAAATAAATTAAAATAAAATAAAATAAACACACACACCCTCGGTCGCTCTCTACACCCTGGCCGAATGATGCATGGGGATTTGGGGAAACAGGGGCAGGAGAACTCAAGTGACGATAGTCAGATTGGGGGCCTTCAGAAAGAGGCTAGTGCAGCTTCTCCTTTTATCCATCAGACGCTTCTGTATTATTTTATAATATTCATACATATATACCGCTATTTCAAGCAGATCTTGCACATCTCCTTTCTTTATGTTTACTTGCCATGCACATGGTTGGCAGTAGTCCATCTTCTACTACTTTTCATACTTAACTCATAGTCTCTCTTCCTACAATTTTTCTGCTTTTGTTTCTTTTACTCCCCCCCACAAAAAAACACACCTTTGTTCATGTCTTTTTTCTTCAAGACCCACTCTTGACACTACCCCCCCAAAAAAGGCTTCTCACATTGAGAACCTCTCTGTACCCTGTATCTGCTTTATTTCTGTTAGCTCAACTTTTCATTTTAAAAAAATCAAATCAAGTGTGCTTTTAGATTTACATCAATTCCTTTGCCACATGTGTATATGAATAATGTATGAACAGACTTTTTTTCTAAATATGGTAGATACTCACCAAACAGGCAACATTCTCATTCATTCTTCTACCTTTGAATTGCCCAGTCACTTTTTCTGTTCTCTCTTAATTTCTCGTAGCCAGCCATTCATACCATCTAGGGAAAATTATTTCCTGCTGCATCATATTGCTTCACAATCTTACTCAATTTTCACCAGAACTGATCTCCATTATCCCAAGCAAGTAGTATATGCAATATATTGATATACTCTTAAAATGCATTCCTATATTCAGTGTCATTTCAAATACTCTCACATTATGTGATGGCCTGGGGCATGGCACAAAGGCAACACAGTCACATAAGTAAGAAAAGTCCCTTTAATACCTCCAACTTTGCCCCCAATGTCCAGTTACCTTCGGCTGGAGAAAAAGCTCTCCCAAGAACAGTCTTTAAGTGGAGGAAATTCAGTCCAAAAACAAAGTACATATAAACTGTAAATAAAAATCCACACAAACCACGCTGCAGCAATTCACTTGACAGAGCAGGATAAGGAATTGCAGACTTCAAAGGCCAACAAAACACACACAGTTGGGAAGATGCCAGGAACCCAGATAAGCCGCAACAAAGATAACTCACGGTTTGCTTCCAACAACTTTTCTGTGCGTGGCTTGCCTTTTAAAACACTGTATTCCCAGCTGAAGCTAATGAAGGGAATCAGGGCCCTTTCCTCCCCCATAAGCCACACAACTCACATTGCTCTCTTCTCAGTTCCTCCCTGCATGCCCTAGGATGAAGAGGGGGTGGGCCTGGATCTTCCTCTGAAATCCCTCTGCCTTGCTCTACTTCTCCCCTGCTCTGCCTAGCCGGACTGTGCCCTTCCGCAGTTTCTTCCACAGCCACCGGAGCCACACTTCCACTCCCTGTCAGCTGCTCGACCTCCCCCTCGGAATCAAATTCCAACAGGGGCATGACACATTATCATATCCTACAACAAGTGTCCCTGGTCTAAAATCTGAGCATAATGCTTATTAAATGCAGTAGATTGCCCCTGCTATATAGTAAGAGTGTGCTACCTATTTTAACTATGAATTAAACTTGGTTTGAAATAATACACTGGGGTTGGGGAGGAGGTAAGTTCTCAAGAATATTCAAGGAAAGAAAGACAAACTGATTTACATTAACTTTGATTATGTATTGATTAAATACAGTCAACACATCCATTCCTCTCTTATATGTTTAATAATTTCTTTCTTAGAATCACATTAAAAATGATAATTTGCCAGTATTTTTGGAGGAATTCTGAGGTTTGTATCCAGCAGGGCTCCATTAAGGCCCTTGTAGGTTCTTGGCACATTTATTTTTGCTTAAAATTATTGCAGTAGTAATCTGGTGGTTTAGGGCACTATTATGTGTGCTCTCTGTCTCTGTCTCTGTCTCTCTCTCTCTCTCCATCCCTCTCTCTCCCTCTCTCTGTATAATGCAGTAGTAAATATAATATATATATAATTTTAGGAGGTATACATTTTAATGTATTACCTGGGGAATTCTGGGAATTGAAGTCCACACATCTTTAAATTGTCAAGGTTGAAAAACAGTGGCCTAATGGATAATATAGGCATAACATCAGGAGTGAGATACAAATATTTTTACTACAGGTTCTGTGGGTGTGGCTAGCTGGGAGTGGCCATGTGACTGGGTGGGCATGGCTTCTTCTTCTTTTTTGCAGCATCCCCTGTGCTCTGTGTTTTGGCCTCCTGAGCCTCAGGGAAACCTCCTGGGGGGGCTTTTTTGCTCCCAGAAGGCTTCCCTGAAGCCCAGGAGGCCAAAAATGGAGTGTCAGGTTTTTTTTCCGGCTGATCGTTAGAACAGCTGATCATCAGGAGGGTAAAAAGGAAAAAGAAATACCATAAGGAGTGACTGAGTGGGGCAGGGCAAGTGGGGGAGAATGTGATGTCATGCATGCGTGATAAGGACTGACTGGGTGGGGAGGGCTGGGTGGAGAGGGGAAGGGCCAGCCAGGGACATGATTTGCTGGGTCTCCAAACTGGACAGCAATGTAACAAGCAGTTCTATAGAACCGGTCTGAACCATTAGAATCTCACCCCTGAATAACATTCAAGATTTTAAGGCACTGCATACAGCTTTAGGGTTTCCAGTGATGCCTTTCAGGTGATCGGTGGTTCGAGGCTGCAAGAGCTGCAATGACTGGACAGATGTTTAATATTTCCCAGCATCCATTTTTCCATTTTCTAAAAGATGCATACTTGAACCAGAATGTGGGCTTTTGTTATACTGGAACTTGTGCTATGCCAGAGTCCTGCAGATCGACAAGCTGAACAATGACTCTTACTTCTGAATCAATGTGCAGGAGATCAACCAACATAGCACTTATGGGTCAGTTTTTGACAGCTATTGACTGAGTGTTCAGATCTTCATCCTGCTGTAGTACTTTCAGTCTTTGCCACTGAAAGTTCAGAGGGGAAAATAATGAGCAGGGAAATGAATGGTCTTGATATTGAATAGCAATTGTAGTCAAATGAATGGTTTGAAAGAGGAAAATGATATTGTTTCCCTCCAGTGAATCATTTTCAACCCTTTTCTCAGAGGAAATGGTATGGTACATCAGCCAAGTGAAATCATAGCCTTCTGGGTTGTTTTTTTAATCATGCTAGATGAACAATTTACAGATTATCCTAGGAAGCAGCAGTTTCATCCACAGATTAAACCATTAAATACAAGTTATTTGGTCGAATCACGAAGAATACTTATCAATCAAGTTCTTTCATACTCTGGCATCTCCATAGGTTAATAATAACAATTTATAGAATACAAAAGATATCCTTGGACTATATAAAATTGGGAGGATCAATTTGAAAAGAATGTCTTCCTTAGTGCTCCTTAATGTTTATTTTCTCCTTTTCCCTCCTTCTTTTGACAATAGGAAGAGCCAAAGAACTGATTCTTCCAGTAGCAGATGGATCTTCAGAAGATCCTAGCAGCATTGATGTGTTAGCCATTTCCAACAAAAGCAACAAATAGGCTTGCAAGTACTTCAAAGACTAATTTAAAATTGCATATATTTTCATGGATCATAGACAGGATCTGTGGAAGCAATGTTGTATTTACTTGAAAGATAACCCACTAATTGCACACAAATGTGTTTCTGTGTGTACGGATGTATAGTGAGATATAGATATCAAGATGGATGGAGACAATCTGCAACCAGCCATGGTCCTAATAAAGGTCAGAGAGATGCCAAATGTTGAGGTAATTCCCCGTTAGGAGAATGAGCGCACATAGGGAGACATAGTGAGAGTAGTGAAGAATAACACATACACAGCACACAGCCACACTGTATAGTAAAATGTAGGTTTTTACTTCCAGTAAAACAGTTAAGCAAAGTTCAACAAAACACTCCATGTCATTCACGGTTAAAGCAGTCAGTTTTCAGTCCAGGGATAATCCAATAACAAAGTCCAATATCAAAAACAGTTCAGTAACAATCTTACATCAAATCCAAGAATAACAGTCAATAGGGAAAAATGGAGGAATGGCAACACTCTAGGCAACACTCTCCAGAAAAACCAGAACAGAAACAAGCCAGGTTTTTGGCTCCATGTTATGGCCATTTGAGGAACCATGCCCAATTACAGTTTTAGCATTCTCTTAAAGAGACAGTATTAAAATGTCTATCCTGGTTTATATATTTTCCAGTCCAACTATTAGGTGACTAACATTCCTAACACCAAACACATATAGATTGAATTAATAAGCATTCATCAAAATTAACTGCCTATAAAAATAAGGCATTTCATTTGTAAAACCTTGTTTAACATATCCTTTCTTTCATTTGCAAGCCATTCTTACGACAGAAACCCAGAGTTACACAAATTTTCTTCTCTTCTACTGCCCCAACAGGAAAAGCAGATCCAAAATGTGGACCATCACTGTAGGTCAGGCTCTTGATGATGTCAGGGTAATATCCCCATAGCAAGCAAAACTCTGAGGCAGGTTAGATTCTTCAAAGTATAGCTTGATTTGATATGTCATATTGGCACAGGCTGGTGAAAACCGACACTGAAGTTTCCCATGGTTTTCACTTAATTAAATGTAAAAAAAAATTCCCCCTCCCCTATCAGTCACATGGTCCAATCAAGGACCTGTCTGGTTGCCTGGTGACACCATTCCTTCTTCCTCTGACCAGGTGTGAGAATGTCCTTGGTTTATTTTGGCTACAACACCCCAGCTATTTCTAATCCCCCCTCCCTGTCCCTCAGCTCCAGTGTGGCAACACTGAAGCTCCAAGATGGCTTCAGTCAGGTCAGCTTCAAGGTTCAGCTTCATAGTAGCCATGGCCCCTGAACCACCTTTCCTTCCACACCACCTCCCAATCTATTCTTCAAGCAGAGTGTTCCCTCCTCTCCATACATTACACACACTCATGGGGGAGGCGGGGGAAAGGATATTGGAATTAAAGGGATGCTACTGTCCTGGCAGTCAGTGTCCCCTATATACACACATATATATTTTTTGATCTTGATATTTAAATTGTGTTGCATGATAAAGGTATTATTATAGTTTACTCCTCTTGGTCCTGAGATTAACAAAAAAACATAACATATTTTCCTCTGATCTGTTATGAGGGCTCTGTTCTATTTTATTTGTTGCTTGGTTATCCCATAAATGTGAACAAATGCTATTCTGCAGCTTTGGCTGTAATCTAGTTGTATGTCTTTCTGTAAAAGGGAAGATTTGGCCATTATTACATCTGCTATGATCACTTCCAAATTACATTTCTGTATATGCTGTATATTAAGACCTGCCCAGTTCCAAATACATAAGTTATTGCAAAAGGAAAACACTAAATTGTTTCTCAGTGTTTGTTCTTGGATCCTATTACCTTAATCCTGTTCATTTGTATTGATTTTCTTCTGGTTCAATTTAAGTTCCTCATTTATTGTCAATAAAATGTGTAATGGCAAGATAAAATATCAGAATGTTACTTGCTTTTAATGTTTCCCAGTAGAATTTAAGCAAGTTCTGTAATTGATTTTCTTGGATCAAGATATTTTTATTCTGACAAATTTGACTTGATGTTTATGTAATTAAGACTTCTTTTTATTTTGATGGCCTTTCCTGTCGATTATATTAGAAATATTAAAAGGATTGCTTATGATTGTAGAAAACCTTGAGAATCCTTTTGTATGCTGAATCCATAGCACAGTAATTCATAGTACTTTTGCATTGATCATCACGATCCAGATTAATAACTTTTTGTGGTTCTCAGGAACCATTTCTATACAAGATTAGTAATAAAGTATACTTAAATCTGGGATAGTAAACTTTGACTTGTGCAAAATGTCAACTGTAGTTATTGCCCTCTGATCACTTGTTGACAGCCTCAGGGCCATATTTTGTAGTTTGGTTCATACAGGTAGTCTTTGACTTGTGACCACAATTCACCCAAAACTGTAGACTATATGTTCTAGGCCTGCTTCAGGCATGAAAGCCAAGTGGTGATTCTGGTCCAGTCACTTTCTCTTAACCTAATTGAGAAAATAGGCAGGAGTAGTAGGCATGTTCACTGTCTGGAGTTATACAGATAGTCCTCCACGTACGGCCACAATTAAGCCCAAGATTTATGTTGCTAAGTGAGAAATTAGTTAAGTGACTTTTGCCCTATTTTACGACTTTTCTTGCCACATTTGTTAAGTGAATCATCGCAGTTGTTAATTGGGGGGAGGCAGGTTTGCTGCACAATTCATTTAACAACTGCAGTTATTCCCTTAACAATTGTAGCAAAAAAGGTCATAAAATGGGACAAAACTTACTGAACAACTTAGCAACAGAAATTTTGGGCTCAATTGTGATTGTAAGTCAGGAACAAACTTTCGTTCTTGAACTGACAGAAAGTATGCCAGCATAAAAACAAACTAGTGACTGGTACTGTCCTTAGTGTTCAAAGCCGAACAAGCAAATGGATTCCTCCAGCTTGATTTCTACCCTCACCAAATGCTGGTAGATAGCAATAAGTCACAATAATGTGGGGCGGCTGGGATTACATATAGGAAATGCTTGGACGATAAATTTAGTCAGCCTGGTCATGGGTACAGAGGAAGAAAATGGAGTGAAAGTGGAGGAAGAAACTGGTAACGAACAAGATTTATCCTTGACTAATGCCACAAGGGAATGGCAGGGCTGGCAGTGAGTCTACTTGTGTCCTTATAAGTAGCAGTCCTTAGAAATAACCTGTGGGTAACAAGAATATGGAGTGGAGCACACAGAATGGCACGTGCTCCTCCACAAGAATATAAGAATTATGGCCACTTTCTTGATAAAGACAACAGCAAAAACATGTAGCACACCCAATTGACAATATCATCAATTCTCTTTAGTAGCTTAGACTATCCTTCTTCAAAGAACAGAGCCAACATTCTCTCAAGAAGCCAGATGCCCAATCTCTCCTGTAATTCAAGTCAAAAGGACCATAAATGGCAATGTTCAAAAATTTGGAGGGAATATGCCCTTGGCAACCTAATGTTCCCAATAGCAACTGGGCAGATTCCACTCCCACCCCTGTCAGCAACCGCATTGGCAATGAGGCATGCTAGATTATACTGTTAGGGTAATAAATAAAGGAAAGAAATAAAAAATATGTACAGAGAGTAGAGAGTTATTCTATAGGCATGACTTATCTTGATGTTAGGCAGTTGTTTTCCTATGTATATAGAAGTATTTATCTCTATAGGCATTTCTTATCTTGCTGTTGTGGAAAATATTTCTCTAACCTTTGTGTTGTAAAACTAGACTGCAATTAATTATATCTCTCTCATATGAAGACACATGATTACCCCATCTACATCAATCTGAATGGAACGTACTCACTGGGAATGTAACTCCCTACATCTGGAGCAATATACACCTTTTGAAGTATGCTGTTAATAGCCCTCTAAAATGGTCAATTGTGATCAATTAACATACAATAGGAGAAAGGATACTGAAAGATAAGCAAGTGCCAGGAGGACATTTGTCTTTTTGCAGGAAAGATGTAAATCTAACTTAGAGTGTTTTCCAATGCATTTACTCTACTTCTGAAAGAATCTTAAGGTATAAGAAGAGTTACTTTCACCTATATGCTTTGTAACTTTCCTCACATATCTGTGTGTATGAGGAGAGGTCTTACCCTTTTATTGATCAATAAAAGCTAGATTTTGTTCTTCAAAGCCTCTGCTTAAGTTCATTTTTGGCACAGCATGATCTTAAGTTATAGCTGAACTTTACAATACCCATAGCAAAAACTGTGTCATATGAAGAGGGAACTTTCTTCTTTTAATAATGAATCAGTAAAAAAGTGACTTTCAGCTGCCTTATGGGTGGACTGAGGAGTAAACAAAAGAAGAATACACTGCATTTAAAAAGTTAGTGGGGCATACTCATGTCTTCTTTAGGGGAAGGTATAAGCTATATGACCTCACTTATCTTTCGTGACTGGTTTTCCCAATATTTTCTAACATGTTTTTTCCTTATGTGCTTCCTACTGTCCTGAAAAGCAGATATGAAGCCCAACACACAAAATCTACAAAGGAAACTGACAGCCCTGCAATATCATGGTTCTGTTCAGTTTACTGAATATTTTAGTTTACTAAATCCACCAATTCTGTTTATTGCTATTGTAAGGTCCCAGAAGTTTCCCTGAGCCACAGAGATGCCAAAGAGTGAGACTCAAGACTAGGCTTGCAAAAATAACAGCTTTTTTATTCTTTGGCCAAAGCAAAAAGTCTGGGTGAATATATGCCCAAAACATACAGACAAAATACATGTAAGGAATAGCCACACACTGCAAAAGTGGCTCAGAGTATTATGCACATTTTATTTTATTTTATTTATTTATTTTGTCAAGCAATTGTAAGATAACAGGTATAAGTATAAATGTAGTTATGGATACATGAAATGGATGCATATAAGAAAAATAAAAAAGAAACAATAGGACAGGGACAGTAGGCACGTTGGTGTGCTTATGCACGCCCCCTACAGACCTCTTAGGAAAGGGGTGAGGTCAATAGTAGACAGTCTAAGGTTAAAGTTTTGGGGGTTTGGGGAAGAAACCATAGAGTCAGGTAGAGTATTCCAGGCATTGACCACTCTGTTGCTGAAGTCGTATTTCCTGCAATCAAGTTTGGTGTGGTTTATCTTGAGTTGGTATCTATTGTTTGCTCTTGTATTGTTATGGTTGAAGCTGAAGTATTTATTGACAGATAGGACATTGCAATATATGATTTTATATACTGTACTTAGATTGGACCGAAGGCAGCGTAGCTCTAGGTTTTCTAGGTCTAGAATTTCAAGTCTGGTGGCATAAGGTATTCTGCAACGAGTAAAGGAGTGGAGAACTCTTCTTGTGAAATAGTTCTGGACTTTCTCAACTGTGTTAATATCAGATACATAATGCGGGTTCCAGACTGATGAGCTGTATTCAAGTATTGGTCTAGCAAATATTTTGTATTTGCTCTGGTTAGTAGTGTGATATTACCGGAGAAAAAGCTACATGGGATTAGGTTAACAACTCTTAGTGCCTTCTTGGCTTTGTAGTTACAGTGGGCTCTAGCACCTAGTTCATTAGGGATGAGTACTCCAAGGTCCTTGAAAGAGTTTGGATCATCAACAAGGTCTTGACTATTCAGGTTGTATTTTATTTTCTGATTTTTTTTTTTGCCAATATGTAAGACAGAATACACTGACAGAAACAAAGTTGATCCAATCAGAGACAAAGGTTTGTTATTAATGTGGGCAATGTCTTGCCTATGCCCTCCCCTTATTTATCCACGGAGTGTTCTTTTTCCGTGCTCTGTCCATACTTTGTTATTTTATACAGTAACCCTTGTCCTTGTGTGTTCATGCTCCTATGTAGCCCCCCCGCCCTTATCTATGGAGCAGGATGTTCCTGGGAATTGTTTCCAAGGATGTGTCTAGCTCTGAAGCAAATTGCAGAGGCAAGAAAAGGATACAATTCTCTTACAGAATGAATTCCTAACAAATGATTTCCATCCTAAGCAAAATAGTACAAGCAACTTCTTTAACAGATGCAAAGAGCAAAGGTTAGATTGATTCATGTCAAAATGCCCTTTCACTATAATTCTGTCTGTTCCAGAGAGAAATATGAATCTTTTCGAATACTTATATACATTTTCAGCCACTGTAGAGAAAATAAAGAAGTGTATGTGTTTTTCCATTCAGTTCTTTTATATTTCAGAAATTACTGTAAGAGAAATCAGGCCGCTAAGTAGCTCCTGTGGAGGAATAGGTGCCCAGCTTTCTTTTATTAAAGGACTAATCTGCAGATCAGGATGCAGGAAGACTGAATTAAACAGTGCTCCAACTTCTTAAATTATAGGCTCATGCTGTGAAAAGAGAAGACATGAGTGCCAACAGACTTTATCAGCAATGAAGGAAAAGAAAATGTGTCATCTTTCTAGGAAGAAAATATTCTTCCAGTCACTAGTCAAGAAAATTATAGAGGCAAAATTCACATGAAGACAGTAAGTAGCACAGTTCACATGTCCATTGATTCACATGCTCAAGTGTAACTATAGAGACTATAGGGAATGGTCTTGGAAGGATAGGAGGAAGGCAATGGTTAGATAAGAGAGGCTTCCATTCTCCACCATTCATTCAGAACTGAAGAAGTTTCTTGGATGAGAAGAGAAACATCTTCAAGCAAAAATCAAGAAAGTCCAGTTACTTTTTGAAAAAAGCACTTTGGGATAATAAAAGTAGTTCTGACCCACATGGCATTGGCTTTTTTAGTCTGGCCCACCTTCTTAGTCTAAAGTAACATATCTAGAGGCAATCCTTTGGTCCCTAAGGAAATGCCTTGGGAAACAAAAGCTTGTTTGTCTCATGGATGAAGACAAATATATGTGTCCCAGGATGTTACAGGATCCAATCTGAGTCAGTCACTGGGATCAAAGGTTTGTTCTTCCGAACTTTTTGGGCTCGTGCTGGAAAGCATCATTAGGGAACTTCTCCCACTCCAGAATATGTGCACATATTCTACATGTTGTATTTATATGGTGCCTGCTTGTGTATATCTTTTGGTTGTTAATTAGGGTGCTGATGGATGGCTATTAGGTTGTTGATCGTTGCTTCCTTGTGTTGCTCCTAAGTACCTGATAAGGTGGTGGTAAATCAGCATTCCTGTTGACTGACAGGATGCTTTGTCTCCTTCAAGGTCACAGACAGAACTCCAGCCTTGGATAATGAGGTTTGGCATTGGAACCTTATTCCGTCCTTCTGTTGTGTGCTGTGAATCAGGAGAAAGGCATTGCTGTCAAGGATATTGGGTTTAGCTTCATAACAAGCAACTTACTCTTCCTCAATCAATCCTTCAGCTTGTAGGAAGCTTTTATTCCAGCCTCATTAAAGAAGGAAGATGAGATGATGAACTTATTTGAAAGAACATACTGGGATAATGGGATTTTCTGTTACATAACAGCAAAAGATACGAAATAGCAAAATCCTGTTGTTCATCAGTGAGCTGAGATCCATTTAGCTGACAGAGAACAATATCTTGGTTTCTGCTTGAAGATATGAGAAATTAAAGAAATAGGCAGGGACCTTGTAACTGTGCTTCTGGGTGTTTTTTTGTTTTGTTTGACAACAGCAGTAAATGATAATCAAATGACAGTAGCCTCCAGTAGGAAAAAAAAAAACCCTATGCTCATCTAAATATATTTGTTAAAATATATGCAGCTTTTATTGTTTAATTTTCATATAAAAAAAGAAGGGCAAGCAATGTTCCAAAATTTTCCAGTTGATTGGATTTAATATCTCAAACTAGCTTCAAAATATTTTTCTATGAAATGAGAATATCTAAAAACTACACTACAGTAGATTATCATCTATATTTGATTTAAGTATGTGGATGACAGAGTTTTTAAAAGTATTCCTCGCTCATATTCTGTGATTAAGATATATTATATTTTATAAGTGATGATGTCATTCCACCCAGACATGCACACCCCAATACTTACATTTTCAGCAAGAACAGAATGATGAAATTGAAGATCTCAGTGATGGGAGAAATAAAATGTTGACAGTTTTTGTTACACCTGAAAAGTAACTGGTTCAAACCCTGAGTGGGTTATCAAAGTCATCATTTCTCAGAATAATCTCAAAACTGTGATGGACATGAAATTAAGCCAAAGCTGATATATTTCACCCTCGAGATTTTCTGAAAAAATATAAGAGGAAATAAGGTAGCCAGTTTCTATACCTGATGGCTAGAAACTGGGAGACTGTGAGTCATCAGGCTAGAAACTGGGAGACTGTGAGTTCTAGTTGTATATTTAGCACAAAGCCAGTGGGGCATCCTTGCACCAGCTATTTTTTTCCTCAGTACTAGGAAGTAGGAAATGACAAACCATTTCTGAAATCTTGCCAAGAAAATATAGGGCCATGTGTGCAAACAACTACTTTACTTTTGAGTTACATGATCTGGCCTATAAAAGAGGAATAAAGGAGGGGATGGTGTATATCATGGGATAGCAGTAGCAATAGCAGTAATACTTAGACTTACATACTGCTTCATAGTGCTCTATTGCACTCTCTAAGTGGTTCACAGAGTCAGCATATTGTTCTCAACAATCTGTGTCCACGTTTTACCGACCTCAGAAGGATGGAAGGCTGAGTCAACCTTGAGCCAGTCAGGACTTAACCTGCAATACTACATTCTAACCACTGCACCACCACAGTTCCTAGGATACTATTATGTATGGGAAATAAGAGGCTGAACCAGGGCTTAGTGCAACAAGGTTTATTTACAAGGGCTGAACGTGCTTGCTCAGCCTGGGACTGGCTCGCGAACAGCTAAGGGCTATGTTGACCCAGCAGCCTGCTTTTATAGCAGGCTGCTGGGGAAAACCCAGCCAATGAGGAGGGGCAGCCGCCCCGCAGCGCGAACGGACCTTGGTGGGAACTTCTTCAAGGTCCAGGGACATAACACTCCCTTCCCCAGATGCGAACACGCGATAGTCCTTGAGGTATACGGGAGGCTTGTGCTGACGCTTCAGAGCGGCGCAACTCTGGTGTGCTGTTCAGTGGATCAGAGTCCGCATGGCACTGTTGGCTCGATGATGAGTCCCAGTACCACCCTCGGCTCGGAGAAGGTCCGGGGTCAGTAGGGCTGGACGCTGGAGTGTCCTCACGCCCGCCTGGCTCGGATGGGTTGGACGCTAGGTCGCCGCAGTCATCATTTGGATTCTCTGGTCCGGCTGGAGACGTTAGCAGGTCATCGTGAGTCGATGTCGCTGTGTGGAAGTTGCAGCGGACTCTCACCGGTCTGTGCCTCCAGTCATGGCTGACAAGGGAAGCCCTGCGCCTCTCGAAGCTGGTCCAGATGTCGCTCTCCAGACCCGGCCATCTTCCAGCTTAACCCGCATGATCTGGGTCCTGTGATGGCTACGATTTCTCCTGGGATCCACAATGGGTCGCCAGCGTAAGTTTCGCGAACACGGGTTCCTGCAAGACAAATGCCTACTCCCCCGATGTGGAAGCGAGAGGAGAGTCAGGGCAGTAATGTGGGTGGAGCCTGTCCAATACAGTTCAGCAGGCGTCTGCCCACTCAGAAGCTCGGCCGGGGACTTGTTGGTTACTGTGCAAGGGGTTGAATGCTGGCTTAACAGGAAACAGGATAGTTTGTGGTGCCAGTCATCCTTGTTGAACCTGGCCAGGGCTTCTTTAGTGGTCCTAACAGCTCTCTCTAGCCCATTACTGGCAGGATGAAAGGGGGCCGTGAAGATGTGACGAATGCCCAGGTTGGTCAGTAAAATGACTGAATTCGGTTGACGCTGAATTGGGGACCATTAATCGGAAACAATGGAGTCTGGTAGACTGTATGCAAGTTACGAACAGGCGAGTCAATGCCTTGATGACTGCTTTCAGAAGTGGTCGTGGATAGTTGTGCCACATCAATCCACTTGAGTAAGAGTCTACGACCACGAGGAACATTTTGCCATGCAAATGGGCCCGCGAGGTCGATGTGAATCCTGGACCAGGGTGCGCGGCAATGGCTTTCCACTTGGTGGGGTGGCAATTGGAGGGGATGGACGTGAAACCTGGCAGGGATGGTGAGCTACCCATTTGTTGATGTCCTCATCAAGGTCGGCCACCAATGTAGCTTCGCGCCAACGCCTTCATTCTGACGATGCCAGGGTGGCCTTCATGCAACGCTCCAGCACTCGGGTGGCACGCAGAGATGTCCGGATGACCACCAGTGCCCCATAGCAGGCAAAAGCCCTGTAAGCCTCGGCAGTTCCCTGTAAGCTGGTCTTAAATGGCGTGAATTTAGCAGTCAATGTCGTCACTGCCCGCCACTCCCCTCCTCACCCAGTCCAGTACCTGGGCCGATCGCTTTTGTCCGTTTTTGGATTTATTGGCAACTATCAAGGGGGCAGTGATTGGTAGGTCCAGTTGGGTGACTTCAAAATGGCGCTGACTGGGCAGGGTCTTCAGCTGGTCAGGCAGGGGCAGCGGCTAAGAGCGTCTGCGTGGGACAATGTTTCCCGGGCGGTGCACAAGTTCATAGTCTGGAGCATGCTGCTAGGAAAGGGTCCATCTGGTCATTCTGGGGACAGAATTTGAGGGCTGCTTGTCACCGTTCAGTAACCCTAAAAGCGGTTTGTGGTCGGGTGACTAGCTCAAAAGGGCCAAAGAGAAATTGCGTGAAATTTTCACCGCTGTAAACAGCTGCCAAGGCTTCTTTATCAATTTGACTGTAATTGCGCCTGTTGAGAGAGCGCCCTGGAAAAAAGCCATAGGGGCCTCGGAGTCATGGGCAGTTCAGACTTAAAAACTGCCCCAATGCCGAAAAGGAGATGCGCTCATGTCAGTACTAATGGGAGGTTGGGGTCAAACTGATAGCAACTGCTCTCTGATGTGAGAAGCGACTTGACCAAGCCGGAAAGCGGAGTCCTCTTTGTGTCCCCAGTGCCAAACCGTTTTTTTTATCCAGAAGTCTGTGGAGGGTTCTGCCACAGAGGCTTTATGGGGCAGGAATGACGCTGAAAGTTCAAGAGCCCTAAAAAGGCCTGCAGTTCTGCTTTGGAGGTTGGAGTGGGTGCCTCGGTATTGCCTTAACCTTGGACTCCAGGGGGTGAATGCCTGAGGCGTCAATTTTATAACCCAGAAAGTCCACCTGTCTAGTGGCAATGGCACATTTTTCTTTTTTTAACTTGAGGCCATGCTGCCTGAACCTCCAGGACTGCTCTAACTCCTCTGAAGAGTTGGGGTCTGTTCCTGGCCGAGACTAAGATGTCATCAAGTAGGGTACTACCCAGGAAGGCCCTGTAAAATCCGCTCCATGAGGGATTGAAAATGCCTGGGGCAAACACCACGCCAAACTGGAGACGCTTGCACCGTGAAAGCACCCCTGTGGTGGGTGACAATGGTCTGAAGTTCTGTTGCTTGGTCAATCAACAGGGAACTGTTGATATGCTTGAGACATGTCCAATTTGGCAAAGATAGTGCCAGGTTCAAAAGCATGTAATAAATGCTGAATGACGGGTACTGGATAAGCGCTAACTTGCAAGAATTTATTGATTGTGGTCTTGTAGTGTCTGACAAATTTCTCAGGCTACCATCTTTTTTTAGGGGTGTGACGATGGGCGCCTCCCATTTGGCTTAAGTCTGTAGGCTCCAGGATGCCTTGTTTTAATAATTTATCTAATTCAAGGTCTAATTTAGGCCTTTCATGGCTAATGGAACTCTGCGTAGGTTTTAACCGAATTGGGACTGCTCAGATCGACTGAAAATGAGATAGGGGTGCCATTATAACACCCTAACTCATCACTGAATACGCTCTGAGTAATCAGCAAACTAGGGAGTCCGTGTCAGAGGTTGAGGTAGCATGGACCTCTGTTAGACCTAACCTGAGGTGTGGGAAACCAATCAAGTCCCAAAAGTGTAGGGAGGTTGTCGCTCACTACCACTAGAGGTAGGTGCCCTTAAAGGTTTTAAAATTAACAAAAAACTTGCCTCTGCCGATTACAGGAATGGTCTTCCCTGGTAGTCCTTTAGGCTAAGCTGGCACTTCTGGAGTCGGCTTCTTGATAGGCTGGGTTGAAGCTCCTTGAGGGTGTTCCAGGAAATAATGGAGAGCGCTGACCCCGTGTCAACCTCCATGTTGCAAGGTTTACCTTCTAATAAGACGGAAAGAGAGATTTTACTAATAGAATAGCAAGTTTGATTAGTGCGGCAGTTTAATACTTGCCTTTTGGGTCCGGCATGTGCGAATGAAGATGCCCTTTGTGCTGCGTTGTGTGAGGCTTGGCATACTCTTGCAATGTGCCCTTCTTATGGCAGTTGTTGCAAGTGGCTCCTTTGAATTTGCATGTGGTCCTCAAGTGGGGTCCACTACAGGAAAGGCACAACGTGATGTGCTTGGATGGCCCAGTGTTATCCTGTCTGGTTCCTACCTGAGGGCGCCTGGCGTTTGTGAGCGGTGAATGCTCTGGCCTGCCACCGAGTCTTCCTCATTGATCACCTCTTCTGGAGTGGACGGAAACTGCTGTTTGCTTGGTGACAGAACCTTGGATCTCGGTGGCTGAATGAGATGCCAGCTCCTCTGCCAGGGCTTCCTCGATGGCTTGAGCGAGGTTAAGGTCTTTTTGGCGAGCAGCCGTCTTTGTAGGCGCTGGGTCCTTGACCCCACAGACCAGCTGGTCTAGGAGCATGTCATCAAGGTAGCTGCCAAACCCACAATGGAGTGCTGCAGTCCTGAGAGCAGCCATGTACTGATTGATGCTCTCTTTGTCCCCTGCTTCCTCATTCTGAAGGTGAAACGTCTGGCAATCTGTGAAGGTCTAGCAGGAGAATAGTGGGTAAAGGATTTCTAACAGTTCTGTCCAGGGGACATTTTTTAACTCACGTGGAGCCACAAGAGCTGTGGCTGTACTCGAAACGATGGCTCCACAGTAGGTCAGAAATGTGCTTTCTTCGGTGTTCCCCTGCCTCAGCCAATCCGATGCGCGTCGATGTAATAATTAAATCGATTCTTGTATGATTCCCACTTCTCCTCATCTGGCTTGAATGCTGGGAAGGCTGGATTGGCGTTCATGTTGTAGGTCTGCTGGTTAACCTGTTGGGGAAAAAATGCTCTCTCTCTGGGTAGCAGTAGAGGTTTGGTGCCTGTGCTAGGCAAGTGCTCTCTCTCTCTGGGGTAGCAGTAGAGGTTTAGTGCCTGTGCTAGGCAAGTGACTTCAGCCTGGTGAAATTTCGCACTCCCTTCTCTCTCTGGGGATCAGAAGGTGTTTAGACTGCAACGGTCGTTGGTAGCGCCTTTTGAAATTCGCGCCTGTGTGGGCGTTGGTGACTTCGTAATACAACGCTGTGTTGTATTTGAATGTGCTTCAGCTGACAGCTATTCAATTTCGCGCCTAAACGGCACGGCGGCTGCGGCTCGCAGCGCTTCTCACTCTCGCTGGCTTGTTCACTGATCGCTTTTCTCTGGGCTGCGATCAGCGTTGTTCTATTTTAGCTGACCGCTCTCTCTGGGCTGCGGATCAGCGTTATAGTGATTCAGCGCTCGTTCTCATTTTCGGGCTGATCGCTTCTCTGAAGTTTGCGGTCAGCGCTTGTTCTATTTTGGCTGATCGTTCTCTCTCTCTGGGCTGCAGATCAGCATATTAGTGATTCAGCGTTGCAGCTTGCCTCTGGTAGCCATCCCATCCTCGTCGCCAGTATTATGTATGGGAAATAAGAGGCTGAACCAGGGCTTAGTGCAACAAGGTTTATTTACAAGGGCTGAACGTGCTTGCTCAGCCTGGGACTGGCTCGCAGCGAACAGCTCAAGGGCTGGACCCAGCAGCCTGCTTTTATAGCAGGCTGCTGGGGAAACCCAGCCAATGAGGAGGGGCAGCCGCCCCCGCAGCGCGAACGGACCTTGGTGGGAACTTCTTCAAGGTCCAGGGACATAACAGATACAATAAAGCATTTAAAACATTTCACTAACCTATGTTGAATTTTACAATTCGAATTTTAGAGTAGGCCATGAAGTTCAACCCCATACTCAGTGCAGAAATCCAAACCAAAACATTCCAGAGTGATGGCTCCGTATCCTCCACTTCAGCTCATTGAAAGAAAGTCCACCAATTTTCAGGGTAATTGATTCTTCTGTCAAACTGCTCTTATTGTGAGGAACCTGTTTCTAACATTCAGTCTGATTCTGCTTTCCTGAAAATTAAATCCATTATTCCACATCCTGCAGCCTGAGACAAGAGAGGACTTTCTAATGTGACAACCTTTCAAGCCTTTGAAAAGTGCTATCATTAAGTTTTCTTTTCTCAAGGCAAAACCTGAGCCACACCTACAATATCTTTTCATGAGGCATAGCTTTAACCAGTTCTGATTTCTCTGAATCCTTCTTAAATGATTGTGTTTAGAACTGTACCTAATACTCAAGGTAAGGCCTGGTCAAAACAATTGCTTCCTTGGAGTTAGAAATTATATTTGTATTGATGCCATCTAAAATTGCAATTTTCTTTTGTAGGCACATCACACTGCTGACTCATATTCAGATATCAATAACAACAAGGGCTATAAATCAGGCAAGAACCAACTGCTGCCAACTTAGAGAGAACTGTTACACAAACTTTTGAGGAAGAGACAAAATCTCTCTTCCAAAAGTTCAGGCATAAAAGAGTTCAAAGAAAATATAAAAATATCAACCAACCGGCACACTGTATGTATATATATGGAAGATGGCTTGATGTCTTTATGTTTTGTTTGTTTATGTTTGTTTTAAAAACCAATAAAAATTTAAAAAATATATAAAAATATTCTGTTTTCAGATGGGATTTTAAACAAGGAAGATACTGCTCCAGGTACTGTTTTTCTTTTTTTTCTCATAGGAAGACCAGAGCTACTCCTTTTAATTGGATTAAAAAAAAAACAGGTCCCCAGAATATATATCAATCTAGAGAACAGTAGAAATAAATGAGTAGGGTGAAATTTTTGCTCAGGAAGTTTCTTTATATATTTCTCAGCTGACTCCCAAAGGCTGCAAGAGATTAGCCAATAATCCATTAACTTGGAATATTAGAAGGAAAAAGCATGGAATTTAAATTCTGGAGCAGAGATATTTTTTCTTTACACTGCAGCATGCAAATCACATTTTGTTTTAGGTCTTAATTCTCGTCTGCAATCAAGCTTCAAGTCTAGCTGAATAAATGGTTTTTGAAGAGAACAGAGGGAATGGCCCTGAAGGACAGGGGGAAGAGCAATAGTCAAGCTAAGAGGTCTGAGTCTGTGCCAAGAAAATAATGTGTGTTAATGTCCCAGACAAGCTCCTGCCTAGTTCGCATAAAGATAAAGCAAGGAGCAGGAAAGTGCTTTCAGACTAGCAAAATTATAATAAAAGTATCACTGACCTGCATTACATGGGTTTCCAAGTCTGGCCTATTTTGAAGTGTGACATATTTACAGCTTGAGCCTAGACGAGAAGCTTGAAACTCCCATGTTTTTTTCAAGTACTATTACCTTTGAATGTGATTTTTGTTTGCTAAGTGAGTAACTGCACTCTAGTCTGTTAAATTTCACTATTCAAAAAATAACTCTAAGTATTTTCTATCAATTATTACCAAGTCAAAGATAGCTGAATCCTCTTATGTCTTTTTCCATTCTCTGAAACAAAGATTTCAAGAGGATTCAGCTTTCTTTAAAAGAAATCAGGAATTTCCTGGAAGTAATATGACTGGCAGTGTTTCTCTCCCAATATATATTGGAGTAATTAAAATCTCTCATCACTTCAGCTTTGCCTTTTGTTGAAAGGCTGCAGTTTGTTTTTGGAGAATTCCATCTCCTTGGTTGAAAAGACAGTGATAGAACCAACAGCATAATTGCTTTTATTCAGTCCTCCATTTATTTTAACTTAAATGCTCTTTGAACCAATGCCAAGTTTATTCAATTACTTTTCTAAGCAGAATGAGCATTTTCCACAAAACAATGAAACTTTTCCTTATAAACTACTCTTTCTTTTGAACAAATGACTTCCTTCAACCAAGGATTGACCAAACACATTTTACCAGTTGTTGTGATATACAACCCATCTTGTGGCAGCAGTTCATCATCTTCATAGATCATGAACCCAGAAACCAAATCTCTTCCATCAACGTTATTTATGTAGTGAGTCTTGTTATATTGTTGTTCCTCATTTCAACTGTCTTTCAGGATGGGAAGGTTGTATGAAAATAGAACCCAAATCCCAAGGTCTTGACATTGTGTGGTTTTCAAAATATGTGGTGAGACAGCTGTAGTTGGTTTCATATATCTCAGAGGGAATGGATGGACTTGATAACTCTGGGAAGTTGGTCTGCCATGCCCTTGAGCTCTGCTCTTGGCAGAATGTACATTTCAGAAGCCATTGAGCACAGTCAGTATATGTTAAAGTCCTCACAGTAGTGAGTCATCAATTACTATGATTTTTCTTTTTGACTTCTCATATAGCATAGATGGATTTTTTTCTGCCCATTAGGGAGCCACTATTCTGTCTCCTGTTCTACAAAATCTCTGTATCTGAACACTCAGAGCATGTTTCATCTTAAAGGGCTTAAAAACAGTTCTACTAGCAAAGAAATTTTACTGATTTGTTTTTTTTTTTGTTGCTTCTGGCTATTATTATTCATCCATTGGATTTACTTGTCTATAAGCCTTGCAAAGGGTTGCTATACAGCCTCCTTTCTTTGAAATACTAATTCCTCCTCATGAACTAAAGTATGACTTTCTCTTTCTTAGCTGTTTTGAACCTCAGGAATGGGTCTTGATATTTACAAAGCAAATTTCAACAGATCACACTGGATCCAGACTTAACATCTGCAATTGTAGTGAAAGATATCTGAAAGCAGTGTGGAGGTATACAATTATATAATGTTGTTAGGTTCTGTTTAGCAATTCTTAAAAACCATCAGAAAATGAATGATCTGTGCCATAAACTAGACCTAAATGAGCATCTAATTCATCATAGTAGAGTGCTTTGTAATTTGGTAGATATATTAACCTTTACGCTCCCCTGCATCCATCCCTGCTCCTACCCTTTTAGATTCTTTTCAGACTCATTTTTATATTTTATTATAAAATAATATATACTTATATATCTTTTAGCTTTTAAACATTATTTTAGATTCTGATGTACCGTTTTTGTTTTTTTAATTGACTGTACCCACCCTCCTTATGCTGGTACATGACCATAATAAAGATTTAATTAATTGTAGAAAGGGCTGCTTTTTATTTATTCCTATAGCTTCCCAAAATCTATTCTAGAACACTTAGGAATTCCCCAGTGTTATAGAGGTAATATGGAGGACTGCAAGGGGAAATCAGTGAAAAATGTCTCTGTTATGTCCTGAGGACTCTAGGAGTTCTCACTCAGGTCCACTCACTTTGTGTGGGCGTTATTCCCGCATCCTCATTGGTTGGTTCTCTCCAGCAGCCAGCTATAAAAGCAGGCTGTGGGGTCCAACCAGTTGCTGATTGCTGCGAGCCAGTTCCAGGCGTGGCAAGCACGGTCAGCCCTTTATTGTATAATAAAGTATTGTTGCACTCATGCTCTGGTTCAGCCTCTCATTGCTCAAACTTAACACTGGCGACGAGGATGGGATGGCTACCAGAAGCACCATGCAACCGCTGAGTCACTAGCCACTGATCCGCAGCCCAGAGAGAGCGATCGGCTGGCGATAAGAGAAACGCTGATCCGCAGCCAGAGAGCGGTCAGCCAACAAAACGAGCGATCAAAAAGAGCAAACGCTGATCCGCAGCCAGAGAAAGCGGTCTGGTTCAAAAGTTAGAAGCGTCTGTAGCCGCTTGTTAGCCCCGCTACAGGAAAGTGAAGCGCTGCGAGCCGCAGCCACTTCAGTTTGGCGCAAATTCAAACGGGTGTCATTTGAATTTCGAGCCAGTATGAGACACAGCACAGCGCTGTAGGAAGTCACTAACGCCCACATTGGCGTGAATCGAGACACCTCCAACGGCTAACAGCCAACGTGGTAACCCAGAGAGAGAAAGAGAGGGTAGCAAAAAACCTCTCCAGAGCTGATATCACTAGTAACCCACGAGCGCCCGTTGTCCCAGAGAGATTTTTTCCGCAGGTAGCCCCAGCCGTTCCAGCACCATGAGTTCCAACCCAGTATTCCCGGCGTTCAAACCAGACGAAGAGAAGTGGGAATCGTATAAGAACCACTTCAATCATTACATCGATGCGGTCGGCCTGTCGGATGCGGGAGAGCATCGGAAAAATCCTATTTCCTAATCTACTGCGGAGCCACTGCTTACGATACCGCCGCAGCACTCGTGGCGCCTAGAGAGTTGAAAACGCCCGTGGTCCGAGTTGCTTGAGATCCTCACTAACCACTACGCTCCCAGGCCTTCACAAATCGCCAGGAGGTTCACGTTCCGTACGAGGAAGCAATCGAGTAAGGAGACCATCAATCAATATATGGCCGCCTCAGAACAGCAGCCCTGCACTGCGGGTTTGGAACATACCTGGAGGACATGCTCCTCGATCAATTAGTTTGTGGGTCAAGGATCTCAACCTACAGAGGCGCCTGCTAGCAAAAAGACCTCAACCTCGCGCAAGCGGTCGAGGAGGCCCTAGCAGCCGAGCTAGCAACGAACTCAGCCACTGAAATTCAGGGCCCAAGTGCCAAGCTGGCATCGTTCCCAGTCCATTCCGAAGAGGTGGAAGCGGAGGAAACCCACAACGATGAAAACGACGTCCACCGCCGCCAACGACAGACGGTCGCAGGTAGGGGCCAAACAAGAAAACACAGGTCCACCCAAGCACATCACACTGTGCCTAGCCTGTGGGGATCGCATCAAAGGGCCACCTGCAAGTTTAAAGGAGCCACCTGCAACAACTGCCATAAGAGGGGGCACATCGCGAAAGTCTGCCAAGCCCCCAAAGCGCTGCACACAGACCCCCTTCCTCGCACTCGGGACCACAGAGGCAAGTATTAAACTGTCGCACGCACCGCCTTGCCAGGCGTATTTGCCACACTGTTAGTAAAATTTATCTCTCCGTTTCCCTAGAAGGTAAACCGTGCCACATGGAGGTTGACACAGGGTCAGCGCTCTCTCAATAATCTCGTGGAACACCCTCAAGAGACTCCACCCCAGCCTATCTACTACCCGGCTTCAGAGATGCCAGTTCGGTCTGAAGGACTACCAGGGAAGGCCATTCCCGTGATCGGCAGAGGCAAGTTCTTTGTCAGTTTTAGAGCTTTTAAAGGCCACCTACCTCTAGTGGTAGTTAACGGCAATCTACCCACCTTATTGGGGCTCGATTGGTTTCCCACTCGGCCTAGGGCTAACAGGAGTCCATGCTGTCTCAACCTCAGACACTGACTCCTTATTCGCTGACCACGCAGATGTGTTCAGCGAGGAGCTGGGGTGTTATAATGGAACCCCCATCTCGCTCACCGTTGACCCCCAGGCAGTCCCAATCAGATTAAAACCACGTAGAGTTCCATTTGCTATTCGGCCAAAACTAGACGCTGAATTGATAAACTATTAAAACAAGGGGTCATTGAGCCAACAGATTTCGCCAAGTGGGAGACGCCCATTGTCACACCCTTAAAAAAGATGGTAGCCTGAGAATTTGCTCGGACTACAAGACAACAATCAATAAATATTTACAAGTTAGCGCCTACCCTGTGCCCGTCATTCAGCACTTATTACACACATTCGAGCCGGGCAGTATTTTTGCTAAATTGGACATGTCTCAAGCATATCAGCAGTTCCCTGTTGATAACCAAACAGCGGAACTTCAGACCATCGTCACTACAGGGGTGCCTTCCGATGCAAGCGTCTCCAATTTGGCGTAAGTGTTGCCCCGGGTATTTTTCAATCCTCATGGAGCGGATTTTACAGGGCCTCCCTGGTGTAGTACCCTACTGACGACATCTTGGTCTCGGCCAGGGACAGACCCCAACTCTTCCAGAGAGTGCGAGCAGTGTTAGAGAGGTTCAGACAGCATGGCCTCAAGTTAAAAAAAGAAAATGCGCCATTGCCACTAGACAGGTGGACTTTCTGGGTTATAAAATTGACGCCTCTGGCATTCACCCCCTGGAGTCCAGGGTTAGGGCAATCCATGAAGCTCCCACACCAACCTCCAAAACGGAGCTACAAGCTTTCTTGGGGCTGCTGAACTTTATGCATCCTTCTTGCCCCATAAAGCCTCAGTAGCCGAACCCCTACACAGATTACTAGACAAAAGTCACCGTGGCACTGGGGGCACAAAGAAGACCAGGCGTTTAACGCCATCAAATCACTACTTACGCCAGAGGCAGTGCTCATCCAATTCAACCTCAACCTTCCTTTAGTACTGGCAGCAGACGCATCCCCTTTTGGAATTGGGGCGGTCCTTAGTCACAGACTCCCCAATGGTGCCGAGGCCCCCATCGCTTTTTCTCCAGGACGCCTCGGCCACGGAGCGAAATTACAGCCAGATAGACAAGGAAGCCCTAGCAGCTGTTGCGGCCGTGAAAAAGTTTCACGAATTCCCTTTTGGCCACTTCTTGAACTGGTCACCAACCATAAGCCCCTCCTGGGCCTACTGGCTGGCGACAAACAGACCCCTCAAGTCCTTTCCCCTAGGATGACAAGGTGGACACTTTTCCTAGCGGCCTACTCATACAAACTTATTCACCGCCCGGGCAAAACTCTATCCCACGCCGACGCTCTCAGTCGCTGCCCCTTACCCGCTCCGGCTGAAGACCCAGCTCCTGTCAATGCAATTTTCGAGATCACCCAGTTGGACCTGCCCATCACCGCCCTTGACATCGCCGCTAAAACCAAGGCAGACCAAACGCCGCCCAGGTGCTCGACTGGGTGAGGAGGGGTGGCCGGGAGGCAACGTTGATAACAAATTCGCACCCTTTAAGACTCGCATGCAGGAGCTGTCCAGTTTGCAGGGTTGTCTACTGTGGGGCACTCGAGTGGTCATTCCGACCTCGCTGCGCACCCGAGTCCTGGAGGCGTTGCACGAGGGACACCCGGCATCGTGAGAATGAAGGCATTAGCACGCAGCTACGTGTGGTGGCCGGGTCTAGACGAGGACATTGTCAATTGGGTAAGTTCCTGCAGCATTTGCCAGGAATCCCGTCCTGCTCCCCCCATTGCCACCCCTACCAGATGGAGAGCGCCAGCGCCCCTTGGTCTAGAATCCATATCGATCTGGCCGGCCCGTGCATAGAAAGATGTTCCTAGTGGTCGTGGACGCTTATTCCAAATGGATAGACGTGGCACAGCTATCCACGACCACCACACTAGCAATCACCAACGCGTGTTAACGCGCCTGTTCGTTACACATGGACTACCCGACTCCATTGTCTCCGATAATGGCCCACAGTTCGCATCAGAAGAATTCAGCCGTTTTGTTGCCAACCTGGGCATTCGCCACATTTTCACAGCCCCATTTCACCCTGCCAGTAATGGGTTGGCTGAAAAGGCCGTCAGGGCCACCAAAGAGGCCCTCGCTAGGTTTGGCAGGGATGACTGGCACCACAAACTCTCACGGTTCCTGATGAGCCAGCACTCAACCCCTGTGCAGTCACCAATAAGTCCCCAGCGGAACTCCTGATGGGCCGGCGCCTGAGGACTGTATTGGACAGACTGCACCCACAATACTGCCTGACTCTCCCCTCGCTTCTACTTCGGGGTTAGACATTTTATGTTACAGGAGCCAGTATTCGCAAGGAATTTCGCTGGGGACCCACTTTGATTCCAGGCGAGGTCATCCGCCACCGGGCCGAGATCGTATAGGTCAGGCTGGAGGATGGTCGCGCCTGGAGGAGACACATAGACCAGCTTAGAAGGCGCCTCAGCACCCTTGCCAACAAGAATCCAGAGTCTCCAGTCGAAGGGGAACCGCCTCATCCGCCGCCCAGCCACATCGCACCCAACGACCAGTCTGCACCAGCAGTCGCTCCGGTCAACCCGAACTCGGACAACAGCGCCCAGAGAGTTGACCAGCCTGATCCAACCACGAGAGCTCGACCCCAGTAACCAACCCGTGGTTTCCGAGGATGCCCAGTCCGGAGAGAGCGTTGGCGACACTATGCCGGCTCAACCGTCACAGACTGATACCGAACAGACAGACAATGTTCCCGAGCTGCGCCGCCCGGGCGCCAACACAAACCCCCGTCTACCTCAAGGACTATGCATGTTCGCATCTGGGGGAAGGGGGTGTTAGTGTCCTGAGGACTCTAGGAGTTCTCACTCCAGGTCCACTCACTTTGTGTGGGCGTTATTCCCCATCCTCATTGGTTGGTTCTCTCCAGCAGCCAGCTATAAAAGCAGGCTGCGGGGTCCAACCAGTTGCTGATTGCTGCGAGCCAGTTCCAGGCGTGGCAAGCACGGTCAGCCCTTTATTGTATAATAAAGTATTGTTGCACTCATGCTCTGGTTCAGCCTCTCATTGCTCAAACTTAACAGTCTCCCTTCCAGAACATCTTTTTCTGGAGTGTAGATTTTTCCTACAAATGTAATTATTTCTTCCACTGATGAAGCAGTCAGTCTGGATCCAGCCCACTGTCTCTAGACCAGTTGATAAATAGTCTGCTTTATTACTTGCAGATGTGTGCATTATTATTCTGCCTAGGAGTGCAAAGAGTTGCCAGTAAGGCACAGAAGACCACCAGCCTAACATTAAATAAAATAAAAAATGTAATTCTTCCTCAAAATGGCAGCTGTGAGACTAACTGTGTAAACAGAGGCTCCAATGGACACTGTCAGATATAATTACACAGAATTAATGAAGCATTCCTGAGTGGCTGTCAATATTAGAATTCAGGTGTGTGTGAAATGCAATGCTCAGTCGTGTTTTAAGTCTGGATTTATTTTAATTAAATAGATTTTGCAAACATGCTGGAAGGAGAACAAAATATGCTTTTGACTTTGAGTCATTTATCAATTTTGTGAGCAATGTAATGCTCACAAAAGTAATCAATACTAAAATCTGCAACTAGGAATCTAAAAATTCATAATGAATTTGTAAAATAAATATATGTGTACATTTATGTTTTATTACTTCATTGTTAATGGAAGGAGTTTCAAAAACAAATTCTTGAAAAAGTGTTAAGGAATGAGGATTGAAAACCATTTGGATCACAGTCTGAGGATAATCAGAAAAATGTAAAGTGGGTTGGCTAACAAAAGATACAATAGATACCTCTTCCTGCAATGAGCATCACTGATTAAGAATTCTAAAATTTTATGAGATATAGTCAAAGTTAGAAATATAAAAGAAAGTCAGGAAGAAAAAAAGGAGAGAATAAACAAGGGTTTTCTGAAAAGTCTAATCCCCATCAATTGCTCTCTCCACTCAGAATCTCACACAAACCAGAACAAATTCATATACGGTACCTCTGACCTCAATCCAGTAAATTGAATAGAAGTTATTGTGTACAATATAGTGTAGTATAGCTTCATCAGTTCTAATACTTTGTTCCAATGCATTAGATTCCAGGCTAGTTGCTGCTAGCTTTGCCCTTACCTGATTTTCAGTCAGCCTATGAGGAGAAAAACACACCCCAAAAGAGAAAGACATGATGGAGTCCCCTCCTCTTATAAATACCCACCTAAGAAGCCCGCCCTTCTGATTAGCTCCTTTGTGTTTTTTCCCTTCTTTTTCCACCTATTACCTGCATAGAGAGATCAGATGATTTTCCTTTAACCCTTTATCCTCTTGAAGTGGATTTTTCCAAATTCATTACAAGTCAGGACTATCTAAATGAAAAAAGAAGGTATTAATCCTTTTCAGTGTTTGGTGTATTAGTATCTGGAGGGCAACCAGTCTTCTCAGGTTGAGAGAAAAGATTTGTAGGAAGACTATGATCAATGCTTAGATGAGTATTGTTGAAATATTGATTTATACTCCTGTTATCCTCCATGTGCTGTGATCAATACAAAAAAAAATAGGCTTTGATCAGAAGCTTTTTAGCTCTTTGGAAGGACTATGTAAAGAGCCAGTTTGATGTACTGTAGTGGTTAAGCACCAGGCTAGAAACGGAGAGTTCAGGAGTTCTAGTACCACCTTAGGCACAAAGCCAGCTAGTGCCCAAGGGTTAGTCATTCTCTCTCAGCCCTAGAAGCAGGCAATGGCAAACTGCTTCTGAAAACTGCCAAGAAAACTGCAAGCAGTTGTCAGGGGTCAACACTGACTTGAAGGGTGGGGGAGAGGAGGCAATTACAGAAAATACTTTATTTTGTAGAAGCCATACTGATTTCTCCCAGCTTAGTCATATCTTTATTCTTTGGTGTTAAGTTTTTCCCCAAGTATTTGTATTTATATTAATTATTTTACCTCATTTTCCCCTTCAAACACCTAATGGCATTTAGTTATGCAAAATTATAACACACTGCTCAAAAAAATAAAGGGAACACAAAAATAAGACATCCTAGATCTGAATGAATGAAATATTCTTATTAAATACTTTGTTCATTACATAGTTGAATGTGCTGACAACAAAATCACACAAAAATTATCAATGGAAATCAAATTTAGCAACCCATGGAGGTCTGGATGTGGAGTTACACTCAAAATTAAAGTGGAAAAAAACACTACAGGCTGATCCAACTTTGATGTAATGTCCTTAAAACAAGTCAAAATGAGGCTCAGTAGTGTGTGTGGCCTCCACATGCCTGCATGACCTCCCTACAATGCCTGGGCATGCTCCTGATGAGGTGGCGGATGGCCTCCTGAGGTATCTCCTCCCACACCTGGACTAAAGCATCCCCCAACTCCTGGACAGTCTGTGGTGCAAGGTGGCGTTGGTGGATGGAGCGAGACATGATGTCCCAGATGTGCTCAATTGGATTCAGCTCTGGGGAAACGGGCAGGCCAGTCCATAGCATCAATGCCTTTGTCTTACAGGAACTGCTGACACACTCCAGCCACATGAGTTCTAGCATTGTCTTGTATTAGGAGGAACCCAGGGCCAACCGTACCAGCATATGGTCTCACAAGGGGTCTAAGGATCTCATCTCAGTACCTAATGGCAGTCAGGCTACCTCTGGTGAGCACATTGTGCGGTCCCCTAAAGAAATGCCACCCCACACCATTACTGACCCACTGCCAAACCGGTCATGATGGAGGATGTTACAGGCAGCAGAACGTTCTCCACAGCATCTCCAGACCCTGTCATGTCTGTCACATGTGCTCACATCTGCTTTCATCTGTGAAGAGCACAGGGTGCCAGTGGTGAATTTGCCAATCTTGGTGTTCTCTAGAAAATGCCAAATGTCTTGCACGGGCTGTAAGCACAACCCCCACCTGTGGACGTCGGGCCCTCATACCACCCTCATGGAGTCTGTTTCTGACCGTTTGAGCAGCCACATGCACATTTGTGGCCCGTTGGAGATCATTTTCCAGGGCTCTCGCAGTGCTTCTCCTGTCCCTCCTTGCACGAAGGCAGAGGTAGAGGTCCTGATGCTGGGTTGTTGCCCTCCTACAGCCTCCTCCACATCTCCTGATGTACTGGCCTGTCTCCTGGTTGTGCCTCCATGCTCTGGACACAACGCTGACAGACACAGCAAACCTTCTTGCCACAGCTTGCATTGATGTGCCATCCTGGATGAGCTGCACTACCTGAGCCACTTGTGTGGGTTGTAGCCTCCATCTCATGCTACCACTAGAGTGAAAGCACCGCCAGCATTCAAAAGTGACCAAACCATCAGCCAGAAAGCATAGGAACTGAGAAATGGTCTGTGGTCATCACCTGCAGAACCACTCCTTTATTGGGGATGTCTTGCTAACCGCCTACGCTTTCCACCTGTTGCCTATTCCATTTGCACAACAGCATGTGAAATTGATTGTCAATCAGTGTTGCTACCTAAGTGGACAGTTTGATTTCACAGAAGTGTGATTGACTTGGAGTTACATTGTGTTGTTTAAGTGTTCTCTTTATTTTTTTGAGCAGTGTAGTATCCAAAGAAAGCCAACTACAAAAAGCTAGTTAGTATTGTAGCTAAAACTGCTACAATAAGCCTATAAATGATTCCCTATTAATTCTTTCATTATTGTATTACCTTATGCTTTTTGATACCTTATAACCTGTTATCATTTTTTAAAAATAAAGTACAATTGTTCCTATTGGGGGATCACTGATATTGCACATGTGGGAGAAGGTAGTCTATATAAAACATGGAATTCACTAGTGAAGCATTTTCAGTGTGTTGAGAGATTGAGGGTTTCCTTCTTTTAGGATCCTGTCAGCTCACCACTAAAAGGAACACAGAGACTACCAATTGCCACCACTCTTTTTTCTATTATAGTTTTTTTTACATTTTGCTTTTGAGTTTCCACTCATGTACTGAACCTCAAAGGGCATCTGGTGTCCGGTGCTTCAAGTCAATTTTTCACTCCTGGTGATTGTCTGGAAAAGTCCCTGAAGTTGTCTCTGCAACATTTCAGAAATTGTTTGCCACTGCCTGCTTCCTAGGGCAATGGACTGGCCCAAGATGACCCAATCCCTTTGAGCCTACATGAGACTAGAGCTCACAGTCTCCCAGTTTCTATCCCAGTGTCTTAACCATTGCACCAAACTGGCTATACTCTCCAGGACTGTAAACAAATTCTGATCTTCCCATCCAAGTATGACTTTTTATTGCATTAGTCTCATAATAACTTTACGAAAGATGACATCTCCAGGATGACCAGCCTACAGTTCCTAACTGAGGAAGCTCTCAAGCCTTTCAATCCGAAGAATGCTCTGTCTTACATATTGGCAAAAAAAATCAGAAGATAAAATACAAGCTGAATAGTCAAGACCTTGTTGATGATCCAAACTCTGTCAAGGACATTGGAGTATTCATCTCTAATGAACTAAGTGCTAGAGCCCACTGGAACTACATAGCCAAAAAGGCATTAAGAGTTGTTAACCTAATCCTACGTAGCTTTTACTCCGGTAATACCACACTACTAACTAGAGCATACAAAACCTTTGCTAGACCAATACTTGAATACAGCTCCTCAGTCTGGAATCCACATTATGTATCTGATATTAACACAGCTGAGAAAGTCCAGAAATATTTCACAAGAAGAGTTCTTCACTCTTCTAATTGTTGCAGAATACCTTATGCTACCAGACTTGAAATTCTAGACCTAGAAAACCTAGAACTACGCCGCCTTCGGTCCGATCTAAGTATAGTATATAAAATTATATATTGCAATGTCCTACCTGTCAATGAATACTTCGGCTTCAACCATAACAATACAACAGCACACAATAGATATAAACTCAAGGTAAACCGCACCAAACTTGATTGCAGGAAATACGACTTCAGCAACACAGTGGTCAATGTTTGGAATACTCTACCTGACTCTGTGGTTTCTTCCCCAAACCCCAAAAACTTTAACCTTAGACTGTCTACTATTGACCTCACCCCTTTCCTAAGAGGTCTGTAGGGGACGTGCATAAGCGCACCAACGTGCCTACCGTCCCTGTCCTATTGTTTATTTTTTCTTTTTCTTATATGTATCTATTTCATGTATCCATAACTGTGTTTAAACTTATACCCATTATCTTGTTAAGCGACTGACAAATCAAATAAATACATAAAAATAAATAAATAAAACGTTTGGCAAACATGTTCAATTCGCAGCTGGAATTCCGGGAGTTTATTTATTTTTATTTCACGTATAGCATCTACAAAGTTGCCATGTTTGCAAAACACTGGTCTTAACTGTAGTCTGGAAGCCACGCTGGCTTTAATGTTGCTGGTAAAAATGTGGCTGGCTCGGTTCCCTTCCTTTATTTCCACGCTCGGAACCAGTTGACAAGAGCCGATCCTGTCCGCCTGGAAAGAACCTAGAGCTAATCGATGCAAGCTATCTGATCGGCGTGCGATCGGCCGTGCCTAGGTTCAGCTGAGCGGGCGGACCAAAGGCCCGGACCTCTTTGCGCGGCAAATCCAACCAGGGAAGAAAAAAAAAAAAAGGATCCGGCGCGTTCGGGTAGCTGTCTCGCTTCTCGAGCCCGGTTGCTGGGAGACTTGGCGGGATCGTCTTCGTAGTCTACCGTCCGACTCCTCTTTTTCCTCTTCGCCGGAGAACTGTCGCCGGACGCTTCGCTTTTAATCGCCGCGGTTGGACCTCTCCACCTTTCCATTGTAGCTTAAGGAGCTGCTACCAGCAGTTCCTGCTCCTTCCAGAGCTGTTAGGAAAAGCTCCGCAATTCCTCTGGAGCGTTTCTCTCTGTCCCGGGATTACGGAGGGTCGTTGCCTTTCTCGCCTGCCCTGCGCGGATTTCCTTTCCCGCGACTCTAAAATGCCGCCGGTGCAACGCGTCTTCTTTCCTTATCCCTAAAGCTGGGAGCAGATGGGACATAGCTCTGCAGGGAGAACATGGTAAGGGGTTTTCCCAGGGAAAGGACCTCTCAAGATTTTTTTAAAAAAAATATTTATTTATTTATTTATTTATTAAAACTTTCTAAAGCCACCCCGCTCAGAATGTGTGGCTTTGGGCAGTGTACAAAAGGGAAAAAATAATTAATAATGAACCGCTACCATCCCCCACCTCCCAAAAGCAAAAACATAAAGAAAACGCAATTGAGGTTGGAGATAAAATCATGTAGGTACATTGCAGATCATCTATTATCTACACCTGGTCCATAGGACTTTCGGCCAAGAGGGCGTTGGCATCTGAACCTGGAGGGGGAGTTAGTTCCAAAGGACAGATGCAACTACTGAGAAGCCATGCCTCCTTGGGTCCCATTAGGTGGCATTGTTTGAAATAGGAAAAGCTGGCGCTTACCCATTCTGTGCCACCTCCTGGGTGGCAGAGAT